>NC_083341.1:81204470-83604470 GCF_019175385.1 Lycium barbarum
ACTTTGCAGTGCAAAAATCCCTTAATCTAGAAGCATGGTAAGTGCAAAAATCCCTTAATCTAGAAGCATGGTAAATGCATAGGAGTTATCATCATTGTCTTTCCGCAATGTGATTTTCGTGTAAATTTCGCTTTACCAAAGTAGCCTTGCAGCGAGGGGTGGGCATGGTACGGTATTGTAATTTTGGTTTTTAAAAAATACTATATTATTATCGTACCAAATTAATTCGGTATGGTTCGGTATTTTGAAGTTTTGTTTTGGTATTTTATGGTACGGTAAATTGTAATCATAGTTTGTTCGAATTTGACTTATATATACTCATAGAATAGAGAATTATGATTTCGGCTATTTAAGAAATGTCTCAATAATATCGTGCTAATATCTTACACATGTAAAAATATTCAAAAGAAAGCGCAAGCAATCTCCTTTGCAAATTAATTAGACAAAAGGGGCATTTCAATCAAGTTTAATTAGTCAAAACTTCAACATCTAAACAATTAATTTTGTACTAATCCTAGATTATATAGTTGTTAGTATTTTAACACTAATATATATGAATTGTATATGTAACTATATACTTAGGTATGATATTCGGTATTTCGGTATATTTTTTATAAATATCGAATACCGTACCAAATTTTCTAACTATCCATACCATATACCATAATACCAAAATCACGGTATAAAAAATTTCAATTTCGATATGGTAATCGATATATATCGTACCATGCCCCCCTACTTGGAGTTGTCTTCATTTGTTTCTCATCTTTGGAACACAATTATATGCGTTAATGACCACAGTTGGAATGTTTCTTTTTTTCTGTTTGGACACCGGCATGTAAAGATTAATTGTACTATCAATGTAATTTTACTTGTGATAGGAGATTGTATACCAAATTTATTGGGTTAATGTCTTATCATAATACTTATATGTAATTACTTTGCAAGTAATCTATACAAACGGGCAAATCTGCAGGAATGCCCTTATTTTGGGGTGGTCTTTAATTTTTGTCCATTAAATTGGTGGTCTTTAATATTTTTTCCCTTCGCTAGAATCCCTTGGTTTCGGGTTCGAACCCTCGCTCAGTCAAAATCTTTTTTAAAAAATTAGCAAAGTAGAGTTTGGATTCGTAAGACAGAGATTTGCCTGCAAAACTCAGGCAAAACTCTGCTCTGCATTCAAGTAGAGTTTGAAACTCTAACTTAAGGTAGAGTTTGCCTCAAAACTCCACCTAATCAGGCAAAGTTTGAGTCAGGTAGAGTTTGCCTTAGAGAAAATGATATAGTGTACCTACTTAAAACTCTTTATTACAAAATATATAGATAGTTTTCCTTATTTACAAAACATAACGATATTTTACAAAACATGACGGATTTTCATATATTTTTCGTTTTTTTTTTTTTTTTAAATTAAAAAAATTATTTTTTAAAAAAATATATTTTAAATTTTTTTAAAGTTTAAATTTTTTTTTATTTTTTTTTTTTTTGCTCAAAGGCTTAAAAAATTACCTCTAATTTTTGTGTATCAAAATGTGTAGGTGT
Organism: Lycium barbarum; assembly: GCF_019175385.1. Lineage (NCBI taxonomy): Eukaryota > Viridiplantae > Streptophyta > Magnoliopsida > Solanales > Solanaceae > Lycium > Lycium barbarum. The sequence continues at coordinate 81,206,013 of NC_083341.1, forward strand.
GGGCGAAATTTTTAATATAATTTTCATACACAATTTTGAGCGAAAACTTTAAGCCTTGAGTATTGTATGAAAGTTGTTACAATGTTGTTGTTGTTGTATTAATTTTCCAAAAACCTAATATGAACTTTATATACAAAAAATGTGAATGAAATTCTAAGTCTTGAGCGAGATATACACATTTCATGTCATTCTCATACATAAAAATTTGAGCGTAATGCTTAAGCCTTGATCGAGATATACACATTTCATACGTTTTTCATACATAAAAACATAAAATTTGAGCGAACTTTTCTAGCCTTGAGAAAGATATACACATTTCATACACAAAAATTTGAGTGATTATTTTAAGTCTTGAATGTTGTATCAAAGTTGTATACAATGTTGTTATAGTTGTATTAATTTTACAGAAATCTAACATGAACTTTATACACAAAAATATGAGTGAAATTTTAAGCCTTGAGTGAGATACAAATTTCATACCGTTTTCATACACACAATTTTGAGCGGATTTTTTAAGCCTTGAACGAGATATACACATTTCATACATTTTTCATACACTAAATTTTGAGCAACTTTTTAAGCCTTCAGGGAGATATACACATTTCATACAACTTTCATATATAAATTTTTGAGTCAAAAAAAAATAATTTTTTTTTAAAGAAAAAAAAAATACTTTTTTTAAAAAAAAAAAAAAAAAAAAAAAAAAACATATTTTGTGTAGGGTTTGTAAGTGATCTATTTAATTTTTTTAACTACATAGAAGTTAAACTCCGGATTTAGGTGTTTAGGAATTGGAGATTTAAATCTTAATCGTACAGTTTATATTTTATTTAATAAAGGACAAATGGGTAAATATACCCCTCAATTTTGCGATTTAGAGTAAACATACCCGTGTTAAAAAAGTGGTGTATATATACCCCCCCCCCCCCCAATTACAAAATGGTGCAAATATACCCCTGCCGTTACACAAATGGTGCAACTATTGACGGAATTTAAAAAAAAAAAAATCATTTAGCTTATTTTTTAATATAAAACTGTCACGTGACTTTAAAAAAAAATTCTACCCGTTTTTTTAGTAGACATATTTTTCTAAAACCACATGGTAATTTTTTTCTGGTGTATCGGGTCTAGTTCGTTTAAAAAAATATCTCCGTGACTTTAAAAAAATAAGTCTACCCATTGTTTTAAACGAGCCGAACCCGACACACTAGAAAAAAATACCATGTTGCTTTAAACAAATATGTCTACTTAAAAAAAATGGGTAGATTTTTTCTTAAAGACACGTGGCATTTTTTTACTTAAAAAATAAGCTAAATGATTACAAAGGTATATTTGCACCATTTTGTAACGGCAGAGATATAAAAGGGTATATCTGCTCTAAATCGCAAAGTTGAGGGATATATTTGCACCTTTTCTCTTTAATAAATAATAAAGAGTCTAGGTTTATATTAGAGAATGTTTGCTTAAATGTAAGCTCTATTGTTTTAGATGTAGGATGGTAACACAATTAGATTATTGATGCAGAAGTTTTTTTTCCCTTTTCAGTTGAAGGAAAGAGTGGGGGGTTGAATTCTATGACTAATATTTATTGTCCTATGCATGTATGATACAATTCAGAATTTTGGAGGCCAAACCCATTGACAGACACCTGTGGTCGTCCACTTCTTTCATTTGAGCACCTAACGTGACCCTTGTTCCATTTAGACACTTCAGGTGAGTCATTCCTATTCCACTTAGACACTTTTTGCACCGTTATCGGAGCAAAACCAACAATAAAGGGGGCGCCACCTCATTGCACATCCAACCAGCCCAAAAGCCCCAATTTTTAATGGTCAAAACTCCACGAATTTATAAATTATTGAATTTACAATTAAAATGAGTTGACACAATTTAAATGAGCTGGCACAATTTAATTGGCCACTTAATCCACGTAGGAGACGACTGGTGTTGCTCTGATAACGGTGCAAAAAGTGTCTAAGGGAAATAGGAATGGCCCACTTGAATTATCTAAATGGAACAAGGGCCACTTTAGGTGCTCAAGTGAAAGAAATGGACGACCACGGGTGTTTGTCGATGGGTTTGACCAATTTTGGCCCAATGTAATGTGATCCACTGCCATCTATGTACTGCACTTATCCTGATTTTCATAACAGTGTTTATTTTCTGTTGTCGATTTTGTATGCTGAAGCAATTATTAATCGGAAGTCAAACTATTTAGAGGCAAGAATTTTCTAATTATTGTATTGTGTAGGTCATTGCAAAGATCCTTTCTTTCCAAGTGTCTGAGAGTGTGATATGGTTACACTTGGCTGTGATTATGTCTTCTCCGGGTGAGCCGACACTTGGCTGTGATTATGTCTTCTCCGGGTGAGCCGATGGTTGTTCCGCAGCACCAGACTCCATATTCATTTTACTTTTCTGTCTTTACTTTTCGGACAGATGTCGTAGACTTTCAGACTTGTACTTCGTATTAGCGGCTCTTGTACTTATGACTCAAGGTTTTGGGAGGTGTAGGACTCAGTTTTCCACATTTATGAGTTACAATGTCGAGAGATTATTGTTGGTTATTCTTATTTTATTTTCGCTTTATGGTAATTAAAAGACTTAAGCTTTTACTTGGGATCGCTTACGGGTTAGGGTAGGTGCCCTCAAAGCCACCTTGGGATTTTGGATCGTGATAGCACCGATACCCATACCAATGCTCGTCACATCACAGGTATGACACCCCTCTCTTTCGCCCTTACCCTTTATTATTATCATTTTTAATCTTTACTTCGTGAAAATGACCCTCAAGTGAAGTCTACAAAGTTGTAACATACCTCAAGGCCAAGCAAACGAATCACGAAAGCGTCTATCCCTTTCGAAGTGCCTCATAACGCTCCCTATCTATCAAATACGCGATGTTCATAATTATACGAGTCTGTAGACACCCATTTTGCTATAGTTATAACCCGAACTCAAAAATTCAATCCCGAGCTCCCAATGACAAAACTAGAATTTTATTTGAAAATAGGTTTACCAGTAACTTATAAGTCTAAAGCCAAAAAATGAGCCAAATCCAACCTCAAATCGTCCTCCAAATCGAAGACATTCCTATTTTAATTAGGGTTAAAAATCTCATTTCTACCTACTCAAATCAAGAATTAAACGCTAACCAACAAAAAGAATCAATAGTAATTAATCGAAAAATTAGAGATTAGAAACTTACCCCCAAGCCAAAACGAGTAAAATGTCCTTTGAATCACCTCAAACTGAGCTCTAAACTCAAAATATGGAAGAATGAAATAACTATCGGATTGGGAATTTTTTTATAAGTCTGTAGGAACCATAGCAATTGTGGCAAAAGCATTGAAAATGCGGTCAACGCAAATGCGGCAAAAGCACCGCAAATGTGGCCGAACCGCCGCAATTGCGGTCAAAACTCTGCAATTACGGCCACACCAGATATCCGCTAATCCAATTCGGGTTAAAATGGTCATAACTTTCTCATACGATCTCAAAAATTCGATAATTCTTGTTGTTATGGTTCCTAATCACGATACGGATCAAATGGTTTAATTGAAATACAATTTAGAGCTCATTTGCTTTATGTGGTACCGTTTATGTTCAAAATGACGTAGAAACCAAATACGAGCTTCATACAACCCAAACCCATTTGAAACTCATCGGAATCTAATAAAAATTTGCGGACAAATTCAAAATCATCATACAAATCTGGTGGAACTTTCAAAACACTGATGCAGAGTCATCTTGCCCCGATGTTGACTATGTTTAACCCAAATTCAAAACCTTAACTAGAATCTCCATCAAGTGTCCAAATCACACTCAAGCTCTCTCGGACTCGTTCAAACCACTCGACTAAGTCAAAATTCACATTTCAGACCTCATGAAACTGACGAAACTCTGATCCAAATTCGTTAACCTCCAATGTTGACTTCGGTCAAACTTTCCCATTTCCTTAACTTAGGAACTTTCAATTTACTATTTCTTCTATGATATTCACCCGATTGCCTCGGGTAGGGGTGTACAAAGTAAACCGACAAACCGCACCAAACCGATAAACCGAGAAAAAAATCCTACTAGTGGTTTGGTTTGACTTGGTTTGGTGTTGGAAAAAAAAAACCCGACCATAATTGGTTTGGTTTGGTTTTAACTAAAATAAGTCAAACTGAACCAAACCAACCTGACATTACATGTATTCAATTTTTAAAATATTTTATGCATAAAAATATTTATTTGTAAAGTAATTTATAAATATTTCTTAATTTTTTTCGTAATTTTTTTTTATCTATTATCATATTATTCAAGCTTGAACTTAGAATTTTGAATGTCAATAAGTTTTATATCCTATGGATGTTAGTAACTCAAATAAAGTCCAAACCAAAACCAACTCAACACTAATCCTAACAAAAGAAATTCAATTTACCACTAGAAATGACAATAATGTTGGATATCTATTCTTTAGTTTTGCATAATTGATTTAGAGAGTAAAAATACATAACTTAATTTTTTTTTTCTTTGTCATATAATTAATACTTATTTTAGCATGACTTAGTATTTTTAGATTATGGTCATTTTCTTTAATGGCTTGTTAATTAGCAATATTTATTTTAACCGATTATATTAGCTTTTGTTGCATATTTTAATACAATGTCATCACTCTTCTCACATTTTGTGTTATTTTCTTAAGAAACACCTTAATTATATAATTGTATCTTACTAGGACTAAAGAAATATTTAAAGTAAAAGTTATATGTTTTGTATGAAGACTATTCTGAAAAAAAACCCGAAAAATCCGAGAAAACCGAACAACCCGAGAAAACCCGAGGTTGAAAAACCCGAGTTTTATTGGTTTGGTATGGTGTATAAATTTTAAAACCCGACACAATTAGTTTGATTTAGTGTTTAAAAAATCAGAACCAACCCGGTCCATGTACACCCTTAGCCTCAGGAATCATGCCAGTCATCCCCTGAGTCGCAAATATCTCTTTACAGCTACAACAAAGGTCTTTCAGGAAAAATGAATCCGAAAGCTCAAAACAACCTAGTGGGTCATTACAAATCTTTCTCAAACTAAATTCAACCTATTTTATAATCCCTACCAAAATAATATCCACTAACTTTTGAAAACAAAATTGTTCAAACATATAATGCATCAAACTGATTTCACGTTATACACAGAAGAGTATGCTTCCCAAAATCAATTAATTTCATAGTTTTTTTTTATTATTATTTTGGTGTTTAGTTTCGCGTTTTTGTCATTATGACAATTTTAATCATCTTAGCTTGCAAGTTCACGTGGTTGATTCTCTTTTCTCTTTGCTTATCTTTTTATTTTTATTTTAGTTCGTAGAATGAGGATATAAATAAGTTTAAATGAAGAAGTGAGCATTCATAAGTGAAGTACCTAATAGAGTTTTATTAAAATCAAGTGCCTAATGACTTTTAATATCAACTAGATCTTTCGGAAGTGAGCTATGTATTTATGGAACTTAAGGAATGATATTAAAAAAAAAAAGGGGGGGGGGGGGGGGGGGGATATTCATATTAAATAAATATGAAGTAAAAGAACCCTGATTCCAATATCTTACCTTTGAATTTGAAAATCATACATTTTTAATAAGTTATGAATGGTGTCCTTAAAGACTACATTAAAATTTCTAAAAGTTGTCACATTAAATATCCAAAAGTTGCACTACTACATGGGATGAGCAAAAACTGTATAGATCCATGCACATTGTGTGCTACTCTATTTTGCAGATTAGCACTCAAATTCCGAATCTGCATCTTTGTTTTTTTTCTTCTTTTCTTCTTTTTCTATTATTCCTTTTAATTAAACCTTTTAACTAACTTTTAAAAGTAATATAAAAAAGGTGAGACAAGATTTAATCATGCCACCTAAGCAACCCATCCACCTATACACCTTGCCAAATGGGAACCCATGTGGACACCTGTAATAGTCCTTGCCCCCACAAAGCTCCAAGTATTTTACATGCAAGAACATTTAGACTATTCAATTATTCTTAACAAAAACAATTCACAACTTTAACTAAAAATAAAGAATGAAAGAAATTCAATTTGAAAATACTGGATAAGTAGAGCTAAAATTATGTTACTGATATGCAAATTATGATGAATGATGATGATCTTTTAGTCACTAAATTTATAATAAACAAAATGTCAATAAGTGTCTTCACAATTTCTTTACCCCTTGTATATTAAGGTGTCCATTAAATTTGAAAATAAAAATAAAAAAAGGTAACCCTAGAAAGGAAATTGTCAAGTCAACAGAAGGAGATATAAAATTTGACTGCGATTCGTTTTCACTTGCTTATTTGGTGCTTAATAAAAGTCAAATGTTAAGAATTACATTTCGATTATCTAAATTTTTATTTGATTCGAGCTATCTCATAGAGTAATTATAAATTATATGACATCTATTAATTATTTATTATTCTTTATTTATTATATTCGTCCCAAATCGGACTTTTTACGCATGACAAATAATGCTTATGATGTTGATTTTTCATTTAATCCTCCTTGTTGATTTTTTCGCAATTAATATTTTTAACATAAAAAATAAGCACAAAATTAAATCATTCAATAATAGACAAAATGTCAATAACAGCCATCATAATTTCTTTTCCCCCTTATTTATTTGGGTGCCCATGAATTTTGAAAAAAATAAACAAAGGTATCCAGGAAAGGAAAATTGCCAAGTCGATAGAAGGAGATATAAAACTTGAATGCGACTCTTTTTCACTTATATATTTTGTGTTTAATAAAAGTCAAATGTTAATAACTACATTTCGATCATCTAAATTTTTATTTGATTCGAGCAATCTCATGTTGTAATTATACATTATATGACATCTATTAATTATTTATTCTTCTTTATTTTTTATATTCATCCCAAATCAGACTTTTACACATGACAATTAATTCTTATGATGTTGATTTTTTATTTAATCATCCACGTTGATTTTTTCGCAATTAATATAAAAAATAAGTATACAAATTAAACCATTCAATATAGACAAAATGTCAATAAGAGCCTTCACAATTTCTTTTCCCCCTTATTTATTAAGGTGCCCATGATTTTTTTTTTTTTAAAAACAAAGGTACCAGGAAAGGAAATTGCCAAGTCGATTGAAGGAGATATAAAACTTGAATGCGACTCTTTTTCACTCACATATTTGGTGTTTAATAAAGTCAAATGTTAAGAATTACATTTCGATTATCTAAATTTTTATTTGATTCGAGCAATCTCATAGTCTAATTATAAATTATATGACATCTATAAATTATTTAATCTTTTTTATTTTTATATTCATCCCAAATCAGACTTTTTAGACATGACAATTAATTCTTATGATGTTGATTTTTTATTTAATCCTCCTCATGATTTTTTCGCAATTAATATTTTACTATAAAAAATAAGTATATAAATTAAACATTCAATAATAGACAAAACGTCAATAAGAGCCTTCACAATTTCTTTTCCCCCTTATTTATTAAGGTGCATGTGAATTTTGAAAAAATAAATAAACGAAGGTATCCAGGAAAGGAGAATTGCCAAGTCGACTGAAGATATAAAGCTTGAATGCAACTCTTTTTCATTTACATATTTGGTGTTTAATAAAAGTCAAATGTTAAGAATTACATTTCAATTATCTAAATTTTTATTTGATTCGAGCAATCTCATAGTGTAATTATAATTGTATGACATCAATTAATTATTTATTAATTTTTATTTATCTATCCATCTCAAATCAGACTTTTTACACATGACAAATAATGCTTATGATGTTGATTTTTTATTCAATCTGTTGATTTGTTTTTGTAATTAATTTCAATATAAAACTAAATATAAAAGTTTAACCCTTCGATATAAGTAAAGTACAATTTGCCTACAAGAGGTCGGCAATATATGACAATGTTAATGAAATTATGATAGATTAGTCATTGAACTAAAAAAGAACAACGATAAGAGCTAAAAATATTAGTAAAGCTAATCAAGAAGGTTTTAAATTGAAAGAAGAAAAATAAAAAATTTATAAAATGAAATAACAAATAAGTAATAAAATGTCCAAAAAACCTTTTAGTCAAACTTATAGTTATACTTATGATCTAATAATTGCAATTACATACTACATTATACATAACATTATGATTCCAATCTCAACAAGAGCATTCACATTTTTTTTTTCTCTTGTCTATACTAACAGGCCCAGGTTTACCAGGAAAAGGTAAAAGGAAAAGAAAGTTGCAACTCTAAATTATATATGGGGACAACAACATTTTTGGTCCCTATATTATTGGTACATTCTGCTTTTGGTTCCTAAATTATTGGGACATACTTCTTTTGGTCCTTATGATGTATGACCAAAGCTTATTAAACCTTCAATTACTTAAAATATGTATTTTTGATCCTTTCATGCAGAAAATATGTTAAGTTTATAGAACAATACTACAGTCAAATTTGAAGCAATAATATAAATTTACATAACACATAAGTAATTAAATGGTGAAACAGTTAATACTTATTATAAATTTGTGAATATTCACAAGTAAAGAAATCAAAAGCATACAATTCAATTAATTACAGGTTTAATGTTAACATGTATTTGATGTGTTTCTGTGGTCTTTTAGCTGGAACTGACTGCTGGGACAGTGTCCCATAGCATGTTTATAATAAAATTATTTACCAAAAAAAAAAAAAAATAGAAATAACAAGGATTAAAATCAGAATATATCAATAATTGAGGGATCAAAAGTGCTATTAAGCAAAAAACCAAAGACAGAGAAAAGAAGAGTGGTAAGTAAAAAACCAAAGACAGAGAAAAGAAGAGTGGTAAGTTCTCCCTCTCTGTTTGTTGTTATATATACAAGGTACAAAACAAAAAATACAAAGTAGAAAAATAATAGAGTGTTGCAATATTCAAAACCCTTGTCCTAAGTCTTGTGTTGTATTCCCCTCTTTCTTTCACCACCAAATACAACTCTTTCTCTCCTTCTCTCTCTAAACATATACATACAACATACATATATAGATACAGAGGTGGTATATATATATATATATATATATATATATATACTAGGAATATTTGTTTGTGTGGGGTTGTTGTTGTTGGTGGTGTTGAAGATGAGTAGTGGCAGCAACACTAACACTAGGGTTTCAATCCCTGGGGGTGTCAGGAAAACGATCTTGGACATAAAAGAGATCACTGGAAATCACAGTGATGATGAGATATATGCAATGCTCAAAGAATGTTGTATGGATCCCAATGAAACTACCCAAAAACTCCTTTTGCAAGGTCTGCCTTTTTTTTTGCCCCAAAACACTCATTTTTACTCTCCTCTTGAAATTTTGATTATTTCATGTATTCCTTTTTTTTTTTCCTTCCTTTTGTTGTCTTTTTTATATGAGTATTTTTTTGTATGAGTCTTATACTGAGTCTTATCAGGGCTGTTAAAATTATGTGTAAAAAGAAAGTCTTTAATTTATTTTAGTGCTTATAGAATGTTGTATGGATCCTAATGAGACTGCCCAAAAACTCCTTTTTTCATATCTATATATATATATATATATATATATATATATATTTAACTTTGTTTATAGTGTATGATATGAGTTTTTGATCTTTGCTTTTATTTGGGATCTTTTTTCTGTTCTTGATTACTCTATAGACTGAGTTTTGGTGAGATTTTTTTGTTTCTTGATTTTTTTCTTATCAGGGCTGTTAAAAAATATCCTTGGACATATATATGTGTGTAAAAAACAGTGTCTTTAATGTGTTTTGGTCCTCCCAGAAGAATTTCTTTTTCTGCAGTTATATTGACAGAACCTCTAGTTTTAAAGGACCCTGAATTTGCCTTACAAATTGATTTTTAAAAATATTTGAATGAATTTGGTCAGTTCTATTTGGGTTTCAATGGTGGACTTTATCAGGGCTGTTAGAATTAGTTTGAGCATATATATATGTGTTAAAAACAATGTCTTTAATTTGTTTTGGTGCTCGGTGAAGCTTTCGGAGAATACCCTTTGTTTTGACAGAATCTCTAGTTTTAGAGAACCCTGAATTTGCCTTAAAACATGAACTTTTTAGTATTGGAATGAATTGACACTGCGACAGACTGGCCAGAAAGAATTCATATAGCCAGTACGAAGTACAAACAACTTATCTGGAAAAAAGGCCGGTCTTAACTAGTTTGTGATTGAGCTCCAGTTGATTGGTGATATACATTTAATTTTTTGTTCAAGATGACATTGCAGTTATCATTTGTTATCAAGAAGGTTTAGTCAAGCTTTTCATCTCTATTTGGTGCAGGGCGGAGTTGTCGATGTACTTTGTATTTAATGCTAACTAGTTTGAGATTGAGGCCGAGGTTTGATGATATATATTTCATTTTTTGTTCAAGATAACAGTTTGCAGTTATCTTTTCTTATCGAGATGGTTTAGTCAAACTTCTCATCCTCTGTTTGGTGCACGGCGGAGTTGTCGATGTGTTTCGTATTTAATTTTAACAAGCAATTAATATGGCTGTCGGTTCTTCCTTGTTGTTTTCTTTGTTATATTTATGATAGTTGGTTCGGAGGCCTTCTTTAAAAGAAATCTGAACCAACCATATCGACAATTTACATGCTTGCGTGTAAAAGATGTATAGATGGGTGTTGTTTATGTGTTCTCTTATTATCTATTTTGATATTATCTGAGGTTATTTCTATTTAAAACCACAGCATATGCATACTGCCCCAGCCAGGCTCTTCTCATTGTTGCACTTCCTCGCTATGCCAATAAAAAATTTGTTTCCTCTTTACTCATCTATTTGAGGGGTTATTTACAGATACATTCCATGAAGTAAAAAGGAAACGCGACAGAAAAAGAGAGGTATGGTTAGTTACTGATTTGCATGCTCACATTGCTCTCTACAAAGACCCATAGTGCATGAATAATGCTGACATGATTTTCCTATAAATTTCTTATGAACTGGCATAGACATGCAGGTTAATTTGTTAATTTTCATTAACTTATTAATGTTTTTCTGGGTGGGGGATTTGCAAAGTAAGGCCTCAGCTGATTCTAGGTACCCAAAGAGCTTAATGTAGTGCACGCACATATTGACAAGTGATTATATTAGCTGATGCAGATTCATGGAATCAACATTGAACGTAGGGTGGTGGAGCAATTTATTGCCCGGCACTAGAAAGAATGTAATGTACCATCTCAAGCAGACCTCTTGTAAGATAATGCTGTTCGGCATGTGTTAATGCCTTCTCTATTTAACCACTGTCATCTAAGTTACAACTTATCTGGCTGGTTTGCTGAAGAAAATCATGTACTTTTATGGTGCATAGAATGTCTATTTGGTTTAATCGACCTGACTAATGCAGTAAAAGAGGGAATGTGCAAATAGGAATGAGCACCCTGGTTGAATTGGTTCTTTTTTTTTTTTTTTTTTTTTGCTCTTGTGGGCTCCATGAATGTCAAATGATTTTCTTTTCCCGTAGAATTCCATGCTAAAGTTCAATTTTGGTATCAGCATTTTGCTTTAATTGCTTCACATGTTCTCTCTTAAGGACCCAATATACTTTCTTGGCCTTTCACGTGCTGTTTCTATATTGTTATAACTTGAATTACCTTTTTGCAGAATTTGAACAAGGAGTCTGCTGAACCAAAGTGGAAACCAGCTATGCAGGGGAGGGGGAACAAGGGGAGTCGGGGAAACTTCACTTCTCGCCATGTTTCGCTTGGTAAACATCCATTTTGTTATTATCTTCTCTGACTTCTGATCTCTTATGCTGCTGCTGAACCTGGTGATTTCATATTTGTAATTTTTCTGATATCTTGATTTTAGTGTTCTTTTTAATTGCTTGACCTACTTTCGTTTTTTATTTCATTTGCCCTTTTTGCCAGATGACAGAAGGCTGTCATCTCTAAGCATCCAAATTAATACTACTACTTTACGTTATTGTGACGTGATGCCGCTTCTAATCAACAGTCTGTCTCACTTTTACACATTTAGCCTGATATATTTAAGCACATTACAAGTTGCTCCAAAGTTATAACTAATTCATACTTCAATTTTTTTAATGTTTTCCACAAGTAGGCTTTGAACAATTAACATAACTTATTGAAACCTTTTCCTTTACCTTTTTCTGAAACTGGTAACATGTAAACTTTTCCTTTACCTTGGGATAATTTTCACAATACTTTTCAGATTGAGTCTTATGGGGCCCCTTTTCCCTATCCACTCATAATTGATGTGTGTGTGTTTGATCAGATGCTGGTGGTGGAAGGAACTCTGGAGCTGCTAAGGAAAATGGAGTCAGTCATGTTTCTGGGAAGAGTGTCAACCCATCTTCCATGCCTACTGTTGAGGGGAAGAATACTTCAAGGTGTTAATGATGTTTTTGGATTTTGCTCTGTCTATGTGCATTACGGCATATGCATGCTCCTTGAAGCGCCAGTGTTATACCTCTTCAGATTACAAAATGTGGTTTATTGTTTTCCATACATGGTTTGGTCTCAAATATTTTTGTAGTCTTATATTTTTTCCTAACCGTTTCAGCTCATCAAGTGCCAAAGCCAATGGGCCTGGTGTTGTAGCTTTTGGGAGTAACAATGTTCTACATGATGCCCGTGCATTATCAAGAAGAGGGATTAAGCAATCTGAAGCCACTGCAGGTGCTGGCTCTATTAAGTCGGAGAAACCTCTGCAATCTCCAAGTCATGATGTGAACAGAAGCCCTAGAGTGTCTGTGGGAACCAGGGATATGTTTGGACACAAGATGCCAAACTTCAGCAACTCTTCAACATCCTTGTCTTCACCACCTTCGTCAGGAGCTTTTTCAGCGTCTGATCCTGTTCTTTTGCCATCTCATGATTTACGACCCCCTGGTGCAGTTGGCACAATTCGAAGAGAAGTCAGTGGCCAGCGTGCTCCATTTGAACATGTTCCTACCAACTCTAACGGGAGCAAGACAGTCACTGGTAAGCCTATGAAGACTTGTCTGGACATTTGTCCTTATTTTTCAACAGTCTTGATACTGTTGCATCATCATTTATTTTTTGTCATTGTTTGGAGGTTTAAGGAAGACAGAATAATTTCTCATCCAGTTAATGAAGCTCATGTATTTGTTTCTGCCTATGTTTGGACAGCGGTTTCTGACTCTAGAAGTTCATCTGTGCAAGTAAACATGTCAAGCAAATTTCAGGGACCTGCAAAGAATCAGCTTCCGGAGTCCTCACTAAGTGCTTCTTCGGCTCAGGGTGTTCCTTCTCTTAGTAGGCCTACTTCTAATTACAACAACCGATCACCAGTGGTTGGGCCACAAAAAGGTATAGTAAATTGTTTCTTTCCCCCCTCCCCCTCCACGGAAGATTCTTTTAATTGATATTGCTACTGCAAATGTACTAATGGTGCTTACTTGACGATTGAAGTACTCAATTTCCCCCTCTAATGACGTGTTCAATGATTTTTCTACCTTTTCTTTATGTATTTCGTAAGAAGTTTTAAACCTTTTTGGATTGATTTTTTCTAGAGCCGCGTGATTTTTTTTTTTTTCCAGTTGGTAGTTTTGTTTGTCCATGTGAAGAGATTAAAGGTCATTTCCTATTCTCATCTGCAGTTTCAATTTTCTTCTTCTGATTATCTGCATTTTCCGGCTTGTATTCTCCTCCTTGTGCCTATAGTCCTAGTTAGGGCCATCCACCATTAATCTTTAATTTTCCAAAATAGAATGGTGTTGTCGCTTGTGAAGTCATGGAATTATTTCAAGATGTTGTTTACTCTCTAATTTCCAGATGACTCAATAGTTACATTTTTTGTGGCTTCAGAGTGTAATGATACTCTTGCTGTCTGTTAAATTTGATTTTAGCTGTTAAATGGAAAGAGAACAAAAAGCTGAACTCTGGAATTAAGGTTTCTTACTTGAATAATAAAACATGATGTCGTGCTGAAGCTAAAAACTTGTCCTTCGCATTTCACTACAGCTGGTCCTGGTAAGGAATGGAAGCCAAAGCCTACGAACAATAATTCTGCTATATCTGCTGCTGGTTCATCTGATATTTCTACAGTTTCTGCTGAAGTCGATACTAAACCGCAGCCTCCGGCTGTCGATGTTGGAACAAAGGAAGGGACTTTGGAACTGCAGCAGAAGTTAGAAAAATCACACATTTCAGATATTCAGAATGTCATTATCCCTAACCACCTTCATGTGCCTGAGGCTGAAAAACTTGGTTTCTGTTTTGGAAGTTTTGAAGCTAGCCTGGATTTAGCCGTGAGTGCTAACAATGCTGCTGAGAGTGAAAAGACTCCATCACTCTCTGGAACTTCTGAGGGTATTGAAGAAACGACAGCTGAACTTTTGAGGTCTGTCATCTCACTTCTCTTCCCTCAGTTGGCTTGTGACTTATGAAAGCTATTGGGTTGCTCTACTTTTAGTCTGGGAATGAAGGACTAGGATGAGTAGTATCAGCATATTTCACCTGTTAGAACTTTAATTAACATGGGATTATTTGGAATGTCCTTTTTTTGCTGTTTTATATGACACTGTAAATAAGAAATGCATATAATTTGTTGATGGATGCCAACGTATGTAGAAGGGGCTTCTCCAGTTTGAGATCTATAATTGACCTTATGAAAGATACTTTATTCATTATAGGGGGTATGAGGGAATGGTTTGTCTGGAAGTCCAGTTTTGCAGTAATATTATACTAGATATTCAAGTAATATATTTTTCCAATATTTTGAAGATTGAAAAAATTTAGTTACTGAAAGCTCAGTCTTCACTTGTCCAGACAGCTGGCAGCTGTGTGTGGTTTGGCAAGGGGTAAGGAAACATTCCAAAAACTAAAACCAAGAGTTGTTTGATTTAAAAAAATTAAACCAAATTGGTCTGGTTTTGGAAGCCAAAAGCTGATGAATAATCTTTTTTGGTTACTGGATGCGAATTGATTTTTTTTCCAAAAAACTTCAAAATCTTAAACAAATGCGAATTGATTTTCTTTTCAAGAGTTTTAAGAATAAATTTCTTGGACCGAAGCCAGTAATTCTATTTTTCAGAAAAATCTTCTTGAAGATTGAGACCTAAAATATCTTATTCAAAATGTCTTTATTCTTTTAGCTTTTAAGCGCCTCCCCTGTTCCGAATATTTTCTGTGCATATGAACTTGTTGCCTTTAGCCTTGTAGTTTAGATCTTGATGGAATCTTTTATATCACACTTAACTGATCCATGATTAGATATATACTTCATTTGTAGCACATTTACATGTTAACATTTTCTTCCTTGTGGGTGAATGCAGGGATCAAAATCCATCAACAACTGCAGAGCGTGCAGAATGTTCTGATCAATCTCCGCCTTCAGGTGGGCAGGAAAATTTGTCTGCAAAGCCAGAAGATGTCTCATCCTCTGTTCCTGAGTACAGTGAATCTAACCAAGAGAATCTGCAAGGAGGCCATCAGTATTCAGTTGTTCATACATCCCCGAACTATAGTTTTGGTTTTGTGCCACCAACGTTAGGCAGTCAGCTTGCGCCTTTTGAAAACTCTGAGTCACAGTCTCGTGATGTTTCTTGTCTTCCAAACTTTGTCGTAAGCCTTCATTCTCTGATGGTTCTTTTTCCATATTCTGTGATTATATTGGTTCTGAAGCGTTTGGTATAGAAACTTGCAAGTTTCGTAAGTAAATATCCATAGTTAGATGAACACCTTGTTGTAGATTGTAATATGTGTTGTCAGCGTTGGTTTCACCTCATTTGTGAGGGGCAAGGTCCTAAAATCTCACACTTTGTTGAGTTGTTCTGGGGTCTATATTAATGTTGAATGTAGGAAATATCTGACAGTAAATAGTAAATATCATTTGTTCGGATGATTTAACATATTCCGAGAGATTTGAGACCATGTGGAATTGATACACAACTGATTCATGAAAATTTAGTTCTCATAATCAAGAATGTTTAAAACGAATCATTTGTTCCTCTAGGTTCAGCAACCAATTGACCCAACAAACTACTATGCCCAGTTCTACCGCTCCAGTCCTGATGGTGATGGCCGCATTTCACCTTTTCATTCAGCGGGAGTTTCTACCAAGTACAACAGCAATGGTGCAGTTGTGCCTCCTCAAACTTCTCAATCTGCTCAAGAGGTTTGAAAGTACTCTATCAAGTAATATGTTCTGTTGTTTGCATTACTCTTTGCTGGAAAACATAAGGGGGGGGGGGGTGTTATGTACTCGACACCTTCTCCCAATGCTTCCCTTGCCCTTCATCGCATCAACAGAAGTGTGTCTTGTGTTCCCTTGTACAGTAATGAGTTCCTCTGCTCTGTTTTCCTAACTTGTGCATTGATTAGTTTTGTTTATTAATGATGTGTCTAGCCTAGATGGAAGGTTTGCGTTTCTGCTAAGAACCCAGTTAAAAGCTCTCTTTACCCCATGTATTGACGCAAGTCATAATTATTATTATCATGGTTGCGGTTCAGCAGGGTTCAGTTCAATGTCTCTAGTTGGTTGATTCTTTAGCTTGATGAAATGGGAACACGGAGCTGTTTACGTGAACTTATATGATTACTATACTTCAAGAAATTGTTATAAGAAATAGATATCTCTAGAGTATTACAAAATTCTTTTAACACAGTATACATTATTTGTGTAGTGTAGTGAACACTATCGGAACCTTTTGGAATTGCATTCTTAGAACTTCAGTCATATTTGAGCGAATGTTTTATAAGTTCTGTAAGTGTATTCAGATGCCTAGTTTTGCTGTTAAATATTGACATTTTACCAATTTTCTGTTCACAAGAAGATTGATGCTAAATGGTATTGAGTTCTCCCATGGTGTTGCAGTGAGTCACCAAATATAGAGTAAATCTATTCAAGATTCATGCCTGTGTTTATGACGGGTTAAACTTTATTTTAGTTCTTCTGGTGGATTTCGTGCCTTCAGACTCACAACATGTACTTGTTAAAAAATTTCACAGAACAATAGTTTAACTTTTGGGTTAGTTGTTTGATTTTCTACTTGCCAAGTTCAGCTAATATCAACAGTAAGGTACTCCTTGTTGATATGTCTTTAAAATGATTTGCAGGGAGGAAACACAGCGGCTCCAACATCACTTGCAACTCAAACTGCTGGGCTTATGCAGAGTTCAGCAGCTGTAACTCAGCAACCTCTCCCTGTATTTCGACAAGCTACAGGGATGCATGTGCCCCATTATCCTCCAAATTATATCCCATATGCTCACTACTTTTCTCCGTATTATGTTCCACCAACAGCCATCCATCAATTCTTAAGCAATGGTGCATTTCCCCAGCAACCTCAGGCTGGTAGTGTATATCCGCCTCCACCAGCCGCTGCTGGCAGATACTCACTTTCACAATATAGGCCAGGAGCTAATGTAGGAAACTCTACTCACATTGGAGTGCCTGGGTCGTATGGGCCATATGGATCCTCTACATCCAACTATAACCCTAGTGCATCTACAGGACCTGGAAACCCTGCTTCTAATGAGGATCTTTCTGCTTCTTCGTTGAGGGAAAATAATGTTCACGTGAGTGGTCAACAACAGGTTGGTCTTGTGTTCAGTTCAAACCTATATTGATATTATCTTTTTTACAATTGAAACATTTACTTGACATTATGCTTTATTAAAAAACAGTTACTTGACAGTTGACATTAGTCACATCATCTCTAATCTCTTTGAACGGTGAACAAAGGAGATTGTGTAATGATGAAAGATCACCCCCTAAGAACAGCAGCAAGGGGGTGCTATCCCAAAAACGATGGAGAAAGAGAAAGGAATAATAGGGTCCTTATTGATTTACCCCTAGTGAGAAGATATTTTCATCATTCTAACCTTGGCATTTGCCAATAAAGTGAAAAGAAAACCATGTAAAAATTATCCATTACATCAGAACTTGTAATTCTTTGAGCCGAATTATAAGGGCCTAAAACTGATGAAACTAGTTCTAAATTTCTAAGTGATAATTATATGATTATTAAGCTGTATACGTATATTGTCTGGGTTACTACCCCCTTGTAGGGTTGTGTATACTTGCCAACATTTTCAATTTTCCTTTGCTTTTTTCAACGTTGTGGCAAACTAGAAATTGTGTTGCATGGCAGTCCTTTCGAGTAAGTTTATGGAATCCCTTGTTCTTGTGAGGGTGTCAAGTAATTTTCCTTTAAGACACCTTTGCTTTTGAGTAAGACAACCTGATGGTAATTGCCTTATTGGGCTGGTACAGTGTGAAATTGAACTGGCATGTTCCTCTAGTCTGTCTGGAAAGGCTTCTCCTCTTTTGAAACTGACATATTCTCTTTCATTTTGTAAAGCTAATCATGAGTGAGCTTGTACTATGATTTATTCTTCTGACTTATGTGGTAAACTATTTTGTATACTGGTTGCTTTGAGTTTTGTATCGGCCAAATAATTTAACGTGTAACCTTGATATACTATGTCCACTATCTTATAAAGATATCCAAATTTATAGATGATTATTCTAAAATAGACTCGCTATGTAGGGCCTCAGCCCATAGATCTCTCTTGGCTGTGTTTATCATCTCTCTCTCTCTCTCTTTTTTTTTTTTGGGGGGGGGGGGGGGGGGGAAGGGGAAGCGTTCTTTATTTATGTTTTGAAGATGTGAACAATTTTGTTGTTGCAGAGTGAGGGCTCAGGTGTGTGGATTACTCCAGGTCGAGATTTATCCAGCTTGCAAGCAAGTTCTTATTATAACCTACCCCAGGGTCAAATGGCTTTTACTCCCACACAAGCTGGCCATGGAAACATTGCTGGTCTTTATCATCCACCACAACCAGTGACAGCACAGACCATTCACCCGCTTATGCAACAGGCGCAGACAATGGCTGGTCCAATTGATATGGTTGGACCAACAGCCACTGTGTATCAGCAAGCTCAACATTCACAAATTAACTGGCCGAGTAGCTACTAAGGACAGCTGATCCTGCCATTTGTAAACCAGAAAGAAGAAATGATATTCTTGATTACAATTTTGGGGTTACAATTAGTTTGGAGATGGAGGAAGTATCCAGCAAGTGCCGAAAAGACAATCATTGTGCAGGTTGACTGTAAATCTATTAGAAATGCTCCCTCCCTGAAAAAAAATAGAAAAAGAAAAAAAGATGAGGTATCTCTTTTCTTGCTTGGGATTGAGGATTCAAAAGGGTAAATCCTCCTGTAACGAATAGTGACAGTCTTTAGTTTGAGGCAGGTATAAGCAAATCGGTTTTCCATTACTTTTTGTTAGCCCTTCGATAGTTTTCCGTGTTTACTCTTTTCGTTTCGGTCATTTTTTCACATTTCTTTCCTATATATGTTATTTTGGTAGGTTAGGACTCTTTTAGGACAATGAGGGGTTTAGGGGATTTTCATACATTTACTTGCCTTTTTGCTTCCAATTCTTAATTTGTAAAGTTTAGTTTTGACATTAAAAAGGGGTGTACTTGGACTGTTGTTATTGGTGCTTGGCACAAGCCGGATGCTGACATATCCAGGTTTGCTGGATTTATTACAGTGGTGAGCATGTGGGAGTAAATTCATATGATACAGCTTTTAAAGCACTAGTTGAAAATTAGGAAATCTTGCTTGTGCCCAAGAGATTCTGTGATTTATATTTTTTCTTTATTTATCTTAGGTTTGCCTTTTCCATTATTCAATACAGATAGGACATTATCATGAATTGAATGTTTGTACAAAATGTGTGTTTGATAAAGAAATTGCTGGATTAGTTAAGATGTTGGACATCCAAACAGCTCATGACAACCTATGGCATTCAATGCTCTGTTTGATCTCCAGGATTCATATTGACAATATTAGAACATTGTTATCTTACTGCTATTTTGGTGGGGAGACACAAAGATACTCTGTTAGCAGCAACTCTTCTCATTTTTTAATGGCTTGGTGTAAGTGTTGCAATTTCTGCAACTCAACCTTCCCAAAAGCAAAACTATAGACAATCCTTATCCTTGATTCTAGCTAGGCCTGATGTACTTAGAAATGTCTAATCCGTCTTTTATATGCCTGTCACTTTTTTTTAAATAAATAACTGTGGTGTCTTGGTCATCTTACGCGCATATACTTAGTTACTTTATCATTGTTATTGTTATCTACCTATAACGATAAATGAATAAAACATTTACATTCGTCTGTAGGTGTTTGTAGAATACTCTGCTAATGAGCCAGTGCTCGGTTAGCCCCCATGTTTTGTCTTATGTAAAGTTAAAGTCAAATTAATGAAACGATCACGCGGGCTCAACTTTACTGTTGCTGCCCCTCAAGAGCAGAAAAATGTGGCAATAAATATCTACATGTGCTGCAACATGTCAAACCTAATGCACAACTTATTAACAATTCTAAGCAAGAAGGACCAATCTTCCACATTAACGCAGGTATAAAGGCGTAGAAAGCAAAATGACTGGAACCAAATGGCATGCATGGGATCATCTTTGGCACATTAGTATGCTCTAATAGTATCGCAAACTATCAAGAATACAGTGATTATCTTATAACATAAGGTACACTGCACACATGAAACTTTTAAGTTCTAAACATCTTAATCTAGAATGAAAAGTTTATCATATGGTAATTAAAAAATAATACGTACTTTGATGGAACAAGGGTATTGTAGACCATACTCAGATTCAAAATCTCATCGAGAACTAGTATACCTCCACCATAGCTCTCTCCTTTCAAACAATGTGAAAACACTCTCGGAGAAATTCCACGTGAAGAAAGTTGAGAGATTACTGAAAGACCATGTCGACCAAACCCAAAAATCCCATCAATTACTCTATCCATCATGGTAAGGTCCCCAGGCTGAGCGGATACTGCACCTTTTTTTAATTTCAAATCAAGGTATTAGCTTCTGTTGAAAAACAAATGCATGCATTGGTTAAAAGAGAAAAATATAGGAAAACATAAACTAAAAGAATAAGGTCTGTCGACATAGAATTGTGAGAGAACAAAACGTACTTAAGGATACAAAACATTTGAAGAATTACGTCAAATGATTTCTCCACACAAAAGAAGAAGAAGAAGAAGCAGCATTTGTCAAATGATATCTTCAAGCAGAAATACTAGAGCATGCATGAGGCAACTCAACTTTACTCATTTTCCCTACAAAAAGAAATGAATGAAGTATTTGTGCATACCTGATCACTGTTGAAGCATCAAATTACTCGTCGAGTAGAGTGAATCATGATGCCTCGTTACAAATGATTCAGCTGGCTGTTTAGGTGAAGAATGGTTTACTACTAAATCAAAATCTTGATTAGTAAAAACTTAAAATATGTTCATAAACTCGTACTTCTTTATGTTTCAGAGAAAAACGATGGTCAATAACATTTCCATTATATACCAAGTACATGCATCTCGTGCACCACACGTGCATTCCGTGTGCCACACGTGCATTCCGTGTAAATTAGTAAAAGTATTTTAAAATCACATATATATTGTTGTTTAACATGTGTGTGGGATATACATCTATAGGAGAACCTTCCTGCTAAACACATAATAGCTAGCTGGTTGTGCCACTCAAATCTTGCATAACACAGCTGGTTGTGCCACTCAAATCTTGCATAACACAAGGTGTAAGAACGCTGATTTGTCTCACTAGAGCACTTAGCCGAAGCACACATTGGGTCTGAACAAGAGATGAGAGATGCAGTTGATGAGATGGCAGTGTCATAGAAGTACAACTCAACCCGCAAGTACATAATAGTGTTAGGAAATTCTGAAAGAATAATTTGCTATATCATCATTTGTACAAGAAACTAAAGAAGCAACAACAGTATGAAGAGAAAGAAGTTCTACCCCAAATCCACTTGTTTGAGGACAATCGTTGCAGGAACTACATGTAACCCACGAGATATCACTTCCCATATCGATTTGCACACTGACATTGTAATCTCTTGACGGAGGTCCCAGTTTTACTTTTGTATAACAAATGCTAAAATTACAGAAAAGGATATAAAACCAGAGAAAGAAGATGGTCAATAACATTGGCTGTGTAGAAAGAGTTAAATGAAGACAATTATACCAAAACAAAATGAGCTAGTTAATCTTTTCAATCCATTGTAGTAAGAAAGATACTCGGGAAGAAAGGGGTCAGAGGAACCGATAAGTGTAAAATTGACGATTCCACCATAGAAACTCTGTAAAATTTCGAGTGTGCCTAGCTTGATCTCTAGCTATGAGCTCCTCCAACTCAACCGTGTGATTCATTGGAAACACCCTTTCCAAACGCAACATTCCCACGTTTTAGCTAGTGGTGCTGATATTGGTGCAGTAATAACAGGGTATTGAGAGCCGTGGTTGGTGCTTTAGCAGGGAAAGGAGTTTTGGACTTAGTGGGGGCAGCAACTGGTGGAGTACTAGCCTTAGCACCCACGGGTGTCTGACTCATGACACTCGCCACTACAATGCACAAAATTGACACTAAAAATACAAACTTCGTATACATGGCTATCTTACCTTCTAACCTACGAAAGTAAGTTCAAGTATACCAAGTGCATTATTCTTGGTCAATAACATTTACAGTATATACCTATAGTTTGCTACTTCCAAATCGGGTTGTAAGGACTTGTAGTGAAGTCTGTAATAGGATTCGCCCTGATTTTCTACCATAATTAGAATTATTCTTGGTAAATAACATTTACAGTATATATCAACTGCATTCCGTTTGCCACACGTGCATCCTATATCAATTTGTAAAAATATATTAATATCACATATATATATATATATTATTATTAAACATGTGTGTGGGGTATACATCTACAACAACACATTCTTGTTAAACACATGATAGGCGATTGTGCCACTCAAATCTGAGTAACGCAGGGTGTACACACTGATTTGTCTCACTAGGGCACTCAGTCGAAGGACACATTTGGTCTGAACAAGAGATGAGAGACGCAGTTGATGAGCTGGCAGTGTCTTGGAAATTCAGCTCAACCTGCAAGTACATAATAGTGTTAGGAAATTCTGAAAGAATAATTTGCTAGCTATATCATAATTTATATAAGAAACTGAAGAATTAATGATAATATGAAGGAAAATATTTTCTACCCCGAATCCACTTGTTTGAGGAAAATCGTTGCAGGAACTACATGTAACCCATGAGATATCACTTCCGTATCAATTTGCACATTGTATTCTCTTGGTGGAGATCCTAGTTTTACTCATTGCATAATAAATGCTAATATTACAGCAAACCATAGAAAACAAGAGAAAGACGATGGTCAATAACATTGGTTGTGTAGAAAGAGTTAAAACAAAGACAATAATAATAGAACAAAATGAGCTAGTTAATCTTTTCAATCAATCGTAGTAAGAAAGATACCCGGGGAGAAAGGGATCAGAAGAACCGATAATTGGTGTAAAATTGACGATTCCACCAGAGAAGCTCTGCAAAATTCAAGCGTACCTAACTCGTTCTCAGCTCCTCCAACTCAACCGTGTGATTCATCGGAAACACCCTTTCCAAACTTAACACTCCCGCTTTGGAGAACTTGCTGGCGTTTTAGCTGGTGCTGATATTAGTGCAGTAACAATAAAGGTAGTGGGAGCAGTGGTTGGTGCTTTATCAGGGAGAGGAGTTTTGGGCTCAGTGGGGGAAGCAGCTGGTGGAGTACTAGCCTTAGCACCCATGACAATCGCCAGTACAATGCACAAATTGACACTAAAAATACAAACTTTCTATACATGGCTACCTTACCTTCTAGCATGCGAAAATAAGTTCAAATATAAATCATTACTACCATTTACTAAGTGTGCAGGATAAAAAAAATAAACAAACAAAGAAAGAAAATAACTTTTTATCTATTAGGGATGGAAGGGAAGATCTGACTATTTTTTTGGAACCAGAGAGCTCTACGTTGTTCTCAACGAGAGAGATTCAGAAACTCTATATAAGAAAACACCGTAGGCAAAGTGAACTTGTGGAAAGGTTAGAGAATGTCTTGGTTTCATTTTATTATATGAATTTTGGCTCAGATTATATATATATATATATATGTGTGTCTCTGGGCACGCAATTTGCGTGTGTACCCCTTATTAATTAGTAAATGCATTTTTTTTCTAAAAATCACATAAATATTATTTTAAAATGCGTTTCACTTATAAAAAGTTTTTGAAAATGATATATTGATCCTATTTACATTAAATTAAATTCAATATAGGTCAGTAACACATACAAGACCTTAATATCTTATGAGAGACAACTGAAACTGAAAGAAGTTCGGAGACCACAACAAAAGTAGTTAAGGAGATGAAGAAACGTTGGTGCCGATATATATATATATATATATATGGTCTTGCTAACCTGGTAGGTTAGCATCCTATCCATTTTGTGTTTTCCTGAAATGGCCTACAAAATGAGTTGCAATAAAGTATTAAGGGCGTTTCAGGAAAACACAAATGAGTAGAATGCTAACCTACTACATGAAGGTAGTAGGTTAGCAAGATATCTATAAATCTAAATGGCATTACTAACCATTCAAAATGTCTTTCAGGACAGGTGAACGCGGTCCATTATATATATATATATATATATATATATATATATATATATATGTGTGTGTGTGTGTGGGTGGGTGTGTGTATGTATGTATATAAGAATTTATACATTTATTTTAATACATAGTTAGTGATATGGATAATTCTAACACTGTTTGTTTTAATGTAAATAGAGAAACCCTCCAAATCCTTTAGTTAAAAAAAAAGGTGGTGGTGGTGGTGTGTGGTGGGGGGGGGGGGGGGGGGTACTCGGTAAGAAAGGGTGTGTAAAAATTAGCCCTTCTAATCTAAGTTAGCATCTCTAATATAGTTTGCTTAATCCTCACATTTGAAGGTGTAGTTTTTCCAAATTTGTTATTTTTGGTCTATTTCTAGAGTATCAGGTCTTTAAGGTGCAACTTCTGCTATTTTTTGTGTCTAGTGCAATTGTGTCTGTTGCAACTTCTAGTATTTAAAGGAGATCAAAGGTGCTCAATCTGACAAACTTAAAGGACCAAAATTTAAGAGATTACTTTAAATTACCCTCAACTATAAGGGACCAATTATGTCATTTCCTCGATAAAAATTGTGTCAATTCATATAAAACACCTGTATTTAGTTTACCTTATGTTTTTGAAAAACCATTTTGTTTTAATTAAGGAAACCAAGATCTGTTTCTCAAATAGAAAATGTCATTTTTATTTTTGAAAAGCTATTAGAACAATTTTATGAACCCGAGGGGGAATAAATTGGTATTATTTAAGGGTGACACAAAAAAGTCTCCAAACCAATGCTTAAAATTTCCCTTCTTCTTGCCCCTTTTCCTATTTCCCTTCAGAAATAAAACCCCTTGTATATTTGAAAAACATCAACTCTCAAATCTTACATCAACAGGTATTAAAATAATTTTCCTGAGGATCTAGTTTCAGCTCTTAAAAAAATATCTGCTGATTTCTTTCTGTTTTTTTCATGATGCTTTTTCCCTTGTCTTTTTGTCAATTTAGTGCCCTTTATGGTTCTTTTATGATCTTGAAGTTGGCATTCTTTGTGTTTTTTTTTTTTTTTTTTTTTTGCATTAGAACCAAAACTCTTTCCCTTTATTCTATTGGATTTATATGGGACGCATCCTGAAACCGTTACGTTATACTAGAGCCAAAATAACATGATTCAACAAAGTGAATAGACAAAATGGAAAAATAGACAAGAAATGAGGAAATACATTTTTTTGTAAGAATATTGTGGAACTATCTGGAAGTCCCTATGGTTTGCTACTTTCAGACCAGAGTGAAGTCTGCTCTATTTTAGACAACCCCACTAATATGTGAATAATTGCGATCAATTGAAAGTTTTAATAGAAGAGATTAGACCTAATTCAATATTATTCACAATGTATCAAAAGCTTGGTTCGGACCCCGACAGAGGTTCACTTGTGGAATATAAATCTTCAAGATAATGACTAATTTTCAACCACAAGGACCGAAAGATCGAGGTTTTCATTCTTGAAAAAGATTTTAACTGTGTGATCTATCATATCTATGTTTTCAACAATGATTACTAGTGCATTGCATAATTGTCTGTCAAACATTTTACCCTGGATGCACTCTTCATAATGGAACATCAATCTTTTTATTTGAGAGACAGGTCCTTCAACATAAAAAGGACAGCAGTACTATTATCTCATTTCATTCACTCACTGAATGCCACCTTTATTTTTGTGCATAAAATTTCCTCCTAAATGTACCACCACCACCACCACCACCACCACCAACAACAACGTACCCAGTGAAATCCCACAATGTGGAGTCTGGAAAGGGTAAAGTGTTAGCAGACCTTACCCCTACAATGTAGGGAGACTGTTTCCGAAAGATCTTCAGCTCAAGAGAAAGCATGGCAAAAAAGATCAGATAAGAACAAGTAATTCAAAGCAGTATGAAAATGAAATAGTGCAAGATCAAAGACCATGATAAACTATCTGGAAAAAGGAATAGATAAATAAAATACTCAAAGTACACGAAATAATAGATAGTAGCAGAAAATTAAGGACAAGAAACTAATGGACAAAACTGAGAATACTAAGTAGAATGACGAAAATAATACTTATCCTACTGGGAAGGGAAATAATACTAGTCCTACCACTACCCTTCTATCCTGATCATCGATCTCCACACCTAAATGTACTGGATAGAGTCTAATTCAAGAATCAGGATCCCACATAGTAATAGATGATATTACTCATGCATAGGATATCCTCCACATAACTCCTATAGCTACATTATTTGATTGAAGTCGTGTGAACCAAAAATGAATCAACAAATATGTAACAAGGCAATAACTTCATGGCCAAAGCTCACCCCTCAAATTTCCATTCAGAATTTTCTTGTTTATATTCATCAGTTGCTGCTGCAGAATCCACTTGAAGGATGGCTGAACAACACAATATGACAAAACGTCAAGAACAATAAGATAATATGCCACATATATGTATAGAGTCCACGAGGACTCAATTTTCTTCTGAGTTCTGATTGCCTTTTGTTTTCCTTCTTCTAATTCTAGATCTTTGTTTACTTAGAAAACAGTATTAGTTGATTCTTAAGGTTGAAAATTGATGAAATAAGATTATATGTACATTTGTTTATTTATCAGTTCATTCTGTGCTTGATTGCACATGTTTCTTTCATCCTACTCCTAACCCCCTTCTCCCTCTTCACCCCACTGCAAGAAGTAGAAATACCCTGACATGAAACTTGGTTTGAGGAATAAAGACTATAAAAGGAACCACTTTCCTTCCCTGTTATCTTCTTTCACTTTTAACCTTTATTTATAACCTTGGACCTCAGTCTTTTTCTTCTTTTCCCTATCTTCCCCTCCTTTGCTGCACACGGAAAAGATACTTAATCTTGAACCAAAAATCGAATGGGAAGGGATTCAAGAAGATCTATTTCACAGGAAACTCAAAACCTGTGCCTTTGCCTGATATTTTTTCGAACAATGCAAAAACCTATCAAGAATATGCTACATTTCACCATATCAATCAAGCAGTAAAACATTTCCTCATTGGTTACTAGCTAAGCTAGAAGATGGAAAACATCAGAAGTGGCAATTCAATTTCATAACACATGTACAACAATGTATGAATTCTTGGTCGCAGCAAAGAGACCCGTCACTATGATAGGACGCAGAGAGTATTACAGTATAAAAAGTTACAGAATTATAAAACCTTTACCCAACTAAGCTATACATCAGATGGAGTAGCCTCACAAACTACTAAAATTCACATTGGACAAGTATCTTCCTCACCTTCTTGGGGCATAATGTAATCCCTGCAGAGAGGGCAGGTGACGTTCCAACTTTTGAGCCATTTCTCAAGACAGAGCTTATGAAAAACATGGCCACATGAGAGGCGGTTTATCTCCGCATCATGGTTGAAATCTGCCAGGCATACCGAGCATTCTTGTGCAGCAGGGTGATTAGATATGCACAATGAATCGTAACGAACAGCAGGGGTTCTGCTTCGGAACTCCTCCATGTATGACCCCGAGGGGGTCCCACGACACTCAAACGGGTCCAAGCTCGTGCCTTCAATAGAATATTCTTCCCATGATGCAAAGTTGATGCCAATGACATGAAGAATAGATCGAACCATCCCCTTCACAATAGAGATGGATATAGCTGTATTAACCAGAATCACACAGAACACTCCTGCATCTGCTGGAGTTGTATATGGTGAGAGTCCCATTATGAATAGGAACCTGGAACATGAAAATAAATTTTGACAATCAGAAACGATATATGGGACTTCAAGTCCCATATTTTCTTTCAGCAAAACCAGCAGTCAAGTCAATCTTCATGTAGGAAAGAAAAAATAATTCCAAATTTTGCCATAAGTTACTTTTCATAACTATTTTTCTAACTTGACACATTTAGAAAGGGCCTCAAATGATTTAGTTTCCCTTGGAATTAAAGTAGAAAAAGATTAAGCAGATTGCTCAGACGAAGTGGCAGCAGTAGTTGTTTTAAGTTAAGCGATAAAGTTCCATCCAAGATGGCAAAATAATGCAAATAGAAGGTGATCACTGGTCATTTTTAAGAGAAACAGAGCAGCCATTTTTACCATTATTTGTGTTATTCTTCATGTGTCTTTCTGTGAAGCATTTCCTAGTACTATGCATTAACTTTTGACATAACTTAAGTACTCGAACATAAAATAAACATCAGGTCAATTACCGGATAACATCTACTGAGAATCAAAAGACTAGTAGTAATCCAAAATTTTTAACTGTCCCATCTGTCAGGTGGACAGCGTTACCCGGTACCTGTCTTGGTGGGAGGTAGCAGGTGCTCATGAAACTAGTCGAGGAGTGCGCATGCTGGCCCAGACACCACGGTTATAAAAAAAGAATGATATAAGAATTTACCTAGTACGGAATATGAAGAATTTTTCTTCAAGCAAAACTTTGGAAGAACTCAATGCACTGTATCTGCATAGAAATAGAAATAAGTAGCAATCAGGTATTTATAAAGAAATGTTGAAGAAGGCCACAATAGTGGGTCTACAGATTAAGATATGGTAAAAATTTAGCCGCACAGGGTGTTTACACCAAACCAATAGATGCATGAGTTTGCATATAAACTTCGCTCATTTAATCATAGTTAATTACTATGTATTCCTTCAACAGAAGCAGATTAGATAGATTCCTCTTATCTAACCATTTTTAGCACAGTATACACATCAATGTAACATCTAGAGGTGATTGAAGCATTACAACAGAGCAAGTGAAAAACATAAGAAAGTATAGTCTAATTTAGAAATCAAAATGGGAGCCACCTAAACAAATGTTCCATTAATCAAAACACCCATATTCTGTCCTATCAGTTCAGCTTTGTGCCAATTATTTAACTAATTCAAATTTTGATTTGCAGAGATCCAAGAACTAAAGAGCCCACTCTGCTAAATTTTCCTTTGGAAAGTAGACAAATTTGCTTTCTTGCAACCAAATAAGAACAGGTACAGAAAAGAAACTTTTTATTCCATCCTACACCCTAAACTCTAATGCAAGGTTAAACAACTTGAAACCCAAAATCTAAATTTTGTAAAGTATATATCCTAACTCCCAAACCCTAAAGTAAACTTCTTAATTATAACCCTAAACTTTCCAAGAATGAATATGAAGATCCAAGATAAAATCTTTAGATCACCAACTACAGTATATATATACAGTCTTTTAGATGATTGATTGAAAATGTGAAGATTCAACATAAAGTCCTCAATCAAGTACCTAAAACAATAGGGAAGAATCAAAATAAAATGAAACATACTCAATTTGCAAGAAGCAAAATATATATTATATTTCTTGAAAATTAAGATCTAAGTACAGATCAGACTCAAATTTTATCTAGACCCCTATAAAAAATACACACCCAAAAAAGAAAAAGAAAAGTAACTAGTGAACCAACAAGAGAAAAAGCAAAAGCACAAGAAATAAAGGGTATTTTTTTCTTTTCTTTATGGTAATAAAGAAAAATAAAGGATACTTACTTAAAGGTGAAGTCTTTTAGCAAGAACAAGAACTTTGATGTTGTTGTTGATGATTGAGCTGGATATTCATAGGACACAAAAAATGTAAAGATTATTGAAAATGGATGTTAATGACTATGTCCTATGAATCTCCAAAGCTTCTTTCTTTCTATTTATAACACAAAAAAAAAAAAAAAAAGTACTGATCAAACTCTGTTTGGTTGGTCCCACCACAATATTTACAGTTTGTATTTTGCTCACTTTTTGATGGAGATCTTTTCAATTATTGGAACTTCTTTTCTTTTCTTGGAGTTAATAAATGAATTGGAAGTGTCATTTTCATGGTAAAGGTTACATAAATTTGCCTCTTGCAATTGGCAGTAAGATTTCGTTATATTCAAGAAAAGGTTAAAAGAAAAATTATCTGTTGATTAAAGACTTGATCTTTCCTGTGTCCTTTTAATTTCGTGTTTCTTTTTTTCAAATCCAAAAGAGGAAATTGCTTATTAAAGTGAACTTTGACTATAAGTCGTTAATAAATTTAACTCTGACTATAGGTCGTTAATAAATGAACCTTGACTATAGGTCGTTAAATAAATTTAACTTTGACATAGGTCATTAAATATAAGAAAATTAATTGACATACTCTGTTAGCCTTGTTTTGACTATAGGTCGGAAAGGATCGCACTCTAAAAAATGTAATATAGACAACCTATCATAATGCAAGTATTTATGACCGTTTTTACGGCTCGAATCCATGACCTATATGTCCCAATTAAGCTTTTTATTTTATTTTAAGGGAGAGGTCAATGATCAAATAGGCCACAATTGTCACAAGCTCGAACATCAGTGTGGACATTGTATTGTTATCCCATCAGATATTTTTTTAATAGATTTTTTCAATTCTCCTATTAAAAAGAATTTTCATTTCAAGATGTCGTGCTGAAGAACAAAATATTCTCTTCAAAATGTAACAATATACATAAGTTACGTTCATATTGGCCAATAGAAATAGATTAATAAGAATACTTATTATTAAATATTTATAAAATTAAGAGATATAAGATTGGATTGGTGTTAAATGACTAATGTCAACTTCCACGAAAACTGTAGAATCATAAAGATCATTTGTAAATTTCATAGAAAAAGATTGGTGTAAACTATCATAAAGATTTTAACTTTTAGGGCCGTTTGGTTGAGGAGAGGAGGACAATAATTTTTGGATAAAATTTAGATAATTTATCCTATGATTGGTATTGAAATTATTGATTCAGGTATAACTAATCTTAGAATTATTTGTACCATAATTGTGGTATTACATTTCTAGTTTCTACTACATTTAATATTGGATAAAAAATTTGGGATTAGTTTCGCAATAAAACAATCAAATGACAAAAATACATTTTTTCCAAAGCTATTCTCCCAAAATCCTTTAAAAAATCACTACAAAAATCATAAATAAAAATTTATCCAGTTTTATATAATGCAAAAATAATTCATATATTTTATATTATATCTCATATATCACATTTTTAATCCAATGAACCAATCATCAAAAAATATATCTACTAAATAATTATGTTATTATTTAATCCCTAAACCATTATTCCCACAATACAATTCTAATATAATCTTTCCCAATGGCCCCTAAAAGGTACTCCCAACATTTAAGGAAAAAACCCAAAACAAATGAAATCATATACTTCACATGTACATAAGCTTAAAAAATTTAAGAACATAAGAAAACATATGGAATCTAAGCTGATTTGCTAATTTTGATTCTCAATGTTGTTCACATTCATAGAACTAGCTAACTTGAACTTCTAGTACAAGCTGTTTGGTGACTTCAAGAAAAATATTTTGACCAGAAATTAAATTTTCGTTATCACTCAAAATAGTTTTCATCCAATCGTTTGAGACAATTTCTTTCGTAATGCATGTAGATGTTTTACTAGTTTAATTTTAGTTTTTTACATGAATAGATTTTTGCTTCCCTTTTCCCCCCGTCGTATTTGTGAAAATATGAGGCATTTTTTGTTCTTAAATTATCACTTCAATTGTAGAGCATAGATGTTCTCAAAATTTCAGGCATGGAAATTTAACACGTACACAATAATTTGAGTATACTGTTACATATGTTAAGATAAAAATGTGTAAACTCAGAATCAGATTCAGAGTCTATTTGAATGGACTTATAACTTATGGCTTATAAGCCAAAAGTTATAAGCTAGAATTCCTAACTTATGGTTTTTAAATAATTTTTATTATTTTGGCTTAAAAATAATTACTTAAAAGCACTTTTTATAGTAAACAAATACTACAAAAGTACTTATTGAAGAATGATGAAGATTCATCAATGGTGAATCCAAAAACAATGAGAAAGATAAAGAAGAGTGGAGATTGAAGAAGAAGAAGTAAAATTCATATTAGCAAAACTGTCTTAAACTAGCACAAGATTCTGTTTATATAGGTAATGTCATGATTAGCTTAACTAATTAATCATGTGATTAATCACTAACTAACTCACTAACAACCATAACTAACTATCTAACTGTAATTACCAAAGTACCCTTTAGCTACATCACTCCACACTCCCCTTCAAACTTGGTGGTCTGAAAATGTTGTAGACACTAAGTTTGGAACTCAAGTATTCATGTTGCACTATGTTCAAACTTTTAGTTAGTACATCTGCTGGTTGATCATGAGTTGAAATATACTCGGTCTTTATTGTTCCTTACTGAAGCTTCTACCTTATAAAGTAGCAATCTATCTCTATATGTTTGGTTCTTTCATGGTAAACTGGATTGCAGCAATTTGTGAAGCTGCCTTGCTATCGCTGTATATGCAAGCAGGTACTTGTACATGAATTTCAAGGTCTTTAGTTAAACCAATTAACCAAGTTAACTCAGCAACTGTTGAAGCTAAACTTTTATATTCAGCTTCTGCTGAACTTCTGGACATAGTAGACTACTTCTTTGATTTCCAGGAGATTAGTGAGTCTC
The DNA here is from genome assembly GCF_019175385.1 of Lycium barbarum. Taxonomy (NCBI): domain Eukaryota; kingdom Viridiplantae; phylum Streptophyta; class Magnoliopsida; order Solanales; family Solanaceae; genus Lycium; species Lycium barbarum. The sequence goes on from NC_083341.1 coordinate 81,239,052, forward strand.
CAAGTTTGATTGCAAATCCTGTAACTGATTTTCTTGTGAAGGGACATGAAGCCCAACCTGCATCATAGTTTGCAGTTAGAACATCTTGCTTGTTGCTAGACAGTAACACTCCTTGACCTGGCTTTCCTTTGACATATTTGATAATTCTCATAGCTGCATCAATATGTGACTTCTTTCGTTTTTGAAGAAATTGACTTAGTGTCTGCACATTGTATGATATATCAGGTCTAATGACAGTAAGATACAACAACTTCCCTATAATCATTTGATATGGTCCTTGATATGTCAATTCTTCATCACCTGAACTTGTAGCTTCTTTGTTGTGATCATCATATTCTTTGGTTGTTATCTTTGTAGTAGTATCCATAGGAGTATTTGTTGGTTTTGCAGCACTCAGTCTAGTCTCTTAGTTCCAGTGGATACTTTCTTTGGTGCATTACAATTCCTTCATCTGACCTTGAAAACTCAATGACAGGGAATATTTTAACTTCCAAGATCCTTGATTTTGAAGGCTTTATGTAGAGCACTTCTGGTCTATAATATTTGCTCTAGGTTTTCACCTGTTATAAACATGTCATCATCATATACTAAGACTATGATTATTCCACTTCCTGTCCTCTATATGAATAAAGAGTGATCATACTGACTTTGATGGAATTCACACTTAAGTAGAGCCTCACTTAGCTGTGCATTCCATTGTGTTGATGCTTGTTTTAACCCATACAAGAATTTTGAGAGTCTACATACTTGCTTGCACTCCCCTTGACTCTTAAATCCTCGTGGAAGATCCATGTAGATTTCATCATACAAATCCCCTTGTAGAAATGCATTATAGACATCCATTTAATGAATGTGCCACTTCCTTGCTGCTGTAATTGCCAGTACTGTCCTTAAGGTGGCCATCTTCACTACTGGACTAAATGTTTCTTGATTGTCAATCCCTTCAGTTTAAATGTACCATTTGGCAACTAATCTTGCATTGAATCTCTTTATTTTTCCTGTAGCCTTGTACTTCACTTTGTATATCCATGTGCAACCAATTGGTTTCTTACCTTATGGAAGAGGAACCACTTACCATGTTTGATTATTTTCTAGTGCTTTTATCTCAGTTTGCATTGATCTATCCATCTTGGATCCTTCACTGCTTCTGCATAGGATGTAGGTTCCACAATGTTACAAAATGATGCAAGGTAACTTTGATATTTAGGTGACAAGTTCTTGTAAGATATGTATTTAGATAATTCATAAGGTATATCATCATGAACATTTAATGATATAAAGTCATTCATCCATCCAGGAGGATGTTAATTTCTTGTATCTATTGTATTCTGCACAACTGGTGCTTGATATGGCACTACTGGTTATACTTCTATAGAAATATGAGGTTGTAGTGCTTGTTGAACTGCAACTTGCTACTGTAGCTGGTGTAGTATGTTCTCTGAGTGAGAAAAGAGTTCCACTTGTTGTTGATTCTTCATTAGTGAAACTAAGATCAGGAGCAATAAATATATTTGGTGATTGCTAAGATTTGTATCTCTATTGACAAAGAGCATCTTATTAGTAATATCATAAAGTATATAGCCCTTTCGGGTTTCAGAATATCTGATATGGACTGTTTTGTTTAGTTTTAGGCATAAGTTTATCAGTTTCTTTAATTGAACTATTTTTGCATGACACAAACATCCTAGAATCCTTAGGTGTGTAAGTGAAGATTTCCTTCCATGTAGTTTTTCATATGGAGATATGTTCCTTATCATAGTGGATCGTATTCTATTTATTAGATACGTTGCAGCTTTAGCACAATGACCCCAAAATCTTAAAGGGATATTAGCATGAAATCTTATTGCTCTTATGAGTTCTAAAATATGTCTATGTTTTCTTTCAGCTATACCATTCTGTTGAGGTGTATAAGCACATGATGTTTGGCATCTAATACCCAAACTACTGAACAATTCACTACATGATGAGTTTATGAACTCAGCCCCATTGCCTGTTCTAACAATTTTTACACAAGTATCATATTGAGCTTTAACAAAAGTAAGAAACTGCTTGAGAACAACAATAACATCAGACTTGCGTTTTAGCAAGAAATCTATGTCATTCTAGATTATCCACAACAGTTAGAAAAGACTTATAACCATCATAAGCGACAACCTTTTAAGGACTCCTCAAGTCCATATGAACCAGTTCAAACAACCTTATACTATAAAATGAACAAATATGAAATGGTAGTCTAGTTTGTCTAGCTTTAGGACAAACAGTACATTCATTTATTTTTTCAACTACATGAGATCTTTGTCCGGGAAATAGCTTGTGCAAGATAGTGGATGGAATATGTCCAAGCCTCTTATGCTAAGTGTTGATGTCCCCTTTATTCAGGCTCAATGTAGTTGATATAACAACATTATTAGCAGATATATGAAATCCAGAGTTTCTATTTCCAGGTAGCCTTTGATTGACTAGAAAGTATCGACCATCCCACTCTCTACCAATCTCTTTCACATTCCCTTTGTAGAGATCCTGAAACACATAAAAGTCAGGAAGGAATCTAGCTGAACATTATAACAGTCTAGTTGCTTTTGATACTAAGAGCAAATTGTATTTAAATTGAGGTACATGCAAAACATTTGTTAAAGCACTTCTGGTTGATATATCACTTGTGCCAGTATGAGTGACATGTGAGATATCACTATTAGGAAAAAGAACTTTTCTTGGATTATCAATTTTGGAAATAGTATTTCTGTTTAGCAACTCAGCATTAGAAGCCATATGATTAGTAGTAACTGTGTCAATAATCCAAGTTGGAGGATTATTGGTTATTGTCAGGGCATTGCTATTACCTGATACATTCACTAAGTTAGCAGAGATCATATTGCCATGGTTTTGTTCAATCATTTTGCAAATCTATTCACACTGCTCCCGTGTAAACTTAGGTGGTAAGACAACATTTCCTGCATTTGTGTTTGTCTTTGTTGCACATTGTAGTTGTTCTCTTGACCATGTTGAGGCTATTGATAACCACACATTTGAGACAAATTCTGAGGATTCCACTCCCCGTCAGCTACAACATTGTGAGCACTAGGACCTATCCTTCTCTAGTTGTCTATATGATTAACATTTCTTCCGTCATTGTTTCTGTACCCATAACTCTTGCTATCATTATTTCCTCTATGCTCATTAAACCTTGGTGATCTAGAGGATATCCTACCAGTCTATAACAATCCTTTTTATAATGTCCTTTTAGTTTGCAATTGTCACAGGAGGCATTTGGATTGTTGTTAGGATAGTACTAAGGTCTTTTTCTTTTTTGAGATCCAGTCCTTGAATACATAGCAACTGAATCCTGCACACCAGTTGGTGCTATTCTAAGTAATCCTGTGTTACTAACAGATTGTGCCACTGCCTTTTTACTCTTATCACTTTTTATCATAGAGTACACTTGATTTACTAAAGACAATAGTATTATCACTAGAATTTGACTCCTTGCTTGAGCATAAGCGTCATTGAGTCCCATTAGAAACGGATACACTTTCAGTCGTTGTAAATATATCACAAAATCTTTTGACTTCTCACAATTACAAGCAGGTTATGGAACCATAAACTCAAACTCATTCCATAGACCTTTCAATCTTGAAAAATATGTTGACACAAACTCAACATCTTGAGTTAAAGAAGCAATTTCTTGATGCAAATTATACGTTCTAGATCCATCAATCTTATTAAACCTTTCTTTTAGGTCAATCCACAAATTATAAACATTTGTAGCTTACAATATACCAACCATCAAACTACTGGAAACAACATTCATCAACAATGACAGAACCATTGCATTAACTCTTTCCCACAAATTCCAATAATCTTACGAAAAAATTTCTCTCTTACAAGTTCCATCAACAAAGCCTATTTTATTTCTTCTTATTAGTGCAATTCTCATATATTTACTCCATGCTAGATAGTTTTCACTTCCTTTTAATTGAAAAGAGATGATAGTAATACTACTCACATCAGTCGAAGCCAAGTAATGAGGATGATTATGATCCCTTGTTTGTGTATTGGTTGTAGAAGTACCAATACTAATAGCAGGTGCGCTTTGCGAACTATTTGTCACATTAGTTGCATTGTTCATTGTCATGAATCCAGAAATTGATTGATTAAATTAGAGAATTGAAATGAATGATTCAAATTATCAATCACAATTGTGATTTGAATGCTGATTGTATGTATCGATCTTCACGATTGCAATTGCAACCCTAGAATTTCATAATGTGAGAGATGATTTGAAACTACAAGAATTTGTCAAGAACTTGACTCAAATTGGATTGAAATCGCTGATTAATTCAACATATGCTCTGATACCATAAGAATGATGAGGATTCATCAATGCTGAATCCAAAAACAATGAGAGAGATAAAAAATAGAGGAGATTGAAGAAGAAAAAGTAGAATTCATAATAGCAAAACAATCAGACTAGTATTGGATTCTGTTTATATAGCTAATGTCATGATCAACTTAACTAACTAATCATGTGATTAATCACTAACCAACTCACTAACAACCGTAACTAACTATCTAACTGTAATTACCAAAGTACCCTTTAGCTACATTACTCCACACTTATTTTGGCTTAAAATCACCTAAAATAAGATAATCCAAAGAGGCTCTTAGTAAAAGCAGTATTGATAAAAATATACCAAAAGCAAAAATTATTTGATCAGACATATGAAAGGTGTAGAGAGGACTACAATCAACCTTTGAATCGGTCAACCTCAGTCAGACCAAGGACTCGTTAGGCCATCCGAGAATCAGCTACCGACCCCCTTACTCACACTGGACAACAGGAGCACAACAGGATCCATCTAGGAAGGTTCAGAGTTCTAAGACAAAAGATAACTCAAATAACGGTCAGATCTACAGGTATCTTAGATTATATTTAATGTTATTTAATGCCCACGATTTTAGCCATGTAACAGCTAAAACGGATGAGGATCAAGAAAGCAGTTACCATTAGCTATTCTATAAGTTTTCCCACTTTTCCACTATAGTAATCATTTGATTTCTCCTAGTTATACACGATTTTATTTGTATTTTCTGTCAACTTTGATGTTCATCACTAATCGTTAGAGATTTTACTCATCTAAGCCAGGAGAATCAATAAGAATCACTTCATCTCTTGTTTTTCCAATTATTTTTCTTCAATTATACGCTTTCTTACTCTTATTACGTCACTTCGTTATATTCACATTGTTAAAGGATTAAGACAATGTGAATTAATTACATTACTTGTGAACTTATTCTGAATAATTTTACTGATTGACCTAATAAATGAATTTTAGGATTAACAGTTTGGCGCCCACTATGGGCCCTAGCAATTGTGATTATCTCAAAACATTGCTAATCCCTCGTGAATTTTGTGTTTGTTAATTTTGTGAAAAATCATGGCTAAAGAACAACATTTGACTGGAGTCCAAATATGGGCGGAGTCAAAAATGCAAAAAGAGCCCTAAACGTAGATGGAGTACCAAACGGGACCAGAATACAAGACGTGGAGGAAAAACAAAACCTGTTAGAACAAAGAAGTTAACCAACATCGCGATTGGCTTGGTTCATTCTCTCAGGAGCTTGACACATCAGTTTGGGAAAGTTCCGCCTCACAGACATCTAGACAAAGAAAAAGGTTAGTTTTAACCCACCTTGGAAGACTTCATGGCCCAACAACATGCTTGGAACCAAAAATTCAACGATGTGTTGTTAGCCTTAGTCAGAAACCTGAACATGAAATCATCCACGTAGCTAAAATCGAACCAACCAAGGGTATTCCTAATAACACACCTAAGAGCTCCGATGTCGGGGCACTTCTCACAATTCAGGAGCTGGAGGCTCAGGGTTGGAGTAATAGTTTAAGGAGTTGTTTCCCTGGAGCCATAAAACCCGCTCTTGGAGAGTCTTTTGCAACAAATCAAGGAGCACCATGACCGAATTGATTAGATCATAGGGGCTCTGCCCGTGCTTAAAAGCATTGACATGGAGAGGTACTCCAAACAACCATGGAAGTCGAGGGCTGCCCCTTGCCTATACCAACAAAGTTTCGGATGCCATATCTCGCAAAGTATAATAAAATCACAAATCCCCACATTATAGCGACAGAATGTGACAAGTTCAAAATCTACTCGAAAGCTAAAAGAAAGCCTTTAGGAATTCCCTAAAAGAACTTAGAACAATGTGTACTACTGGTAAGGCCATTTATGAAATTGCTCCCTGTGATGCAGCAAACCATGACAACTTAGATTGCAAGATGCAACATTAGTGTATGAATTATTCTAGGATGTCCATTCATCAAAGTACTCATCGTGATGGAGAAAATCATAGCAACTACAATTGTAAGATGCAACGACACCATAAGGCTCAAGTGTCACGACCCAACCCATCGTGATGGCACCCACACTAACCCCCTTGGTGGGCGAACCATCCCCTTAACCAATCAGTCAATCAATAACTCAATTATAATTCAGTAACCATGAAGTAAAACCATAAACTTCCTAGTCATCCCATAATAAAATAGAATATGCGAAAGTCTAACTATTACAACCCCAAAATCTGAAAGTCATCATACAAGGACTCTAAAACAATAAACTGTCTAAGAATAAATAGCTGTCTGAAATAGCATAAATGTTTGGGATGAAATACACATCAAAATAGGAAAGATCTTCAGGCCGCATGGCATGGTTAGAAGCTCATCCTCTAATCTGAACGAGAAATAGCCTCAAGCTAGATGTGAGGTCTGGACGAAGTTTTTGGCACACAATATGCACTCAAATAAAAAGTGAAGCAAGGTAGTATCAGTACAAACACTATGTAGGGGACCCATGGTGTCTATGTACCACTCGCTCTGGAACTAACCTCGAATCACGAGCCCTTATTTAGGCCACATCCTTACCCCCTATCAAATGTGCCTTTATATATTTCTGTATCTGATCATAATATGCATCTCAACGTATTTCCTGTCACGACCCAGCTAGGGGCCGCGACGGGTACCCGGAGCAAATTACCGAGCACCGCTCACTCTACTACTTGTCTTGCTCATTTAATACTCTTTTATCAATTTTACATACCAATTGTAGGAAAATTATATTTAATCAAAACATAAATACTTTATATACATTTGCCTCTCGGCCATCAAAATAATATACATACATATGAAAACATCTTGTGAGACCATCTAACCCACACTGCGTATCTACGAGCCTCTACTAACATAATGAATACATAGACGGAACAAGACTCCGTCATGCCCAAAATATGCATATATGAATGTACATCAAAAGAATAGCCATAAGCACCTCCGAACAATGGAGTGCTATCTATCAGCTGACAGCTACTGAGGACCTGGGCCAAGCTCTCCTCCCTGTCTACCTGTGGGCATGAACACAACGTCCGAAGAAAGGACGTCAGTACGAATATTGTACGGAGTATGAGAGACATACATAATGAAAGGAGACATCAATAATATGGGGATAACATCAACATGAGACATCTGGATCTGACTGATAATCATAAATGAAGTAATGCATGCTATCTTACTCATACTCATGATCATAACATGTATGCATCATATGCAAGCTGCCCGTCCATGTCGGAACGGTGTGATAATTAATAATATTAGCCCGCGTCCAGGCCTCCCGCGTTCGGGGTACCATCGCATGCCGCCCACTAGTGGTGTCTGCCCATGCCCGAAGGTCATGGTGTATCCGTATAGCTACCCGCCTTGGCGGTGACTGCCCGGCCAACTAGGCACGGTGTGAAATGCTCATGACATGCTTAACGTAAATACTCATAGTAATATGCTTATCATAAAATACTTATCTTATCATAATGCGTGTATAAGGCTCATGATCAACTTTACTCTATCGGGGTGACGTACGGTCGTGATCCCCCGGTTACATTATGGAACCATTATGGACATTCTGCCTCACCTTGAAAGGACTAGTACATAAGGTGAGTGTAGGCAAGGAATAACATCATCATCATTCTAGTGTCATCATATCGTATAACTTATCTCATATAGACATTCATAGGTATAAGCTTTTAACTTCTTAGAATGTAAGAACTCATGAAAGGAATAGGGATTCAAGCTAAAAGATTCATGCCATTATAAAGAAGGACTAGCCTCACATACCTTGGTCGTTTAGCTAAGCTATCGCTCACTTGTTCTCCGTCGATATCACGTCGTTACCTTCATAAAAGAATTCGTATCAACATTAGTAAACTAACTATAAGAACGCATCGCTAATTCTAGGAAAAGTTGGGCAGCGTCTCCTTTGCTCATACTACTTTTCTCACGTTCTATATCAACTCCCAATATTCATAATATTATTCGCAATATCATAATCGACAATCGTCATTTACGTGCGTTTAGCAAAGTCCACCATTTTCCTCCAATTTCCCCCATATTTAACCTTATGACTCGTCTTTGTGTTTTCATGCATTTAATGCCTGTTTCATGATATAAACATCATTTATAACGTATTTGTACTCACAACACTTCAATATTCATAGTTCAATTCCACTATCATTCATTTATGTCACTATTCACTCAATAATGACCCATTTCTATGTTCTTCTACATTTCAAGTGTCTAAGCTTTCCAATACTTCAAACAACATGGAATAATCATGAAACTTACCTTGGATGATGGTTGAACAATCCTTAAGTTGAAATACTTCAATTAACCAAAACCCTAGTTCCACCCTTTGTGGGATTTCTTGACTTAGATGATCCTTTATTGTGTTCTTACACTTGATTTCATGAATTTGGTGGTGTTGATCTTAATGGTTCCTTTGATCCTTTTGAATTCTTGTGGAGGAAGTATTTGGAGAGTTCTAGAAGTCTCTTGAGTTGGTTGAATGAATAATGAATTAAAATGAGGCTTAAGTCCCCTTTAAAAATCACAAAATCTGATCTTTAATGAATTCTTGTCGGGATGAACAGTGGTCGTAAACCACCATATACGGACCGTATTTTGATTTACGGTCCGTCCTCCATGGCCGTATTTAATCATTTTAAAAACAGAAAGTTTTGGCTGAGGAACATGGCAGTTTACGGACCGTAAACCAGTTTACGGGCCGTAAACTGGGTCGTATTTAACCATATTCAACACTTTGACAGAAACTTTGAATTTTTGGTTGATGGAAGACGATTGCACTATACGGTCCGTAAATCACTTTACGGGCTGTATAGTGCCATATACGACCACTGGGCTGAAAATTTTTCCGCGACTTTCTTATTTCCAAAAATTCATAATTAGCTATTCCCGACTTAACAAAACATCATACACTCAAACTCTTCATCATTCCATTCATCATACAAGTACGGAGAAATTTCCGAGGTGTAACATTTCCAGTCCAACAGTCAATATGGAATATGATCAGTCAATAAATTCAATGTCAATAAATGCAAGGCACTATGCCACAAGTCATAACAAGACTCAGAGAAATCAATCCACAACAGCATAAATATGCAATCGTCTCAATCAAGAAGAAGAGTATATATTGACTCCTTTCTTCTCATAACACGGCAAATACACATCAGTTTTCAGTTCATAAAGTAATGACAACAAGCCTACATAATCAGAAATCATACCGACCTAAGTAATATCCAACTAGACGTCATATCCGAAGACCTAATCATGCTTTCTCCCATCAATTCTATTACATATGCAATCAACTAGCCAAATTCTAACTCAAGTAAACCATAACCTACCTCAGATGCAGAACTGGAACAATGCAGGTTACTCCGCAAGAGCTTTCCCCTTTTGTAATGCTTCTGAACGCTCAATGTCTAGCAATATAATGCTAAGTAAGAGATAGGTCTTGTAATCAAATAAGAACAACAATTGGAGATGAAGACCCAATTACTTCTACCCTTTTTAGATAGGTGAACTATCATTTAATAAAGAATTTGTCATAATCTTAATCCCAACCATCATAATCTTCTAATTGGTGGATTTCTAATCAATTGTACCCTTTTTCGAAACAGATTTTAGGCCAAAGTTCTCATTTTTAATGTAACCCTAAGTATCAATACACAATTCTCCTCATAAATGATCAATTTCCCATTCTAGAAAGTGATCGCCTACACTTCTAGATGATTAAACAACAATAAAATTAACAACCCATCAATTATTCAGAGGTTCAACAATTCTAGGGTTCTAGTCTTTTCATCCACCATTAGAGAACCTTAACTAGCATATGAACTTAGAGATGATGATGAAATGAATAAGGAAAAAAGGTTAAGCCTTACCCTAAAAAAAGAATCTACCAAGACTCTAGGAAATTCGCCTCTCACTTTTTTGGAGTTATGTAAGTAATGCCTCAAATTTTGCAATATAAAAGTGGGATTCTGTCTCCTGTTGACCGCTGCAGCAGTTATTGATTCGCTGCAATGGTATTACTCTAGCAAAAAATCCCACCGCTACGTCGAACCTCATTAAACCCGAAATCCCGCGGTGGCGACCGACTCCCCATTGTGGCGGACTCGCTACAGCTGTACCTCGCCCGTTGCAGCGGTCGTATCCGACCAGTGACCTCTAATTTCACTAGTTTTCACCCAGCATTCCAACATCAATTCGAGGCCCTACAGACTCAAACCAAACACACACACATATGTAAAAACACACTACGGACTTACCCGTGGCCTCGAAATTCACAACAGAGGTCTAATTTACTAAGTCAACCCCCCCAAACAGATTAAAATAAGTTTTCAACCAAATGCACAAATACAATCAAATGCCTTTGTTTTAGAATTATGAATCTTTAAGTTATCACTAGACTCGCTTCTAATCTCGAAAATGAATTGGCAGAGGTAAAATGATCAAAACGTGCATAACGACCTAGCATGTCATTAGATCTAATACTAATTAAATAAATGTTCGTCCTTGAACGGAAAAGGAAAGGAACAAGGGGAAAGGTACCTGAGTCAGTGAAAAGCTGGGATACTTGTTACGCATATCAGCCTAAGTCTCCCAAGTAGCTTCCTCAACAGGACGATTCTTCCACTGAACCTTCACAGATACTATGTTCTTAAACCTTAACTTACGGACCTCTCTGTCTTAAATAGCGATAGGCTCCTCCTCATAAGACAAGTTCTCATCCAACAAGACCAAATCCCAACGAATGATGAAAGAACTATCACCATGATATCTCTTCAACATAGAGACATGAAACACTGGATGAATGCTGGACAAAACCTAAAAATGGCAGGTCCTTCAGTTGAATCTCCCATGGCCCCAAGACTCGACTCAGGTTGAGTCTCATCATAATCAGTAGGCGGCTCTGGATCTTCACCCACATCAGTCTTACTCTTTCGCCAATCACCAAATTAGGTGGCCTTAACATAATGATCCTTGTCGGGAATAATCGTAACATGGGCTCTCCAACACAACTCTGTAATGAGGCATGGAAAAATAAGGGAAGTTTGTGGCTACGGTGCTCTCGTTCTAATCTCCTCTGTAATCTGACGCCCCACATTCATCGTGTATCGAGATATCATCGCTGCAACTATCCCATCCTAGGCACTTGTGAGGGTGTTTTCATTCTGCGTTGGGAGCACCCTGTATCAGATCAAGCTCTACTAAAACTTGGCTTGCAATGTGAGAGAATTTTTGAAAATTTTCTTATTCGGCTGCGTTGCCCAAGGTGGAGTACCACGAGTTATTACAGCAGTCACCCACGGTAGCATCGATTTCTCACATTTCCTCTCTCATTTGTCGATAAATTCTGCCTCGTTATTTGGCTCCACAAAGTCGTTACCAAAATAGACCCTGTTAATGGCCTTGCTGAAAATGTCAACCTTGGCATTGCGGACCGTGACAGTCTTAAAGAGTGGCAATGTGTGCATGTGCACGCTAGGTCGTTTCATCAAATGCAACACGACCCCATAATTGGCATAAAATTCTCGTACAAGCACTGGACAATAGTCACTCGGAGAGTCACCAAAAATTGCAAACCGATATACCCAGAGTGCCTTAGCAGCATCGGGAAAGGCTTCTAAGCCATCGTAGGTCAATCACATCTCTTTCTCGATGCTTCTCTTCGGCCTATTCTCGTACAAGCACTGGACAATAGTCACTCGGAGAGTCACATAAAACTGCAAGCCGATATACCCAGAGTGCCTCAGCAGTGTCGGGAAAGGCTTCAGCCATCGTAGGTCAATCACATCTCTTTCCAGATGCTTCTCTTCGGCCTGCCCCTTTCTTTGTTGGAGCGATCCCCTGCTCATATATTTCTTTGGCTCCCATGAGTGGGAACCACAATTTATCCTCATGCAGTTGCTTAGTCCAGATCTCCAACCTCCGGCCCTGATTTTCACTATCTGGAACTACAGGACTAGAGGGGGCGTAGGAAGCCTTGCCTGAGCCACTTACTCGTTTAGTGCCCTTGGTTTTCTCCTCCCCTAAAGAAGATGTTGAGTATCCTTTCTCCTCCTCTTCAGACTGGGAGGAGTCAGATGCTGACGGTGTCATGGTCGAGGGTTGAGGTTTGGTGGCCCCTCGGATCTGCTTTTGAGGGATGACCTCCTCCTCTTCTTGAGACTGGAAGGGGAAGTCATGTAGTGCATGTGTGACCTCCGCTCGGTCACTACCTTGACCCCTTTGCCCTGTACCTATCTTCACTGCACGTTTAGCCATCATACCTATAAGAGAAGTACCATTAGAAAAGGTGTAAGAAGAAATAATCACAAAAGAAAGACAAAGTCTTTTGGGTTTTTTTTTTTATGGTCGTAAAAGAAAAATACGGGCCGTATAAAATTATACTGTCCATATAAGTTGGTTGTAATGTTTCCATCTCAAACATACTATCACAGATACAGTTCGTATAAATAAATAGGTCTATATTTAAGCATATATGTCTGAGGCAGAAACATCTCAAGTTTCTTCCTTAGAACTACATTCAGAGATGCGGGCTGTATAATTTTATACAGTCCGTATTTAAGCGTGTATTTCCAAGGCAGTAAATATCTTGTTTAACCAATCAATTTACGACCCAAAATATGGTATTTATAAAATTATACGATCTATATTTTAGGTGTTTTTCTTAATCGACCCCTGTTAAGCTTTGTTTGTACAATTTTTCTTCGGTTTCCATTCAAACAACACAGACATACACTTTTCATGGTTTCAATTCCTACGGGGGTTAGGTTACTCAGACTTAACCTAATTTTTACAATTTCAAGATTATTGTCATTCAATTGAGTAATTGGTGGGCATAACGATATTGGAATCCAAATTTGAATTCGCCAATCGAAATGCTCTCCAACCCATTAGGGTTTTGACTTATTAACAGCCAAGAGTCTTTAAAAACTCAATTTGCTCATCCCCAACTTAGAAAAATCATTAACCATGAATTTACACATAGAACCCTAGTTTTAATCAACACCCATTATTGAAATTGCACCCATATACGCAAAGTAACAAGAATAGAGCATCAACATACCTGTGTGATGATGAATATGCGAAGAACACTTGATAGGATTGAGTGAAAAACAAAGAACAATTAGTGAAATTGAACAGAGGGTTTTCCGGTGGTTCAGTTACAGGGTAGTAGGAATTTGGGTGATGAATCTGTGATATTTATGTAGATTAAAGGGAGAATGGTGGTGGTTTTATGGTGGGTGATCGTGGGTATGGTGGAGAGTAGTGGGAGTTAAGAAATTTTGAAGTGGGAAGGTGAAAGGCGTGGGGGGGGGGGGGGGGGGGGGAGGGGTTGTTTAAAACCCTCTGCTCGACCCGTTACTCTTTATTTTTTAGATAAAGATACGGGTCGTATTTTTGGATATAGTCCGTATTTTATCACATTTTCAATTTCCTATTATGACTCACTATTTGTCTCATGCTTAAACACGGGTCGTATCTTACCGATCGTATTTCAAGATATAGCTCGTATTACTGACTGTATATAAGCATGTTACAAAATAGTGTTTCAACAAGATTTTCTTACCTTTCATGACAGCAGATACGGTCCGTATTTTGAGATACGGTCCTTACTTCCCGATTGTATTTAAGCATATCACCAATAGTGAGTGACACTTTTGTGCAACACTTTTACGATTAAGAAGTATGGTCCGTATTCTGATTCTCAACCTGAAGTTTTCCTGCATTCTCATCCTACACCAAAGCAAACTACTCTAAAAAACCAAAAATACATGACTATAAACTTGGGTTGCCTCCTAAATAGCGCTTGATTTAACGTCACGACACGATGGTGATACTGCTTTACTCCGAGTCAGGAGTGTATCCATGGTTTAGCCTATGCCTGTCCACGATTTTATGTCCATCAATGCAACAATGGTAGTTCTTCACCCTCTGGCCATTAACTCGAAATGTCCGAGTTCCATCTATGATTTTCAATTCCATCGACCCAGTTGGTGAAATACTCACCAATTCGAAAGGTCCAGATGTCATGACCCATTTCAGCATTAGGTCATGCGGGCACCTACCTTTCCTACCTTGGTAGGCGAACCCTTAACTCAACATTCACAATAATAATAAAAAATAGCGGAAGAAAGTAAAATAACGTAAGTCTCACAATATAATATAATGTTAAGAAGTGCGGAAGTAAATGAAATCCACCCCAGTATCTGATCTGGTCATACAAGAGCATCTAAATCTGAATACTAAAAGTCTGAATAATAATACATAAGTAGTCTCAAATCATGTCTCTGAATGGAAAGCAAGACATTAGTGATAGAAGAGTCTTTGAGGTCAGCGGAAGCGATGCTCACCCTAGAAAAGTTAAGTGGAAGCTGAAGAGTCAATCAACTACGAGTCAGAGAAGTAGATCCAACCTGATACTCTGCATTTACAAAAGAATGCAGCAAGTGCAGGTCAGTACAAACAATAGTACTGGTAGGCATCATCGGTCGACCAAGTATAGATAACACAATTCAGAAACAAGTAGATAGCAAGGAATCCAACAAGTATAAGATAATAAGATCACAACCAAGTATTCGTCGTCGCCCACGTAAAGCCTCTAAACCCAAGTACACCAAGTCCGAAATATGTATATATCCAATTCACTCATCACAATAGAATCATCTCGATCCACCGTCATAACAGAGTCATCACAATCCAATCATCACAACACCTCAATCAAGTCATAGTGCAATACAATAATGGAATAGATGAGATGCAAATGAGGTGTACACATGTACTCCGGACGAAATTATCAACGTCTCGGTAGCACAACCCAGTGTGACTCGCGAAGTCTAAGTGCCACCCGTCCCGGATCTTTGCCCAACAGACAGACGAGACCCTGGCTAATTGCTCACAGGGGGAGTCTCACCGGCACCACTCTGGGGGACCCGCGGAGCCTATGCACTAACAACGGTTCCAGAATAACATCAGAATCGGTCATGCAACAATGATGCCGGAATAGATCGTCGGTCATCGGCCTCTCACAATCACTCAAGTGAAAGATTCGCTCAATCAACAATATCAGATAATTACCGGCTAGCCATCATGCATCATGAATATGAGGAAATGTATGCAATGCACTTATCAACGATTCCGGAATTGAACCTTGGACATCGGCCTTCTCACAATCACTCAGTAAAAGAGTTTATCAAACATCAGTTTCATACAATCAACGATTCTGGAATGGATCTTCGGACGTCGGCCTTTATAGTCACTCAAATAAGGAGTTTATCAAATATCAATTTACTCAATCAACGATACCGGATCATCACCAGGTATTGGCCATGCATCATGAATGCGTGATAATGAGTGCAATGCGTGCATCAAGTATAAACAATCTATTTCAATATCACAAGTACCACGAAGGGGTACGCCATCAATGTATCATACCACCATACCATCAAGGGTATGCCAACAATGTATCAATATTACTAGTACTAATAACGGGTACGTCAACAATGTATCACAATGTAAATACTAACAACGGTATATCAACTATATCTCAGTCAAAATAGCAACACAAATTCTGATATTCACCACTACTCGTAGCATCAACCATCAATTGGAACAATACACACACATAACGGGGTGGT
Source organism: Lycium barbarum (assembly GCF_019175385.1). NCBI lineage: Eukaryota > Viridiplantae > Streptophyta > Magnoliopsida > Solanales > Solanaceae > Lycium > Lycium barbarum. The sequence goes on from NC_083341.1 coordinate 81,255,111, forward strand.
TAGTCCCAACACATATCAGGGCCCAACCTAAGGCAATATCCAACACGACTTCATACCCAAAGGTTCGCATGCTGTCTCCGACATTATATTCTAAATAGGTGATTCTCTATGCATACTCTTACTAGAGGTAAGCCATAACCTACCTGGACTGCCGAACCGCAATACCAACAAGTCACTCTATCGCCTTGCCCTTCCTCTGAAGCTCAGAACCAAAGTAGTCTAAGCACAATCGAATTCTAAATTAGAAATCATGGAGAATGATACTAATATTGCTATGACATCAGTTAGGTCCATTTTAACCCTAGAAATTAGGAAAACGGGCCCACAAGGGCAAAATGGAAAATTCGCGGGCAAAATACCAAATTAAGTGCTAGGGAATCCTAACCCAACCATTAATTGTTGAATTAACTCAAGAATTGTCCCAAATCTGATTTCAAGTAAAAACCCCCAAATTGGGTATGAACCCTAATTCTCCAAATCCAAAATTCAACTTCAAAAGTGGAATATATGAGGTTACTAAGCTTAGATTCATCATATTTTGACATCAACATCATCAATTTATCAATTATAATCCTAGGGAAAAGTCTCCCAAATCCTCCTTCAAATTCCATTTCTAAGGGATTGAAAAGGGAAGGGAAAACTCTATGATGATTGTGAGTTAAGAGGAGTAAAGGATCAGACAAAATTTTACCTCCAAGAATTTCTTCAATTTAACTCCAAGAAAAATATCCCCAAGATCCAATATCTAGATATGAAACAATGAGGGTCTATGTCACGCCCCGAACCATGGCCTGGGCGAAACACGACACTCGGTGCCTTACTGCATATGACCGAGCGAACCACATGGCTTGCTGAATCATCATGAGGCATAACATGAGCGGAATTTAACGTGAATGCATGATGAGCCTTTATAAAATGCAATAAGTCATAATACTTAATCAAAATACTTGTTTAAACATGAGTGCGGAAATAACATGAATGAGCCAAAATGGCTATACGACTCCGAAAGTGTGACATGACATAACTGACTTGTCTAGTCTATGAAACCTCTAACATAAGTCTGAACATGGAAAACATACTCGCTGGGACAAGGCCCCCAGCATACCTTAGATGCATAGCTAATCATAGAATAAAGAGTTGACTAAACCCCGAATGAGATGGGGCTCGCCGATAAGCTGATACGAATGCTGTCCTACTGAGCAGATGCGTCATCCTGTAAATTAGTTCCTGCATCGTGAAATGCAGGACCCCGAGAAATAAAAGGGGACGTCAGCACATTGAATGTACTGGTATGTAAAGCAACTGAATGAAATAACTTGGGACATGGAATAACATGATAAGAACTGAAACTGAAAAGTTGGACATGAACATGAGCATGAGCATGGGTACATATATATATATATATATATATAACATAAGTAAAACATGATAAGTAGGGAGAACATTTCATAAACCGACCATGTGATATCACCACGTGGGTACGTGGAGTCTGGTACCTCGCCGGACCAGCAGAGCCCCCATACCTTGCCAGGGTACAAGGTGGTAACGTGCTTGATGGATCCATTCAGTGTACAATTAAGGAATCGTCCTAACCGGGCGGAGCGATCCTTGTCCTACGGTGGCTACGTAGTTTCAGGCTATCTGAGCCTTCTCGGTAATTCGTGCAACTCTCAAAAACATGAACATGATATTATTGGCTAAGAAGCCCATGATTTTCGTGAATTAACATGTACTTGATTTGTAATCATGATTTCACGAAATAACTTGTAAACATGGTTTCATGAAATAGCTTGTATTTAGCATGTATGTATCTTTGTATCATGGCATGAAAGTAATTATATAATATAGTTGTATGAAAACTTGTAGACATGTAGGATATTCATGAAATAATCATTCTTAGTTAAAAACATGCATGCAAGAACTCATGGAATACAAGATATGGGTTTTCATGGATTACAGACTGATTCTCAATAATCATATGGAGTTGTTAAGAACACAATGATAGAATAATAGCAATTCATACATAATCTATTCATGGACATGGACCTAGGGTTGTCATGAACATGGTGTAGAAACCCTAGTTTTAGTAGAGAATCATAATTTATGGATTATGAGGCGTGGGGAAGAACAATGATGTTCCCACACGTAGATAGTAACTCTACATACCTGGTAATGCTCCAAACTTGAATTAAAGATTTTAACTTTGAAGAAGATTTCCAAAATCTTGAATTCTTGAACCTTGAGATGGGTTTTCTTGAAAACCCTAGTTTAGGAACAATGATTTCTTGCTTAGATTATTAGAGTATATGTTATAATTGAGTTGGAAGGGTTTGGATTGACTTACCTTAATGTTTTGGATTATTGCTAGGGCTTGGAATTGTGAATAATGAAATAAAAGAACTGAAGGCTTGAATTTATACAAAAGTGAGGCGCAAATTATATGGACATATTATACGGTCCGTATAATATGACCATATTTTATCATGGCCGTATAAAACTATATGGACCGTATAACATTATATGGGCCGTATAACAAGTTCGTATAACATGACCAGTGAATGGACTGCTCTATAATCCTTCAGTGAAATGGCCATAACTTTTGTACAGATATCCCCTTGACCCCCATAATATACCGTTGGAAAGGTATTTCAAAGGGATACAACTTTCAAGAAGGAAGTTTTCATAAATTCCTAACGGAAGTACCCGAAAACAGCCCATAAGTACAGACTGTCCTAGACTTAGACGAAATTAGAAGGCCTTAAGAACTTCACTTTTTGGTTTGACTTCAAAACGACCGTTTATCACACGAGTTCATCCCAAATAGATTCGTATAGCTAAAATATCACCTTTATACTAGATTCATTCATTCATACCTAATTCGGATTTACGGGAAGTTACACTCTAAGACTTATTTAATGAACAGTCACTGCCCGTCACCGTTGTAGCGGTACGTGGACCGCCCCACCGGCGCCGTCCCAGCGGACACCTGACCGCTTCAGCGGTCTAGCTAAAATGTCTGGGACCGCTTCAGCGGCAGGGCTACCGCCTCGGAGGTGCTGGTGCCGCCAAAGCGGATAACAGACACCAAAACTTGGCCTAAGTTTTTCGTTTCGATCCGATTTTTTGACTAACTCCCGAGGCCATCTGCTCACATACCAGATACCTAGCCACACATAAAAACGTGCTATGAATGCGTCCGTGACCTCAGAATTTCCAACGGATGTCTCATTGACCGAGTCAACCACCGATGCCTTAATTCCCACTTCCCATCCAATGTCCCGAAATGCATTCGAATGCATTGGGAACCAAATCAAACGCACACACAAGTTCTAAACGACTATCCGGACCTTTCAGAATTAACGGAATTTCAAAAAATGTTCGTTTGCCCAAAAGTCAACTTTGGGTCAACCACTTCCATTTTTAGCCTATATTTTTACCAAAGTTGCCCGAATCCGGTCTAGATACTCCGAAAATCATATCAGCGGTCCCCTCGGGTCAAAAGTGAGCCAATTAATGCTCGGAATCGGGTGAAAGTGCCAAAAGAACTATAACGACCAAACAGGTCGTTACACCAGACTACCTGGATTTTAACTTTCTAGAAAAAGCTTTATCCTGGAATTATACAGCAGAACAAAATCATCCTTCTGAAAGTCCCACTTGAGAATCTTGACATCATGATAGTACTTCATCTTCTCCTCGTACAAACGTGCACTTTCATAGGCATGGAACCGGAATTCATCCTTTTCATTCATTTGAAACAACCTCATGTTGGTTGCTTCTTCCCAGTCCATGTTCAACTTCTTCAGAGCCCACAAGGCTTTATATTCGAGTTCAACTGGTAGATGGCACGCCTTGCCAAAAACCAGCTTATAAGGAGAAGTCCTAATGGGCATTTTAAATGCATTTCTATACGCCCAAAGAGCATCATCAAGTTTCCTAGGCCAGTCGGTTCTATTTGCATTGACCGTCTTAGCGAAGATATTCTTTATCTCCCCATTGGATACTTTCACCTGGCCACTCTTTTGCGGATGATAAGGAGTGGCCCGTCGATGATAAACCCTATATTTTTCAATAAGTGTTACAAACGCCTTGTTGCAGAAGTGCAAACTGCCATCACTAATAATAGCTCGTAGGGTGCCAAATCGGGTGAATATGTTCTTTTTGAGAAAGTTAACGACACTCTTCCCTTCATTATTGGGTAAAGACATTGCTTCTACCCACTTCGAGACATAGTCCACAGCCACCAGAATATATTTTATGCCACCAGAACTCACAAAGGGCCCCATGAAGTTGATACCCCACACATCAAAGAGTTCAACTTCCATCACATGGTTCATAGGAATCTCATGCCTCTTAAAGATAGGCCCTTGTCATTGGCATTCGTCATAGGATTTCACCATCAAGTTAGCATCATGATAAAGTGTTGGCTAGTAATACCCGTATTCAAGCACTTTTGCTGCAGTCCGGTTTCCACTATGATGACCTCCAACATGAGAGTCATGGCAAGCCTTCAGAATATCCATCACTTTCGACTTTGGGACACACCGCCTAATGATATTGTTGACCCATGTCCGGTACAAATATGCTCATCCCAGTAATACTGATGAGAATCCCTCAAGAATTTCTTCTTGTGATATACTTTGATTTCACCTGGAATAACACCTGTCACCAAAAAGTTTGAAATATATGCATACCATGGTGCCATCTCAGAAGACACCGCTAGAACCCTCTCATCTGGGAATGCATCATCTATATCAAGCTCCTCTGACGGTCTTCCAGCTTCTTCAAGCCGTGAGAGATGATCTACTACCTAATTTTCGGGCCCTTTGCTATCTTTCACCTTAAAGTCAAATTCTTGCAACTAGAGGACCCATCTAATTAATCGTGGCTTTGCATCTTTCTTCGCCATCAAATATCTCAACGCTGCTTGATCGGTGTATACCACTGCCTTGGACCCCAATAGATAGGCCCTGAATTTCTCGAACACAAAGACTATAGCAAGCAGCTTTTGCTCAGTAACAGTGTAATTCATCTACGCCCCATTGAGCGTTCTGCTGGCATAATAAATCTGGTGCATGATCTTATTGTGCCTCTTACCAAGCACAACACCAATAGCAAAACCAATCGTATCACACATTAACTCAAATGGCAGAGACCAATTCAGGAGATACAATAATAGGAGCAGAAGTGAGGCGCTCCTTTAATTCATCAAATGTCTTAGGACACTTCTTATCAAACTCAAACTTAGCCTCTTTTTCAAGAAGCTTGCACATGGGATTCTCTATCTTGGAGAAGTCTTTAATAAAGCGCTGGTAGAAACTAACATGCCCCAAGAAACTTCGGACTCCTTTCACAGAGATAGGTGGGGGAAGCTTGGCAATTACATCAATTTTAGCTTGATCAACCTCAATTCCTTTCTCAGAGATTTTGTGACCGAGGACGATCCCTTACTTTACCATAAAATGACACTTCTCCTAATTAGCACAACATTGGTCTCTTCGCATCTCTTCAGTACTAGACCCAAATGGTCAAGACACTCATCAAATGAATCACCTACCACAGAAAAATCATCCATGAAGACCTCCAAGAAATCCTCAACCATATCTGAGAAAATAGACATCATACACCGCTAAAAGTAGCTGGTGCATTACAAAGACCAAATGGCATCTTGCTGAAAGCAAACATCTAATAAGGACACGTGAACAAAGTCTTATCCTAGTCTTCAAGAGCAATGTTAATTTAGTTATAGCCAGAGTATCATTAAGAAGCAATAATTTGACCTTCCCGCCAGCCGATCAAGCATCTGATCAATAAAAGACATAGAGAAATGGCCTTTCCTAGTAGCAGGATGCAGCTTCCTATAATCCATATAGACATACCACCCAATTATTGTCCTCGTAGGAATCAATTCATTCTTAGCATTAGGCACCACAGTGATGCCTCCCGTCTTCGGAACATATTGGACCGAGCTCACCCATTTGCTATCTGCGATAGGAAAAACAACTCCAGCATCTAGCCACTTTATAATCTCTTTCTTGACCACCTTTTTCATGTGTGGATTCAATTTTCTATGATGTTCAACACTCGGTGTACTATCCTCTTCAAGATGAATCTCATGCTTATAAATACTACAGGGAATACCCCGAATGTCTGCAATGGTCCACCTAATTGTACGTCTGTATTCTCGCAAAATTCTAGCAACCTCTTTGTCTGCTCATCATTCAGCAATGCAGACACAATCTCTAGCAAAGTATTATCTGCACCCAGAAATTCATACCTCAGATGTGAAGGAAGCTGCTTAAGCTCAAGCTTCGGTGGCTCCTCAATAGATTGTTTTGCTGGAGGTGTCTTTTTGTTTTCAAGATCAAGGTCAAGCTTCTTTGGTTGGTAAGAATAGGAACCCAAGCCCACAAGAGAATTCACCGTCTCCACATAACTTTCCAGGTCATCAGCATCGAAGTTTACAAGAATGGCTACTAGAGCCTCACCCAAACACTCTTCCTCTATTTTAAATTAAACCGCTTCATCCACCATATCAATAGAATCAATAACCTAAATGCTTTTGTAGGAACTCGGTAACTTCATCCCCTTACTCGCTTGGAAAGTAACTCTTCGTTGACTCAGAATTTGATTTCATTCTTTTCAGAATCCATAAGAGCCACTTCCCGTAGCAAGGAAAGGTCTCCCCAAGAAAATAGGAATATCCCTGTCAACAACACAATTGAGGATGACAAAATCAGTAGGCAATTCTCCAACCCTAACAAGCACATCATCCACAACTCCAACTGACCTTTTGATAGATCTATCTGCCATTTGCAATCGCATAGTAGTAGGTCTAGGAATTCCCAAACATGATTTCTTATAGATAGCAAGAGGCATGATATTTATGCTAGCCCCGTTATCACATAAAGCGCGAGCAAAATCATGCTGACCAACAGAACACGAAATAGTAAAGGCCCCTGTATCCTCTTTCTGAACATTGGTGGTGGATATAATAGAACTAACACGGTGAGTCACGCTCACAGTGTCATGCTTCACAGACCTCTTTTTTATTAGCAAATCTTTCAAATACTTTGCAAATCCGGGCATCTCTTTGACAGCATCCAGAAAAGGGATGTTCATGGAAAGCTGCTTCAATTGATCATATAACTTCTGACATGTAGCATCTTCGGTCTTTTTTTCCAACCTCTGAGGAAAGAGAGGTGTGGCTTTAAATAATTGAGTCAAAGGTCGAAGATCCCTTTTAGCCGTTGACTTGCTAGTGTCATTTTTGTCTTCCTGCTTTTTAGAACTGTCTGAAATATCATTAACCCGCTTAACAATAGGAACTTCTGTCTGGACCTCATCTACAATTGTTGGCACATCAGATTGTGCCTCTTTTTCTTCATCAAATGGCTCGAGATTTATCACCTTCTTTTCAGTACTTAAGAGTATTTTACCACTCCGAATACTGATAGCATATGCACGATCTACACCACCTCCCCCATTCTTCGGATTCAAAATAGTGTCACTAGGAAGTCCTCCCTTCTGTGGAGGGTGTTGTTTTCTGGATCTTTATTTGAATCAACTTCGTTTTTACTCTTGTTCGTTCTTTATCTGGAAGATGATTAAAAAAAAAAAAACAGGTATGAAAGCTATAATTGTAAACCACGATCGAATCTATGGAAGCATTGGTTTATACATTCCTCTTAGTCTCGACTCTAGGGATAATTGTTTTCGCTATCTTTTTTCGAGAACCGCCTAAAGTTCCAACTAAAAAGAAGCGATTCGAGCTTCTGAATGGAAGCCATGTGAGATCCCACTATTTCTGTCAGCCCCTTTAATGTTCTATCTGCTTTGTCTTGGTTGGCTAGCACCTTTTTAAGCATGCTCTCCAACTTTGAACTCCCTTGTTCAGTCGATTGACCCTTCGGTGAAATATCGGGATCGAAATTCCTATTTCTATAGTTATTGCTATTGTTGTAGTTTCCCTGGTTCGAGCCACCATGGTTGTTGTTGTAATTATCCTATCCCTGTTGAGGTCTCCATTGATTTTGAGTCTGATTTTGATTGCCTCCTTGATAATTCTGCCTTTGGTAACCCCCTTGAGAGTTATTAACATAGTTAGCATCCTCATACTGCATAGGAGACCCTTCTTGATATAAACCCTCTTGAACTTGGTACATCCCTTTTGGCATACCCGGAATTGTCTTCAACAACGTCAACCTTCTTTGCTTTTTTTTTCATCAAGTCTTTTTGTCAGCAAAGAAATATTGGTCACTACCTTAGCTAAAGTCTGCTGAGTCTCTTGATTCTTCTTCACAATATTATGGATCATGGGAGCTCCATAGGCTACATTGTCAGTGCCACCCGAATCCATCCTTGATTGTGAGTAGTAAGCTTATTAAGCAAGTTAGTGATTCAGGCATATGTCTTGTCCATAAAACACCCTCTAGCTGCATTGTTCGCGACTGCTTGTGTCAACGGATCTAGCCCGCTATAGAACTTCTCCATTAATATATTTTCTGGAAAACCATGATTCGGAGACTTCTGCAATTATTCCTTGAATCTCTCCTAAGCTTCAAATAGTTGTTCCCCCGAAAGCTGTTTGAAGTCATATATCTTGTCACGAATCTCAACTTTCTTGCTTGGCGAAAACCACTTCTTAAGAAAAATAGCAACAAGCTCTCCCCATGTATAAATAGTGTTGTGGGGAAGCTTCTCAAACCAAACTCATGCTTCACCGGCTAAAGAGTATTTGAAAACTCTTAGCCGAATAGCATCATCTAGAATAGCAGTCTGCCTATGTTAGACACAGACACCAATAAAATTATTCATGTGTTGGTAAGGGTCATCGTCAGTAGAGTTTTGAAAATACCCCTCAAGTTTGAGCAGTTGGTAAATAGTAGAGTCAATCTTGTAGTTTGTAGCATTAATCCTTGGTAGAACAATAGTAGATGCATATTCAACCTCATCTAACATATCATCAAAGACATTCTTATCCTCCACTTCCACAGGTGGGTCTTGCACTTGCACCCTGTTGTTACCAGTAGCTCTACGTCTATTGTTATTGTTCTGCATGATCACCTGGTTCACAATATACGGCAAACAAGGTGTGATAGAATAGAACAAGACTTTAAGTAAAACACAAACTATTTAGTAAATTCAAAACCGTATTCCCTGGCAACGGCGCCAAAATTTGATACGCTCAAATTACACCTATTAAATGATGTAAAGTGGACGATGTCAAATATAGTAACCCAACTAGGTTGGGGTCGAATCCCACAGGGAATATAGTTTGAAAAGTTTACTAAAGTCGTATAGGACTTTCTTGCGGTCTAGTTTCGTATTCCGTTGAGTTTGTAGAAGATTGGTTGTTTATGACTAATTGCTAAATAATTGCTTTGGATTGTAATATATGGTAAAAGAAACCAAGGTTGTGTCCCCCTTTAAATAAAGTGTATGCTATGGTGATTGATCATGATATACTTCTAATGGATCGTTATACGATTGCACTTAACCTCTAATTGAATCCCTAGTGTTCTCCAACAATTAAAGATTATTTCTCCTAATGATTTTCCCAAATATCAAAGAGTGTATATGAAGAGCAGTCAATTCGTTCCAAGTAAATTCCTCTTGTTCCTAAGTGAATTTATTAAACAAGGGTTAGCGCTTTGAGTTCTTGTTATTTGTTTCTACCAAACCCTACTCACTTTCCTAAGTTAAGCAAAGTATATGGCTTTAATCAATGTTTGCAACCATCAATTATGAACGAAGAATAAATAAACCCTAACAATCCATTATGCATATATCAATCCCAATCCCCAATCACAAAATACCCATCCTAGGGTTCACAACCTTAGTAGATAAATTAGCTACTCATAGTGGAAGAAGAACAAGAAGAGATAATAGAAATCATAATGCTTACTTTTGATTTGATTGAAATTGAAAGAAAGTAACTGCAATTGTTAGTTCTCCAAAAAGCTTCAAGAACTATGCGTATTCAATGCTAGGAATAATAGTTTAAAACTGACAACTCATAATAAATAAAGCCATACTATGAACTATTTATATGGTTCCAAAAACATAAAATTACATAATTGCAAATAGGTCCTGACGACATTATTTACGGCCTGTATAATAAAATACGGACCGTATAAAGTTTATACAGTCAGCAGTCTTGAAATCTTCAGTCAAGATTACGATCACATTATACTGCCCGTATAATCTTATACGGTCCGTGAAACTTGGACGTATAACATCATCTTCAAACTTGATTTTTGCCTTAATAAATTCCACTAAATACGGTCTGGATTACGGCCCATATAACAAGATATGGTCCGTAGAAGTTTCCCGTAAATCAGCATCCTTCACTTCAAAACTCTGCTTCACTTTATCCTTAAACACGATTAAAAATACGATTCATATAAAGATATACGGCCCGTAAAATCTCACACAGTGCCAACTTATGCTGCTTTTCATGTTTTTTCCCTTTAATTCCTCGATTTACCTGAAACACAACAACTCACATTAAAAGGACACATACTTGCTTAAAAATAAGTAAAACTTCTCGTAAAAAGATATCAAATGTGCCATAATTTCACGGCAGATCAGGAGGCAGAGCCAATTCATAGGCTACCTCCCCCACACTGTCAAGAATCTCAAACGGACCTATAAACCTAGGACTGAGCTTTCCCTTCTTGCCAAATCTCATCACAACCTTCATGGGTGAGACCTTCAACAAAACCTGCTCCCCAACCATGAACTCAAGATCTCAGACCTTTCAGTCCTCAAACTCCTTCTGTCTACTCTGAGCCACTAAGAGCTTATCCTGAATCACCTTAAGTTTATCTAGTGACTCTCTCAAAAGGTCAGTACCCCATGCCCTTACCTCAAATGCAACAAACCACCTAATAGGAGATCTACATCTCCTCCCATACAGTGCCTCAAATGGAGACATATCAATGGTCGAGTGGTAACTATTATTATAAGCAAACTCTACCGATGGTAAGAACTAGTCTGAATGACCACCAAAGTCAATCACACAAGCTCAGAGCATATCCTCGATAACCTGAATCGTCCGCTCAGACTGACCATCTATCTAAGGGTGAAAAGTTGTACTGAGATCCAATCTAATGCCCAACTCGGCCTGCAAAGTCCTCCAAAATCGGGACATAAACTACATGCCTCTATCAGATATGATGGAAATAGAGACCCCATGCAAACGAACAATATCACGGACATAAATCTGGGGCCAACTTCTGAGCGGTATAGGTAATCTAAACCGGTATGAAATGAGCAGACTTAGTCAATCTATCAATAATGACCTAGACCGAATCAAACTTGCCCAAGGTCTTCGGAAGACCAACGACAAATTCCATGGCTATCCTCTCCCACTTCCACTCAGGAATGGGCATCCTCTGAAGCATACCCCCAGGTCTCTAGTGCTCGTACTTAACCTGCTGACAATTTAGACATTGCAAAAAAAAAATCAACAATATCACGCTTCATCTCAACCTACCAATAGTGTTGCCTCATGTCACAATACATCTTGGTAGCACCAGGATGAATATAGTATCTAGAACTGTGAGACTCCTCCAAAATTGTCCAAATCAAGTCATCGACTTGAGGAACACAAGCACGCCCCTTAATCCTCAAGGACCCCTCACTATCAATCATGGCCTCCTTGGCCTCACCACTCATAACCTTATCACGGATATTACAAGCTTGCATCCTCGAATTGCCTTGCCTTAATCGGCTCTAGAAACACTGATCGCCTCAACACAAGCCAACACTCTGCCCGAATTAGACATATCAAGCCTCATGAAACCGTTAGCCAGAGTCTGGACCTCCATGGCAAATGGACGCTCCAAAACAATCAAGCAAGCCAAGCTACCCATACTAGTTGACTCCCTACTCAAGTCATTCGCTACCACGTTTGCCTTGCTAGGATGATACAAAACAGTAATATCATAATCCTTAAGAAACTCTATCCATCTCTGCTGCCTAGAATTAAGATCCTTCTGAGTAAACACATGCTGAAGACTATGATGATCAGTGAAAACCTCACAATGGACACCATAAAGATAGTGCCTCCAAATCTTCAAAGCAAAACCCACCGCTGCCAACTCTAAATCGTGAGTAGGATAGTTCTTTTTATGAAATTTCAGCTATCTGGAAGCATAAGTAGTAACCTTCTTTTCCTGCATCAATATAGCACCCAAACCAGAACGAGAAGTATCACAATAAACCACAAATCCTTTGCCCTCATCAGGCAACGATAGAATATGAGTTGTAGTCGATAAAGTCTTAAGCTTTTGAAAGCTATCCTCACACTCGTCGGACCACCGAAAAGGTACTTCTTTCTGAGTCAAACGGGTTAAATACGAAGCAATAGAGGCTAACTCCTTCACGAACTGATGGTAGTAACTAGCCAAACCAACAAAACTTCGAATCTCTGTCACCGAAGTGGGCCTAGCCCAATCTTTTACTACCTCAATCTTCTTAGGATCAACCATAATCCCCTATTTTGACACCACATGTCCCCAGAAAGATACAAACTCAAGCCAAAACTCACACTTAGATAACTTGGAATACAACTCTTTATCTCTAAGCAACCCAAGAACAACCCTCAAGTGTTTCTCATGATCCTCCCTACTCCGCGAGTAAACCAGAATATCATCAATTAATATTATCACAAAAGAGTCTAAGTATGGCTGAAAAATGCCATTCATCAAGTCCATAAAAGTAGATAGGGCATTAGTAAGCCCAAAAGGCATGACAAAAAACTCGTAGTGCCCATATCGATTCCGAAAAACTATCTTAGGAATATCTTCGGCCCGAATATTCAACTGATTGTAACCCAATCTCAAGTCAATATTAGAAAACACAGAAGCCCTCTGAAGTTGGTCGAATAAATCATCAATACGAGGAATGGGGTACTTGTTCCGAATGGTGACTTTATTCCACTGGCGGTAATCAATGCACATTCACATAGTCCCATCCTTCTTCTTCACAAATAGAACAAGAGCGCCTCAAGGGGAGACACTTAGTTTGATAAATCCCTTACTCAAAAGATCCTGAAGCTGCTCCTTCAACTCTCTCAACTCTGTTGGTGCCATCTGATATAGCGGAATAGAAATAGGGCGAGTACCTGGCTCTAAGTCAATACAAAAATTAGTATCACGGTTGGTGGCATGCCTGGCAAGTCCTCGGGAAACACCTCTGCAAACTCACGCACCACAGGAACTAACTAAAGAGATGGAACGTCAGCATTAGTATCACGAATATGCGCTAAATAAGCCAAGCACCCTCTATTAACTAGCTTTTTGGCGCGAAGTAAAGAAATGATCTTCTTTGGGGAGGGACTAGTGGTACCCTTCCACTCTAGTCTAGACATACTTGGTATAGCTAAAGTGAGTGTCTTGGCATGATAGTCTAGAATTACATGGTAAGAAGCTAGCCAGCTCATACCCAGAATAACATCAAAATCTGCCATGTCAAGAATCACTAAATCAACCTATGTACCATAAATGTGACAGTACAAGATCGGTATACTCTATCTACAACCACAGAGTCTCTAACTGGAGTAGATGGATGAATAGGGGCTTCAAGCAAATCACAGACCATATCAAGACCCATAGAAAAGTATATAGACATATAAGAGAATGTAGACCCCGGATCAAACAATACAAAAGCCATCCGGTGATAGATTGAGATGTTACCTGTAATGACCGCATCCGAACCCTCAGCCTCTGATCTACCAGGAAAGGCATAACAATGAACTCGTCTGCCACTAGCCCACGAACCTTCATGATCAACCTGTCCAGTTTGATCTCCACCCCTATCGGGCTGATATCCACCTCTACCTGACTAGGATCCGCCTCTGCTAGGCCGGGTGCCATCCTTACCAGCTGTGTGACCACCCCGCCCAGTCTGAGCACGGTTCCAACCATACTATCCTCCTTCTCTAACTGATGAAAGTGGAGCCCTGGGAGGCTGATACTGAGCACCCTGGCTGCCCTATCTAAGTCTGGGAAAATTTCTCTTGAAATGCCCCTGCTCATCACACTCAAAGCATCAACCGTCTAATGTAGGCCACTGAACAAAAATCGAAGAAGCAGAATAACCACCATGGTCTAAAAAATCTAGCCTGTGAACCCCCTGGCTGACTAACTGAGTACTGGCTGGCCCCTGATGGGTCTCTAACCGAAGCCTGCATGGCTGACTGAATAGGACGTCCCGAGAAGACCTGTGAACTCTGTCCCCGAGAGAATAATCCACTAAAACCCCCACCTTTGCGAGCCTTCTTCTCTGCATATTTAGTATAACCATCCTATCGAACACCTTCAATGGTCCTAACATGATCCACCACCTCCTGGAAGGAAGAACTAGAAGCCACAAGCTGAAGAGTTGACAATTGAAGAACAATGTTCAACCCTTTCATAAATCGTCTAACTCTCTTTTCCTCAGTAGGCACAAGCTGGAGAGCATACCTAGACAAAAAATGGAATCAGTCCTCATAAGCAGCCACTGAAGAGCTTCCCTGCTCAATATTATTGAACTCATCACACATCCTGTCCCTCAAAGTACGAGGAACATACTTCTCTAAGAAAACCTGCTACAACTGAGTTTATGTCAACGGAGGCAATCCCACTGACCTACACTCCACAAAATCCCTCCACCACAACTTGGCATCACCGAAGAGCTGGAAGGTCAAAAACTTAACACCACACTTCTCCACAACCTCATCTTATGGAGCCTCTCATGACTGTCCATGATAAACTCATAAGCATCCTCAGCCTCAATGCCATAGAAGAGTGGAGGCTTTATCTTAGTGAACCTCTAAAATAAATCCTGCTCATCACCGGTCAACACCAGCCCTGCCACTGGTCTAGAAAATACCTCAGGTCCTGTAGCCTCATCCATAGGTAGAGCCACAGCTGTGGCATGCTGTACCCCTAGAGCAAGAACTCCGCCTGGAGATGGATCACCTACTCTCACACCCTGGGCACCTGGTGTCGTTGGTAACACACTTGCCTCTGTCAAACCGTTCAGCAGGTTCAACACTCGAACCATGACATTCCGCAACACTGGAGAAGCTATAATAT
This sequence comes from Lycium barbarum, assembly GCF_019175385.1. NCBI lineage: Eukaryota > Viridiplantae > Streptophyta > Magnoliopsida > Solanales > Solanaceae > Lycium > Lycium barbarum. The sequence goes on from NC_083341.1 coordinate 81,270,200, forward strand.
CTGGCTGAGCTGGTACTGCTGCAAACTCTGTTGCCTCATCTGGAACTACCTGAGGCAAGGGAGACCTAGTGTGTTCCTAACCAGTCACAGGGGTCTCGCCCCTGACTGGTGCTACTGCTTCCCTGCCTCTGCCACGGCCACGGCCCCTGGCCTAGCCTCCACCGCCAGCTGCCGCCCCAGCAGCCTGCTCGGGTACCTCATTCGTTGTTGCTCCCGTACGAGTCCTCACCATCTGTGAGAGAATAGAATGAAAAGTCAGATAGCAATTTGAATCATCCAGATACCAATTGGAATCAAGTAGCATGAAAGAAAGAAAGAAAGAATTTGAGTTTTCCTAGTGTCCCATAGCATCTCGAAGATAATTACAGACGTCTCTGTACCGATCCGCAAGACTCTACTACACATGTCATTGTACAATGAGATCGATAAACCTAATGCTCTGATACCAACTTTGTCACGACCCAACCCGTTGTGATGGCACCCACACTAACCCCACTGGTGGGTGAACTATCCCCTTAACCAATCATTCGATCAATAACTCAATTATAAATAAGTAACCATGAAGTAAAACCATAAACTTCCTACCCATGCCATAATAAAATAAAATATGTGGAAGTCTAACTATTGCAACCCCAAAATCCGAAAGTCATCGTATAAGGACTCCAAAACAATAAACTATCTACGAATAAATAACTGTCTGAAATAGCATAATATCTGGGATAAAATAGACATCAAAATAGGAAAGATCTTCAGGCGGCATGGCATGGATAAGAGCTCACTCTCTGATCTGAACGGGAAATAGCCTCAAGCTAGATGTGAGTTCTGGACTTCGACACAAAATCTGCACTCAAATAAAAAGTGCAACAAGGTAGTACCAGTACAAACAGTATGTACCGGTAGATATCATAGACCGACTAAGATTAATATCATGCATACATTCATAAAATCGACAGAATAGACAGATAGGCCCAACAACACAACACAAAAAATTTATGTATGAATCATCAACCAGTCCACAATATACCGCAAGGATAAGATAAGTCCAATGCAATGCAATCAATGGTAGTATCTCAACCGTACACACACGGTACTGACAATTTTCGCTCAGTAGTCATGACCTGCAGGGGACCCATGGTGTCCGTGTACCACTCGCTTTGGAACTGACCTCAAATTACGAGCTCTTATTTAGGCCACATCCTCACCCCTTATCAAATGTGCCTTTATATATTTATGTATCTGATCATAATATGCATCTCAACGTGTTTCCAGTCCAACAGTCAATATGGAAAATGATCAGTCAATGAATTCAATGTCAATAAATGCAAGGCACCATGCCACAAGTCATAACAAGACTCAGAGAAATCAATCCACAACAGCATAAATATGCAACTATCTCAATCAACAAGAAGAGTATATATTGACTTTTCCCTTCTCATAACACTGCAAATACACCTCAGGTTTCAGTTTATAAAGTAATGGCGACAAACCCACATAATCAGAAATCATACCAACCTAAGTAATATCCAACCAGACGTCATGTCCAAAGATGTAATTATGCTTTCTTCCATCAATTCTACTACATATGCAATCAACTAACCAAAGTCTAACTTAAGTAAGCCATAACCTACCTTAGATGCAGAATTGGAATAGTGCAGGTTACTCTGCAAGAGCTTTCCCCTTTCATAATGCTTCGGAACGCTCAAACGGATTAAAATAAGTCACCCCCCCCCCCCCCCAAATGGATTAAAAAAAGTTTTCAACCAAATGCATAGATACAATCAAATGCCTTTTTTTTTTTAGAATTTTAGATCTTTAAGTTATCAATAGACTCACTCCTAGTCTCAGAAATGAACTGGCAGGGGTAAAATTATCAAAATACGCATAACGTTACATCAAGAGTCTTGTCATTCTGTTTTAGATAACAATTAGTGATCTCGTTGCTATCCCCAACTAAAAGAGAGATGATATGTTCAAAAATCAAAACACAAAAATGCGCTCTTGCAAGCACCGTTGACCAGCATTCAGTAAATTCATCCGTACAAAATGTAAAAAACAAAAGGGAAGTGTAATCCACTGTAGAAGTTAGTTTGCTCTGTGATGCTGTAGAAAAGTAATATGGGTATTTCAATTGGTCTAACATGCATGTTTAATAATTTTGAGGTTTGTTTAGTTTTAGTGACACTGAAGCTTGGAGTCAATTCCTCAAATGGTCATTGAACTTGTAAAAAAGTCCTACTAAAGTAATTTCTCGATTTTTTTGGACAATAAGATTATCAAACTATGCATATGTTTCCAAAAAAAAAAAAAAAAACAATCCTTTTTTGGACAAGACCTCTTAACCCATTTTTAAATTATACAACCATTTGAATATTTCTATTTTATTTTCAAAATGTGAAAAACATTAACTAGAACAAAATTTCCAGAATATTACAAAATTGTGTCAAACTAAACACGGTGCTTAAATATAGGTTTCTAACTTATTGTAAATAATTTTTCCTGATATATAAAATTTTCAATTATCAAAAAAATATTTACTACTTTATTTTGTTGGATATGCAGTTGTAATATTTTGATCTTATTTAAGTTTTTTTTTATGAATAAGTGGATTATAATTAATACGAATATTTTATTCTTTTAGAAAGCATTTATACAACAAATTATAAAAATATTTTCATTACAAAGTAGTAATTTAAATGATTTTTTTCTTGGGAAAATTTATCCAAATATTCTACCAATAAAGCAAACCTATTCTACTAAGTACATGCATCATACATCTATATAAAAATAGTTATACTATTTTTATATATAGAAAACCTTATAGCATGCATAAAGCTTGAATGGTTATGCTGTTATTCTTATAGCTTGAAATATTATGTTCAATATTTTTATTTTATTATTTAAACATGAAAATTATTAATTTGAACAAGAATTTTGGAGCATAAAAAAATTGTGCCTAGGCAATGGATTTATAATTTATAAATAGGTTAAGGGTCATGTTTCTAAAAATGGATTTGTTTACTTTGTTGGAAACAAGGACATAGTTTGAAGACCTAGTTGTCCAAAAATAAATAAATATATATTTTAGTGAGACTTTCTACAAGTTCAATGACTATTTGAGGAATTGACTCCTGAAGCTTGTGTAAAGATACCCAAATGATTGAACATGAAAGGTATTTATGTTACTTTTAAGTATTTCATCATAACACAAATACATAAGTTTTGTGATCTTAGGATTGTACGCACACTTTTATTGTAAAGGCCTGTTCTACGGTGAGATTAAATTACCCAATTTTGACTCACTCATGTTGGGTTTGTGCATTAAACGGGGTAAACACTTCTAGTATAATATATATGATTATACTAGTTCCACGAGGTCCGTGCTAAGCTCGGGTGATAGGATTCCTAAAGGGGAAACTCTAAAGAATCACAAACACAAGGTAAAAAACAGAATTAAAGATAGAAGAAATTGGGACGAGAAGTGAAGATAAAAGCAAGAACCAAATTAGATGAAATAGATAGGAAAACTTGGAAATATGTTCCAACTCCTGCACATAACTCTAAAATCCATAAGTGAATAACTCTTCATGATATTCAAGGACAAGGTTTCATTAACAACAATGAAATCGCACTCTACAAGCTAATTCTAAAACTAGGGCTAGTAAGCCAAACAAACTATATTTAACAATGTCAATTCTCAATCCATCAAAATCTAAGTATGCTAACCTTCAAGTCACTATATATAGTGCTTGGGAAATTACTACAAATTAGGCCCAAAAGTGACCTTGCAAAGATAGCCCCTATTGGCAATCTGTCCCGCCATGGCTCTTTTACGGATCGTAAACAGGATATACGGTCCATACCTTGTGTCGTAGAACTTGCAATTTCATAAGATGCTTTACGGTTACATTTACGGGCCATCAAATGTTTTACAGTCTGTATAATGTATTGTAACTCATAAACAGAAACTGCAATTCTGCTGCTTGAATTATGGCCACTTTTTATGGTCGGTAAAGGTTTTACGGGCCGTAATTTCTGTTACCGTTCACTTTTACGCGGGTTAAGGCATAAAAGCTACTAAGAGGTTGTTGGTGCTCTAATTGGATTTTATGTTTTTTAGAGTCGCCACCTAATTTATTATGGAAAACTAGGAAAACCGGGTTAATGATTTTTACAAAAATAAGTAAAAATCTTTTTGGACCAAAGTTCGAGGTAAGGGTTCTGGTGATTCCCTAGGGAAGGTTTTACGCACCTTAGTATTAAAGATCCACAGAATACGGTTGACCTACGAGCTTCAGTGTGTGATTAATGTATTTAATTGTCAAAAGTGTTCAGTTTTCCGCAAAAATGTCATCATTTCATATCATAATTTCAAGAAAATATTTGGCAAAAATTCCCCTTGTAAAAAGGGTTTTGGATTAAAAAATTCACATAAGTGTTCAACCCACTTTATTTCCGGACTACGAAACACCCGGGATTTCTCCCGAGTAAAGTCGCTACTATTCTAGTCCTAATAAATGGGTTTAGTTCTTACGGGTTTTATTTTTTCTAAGAAAATATGGAGTATTCTGCTATATTTGTATATAAGTATATATATATAAAAAGAAGTCTTTTTAGGTCCGAATCATTTTTTCATCAAAGCCCAGCAGGTCCAACCGTTTTCAAAGTCCCAAAGTCCATCTTACCTCTTATTAAGTCCAAATGATTTCCCATTGTTTCCAATCCATTTGTTGTTGGGCTTCCAGGCCCAAATTAATGTTTATTCCTCTTATTAGATTTTTGTTAAAACTAGCCCATTTCCAGTTTTAAAACGCACGAATTCTTTGCAAGACGAAAAACAAATTTTTTAGCTTTGCCAAGCTTTTTTACTTCAACACAGTTTAAATCTAGAAAAAAGACACCAGGTGGTCTCTTTTTTTAGAATCACAAACCGAATTACCGCTCTTTTTTTTTAGAAAAATCATTAGCCATAAATTCTTTTAACTTGATAGAGAAAATCCCATTTTTTACTGCTGACCGTGTCATTAAGCCCATTTTAGCAAACTTAAAAAAAAAAAAAGTTAAACTTCGATTTTTCATGCAAAAGGTTGATCACTATCAATGTTTTATTTTGAAAAAAAAAAGTTTGGCGACTTCCTAAAAATACTACGTGTTTTCCTAAATTCTAGCATACATAAGGGTTCCAATATTTTTAGAGGGTTTTTACAAATACATTTACATGAAATAGATAATAATGGAAATAAAGAGGAAACTCAGGCTGGTGGGCCTTCCAAGCCCACCAATAAACTATTTTCACCCATAGTTGGGCCTTCAAACAACTTAGCTTCCCTTTCCTTTTTACTTCTCAGACGGACTCGATCAAGAAGGGTTATTGGGCCTTTGGCCCAATGGTTTTACATGCGATAAGAGGATCCCAATGGGACAGTATTTCATGCAAAGCAAAGAGGGGAAATAAGGATTAGCAAGCATCTAAGCAAACACTTAAACTTAGCAAAGAATACTTAATATAGCAAAATCACATAACGAAAAGATATACTTATATACTACTTAGTGGCAAAACAATTGAACTGACGATAACTCATTAAACATTGGACTGAAACAGATAGAAGGAACATGCCCAAGTACAAATAAGACATAGACCCAAATATATGAAATGGCCATATGAATTGTATTAATAGAAGAGAAAAGCCAACATAAGAAATAGATAAAATAAAGTTCACAAAGTCATCTGCCCAGAAGGGATTCATCACACAAACAAGGGTATACAAGTTCTCCAGCCAATATACCATAGGTATACACCCATGGAGATGTGAAAATAGCTCAAAAAGGAAAGTTTTACCCCCTTGTTCCTAATGTCGCACAAGGTCCAAGGGGTTTCTAGGAACCCCAGGCACGACAGGCATTAGGGGAGGTTCAAACTTAATCTCCAAGTGCTACTTTAACTCTCCACTTATGTATTGAACCCATAATATACATAGGAGAAGAACTTATCCCATATTTGTGTTTTTCTTGTAGCAACAGAATCAAACAGTATGCATAGTATACAATCCTAGAATCAACTAACATGGTGCAAGCAAAAAAACAAGGCATAATTAATTCCCAACATTAGACTAAAATATTTGAAGAAGTAAAGAAAAAACAGGATTTTCCAAGTAAGTTACAAAGGCATGTTTGGAAAGTAACAAATAAATCTCAGTCCCATCAAGCTAAAAGAAAACTAGTGCCCAACTAGATATACCTCAATTAGCTAGGCCATTTGTTACCAAATATGCTAAGGTATATACCACCCATTCAGTCCCAATTAAAAGTGACAGATAATGGACAAGAAAGCAGGACCTTTGGGGCAAAACTTGGTTCACACACACATCTAATCAATGCACAACCCAAACTTCACATGGAAGAGGAGAGCAAGAAAAAAGAGAAGAAAAGAAAAGCAACAGTTCCAATTCTCAGTTATTGCTAGATGAGATTTTTCTAATTAAACAAATGTGATTCATAACCCTCAAAGACTTGCTTGTTTTCTGCCATAAACCAAGTATTATCCTTCAAACAAGATCATTACAACAACAACCTCAAAGGAAAAACATGACTCTTATGTTTTAATCCATAGTATCAAAATGGCTTTCTCAACAACCTTGCAAGTATTTAAAACTGGTCACCAGAGATCCTATGTGGTTATGTATTAAACTCATTTGCCTTAACAACCTTCAACTAGGTAAATTAGTGACTGTATGACACCAAAAGATTTATAAAGGACTCAGGCACTTAAACTTTGTGAAGTAAAATGAGAACAACTCTTTCACAAGTTGAAATAATCAGACAAAAGATAAGACCATCAAATCTTCAAAGAGTCTTATCTTTACCTTTAAAAATTATACAGGAGCACAAGCAAACAACAAGGGAGGATAAAAATGAGGATACACTTATGACAGTATTCTACTGATGAACCACAAACACTTAAGCTGACAAAGGTTCATGAAGACCAGGCAGGGCCAAGACCAAAAAAACAACAACTTATAATATGATCTTCCATCAAATAGGTAAAAGGGCAAACTCATATTAGAGATAGTAAGCAAATCCAAAGCAGTTTAACCTATATTTTGACTCATTAATGTTAGTGATAAGATCAGGGCAGCTTGGACATTTAGTGTTGACAGATTCATACCCGTTTTCATACTGTTTCACACTCAGCCAAGTTTGTAAGACCCTCTCTATTAGTTAGACACATTGAGTGGTGAATAAAACCTTGTGGAGTATAGGCTCAACTAACAAATTCTTGTCAATACAATTTCAAACAAATTTACAGTACCTAATATAATTTACCATCACATAATATAGCAAATCAGTCAAGAACACCTTCCTAAAGTAGACAAGTCAAAAGCTAATCCCATAAACACATTTGATTAGACAAATTAGGTGAAATGCTTAGGTATACCATGATTACAAAAAACAGATGTGATAGTATGTTATGACCAACATTCCCACCTATGTCTCAGCATGTTCAAATTATAACGTATTATTACCTCAAGTTTCAGCAATCCTCAACAACAGATTCCCCTTTTAGCAAGAAATGATCTAGAGAGGACATTATACCTACTACCCAACTTCACACATAACATATTTTATAGGTCCCCTTTAATCCAAAGACAAGCATGATAGGAAGTCAATCAACATCTCACAAATAAGCAACTGAGGCCTGTATTACTAGGAGCATGTCCAGTAGTACTTAGCATGTTCCTAATCTCCCAGATATAACCTTAAATATGAGTTTCATTAACCCTAACTGAACCAACTTATATAATATGATCTCATAATGGAAGAAGCAATCAAAAAACAGACTTGACATATAGAATCACCTCATGAACCACATATACATATTAGACTGGTCAAAGGAGTCTTAGCCATATAATCCCATACTAAACTTATTTACATAGCAAAGGCATCACAAAATAGGCGTGTATGAGGTCCTTCTAAGACTAATTACTTTAACCTAATCTTTATAAATTAGACAAACAGTTGGCTAAGATAACAACTAATACAAAAATAAATCTAACACATGATATCTAATGCAATTAGACATACAGAAACTAAATCTATAGAATTTAAATAGATAAATACATAAAAAGGAAAGCAATGTAAGGATTTTACCTTTTGTTGGTGCAACCTTGTCGAGAATAGGACTTAAAACCCCTTTGCTCCCAAATTCAGACTCAACCACACAACACGAACAAGATTTAAAATTTTAAACTTCTTAAACTCTTAGTCTCAAAGAAAAATGTTGCCAAAACTTGAGTTTAAGCCCTATATTTTTGTGGAAAAAAATTCCCCTCTTTTAAAAATGTGGGCATATGCCTCTTTTTATAGCAATTCTTCAAACCCGCAAAAACCTAAACTTCGCGATGTGGGATAAATCCCAACTATGGGATTTCCTCCTCACCAATCGTTGTTGTAGGTCAAGATTTAATCACAACAAACATCAAAGGTCTGATTTTAACAAAAAAAAAAACTCGATCCAAAAAAGTTCATCAAGAACCAATCGCAATACGGTATTTCAAATCGCAAACAAACATAAGTAATTAAAGAAAATACAGTGTTGACCGTTGATAATACAAATAATCGAAGAAAGAAAATTGAAAACCCAAGGTAATACCCTGTTTGGTTGAGATTTAGTGAAAAAACGGAAGGACAATAAATGTGTTACCCCAACTGGTTGAACCATGACTTTAAAAGCATGTACCACATGCATTTTGCCCTTTCAGGCCATGGTGACAAGGAGAAAGGAATCGCCGCTTGGAAACGCCTAGGGCTTCAAAGACCCTTCGCGAAAATGCCAAACGACCTCTAAGGGGTTCGTTTGGCTGTGGACTGCAACTTTTATGGTTTTTAAAGTTGGGCCGGGTCAAGTCCTGATGGACTGGGCTCAGCCAACTTGAAATAAGAGGTAAGGGGACCGATTATTATGTGTATACATGATATACATGTGTGTATATGTATACACATGCGTATATCGGTGTATACTTGAATATAGGGACAGACATGCAATATTTAAGAAATGGCCACAATTGAAATAATATCCTTAAATCCGAACTTTCAATTGTTTCATGAATTAAAAAATCAACTTTGCAAGAACGACCCTTAATTAAATCTAAACCACGAATTGAACCGACTTAATTACGGTCATAATTGATATAATCAAAACAAATTAAAAGCTAATGACTTAATTTAACCAAATAATGCATTTAGCTATTTTAATCATAGCCCTAATTGGCTAATTAATTGATTATTTCAATTATAGCCGTAATTAGACACCAATAAACAAATTTATGAATATAACCCTGATTAATTCATTTTAAATCAATCGTGATTAATTTGAAACTTGTCCCAATAACTTGGTTATGTAGAAAATTAAAGCCTGAAGGGCAAAAAAAAAAAAGATTATTTATTTTAATTAGCCAATTTCCTTGAATTAAAAGTGGTAAAATATTTGCTAATTTGGGAAAATACTAAATTGTTGCAAATTAATTTCCAAATGATTTATAATATTTATAGAAATTATTTTACCAAATGAGAATGGTAAAACATTATCTAAATGATTTTATAAAATCATTTTGGCTTCTAAAAATACATATTTCACTCTGTTTAATATTCAAGGACTCTGGATGATTAAAATAAATTATGGGAGGTAAAAAATTAGGTGTAAACAATTTCCTCATTGCTTCCTTCGTTTTCTTCACGCATCCAAGCAATCATCCAAATGTTGTATATCTTTGTTTGGTGTTCTTCAAGGGTCTCCAAGGCTTCTCTTTTCACGAACATCCTTTGCAACGTTTGGAGTTCCCTAGCTTGGCTCCTAGTGAAGGGTCGTTGTTAAGTCATGCCCTTCGATATCATATCATTCTCCCCTTCTTGGAAAAGATTCGTCCTAGAATCTAAAGGATTACCTACAACACAAAAAGATAGCTCACTTATATTGAAGACATTGTAAACATTATACTCACTTGGTAAGTCGATCTTATAGGCATTGTCGTTGATTTTCTCAAGGACTTTGAAGGGTCCATCTCCTCTCGGGCACAACTTTTCCTTCCTCATTTGAGGGAATCTCTCTTTCCAAAAATGGACCCACACCCAATTATTGGGTTGGAACCCATTTTCCTCCTCCCATGGTTTTGTCTTTTAGCCACCTTGGTGTTGATTTTCTCCATGTTTTCCTTCACCTTAACATGAATCTTCATCATCCCGGCCGCCTTTTACCTTGTATCTAAAGTCACAACAACATCACCACACAAGGGGGCTAAGGTTAGAGGAACCAAGGGGTTAAAACCATAACAAACTTTAAATGGAGTCATGCCAATAGAGGAATGGAGGAACCGATTATAAGAAAATTCAATCAAAGGTAAATGGTCCTCCCAAGAAGTTCGTTTTCCTCTAATCATACACCTAAGCATGCTCCCAAGAGTCCCATTCACTGCTTCGTTTTGTCCATCCGTTTGAGGGTGACAAGAAGTAGAGAACACGAGCTTGGTACCAAGTGTACCCCATAGATTCTTCCAAAAATGACTAAGAAATTTGAAGTCCCTATCACTAACAATAGTACGAGGTACTCCATGCAATTTAAGGACATGGATGACAAACAAAGATGCTACATGAGATGCATAATCACATTTATGGCATGAATAAAATGAGACATCTTTGAAAATTGATCTACCACCACAAAAATGCTATCATGTCCCCTTTTGATTCTTGGAAGACCCAAAATGAAATCCATAGAAATATCTATCCAAGGACCATTAGGGGTGGGAAGGGTAGTGTACAAACCTTGAGGACGAGTCTTCAATTTGATTGCTTGCATTCCAAGCATTGTCCGTAAAGCTTCTCCACATCATGTTTCAGTTTGGGCCAATAGATTTGTTCCATGAGGATGTCAAGCATCATGGACACATCAAAGTGTCCTATCATTCCACCATTATAATCATCTTTGACAAATATGTCTCTGCATGAGCTTATAGGAACATACACTCTACCATCTTTGAACAAGAATTAGAACCAGTCAACCCTTTTCCCTTGAATCAACTCCTCACAAATGTCTTTAAAGTCGGGATCTTGGGAATAAAACCCTTTGAGACTTTCAAATCCCATCATTCTAGAAGTCATGGTGTTGAGCAATACAAATCTCATAGAAAGAGCATCCGCCACCACATTTTCCTTGCCTTGCTTGCAATTAATCACATAAGGGAATGTTTCTATGAACTCCACGCACTTTGCATGCCTCTTGTTCAGCTTCGATTGACTCTTCAAGTGCTTCAAGGATTCATGTCCGATCTAATCATGAACTCTTTGTGCCATAAGTAGTGTTGTCAATGAGCCAACACTCTCACAAGCGCATACAACTCTTTGTCATAAGTAGATTAGTTCAAAGACGCAAGCTTTATCTTTTAACTAAAGAATGCCAATGGTTTACCCTCTTCCATCAATACTCCACCTATACCAACTCCCGAAGCATAACATTCAATTTCAAAGGTCTTCTTAAAATTAGGCAATTGCAACAACGGAGAAGAACTCAACATAGACTTAAACTCTTGGAATGTTTTCTCTTATGCAACACCCCAAACAAAAGGAACATCCTTTTTAATTAGCTCGGTTAAGGGAGTGAAATGGTACTAAACCTTTCACAAATCACAGGTAGAAACTTGCCAACTTACGGAACCTCCTCACATCAATAGCATTTTTAGAGGTAGGCCAAGTTCTAATCGATACCACCTTCACTTCATCAACCTCCACACCATTCACACTCACAACAAAACCCAAAAATACCACTTTATCAACGCAAAAGAAACAATTCCTAGGGTTAGAAAATAAGGGAGTATTTTTACCCTCCAACACAAACAATTATTTGTTGGATCTTCCACTATGTTGAGCATCCATATCAAATTGCCTAGGCCTCCCAATCAACAAATGACAAGTGTTCATTAGCACAACATCACATAACATCTCATTATGATATTTACCAATGCTAAACTTAATAACAGTTTTCTTGGTTACCCACACTTCACCACAATCATTGAACCATTAGAGCTTGTGAGGACTAGGATGCTTCCTTGTAGGAAACTTCATGTGTTCCACTAAGGTTGGCTCACCGCATTGGTGCAACTGTTACGACCCAATTTACATGTCGCGAAGGCACTAACTCCCCCGAGTCAGTAAGCCATCCATAACCCCATTTAAAGCAAGTAAATAAGTATTAAGCGTGAAAATAAGCATACAAATCAATTTATACGAATTTAAGCCTTGATAATCATAAAAAAAGAAGTGAATAAGTAATATAACTCCCAAAACCTGGTGTCACTAGTGCAAGAACTTCTAAGTTTCGATACAAGTCTTATAAACAATACAAAATACATTGTCTGAATAGGATAGACAGAAATAAAAATGGAAAAGAATCTGGTGCAACAAATCTGCGTTTAGCTCCTCTCGACTCTCTAAAACAGTCTCCGCCTGGGCCGATTGAGCATCCTCAATGGCCGTCAGCATGGATACCAAACCTGCACACAAAAAGGTAAAGCAAGTGTAGTGTGAGTACAAAATCAAGGGGTACTCAGCATGCATCATCAACCGACCCAATCCAGAATGGAGATGAGCACTAGTCTACGAATTGCCATCACCACACTTAACTGCCATTAGTCCATAGTAATATTAATTGAATAAATCATCTTAACCTTAAGTAACAAGCCTATGTGAGAGCCTCTAATCCAGAAGTGCCTCAGTTAGCCTATGAGCATATACTCTTTTATCTGCCACATAACATAAATTTGCACTTAAGCGTAAATCAGAAAACAACTCAAGTAAATCACAAACCCGGCAAAGACCTCGATTTCCATCAATCTTTCCATTAGAACCATATCATGAAGTCACGAAAAATATATAATGAAATGCATGTATGTGTGATGAACACGACAATAATCATAAGAGGTGAATAATCAACAACATTCGAAATCAGCAATCAATATCATTCACCAACATAAATCAAATAATGAAGAATGTATGCAATGCAATGCAAGGCCTTTGTTTCCACTTTCCGATATACACACGCTCGAATATTAATGAATCGTGACCCATAGGGAGCTCATGAGGCCCATATATCGCCGCTCCGGTAGTTTTCTGGGATCACGGCCTCAATCATATCATATCTCAATAACCTATCTCATAACCAACCTGGCTCAAATGCCAATATAATGTGCCAATATCATCACTCGTCTAGAATAAGATCCCATCGGACTCACAATCATGTCCTCAAATCGTATACATGTCACGACCCAATTTCACTAAGTCATTAGGGTTCCTACCTCGATAGGTGAACCCTTAACCAAACAATTCATAAACACTCAAAAAGATAATAATTAAGCGGAAGGAATAGAAATACGTAGGTCTGACGATAATGATATAGAAAAATTACGGGAAGTAAGGAATACATCGAAACAACCCCAGAATCTAGCCTAGTCATACAAGAGCCTCTAAATAGAATCCACAAGTATGGAAATAAAAATAATAATGCATCAAAAGTCTCAACATGTCTCAGAATATCAAATAAGACATAAATAAAGGAAGAATCTTCAAGGCAGCGAACATCCTCGTGCTCACCCTGCAAGACTCTAATCAGCAACCCTCGAACTACTATCAGCCACGAAGAGTAGAGGTCGAACCCACCTGGAACTCTGCATTCATAAAAGAATGCAGCAAGTGCAGGTCATTACAAACAATAAGTACAGGTAGGTATCATAGGTCGACTAAGATTAGCTAACATATATCAAGGAAATAAAGTAAGATAAATAAGTAAATCAACAAGGTATAAGTCAATCATGAGCCATTAACAAAGTACACATTATCATTTATGTTATAGCATCTAAACCCAAATGCGCCAAGTCTCAATATACTCAATCTGAATCCATATACCACAAGTACATCACAAGAATATAACAATAGAAGCCATAGTACAATGCAATGCAATAATGTATGAAGTGTGAATGCAATGCATATGCACAGTACACATGTACTCCGATGATCGAACATCACATCTCGGTACCACAACCCATGGGGGACCCGCGAAGCTCATGTACCCTCACGATTCTGGCAACAACCTCAGCAATCTCTACCAGCACTCATACCTCAATTTCGAAAAAAACATCGGATATCGGTCCTCACGTCACTCTCATCCAACTTAGCCCAGCTCATAACAATATTTCCTTATATATATCATTAATGTATCAACAGTATATCATGAAGGATGAGAATGCGTGCAATGTATGAGTTCAATGTCAATAATCAAATCAATATCAAAAGTACCACACATGGGCACACCAACAATATCAATAAAAGGCTACACAATAAGCCCTAATAGAATCACTATCCTCGTCTCAGACGACAATAAGTAAGGTGCTACAATATCATAATCAAGATATATCGATAGTCACCAATACCTACTATCTCCACGTGCCATCGAGCCAACAACAATAGAACAAGATAAGTCACAACACAACCGGGTGGCTAACCCCCAAATCACATAATAGGGCCCAACCTAAGAGAACATCCAACCCAACTTCATACCCAAAGGTTTACATGCTTTCTCCGACAATATCGTCCAAATATATGCATCGCTAAACGAAGTCTCACCATAGGGTAAACCGTAACCTACCTGGAAGGCCGAACAACAAGGTCTCCACAATCACACCTTAGTCTTTCTTTTCCTTTGAGCCTCGAGATAAAGAAAGTCTAAGCACATTCAAATCGAGAAATTAGAATCAAGTAGAACATCAATCATACCTTACTTCTATTCAAGACCCAAATTCCCAACCTATGGAATGGGTTTTATGAATTAGAAGGGTGAAATTAGGAATCTAAAGGTTCCAACATGAAATTAAAGATCTAGGTGATCAATTCCCATCAATATCAAGCTAGAATAACCAACAATTTACTTAAATTCGGATTCTACGCAAAATCCCCAAATTTGGGTATAAACCCTGACTTCCAATTTCATAAATTAATCACTAATTAGGAAGAAATTATGAAATAAAAGATTCTAATCATCAATTCCATGCTTAAAGAAGCTAACCCAACCAATAAATCAAGATTACAAAGCCTAGAAGAAAAACTCATTGAACCCTCTATTAATTCTCGAACTCTAGTAAACTAGCATGATAAAGGAATCCTAGGATGATAATGAAATCATGGAATAGGAAGGAAGATAGAAGGACTTACCACCAAGATTTTCCCCCAAGAATCACCTTGAAATTCTCCCAATAACTCAGTTTTCGGAATAGTAAAGAATGAGGGACTTAGGGCTTTTAACACTTCATTTAACTAAATTAACTGCCCGAAACCTACTTCCGCGATCGCTAGATTGCTTCAACAGCACCGCTTCGGCGGTCCTATGACCACTATAGCAGTCGTGCCCAAAATCGCATAAGCCGCTTCAGCAGCAGGGTGACTGCTATAGCGGCACTGCTGCCACCAAAGCGGGCACTAGACACCAGAATTCCCAAAATTTCACATTCTCAACCCAAATTTTCGACTACCTCCCGAGGCCATCTGCAAACATACCAGATATGCATACATGCATAAAAACACGCTACGAACGCATTCGTGGCCTCAATATCAACTTCCCAACCCAAGTCCCGAAATGCATCCGAGTGCATTGGGAACCGAACCAAATATACAAACAAGTTCTAAAGAACCATCCGGACCTCTTGAAATCGACGAATTTTTGAAAAAGGTCCGTTCACCCAAAAGTCAACTTTGAGTCAACTCCTTTTCAGTTAGAAACCAATTTTCCCAAAAAGTAACCCAAATCAAATCTAAACACCACAGGAAGCGTGTCAACAGTCCCCTCGAGTCAAATGTGATCTAAACAAGCTCTGGAAAGGATCAAAAATTCCGAAAAGACTATAACGACCAAACTGGTCGTTACATTAGATACCAATTAAACCATCGCTCGACCTCAAGCGATGAAAGGAGAAGAACGGAAAAAGTACCTGAATCAGCGAACAACTGAGGATATCTGCTACACATATCAGACTCAGTCTCCCATGTGGCCTCCTCAATAGGACGATGCTTCTATTGCACCTTCACAGAAGCAATTTCCTTAGACCTCAACTTTCGAACCTGCCTATCCAAAATCGCAATAGGATCCTCTTCATAGGTCAAATTATCATCAAGCAATATCGAGTCCCAATGAACAATATAAGTACCATCGGCATGGTACTTCTTCATCATAAATACATGAAAAACTAGATGAACTCCCGCCAAGCCTGGCGGCAAGGCCAACTCACAAGCAACGTCGCCCAAACGGTCAAGAATCTCAAATGGCCCAATAGATCTAAGACTCAACTTAACTCTCTTCCCAAGTCTCATAACACCCTTCATGGGTGAAATGTTCAATAGAACCTGATCACTAACGGCGAACTCTAAATCTCGAACCTTCCGGTCCGCATACATCTTCTGTTCACTCTAAGCTGCCAAAAGCTTGGCCTGAACGACCCTCACCTTCTCAAGAGACTCTCTCAATAGATCCGTACCCTCAGGTTGAACCTCAAATACATCAAACCAGCCAATCGGAGATCTACATCCCCTACCATACAAGGCCTCAAAAGGCGTCATGTCGAATCTCGAGTGATAACTGTTGTTATGTGCAAACTCTGCCAACGGCAAGAACTGATTCCAATGACCAGCAAAGTCTGTAACGCAAGTTCTTAACATATCCTGGAGCACTTGAATGGTCCGCTTGGACTACCCATCGGTCTAGGGTGAAAAGCTGTACTAAGATCTAATCGGGCACCCAACTCATCATGAAAATCTCTCCAGAAATGGGAGGTGAAGATAGTACCCAGATCAGATACGATAGAAATAGAAACCCATGCAATCTCATAATACCACGAACGTACAACTTGGCTAACTTCTCAGCGGTATAGGAAATCTGAATTGGAATAAAATGAGAGGACTTAGTCAACCGATCAACTATCACCCAAATTGAATCAAACTCACCCAAGGTCTTTGGAACACCCACAAAGAAATCCATCGCTATACTATCCCACTTCCACTCAGGAATGGGCATCTTCGTAAGTACACCACTGGATCGCTGGTGCTCATACTTAACTTGCTGACAATTACCACACTTAGCCATGAATCGGCTATATCCCTCTTCATCCGACGCCACCAATAGTGCGGCCACAAATCACGATACATCTTAGTTGTCCCTGATTGAATGGAATATCGGGAGCTATAGGCCTCAGTCAAAATCAAATGAATCAAGTCACCCACACGAGGAACGCACACGCGCCCCTTAATCCTCAAAGTACCCTCAGAATCAATCATGGCCCCCTTGGCCTCACCCCTCAGAACCCTATCTCGAATCTTGCTCAACTGAGCATCCTCAAATTAATGAGTCCGAATCTGATCTAATAAGGATGACCTCGCCTCTACAAAATCCAAAACTCTACCTGGGGCTGAAATATCAAGAAGAATGAAACTGTTGGCTAGAGTCTGAACCTCCATGGCCAACAGATGCTCGAAAATAACCAAATGGGCTAAACTCCCCATGCTCATGGCCTTGTGACTCAAGGCATCAGCAACCACATTGGCGTTTCTTGGATGATAAAGAATAGAGATGTCATAGTCCTTCAGGATCTCCATCCATCGGCGCTGCTTAGAATTTAGATCACTCTGGGTAAACACGTGCTCAAGGCTACGGTGATCAATGAAAATCTCACAATGGACACCATACAAGTAATGCCTCCTAATCTTCAAAGCGAAGACCATAGCCAGCAACTCCAAATCATGGGTAGGGTAATTCTTCTCATGAATCTTCAACTGATGGGAAGCATAGGCTATGACTCTACCCTCCTACAATAACACAGCACCCAAACCCACACGGGATGCATCACAATAGACTGAGAAATCCTTACCCTCCAGGGGAAATGCTAGAATTGAGGCTGAAGTCAAAAGAGGCTTAAGTTGTTGAAAGCTCTCCTCACAATCATCGGACCACTGAAAGTGAACATCTTTCTGAGTCAATTTGGTCAAAGATGAAGCAATAGAAGCAAAATCCTTCACAAATCGGCGGTAGTAGCTAGCCAAACCCACAAAACTACGGATCTCGATCACAGTAGTGGACCTCGCCCAATCCCTCACAACCTCAATCTTCTGAGGATCAACCATGATCCTGTCCTTAGACACAACGTGGCCCAAGAATGCCACAAACTCAAATCAAAACTTGCGCTTCGAAAACTTAACAAACAAATTATTCTTCTTCAACAACCCAAGTACAGTGCGTATATGGCTCTCATGCTCCTCTCTACTCTTTGAATACACCAAGATATCATCAATAAACACAATCACAAAGGAATGGCCTAATTCTGTTCATCAGAGTCATGAATGCAGCCGGGGCATTGGTAAGCCTAAATGACATCACCAGAACTCATAATGCCTATATCTCGTCTAGAAGGATGTCTTCGGAATATCCTCAGCCCTGATCCTCAGCTGGTGGTAGCCTAAACGCAAGTTAATCTTCGAGAACACTGAAACACCCTAAAGCTGGTTAAACAAATCATCAATATGAGGGATAGGACACATGTTCTAAATAGTAACCATGTTCAGCTGGCAATAATCGATGCACATCCTCATAGATCCATCCTTCTTCTTCATAAACAACACAAGAGCATTCTAAGAGGAGACACTCGATCTAATGAACCCCTTGCTCAATAAATTCCGTAACTGATCTTTAAGCTCTCTCAACTCGGTAGGTGCCATCCGATACAGCAGAATAGAAATAGGGCGAGTGCCCGAGTCCAAGTCAATACAGAAGTCAATATCGCGATCGCAATGCGAACTCATTCATAATGGGAATGGACTCAAGGGGTAGAGATTCAACAGTAGTATCACGCACATGAGCCAGATAAGCTAAACACCCCTTGTTGACTAATTTCTTCGCCTGAATGAAGGAAATAATCTTCTTCGGAGCAAGGCTAGCAGTACCCGTCCACTCAAGTATAGGAATGCCCGGCATGGCTAAAGTGACTGTCTTGGCATGACAGTTCGAGATCGCTTGATAAGAAGAAATCCAGGTCATACCTAAGATAATGTCAAAATCCACCATATCAAGTATCATCACATCTACTCAAGTATCATAACCCATAAAAGTAACCAAACACGACCGATAAACTCGATCAACCACAATAGAATCTCTAATTGAAGTAGACACATGAACAAGTACAACTATGTTATCACAAGGCAAATCCTAATCAATGGCATTGTATGAAGACACATACGAATAAGTGGATCCAAGATCAAATAACACAGATGTTGCTCTATGTCGGACAGAAACGGTACCTGAAATAACAGCTTCTGAGGCCTCTGCCTCAGGTCTACTTGGGAATGAGTAACAGTGGGCCCCACCACGTCCATACTGAGATCCACCTCTCGAACTCTGGGACCCACTTCTACCAGCCTGGTATCCACCCCTAGAAACCTCAGAACCATCGCGGCCTGACTGAGCACCACCCAACAGATAAGCACCTCCTCGGTTACCTGAAGATGTCGGAGTCCTCTGGAACTGATGACTCTGCCTGGGTCGGGGACACTCTATAGAAAAATGACCGAATTCTCCACACGCAAAACATCCCTTAGAGGGCGGAGACAGATGGACTGAAGCTAAGGACCCGGCTGGAACAATCTTGTCTACTGGTCGAGAAAATGCGTTCTCAGGAGCTCTCTGTCTGGGTGGCCCACTGGAGGAAGCCTGCAAAGTTGAATGCACAGGGCAGCCGAAATAGAACCGATACGGCCTGGAAGACTGACCGGCGCCCCTCGAGCTAGAACCACCATAACTCCCAAACTGTCGCAGCCTTTTCTCACTAACCCCTCTGAATGCGCGGGCCTTAGCGGCCTCAACTAAGAAAACATGCTTAATGGACTGGAAGGAAGCTCCCATGGCCTTAAGCTGAAGGCAAGGAATCTGAAGAGAACCAACGAGCCCACCAACAAAGCGTCGAATCCGGTTAGGCTCAGTAGGGATCAAGGGAGTTGACTAACGGGCTAGATACAGATAGCAAGCCACATAGGCATCAACAGACAGTCCCCTCTGGTGCAGGTAAAGAAACTCATCCCTATGCATGTCTCTCAAAGCCCGGGGCACATACTTCTCAAGGAAGGCCCGATAGAACTGTGTCCAAGTCAGTGGAGGAGAACCCTCAGGTCTGCAAGCAACAAAATACCTCCACTAAGTCCTCGCATCCCTGCGAAACTAGTAAGACACATAATCCACTCCATGGGACTCAACAATACCCATCCTATGTAACAACTCATGCATTTCCAAAATGAACTCATACGCATCCTCTCCAGAAGGACCCGACAATCTCGGTGGCTCCAACTTCCTAAGCCTCCCAACTAGATTGTTATATCCCGTGTTTTCGCACATTTGGAAAATTAGAAATAATTGTGACTTGTAAGAAATAAGGTTATAATTGATTACATCTAGCACATGAGTTGTTGTGAAAGAATATTAATGTGGAAGTGCCGAGGAAGGCCAAGGGCAAAAATTTGAATTTTGAAAATTAGTTTCGGGAATTACAAAATGTAGCCTATAAGTCATTGGGCCAAAATAATTGAATGAAAATTTAGGCCCAATGCTTAAGGGGTGGCCGGCCATGGTGAGGCCCAACCCATGACCTTAATTAATTTTCCATGTGCCAAAATAATATAAGTATCCCTTATCTAATAGAAGGTTCAAGAGAATTAAGTGAAGGAGAAAAACAAACACAAGAAGAGCAAAACTTAGAGGACCATTCGGCCCTAGCTAAGGATTTCCACTCCTCCAAATCTTGTCCCAAAAATTGTTATCTTGTGATTTCCCTACTAAATTAAGTGTCCTTTACAACTTGGTGTAGTTGTTTTGGAAGAAGGAACACTTGGTTCATCAAGTTGACTACATATTCAAGTGAAGGATATTGGAGAGAAAGGTAAGAATTCATTCCTTTTTATTATGTTATGAAGGTTTGTTTGTGTTGTGGTATGTAGAAATGAGTTGAAAGTATGAAAAAATGGAAGTTTGCAAAGTGGGTATGTAATATGGTATGTGGCCGTGTGTGTATATATGTTGTATACCTATGGTGAGTTGGATTTATGTTGTATTCTAGTTGTGTGTAGGGTGGAATTTATATTGAGAATGAAAGTTGAATGAATTTGGTTGAAGTTGGAAATATATGTATTGGCCGAGTGGTATATTGAAATTGGAATGGGAATGAATTAATTTCGTTTAATATGTTAGTTGTGTTGTGGTGATCCTTGCAATGTAAATGAAGGCAAAATGGTTTAAGTTGGCATTAAAACGGAATGTAGAAGAATATGTCATCTTAGTATGATTTTATGATATTATGGAAATGAAGTTGTTAAGGTGCAAATTGTGATGATTGTTGATGAAATTAGAAGATGGGAACATGTTATGAATAAGTATGTTAAAGATTAGAAGTTCTGGATGAATTACGGTTTTGGTGGGAAGTTTGTATATCTTGTGGATATATTGTAGAAATGATATGAAATGCTTCCGAATTATATTGTAATGATCTTGGTTAGTAATGAGTATGAGTATGTTGGTATTGATTTAAAAATGTGAAGTCGGAATGAAAACTATTGCATTATGTCGGAAAGTAGACTAGTTGTGTTATATTGTGAATTGTAGTGATTGTTGTTGTTGTTGGTGTTGTTGTTGGGTTGTTGTTGATTGTTTTGGCCGAGTTAGATTCTCGGGGACGCTATATGTATAGGGGAGATGCTGCTCAAATTTCTGTAGACAAGTATGAATTAAGATTGAATTCTTAAAGACTTGAAATTGACATTTGGTAATTGTGACCATTTGTAGATTTTGAAGGAAACGGGAATTGAATTTGGAAAGGCGTAAAGAGCATATAAGGTATGTAAAGTTATCCCGATTCTTCTTTTGGAATGTCCTAGGTGTACTAGGATCGGATTTGAGCCTCGGACCTAGTACCTCTATAGGTGACCCCATAAGGTTAAAATATGTAATTTGAGCCCACCGCTTCAGTTGTCCCGAGGTGGGCCCACTATTTCCGATTTTACCCTTTTGTGTTTATGACTTGCCTTTGAGCGGCTTTAAAGGGAATGTTTTAACTACTAAATAAAAGTCATTTTTAATACTCCATTACGTCTTATAAATCGTTTTGGATCTTGGAAACGATCTCGGAAAGATTATGCCTCCGTAACCCATTATGACATCCGAAATTCACTTACTATGATTCCGTCTGATTTCATTGATTTGATTTGTCATTCGATATGCCTCATTGAGCCTCTGGAAATATATATGGTATTTTATTGCCTTTAGTTTCCCACTACTCCACTCGTGGATGCCTCAATGTTTCCCACACTGAGCCCGGGCCAGGATATGTTATCAAGCGTATTCCTCTGCATTGTTCGCCGTGCCTCGATGTGAGGGGGCAGGTATACATGTACATGGGTTGTGGAGTATGCTGTGCCATGTACACACATTATGATATGATATGATCTGATATGGCCATCTGATATGATACGTTATGTTACGGGTTATTCCCTATTCTGAGCATTATGTGTTGTGGCACCAATGTCGGGAGGGTGACCACGTTCTGTCTACCGAGTCCCTTGGTAGGGACCGGATACGACATGGCATATGTTTCTGTACACACTTTTTATGTTTGAAAATATGCATTTGACATTTTGGATATTACATTCATTTTTCTGTACTTTCTATTCCGGTTATGATTTTATTTCTGTACTTCCGGCTTTACATATTCAGTACATATTTCGTACTGACCCCCTTTCTTCGGGGGCTGCGTTTTCATGCCGCGCAAGTACTGACGACAGGTTTGCTGATCCGCCCGCTTAAGACTTTATTCCGCTATTTTGGAGCGCTCTTTTACCCGGAGCCTATATTTTGGTACTGTCTTCTGCTATTGTATATATGTACGCCATTCAGGGGTACGACGGGGCCCTGTCCCGTCTTATGATTCTGTTATGTTCTGTAGGGGTCTGTAGACATACATGTGGGTTCTGTATATGTTTTTGGGTTGTTATGATCTGGAATGGCCTTATCGGCTTCCACGTGCCATATCTGTGCCTATGCGATATCTAGTAACGCCAATTGAATCTTATATTGATATATTCTGCTAATATGCTAGTTTGGGGTTACTGGGTACGTTGGGTGTCCAGCACGGACACTAGTCACGGCCTACGGGGTTGGGTCGTGACATAGATCCTGATCAGTCAAGGTTATAACAGGGCCCGCCACGGGTCTAAGATCATCTCCCGAGGTCGGCACTGCATCAATTTGGGGAGCCATAGCCGCAGCAGGGTGTGCTACACGAGTCCGTCTCTGCTGAGGGGTCTGCACCCCAGCTCTAGTCTGCAATCCTCCGCCCGGAGAAGTAACACCAGCGGCAGCCTGCTGGGCATCCAAATGGAGTAGAATACGAGCCATAATATCCTGCATCACTAGGTCTGAAGTGGCCTCGAGGTGTGCCCTTTCTGGAGCCACATCATCCTCGGCGGCCTGGTCTCGAACCTACTGAATCTCAGGCTCTGGAGACGGAGATCTCTCATGCCACTGCCCTACCGCAGGAGCCCTGCCCCCCGCCGCCTCTAGCTCTACCTCATCATCTAGCTGTCACTAGCCCCCTGGAGCCAGCCGTAGCTGATGGCTCTGGAACCTGGTCTCGGGCTATCATAGCTCGAGCCCTCACCATCTGTGAGAGAAGAGATAAGAGTCAGATACCAATTCAATTGGTCAAGATACCAATTAGAATAAAGTAGCACGAAAGAATAAAAGAAAGTGAAGTTTCCTAAATGTCCTATAGCCTCTCGTAGATAAATACGGAGATCATCGTAACACGCTCTTATATTATAAACCGAGTAACCTAGGGCTCTGATACCAACTTGTCACGACCCAATTTCACTAAGTCATGAGGGCACCTACCTTTCCAACCTCGGTAGGTGAACCCTTAACCCAACAATTCATAGACACTTAAAAAGATAATAATTAAGCGGCAGAAATAGAAATACGTAAGTCTGACGGTAATGATATAGAAAAATTATGGAAGTAAGGAATACATTGAAACAACCCAGAATCTAGTCTAATCATACAAGAGCTACTAACTAGAATCTACAAGTCTAGAAATACATCAAAAGTCTCAATATGTCTCAGAATATCAAATAAGACATAAATAAAGGAAGAATCTTCAAGGCGGCAAACGTCCTCTTGCTCACCCTGTAAGACTCTAATCAGCAACCCTCGAGCTACTATCAGCCACAGGGAGTAGAGGTCGAACCCATCTGGAATGAATGCGACAAGTGCATGCCAGTACAAACAATAAGTACTGGTAGTTATCATAGGCCGACTAAGATTAGCTAACATATATCAAGGCAATAAAGTAAGATAAATAGGTAAATCAACAAGGTATAAGTCAATCATGAGCTGCTAACCAAGTACACACCTTCACCTATGTTATAGCATCTAAACCCAAATGTGTCAAATCTCAATATACTCAATCCGAATATGTATATCACAAGTACATCACAAGAATATCACAATAGAAGCCATAGTACAATGCAATGCAATAATGTATGAAGTGTGAATGCAATGCATATGCACCGTACACATGTACTCCGATGATGGAATATCACATCTCGGCAGCACAACCCATGGGGAACCCACGAAGTTCATGTACCCTCACGATTCTAGCAACAACCTCGGTAATCGCTACCAGCACTCATACCTCGATTCCGGGATAAACATCGGACATCGGTCCTCACGTCACTCTCATCCAACTGAGCCCAACTCATAACAGTGCTTCTTTTTATATATCATCAATGTATCAACAGTATATTATGAAGGATGAGAATGCGTGCAATGTATGAGTTCAATGTCAATAATCAAATCAATATCAAAAGTACCACACATGGGCACACCAATAATATCAATAAAAGGCTACACAATAAGCCATAATAAAATCACTATCCTCGTCTCAAACGATAACAAGTAAGATGCTACAATAGCATAATCAATATATATTGATAGTCATATCTACTATCTCCACGTGGCATCGAGCCAACAACAATAGAACAAGATAAGTCACAACATAATTGGGTGGCTAACCCCCAAATACACAATAGGCCCAACCTGAGAGAACATCTAACCCAACTTCATATCCGAAGGTTTACATGCTTTCTCCGACAATATTGTCTAAATATATGCTTCGCTAAACGAAGTCTCACCATAGGGTAAACCATAACCTACCTGGAAGGCCGAACAACAAGGTATCCACAATCACACCTTAGTCTTTCCTTTCCTTTGAGCCTCAAGATAAAGAAAGTCTAAGCATATTCAAATCGAGAAATTAGAATCAAGTAGAACATCGATCAAACCTTAGTTCTATTCAAGACCCAAATTCCCAATCTATGAAATTGGTTTTATCAACTAGAAGTGTGAAATTAGGAATCTAAAGGTTTCAACATGAAATTAAAGCTCTAGATGATCAATTCCCATCAATATCAAGCTAGAATAACCAACAAGTTACTTAAATTCGGATTCTAGGCAAAACCCCCAAATTTGGGTATAGACCCTAACTTTCAATTACGTAAATTAACCACTAATTAGGAAGAAATTATGAAATAATAGATTCTAATCATCAATTCCATGCTTAACGAAGCTAACCCAACCAATAAATCAAGATTACAAAGCCTAGAAGAAGAACTCATTGAACCCTCTATTAATTCTTGAACTCTAGTGAACTAGCATGATAAAGAAATCCTAGGATGATAATGAAATCATGGAATAGGAAGGAAGATAGAAGGACTTACCACCAAGATTTTCCCCCAAGAATCACCTTGAAATGCTCCCAATAACTCAGTTTTTGGAATAGTAAAAAATGGGGGACTTAGGGCTTTTAACACTTCATTTAATGAAATTAACTGCCCGACACCCGCTTTCGCAACCGCTAGACCGCTTCAGCGGCACTGCTTGGGCGGTCCCATGACCAGTCATGCCCAAAATCGCTTAGGTTGCTTCAGCGGCAGGGTGACTGCTATAGCGGTACTGCTGCCGCGGTGCTGGTGCCGCCACGGCGGCAGACACCAGAATTCCCAAGATTTCTTATTATCTCACGAGGCCATCTGCTTACATACAAGATATGCAGACTTACATATAACACGCCACGAATGTACTCGTGGCCTCAGAATTCCCAACGGAGGTCTCGTTGATCGAGTCAACCCTCGATACCTTAACATCAACTTCCTAACCCAAGTCCCGAAATGCACCCGAGTGTATTAGGAACCGAACCAAATATACAAACAAGTTCTAAAGGACCATATGGACCTCTCGAAATCGACGGATTTTCGAAAAAGGTTCGTTCACCCAAAAGTCAACTTTGGGTCAACTCTTTCCGCTTAGAGCCCAATTTTCCCAAAAAGTAATCCAAATCAAATCCAAACACCACGGGAAGCGTGTCAACGGTCCCCTCGAGTCAAATGTGAGCTAAACAACTCAGGAAAGGGTCAAAAGTGCCGAAAAGACTATAACGACCAGTTCGGTCGTTACATCAGATACCAATTAAATCATCGCTCGCCCTCGAGCGATAAAAGGAGAAGAATGACAAAAGTACCTGATTCAGTGAACAAGTGAGGATATTGGCTGTGCATATCAGACTCAGTCTCCCATGTGGCCTCCTCAACAGGACGATGCTTCCATTGTACCTTCACAGAAACAATATCCTTAGACCTCAACTTTCGAACTTGCCTATCCAAAATCGCAATAGCCTCCTCCTCATGGGTCAAATTCTCATTAAGTAATATCGAGTCCCAACAAACAATATAAGTAACATCGGCATGGTACTTCTTCAGCATAGATACATGAAAAACCAAATGAACTTCCGTCAAGCCTGGCGGCAAGGCCAACTCATAAGCAACATCGCCCAAACGGTCAAGAATCTCAAATGGCCCAATATATCTCGGACTCAACTTACCTTTCTTCCCAAATCTCATAACACCCTTCATGGGTGAACTCTAAATCTCGGACCTTCCGGTCCGCATACATCTTCTGTTGACTTTGAGCTGCCAAAAGCTTGGCCTGAATGACCCTCACCTTCTCAAGAGACTCTCTCAATAGATACCCCAAGGTTGAACCTCAAATGCATCAAACCAGCCAATCGGAGATCTATATCTCGTACCACACAAGTCCTCAAAAGACGCCATGTCGATACTCGAGTGATAACTGTTGTTATATGCAAACTCTGCCAACAGCAAGAACTGATCTCAATGACCAGCAAAGTCTGTAACACAAGCTCTCAACATATCCTCGAGCACCTGAATGGTCCGCTCAGACTACCCATCGGTTTGGGGGTGAAAAGTTGTACTAAGATCCATCGGGTACCCAACTCATCATGAAAAGCTCTCCAGAAATGGGAGGTAAAGATAGTACCCAGATCAGATATGATAGAAATAGGAACCCCATGCAATCTCATAATATGACGAACGTACAACTTGGCTAACTTCTCCGCGGTATAGGAACTCTGAACTGGAATGAAATGAGCGGACTTAGTCAACCGATCAACTATCACCCAAATCGAATCAAACTTACTCAGGGTCTTTGGAACACCCACAACGAAATCCATGGTAATCCTCTCCCACTTCCACTCCAGAATGGGCATCTTCTAAAGTACACCACCGGGTCGCTGGTGCTTATATTTAACTTGTTGACAATTACCACACTTAGCCACAAAATCGGCTATATCCCTCTTCATCTGACGCCACGAATAGTGCTGCCATGAATAGTGTTGCCACGAATAGTGTTGCCTCAAATCACGATACATCTTAGTCGTCCCCGAATGAATGGAATATCAAGAGCTATGGGCCTCAGTCAAAATCAAATGAATCAAGTCACCCACACGAGGAACGCACACGCGCCCCTTAATCCTCAAAGTATCCTCAGAATCAATCATGGCCTCCTTGGCCTCACCCCTCAGAACCCAATCTTGAATCTTGCTCAATTGAGCATGCTCAAACTAATGAATCCTAATTTGATCTAATAAGGATAACCTCGCCTCTACACAAGACAAAACTCTGTCTGGGGCTGAAATATCAAGACAAATGAAACTGTTGGCCAGAGTCTAAACCTCCATGGCCAACGAATGCTCAGAAATAACCAAACGGGCTAATCTCCCCATACTCGTGGTCTTGCGACTCAAGGCATCAGCAAAACTTTCATTTCACTCCTTTAATAACTTTCGTTTTGATGAAATTATTTACTTCAAATCAGATGCGGAGTCAGAATTTGAAGTTTATGAGTTCTGGATCCTAATATTTTAAGTTATTTGGTTCTAAACTAATAATCCATACATATTTGATGAACTTTTAAGACAAATACAGAAATTGAACCAAAGCGCTACCGAATCCGACCAAACCATAGACGATACTCTAACTCTGCTCTGCTTCAAACTTATTTTGTGTTTAAAAAGATTAATTATAGTTCACCAAACAAGAGATTTTAAAGGTAACCCGATCTTGACTAATAATATTATCTTCAATTTCAACACAAGATGACATCATTTAATAATTTTTTAACTATCTAAAAATCATTTTAGAAAAAAAAACACATTTGAGCTGATTAAATAAAGTATAAATATAAAGTAAAAAAAAATGCCTACATGTAAGTAAAAGAATTTTTAGAAATTCTCAAATTTCATTATACAAATATAAATGCCTACATGTAAAAATCTAAAATAAGCAACAAATGAAAAAAGAGAAAACCAGAGAGCTACAAGAAGAAAGAATTCCGCAAAGAAATAACTATTTTTAGGTTAATAGATAAAGTCAATAGAAGAAAGTAACAGGGAAAATAAAAGTGCAGCGGATGGGGTTGTTTCTCCCTTAACCAAGGGTCTCGGGTTCAAGCCTGGGTATGAAAAAGACCTCGATAGGGAGCGCTCCCCGAATGGGCCCTAAACAATGTGAATCTGGATTAATCAGGATTCAATGCAGATACCGAACACCGAACAGGAAACAAAATAAAAGACAGAAAAACAAATACGATAGGAGGTTCAACAGCTTTTGAAAAATAGACCATAAGAATAAAAAATAAATTTGACTTTAAAAAATAAGATCAGGATCTAGAAGTAATTAATTGAAAAATTTGACATTTTATTGAAAACTTTTGTGGATTACATAAGCCTCTTGGTTGTCTCATATATATATAGTAGTAATATGCAACTATATCCATATATAAGTAATGTCCCTATCACTTTCTAGGAATCAAATAGATAAAGCTTTTCCTTTTCGTAGTCTTTCACAACTCTTTATAGATTCTTTTTTCTTCCAATGGCTACAGTGAAGATATATATATATGTGAATGTGTAGATGTGTTTTATGGCTTTTGTACCAAAGCATTCTGCTTTATATGTGAATCCTAGCTCATCCCACTAAGTAATACAGAAACATATCCCTTTTAATAAAATATATAAATGATTCTCTTTGTGTTCCAGAAATTCTTGCAACTATATTATATACCGGATAATGGAATCACAATTGACAAATAGGACAGCAAAACATATGACCGAATTAGGTGCTTAGAGGAACTTGTCAATAGAGATAAGAATGATAAAACCCTTTTAATAATTCCCTAATTATTTTTGTACCATGGCTAGGACTAAAATAACTTTTTAGTGAACAAGTGTAAATTCTCCTAAAAGGGTAGCTATTAGAAACCATTTTCCAGAAAAATCAATTAGAAAAAAGGTCAACTCCTGGTAAGATATACATCTCCACCTAAAAATTATTGGGAGCTTTTAAAGCTTCATTTGTTTAATATACTTATTTAAAAAGGGCAACCCAGTGCACAAAGCATCCCGCGTTAGCAGGGTCAGGGGAAGAGCCGCACCCAAGGGTGTAATGTAGACAGCCGAACCTAATGCAAATTAGGTTTGACCAATGCACAAATTTGGAGGTTTGGCAACTGCTTATTGCTTCTCTTTATTTAACATAAAGTACTAGATTTCTAGAGATAATAAAATAGTAAGAGCAGTTCAAATGTAATGCTCAGATAACTACCAGAAACCATAATTCCCAACAAATGAGAAGATTATAGCAGGTGATGGTTTGCTCTCTCAAAGCTCCAACTGTCTACTGCTGTACATTTTATCTACAACAAATTAGGAAAAATGTCAACAAAAGCAAGTTTCATCTGTCATCTCACGATCCATTCTAGCCCTTCTACATATATTACACATGACAACAACAACAACATACCCAGTGTAACCTAACAAGTGGGGTCTGAGAAGGGTAGGATGTACACAGACCTTACCACTAGCTTTGAGGGGTAGAGAGGGCGTTTCAGGTAACATATTATACATTGCAAAACATAATAGCCAAGGAACTCTCAGTCCTTCAGACATGAAAGGACGTATGGTTGAATTATTTTGGGACTCAAAATCGGTAAACTCCACCTATTTAGAGTGATAACAACATAAGCAAACGTGGTGTAGTCGATGAACAAAATAATTACAGTCGAGATTGCAAATCTTGACTCCTTTCTTGAATGAAGCTGATCGTGTACCTCTAGAAATGGCCAAGTCCCATTCTCTGCAGCACACTTGCTTAGCAAAAGGTTTGCACGTTGACTTTCCTTTTTTCTGGGTGATAAGTCGGTTTTTGGTGAAGCAGCAGAGAATCCTTCTTTCCAGGTCCACCTTCCTTGATAAGAAACATCGCAATCCCTTGAGAAACCCATACAATGCCAATGCAAGAAAGGAAATAAGGCTCTATCCATCCTTTCACAAAAGAAAAACAACAACATACCCCGTGTAATCCCACAAGTCGGGTCTAGGGGGAGTAGGATGTACGCAGACCTTACCCGTCCATCCTTTCGCGTGATACCTAAATCAATTTTTCCCAATTAAATACGGATCCTTTGTTTCCTAATATGTATGGTGATAAGTTTTGGAATCAAAAGCTTCTGGTCTCGTTCAGGGGGTCATAATCGTAAGCATCACCAGCCTTGACAAAGCGTCCCTTCACACGCCTTCTCACATCAGCCCTTGCCTTTCGAGATTCATATCTCACATGCTTATCAAATCTATACATTAAAAGGATAGTTAGAAGATATGAACAAAGAGAATAAGCCGAGAGTTAAAGGAAGCTTCTACTCTTATGTATTTAGCTACATGGCCAAGACATCCTCAATTAGTTGCACTGATGAACATAAATGTGGAAAACATTTCTTGACTTAAAAGAGTGTACATGGAAGGATATGATTTTTGAATTAGGAAATTAAAATGACAAATAAGATGCCAAAATTAGGAGAAGCATTGGTTGCCCCGAAACCAAATACTAAGGAATCCAGAAACTCTTATCCAGAGCAGCACCATTTCTTTTGCATGGAACAAAGGGGTCGTTTGGTAGGGTGTATAAGGATAGTGTTGAATAGGATGTATTAGTAATGCTGAGATTAGTTATGAACTTATGATGGTACCATTTTTATCGACTGTTTAGTTCATTGTATTAAATAACATGCATTAGATAATTTCTAAATAGTATTGAATAGGGTGTATTTGAATAGGAATAGTACTGGTATTGTTAATCCCATGGTTTCCTATGTATACGAATAGTACTGAATAGCGCGTATAAGTCATACTGGCATCAGTTGTACCAGACTTAACCAAACATTGTAGCATTATTCTACCTAATGGGCTAATACACCCTACCAGACAACTCCTAAAGATACTACTCGCTGATTAGTACAAGAGAACTTACTTGCGGGTTTTCTTCTTTTCCTTGTAGCGCAATACAGCATTGCTTCTGCTACTTGACGCCAATGAACTTTCAGGATACAGATGGGACCATGGTGGTTCTCCCACAAGTAGCATTGTGGAGGCTCCACATTCTTGGTAATCCCCAGCATTGCTTTCTCCCCCGAGGTTAGAAAATGAGAGGATGGACGCTTGCCTTCCAAAATAATTAGCAGGTTCTGTTTTACAGCTCATCAGGGAGTCTGCGGACTCTGCATTGCTAAATGCTGGCTGCATTGCCATTACCCTTCGCATCGACGACCCCTGGTAAATTATTTCATTGAGTCAAGTTCATGCATGTTTAGGTATGATTAGAGAGACTTTCATCATGAAAAAGAATAATATCAAGAATAAACACAGACGAAGAGATGAACGCATCAGAACACATGAAATGGAATGTAAAAACATAAATCACTCACAGATCATTCAAAGGAAAAACAAGAGGAGGTAAAGACTTCACGCAAAACAGGAAAGTTTTATGTTTGTTGTGTAGTGGAAGACCCTCTATAGGTTGCCAAACAAAAAAGACATGGAAAGTGGTTCAGGTAGCTCATCTGGTTAGAGAAAAGGACTAAAATCGCACATTTGCTTTCCATAACTGAAAGGAATATCTCGTTCACTGGTCTTACAAAATCCTATAACGATCAGTTTAGGTTCCTGATGCGTCGTCCAACATAAACACAGATGCTGAGATCTATTTCATATCCATGCAGTAATATCAAAACATGGGCAGAACTAAAATAATCTTGCCTCGACCCAAAATTTTCATCGGTATCAGCTCCTGATACTTGGGAATGTAGAAAAGAAAGAAAAATTTCATGGAAATATCTTAAGAATCACTTTCATCCCAAGAAAAGAATATGATTTGCATGTGCAGAATAATAAAATCCATACCACCTCCGATCATCGATTTAGAATGTTTGTAATCACTTGCCAGCAGACGACTTCTAAACAATGGATATCATGTTGTTGATTCAACAACTATCATATTTATAGCAAAAAGTAGAAAACTTTCCTGGTGCTAAGAATTATGTTTTCTCTTAGCTTTGTTGCAATTCTCTACTACAACTACTACATCTGAGTCCCAGACAAGTTGAGCCGGCTGTATGAATCCTCTATGACCATGTTTCTCCATTTAAATTCCTCTCAGGCCAACATTATACGAAATAAAATTAAAGATTAAAAGTACTACTAAAAGTTCTCTATATTTTCTCCAGGCATAAAAATCGCTGATAAGACTAAAAGACTCCTAGAAAGCATAGGGCCAAAACAAAATGTATTAACATGACTAAAACATATTCCAAAGGAATTGGTAGAATTGGCATCGCCTTAAAACCTTTTTTTCCCACTGTACCCTTCTTTCACTAAGGTTGTGTGGATTCCAAGAGATTGTACATCTTTTGAGACAATTTCCTTCCATGTGATTTTAGATCTACCTCGTCCTCTTTTAACACCTTCACTCACCATGGTTTCACACCTACCAACCATACATTTGAGAGTCGACGCAGGACATGACCAAACTATCTCAAGCAGCCTTTTCTCATTTTATTCTCACTGGGTGCTACTTACAACTCTCTAATATGAATAAATAAATTAATTAATTAATGAGGTAGAAGTCCTTTTCACATGGATAAAACCACTCCAATAAACGTTTGCAATGTTGAAAGAATCCTCCTTGCCATATGACCTGGTAGTAGTGCTGTCGTGGGATTTATTTGTTTAAGTGGAAACTACCATTTAATCGGAGACTTCCCAAAAATCCGAAAAAAAAAAAAAAGAAGTCTTAAGTACATCTGATTTTGTTGCCTTGCGTATGCTTTTGCCTGCTAAGAATTAGTATGACTCAGCTAGCACAAGCACACTCTCTGGTTTATTTAGATATCCATATACTGACTTTGCCCCAATTATGAAACATATAACAATGGTTAAGACGCCAAAGAAGAAACGGGACACCTAAACAAAGCAACTTAAAGAAAAGTGAAAGCAAATCACGGATTAGGACAAAAAGAGGGCAAGCATCATACAAGTATCAGAAAGAACAGCAAGTAAAATGATAAACCTACTAGTTCTATAACTCAACTGATAGTAGTAGACACCAATTTATTAGTTCTTGATCCACCTAATAGACTAATGATAGCAAACCTTGTGCATCAAATCAAAATTATTTAAAAGTATATGACAACATTGAATTATGCACGACTGATAATGTTTATTGTTGGAATCACCTCGACAGCATTGACATCCTGGCAGCTGGAATCAGAAACTGACATATCTTTCGTCCCAAATAATCCATCAATGTCGTTATTCTCGAATAGCTGATTTGTATTATCGAGAGAACCACTGAATAGCTCTTCATAATTTTCAAAACTCAAGTCCACTTCATCCATATTGAAATCTTGAGCGAAAGGATCATCCTCATATATGGTTGAGCCTTTTACTCCAGAATAGCAGCCCTGTGTAAGAACAACAACAACAGCAATAAGCAACTACCAAGAAGTATTGGATCGAATGATTTAGAAGCATTAAGGTAACACACATTGTGGATGACCATTTTCAAACTTTTACACTATAAAATAATGCAGAGCAACCAAATGCTTGAAGAAGAATATGGAATTCTCTTATAAGAAAGAAGAAAGCATCATAAATTAGAGTTCATCTTCCTCTACATTTTTAGACTCTTACTAGTTCACTAATCTCAGGTAGCGTTACAAAAAGAAACTGGGCAGTTCCAATGACGGAGCTAGGATTTTCAGTAAGGGGATTCAAAATATAAAGAAAGAAACAGACAAAGGGATTCAACATCTACTATATATACATAAAAGATAATTTTAATCTTGTATTATATATAGTGTAATTTTCCGGCGAAGTTTCACCCCCTGGCTCCGCCCCTGCTGTGCACTGGCAAATCAAAACTCATGTTTGTTGAAAGATTCCAGAGGAACAACAAGGTGCAAGACAACCTCGGCTTCATGAACCCACCAAGTGGTCGACTAATTATGAGTTCCGCTACATATCAGCTAGAATATTAGCTTCACATTATAAGATATCTTTGAAAACCTAGATTACCTTTGATAAGGGGTAATTCACAGATCCAGCAATTTGCTCCACCTTGTTTAGCTTGTTGCCAAGAGTAGGCGTAGAGGATCGCATCAAAACATTTGATTTGTCGTTAGTATGCATTTCACTCACTTGAACTGTGGCAGATGTATCTTGAGAGTTGAACTTTCCTTGAGGAGCTTGACCATCCATAGGTCGGTTGTCAGTGATGCTCATTGAACCGATTCCCTTCTCACAAGTTGAATCACCAGTTGAAGGATTATCTAAGAGAAATGACCAGATAGTAGAAAGTTCTGCAGCGGAAGGGCATCCAGTATAACAACTAAGTGCTTGTCTCTTATCAGAACCAGCATGACTAATCGAATCACAGTTCTTGCAAAGAGAAATCTTCTCCTCAACACGTCTAACAACAGCTGGTTGCGAATTACATCTTTCACATAACAGTGTCCTCGAATGGCGCTGTGAAAGGGCATTCGCAGAATGCACATTGCGATCGCATGATAAACATAAGCAAGCTGCATCTGACCGACAATATACAATTGACCGCTGCTCCCCACAGAATTCACATATATGACCCATCACTTCTCCTCAGACTGGCAACCTTTCTTAGTACTTCACTAATCACTTCCCTTAGAATTTAAGCAATAGAAGTTGCTTCCTATTTGAGTACATATAGAATTTACGCAAATGATTTGTGCTTCCGCTGTACAACGGAATAGAATCTGCATTAATGAAAAGAGAGAAGATTAAAGATAGAATACAACCTATCTTTCATATATTACGATGTTTGCTCATACAAAAAGAAAATTACACCTTCTCAGTTCTCATGAAAAATCAAGAATTCAAACTGAGATATCGGTAAAACAAAATTCCATTTTAAATAGAACATTAGCTGTTAAAGAGTACAGAAAATGTGAGTGACAAAATATGCCAACTTTTTGTTGACAAAGGAACCGGCAGCCTCTACCCTTCGGGTAAACCCCGCTCCAGTGTAATAGCCGGCAAACCACACAGGAAAGATAAAAATAAAATATGCCAACTTCAATCAGAAAAGGAGAAATTAAGCTGCCACAAACAAATTACAGAGAATCCAAACAAAAAGTGAAGAACTTTGACATAACTATAGGTGATTTATTTCTAAGCATCATAATCTGCAGCAAGAAGCAACATCTTTTTGCTTTCCAGACAATTCTACCAATCAATCTGTCTCTCAATTCCAAATTACTTGGGGTCAACTGTATGGATCTTTTTTCCTATTTGCTTTCAAATTGAACATCCAAAGGATAAATCACAGTTAAATTACTTTTTACGCTAGTCTTACAGCAACCCTCCTCCTTCATCCGGACCTGTTATATTATGTGAGCTGTGTAAAGGCACCATCAACTAACACAACCACAAATCCTTTCAAAAAATTTCAAACAAGAGATGAGAAAAAAGTCAAATATAGACTTGTTGAAGTTCACACAAAAACAAGAAAACTACTCCAAGAAAATATGAAAGAGCACACATATCCAAGTAAGATTTTACCACTGGAAAACAGCAAAATTCTCAAAAATGAATCTTGAAATTATGGTAAAATCCAAGAATTTCAGCAACCCAAAAAACAGATCAAAAAGCAAAAACTACACAATCCAAGATGAAGAACAAGCAACCCCATCTGAATGAAAAACACCAAAAAAAAAAAAAAAAACTCAAGAAAGTAACAACTTTTACCTGATAATATAACTGTGAAGCTGACCAAAAAGGATTACAGATAAACCCCTTTTTATTGTGTGCAAATTTTAGACCGTACAACAGAAAAAACTCTGAACTAGAAAGATCGACCTTTTTCAGTATCTCTGACTCTTTGTGTTTGTCTACTGTTTGAGGGTAAGGATTGGTTCTTTTAGGATTGTATGCTGTTGAATAGTTGAGTTCTTGATAATAATAACAATAAAATAAAATATCTTTATAAAAATATACCATAAGATGATAAAAAGTGCATAGGAGAGAGAAAGAGGGAAATGGACAGGGCAAGGAGGTGTAATATGTGGGACCCTGTCTTTTTGTCCCCACTTGAAATGGAAATATACTATAATTGTGGCTTTTTCTCCTACTCTTTTTTTCTGTATATAGATAGATGTGTATTTTGACATTTGTGTATTGTTTCCCAAGTGTTTTTATATCAGGAGTAGAATTTTAACCTTTTATATCTAGTCAATCAATAGTTTTCGAGTTTGAGTTTTATGCATGTAAGAAATATTACATAATTAAATTATTTAAAAATTTAAAAAATCGTTGTAGATAGTTGTATTTTAAGTTTTATACACAGACAGTGTGAAAAATATTTACATAATTAAATTACTTATTTAATAATTATAAGTAATTTTTTAATAAATATTAATTGATAATCTGATAAAATGAAAACTAATGTAATATCACAAATTAAAATTCACAACTGTAAAAAGTTCTTCAAACTATCAATGTGTATGACCTAAGCTCGTAAAGCAATAATAGTAGTGATTGATTATTCAAAATAAATGATACGTGACTATATTAAATGTATTTTTTATATTAAAGGTATATGTTATTACATTGTATAATTTAAATTTATAAATTAATAACACAAAAGTGAAATTTCAAATTGCAAACTTTGAATTGTAGTATTGAACTAGCAATTGCTTACTCTCTATTTCAATTTATGTGACACTGTTTTTTTTTTAGTCAATTCCAAAAGAATGACATATTTTTAATATAGTATAAATTAATTTTAAACTTTTGATTAACCTTAATGAGATGATATATAACCATGAA
Organism: Lycium barbarum; assembly: GCF_019175385.1. Classification (NCBI taxonomy): domain Eukaryota; kingdom Viridiplantae; phylum Streptophyta; class Magnoliopsida; order Solanales; family Solanaceae; genus Lycium; species Lycium barbarum. The sequence goes on from NC_083341.1 coordinate 81,307,909, forward strand.
AACGTTTATGACTTATTTTAAAGGTAAGGTCTGCGTACATCCTACCCTCCCAGATCCCATTTGTGAAATTACACCGAGTATGTTGTTGTCGTCGTAAACTCCGTACCCAATAAACTTTATTCACATAAATTTGTGACGGAGGGAGTATTAATGATCGACCCCTTTTTCAAAAAAATTTATTGAAGTAAAAACTTGAGGTTATATTTCGCCTTTTCTAGAATTTATTCAATTCTAATGGATATTGCCTTTTCTTTTTTGAGATCTTCACCTACAACTAAAAATGTTCACACTTAACTCTATTGTGTAAAATGTGTTGGAATTCTGCATTAAAGTTATGTAGAATTCTAATGAAAAGGTTGGTAGGTAGATGCAGTGTGGTTTCAGATATTTCAATAATGTTTACCCCGATTTTGGATAATCAATTAAATTTGTAAGTGGGTATAGGATATGTGCTTGGGTCTTGATGTGTATTAGATAGAGAAAATATGTATATGAGGGTTCTTCAACAAAAACGGCTAATGATGACAATTTGCTATGAATATAAGCGTTTATAAACAATGTTGAATACTTGAAGGAAGGAACACAATATAAATGGAAACAAGTATCCTTGGTCGAATTAGATATTGAGAGAGAGAGATTGTATATATGAACTCTTTTATTATAAATGTTCTTGGAAAGTAAAGGGGCCAACCCTTTCAAAGGAAGGGGAGGTGCTCTATTTATAGTGTGACCTCCATGGGCTCCATACAATGTGAACTAATAAAAATAATAGTAATAAGGAAAGCTCTGCACGGATTTGGTGGGATTAGACTGACGGCGCCGTCTGACACACGCATGGTGGGTAGTTGACCATGACAGGACGCTACTGGCGCGTGGCTCGCGTGCAACGGCCACACGGACCAACGGCTAATCGGACCAACGGCCACGAATGCTCGGGTCACCGGGCTTGGCCGTTTCAATGACGCAGAAGGCAGATCAGTCGGTGCCCTCGCTTAGCTCTGACCCAAGCGTTACCCCGGTCAAGGGCGAATAGTATCCGGCACATTCTCATTCCTTCCGCCGGTTCCTCGTTCCACTGGTTTGCCTCGTACCCGGTTTTTACCGCATACAAATAGCCCCACACTTCCCGGATCTCCGATCTATCGGAGTAACGGGGAGTGGATAACTTCTGAAACCGGTGGATCTTTCAGCTCGTCGTTATCTTCTCATTTTGGCGGGAACGGTTGCGTAACGCCTCCCCTTCTATCGGCCACGTGTCTCTACCCGGGTGGTCTGCTTCTGCCAACCGTCCTTTGCACGTCGTTTTGAGTCGCTTCGCATTAATGATGGGGGCACGTGGCGCCGTCTGATTGGTCGTCCTCGGTAACCGTTCCTCTTCCATGCCTATATAAGGCCTTTTACCCCTTCACTTTATCATTTTCACGCTCTGCTCTTCTTCAACTCCACTCCATTTCTGCATTTCGTTCCACTTGCACCACACATAATTAACTCCACATTTGATCTGCTTGTTGATTCATTGCTTCATACTACTGATGTGCCGTAAATTTCGGCACATTTTATGCCTTTGTAACTAGAAGTGTTGCTTGTTTTTAAGTGTTTTTACATTGTTTCTTATGTTATTTTTGTGTTTTATAGGGTAGGTTAACTAAGAATCGGAAATGAGATAAAATGCTGAAAAACGGACAAATTGGAGCTAAGTGACGGTCCATAACTCATTTACGGTCCGTAACTCATGTTACGGTCCGTAGCATTGAACCGTAACAGGAGTCAAATTTCCAGGAAGTTTTCATTGGAAACATCAGTGTTACGATGTGGTGTTACGGTCCGTACCTCATGTTACGGTCCGTAACATCTCACCGTAGTATCAGCCAAAATTCGAGAGAGTTATCAAGTAAATGTCATAAGTTACGCTTCAGAAGGACGGACCGTAACACAGGTTACGGTCCGTCGCATGGTGGTCGTAACAACAAGCGGACAAATGACGAAATGAAGGACGGACCATAACCTGAGTTACGGTCCGTAACGATGCCGCGTAAGGGCATTTTTGTCTAGAAACTTGGCGCGATTTTTGGCTCTATAAATACTTAATGTAGGGTTTTTGTCACACCCCGAATTTACTAGGGTGTGATGGGCACCCGACCCCACATACGGAGCCGAGCGAACCCTCAGACTCTCATTTCATACATATTATTTCCAATTTACAGATCAAATCACATGAAGCATATAATAGGACTTTCAACAGAAACAGAGGACAGACATCGTCCTAAGCGGCCACGTGTATCAAACATATCAAACATATCATATCAAATCCTGTAAGCAGGCGGAATGTACATCGCCTGAACATACGTACATTTACGAACATATAGGCCTCATTAGGCCACCATAGCAAACAAGGCCGCCTAAGACACAGATCTCGGACCAAACCAAACAGAATCTGTGGACATATGAGCTGCTTACGAACTGACTCTTCGTACCCACGACTCTGTCTGCAAAGTCTCTAACACAAATCAGAAAGCACAACTTATGCATACTCAGACTCGGCGACACTCCGATGGGAAGTGGAGCTCGCCAATCCCGCTGAAACCTCCTAGCCAAGTCTTCCGCTCATCTGGGTGTACCTGCGTGGCATGAAACGCAGCCCCCGAAGAAAGGGGGTCAGTACGGAATATGTACTGAGTATGTAAGGCAAGAATACAGTAAGCAGAATCATAATCAGAATCAAAGGTACAGAAGTATAACAGACGGAGTCATAATCAGATGCAGATGTACAGAACTTATGTACGATATGCAAAGTGATAGAAACAACTTACTGGAAATACAGACCATGCATGCCAAGAACGGTATCCAGTCCCTTGCGGGACCCGGGGAAAACGTGGCGCCGCCCTGCCCTCGGCGCCACACACATCTAACTCCAGAAGTATTGCTCCAATCTCCGACACACAATCATCATATCATATCATAACAGCAGATCATATGTGGTTCAGCGAACCAGAACACATCATACTTCGTAACACATCATACTTCAGAATTCATATACGGCGCCCGACCCTCAAGCGAGGAACTCGGAAACCGCGCGCACGATATAAACCGGCCCGGGACTCGGTGAAGGAAACAGACTCTATGCACGAGCAGAAAATGAGAAACTAAATGCACATAATCAAGACTCAAGGGATTAACCTAACGTACTATCCGAATATCCGTAACAGATTACTCATACCAGAATACTTATATCAAAAGGATTATGTCAGAATACTTATCTCAGCGTATTTATGTCAGAATACTTACTCCAGAATACTTATTTGTATCAGAACTTTTCATACCAGAACGCTTATGCCATATACTTACATCAGAATGTTTATGTCAGAATTCTCAGACCAGAATACTTATGTCAAAATACGGATGTCAGAACACCTAAGTCAGAATCCACCTATCAGGATTATTAGATACTTAAACTAGGGAGGACATACAAATCATAAACAGACTCGTAATCACAGAATGGAATAGCCCCAATATATCAATATCACACCTTACTTGGCTCTAAGACATGCCAAAAGAAAGAAAGGTAAGCCTTACATACCTGTGCCGCGCCTTACCAGCTACGCTTATGCATCCAACTTGTTTGTCTACATGCAAGAGAATTCATCCATTCATTAGTTTCATTATCATATACTTGCCTTAACCTTTCAAACACATTCACTTATATTCTGCCGGAATTTTGGCAGCACCTCCCCTGTAAATATACCAACCCCGAGAATATGGCTCGGCCCCAAATCAACAACAGCACACCCGAGAATTCAACTCAGCCAATTGTCAACATTTCGGGAATTCAACCCGGCCAAATTATCAATAACAATACCAACATTTATATTTCAACTTCAATATCAAATTCAATTCACACAATATTTCAAACAACTCAAACAAGGCTCCAACTCACCCGAAATTGCCTCCAAACCCGAGAACTGCACCAAACACATTCTTCTCTTCCAAATTCATAACTTACACCATTACCCCACACCTTAACAATACAATTCTCCTAAATACAAAAATTACATAAAATTCACATAAATTTCCAAATCATCCCACAACCAACATAACATTATTTTGAGTCATTAAACTTACACTTCTCATCATAGAATCCATAACGACGGCAACTAAAATGCTAACGACAATTTGTTCATTTTTCAACACACACCTAAGGATGATTTTCATTCTTTTCCTCACACTACAATATTCAAAACATACTAATTAACATTAATTCATAACTTTCATCACAACATACACACACGGCCCAACACCACTTACACGGCCTCAACTTCAACTTGATTCTATCATGACTTTCTTCCATCTTAGCATACTACAACACATATAAACCCTTCATAACACATAAAACAAGGTTAAAACTCACCTTTCTTCTTCAATTTCTCAACTTGCCTCGGATGCGGGAACGACGGAACGGATGACTTATCTTCCGAAACAATTATGCCACGTTGTAGAGGACCCTTGAATTAGTGGAGATACCACAAGAAAATTTTTGGAGCAATATTTCTATGGCTTGAATTTCCATGGCTTGGCCGAATTTGCCCTTCTCTTTGCTCTCCATTTCTTTTTCTTTCTTGAAGTTTCATGAACTTGTCTTGAATTAGAAGACAACATATATATATGTGTCCAATCATGTGAGGGGCACATGCCCCTCTCTAGAAAATTCTCCCATTTTCTTGATTTTTCCTTAAGCTTAGTCAAAGAAGACTAATTGTCTTCTTGAAGAAGCTTTGACCCCCACATTTTTAGAATTTACAAATAGCCCCCAATACTTAAAATAAAGGCATATAATGCACGGCCAACATGGCTCCTTCATGGATTTTTTTTTCCTTGAACTTTGTAAAATTACCATTTTGCCCCTAAGCTTCCACATTATTTCCATTGACCACTTTGTGAATTCCCCTTTTTACCCTTAACCTTTCTCAATATTTCCATGCAATAATATTCATAAATAATATTTATAACCAACTCGTCTATTAAAATAACTTTTGAAAATGATCTCGTCCTTAACTTCCCACGACGACTTTGGGATTTCCAAATGTACAAGATACGGGCTATAACAGTTTTAATTCAGCAGCCAATCTCATTTTGAGAGCATAAATTTTAGGTTTTTCATATTAGAAGTGGTTGGAGCATTTAAGGCAACTACTTCACTTCCATTCCACATTGTAATTGCATTGTAAGTACATTATGTCAACTTTTACGCTTTCTTTGTTAGTCAAGATTATGAGTAGCTAATTTTAAAGCTAAGGTTGTGAGTCCTATGATGGATATTATGTGAATGGGTTTCTATTATTGATATATGCATAATAGTTGTTGGTATTCATTCAGTTTTTGTGATTTAGCGTTGGGTGATGTGTCACGACCCAGCCCCGTGGGCCGCGACTGGCACCCTACCTGGGTACCCAGACCGAATCGCACATTCATTTTCAAATCCAAACTTATTTCATAATTTTTCGAAATCATACCGAACATAATTTATATCAAAATATGTCTTAAGCGGTCGTGCCAAATCAAAATATCATATCAAATACAAACGAAGCGGCGGAGTAGACATCGCCGGCCAAAAGTGCAAACATAAGCATAAGGGCCATTTGGGGCCATCATAACGAACGGACCGCTTTAAGACCAGCAAACAAAATCAGACAAACATACATAGGACCCTCGCCCCACATATATGACTACAGGCCTCTACAAACTCAAAACAAAGACATATGGCGAGACAGGGCCCCGCCGTACCCAAATAGTCAAGCATACCGAATATATACAAAGCAAAAAGAGTCTGTACCAAAAGTGGACTCCGGATCAAATAGGAGTACTCCGGAATAGCAAGAAGTGAAGCCTACTGCGGAGGATCACCGATATCTGCACCTGCGGGCATAAAACGCAGCCCCCGAAGAAAAGGGGTCAGTACGAAATATGTACTGAGTATGTAAAGCACGGAGTACAGAAATATGGATCAAAACCGATAGCAAACCAAATGTCAAAGTGGAGTACAAATGGGTAGGTCAAAATCTATATCGAAATCATATATGTATACATAATGCAAATGAAATCACGCAAACGCTTAGGAACGTGGTCGCCACTCCGACGCTGGCGCCACACACAGCATAACGCCAGAAGGTTTCAAATCTCCGTACATCCCCGAACACAAGCATAATCATAGGTGAGCGTATCGCATCACGAGCCATATCACAGCATAACTCCAAACGGAACCCGGCCCTATGGCGAAGCCTCGGGAACCGTAACACAGCATACGGCCGAATTATTATAAGGCGCACGAATCATAACCGGCCCGGGAACCGGTGAACGAAGTCATCATAAGGCACGAGCGGAGTCGTGAGCAAGCAAATGCAATCCATATTTCAAAATAGCCTTTCAAAACTTAGTAGTCTCATAAGTCATTTCATAGTACAAAATAATCGAATACTTAGTCGATACAAAGTTTCATTTCACAAAACGTTTCCAAAATATTACGTATGGCTCAAAACGTAACTTAGCATATCATAATATTCAAAACATAGCCCATAGCAGAACGTTTCAAAATCAAAGGGTTCATATCAAATCTTATTCCAAAGGAGAGCCCGATAGGACAAATAGGGCGTCTCGGGGTTAGCGGGCCCACCTCGAGTCAAATTGAGGCGGCGAACATAATTCACGAACATTAATAGGCCAAAAGGTCATACCTAATCATTACCAGGTGACCCGATCACATTTCGATAGGTTTCGGACGATTGGTGGTATTCTAGCCAAAATAGAGCCCTTAGGCTTCAATTGAATTGAATGAATAGTAACTTTTCTGTGAATCGGGTTTCGAGGAGCAGAAATGCTCCGGAAGTTCCAATATTCACCTAGCACACTAAGACATGCCAAACGAAGAAGTGGGAAGCTTTACATACCTTACAGACGTCGTATGCTCTCCCAAAAGTCAAGTCCCGTTTCGTCTAAAATCTGCAAATGGTCAAAGTTACCAATTGAGATTCTTAGGCTTAAAAATGCCATTAACTTCATTTTTGCCTACCGAAATTTCGGCAGCATTTCCCCTATAAATCTAACACCCCCGAGACTTAGCTCGGCTCAAAATACATCAACAACAACAACCCACACATCAACAACAACACAAATCATAATCAAACCACTCTAGCTTCAAAGTTCTACCTTATTACCTAAGTTGGCAACTTTTCATTCAAACTTCCAAAACTCCAAATTTATATCCATATTATTGTATTCATTCACTCATTCAAGATTATTTAATCACATTCCAAATACATTCCAAGCCATATACGAAATTGCCCAAGATTCATTACTTTCCATAATTCTTTCAAAACATCAAAACTTACAACGAACGTTCTAACTTGCGTCATTTCATTCCGAATTCATTAATATCAACCATAAATCATATTTAAAGTCTTTAGCATCAAAGATATACAATGATATACGCAAATATACCAAAGGTATATACTTTCCGATAACGTTCCGAAATCATTTTCCAACGCCATTTCAATTCATTAATCATTCACTTACGACATAAAGGTCACAACGACGCATTAAACAAACTAAACAAGATCAATTCACATTTATTTCTCCTTCCTAAGGGCACACGGCCACCTTGCAAAATATACACACACCCACGGCTTCATTCACACATCAAAGTTACGGGGTTCTCGTCTATTCTCAATCCTTAACACATTCATATCAATTCTATAACACAAAAGTGTAAGAATTCTCACCTTTTCTTGAAACCCCGACTTGTCGCAAACGTAGTTCTTGTGCCAAACTAATTATACCCCGTTGAAGAGGGTCTTGAGCACTTCACAACTATGTAGAAACTAAGATTTTTGGATCACAACACAAGCTAGCACAATTTTTTTTTCTCTCTTTCCTATTCTCGGCCGAGAGCCCTTTTTATGTGGTGTTCTTGGATTTTTCTTTTGTTCTTGATAATTCTAAAGACTAACATGATATATATCCAATTGTAGAGGTCATGTGCTCAACACATGACATTAAAATGGGTTTGGACCTTGGCCTTTGGCCGGCCACCCCACTACTTTGGGCCTCAATTTCTTGTGTTCTAATTCCTTGGCCCAATTCCTTAAAAGTCCGTTTTGTAATTCCTGAAACTAATTTCCGAAACTCCAAATTTACCCTCGGCCTTTCCCGATGTCTTAACATTAAAGATTCCATAACCAACATAGTCATATTCACCAAAATCAAAATATTTCCTTATAACACATAAATCGTAATTATTTCTCAATTTCCAATTATACGAAAACACGGGACATAACATGATGATTGCAAGCATTATCCTAAGCCATTATATTAACTTTTCTTGGGAAAGAGATTTAGTATTGGTAAGATTGAATGACAATGACTCGAGGCGTTAACCCTCGTTTAATAGACTAACTTAGGGATAAGAACAATTCTAAATTGGCATTATTGGTCATTCTTCGATTGCAACTCTTTTACATTTGGAAGAATCATAAAGAGGAAATACGACTTAACTGTTGGAAAACATTAAGAAGTCCTTAAGAGACCAAGTGCATATTCATAGAATAACCATTAGGAGTATATCACATTGAAACCTGAAGCATAATATCTAATCACATTGGGGAACACAACCTTAGTCTCTATTTCGCATTAAATACAAGTTCAGTCAAAATACTTAATTACATTATTCAGCAACTATTTCAAACTATCAGGAATAGGATTAAAGCCTTTAAAGACTAGTATTGCATACGATTAGTACTCTTTTCTCTCCATATTCCCTGTGGGATTCGACCCCAACCTTGTTGGGTTACTATATTTGACAATGTCCGCTTTACGCCATTAATAGGTGTAATTTGAGCGTATCAAATGTTGGCGCCGTTGCCGGGGAATACGGTTTAGAAATTACTAATTGTTGTGTACTTTTCTTTAAAACTTTTTCTATTCCATCACACCTTGTTTGCTGTTGTAGTGAACCAGGTGAACATGGCAGGAAGACCCAATCGCAATCAAGGGGGAATCCAAGTGAACCATCCTGCACCAGAAGAAGAGGAGGATGAGAATGTATTTGCGGAATTCATCAACGAAGCTGATTATGCTTCTGCTGTAGTTCCTCCTAGAACGGGAAATGAAAATTTCAAAATTGATAGTTCTATCTATCAGCTATTGAAACTTGAAGGCTATTTCCGAAATTCTTCAGAGGATTGTCCACTCCGACACCTGAAGAATTTCCTGCATGTATGATCTCAACAATCCCAAGGTGCTGTTCCTGTTGATGCACTGCGGTTACGAGTCTTCAAATATTCCTTGGCTGGCCAAGCAAGGGAATGATATGAAAAGCTCCCCAGCAATACCATTCATACCTGGAACGAGTTAGCCAATATATTATTGAAAAAGTGGTTTCCACCAAGCAAAAAGGCTGAGCTTAGGGACAAGATCTTTGAGTTCAAACAACTTCCGGGGGAACAACTATATGCAGCATGGGAGCGTTTCAAATATTAACTAGCTCAATCTCCGACCCATGGATTTACGGATGCTATCCTCACCGAGAAATTCTACAAGGGGTTAGATACCATGAATCAAATTGCTGTCAACACTACAGCTGGGGGATGCTTCATGGACAAATCATTTGTCAACATCACCAGGTTGCTCGACAAGCTTACTACCCACAACCAAGCTTGGCATTCTAGTGATAGTGAAACCCTGTCATATGGTAGTCCCTCTGCTGCCGCGGTGGCCAAAGAAAATCATGAGCGAGATCATGCTTTTGCTCAATTGCAAACCACCGTGGATTTATTATCGAAGAGGCTTATGGAGAAAGAAGCCAAAGGTGTGAATGTTGTCGAGGAGATGCCACCTCATGCTCCCGGAATGTACCAAGTCTCTGAAGAAGCTTATCTAGAGGGGCAGCCACAATATGAAGATGTGAATTATGTCAACAACTCGCAAGGGGGCTATCAAAGGCAAAATTATCAAGGTCCCGGTAATCACCCATGGCAAAAGCCTCAACAACAATTTCAAGGAAACAGTTATGGAAGAAATGATTAGGGCAATCCAAATCAAGGGAATTACAACAATTATAATTATGGCAACAAGAGCTCGAACCCCTACATCCCACCTAGGGGGGAAACATCTAATTCCCAACAGTGGAAAGATAATTCAGCTAGCAACTCCGCTGGAAACACGTCTAATGATTCTACGGAACTGAAAAGTATGATGCAGAAAATGCTGATGAATCAAGACAGAACAGAGAGCACAATCAAGGGAATGTCTCAGGTCCAACTATCTCATTCAGCTTCCAATTAGAAGCTTGAAGCGCAATTCAGAGACCTTTCCCGAGAAGTGTATACTCCTCAATGGGGACAACTACCGAGTGATACAGTTCCAAATCCAAAAGGTAGTGGAGTAAACTCTGTGGAGAATGTACTTGCTATTAGCACCAGAAGTGGAAAAATACTTCAAGGTGCTAATAAAAAGGTGATTGATCTAGAACCAATTGTTGAAAAAGAAGCGCAGCCTGATGTATCTGATGATATTATAGAGGAAGTCCCTATTATAGCGAAAGAGGAGCAGAACCTTGATAATCTCAAGGCACAAGGAGAAAAACAGGAAAAGGAAAAGGCAAAACTTTCTAGTGCTCTTCGCCCTTTGAGCCAATTGTTCAAATCTTCACCGCCTTTTCCTCAAAGGCTAGTGAGAAAAACAGAAGATGAGAAGTGCTTGCGATTTTATGATCAACTCAAGCAGTTGACGATGAACATTCCTTTCATGGATGCTGTCCAAGAAATGCCCGGCTTTGCTAAGTATTTGAAGGATCTTTTAACAAAGAAAAAGAAGTCATTGAAACACGACACTGTGGGTATCACTCACCGCGTTAGTGCTATTCTTTCCAAGACCACAGTGCAAAGAAGGAAGATCCTGGAGCATTCACAATTCCATGCACCATAGGGCAGCAGGATTTCGCCAGGGCTTTGTATGATAACGGGGCTAGCATAAATCTTATGCCTCTGGAAATTTTCAAGAGATCGGGGCTAGCAATGCTAAGGCCAACTACCATGAGGTTGTAGATGGCCGACAGATCGATAAAAAGGCCAGTGGGGGTAGTTGATGATGTGCTGGTTCAAATCGGAGAATTTCTACTGCCAGCAGATTTCGTGATTCTTGATTGTGCTATTGATCAAGAAATTCCTATTATTCTGGGAAGACCTTTCCTTGAAACAGGGAGGGCTCTTATGGATTCTGAGAAGCACGAGATCAAGTTCCGGGTGAACGATGAGGAGGTGACTTTTCACGCAAGCAAAGGCATGAAATTACCTAGTCCTTATCAAGGTATTTCAGTCATCAATTCTGTTGATGAGGTGGATGAAGCGGTGGAATTCAAAATGGAGGAAGAATGCTTGGGTGAAGCACTATCGGCCATCTTGGTGAATTTTGATGCTGAACAAATGGAGGGATATACCAAGACAGTGAATTCACTCATCGGTCTGGGGTCTTACTCTTATGAGCCCAAGAAACTGTCTCTTGATTTAGAGAAATGAACAACTCCTCCAGCAAAACCATCAATTATTGAGCCACCGAAGTTGGACCTCAAGCAACTTCCATCCCATCTTAAATATGTGTTTCTTGGAGCAAATTCCACCCTTCCAGTTATTGTGTCATCACTTCTGAATGAGGGCCAAATTCAAAGACTCATCGCAGTCTTGAGAAAGCATTTAAGAGCTTTGGGTTGGACTATTGCAGACATCCGGGGGATTCCCTCCGAAATTTGTGAGCACCGAATTCAGTTGGAGGAGGAAAGTTCACCAAGTGTTGAGCATCAGCGAAGATTGAATCCACCGATGCAAGAGGTGGTAAAGAAAGAGATTATTAAGTGGCTAGATGCTGAGGTGGTTTACCCGATTGCCAACAGTCCATGGGTAAGTCCAGTCCAATGTGTGCCAAAGAAAGGGGGCATCACTGTTGTCCCTAACTCAAAAAATGAGTTGATTCCGACAAGAACTATCACCGGTTGGAGAGTGTGTATGGATTACTGGAAGCTGAACACGGCATCTTGCAAAGATCATTTCCCTATGCCTTTTATTGATCAAATGCTTGATCGGCTAGCTGGAATGTCTTATTATTGTTTCTTGGATGGGTACTCAGGATACAACCAGATCAACATTGCATTGGAAGACCAAGAAAAGACTACTTTCACTTGTCCCTATGGGACATTCGCTTTCAGCCGGATGCCATTTGATCTTTGCAATGCCCCGGCTACTTTCCAACGATGCATGATGTCCATATTCTCCGACATGGTTGAAAACTTTCTTGAAGTATTCATGGATGACTTCTCTGTGGTAGAAGATTCATTCGATGAATGTTTAGACCATCTTGATCGGGTGCTGCAAAGATGTGAGGAGACAAACCTCATCCTCAACTGGGGAAAAGTGTCATTTTATGGTAAATGAGGGAATTGTCCTTGGCCATAAGATTTCAGAAAGAGGGATTGAGGTTGATCAAGCCAAAATCGATGTGATTTCACAACTCCCTCCGCCCATTTCAGTAAAAGGAGTTCGAAGTTTCTTGGGACACGCCGGATTCTATAGGAGGTTTATCAAAGACTTCTCCAAAATTGCAAACCCAATGTGCAAACTCTTGGAAAAAGAGTCCAAATTCAATTTTGATGAGAAGTGCATCAAGGCTTTCGACGAGTTGAAGCTGAAGTTAACCTCCGCACATATTGTTGTGTCCCCGGATTGGTCACTGCCCTTTGAATTAATGTGTGACGCCAGTGGTCTTGCAATTGGCGCTGTGCTTGGTCAGCGGCTAAACAAGATCCTGCACCCAATTTATTATGCTAGAAAAACACTGAATGAAGCTCAATTGAACTATACAGTAACAGAGCAGGAATTACTTGCCATTGTTTATGCTTTTGAAAAGTTCTGAGCTTATTTGTTGGGTGCCAAGGTAGTGGTTCACACTGACCATGCTGCATTGCGCTATTTGATGGCGAAGAAGGATGCTAAGCCTCGGTTGATAAGATGGGTCTTGTTGCTACAGGAATTTGACTTTGAAGTCAAAGAGCGAAAAGGGTCAGAAAATCAAGTAGCTGACCATCTCTCTAGACTGGAAGCACCAGGGAAACCGATTGATGTGCTGGATATTGATGACACTTTTTCGGATGAAAGAGTCTTGGTCATCTCCAATGATGTGGCACCATGGTATGCCGATATTGCCAATTATTTGGTGACTGGCATCGTTCCTGAAGAGTTGAAGGCATATCAAAAGAAGAAATTCTTGAGAGATTGCCGACAGTTTTATTAGGATGAGCCTTACTTATTCAGGACATGTGCTGACAATATGATCCGGAGATGTGTGGCGGAGTCTGAGGTGGTGGATATTTTGAAGGCATGCCATGATTCTCCGGTTGGTGGGCATCACAGTGGAAATAGAACCGCAGACAAGGTGCTAGAGTGTGGCTACTACTGGCCAGCCATTTATCGTGATGAAAATATGTTGGCACGGTCTTGTGATAAATGCCAACGCCAGGGCACAATAGGTCGGAGGCATGAAACTCCGATGAATTTTGTTCTTGAGGTGGAGCTATTTGATGTATGGGGAATTGATTTTATGGGGCCCTTCGTGAGCTCCTACGGCCTGAAATACATTCTTGTCGCAGTGGATTACGTCTCCAAATGGGTGGAGGCGGTGGCCTTGCCTAACAACAATGGTAGGAGAGTCAATGCCTTTCTAAAAAAGAACATTTTTACTAGATTTGGCACTCCTAGAGCTATTATTAGTGATGGTGGCTCTCATTTCTACAACAAACCATTTGTCGATCTTCTTGAAAAATATGGCGTGCATCACAGGGTTTCCACTCCATATCATCCTCAGACGAGTGGTCAGGTTGAGGTCTCAAACAGAGAGATAAAAAACATCTTAGCGAAGACGGTCAATGTTAATCGCACTGACTGGTCCAAGAAGTTGGATGATGCTTTATGGGCATATCGCACGGCGTTCAAAACGCCTATTGGGACTTCACCGTATAAGTTGGTATTTGGGAAGGCATGTCATTTGCCTATTGAGCTTGAGCATAAAGCCCTTTGGGCATTTTAAAAGCTTAATATGGATTGGCATGAAGCAACAAAGCTGCGATTGTTTCAAATCAACGAGATGGATGAATTTAGGTACAATGCCTATGAAAGTGCAACATTGTACAAAGAGAAGATGAAATACTATCATGACTCGAAGATCTTAAAAAGGGATTTTCAGCCAAAGGACTTGGTCTTGTTGTACAATTCACGCCTAAAGTTCTTTCCAGGCAAGTTAAAGTCTCGGTGGTCTGGTCCTTTTGAAATTGTAAATGTTTCCCCAAATAGAAGCGTCATTGAGGTGAAATCCGAGGATGGCACTCGGACTTTCAAGGTGAATGCACAAAGAGTGAAGCATTATCATTGGTGTATTGATGATGGTCAGGTAGTTGATAGGTATCGGTTGAAATACGGTTCCTGAACTCCAAAATGAGGTATCACGTCGAGCTGTGACGTTAAACCAAGCGCTGTGTGGGAGGCAACCCACATTTACCGCTTTGTGAGTAGTTTAAATTTTGTATCTCCTTTGTATTCTTTTGTGTTTTTGATGTGCTAATGTGGTAGGATTTTGAGTACTGAAGAGGCCAAATAACTGCTGAGTTTTCCCAGACGAGACGCTCCACGTTACGGCCCATAACTCATGTTACGGTCCGTATCATGTAGCGTAACAAGCGATAAGAAAAAGCAGAAATCACTGAAGGATGAAGAAGAGTGTTACGGTATGAGTTACGGTCCGTCATACGTGTTACGGACCGTAACACCAGATCGTAACTTTGATACAAAATCTGGGCATTCACTGGAAATTTTGAACACGTTACGCCAGGTAATACGGACCGTAACACGAGTTACGGTCCGTAGGCTGTATTGCCAGGTCATTAATGAAACAGGGAAACGGTGCCGTTTGGTTGACCGTAACACGTGATACGGCGCGTATCTCGTGTTACAGTCCGTAACAGGGAACGCAACTGTCGGGCATGTTTAAATACATGAACCGACGGTTACAAATTTTAAAAAAAAAAAATTATTAACCAGTGCCTTCAAACCTTTTAACTGCCTCTCCCCCATACTTTCCCTCTTCTCTTCTTCATATCCCCCTCTCTTCATCTCCCACTCTCCTTCACATTTCTCTCAATCTCGTTTCTATTTTCTTGTCCAAATCACTGCTTTAAGTTTGAATTTCATCAAATCATCACCAACGATCAGGTATTACCTTGTTTTGACTTTCTTTCTTATCTTATCAATGCAATTTAGGCCTCGTGCTTAAATTGAGAAAATTGGCCAAGCAATTTGTTTGTTAATTTGATGCCCGTCGTTCAATGTTACGGGCTGTAACGTGTGTTACGGACCGTAACATCACACCGTAACACCAAGAATTTCCACGAAAACTTTCTGGAAATTTGAAGGATGTTACGGTGAGATGTTACGGACCATAACACCACATCGTAACATCGAGGATTTCCATGAAAACTTTCTGGAAATTTGAAGGATGTTACGGTGAGGTGTTACGGACCGTAACACGTGTGACGGTCTGTAACCTGGTACCGTAACACCTATGATTTTTCGGAAAGCTTTCTGGAAATTTTGGTTACGTTACGGTACCATGTTACGGACCGTAACGCGTAGGATGGTCCGTCGGCTGTGTTACGGTCCCTGTGTTAGAAATGAACAAACTGAGTTACGGTTTGAAGATACGGACCGTAACGCGTATGACGGTCCGTCGACTGTGTTACGGTGCCTGAGCTAACTTGAACCAATAAACTGTATAATTGAATAGCTTCTCATGTATTATATCTAACTTTACCATACACAGGTATGGGTAAACCACAACAAGCAAAGAAGGTTTCACCTAAGGTTGCGGAAAAAGGAAAAGGTCGTGCTGCAAGCAAAGTATCCTCAAGGCTGCACGACGACGATCTAATCAAGGACGCCAGGACTACAAAGAGGCCAGTCGCACCTAGCAGGTCAGCCTCACCAGTCACACCTAGCCGGCCAGACCCACCATCAGAAAGTTCCTCCTCGGCTGAGAAGTCGAGTTCGTCGAGCCAGGATGTCACCCCACCACACTGACCTCACCCATCCATTAGACAGCCTACTGCGGAGGAGCACAAAAAAGAGCACGAGCAGGAAAGGAGAGAACTTGACATTCGGATGCAAGCTATGAATGAGAAGATCCTCCGGTTTTCTGTGGAGGGATCTGAAGATTTGTACAACAAGGGGTGTGAGCTGGTAAAGAATGAGGGGCAGGACCCAAGGCGGAGTATTTTCAAAGAGAGGACCGTCAATTTCGACGGTCTCGATGGTTATCCAGGCATTCGTGACACTATCCGCTTCCATAAGTTGGAGTTTCTGAAAAACTCTGTGGGGTCTTACATCCCGGTTCTTGTTCGGGAATTCTACGCTTCGTATGGGGCTGTTGTATTCAAAGCACTAAAAAAGGGGCAGCGCGCAAGTCAAGTGCCGGCAATGACCGAGGTAATAATGCGGAAAAAGAAGATAGACATCTCTCCGACGACTATCAATAGAATACTATTCGGGGAGGATTATATAGAGCCTACAGCAGCGGAAGAAGGGAAGTTTGCATACAAAATTGAACAGAAAGATACAATTTCCGTCCGAAAATGGGTGGCTTCAGTTGTTGCACGAACAACAGATCCCAAATGAGCCATGGTGCCAAATTTGACAGCTACCACGCGAATTTGGAAAAACACCATCACGCCAGAGGCAAAGTTTTGGTGGCAGATTGTTCTATTTCGCATCCGTCCTACCCAGACAGATAATGTTTTGACTCCGGATAGGGCTGTTCTTGTAGCTGCCATTATGTCGAGGTATAAGATCAACTTCGGATGACTGATAGCAGCAGATCTCCGAGAGAGAGCCACTCAGCCGACCACTTCCCTCATTCATCCATGTCTACTTACGCTATTATGCTTGCGTGCAGAACCAGAACCCCTACCCCATAACGATCACAGTGTGATCGCCATAAGTATTTATGACATCACAAAGAGGAAGGATGATGTATTGAGCCAGGGTTCAATGCCATCTGCATCGTCTTTTGAGGTCCCGGAGGGGCCAACGGGATCAGATGTTATACCCTTGGCTATCATGGGTGCTGAGGAAGCTACTGCGGGTCAGCCCACAGATTCTGAGGCTCCACCGGCTGCTCATGCTACACAGCCCATGCCAGCTCCAGCCGCACCTACTTCGGGTGGTCCTACCTCGTCGACTGGAGCGAGCCCAGCACCGGCTCAGCCAATACCGGGAGTCCCACCCGAGCTTGCGAGAAAAATGATGTTCAATAGGGAAAATTTTGGGGCAGTGGTATCGCAAGCAGATCGCACAGATAGGTAGGTCAAACAGCTCATGACTGAGCTGAAATTGTACACTAAAAGAGCCATTGATGCTGCGTTGCGGCTAATAAAAGAACAGCTGGCTGATGACCACCTACGGATCCACTCTCGGATAGATGGTATTGAGAACAGAATGACTGAGCTGACCAGGACACACCCTGCTATGGAGTTGGGCGCTATTCGAAGTGATTTGCGGTCTGTCAAGGATGATGTGCAGAAATTGAAGGCCCAGGAAGTGGCTGTGGCGACGGACCAACTTCCTAAAGTACACACGGAGTTGGTACAGAGCCTATACCAGCCGGTTCAGAGCCTACTAGGGGATGATGACATCGAGGACACGGTTGAGGAAGAGCACGACGAGGAGTTGGAAGAGGATATCCCCTATTTGGCCAAAGGAAAGTGCGGGAGAGCCTCGCCAGATGATGAAAACCTCGACCCCATTCTCTAGAGACTTGATCCATTTGCTGATTTGCGCCCACAGAATGAGGAGGAGGAGCGGCGTACTTTGAAGAAGATCCGCCAAGAGTCCCGGCTGAGTTCTGACACCGCAGGAGCTACTTCTAGCTCAACCCATCCCATTGAGCCGGCTCACCATGCTTCTCCCCCACCCACTGTGACTGGGACTTCCAGTGTTGGCCAGCCTGACACCACCACTGCTCCACCTCGTGATGCTGCTGCAGATCCGAGCGCCTAGTACGCACCAGGGAGGCCCTCCGTTCTTTCGATGCATTATATTGATGCCTTGAGGGCGATGCATGATTTTAAGTTGGGGTGTGGGTAATTGCTATTGTTTGATTGGGATTGCTGTTTTGGTATACTGGATATTGTTTTTATTGTTTTTATTTTTCGTGGATATTTGTGATAGTAAGCATGTGTTTCGGACAACTGTTATTGTTTGTGTTTTTGTTGGTAGTGTTTTTATTATTAAGTATGTGTTAGGACCTTCTTCGGCTATTCTTTGTTATGTGTTCTATTCCCGAAGAATGCTATGTGTATGTTGAACCTGGCATGTTTAGGATGTTTAATATAGAAGTAAAGTAATGATGACTTAAGTGGTGGTGGTCCGTGTTTCTAGCATAGATAAAAGTGTTTTTTACAGTTCAATGATATCCCTCCGAAAAATAATTTGTGATGTACATCAAGAATGAGTTATTGATATTGACATGTATGGTTCTTTTAATGACATTGCAAAGAAAGGGTGTTCATGCATGTGAAATCTTCAAACGGAAATGAAGTCAGAGTATTTAAACAATCCTTATGCCATTGTGTTGTGAGTTCTTAGTTTCTATTTGCATATGATGCTTGTAATCTAGAACTTGCCCGGTTGGTCGTGCGTGAATTCTAAGGAGAGTTTGATTGTGAAGTGATCTTAGGCTTTCTTTGTATTAACCCCAAAGCCTGTTTATCTTAAATGAGCCTAGCCCGTACAGAAAATGATCCCTAGTCTCCCATTTTGAGCCTATAGACTTTTTCTTCGATTAACCGTGAACTAACCTCTTTCCCTTCTGTGAATAAACCCATTTGGCACCAAGTCCCTCCTTGACACTGAAGAATGGCAAATGAGGCTAAAAGCCTAAGTTGGGGGTGACAAGTGAAAAATGCGGAAAATGAAGCTAAAAGGCCTGTTGGGGGTGATTGCGAATATTAAGGGGCATAATTCAGCGTGGATATATATATATATATATATATATATATATATATATATATATATATATATATATATATATATATATAGAGAGAGAGAGAGAGAGAGAGAGAGAGAGAGAGAGAGATATAGGTATATAAGCTCTAAATAAATCCACGCTGAAGATGGAGGGTCGGAAATGATAGGAAGAATGGTGAATGAAGTCAAAAAGAAGTGCCGAGGAGGGTGAGTCACCGATATCCAAATATTCATCCTACCTGTCCCTAAGCCAATGTTACAAGCCCAAAAGGTCCTAATGTGATCACAATCAAATTGTTCAAAGTTGAAGGCATGGAAAATAAAGACAAGCCTATGGTATGTGCACGCATGGTATGCAAATTTCTTTGTGAGTGTGAGTGTTCTTCTGTCCCATTTTTGTTGTAAATGTGTGTTGGGACATTCGTCGGTCTATGTGAGGGCGTAAGGATTATAGGTTTCGAAGTAACTGGCTTTACGGAAGTTAAAATTCATGTGCATAGAGACCCCCGTACTATGATTGTGTCATTAATTGAGGTTGCATAGTGAATTGAAATTTTGCTGAAATGTGCGTCTTGTGTCACAAATAGGAGATGGATAAGAGCCTTAATATTTTTCTTGGATTGAAGGGTCCGTGCTAGAAACACATGCCAAAACCACCGTAGTCATTCTTATTTTGCTAAGATGTCGTGTGTTAGTAGTGAATCGTATGGTAGTTGCATGAGGACAAGAAAAAGCTTAAGTTGGGGGTGTTGATGTGCCGTAAATTTTGGCACACTTTATGCCTTTGTAACTAGAAGTGTTACTTGTTTTTAAGTGTTTTTACATTGTTTCTTATGTTATTTTTGTGTTTTATAGGGTAGGTTAACTAAGAATCGGAAATGAGATGAAATGCTGAAAAACGGACAAATTGGAGCTAAGTGACGGTCCGTAACTGATGTTACGGTCCGTAGCATTGAACCGTAACAGGAGTCAAATTTCCAGGAAGTTTTCATTGGAAACATCAGTGTTACGATGTGGTGTTACGGTCCGTACCTCATGTTACGGTCCGTAACATCTCACCGTAGCATCAACCAAAATTCCAGAGAGTTACCAAGTAAATGTCACAAGTTACGCTTCAAAAGGACGGGCTGTAACACAGGTTACGGTCCGTCGCATGGTGGCCGTAACAACAAGCGGACAAATGACGAAATGAAGGACGGACCATAACCTAAGTTACGGTCCGTAACGATGCCGCGTAAGGGCATTTCTGTCTACAAACTTGGCGCGATTTTTGGCTCTATAAATACTTAATGTAGGGTTTTAATTCAGCAGCCAGATTCATTTTGAGAGCATAAATTTTAGGTTTTTCATATTAGAAGTGGTTGGAGCATTTAAGGCAACTACTTCACTTCCATTCCACATTGTAATTGCATTGTAAGTACATTATGTCAACTTTTACGCTTTCTTTGTTAGTCAAGATTATGAGTAGCTAATTGTCACGCCCCGAACCATGGCCTGGGCGAAACACGGCACTCGGTGCCATACTGCATGTGACCGAGCGAACCACATGGCTTGCTTGTCAACATGGGCATCAAAACAATATACTCTATATATGATGCAATTTAAATGAGTCATGAAAATGTAATTTGCGGAATAAAGTCTTGATATTATCTCATAGCATGAAGTATCATGAAAACATAATAGTCTGCAAACATGAAAGTATAACTGACTCTGTGAACTAACATCTGTCTATGAAACCTCTAAAACATGTCTGAATACTAACTACCAGGACATGGCCCTGGACTACCATAAACTGAATACTAATGCAGACTCCATGTTGAACCCCGAGAGGAGTGGGGCTCACCAATGAACTGATAACTGAAGTGATCCTATTGTGCAGATGTATGCTCCTGAAAATTGGTATCTGCACCGTGAAGTGCAGGCCCCGGGCAAAAGGGACGTTAGTACATGGTGAATAGTACTAGTATGTAAAACCTGCTGAAATGAAGAACATGACACAGTATAGGTATAGGACATGAACTGAAACTGAATGTAACTTGGACATGAGCATAAAACGTGAGTAAAGTCTGAAAACAGTAAATCAATGGAAATACATGTATGTAAAACTGCTTGTAACGTGGGGAATGCTATAGTATAACCGACAACATGGTCTGGTACTTGCGTCCTACCAGCAGAACACTCACAACCTTGCCAGGGATATGAGATTTAAGTAATAATAAGCATGTAAGGATCCAAACTGCATAATTAAGGTGTTGCCTCCTTGCTGACAACCCTTATCCTACGGTGGCTACGTAGTTTCAAGCTATCTGAGTCTTCTCGGTTAACTAAGCAATTCCCAAAAATATGAACATAATATAGTTGGCTAAGAAGCCCATGATTTTCGTGAAATAACTTGTAAATAACTTGTAATCATGATTTCACGAAATAACTTGTAAACATGATTTCATGAAATATCTTGTAATATGGTTTCATGAGATAACTTGTCATAGTCTTGCAAACATGTTCTTGATTCATGAGTAATAACAATAGTTCATAATTATATATATATATAATTGACTTGAAAACATGCTTGTAACTTGCTACATAAAATCATAAAGTTTCATATAAACATAATGAGAACACATAAGGAAGAATTCATGATTCATGGATTAAGCTAGGGTTCCTAATAACCGTAATGGAAAATTAGGAATACAATAACGAATATAGATACAAAATTCATGTACATAAATACATAAATACGGGCTACCAATATGTTGGGTTTAATGCCCTAGGGTTTGAACTTCATGGATATCAAGAAACGGAGCATGGGGAAGAACGTAGAGATTCCCACATGTGGATGGAAGTTCTACATACCTTAGTCGCTCCAAAACTTGAATTAAAGACTTGAGCTTTGAAGAAGGTTTCCAAAATCTTGGATTCTTGAACCTTGAGATGGGTTTTCTTGAAAACCCTAGTTTAGGAATTATAATTTCTTGTTTAGATTACAAGGATAGGTATTAGAATTGATTTGGAATAATTAGAGTAGGCTTACCTTGGTGTTCTTGATGATGCAAGAGGGTAGGAAGTCGTTCTAGGGCTTGAAGGAATGAAAAATAATGATTTGAACTGATATGGACGAATATATACTGTTCTGGAAAAATTCTTTTTTCGGCCCAGTTAAATACTGGCCGTATTTCAAAATACGGGCCGTATTTTGAAATACTGGCCGTATTTTGAAATACGGACAACACTGCCTCTCTTCAGTAAAATGGTCATAACTCTTTGTACAGATGTCCGTTTGACCCCCATAATATACCTTTGGAAAGGTATTTCAAAGCTCTACAACTTTCATGAAGGAAGTTTTCCCAAATTTCAAATACAATTTGAAATACGGGCCGTATTTTGAAATACGACCCGTATTTAACCATTTGACATCAAATTGTCAAATTCCAGAATGCTCAGAAATCCTTGGTTTCAGTTTACGATTTGAAATACGGGCCGTATTGTGAAATACGGTCCGTATTTAACCATATGACATTCAACTACCAGTTTACGATTTGATTTACGGCCCGTAAACTGAAATACGGTCACTGTTCATGGGCGTAAACCACCATCTTACAGCTGAAGAGGAAATTTCCAATTCCCACATTCTTTATCTGGTTTTCTAAGTCTAGGATCATGGTCAAAGCTTAGGTTAAAGGTACGGGGTGTTACAATATCTCCCCCTTGGGATCATTCATCCTCGAATGATGGGTCATGGTTAAGAACATGGCTGGACATGGCTTGAATTCATGAACATGAAAGAAACATGACGTAAAACATAAGAGCTTGACATGGTTACGTGGGAACATGGTCATGGATCATGAGAACTGAGTATGTGATTACATGTACATGGGGAACATGAAACTGAGTAGCGCCTACATGAATGAGAATCATGAAACATTTGTCCTCGATTTATGGCTAGTGGTTAAGAATCGCTACTAACTCTGGAATCTACAAAATTTATGGTAGGACTTCCTTCATAATCCGGACCCTCACGACATTTCTCAAACGCCTGCCAACTAACTAAAGTACCAACACACAACTCACACGGTATCTTAATACGCATGATGTGATATAACATGATTACTGGATCTTGAATGTAGCTAACATATATACTGAGCTGGCTTGAACACACGGATATTGGCTGAATGATTATATGATTACTATGCATGGGGTTTGGAAGAAAATCCGTAGGCATGAATGACAGAAGTACTGGAAATAGGCACGAACATGACATGATTACCTGGGCATGAGACGCATGACGTGGGATATAAATACATGAAACTGGATGACATGAATACATGAGTCCTAAACTGTCATGAGATACGAATACGTGTGAAAATGGATATCGTAACATGGGATCTGAATATCGAAAACATGATTGTTACAACATGAGGGTTGAATACTAAGCGCACGTAGGATTGGATACTTAGAGACTTAATTATAGACGTTCGTATGTCACCATGGTAATATGAGATAGGAGTATGACTTAGGCTTTGAATGTAAGCGCAACTCGATGCGAATGCAACAGACTTGAGTCGTATAACAAGAATATGATCCTAACATAGGTATTCATAAATCTCTAGCATAGGCATGACATGAATATGTCAAATCTGAGTAGAATACTCTTGAGATAAGTACCACATGTTATATGAAAAGTTATCTATTTGAATATAGGAATGCATCTTACTTCTGCTTATCTTGTTAGCTGTTAATCATGATTATGAATACCTTATCTCATCTTGCTCATTCTCGTGAGCGAATTATAGAGGACTGAGAGAAAAGGAATTATTGATACTATTCATATGAGATACTTTGCTTTAGAGAACAGACATGACATGGTGCATTGTACATGGAAGACGTAACGTGGAACATGCGTACATGGGAACGTGATTCATATGGCATGAAACATAATGACGTGAATAGCATGACATGGGTCATAGGTACATGAAAAATTTGGCGTTTGTATGAGTACCTACACACCATGGCGTATGGACTTGAGTTCATGAGTATTGAAGTAAGACTAAGGCGTTAGTCTGACTTGCATAGAGCACAAGTTGCAGGCTAACTCTTGGGTACTCAGAGACTAAGGCATGGATAAAACATTACCTTTAGAATTTAGATATACTGAAAAAAATAGGACATGGTTCAACATAGCTTACTCTTATCACCGTGAGTAAACGCCCGTGTTAGGCACATGAAAGAATGGATTATAGGCATGTATAACTCGTTCCTCGAGCATCTAAGACATGGATAGAAAGTCACCTTGAACATAACGAGACCTAGATACTTAGCGAAAGGAAAAAAGGAATCATGTCGTCATGATCGTAAAACATTAGCTAAAGGAACATAAGCATGAATTACATAGAAGCATGGGTAGGACATCCATCTTGGTTCACCTTCATTATTATCTCACAAAATCATTGTTACAATACCGTTATAAATGGAATGCATAGCGAAATGAATTGGGGCACGAGTATGTGGTAACATGGATAACATAATCATAGGGTCAAGATCATCATCAGATTTGAAAAGCACTTAGATGCTAGAACATGGACATGAGTATAAAAGCATGACAGATACGTGAGACCTGAATGCGGTTTTTTTTTTTTTTAAACTTTAGACACGAGCACACCTGATGTGCGAAACATGAATGGACATTCCCTTGCATACCTTACTATCGTATGAAGTCTTAATTCTTGTATCTTAAACGCAGAGTATCAATCTCTAACATGGGCATGATATGGGTACGAAAGGCACGAGTAGAGTACGTCTGGGCATTAGTACCACATAGTACATGAATTACTCTGGAATTGGAACCGTTATACCCTTAAAACTCACTATTCGCTCTAGAACTTTATCTTATAACATAATTACCTAGTACTTGATCTCAACAATATGATAAAAATCACATTTTATGCATCTTATTTTGGGTTCATAAAACTGTGATGCTCTAACATAATCTCCTCAACACCTATCAACTTACGAAACACATAATCTATATCGGTACCTTATCACACAATCTCCCCCTTAGTTCAAAACTTAACATTTAAAGTCTGTGGATCTCTCGAGTTAGCGATAAGTGGTCATCTAGTGGCTCTGCTAATCTCCTCAAAAATACTGACGACTCATTTCTTCCGCTTACTTCAAGCAAGTCTTACTTACAGGGAAAACTGGATTACTTAAATGAACGGGTTTCTAATGTACATAACTCGCATGCTAGCTTTATCAGTCTTGGGGAAAACTCTTTTCTGATAACTCTTAAAGACTCTTCTTCTGTAGCTTGCTCTCTTACTGCTTAGATGGTTTTGTTCTTTCACCAATTTCTATACCTCAAATTTATCTTAAACCCTTTGGGTTCTAACACGCCTTCGGTGTATTCAGGCAGTTACCTTAGTAGTGCTAACTTGACTAAGTAACTCAAATCGTACTTCTACTAACTCTGCTGAAATTTTCTAATTCACTGTGTCTATTCAAACTTACTCACTATGCTTCTGTTGACCACTTACTAGCATCATAATCTCTAATTCTTCTCTGAGTACTAAAGTGAAGCATAAGGTTATTTCTAACTTTTCCTCCTTATCTGACTGTATTCTGGAGTTGTACACTATCTTTCTGAACTATAGACATGGATCACACTTAGGGAAATTTCATCTGTCTTAAACAAGGAATTAGATCAACTAACCCCAAACTCTCTATACACTTTCACAATTTATATCATACTATACACTAGGGATAAATATTTAATCACATAACCTAAGAGAGAATTGTCATATCTTTTATCTCGTAGTAATATCTGCTTCTTTTAGTAGCTTACTAACGTCATACTCTCTAGGTCTGATCTGAATAAGCTGAAATAATTTAAAACTAACCCTACAAAAATTTATATCGTCTGCTCGTGGTTTTCTTATCGCATCAGTCCCTTCTTAGTCATGTGCATAGATCATATGACAAAAATATATATATCCTAAAAAACAAAGTCGATACTTTCTAGTATTACAGGTGATTGCCTCTTAGGCTATTTCCTACTTAAAACTACCGTGGACAATTTATGCCTGCTGCGGTTAACTTCATAACATCCTACCTCATGGGGTCTTAAATATGAACCATCACCCTTATATGGTAGCTCCATGGTTAGATAATCTAAATAAACTTATTCTGTAAGGTATATAACCTATGTATACTGCCATGCTGAAACTTGTTTTTAAAAGGGTATTATCAGCTGATAAACACACCATGCACTATTTGGTAAGTCTTGGGTCTCGAATATTCCTTCTCGCCGCTTACGCATTCGATACGTTTAGAATTCGATGGAAAGAGAATGTTACTTACTGCTCTAAGCTTCATGACACGAGTTAGAATAATTCCTGATGCCTCTATCGGAGAGAAACACATCGATAACGACTAGCTTTACATCTTCCTCATCCATTGAGACTAGGCGTATTCGGTAGAATGGGAAACAAACATGAGTTCGAGTGATTTCTGAGAACACAGCTCTATTGCACGATCTAGAGTTGAAAGAAGTGAGACAATCTTAAATGTCTTGGTGGTCAACTGTTTATATGTGTGGGCGCCACACACATATAAAAGTGACCCCACCGGACACGGTTTCATAGACTCCCTTAGACACTTGAACCTAGGGCTCTGATACCAAGCTTTGTCACGCCCCGAACCATGGCCTGGGCGAAACACGGCACTCGGTGCCATACTGCATGTGACCGAGCGAACCACATGGCTTGCTTGTCAACATGGGCATCAAAACAATATACTCTATATATGATGCAATTTAAATGAGTCATGAAAATGTAATTTGCGGAATAAAGTCTTGAAATTATCTCATAGCATGAAGTATCATGAATCATAATAGTCTGCAAACATGAAAGTATAACTGACTCTGTGAACTAACATCTGTCTATGAAACCTCTAAAACATGTCTGAATACTAACTACCAGGACATGGCCCTGGACTACCATAAACTGAATACTAATGCAGACTCCATGTTGAACCCCGAGAGGAGTGGGGCTCACCAATAAGCTGATAACTGAAGTGATCCTACTGTGCAGATGTATGCTCCTAAAAATCGGTATCTGCACCGTGAAGTGCAGGCCCCGGGCAAAAGGGACGTTAGTACATGGTGAATAGTACTAGTATGTAAAACCTGCTGAAATGAAGAACATGGCACATTATAGGTATAGGACATGAACTGAAACTGAATGTAACTTGGACATGAGCATAAAACGTGAGTAAAGTCTGAAAACAGTAAATCAATGGAAATACATGTATGTAAAACTGCTTGTAACGTGGGGAATGCTATAGTATAACCGACAACATGGTCTGGTACTTGCGTCCTACCAGCAGAACACTCACAACCTTGCCAGGGATATGAGATTTAAGTAATAATAAGCATGTAAGGATCCAAACTGCATAATGAAGGTGTTGCCTCCTTGCTGACAACCCTTATCCTACGGTGGCTACGTAGTTTCAAGCTATCTGAGCCTTCTCGGTTAACTAAGCAATTCCCAAAAACATGAACATAATATAGTTGGCTAAGAAGCCCATGATTTTCGTGAAATAACTTGTAAATAACTTGTAATCATGATTTCACGAAATAACTTGTAAACATGATTTCATGAAATATCTTGTAATATGGTTTCATGAGATAACTTGTCATAGTCTTGCAAACATATTCTTGATTCATGAGTAATAACAATAGTTCATAATTATATATATATAATTGACTTGAAAACATGCTTGTAACTTGCTACATAAAATCATAAAGTTTCATATAAACATAATGAGAACACATGAGGAAGAATTCATGATTCATGGATTAAGCTAGGGTTCCTAATAACCGTAATGGAAAATTAGGAATACAATAACGAATATAGGTACAAAATTCATGTACATAAATACATAAATACGGGCTACCAATATGTTGGGTTTAATGCCCTAGGGTTTGAACTTCATGGATATCAAGAAACGGAGCATGGGGAAGAACGTAGAGATTCCCACATGTGGATGGAAGTTCTACATACCTTAGTCGCTCCAAATCTTGAATTAAAGACTTGAGCTTTGAAGAAGGTTTCCAAAATCTTGGATTCTTGAACCTTGAGATGGTTTTCTTGAAAACCCTAGTTTAGGAATGATAATTTCTTGTTTAGATTACAAGGATAGGTATTAGAATTGATTTGGAATAATTAGAGTAGGCTTACCTTGGTGTTCATGATGATGCAAGAGGGTAGGAAGTCGTTCTAGGGCTTGAAGGAATGAAAAATAATGATTTGAACTGATATGGACGAATATATACTGTTCTGGAAAAATTCATTTTTCGGCCCAGTTAAATACTGGCCGTATTTCAAAATACGGGCCGTATTTTGAAATACTGGCCGTATTTTGAAATACTGGCCGTATTTTGAAGTACGGACAGCACTGCCTCTCTTCAGTAAAATGGCCATAACTCTTTGCAAAGATGTCCGTTTGACCCCCATAATATACCGTTGGAAAGGTATTCCAAAGCTCTACAACTTTCATGAAGGAAGGTTTCCCAAATTCCAAATAAAATTTGAAATACGGGCCGTATTCGGAAATACGGTCCGTATTTAACCATTTGACATCAAATTGCCAAATTCCAGAATGCTCAGAAATCCTTGGTTTCAGTTTACGATTTAAAATACGGGCCGTATTGTGAAATACGGTCCGTATTTAACCATATGACATTCAACTACCAGTTTACGATTTGATTTACGGCCCGTAAACTGAAATACGGTCACTGTTCATGGGCGTAAACCACCATCTTACAGCTGAAGAGGAAATTTACAATTCCCACATTCTTTATCTGGTTTTCTAAGTCTAGGATCATGGTCAAAGCTTAGGTTAAAGGTACGGGGTGTTACACTAATTTTAAAGCTAAGGTTGTGAGTTCCATGGTGGATATTATGTGAATGGGTTTCTATTATTGATATATGCATAATGGTTGTTGGTATTCATTCAGTTTTTGTGATTTAGCGTTGGGTGATGATTGCAAGCATTATCCTAAGCCATTATATTAACTTTTCTTGGGAAAGAGAGTTAGTATTGGTAAGATTGAATGACAATGACTCGAGGCGTTAACCCTCGTTTAATAAACTAACTTAGGGATAAGAACAATTCTAAATTGGCATTATTGGTCATTCTTCGATTGCAACTCTTTTACATTTGGAAGCATCATAAAGAGGAAATACGACTTAACTGTTGGAAAACATTAAGAAGTCATTAA
This sequence comes from Lycium barbarum, assembly GCF_019175385.1. Taxonomy (NCBI): domain Eukaryota; kingdom Viridiplantae; phylum Streptophyta; class Magnoliopsida; order Solanales; family Solanaceae; genus Lycium; species Lycium barbarum. The sequence goes on from NC_083341.1 coordinate 81,337,288, forward strand.
GAGACCAAGTGCATATTCATAGAACAACCATTAGGAGTATATCACATTGAAACCTGAAGCATAATATCTAATCATATTAGGGAACACAACCTTAGTCTCTATTTCGCATTAAATACAATTTCAGTCAAAATACTTAATTACATTATTAAGCAACTATTTCAAACTATCAGGAATAGGATTAAAGCCTTTAAAGACTAGTATCGCATACGATTAGTACTCTTTTCTCTCCATATTCCCTGTGGGATTCGACCCCAACCTTGTTGGGTTACTATATTTGACAACGTCCGCTTTACGCCATTAATAGGTGTAATTTGAGCGTATCAACTACGTGCAAAAGAACCAACTTTGTCGCCATTTCTGTCAAATATTCTTGCTCGAGTGTTGCTACTTCATACTTTGCCACTTCTCGAACCACCAGCTCCTTCGTTCTTCTTAAATTCCCCTCTCGAATCCTCTTTCTTTCATATTCCCAGGATGTCTGAAACCACTTCCCACGATGCTCCACGGGAGTCATCCCCGGGGGCCGAACCCGCATCTCCGGCGAAATTTGAGCCCACGGCTTCGGATATCATACCGGCTAAATTCAACTTTAACAAAGACCTCGAGGTCGAAAAGCCTTCCTCCGTTTTAGACAGAGGATTCGACGTGAGGCGGTACCCCTCATCTATTACCGAGGAGAAGCTCGATATAGTCCGAGCCGATTGTGGGTGGGACACTCATCCGGTTCGGGTTTTCGCCCCCGGACCAGATGAATCTATTACTGACCATCGTGAAGGGTTTCTGTATGTTTACACATATCCTTTCACTCTCAAACTCGACCCTCCGGTGGAGTGTCGTAGCGTGTCTCCGGTTGTTGGCCAACAACGCCGGGAAGGAGTTCACACTGGCCTACCTGATACGCCTATACTCCCAGAGGCTGTTCCGGGGCGGCGTGATGAAACTGGCCAAGCGCAGCCGGAATCCATTTTTCTCCAAAATGGATGAAGATAGAGACAGGTGATGGTTGGAGCGATACGTCCGGGTGAAGACCGAGGAAATTATTCCAGCCGATCACATGCCTTTCCCGGAGAAGTGGAATAATAAGCGTAAGTCTGAAACCTCGAACAATTGCTTTAGCATGCTTCGTCGAATTTTGATTCCGCTTTCTCACTGTTTCTTCCTTACTTCTATCAGCCAATGGGTACGTTCCTCCGGTCATTCGGAATCTGAGTGACTGGGTCACTGTACTCCTCAACCATTACCCTTATGATAACCGGACATGGGCCCACCTGTCACGTAGTCGATAGGTCGCCCAGAATCACGGTAGTCTTCTACTTCTATTCTACCGCATCCTTCTCTATTCGTCCTTCGATCTTTGCTAACATCTCATCCTTTTAGGTTTGCCTAAGGGCTCGGTAGCCCCTAGATCGGAGTCGGGGACCGCTCCCCCAGCACCGGTGTCCGAGTTCGACACGGCGGGTTCTTCCCGTGTCCTCGCCGACGCCGCAAAAAGAAAACGGCCCTCCGAAAAGGGGCAGACTCCAAAAAAGAAGAAAGTAAGGAGCGTTGCTCGGCCTTCAAGGGAAGAGAAGGAGCCCGATATTATTGTTCGGAGAGTCGGCTCAGTTCCCTCCGTGGCTCCAATACCGGAGGAGGCGGTCTCCGTTCCACCCCTTCCTTCTATCGGCGAAGGTCTCTTGGTTCCCGCTCCACGCTCAGGTGCGGAAGAATTACTTTCCCCGGCTCCTCTTCGGTCGATTGACTTTGTCGACATTTCAGGTGAAACTTCTTCGGAAGACACTCCCCTGCAAAGGAAAAGGAGGTCCGGGGAAGCGGTCGCTGCTGAGGCCGATCAAAGAGCCGTCCCAGTACCGGAGAGCGAAGCCCCCACAGGCGTTCATCCGTCTCCCGAGCATGAGCCTGTTATAACTGCGGAACCCCCGACCTTTGCCGAAAATATTGAGGCAGCTCCAAGTTCATCTACCCCGACTCCGCGGGTGGATGATTTTGATGATATGTTTTCGAGCACTCCCCCCGCCACCAGCGAAGCTGCGGGTTTTGGCCATCTCCCTATTCCTCGGGCCACGAGGCCGGCTAACCGGACCTCCAAATCTGGTGCCAGGGATAGCTTGGTGAATATTTTCCCGGCCCCGAGCGTGGAGCCAAGGAGAACCAGATCAGCCGTAGTCCGGTGGGCGTAGCCAGCTATTTGCGGCCCCTAGTCTCGGACTCGGACAGGCGCAAAATGACCGGGTTCACTTGGAAGTGCCTCATTAACGAGGGTATGCATGCGGTTAACCGGGTAAGACTCTTAACCGTCCTCGTATAGTTTATCTGGGGATTTTATCTTTACTTCGCCTAAATCTTCTGACTTGTTTTACCTGCAGAGTGTGGTGCTGGTCAATGAAGCCTTCATCCGTGCCCAACATGAGATAGACGATCTTCGAGGCCAACTGGATGCCCAGGGCCGAGAAACGGAGAAATACCAGCATCTTCTTCAGGAGAAGGAGGAAGAGTTGAACCGGGCGGCCGTGCTGGCCAACCTCCGTCCTGAGCTCGATGCGGCTAAGGACGAAAACCGTCGTTTGAAGAGTGAACTGGCCGCTATGACCAACTATAACCGGAGCCTTGAGGCTGACAAAATCGACCTTAGCCGGGATAAAGCCTAGTTTTCCTCGAGGCTAGATGAGCTTGAGACCACAGTTTCCCGACTCCGGGGGGAACTGGACTCGGTGAAGGCTGATGCAACGGGCCTGGCTGAGAGAAACCGGCAGCTCGAGTCTGAGGCTGCTTTGTTCAACGAGCGCAGGAGGGTGTTCGAGGAGAAAGCCGAGGAGCGGTCTCGGATATGTGAAGGCCTAAGAGCTGAGCTCGAGGAGGCGGTTATTTCCAACGACGGCCTTAAGGCCGATCTAGAGGCAGCCACCCGTAGGATAAGTGTCCTTGAGGGGAACTGGGCTGATCTGGAAGCAAAACTGGCCAAGGCTGAGGCCGACTTAGAAGAAACCTGGAGAAGTGTGGAGGCGGCCGAGGCTCATACTGCTATTGTTGCCGAGTATGAGAAGTGGAAGGCTCGGCGGATCACCCTCGAGCAAGCTGAGCATGGCCTTTCGAATCTTCCGGCCCTGATACTCGAAGCCAAGAGGATGGAGGAGGAAGCCAACCATGCTCTCGGGTCCGAGTCAAACGACTCCGAGCAGACCGAGTCCGAGAACTCATCCACCTCTAGTCATGCCGAATAGCATAGGGCTCGTGCTTCGCCTTTTTTTTTTTTTGTATTATGCCTTTGTAATATTTTGATTTTTGATGTAAAAAGCATCCCTTGTATATATAAAGAATATCCTTTTCCTGTTCCTTCGTTTGAATGCTCGCTATTACTTTTGCTATAATTGTTGGTCCGTTCTAGGACAAGTCGACTCGTAGTAGCTAATTCATCGTGCCCGTAGGTCTTATCCGACATTTTGGGGCCGGTGCTCTTTCAGCCTTGGCTAAAAAGAATTTTTTTTTGACGTGGCAGTCCCGTTTGGGGAGGCTTATCGATATTTTTGCTTGGATCATTGTGATCTCGTTGCCTTGGTCGAATCTTTTGATGATTTTTTGCTCAGCTCGTTACGACCTTGTTGCCTTTGTCGAATTTCGACCACGGTACCCGGCGTAGGGTATGCGAATGAGGCAGTATCGAAATACAGTGGTTATCAACCGGGCAAAGTAAATTTAACAGAAAGCTGTTATCCCAACTTTTGATAACTTTGTGTTTGCAAAATGTTTGTATATATGAGAATTTTAACTCTTTCTTCCTTTGCCGTAGCAAATGTAAAATGGGACACGATTCGTTATGATCGTTTGGTCCTTACATCGAAGGTTATGGCCGATGGCCGGGCCTTGGTTTTGCCGTAGCAAATGCTAAATGGGACACGATTCATTGTGATCGTTTGGTCCTTACATCGAAGGCTATGGCCGGTGGCCGGGCAATAGTTTTGCTGTAGCAAATGTTGAGTTTCCTCATCTTCTTTGACCGTACGGGCATGGTAATCCCCTAGCACTTATCCGAGCTGCAAGGTTGGGTGAGTGCTATTAAGTCCCCAATCAGAGGGTGTGACCTCGGACTTCCGGATGCCGGTCTTTCATTTTTGTCGAGTAACACGTTGTACTTGTTGCCTCATTAAAAACCTTGTCGGAAAACCCATTTTGGGACAAAACCGTACTAAGGAAAAGAGTGCAACACGTGTTTTCAGGCCTAAATTCTAGTTTCATCCCGTTCTTGACTCCCTACAAAAGAGAAAGGTTAATAAGAGAATACGGGGAGGCCATACCTTAGCAGTAGTATCTCTTCAGATGGGCCACGTTCCAGTTATTACGCAGACGCTGCCCGTCCATGGACTCCAATTGGTACGATCCTTTGCCTATTATACCGGTTACCTTGTACGGGCCCTCCCAGTTCGGACCCATCTTTCCCTCGTTGGGATTCTTGGTGTGCAAGGTAACTTTTCGAAGCACTAAGTCCCCGACTTGGAAATGTCGAAAGTTGGCTCTTCGATTGTAGTATCTTTCCATTCTATGTTTTTGGGCCGCTATGCGGATCGACGCACTTTCGCGTAGTTCATCTGTGAGGTCGAGCTTCACGGCCATGGCTTCTTCGTTTGACTCCTCGGTGGTATACCTGAAACGGAGGGTCGGTTCGCCAACCTCCACGGGGATGAGGTCTTCGGCCCCGTAAACCAATGAGAATGGGGTTTCCCCCGTGCTCAATGGATGTGGTTCTGTAAGCCCACAGCACCTCCGGCAATATCTCCTTCCAGCGGTGCATTGATGCTTCAAGTCTTTTCCTCAGATTTTGGATTATCGTTTTGTTCGTGGATTCTGCCTGTCCGTTCGCAGATGGGTGATACGGGGTTGACACAATTTTCTTGATCTTCAATCCCTCGAGAAAATTATTGACCTTGCCACCCACGAACTGAGGACCATTATCACAAGTTATGTCGGCGGGGATGCCGAAACGGCAGATGATGTGATCCCATATGAAGTCGATGACTTCCTTCTCTCTTATCTTTTCGAAGGCCTGCGCTTCAACCCACTTAGAAAAATAGTCAGTCATAAATAAAATGAAACGGGTCTTACCTGGTGCCCAAGGTAACGGACCCACAATGTCCATTCCCCACTTCATGAAAGGCCAAGGTGAGATCACCGAATGCAGCAATTCCCCGGGCTGGTGAATCATCGGAGCATGCTTCTGACACCCGTCACATTTTCGGACAAAACTTTCGCGTCTTTGTCCATCCAGTTCCAGTAATAACCGGCCCAGATAATCTTTCGAACCAGAGCTTCTGCACCGGAGTGGTTGTCGTAGGTTCCCTCGTGTACCTCTCTCATCACGTATTCCGTTTCACCGGGGCCCAAACACTTAGCCAGGGGACCGAGGAAAGAGCGTCGATACAGTTGGTCGTCCACTAAGCAAAAACGGGCAGCCTTGGTCCGTAATGACCGTGACTCCTTCGGGTCATTTGGGAGCTTACCATCACGCAAGTAGTCGATGTACTTATTGCGCCAATCCCAGGTTAAGCCCATTGTGTATATTTCAGCGTGTCCGCTTTCTATGGCTGTGTTTGATAAGTGCACCGTTGCCCCGGGGTTGATTTCCTCCCCCTCGACCGAGGATCCCAGATTTGCTAATGCATCGGCTTCGCTGTTCTGCTCCCTCGGTATGTGCTGCATGATCCATTCTTTAAATTGATGAAGCACCGCTTGTGTTTTTTCGAGGTACCTCTGCATCCGTTCGTCTTTGACCTCGAACACACCGTTCACCTGGTTTGCGACCAAAAGCGAGTCGCACTTTGCCTTGATTATTTCGCCTCCCATGCTTCGAGCCAATCCCAAACCTGCAATCATAGCCTCATACTCGGCTTCATTGTTAGTCAATTTAGCAGTTCTAACAGATTGTGGAATGACATCCCCAGCCGGGGTACTAACGACAATCCCTAGTCCGGAACCTCTAAGGTTTGAGGCCCCATCCGTGTGTAGAGACCAAACACCTGTGGTCTTCCCCGAGGTCAGCAAAAGTTCCTTTTCGACCTCGGGGACCATAGCTGGGGAAAAGTCTGCCACAAAATCGGCCAAGATTTGGGATTTGATGGTCGTTCGAGGTTTATACTCGATATCGTAGCCGCTAATTTCTATAGCCCATTTTGTTAGCCTGCCTGACAACTCCGGTTTATGCATAATGTTTTTCAAAGGGTAAGTGGTTACTACACATATGGGGTGGCATTGAAAATAAGGTTTGAGCTTTCTGGAAGCGCTTACCAGTGCTAATGCCAATTTTTCCAAATGGGGGTAACGGGTCTCCGCATCCCCCAAAGTTCTACTCACGTAATAGACAGGGAATTGCGTACCTGATTCTTCTCGGACCAAAACGCCACTTACTGCTACTTTGGAGACAGCTAGGTAGAGGAAAAGCGGCTCGCCAGCCTTCGGTGTGTGCAGCAATGGGGGGCTAGACAAGTACCTCTTCAACTCTCGTAGGGCTTCTTGGCACTCCGGTGTCCAAACGAAGTCATTCTTCTTCCTGAGCAAAGAGAAGAAACGGTGACTCTTGTCCGAGGACCTCGATATGAAGCGACTCAGCGCCGCTATCCTTCCGGTGAGCTTATGCACCCCATTTATGTTGTTCACAACCTCGATGTCCTCGATTGCCTTGATCTTGTCCGGATTGATTTCGATTCCCCGGTTTGACACCATGAAACCCAGAAATTTACCGGACCTTACCCCGAAGGCACATTTCTCCGGGTTGAGCTTCATGTTGTATCTGCGGAGCACATCAAAGGTTTCCTCCAAATGCTTTAAATGGTCCTCTGTTTCCAGGGACTTGACAACCATATCGTCAACATAAAATTCCATCGTTTTCCCTATTTGTTCTTCGAACATTCCATTAACTAGGCGTTGGTAAGTTGCACCGGCATTTTTTAATCCGAAAGGCATGACGTTATAACAGTAAGTCCCATAACGGGTGATGAAGGATGTTTTCTCTTGATCCTCCGGGTGCATCCGGATTTGGTTATACCCGGAGTAAGCATCAAGAAAACTTAACATTTCATGTCCGGCCGTCGCATCGATCATTCTATCGATGTGAGGTAGTGGAAATGAATCCTTCGGGCATGCCTTGTTTAAATCCTTATAATCGACACACATTCGAAATTTATTACCTTTTTTGGGCACCACCACCACGTTAGCAAGCCAATCCGGGTATTTAACCTCCCGGATGGAACCTATTTTTAAAAGCTTTGTTACCTCGTCTTTTACGAAGGCGTGTTTTGGCTCCGCCATGGGCCTTCTTTTTTGCTTCACCGGGGGATTCTTCCCGTCCAAGCTGAGCTTGTGGGATGCTATTTCCGGCGATATACCTGTCATATCTATATGCGACCATGCAAAGCAATCAGCGTTAGCTCGAAGAAACTCAATTAATTTGCGCCTGAGCTCCAGGGTAAGCCCCGTGCCCAGGTATACCTTTCTGTCCGATAAGTATTCGAACAGGATGATCTGTTCCAGCTCCTCTACGATTGACTTGGTCGCGTCCGAGTCATCCAGCATGACAAAAGATCTGGGTACCTCGAAATCATCCTCTTCATGCACCGGATCTGGCCCGGTATACTGTGGTTGCTATTGGGGGACCTCCCCTCCGGTTACACCCTTTTCTTCCTGAGCCGGATCCTTGGGCCGGAGCGCCGCCTCCTCTACTGCGAACATTTCCTTTGCTGCGGGCTGCTCACCTCGGATGGTTTTCACCCCCTCCGGGGTGGGGAATTTCAGCAACTGATGCAGTGTCGAGGGTACTACCCTCATGCTATGTATCCAGGGTCTGCCCAATAACGCATTATATTTCATGTCCCCTTCGATCACATAGAACACCGTTTGCTGAATGGTGCCCTCCACGTTCACGGGCAACGAGATCTCTCCCTTCGTGGTTTCGCTAGCCATATTGAACCCGCTGAGTACCCAAGCCACCGATATGATTCGATCGAGCAGCCCTAGTTGTTCGACCACTCTCCATCGGATGATGTTGGCCGAGCTACCTAGGTCAACCAAAATACGTTTAACCTTAGTTTTAAAGACAACCATAGAAATTACCAGTGCATCATTGTGCGGTTGAATGATGCCTTTCGCGTCTTCGTCATTGAAGAAAATAGAGCCCCCGGTTGAGTGATCTCGGATGCACTTTTCTCGTACAATAGAAACCTTTGTCCGTTTCATTACCGGCCCCCTAGGGGCGTCAATACCCCCAACTATCATGTTGATTGTATGCTGGTGTTCGACCGGATCGGCCCTTCGATGAGCTTCCCTTTCCTTGTAATGATTTTTGGCTCGCTCGCTCAGCAGGTCTCGGAGATGACCGTTTTTCAGTAAGCGGACTACCTCTTCTCTCAACTGGCGGCAATCCTTGGTTTTATGGCCATGGGTTCCGTGATACTCACACACCACGTTCGGATCCCGTTGGCCCGGATCCGACCTTAGCGGTTTCGGCCATCTTACATCCGGGACGCGGCCGATGGCCGAGACGAGGCCCGAAGTTCTAACGTTTAAGTTGTACTCCGAGATATTCGGTGGGCCCTTATTACCGACGGAACTTCCGGCATCGCTCCTGAAAGAGAGCCCCCGGCTACTCGTCGGTCATTCGACCTGCTTGCTACCCCGACCCGAGAAACGGCTCGGGCTTTCCCTTGACTTTTCCGACCTAAAATTTCGTCTCTCCGAGTGGGAGTATGGCCGAAACATTTCCCTCGACGATTCGGCCTTCGCTCCATAACCCTTCTTTGGCTTTTCAAAACTTCTATCCATTTTTGCAGGGATCGGGGAGAGCTCGAACTGATCGTCTTCCACCCGAATCTTCGATTCATACCGGTTATGGACATCGGCCCATGTCACAGCCTCGTATTCCAGCAAATTTTCTTTCAATTTGGCTGAAGCAGTTGAACTTAGCATGTTGAGCCCCTTTGTGAAAGCTTGTGCGGCCCATTCCTCTGGAACCGGGGGGAGTTCTATCCGTTCCCTCTGGGGAGCTTAGGATAATGCTTGCAATCATCACCCAACGCTAAATCACAAAAACTGAATGAATATCAACAACCATTATGCATATATCAATAATAGAAACCCATTCACATAATATCCATCATGGGACTCACAACCTTAGCTTTAAAATTAGCTACCCATAATCTTGACTAACAAAGAAAGCTTAAAAGTTGACATAATGTACTTACAATGCAATTACAATGTGGAATGGAAGTGAAGTAGTTGCCTTAAATGCTCCAACCACTTCTAATATGAAAAACCTAGAATTTATGCTCTCAAAATGAATCTGGTTGCTGAATTAAAACCCTACATTTAAGTATTTATAGAGCCAAAAATCGCGCCAAGTTTCTGGACAAAAATGCACTTACGCGGCATCGTTACGGACCGTAACTCAGGTTACGGTCCGTCCTTCATTTCGTCATTTGTCCGCTTGTTGTTACGGCCACCATGCGACGGACCGTAACCTGTGTTACGGTCCGTCCTTCTGAAGCGTAACTTGTGATATTTACTTGGTAACTCTCTGGAATTTTGGCTGATGCTACGGTGAGATGTTACGGACCGTAACATGAGGTACGGACCGTAACACCACATCGTAACACTGATGTTTCCAATGAAAACTTCCTGGAAATTTGACTCCTATTACGGTTTAATGCTACGGACCGTAACATGAGTTACGGACCGTCACTTAGCTCCAATTTGTCCGTTTTTCAGCATTTCATCTCATTTCCGATTCTTAGTTAACCTACCCTATAAAACACAAAAATAACATAAGAAACAATGTAAAAACACTTAAAAACAAGCAACACTTCTAGTTACAAAGGCATAAAATGTGCCGAAATTTACGGCACATCAGTAGTATGAAGCAATGAATCAACAAACAGATCAAATGCGGAGTTAATTATGTGTGGTGCAAGTGGAAAGAAACGCAGAAATGGAGTGGAGTTGAAGAAGAGCAGAGCGTGAAAATGATAAATTGAAGGGGTAAAAGGCCTTATATAGGCATGGAAGAGGAACGGTTACCGAGGACGACCAATCAGACGGCGCCACGTGCCCCCATCATTAATGCGAAGCGACTCGAAACGACGTACAAAGGACGGTTGGCAGAAGCAGACCACCCGGGTAGAGACACGTGGTCGATAGAAGGGGAGGTGTTACGCAACCGTTCCCGCCAAAATGAGAAGATAACGACGAGCTGAAAGAGCCACCGGTTTCAGAAGTTATCCACTTCCCGTTACTCCGATAGATCGGAGATCCGGGAAGTGTGGGGCTATCTGTATGCGGTAAAAACCGGGTACGAGGCAAACCGGTGGAATGAGGAACCGGCGGAAGGAATGAGAATGTGCCGGATACTATTCGCCCTTGACCGGGGTAATGCTTGGGCCGGAGCTAAGCGAGGGCACCGACTGATCTGCCTTCTGCGTCATGGAAACGGCCAAGCCCGGTGACCCGAGCATTCGTGGACGTTGGTCCGATTAGCCGTTGGTCCGTGTGGCCGTTGCACGCGAGCCACGCGCCAGTAACGTCCTGTCATGGTCAACTACCCACCATGCGTGTGTCAGACGGCGCCGTCAGTCTAATCCCACCAAATCCGTGCAGAGCTGTTCTTATTACTATTATTTTTATTAGTTCACATTGTATGGAGCCCATGGAGGTCACACTATCAATAGAGCACCTCCCCTTCCTTTGAAAGGGTTGGCTCCTTTACTTTCCAAGAACATTTATAATAAAAGAGTTCATATATACAATCTCTCTCTCAATATCTAATTCGACCAAGGATACTTGTTTCCATTTATATTGTGTTCCTTCCTTCAAGTATTCAACATTGTTTATAAATGCTTATATTCATAGCAAATTGTCATCATTAGCTGTTTTTGTTGAAGAACCCTCATATACATATTTTCTCTATCTAATACACATCAAGACCCAATCACATATCCTATACCCACTTACAAATTTAATTGATTATCCAAAATCGGGGTAAACAAATAACAGTACTTCATAGGCATGTGTTAGCTAAAGCAGATATTTATAATTAGTTAACCCTAATTGGATTATGTACCTCTACCCTTCATTTGTCCTTTGTATTGCCTATACTTTTTGCTATGTTCTAATTTTATTTTGGAACCAATTAGCTCACCTCAATGGGGTGAAATCTCCAATTCTTGAAATTTGTTGTTCTTGGACGAAAATTGAGATATCCATTAGGAGATGACACAGGTATCCTAAGATGAGCTCAACGAGAAAAAGAAAATTATGTGGAACGAAAGAATTTCATTTAATATTGATTTTCAATATGAATAAGAACTAGTTACTATAGAAATGATCAAAAAAAAAAAAAATAGAATAATTAAGTGATTCAAAAATGCTGAAAGGGACCTTATGAATTCTATTTAAACGCATGAGCTATTTACTTCTACTTTTTTTTTTTCGTTTTCGAAGGAACAATTCAGAGAAAGATAAACATATAGTATCCGTAAGAAAATAATTTGATTTTCTTTTGCATTTTTGGTAGAGTATAGCCTATTTTCTGACCTTTTTCAACCTTAATCAAAAGATCATTACTATGGAAGAAAAATTAAACTGTTGTTGTAGTTGACAAATCTCAATTGTTTATTAATGCCTTGCCTTAACAATTCTATTACCTTTCCACAATGAATTTCGTTAATGCTTTTGAATTCTTCTGGTAGTGCTGACATATGCTACAAACTACAAAGCAAGGTTTTAAACCAATAACTTTACGTTTAGATGTGAGCTGAGTTGAAAACTTGAAGTTTCAAAAATAGTTTGCCTTCTGAAACACTAAATTTGTATTTAAGAATTTCAGTTCTCTGAGAAATTTTCCAAAAATTAATTTTATTTGGCCTTTGGTTCGAGATGTTTCTGAATATATACATCCAAAACATAAACTTACCAAATTTAGATGTTAGAATAGTTTTATTAAAACCAAACCAATTTGATTGTGAATGTGTTTTTTCGAAAATTCTACTTTCCGCCCAAAATCAAACCACAACACAAATATAATTTTTTTCTTATGTTTTTCCAAATACTTTTTTTCCTAAAGAAATCCACGAAAATCAAACTAAAACAAAGACATGACGATTACTCTTTTTGTTTATTAATTTTATATATGATGATTATCTTTTTATTATATTCATAAAAGATTGATATTTTTGAATACTTGAAAATTCCGTGATACTTTACATTTTGAATTTATTTTTAATACTACTCTCTTGTAGGATTGACGTGCTAGATTTTTTAAGGGAAATTACTACCTGATATATTTGGGTGGTCTAGTCAACAAATAGCCAACAAATGTATAGGTTTTGTATATTTATACTTAAATATATGTGTAATATACATATAGTATATGTATAATATACATAACAGTGTATAGATTTTGTATATTGGATTACTGCTGGTAATAGTTTGGTCGACAATACATTTACGTAAGTTTCCCATATTTAAATGTATAATATAATAGATGTATTTTTGATATATTATGCATATTTAGTTTATATGTGAAAAATCTTTTTTTTCCTTTTCTCTTAATCCAATATTGTGGTATATATATAAAGAGTTTAAGTATTTATATATTGTTAGTGTAAATAATTTCTTAATTACACTATCAAGTTACCCAAGAAATATTTATAGTTAAACCTTCTTAAAATGTGAGATTCAAAATTTTAAAAATAAAATAATATCTAATATAACAAATAAAAATTATCTTATAATGAAAAAATATTTACAATATATATTACTCAAACTCTTATATTAGCATTCAATACGGATTGGAGAAAGTGTGTCTTAGTTAGATTCTCCATACAATGAGTCAAGAGAAAAAAGATTGCAGCGCCGACAAATAATATAAAAATGGTAATAATACAAAATAGTTTATTTAAAATTCGAAGTACTTTTTTCCATCAGCCACTTGGCTTTGCGTAAGATATTTATTTATTTTTAGCGTATGTTCCGAAGCGTTGTGAATGACCAATTAGATTGAAATATACTAAAAAAGGTGACTCCTCTATTTACTATTTTGGCCCTTATTCTCTAAGGTCCCACTTCTCTCATGCTGATGTCAAGATTACAAGTTGAGGAAAAAGAAGAAGAAGTCAAGACTACCATAAGATTTTTTGGTACACTGTCAAGAGAACACGATTTACACTAGTATTATTAGATCGTCGAGTCTACAAATATGTACTCCCTCCCTCCAATTTATCTGATACAGTTTGATTGGAATTTAAGAAATAAAAAAAGATTTTTGAATTTTATGATTTAAACTAAGATAAAAATATTTGTCTGGTTATAAATTATCTCGTTGAGCTTAAAAGAAAACTTAAAGTTAAATTATTGTCAAGTTAAAAAATGTATCATTCTTTTTTGGACTTGCTAAAAAAAGAAAACATGTAATATAAATTGGGACAAAGGAAGTAATTTCTCAATACATCCAATCCAATTATACAACCAGTGGATTGCGCAACAAATATATCTATTGGCGTTAAAAAGATTAATTGTTTGCGATACCTGAGTTATTTTTAGTTCTTAAAATGAGAAACTAAATGTATTAGTCTTCTAATACATGTATTGTTCTATTCATGAACTAGAGAAGGGATAAAATTTAGTAGCATTAAATTAAGGTACATATAGTAGACTAGGTACATGCTAGAACATCGTATAAATACTTGGTGTTGAAGCCTTATTACATAAGTAAGTTGAGTTAAGTAAACAAAATCATGTCCTTCGCCTGTCTTCAAGAGAATTTAGTAGGCGCTTGGCCATAGAAACCAAATATTTGTTTCACTTTATTTGAAATTTTTGAATTTGGAATTGAAGATGAGTTGTGTTTGGTTATAGTTGTTGCAGAAAAATATCTAGTTGTTTAAATATACTGAAAGTGAAAAAAGTAAAGAGAAAAAATAAAAATAGGATTTTAGGTGTTTTTTAAATTTCAAATACAATTTCAAATTGTATTTGAAATTTTTCTAACCAAACGTTGATTATTAAATAAAGTAAAAAATGTTTCAGAAAATAAATAAATAATTCGACCAAACGGGTTAGTGGTTTTACAATGCTCGTCCCTCCAAACGGGCCCTTAGATTAACACCAGCTGGGTAATTGTACCTACTTTTCAATGACATAAAGGGACCATCTTTCAGAACCTCTACCTAATAGATCTAAGCCAACGTTTTTCACATTAGTAAGGTTGAAATTTAGTAGGCGGCCATGAAAACAAAATATTTTTCAATTTTTTTAGAATTTTAAAATTAGAGTTAAAAATGGAGTTGTGTTTAGTTGTAGTTTTTGCAAAAAATATTTGATTGTTTGAATGTAGTGAAAATGCAAAAAAGTGAAACAAGATTTTAGTTGTTTTCCAAATTTCAAATACAATTTCAAGTTGTATTTCTAATTTTGATGGCCAAACGCTGATCTCCAAATAAAGTGAAAAAAAATCTGAAAAAAAGTGAAAAATTCTCATGGCTGGGTCTGACTTCATCATCGTTTCTCCCAAAAAAAAAAAAAAAAAGTTCCAAATCACTTAATACTAATTACTGTTTAATATTTGATAAATTTTTGTTGTTATGTTTGTGGTTGCATAAGGTTGTACACTAGGCCCCGTTCGTTTTCTGGAAAGATTTTTCAAAATTTAAAAATAAGGATATTAACTTTTCAAGTTGATTATTTCAGAAACCGAAAACATCCTTAAGGCAAAAAAAATTCTTATAGAGTTTAATTTGTATTCTTCGATAATATAAATAATTTCTACGTGAATTAATTCTAAAAGCTTATTGTTTGCCCCCCTCTTTTCAGTTTTACTTGTTCATTATGGTTTTTTCATTTTAAAAAAAAAAATATAAATGAAGTGTGTATTTTAGCATAATACCCATATTAATTTAATGTATATTATTCTCAATGGACTTTCGAAACGTTCTGTGAATTTAGTAGTTAATGTTAATGGTAAAATGAGAAAAAATTATTCTTCTCTTGATATGCTAAAATAGACAAGTAAAAGTGACTATTTTTTAACGTACTCAACAAGTAAAAGTGAATGGGGGAATAATTTGTTTTGGGTCTAGACAAGTTGTTGTTATTATTGTATTAAATGTCAAATTAGACCTCTCTGTAACAACATCCTTATATAACAAGGCTTCACTATAAAAAAATATTTTTTTATCAAAACTGATTTTTTATGTTATATTTTGCCTTTTATAATAGTTTTTTACCTGTAACAACAACAACCATTTTTAGAATAATGCGCTCTTTGTAAAATTACCCTCTATAACAATCTAACTTTCTTGTAATGAATTTATGCCACTAGATAGAGTGTCTAACGGTCTTTTTATTAATAATAAAAATTAATCCTCAAAAGGAGGAGTACAAACAAGGAGGGCTAGACTATCTTACCAATCCTAATGAGGTAACGAACCTTTAGTAATTAACAAGCATGAAAACAATAAGAGCTAGAGAAAACCAGATATTATATGATCATCATAAAGTTATGTTACACTCTATGATAATATTACAAAGAAAGATGCTTACGTAATGGAAAAATATAAAAATCAAGAAGAAATTTGAGTTACCATCCTCAAACTCCCTTTTACAAATGTATGAACTAAAAAGGAACACTAGCCCATCTAAGATATCTTGATATATTTGATCCTTGACTTCTTGTTCAAACCGATCCAAAATCACTTGAAAATTTATCACTTCTTAAAATTCTTAGATCTTATTAAAGTTCTTGACACTGGCAGATGACTTTGTTTTGCCCCTCGCATCATCGGTAGGTGCCTTGGGACAAACTCCTCACTCACCTTGTTGTCCCAACTCTTCCTTCTTCCATGAGTTTTACTGCGTTGTTTCGCAGGCGAAAATCCCTAGCTGCATTTGCAAAGCATATATCCAACATTTCTTCCTTTTCGCTTTCGTCAAATATGTCTCCACCTTGTCGAGTATATGGAGATATAACACTACTTCCAAAAACTTGTATTTGCTTATTAGTGTTAATAGGAATTAGAGACTTCAATTTACCTGTATTCGAACTTACCAGTGCATCTAAAAGTTGTCTATCCAATTTATCAATAGTAGAACTCACCATAGTATTTAATTCACTTTCTTTCACATGTTGTGCTACTGGTGCAGCATCCGAAGTCCGAGTATTCAGCCCTTGATCCTCCGTTGCAGGTGAGAATTAAATCCCATGGATCCAGGCAGATGCAACACTATTACTTGTAGCAGCTACACTTCGTATTCCACAAGACACGTCTAGGCACAAAAATAGGAGCTGCAGGGCTCAATTTGCTATGCCTAGGAGGAGAAGGGACATGCTTTTCCTCTTCATCTATTGCATCTGTCCACCTAAGAGCACTTGACGCATCTTGTTGATCCATGGAAATAACCAATTCATTTGTAGAGTTAGCTTGAGAAATTGAATTTTTACCTTTCTCAACATTTTGATCATTCCTTGTAGCCATTAGTTGCTGTCCCAAACCCCATGTTGCTCACTAAACGATTCCAAAGATAAGGAATCTCTTGTACTAGCAATAACCATTTCCTTCATGACGGGCATGGGACAAACCAAACTAGCAACATGATGTTGCATTAGCTTGTTTGCCAAATCCGAATTTGTGAATTGCAAAGAAGGAATGCTAGAGTTAAGTTGTTGCTCATCCATATCGGAAAGAACTTCAAAATTGTTTGGACACACAATATCCTTTGAGGCTCGGACACTTGCATCCGTATCCACCGTTTGCTCGTTTTCACGCTTGAGTATCTGGAGCAACAACTTTAGCTAACTATTTCTAAACATTCAAGTAAGCTCTTGCATCACCTTGGAGTTTTTCAACCAAACGGCCCTCCTCCTCATATGCATCAACACTTTCTTCTTGTTCAAACACCTTCTTTTCCATTAGCACATGAAATTTACATTCGTCATGTCCTTGGTGCTGATAATGACTACAATAAAGTGGTAAGTTGTCATCGACGACCTCTTGGAGTTCCTCAACAACCTTACCAGTTTATTCATCCACGTATTGTAACCTCACATAATCCGGATGCTTGTCCAAAAGATTCAAAATAACTTTAAACCTAGCCGTGTTAGGTCTGGACTGAACTTGAGTTGCCTTGTCTTTGGCAATTGGTTTCCCAACTGCCGCAACAATTGACATTAATGCTCTCCGAGCTAATAATTCCGGTGAATGATTTGGCAAAGAAATCTTGATGTGTTCTGGAAATTGGCACGCTTAGGAAGTAGTACTCACTGCTTGCGGAAGTGTACAGATGGAGTTAGTGGAGTTAGTTATATGGCGGGGCCCAGTTAGTTATCAAGTACCAAGCATTGCACTTTAGTCCTTTCATTTTTGTCATAGTATTTACTTTATTTACCCATTAGTCCCTAAACTAGGAAGAGCACAATATAAGCTCATTCCCTGTCACTGTTGCATTTATGAAATGAGAACTTTTATCTTTTGTCTTTAAATTCTCCTTGTAGTTAGTTAATCTTTAATTTCAGCTACGAATTCATCCCAATTTGTATCAGTGGTATCAGAGCCTGATCCTCGCTCTGTGGATTTGAGCTCAACAATGGTGACTGACATGGCAGAGTTGTTGAGTAAGCTGGATAAAATTTCATCGGAGGTGGCGACGTTTTCCGATAGACAAACCCAGTTAGAAGCAATACATGAACGATCGTATCGAGAACTTAAAGAATCGATAGATGGTGGTCGGAGAACGGAGAAGAGAAAATTGCCGGTGATTAATGAAGGTGACGAGCTGGAATTGTACTCACATACTAAAGGACCTTCGTTTGGGTCGTTTGATCAAGGAGTTCAGAACTCTGGTGGGTCATCAACACAAAGTGATGGAAAAACCCCAATCCTACCAACACCAAATATACCAAAAACAGTCCCTAAACCCCCCATCTCAGTTCACTTCCAACCCACAATCAACTTCATTCACACTGACCCAAAACCCAGCTCCATACCCTTCAACTCAAATTCCACTATACAACCCAGTACCACACCAAATGCATACAACTACGCCCTTCACCACAAAACAATTTCAATATCCTTCTTTAGCTCCCCAATACCCTTATAATCAGTCTCCTATTCAGTCCCCAAATGTATACGTACCCAATCCTTATCCTCCACAAATACACTCACCATCACTAGGTTCTCATTCAATGACTAGATACTCTAAAATTGAATTTCCTCGGTTTAATGGAAAGGGTTTTCAAGATTGGTGGTATAAGGTGGATCAATTCTTTTCATTAGATGAAGTTCAACCACATCAAAAGGTATCTGTGGCTTCTATTCATTTTGATGATATAGCAATTCAGTGGCACCAAGCTTATATGCGTAGTAGAATGAATCTTCCCCCATCTAGTTGGGAAGAATACATTATGGCTTTATCTGATAGGTTTGGTACTGAGTATGATGACCCTATGGGTGAGTTATTAAGAATTAAGCAAACTGGTTCTGTTGTTCAATTTCAGGAGAAGTTTGATAGAGCCATGACTAGACTTAATTTAGATCCAAATCATGCTATTAGTGTGTTTTTGGAGGGTTTAAAGCCTGAATTAGGAGATGCTGTAAGATTGCATAGACCCTACTCACTTCCACAAGCTTACCATATAGC
This sequence comes from Lycium barbarum, assembly GCF_019175385.1. NCBI lineage: Eukaryota > Viridiplantae > Streptophyta > Magnoliopsida > Solanales > Solanaceae > Lycium > Lycium barbarum. The sequence goes on from NC_083341.1 coordinate 81,355,954, forward strand.
TAGGTTGCAAGAATCTAACTTTCTTAAGCACGCAAGGGCTATGAAGAGCACTGCTTATTCTAACCAAAACATCACTAAGTCTCAAACACCCACTTCTTCCTATAGTCACCTTAAACCAAATACCAACCTCAACTCTCACCTACCAAATAACCAAGTTAATGCCATTGTTCCAGCCAGTCAATTCAGGAGAAGGAGGCTCAGTCCTGCAGAGATTAATGACAAAAGAGCTAAGGGACTGTGTTATCTCTGTGATGAAAAATACACCCAAGGCCATGTTTGTAAAGCTAAGGCCCAACTATATATTTTAGAATTGGAGGAGTAGATAAAAGGGAAGTTGAACAATGGGGAGGAAGTGTTACAAGTGGAAGAAGTGGTGGAAACATGTGAAATTTCTATCCATGTTGTTTCTGGATTGAAGGGATATAAAACTTTAAGGCTGACTGGTTACTCTCACAAGAGACCACTCAACATTTTGATAGACACAGGGTCAACTCATAACTTCCTAGATATCAACTTAGCAAGCAAAATGGATGGAAATTGGAATATTGCAGTTTGATAGATGCTAAGTTGGCTGATGGAAATGCTGTTCCTATTTCTGGGATGTGCAAAGGCTTAGAATGGGTACTACACAAGTCTGTTTTTAAAGCTGATTTGTTAGTCCTACCACTGGGAAATTGTGACATGGTGTTGGGATGCCAATGGCTGAGTGAACTAGGGGACATCACCTTCAATTTTAGGGAGCTGACTATGAAGTTTGTCTATCAAGGGAAGTAGTTTGCATTACAAGGATTGCAACCTCAACTGCAGTTGATGGAGGTTGACTCTAACCACTATTCCAAGGAGGAGGGCACTCAATTATTCATGATCAAGGTAGTACCTAAGGAAGGTGAGGGAGTTGATAGTCCCTCTGAACAGTTTCAAATACCACAAGAGATCACTGAATTGTTGCTTGAGCATCCTGAATTATTTGAAGAGCCTAAGGAATTACCCCCTTCTAGAGGTAGTTTTGATCATCACATCCCACTCATTGAGGGCCATAAGGCAGTTAATAGCAGACCCTACAGATATTCTCCTAAACAGAAGGATGGCATTGAGCAGTTAGTTCAAGAGTTGCTTCATAAGGGGTTGATACAACACAGTTGCAGCCCTTTTGCTTCACCAGTGGTATTAGTGGGCAAAAAAGATGGGACATGGAGGATGTGTGTTGATTACAGGGCTCTTAATCAACTCACTATCAAGGATAAGTACCCAATTCCATTGATTGAAGAATTGTTAGGGGAGTTAGGAGGGTCTAAAATCTACTCCAAATTGGACCTTAGATCTGGTTATCATCAGATAAGAATGGCTCCCTCAGATGTGCACAAAACTGCTTTTAGAACTCATTCTGGACACTTTGAGTTCCTAGTCATGCCTTTTGGGCTGACTAATGCCCCATCCAGTTTCCAAGGGCTGATGAATCATGTATTCCAAAGTCACCTAAGAAAGTTCATTATGGTGTTCTTTGATGACATTCTTATTTTTAGCAGAAATCTGGATGAACACTTGGATCACTTGAGGATCACATTTGACTTGCTTAAAAAACATCATTTGTTTGTTAAGAGGTCTAAGTGTACTTTTGCTGCTGTTAAGGTGGAATATCTGGGGCATTTCATCTCAGCTAATGGATTTGAAACTGACCCACAAAAGGTTCAAGCTGTTAGGGATTGGCCACTGCCTAAGAACCTCAAACAACTTAGGGGGTTCTTGGGACTTGCTGGGTATTATAGAAGGTTTATTAGGGGTTATGGTAAGATCAGTAGACCACTCACAGACTTTCTTAAGAAGGATGGGTTTACTTGGACAGATCAAGCCACATCTGCTTGGCAAAGTTTGAAGGATACCTTAACTACTGCTCCAGTGTTGGCATTGCCTGATTTTTCTCAGTTTTTTGTAGTGGAAACCGATGCCTGTGATCTAGGCATAGGGGTTGTTTTGATGCAACATGGTCGACCAATTACCTACCTTAGCAAAGCACTGAGTGGTAAGAACCTAGCATTGTCTGTTTATGATAAAGAGTTGCTTGCTCTGGTGTTGGCAGTGACAAAATGGGGTCAGTATCTTGTGGGAACTCACTTTATTGTGAGGACTGACCAGCAGGCTCTCAAATACTTACTAGCTCAAACACTGCACACTGGTTCACAATTGAAGTGGATCACTAAACTCATGCAATATGACTTTGAGATTGAGTATAAAATGGGAAAGGAAAATTTAGCTGCTGATGCCTTATCTAGGCTGCCTGCAGTGGACCTAGCAGCCCTAGCTTTATCTCGTATGAGGACTGATTTGTTGCAAGCAATAATGGATAGTTGGACATTGGATGATGGGCTGATGGAAGTCATAAGGAAGCTGCAGAACCATGAGGAAGTTACAAAGGGGTATACCTTCATTAATCAACAATTAAGGAGATATGGGAAATTGGTTATAGGACTTGATAATAACCTAAGGAAGGAATTACTACAACTTTGGCATAATTCTCCAACTGGGGGTCACTCAGGAATGGATCATACATTTAGAAGGCTGTCAGCACTATTCTATTGGAAGGGCATGAAGGAAACTGTTATTTCCTATGTGAAGGACTGTGAGGTGTGTCAAAGAAGTAAAAGTGACACTGTTGCATACCCTGGCTTGATTCAGCCTTTGAAAATACCAGCTTTAGCTTGGAGTAGCATTAGCATGGATTTCATTGACGGATTACCAAAATCTAAAGGCAAATCTGTAATATGGGTTGTAGTTGATAGATTAACCAAGTATGCTCATTTCTTGGCTTTGTCACATCCTTATTCAGCTACTGATATTGCCAAATTATTTATGGATAATATCTTCAAACTGCATGGAATGCCTGAGGACATAGTAAGTGATAGAGATCCCATCTTCACAAGCAAGTTGTGGCAAGAACTCTTCTCCATTCAGGGTGTAACCTTGAATACCTCCACTGCCTACCACCCACAATCAGATGGCCAAACTGAAGTAGTTAATAGGTGCCTTGAAACCTATTTAAGGTGTTACTGTTCTGATTCTCAGACTGATTGGGTGCAGTTCCTTCCTTCTGCAGAATGGTGGTATAACACATCATTCCACTCTTCCATTCAGATTACTCCATTTGAAGCTTTATATGGCCAACCTCCTTCATTGCACCTACCTTACATTGCTGGTGAATCAGCAGTTGCAGAGGTAGATAGAAGTTTAGTCACCAGAGAGTTTAAATTTCAATTGCTCCAGTTTCACCTCAACAGAGCTCAACAAAGAATGATTTCTCAGGCTAACAAAAAGAGATCTGACAGGCAATTCCAAGTAGGCGACTGGGTGTTCCTTAAAATCCAACCTCATAGGCAAATTACCATGTCTCATCAGCATTTCAACAAACTATCTTCCAAATACTATGGTCCCTATATGATTTTGCAAAAAATAGGGACTGTGGCCTACAAACTCTCCCTCCCACCAAAATTACTCCTCCATCCTACCTTCCATGTCTCATTGCTTAAACCATGTCATGCGATCCCTGTTCACATTTCTCATCCACCTGTTATCAACCTCTCTAGTCCATACTGTCCTGCATCAGTCAAAATTCTTGAGAGGAGATTGATTCAAAAGGGCAACAAGGCTGTTCCTCAAGTTTTGGTCGAATGGGACAAGTTACCAGTTAATCAAGCTACTTGGGAAGATTTTCATGCATTGAAAGTGCGATTTCCTTCTTTTGTTCCTTGAGGACAAGGAACATTTTAAGAAGGGAGTACTGATGTGTTCTGGAAATTGGCACGCTTAGGAAGTAGTATGTCACACCCTAATCCCGCCAGGGTGTGATGGGCACTCGACCCCATATTCGGAGCCGAGCGAACCCTCTGACCCTTATCACATACTTAATCTCTTTAGATTCTTACATCAATAAGAAATGAAAAACATAGTTAAGCCTTCAGAATCTTTCTTTCGTTGTTCTCAAATCAAACAAAATTTGTGGTCATGTGGAATCTGTAACATAATATATAAAGACACATCGGCTAGTGAAGCCGCTTTCAAGACTGACAAACTACACCCACGACTCTGTCTGCAAAGTCTCTAACCTCAAACAAGACATCATAGCACATATACTCTGACTCGGCAGCACTCCAGGAACAAGTGGAGCTTGCCAACTCCGTTGGGACGTCTTCTATAATGGCGTCTACTCATCTGGGTGTACCTGCACGGCATGAAACGCAGCCCCCGAAGAAAAGGGGTCAGTACGAGCAATGTACTGAGTATGTAAGGCATGAATAATAACATATGAGGGACACATTGCATGGGTAATGACACAAAGGAAATATAGGGCATATGGTGAGATGAAAGAGTAACCTGTACATCTGAGTGCCTCTTAGGGCGGATGTCATGCATGCTTGGCTTTCTTTGAAAAACATTTCTTTTCATATATATAGAAAATAGAACATATCATATCATAGCGCCGAATACGTCGGCTCCCCCAGATATGTCCCGCGTCCGGGATGATATTACGCCAACTGACCAGGTGGCAATGCGTCTATAGCGCAACATATGGCCCTTCCCCATATTCCCCATATACATATACATATATCATATACATATATCATATAAGCAGCATGCATGAGAGCCCAAAGAAAGTCATGTATCTATCGGAGTGACGTAAGGTCGGTAACCTCCGATTACATTATGGAATAACCATGGTCGCTTTGTCTCACCTTGAAGGAACGATTATTATAAGATGAGACTAGCAACGAATACCAGCGTTAAGAGGACATAGAGTAAGATCATAATCACGTTTCGAGCCAATCCGGTTTAGTATGAGAAAGTTATGGACATTTTGGTACATAAACCATTACGAACGTTTCAAAGCAATCCGAGGTTGTTTACAAAAGTTAGGGACATGAAAACTTACAGAACTCCTTTAGTAACAAAACTCTTTATGCTCATCTCGTTATCCAATCATATAATAAACTCGATCATATTGAGAATACTCATATCAAGAAGTGAATGAGAATTATAGGCAAACTCGGAAACATATCAGATAGAGCTTCGGAAATCATAAATACGTGTCAAAATCATTTGAAGTAGTTTATAGAAATCAAGAATATTAGCCATCCTAGTGGCTCTAAGAATAAGAATTTCTTTGAAATCATACATATACGTCATCTGCTTATTTCATAAGGATCATGCCAAAAGAAAGAAAGCGTAAGCCTTACATACCTGTCCCACGTCCTATTAGTTACGCTTATTTGTCCAAGCTCGCTATCACTAGTCTACATTCAAGAAGATTTACATAACCATTAGACTCGTCGTCATATACTTGTCTTAGTCCTTCAAATAAACTCATTTATAATCTGCCGAAATTTCGGCAGCATCTCCCCTGTAAATACACCATCCCCGAGAATCTAACTTGGCCCAATCATCAATCAACAATCCGAAAATTCAACTCGGCCAAACTATCAACAACAATACCATCAATCATATCAACAACATCAACAATCCATTCAAGACGCATTCTAACATTAACAACCTTTGTCATACAATTTAACGACATTTCATTTATATTCAATTCAATTCACATAATATTCAAAACGACTCAATCAACACACTACTTCACCCGACACCTTCCAATTTCAACAAGAACAAGAACAACTTATTTCCTTCTTTCAAATTCAATCACAACAACCCAACTTACAATCTTCCAAACGAATGTCTCACTTCCAAATTCATGAATTCCGCCAACATTTTACATTAACAACTTCATTCATACAAATATAAGAATTCATGCTAGTGTCACATTAACTTCCACCACGACACCACAACGATTACAACTTCATTTCAAACCATTAAATCTTCATTTTACATCATGGAATCCACAACACAACAATCAAACTACTAAATAAAATCAATTCACCATATCTACACAACACTACTATATTCGGCCACAACATCAACACATACATGTACCATGAATTTCATCCATTTCTACATACTTCAACATACATAAATCATCCATAACACAAGTAAAAGAGGATTGAACACGTACCTTCCTTTCCACCCATCTTCTTTCTCGGCTAGAGGTTAAAATTGCACAAAGAATGGTTTGCTTGCTTCAACTACTACTCCACGTTATAGAGGACCTTCCAATTGGTAGAAAAGCTAGAAGAAAATAATTTTTCTTGATCAATTTCCATGGCTTCAAATTTTTCCACCATGGCCGAACCCTTTTCCTCTTCTTCTTTCTTTCTCCTCTTCTCCAAGCTTCTTGATTTTTTTTTGAATATGTATTATTTGCCATCATATATATATATATATATATATACTTGAGTCCCACAAATGAAATATGAACACATGGCCATGGGTGGGACCCATATACGCCACACGGCCATGGTGGAATATTCTTGACCTTTCTTGAATTTTTGTGAAATGTCCTTCTTGCCCCTAGCCCTCCTCAATATTACCATAATCCATCTTGTGAATTTTCCTTTTCACCCTTAGCCTTTATCATTATTTCCACACTAATAATATTCATAAATAATATCCATAACCAACTTGTACATTAAAATAATTTTGAAAATGGTATTGCCCTTAACTTACCACGATTACCTTGAAATTTTCGGACGTACAAAATACGGGCTATAACATAGTACTCGCTGCTTGCGGAAGTGTACAGATGGAGTTAATGGAGTTAGTTATATGGCGGGGCCCAGTTAGTTATCAAGTACCAAGCATTGCACTTTAGTCCTTTCATTTTTGTCATAGTATTTACTTTATTTATCCATTAGTCCCTAAACTAGGAAGAGCACAATATAAGCTCATTCCCTGTCACTGTTGCATTTATGAAATGAAAACTTTTATCTTTTGTCTTTAAATTCTCCTTGTAGTTAGTTAATCTTTAATTTCAGCTACGAATTCATCCCAATTCGTATCAAATCCATATTGCTGCCTTTAGACGTCTCTTCATTAGGGTTATAGCCAATACTCCATGGAAAAACTCTCAAGTGATGTTCCTTCCCATTGAATGGGAAGTAATTCATGGTCCTAGATAATGAATTCACAAAGTCTTCATACTAACCCAACCTCAAAAGAAGTTGCCTTGGTGCAAGTAAGCCGATTATACAATTGCCTTTGATGCCAAGGTTTTTGGACAGTATTGTGCGCAAAACTTGCAAATCCAGCGCACCTGGGGATAGTTTCACTATTATTGATTGATGGAGTCCCTCCTCTTTAGCAAATTCTTCACGTTCCTTCATTGTAAATTGTAAAGTTGGTACTCCATGAACAAGTTCACTAGGTTTAATTATCGTTTTTGTTTAAAGATGCAGTTGTTTGGTTTTGCTTTAAGCGTGAAGCATAAGATAGTTGTGTATTAGGATTAGGGCCACTCTCCTTAGGGTATTGAAAGGGCTCTCCCACAGCCAGGGGCCGGGGAGAGACGTGGCAGCCATGGCTGCCCTAAATCACCATCGCCTAGAGAGATGAGAGAGAAGAGAGAGCATATTAGAGCTGCCCCTTAACTCTCTGTTTGGATGGTTGTTTCCCGTGGTTCATTAATGTACAGTATGGTATGGTAGAGTATGGTGTTGTATTGTATTGTACTGTATTAATGAACACAATGTTTGGATAGATTGTATCGTTTGTTATGGTTTAATAATATTTGTGTTGTTTGGTTTGACTGTATGGTACTGTATAATAATTTGCAAGTTTACTAAAATACCCTTAACTCTTAATTAGAAATTAATTTATATATATTAATAAAACTCAGGTAAAGAATAAAATAGGAACTTTAAAAAATAAGTAGGTAGTAGGTGGGGTGGTAGAGGGGTGGGTGGTGTGAGGTGGGTGGTTGTGGGATGAGAGTGGGGGTAATGGGTGGTAGGGTGGGAGGTGAGTGGTTGTGGAGGTAGGGTTGGGTGGTGCTGAGGGGCGGTGGAGGGGTGGGTGGTGTGGGATGAGGGTGTGGGGGTGAGTTGTTGTGGGGTGGGGTTGGGTGGTAGTGAGGGGTAGTGGGTGGTGGTTTGGGGTGGTGGGGGTGGGGTAGCAGAGGAGTGGGGTAGTTTGAGGTGGGTGGTAGGGTGGGGGTGAGTGGTAGCATGGGACAGGGGTGGGGTGGGGTGGATGGTGGAGGGTGGGTATAATGGATAAATGAAATACGTAATCACGGAAAAATCACCAAATCCGTGGTTTCAAAAATTGGGACTTTTCATGGTTATATAACCATGAAATGAACCACATGTTTACAACACCATACCACATAATTTTAAGAACAATGGAAACAAACATGGTTTCATAGAAAACCATACATTAATGAACCACGGGAAACCACCATCCAAATAGGGGGTAAACGAGCAGAAAAAAATGTACAAATGTGTAGGAGAATGTAATCTGACTCAAATATTTATTGATTTTAATTTATTATTTTCCCACTTTTATTGCGAGCCGCTTATTTCATAAAAAAGGACGCTATACTAAATGCTTTGTTATTATAACACCACATATATAAATAGAATCTCTAAGGTACCTAATAATATATCTAGCATTTTAATCAAATATTTTAAATTTTTAATACATTATACCATTTTTGGCAAAGAATACTACTTTGGTACATACCTTGGTAATAATTAAAAAAAAAAATCATTTAAAGATCTGCGCATGAGCATATTTGTGTTCCAATAGACAAAAGTTTTTCATCTTGTAAGCGTCAAAATTTATTAATGACGTATTAGCTTTCTTTAATTTTGAATAATTGAAATATGAATACTTCTGAGATATTAAATTTAAATAATTTAGAAAATTATAAAGTAAAGAATTAGATTTTGTTTTATGCATACCTGTCAAATAAGATTTAAATATCAAATGTCTTTATAGGTATATAACAATCACATGCTATAAAAATAAAAAAATTATCCTAATAAACGAGACTATTATAGAGAGATCTAGTAGTATAAAGTAAATATTTACCGCATATATAGGTGAATAACTTATCACAAGGGTAAGTAATCTACTTAGACGATTGAACTGCATTCGCTTTTTGCGCGGATTGCCCTTCAAAGGCACTTGTCTTTAATTTTGTCTTTCGCTTAAATAAGTGACCGAAAATATTCGGAGGGTTCCAGATTCGAACTCCCGCTCAGTCAAAAATTAAAAAGGCAAAATCACAACACAAAGGTTGGATTCGTAAGGCAGAGTTTGCCTACTACCTGATAAGGCAGAGTTCTAACTTATAAGGAAGAGTTTGCCTTCAGGCATAAGATAAAATCTGCCTTGTAAGGTAGAGTTTCATGCAAATTCTGCCTTAAGGGTAGAGTTGCTACCTTAAGGCAAACTCTGCCTTATAAGGGAGAGTTTGCAGGCAAAATTTGTCATTTTGATCGAGCGGGAGTTCGAACTCAGAACTCATGATTTTTTTTAGGCAAAAGGCAAAAATTAAAGACAGCAATTTGAGGGACAAAAATTAAAGACCAGTGCCTTTGAAGGACAATCCACGCAAAAAACAAAAATGCTTAAACATTTACCATGTCATTTTAATAGACAATAATAACTTTCACCAAATTAGCAACCCCTAAAGTTTCATTTTCGATAAATTAATTCAAAACCCGTAATATTTCTCAATAGTATTTTCCAAAAAAACTTATTTATATATTGATTTTCCTCAAGTGATGTGTTTAATTTTCGTCTTCTGGGTGCGATGGGGAAATAATGTGTGCTGTCAGTCGAGAAGGATAAGCACACAATTTGTTAGTATTATTTCTGAATATTATTTTCTAATAACCTTTTTACAAATCAATTTCTAAAATTAAACCAAAGTCAAATGCAAATGGTACGTTTCTTCTCTTATGGGTGCGGTGGGGAAATAGTATGTGCTGTCAATCGAGTAAGGATAAGCACACAATTTGAAACTTAGCACCTTTATTTCCACTTCTTAAAAATTTCCACTCAAAATAAAGTCGAGAAAACAACTACCCTTTGCATTGAATAGTTTCCATTCACCACTTGATTCTATAGTGCGGTAAACCTAATGTAAAGATGATTTTTTGCACTTTTCTTGAGCTCTTTCATACTACAAAAGTAACAAAAAGAATATTTGATGAAATTCTTTCCTACAGGTACTGGCCTAGATATGCCAATATATGTTAGGGTTTTGCTCTGGTTTTCTTACCATATTTGAGTTTTATGTTTCTCTTGAAGGAGAAGTCAAAATATTACCATAATTGTTTTACTTTTTATGAAAGAAAAATATAATTCTTTTCCATATTTGGCTAGTCCTTTTTTTGGAGGAAAAAATTTTGGACCTCTATAAATTGTAGAATCCCTCTCATACAACATAACAACACACAATAACATCCACAATGTAGTCATTAAAGAGTCTTGTTTAGGGGAGATAATTCTCTCAATAGGTTTTATGTTTTTTATATTATTTTTTCATATGTAGGTCAATTGACTAAACCCTATTAGAATATTATGTCTTTTTAGTATACTTTTCTTTGTCATCTTATTTATCGTCATTCAAGGTTTGCAATTGATAGATTCCGAATGACGCCCTGATTATTTCGATCCCAACAATATATACCCAGTCATCTTGCATGTACGTAAATGAAATTTGGCGTTCAAATGTGTTATTTAGTTACATACGAGCTAACAATGTGCGCCAAAAAAGTGATTCAATTTATGTGGCAGTTTTCATTTTTTGAGATTTATAATTTGATCAATATTTTAAAATGTATTTTTTCTCCAAATTGACATGAGAAGAGTTGCAACTTATAGTTCTTTTCGTATAGTTTTTACATATCAAAATTTTAATATTAGTATATTGAATTGATCTAATTCAATTTAGCGTGACTCTGGAAACGAAAAGAGACGGATAAATTGGGACGGAGGGAATAGTTTTTAATGTCAATTGAGAAAATGAACATTCGACCTAAAAATTTAGCATACTTGTGAAATGGTTAATATTTATTTGCATTCGGTATTTACATCAAAGTAAGTGATAAGAAAATGAACTTTGAGCCTAACTCAACTATAAAAGCCAACTCAAAAGATGAAGAGTGCTCATAATCATATAAAAAAACTAAATCACCCTTAACCCACCGATGTGGGAACTCAACACTACACAATTAATTAATCATATCAGCTAAAAATTTAAGTGGAAATACATATCACTTAATCATGGTCAAGTAATAAAGATGCATAAGAAAGATACGTGTCTTGCAATTATCTATTTTGGTGTAATATCGGATGTGATTTTGTACCAAAATGGTCCACGCCCTTTATAACGCATTTCAAGCAATTACACAATCCATGTGATATTATTATTGTTTATTTGTAATTTCCCATCTGATCTATGATATCCGTAGTGAGCTTATGCAAGGTAAAGCTGCGTACAATAGACCCTTGTGGTCCGGCCCTTCCCCGGACCCCGCGCATAGCTGGAGCTTAGTGCACCGGTGCACTAAGCTCACTATAAACAATTCTAATCCTAGAATTCAAATGCAAAACCTCAATTTAATAATGAAAGAATACTTTTCACTCCACCATAATCTTTAATGGTACGTGAGGTAATTACTAACTAGTTAATCAATCTGCGCTTCGCACAGTGAGACATCCCTTTTGGTAAATTTAGATAAAAAAATTATATAATGTAAGTCATATAACGGAAAATTATGTAAACTTTTGTATAAATTTTAAGGAATGCTAAAAATAAAAAGGTAGAAGGGGAGCCTTGGCGTAACTGGTAAAGTTGCTGCCATGTGACCAGGAGGTCACGGGTTCGAGCCGTGGAAACAGCCTCTTGCAGAAATGCAAGGTAAGGCTGCGTACAATAGACCCTTGTGGTCCGGCCCTTCCCCGGACCCCGCGCATAGCGGGAGCTTAGTGCACCGGGCTGCCCTTTTTTTTTTTACTGAAAATAAAAAGGTAAAATTAAAACTAAAATTTCGTACACTTCATCTTATAGATATTAATAACCATACAAATAAAATCATATTCAATTCAATTTTAGTTGTATATATTGACATTATCTGTAAATACTAATGTTAGAACCCGTATTTTTGTACAGTAGAATAATCCGGATTTAATTATGATAAGTTAAGGACAAAAAAATTATTTCGGGATACAAAGTCGGGATTCTTGACCTTCGATTTTATTTTGAGATATATGTGGTGCATGAATTTATTGGTATGGAACAATTAGGAAAATTTGGGACCAAAAGTGATAAAAATTGGAAGATAAAAATTATCCACAATTTCCATGGTTGGCCCACACAAATGGTGTTCAATTTTAATTGGTCCACCACATTGTGTGGGCCACAAACAATAAGAGATATTATGGGGACTTAAAAAGATGACCTTAAGTCATCTCCTCACCATTCTATACTTAGCAAAAAAACAAAAAAAAACAAAACAAAAGTGGAAGAACCAAGGGGGAGCTCACGGCTAGGAGCAAGAAAACCAACCCCCATTTCTTTGCCTTCAAAAATTAATTTCTTGGTGTTAACCCACTATATTGAAGTCCCTAAGTAGCGTGGAAGAGTTGTTTGGGTCATCTAACCATTCATTGTATCCAATTGCAAACCCTAGGCTATTGTAAGGTTGAAGAAGAAAAGGTAAGATTTGATTTTGTTTTTGCGTTATGAAGGTTATATCCATGTTGTAGTATGTTATAATGGAGGAAAATCATGAAATATGAAATGTTGGAGGTGAGTTGTGTATGTGGAGCTTGAGCCGTGTAAATGGGTGTTGTTGTGTTGTGATTGAAATTATGAATTAATGCCTAGTTAGTTGATTATGATCATTGTAAGGTGAAGAACAATTGAGAATCATCCATATATGTATATGTGTAGTGTTAGCCGAAAATGGGTCACCTTATGTGCCAAGAATTGAATTAGTATCGCTTATTGTTTAGCCGTCGTCGCCATGAATTCTATGTTGGAAATGAAAGTTTATTGACTCAAATTGATGTTGTAAATATTGCGGACTGATTTGGAAGTTGTTGTACATTTAATGTAAATTGTGTATTGATGAAAATAGCATTGTTAGAATGTAAATTGTAGATACGAACCATGATTTGGAAATGAAGAAAAAGTTAGGGGGGCTGTCTCGGTTAGGGGCTGTTTCGGGTAGCTTGGGAAAATTTATGGATTGTTGGAAAAATTGTATAAATTGCTTAGAATGTCCTGAAATGTTTTTGGTATGGGTTCGGGTTAGTATGTGAGCGTATAAGCGTCGATTTTGGCTTGAAGGTAAGTCGTCGAATTGAATTTATGAAAGTTGATGAATGATGGAAAAGAGAGCTATTATTGTTGTATTACCTTTCGGATTGATTATTAATGTTGTTAGGTTGGTTGTTGTTGTTGTTGTTGATTGATACGGCTGAGTTAAATTCTCGGGGTAGCCTATTTACAGGGGAAATGCTGCCCAAATTTCTGTAGAATTAAGGGCGAAATTGGAATTTAATACCCAAAAAGTCTTTAGCTAATGTTTGGCATTTTATGGCTTGTTTATAGATCGTGGGCAGCCCGAATCATAGGTTGGATTTAGCTTGAGTTTGGATTGTATTGGAGAGCGTTTGAGGTATGTAAAGTAATCTTCCTTCTTCGGCATGCCTTAGTTAAAATAGGCTATGATATAAGCCTCGAGGAAACTCTATTCTCACAATCCGAGCATGTTTATGAATCGCATTTGTTCTTTGGCATCCTTGCCTTGTCATGGCAAAACATTGATCCTTATGTTCTTGGAATCCATAACTTGTAAAGATTACATGAAAGCTGATTTTTGTTTTAAAGTTCATTCTTTAGCGATTCCAAAACTTCAAACGCTCATAATTTCCTCAGAAAAGCTCGGATTGCTTTGAAATTTTCGTAGGAGTTTGTATGATATAAAATGAGTATGTTTTTCATAGGCGGGCTCAGTTCGGGCCTATACTCGTCCGTGGGTCCCGCGACGCCCTTTTGGTAATTTCGGTAACTTTGGGAAAAAAAATGTTGTAATTATTGTTCCGATTTCAAATATGACTATTTTACTTATCTTTTGGATTTATGATGATGATTTTATGCATATGATTCCTCACTACTCCGCTCGTGCCCTATGATATCGTTCGCCGGTTCCCGGGCCGGTTCTGTTGTCGTGCGCTTTGTGATACATTCCGGTGTTATACTGTGATTATGGTTCACCGTGCTCCTCGCTCGAGGGCCGGGTTCCACTTATGTTTGGCGTTATGCTGTGTTTGGCGTTATGCTGTGTTGTGATGTGTGACGGGGATTCGGAGATTTGAAACTTTCTGGTGTTATGTTGTGTTGTGGCGCCATCGACAGGCGGGCGACCACATTTTCCTGTGCCCTATGCATAATTTATACTTTGGAAATAAACATTTTGATATTTTTTTTATATGTATTATTTTCTATATATCTGATTCGATTATTGTTCAGATTTATTTCTGTACCTTCTGCTTTGCATACTCAGTACATATTTCGTACTGACCCCCTTCTCCGGGGGCTGCGTGCCCGCAGGTACAGACGCACAGCCTGGTGATCCACCTGTTTAGGACACCCTTTCTTCTATTCGGAGTGCTCCTCTCTTTCCGGAGCTTATACTTTTGGTATATATATTTTTATTAGTGCATTTGTATATATTCGTTCATGGGTACGGCGGGGCCCTGTCCTGTCATATGATTCTGTCGGTCTGTTTAGAGGTCTGTGGACATGTTTGTGGGTTAGGGTCTTTCTGTATGGATGTATGTACATGTCGTTTGGGCGATCCCATAAGCCGAGGCGGCCGGTCCGCATATGTTGTTTGGGCGATCCTATACGCCGAGGCGGCCGGTCCGCATATGTTTATATATTGCTTGGTTAGCCCTGTGTGGCTTTTGTTGGTATTTTCTGCGTGCAGGGTATATTGGATAGTCCGTAAAACAAAGGAAACTCTACCGAAATTTTTCTGGAAATTACCTAAATTTGAAATAAAGCCTTGTCGGCTTCCGCCATATACTAGAATGAGTTGATAGAATTTGAGATAATATTTGATAGATGGGTTCGGGTGCCCAGATCGGGTACTAGTCACGGCCTACGGGGTTGGGTCGTGACAACTAAAACCAACCTTCTAGCATGCAAAAATAATGGCAACAAAAGAAATAATTAGCTAATTTCTGTAGACAGTTCTTTGTTAAACATTTCTATTTTTTAACAGTTTATCACATCTCCAATAATCACCTAACAAAAAAAATAAAGAAAAATAATTAGTTACGTAGCTAAAAAATGAAAAAATTAAAGAGGAGATCAAGCCACCAAAAAAAAAAAAAGAGCAAGTAAACAATCAGTATGAACAAAATTAAACCATCTAAATGTTCAGAATATAAGAAAATTAATTAGATATCTTCCATGCGGTGAGACAAAGAGATCTTCAGATAACTTTTGCAAGTCAAGTTTGAAGAACACTAATTTTAAACCATTTAGGTGAAGTAAGGAAAAATCATTACCAAAGAATGATATTCATATCAAGTGGTCACTGTATTATACTATATCCTCAAATCTCCCCATAATCATTTTCTAGTGTTCTTTTTCATCTGTCCACCATTTAATCTTCTTTTTCTCCTTTCCATGCAAGGAATACTACATCACAAAAATGAATGAATTGCGAAAAAAAAAAACGAAAATCCTATATGTTATACGTTTTTGCTTAGATCCATACATCTTGCGAAAAACTAACTTACAAAATGAAAATAACGAAAAATAAGATCATACATGATATCTTTGTTAAGTATTTTTAGTGCACATTAAAAGGTACACTGTGCCGGGAGAATAGCATACCTAAAAAGAAAAGAAGAATAAGAAGAAATGTATAGGGCAAAGAACAAAATATCTAGAGGCAGATGATGAATTGTCACTGCAATTATCAGTGACTAATATTTTCTCAAACAAGTGTCAACCATCTGTTGGCAGTTGATGCAAAATAGGTCTCTGGAAAACATTATAACTCGTTATTGGTGTTTTAAAAGGTTATGCAGCACTTACCAAGAACTATTCTGGTTAGACGATGTTCACAACAACAAAGGAGCCCTATCTCAAGTTGTCAAAAAACTCACTTAATTTTTTCCCCCTGTTTGTATGCACTCCAAAACATGTGCTGAACTCAAAAGCTTAGAGGGTATAAAACCAGTAATTAGAAAGAAAAAAAAAAACAGTTTTAGGCTTAATGTATTATAATAAATATTGTTGTTACGTGGACTTTAAAAGCCTCATACTTGGGATTTACTGCAATTTGTACGTGGCCTGGACTCTTGCAAAGGCATATTTAATGTATGAGGCTTTTGTTAATCCAATTATTTAGTAATTAAATTATGTAGAGAAATAAAGAAAAAACTGCCAAAAAATGAGAAAATAGAAAAATGTCATTGCTGGTCATAGAGATGTGTCACATCACCTTATCTATGTCTAGCTTTATAATATATATAGATTAAAAAGGAACAAAGAACATATGCAAAATAAAACCTAAAGACCATATAATACAGGCACAAGCAATAATTGCAAGATTTATTGGTGTCTTTGCAGAATTTTAACATTACCAGATATTCACATGTATTGAATTGATTACATTAACACAATATTACTTTTGATTAACTTTCACTTTTTAATATTATGGTTAAAGTCTGCTAGTGGGGGAGAGGAGAAGATAAAATGATTATATGCATTAACTATCATGCACATTGAAATTTGAGGATTAAAAGAGTTTTGGTCTCCTCAAATTCCACATTAAAGAATATGATTGATGTTATAAAATAATATTAAAAGTACACGACACAAGAGATATAGCTAAAAAAGTTGAGAGGGAGAGAGAGAGAGAGATTTTTATTGCTCTTCAATTCTATAAATGGACCTCCTATTTATATAGGAAAATGGGTGAACAACTGTTGACACCCAATTTTATCCAACCTTTATTCCAGTTTATTTCCTTGGGCTTCTAAATTTATTACCGAGCTAAGTACTTCATTTTCACTACTATTTTTTATTTCTACTACTATTAATATCGTTACTTTCATCTTCACTATTTTACTATCAACATTACTAACATTAATTTATCACAAATTTTTATGGTTTGTCATCATTTCATTTTAGGATTTATACTCGATTAAATTAATTATAAGTTAATACTTTAGTAAGTCCTTTACTTTCTACATATTAATTACTAATTGTCTTTACATAGTATATATTGTACTAGTTATTAAGTTAGAAGCCCAAGAATAATTAAAATGAGGGAAGAAAGACCAACACTTCAACCAAATCCGAGCCCATCAACAACAAACATAATATGTTCCAACATTTGAGCCCAAGTTAGTAGCCTATTAATATTTTCGGACCAGTCCCCTATAACCAGCCCACTATCCGAAATATTCAACCCAGCCCATATTTATTTTCAATTCACCAATCCATTACTCTTTCAGTTTGACCCGGCCCGTATCTTTTCTTTTCATCTCTAAACCTAAAGTAATGAACCTGCCGCACCTCTTCGTTTCCTTTCCCTTTCTCTCTCCCTTCCATTTTTAGATAACTCTCCCCCCACCTTTAACCATACACAGTCTTGTCTACCACATTTTGGTACCAAATTCGCCTTTCCTTCTGCTTACTTGCATGCGTTTGTCGATTGAAAGGGAAAGGTCTGCCCACTCCAGCTTCAAGACATATGACAATCTCCAAAACCATAAGTGGTCGAGCCATTTTCGGGCAAGATCCAAGTCAAACCATTTGAAATCTGTTCGAAAACGTTTTTCAACACTGAGATTAAAACGGATTCATTTTTGACTCGTTTTGAAACCCTAGATGTTAAAATCCCGCCCAATTTCGAACCCAGCAAACCCTAAAAATCATCCTATAAATACCCGTTTTTTGATCCATTTGAGAGGGTTCTTTCAGCCGCCTTGATCCCTCTTTAAAAAATATCAACATTTTCAACCCCTATACCACTGGACATTTCTTGGAAATATTAAGTCATTTTTTTTACCCTGCTGTTTGCTTCAGATTCGAGTGTAGATCCAAGATCCCGCACCCAGGTTCGCTGCACTCGAAAAAGGTGAACAAACTCTTCTTTAGTTAGTTTAATTTCCGTCTAGTGGTTTGATAAGTGTTTGTGTATTCAACATGTTCGTTGTTTTAGTTGGCTTAATTTCAGTTTAATAGCTGAATAGCATTATGTATGTTCCTGTTTTAATCAGTTTAATTTCGGTTTAATGGTTAATAATATTTATAGGTTCATGTTTTAGTTTGGTTTAGTTTTATTTTAGTTTAGTAGTTAAACAGTATCTATAAGTTTATGTCTTAATTTAGTCTAGTTTAATTTCAGCTTTTTCAGTTCCCCTGTGGTTGATTGTCTTGTTGTCTGATTATGCTAGATCTTCACTCATGTTTAGTTAATATATGTGACTAGTATACATTTCAGTAATTTACTAGTCAGGTTTAGTTTTAATTAAGCATGTTTGTTTAGTGCGAATGTTTGGTCTGCCAATCAAGTAATTGCCTAGCTGTGTACATTGCTATATTCAATCTGAACTAGGGTGGTTTGTCGTAAGTTTCTTTCTGTAAATGATTAGTTACATGTTTGGGCAACCTGTTTACAAATTTTAGTTTCATCTATGGTTGGTTAAAGCCTAAACTAACTTAGGGGGGTTCTGTATGGACTAAATATATGTCTTTGGTTGTTGAAAGTTGCTTTGCATGCTTGAATGATTAGTAATGCGTGAGGTTTACATCTTGCTTAACTATATTGTGTATCTTTCATTTGAATGAAATCATGTGTCATGTGTTTGGCTAAGAGTATCATTTAATAGATTGAATGTGTCTCATGAGGGTAGTATATGCATATGATTCATGTCTATTCCACTTGCATCAAAATCATGTATCCATGTATGCACCACTAGTTTGTTCATTCTTAGTTTAACATGATATCACTAAAATTCTGTTTGGCTTATTAGAGGATATCACGTGACTGCTGACATCAGCATAAACTCATATGGTCTTATTTAATAAAAATAGTTGACAAATGTTTTTTAACAAGTTTAAAGGGGACTGTAAGTTCAAGTCCAGCATTCGGCACACATGTAGCATCTCTCAAGTGAATTCTATGTGTACCTTAAGGTGCATTAGTGACTGATTAATGCTGAAATGTTAGTTGCATGTCAAGAAGATCATTCTCTGCTGAATTTGACCCTGTTTTACCCACTTCTGCATATATTGTTTGTCTCTTGAAAGTGTTACATCAATCTGCTAAATGCATATTCTCCGGAAGTACTTAGCCTAAAAAATGTTGGTACTTGCTACTCTTAGAAAGTCATGCCTGCTCAGTTCCTCTTGTGACTATACGAGAGTAAATCATTTAGTGTGAATGCTTCTGTGTTAGAAAAGATTAAAGAACCTGTCTCATACTTGATCACTCATATTCAACTGGTTCTGCCTAATACTTATGATTGTAGTTGTTTTACTTACATCATGTTATGCCTCTCCCCTTTTCCTCTTGTTGTGTTCTTCTGTTTCCAGGCATTTGGTATATGCCATGTTAAACGTGAATCCAGTAGGCATATCTGGTTGATTGTTTGCTGAATGTTGTGTTCCTTTGTAGAGTGCCTTTTATATATCTTGGAATGATCTCATTAAGTATGTTGAACAAGTTGAAATCTGCATGCGGCTTGAGTGTTCGATGTCATCACAGATAGGATATTACTAAATAACTTCCCTAAGTCTAAATATAGGTTTGGTTGGGATCATTATATTTAGTTGTAATGGTAGTCTCTTTGCTTCGTTTTTACTCAGCTTACTATATTGCCTGATCCTGCTGTCCTTGTTTGGTTTCTTCACGTTTGGTTGTTACATTCAAGTTCTTTTTCTTTTTCTTTCCTTTGTTAATTTAGTTCAGCGTGTTTGGTAGGAATACTTAGTGTCACTGTTTTCCCTGTTAAAATTCTTCATGATTAGGTAGTATTTAATCTCCTCATTTCGGGTATGCCATCAGAGGTGTGGCAGTAAGTTGGTTTGCTTAATTTATGTTAACTGATTCGGACAGCTCTATAAAGCATGTTATGCTTCTGCATCTATTCTGATTTTATATGCCCTTACATTACAAATATACCTGTATTGGTTATGTACATGTATGTATATGACTGGTATACTTCAGCTAATACATTTATGGGGAGGTTAGTTGGTCATTATGGATTAAGCTTGAACCCTCCTCGGTGTTAGCCATGCCTGGGATTCATGAAATCCCTTGGAACTTGTGCAACATCGGGAAGACAGGGGCAAAATCTTTTCAATATTAACCCTTTAAGTCTCCTTATGAATGTGTATATATGGAATATACTCAGATATACATAATACATATATGAGTCAGTGATCTGTTCTTTCTTTTGAATTTATATTATATATGTTTAGCCTTATTTATTGATTACGTACTAATCCTTTTCCTTTCATTTTTATGCATGACCCTTTCATACAAGTCCAAGGGACTCGTCTTCTTCCGCATTCGGTGTTGGGCTAGGGCCCAACGCAATCTCTCTCCGGTCAGCCCCAACCCGCAGCGTATAAAAAGATTCTTAGGCCAAAGCCCATATGGCAAAAGAAAAACTGATTGCAGCAGTGTTTAAATGGGCTAAGCCCATTTAATTATATTTGCCCTTTTACTTTATTGTGTGTATTTGATTTGTATTGCACGACTAACACTTTATCTTATTTTTGTTTTCTTGGCTTAGACGGATCTTAGCGGGGTTCGTAGGAATTGTAGTTTGGAAGATTAAGTATGATCGTTTAAAACTTAGAATGAAATTAAATGTTTGATTGATCGTTAAAATTTTTGGCTAAACAAAATGATTTCCCAGAAAGACGCTAAAGGCTAAATAACAACAACGCCTTTTCAAACAAATCATGCTGATCTCATAATATTTTAAATGATGAAGGCTTGGATCATATTTTTAGACATCAAAATCCTTTTCGATTTCTGACAATTTCGTCATATTTTAATACCATAAAACCTTAAAACTTTATTGATATTAATCTTATAATGACTCTTTTAATTTGTTAGTTGGTATAACTTATTTTCTCCAAATGTTTATAAAACGTTGCACCATCCCGCGCTTTCTTCAGTTTATTTATAACTAAACTCTTTTATGCAAATTATTATTTTCTATAAGTCCTATTTTAAATAACATTATTATATGTCTATCTATAACTTTAGCAATTCTTACAAGATATTTTCTTAAATGTTGTAAAATGTTACATTTGCATTTTTTAGCCTTAATTAATTAACATAAGTCCGGTCGGTCAACCATTGTTAATGGATTTTAAAGGGTGCCTAATACCTTCCCTTTAGATTAGTTGAACCCTCATCTAGATCTTTTGGTTTCGTAGACATTAAAACGGAGTTAACTTTAGATAATTACTTTTAATTAACCTTAGGTGCCCTAATTCACCATAAATAATTAGGTGGCGACTCCCTAACTTTAATTAACCCCGAAATTACCGGGATGTTGTAAACCATTTTGACTCCGGTTAAAATGGGGTATAACAACAACTTGGTAGCCATAAGTACAACTTGGTGGGCAAGTATTCTTGGTGCCCAAGTTCATGTGATGGGCATCCAATTTACAACACTCCCCCTTGGATGTCCATTAATTAGATGATGTGCCGAGTTAAAACCTTACAAAGAAAAACCCTGTGGGAAAAAGTCCTAATGAAGGAGAAAGAGTACACATATCTAGTAATACGCTTTGAGAGCTGTCTCATTAAAAACCTTACTAGGAAAACCCAATGGGACAAATCCTTAGTTAAGGAAAAAAGAGTACAACGCGTATTTACTCCCCCTGATAATAGTACACACATAATTCTTAAAGATGATGTACTCCGATCTTGTATATACTAACTTATCATATCTTGAGGCTGGTACTGTGTTTGTGATTAGATCTGTCAAACGATCTGGCTGATAATCTGCATCTTCATTCCTTCGATAGAGTTGCATCATCACCATATAATATTGTTAAAATCATGTCAAGTACATTCTTGATTTGCTTCATAATCTATCTGATGTTATCATTCTATGGTTTGACTGTCATGTATAATAACATGGTTTGACAGAAATCCTTCATGAAAAGAGATAACACATTTGGATCGAACTCTTATGTCGATCAGATGAATGCCCTGTATATCCAAAACACTTGACAATATTTGTTAGGATAAACACGTTCATGCCATACTTTTATAAGCAGTATGCAATTGATCAATTTCAATATCTCCATATAGGAGTAAATTATATCATGCTCGTAGTTATAGCAAGATATACAAGTGCATCAATTACATAAAGATATGGTACTTCAGGACCGATTCAATTTTCTTATTTCAACTTCTTTCAGCAGATAATGTACTGCTTTTGTAAACTCTTCAAGAGCTCCAATAATATTCATATGAAAGGTTCTGACTATCATAAAGAGACAAGGGTAAACATAGTATATTTGTACCATTCGTCAATGAATATACATTAAGGCGATTTCAATACATCAACCTTGATTCATTTAATCTATTTAAGGATTATAAACCAGTTTCCCAAGAATTTGTATATGCTTCAAGAATTTTGGATCCTTCAGAAATTTTCGTATAAATTTTGTCAAGTAAGCCATATAGGCTGTGACAACTTCCATCAGTATAAATTGTGACATCTTCTGATGTCTGGACTACAGGTCCAATCGCTTACCAACATGCTTTAAGAGACGTAGAATTGTGATCCTCACAACCTTATACAATATTGTGCGCCATACCGTATCAAAGATATCGTCGATGAGATATCATCTCGTATTGGTTCGCAATTCGACATAACTTACTGAGATCTAATCACTTCATTATTTTCAGGTACCTGAACCTCTCATAAGGTTTATGAAGTGTTATGTCGTAGCTCTTCAAGAGCACATTACCTCCTTATTATGACCATTTGCTCCTCCCTTTTTCAAGGATTATTATATTTGGAACCGATTGGTCTACCATGCTCCATGCATGCTGTAGACTCTGTCCTTCAGGGACATTAAGAGCATTTTGTAGATGAAATATGAAATAGTTGGGTCAGCAAATGCTTTCAGCATTTGACTTGAATTATCTGAGGATCATACTGATGATAATTCACAACATTTTTTTAGCTGCTTATTCTCTCCCCCGTATTTTAGTGACATATATCACTATTTTCTTTGGGAAAATCCATCTGTGTCATCATGGTATATCCATTAATCATATACCGCACATCAAACACTATAAGATGGAAATATCTAATTCCTAACCCTGAACCAAATATGAGGGGAGAATTTATCAAAATTTATTGATCTGAAGCATACAAGTGTTGTTGTATGCAATATATCATATCTCAGACCAACCTGAAGCTCTGTTCTTATAAGCAATGGTTTAGCTGTATTATGGAGGCATCTAATGCCAAACTAGCTTAGATATAAACCAGCATTATCAAGATGGTTGTCTTGATTACATATTCTAAAAATTATACTTCTAACTCAATTATTTTGAGCAAGAAACTTCGTAAATGTCAAACTGCCAGTTGATAATAAACATACATGTGACCGTCTCATAGATGCATCTATTTAAGACATCACATTGCAGGTGAAGGGGCCCAGATTCACCTTTTGTATTTTCCAGAATTTCGGGGATTCAGTCCCTACATTAGCTGGTGTAATCAACTTATCATGAGAACAAGCAACACAAACAAATTCTTGAAGAACCTTCTAGTTCTTCAATATGTTTTTAATACTCAATTAGCACATCAAATTTAAATTAGGACAATCAAAATGGTCTCGTCAACTGATAAAATTATATGTACCTGTAAACTTCACATTTACCATGACGAGTGCTATTTATCTAATAAACTTCTGGTTTTCTATTGGATGAAATTGTATATCAATAAATTTCTAGTTTATCAGGGTATGTGATCTCATCATGCTCGGGTAACATTTCACATGTGTATTTCTTACCCATAGTAACTTGAAGATATTTAATATTCTGATCATTTGTAGTCTCAATATGATAACCATTTTTATTGTTAGTAAACTTCAGGTCTACTACAGTGTTCCGATCGTACCAATTACGATCTACGATGAATGGTATTATCATATATAACATCTTCAAGAGACTTCAATTTATTTATCATAATCAGATATTATTTGGACACTGTAGTGTCATGATACTTGTAAATAAATAATTAGCTCTTTTGGAGCCTTTGATCATTAATTTCTATTACCAAATATTTCTTAAATACTTCTGGTATAATGAAAGCAAATTTCGACACTACTGGTGTCACGAAATAAACATTGAATTCTAAACTTCAATATTTCAAACATCTCCTTCAGGGAGATTCATCATTAACAGAATATTTTGTATCTAAGCGACAACCACATAATAATCACATCCTTGATAAAGAGATACATTAATTGTTATTTCCTTCAAGGAAATCAATAACAACTAATGTATCAATGTGGTTATAGGAGAAGCATTCTACTCTGCTTCCTTTTGCCTTAGAATGATACTTTAATATGTTTCGACGTACGACAGGTACGTGTTGAAATGTCTTAATTTCATACCACAAAAAAAAACATGTATATTCCTTGTATTTTATCTCTCCAGGAGACAGGTTGTGGTATTTCTTCATTCACTTCGGGAAATGAAACATGATTATTCAAATGTGCTTGCAATACGATGTTCATCACTAGCTCGTTATTTTGCTCAAGCACAAGAAGACATTGCTCAGAATATTTCTCAAATATTTTACCCGTTCTTTCTTCTTCAGGAGTGAAGATTAAAATTTTACCACTTCGGGAGTAAATTTTAAAGGTTTACTACTTCGAGAGTAAATTTCGTGGTCTTACTACTTCAAGAGTAAATTTCAAAGTTTTACTACTTCAGGAGTAAAATTTCAGAATTCTACTACTTTGGGAGTAGATTTCAGAGTTGTACTACTTCAGGAGTAGAATTGAAAGTCTTACTACTTCAGGAGTAAAATTCATAGTCTTACACCTCTATAGTCTTACTACTTCTAGTAGAATTCAGAGTCTTACTATTTTTGTGAGTAGAGCTCAAAGTTCTACTACTTCGGGAGTAGAGTTCAAAGTTTGCTACTCGAGGAGCAATTTTGTGAGTTTAGTACTTCAGGAGAAAAGCATATAATATTCAGAATATTTCTTCTTAATTATTTTACCTCTTCTAGAGATGAATCATGATATTTTCACAATCAAATGCACGTTGATATTTATAGGCTTTACTATATAGCTATCACATTCACTTCAGAGAATGGATTTGTATTTGCAATATTTATCAAAAGTTTTCATTCTTCGGGAATAAAACATTATATGAACGTGCCTTAAGCATATCAAATCGTGATAGCTTATAACCTTTTTTAAGATAATGCTACTTCGGGGGCAAATTGAGGTATACATATTTAGTCCCAATAAGAAGTCCATAAAAATACTCCCACTTCTGGTGGTTAAAGACATAAATGAATTTAATCATAACAAGATTTAATAAATATTATCACTTCGAGTGATCATATATTTCTTGTCAATTATCATTTAGTCATTAAAGGATATGAAATTAATATTATAATCCCTCTTAATATTATTGTTCTTCAGGAACAAATTTGAAGCATGGTCCAAAACCAATTAAGATTTCATGGATCAAACGAATCTGACGAGTTGTACTATTAGCAGCAAACTCATGATAGCCATATATACTCTTTATGAGGCCATCCTTTTCATTCGCCATACATGTTATTCGGACACATATTCAAAGTCATGTAACCGAACTGAACAATTCGAATGATATAAACAAATAAGGTAAAACATTATTTGTCCAAGATCGTAATTAATAAAACAAATCATACCTGTAGGTTTAGAGATAAAAGAAGTCCGACAGCCTCTGGAACGAGGTTCGACGTCTTTACAATAATATCCAATTTCTCAATTTGTTAGAGACTCGTGCTGATAACGGGTTATAAAATAATATTAAAAGTACACGACATAAGAGATATAGCCAAAAACGTTGAGGGAGATATATATATATATATATATATATATATATATATATATATATATATATATATATATATATATATATATATATATATATATATATATATATATAGAGAGAGAGAGAGAGAGAGAGAGAGAGATTTTTATTGCTCTTCAATTCTATAAATGGACCTCCTATTTATATAGGAAAATGGGTGAACAACTTGGTGGCCATAAGTGCAACTTGGTGGGCAAGTATTCTTGGTGCCCAAGTTCATGTGATAGGCATCCAACTTACAAGGTGCCCAAGTTCATGTGATGGGCATCCAATTTACAACAATTGAAAGGTTAATTGACATAATTAAGAGAGTTAAGGAGTAACTATTTAGCTTTTTAAAGTAGCAAATAAATGAAAAAAATGAAAGACAAGGCAAAAAACGGAGAAAAAATAATAAATAGGAATGATGGCCATAAAGAGGTGTCACATCACCTTGTCTATGCCTAGCTTTATATTATATATAGATTCATAGGTTTGTCTGTCCTATTAATATAAGGGTAAAGTACGTATATATACATATTAAGGAGAAATATTTACAAAACGTGACGATAATTTTCTATTTACAAAACATAACATGACAAATCCTATACAAAACATACTTTAAAAAAACTTTTTTTAAAAAAAATATTTTTTTAATTATTTTTTATTTTTTTAAAAATAAATTTTATTTATTTAATTTTTAAAAAAAAATATTCGCTCAAAAATTTATGTATGAAAGTTGTATGAAATGTGTATATCTCGCTCAAGGCTTAACACTCAAAATTTAGTGTATAAAACGGTATGAAAAATGTATGAAATGTGTATATCTCGTTCGAGGCTTAAAAAATCCGCTCACAATTGTGTGTATGAAAACGGTATGAAATTTGTATCTCGCTCAAGACTTAGAATTTCGCTCACATTTTCGTGTATAAAGTTCATGTTAGATTTCTGTAAAATTATTACAACTACAATAACATTGTAGACAACTTTTATACAACATTCAAGACTTAAAATAATCGCTCAAATTTTTGTGTATGAAATGTGTATATCTTGCTCAAGGCTTAAAAAGTTCGCTCAAATTTTGTGAATGAAAAACGTATGTGTATATCTCGATCAAGGCTTAAAAATTACGCTCAAAATTTTATGTATGAGAATGGTATAAAATGTGTATATCTCACTCAAGACTTAGAATTTCATTCACATTTTCGTATATAAAGTTTATATTAGGTTTCTGGAAAATTAATACAACTACAACATTGTAACAACTTTCATACAATATTCAAAGCTTAAAGTTTTCGCTTACAATTTTGTGTATGAAAACTATATTAAAAATTTCGCTCAGACATACACATTTCATACACAAAAATTTGAGGTATATTTTAAGCCTTTGATAAAAAATAAAAATAAAATAAAAAAGTTTAAAATATATTATTTTAAAAAAAATAAAAAAATTATTTTCTAAAAAAAAACTAAAAATATATGAAAATCTGTCATGTTTCTTAAAATATCGTTATGTTTTGTAAATAAGAAAAACTATTGATATATTTTGTAATAAAGAGTCTTAAGTAGGTATAGGTGTCAACGGGACGGTTCGGTCGGTTATTTTAAAAAAATTATACCATCCCAATTTTTTGGTTATTTTATTTTGTATAACCAAAATTAGACTTTTTGAGATCGTCCCATCATCTCGGTTTTTCTTCGGTATCAGTACGATAATTTTTCGGTTATTTTAGTTTTAAAGTGTCACCTAAAAATACACCACCATTAAAATGTAATGACACAGACCTCCACAAACCTATTTGTAGTACACCATTAAATAAAGCTTCTATTTGTTTCTTATGAAATATTTAATGTAATAGCTATTAAAAAAACTACACAAAGTAATTCAACTGAAATGTGTTATATCAAGTAGCAAGACAACAACGATTGCATCATCGCGACGTGAATCCTCACTGATTGACCAGGGAGAAGAATAACTTGCTAAAGACAACAATGTTGAATTGAGCCAAAACAAACATTAGCTTGTAGGCCACAGGAACCACAACTTGAATTTGATACATATACATCAAGCAACATAGTAGAGGAGACCAAGATGGAGGTAAACTTCTGTTAGTGCTAACTATAACAAAAAATGCCTACTTAAATCATCTAAATCTATGACCGTATGACTATGAATATGAAGTATCCTTTGAAACTAAATCCAATCAACTAAAGGCCCAAAATTTAGAGGCCAAAATTCTTTTTTATATTTAAAACGGAACTTATAAAATATATTTTATATATTTATTTAACATATTTGTAATATATAAAATATATTTCATACATGTAAGGCTATTTGGTTCGGTTCGGAAATTTTTCGATTTTTTGTATAAATTAAAAAGACCACCCTAATTATTCAGGACGGTTATAAGCTTAAATAAAAATCCACGATTTTATTGAAAAAACACTATAAATTGGTTCGGTACGATTCAATTAGGTCGGTTCGGTCGGTTTTTCATATTTTTTTGACACCTCTAGGTATACCCTATGTCATTTTCCCTTAATATAAAAGAACTATGCAATGAAGGTTGCTAAAGAAAGAGAAAACCGAGAGATGCTCCGGACGAAAAGGGTTGAAATAAGTTGATTTTCAAGGAAAATTAGAATACTAATTAAGGTAACTAGCAGCTCTATCGACTTTATATATTTGAGCTTTGAAAATAAAGAAATTTAACATAAAGAAGTTTTATCCCATGAACTTACGTGATGCGAATCAGGATTACGTAGACAAATGATATGCTAATAAAAGCATGTCTAGAAAAAATATGACTTCAATACAACTTCAGAAGTCTAAAAGACGTCCATTAAAATCTATCCAAATTTGATTCCTCTAATTAGAGTAACAAATGTTCTTATAAATTCGACAAAATGGGCAAGAATCAATAAGAATAATGAGAATACTCACTTTGTTCCTTGGTAGAACAGCAAGAAAATAACTGCAAAACGCATTTGTTTGCACATGGTATAACATAGAGAAATAAAGCAAAATACGCAAGTGCCGATGTGGATATATATATCGTTTTCCATGTAACATTGGAAAGATCTCACGAATTAAAAGTATTCCCGTTGTTATAAACAACACCATAAAATATTAAAAAACAAATTAGGTAGAGAATGAAAATAAACACAGAGAATATAGTACCAAATGAGCATTTGATAAGTGGATTTGAGTCTTAAGATATTTTGAAGTCTGTATCAAAAGTAGAAGAGGTCCAAAAACAAAAATATCTGTTGAAAAGAAAAACAAAAATATCTGAGAGATTGGGACCCCCTTAGAGGACAGATATTAATTTCTGGCAGCCAATATAAGGAAAATTTTATTGTGTGTCTCATATCCACGTCATAGTTGTGTGAGGCATTTAGCATTTGACAAATGGACTTCTTGGGCCAATCTGCCAAAGCAATCCAAAAATTGGCAGACTTTTTCCGTGCCTCTTATCTTTTTCTTGTTTTTTCCACTCTTCTTCTCCTCCCATGATTTCGTTCCGTCTTCTTCCTTCTATTTCTTTATAATTTATTTTTCTTCTTAACTATTTCTTTTTCTAGCTCTTTAAAAATGTGTTTTTCCTGATCCACTCTTATGTTTGAAAGAAATGAGATATTGTGGAATAGAGAAATTTATTCAAATCTGGAAAAGGAATGTAAATTTTAGAGATAGGAGAAAAAAGATAAGAAAATGATGGTGCAAAATAAAAAATTGGTTTTTTCATAAAATTTGGGATTTTATCTCTTGATAAGGGAAAATTTAGGTTCAGCTATTTTAATTTAAGATATTTATTTTGTTTTCTTCTATTTGCCATTCAAATGAAGAATGATAAAAATAAGAGTGAAAATTATAATTTACTGCTAAGTACTCCATCCAGGCCATAGTAGTCCCCTTTCGGCCTCTACCACACTCTTTAAGAAAATAGTATAACTCCTAAAAAAAATTAGGCATTTTGACTATTTTACACTTAATTAAATGGTACTCCCTCTGGTTAAAAAAGAGTGTTTACTTAGTCATTTGCACATCCCTTAAGAAAATATTAATTCCTAGATAAAAATAGGCGATTTGACTAAAATGCCTCTACTTAAATAGGTATTGAGATTTGATCACTTAACACTTAATAAGGACAAATCTGAAAAAGTAAGGTTAATTCTTTATTGATTTGGTAAGTGCACACTCTTTTTGAACGAAACTATAAAGGCTAAGTGGACACTTGAAGTACCTATTTGATATAGTTTCTTGATTACATAAAATCACTTATCTAAATAGGGGAAATTTTGGAAGAAAATAATTAAGACCTTCTTAATTATGTAAAAGAACATTTATTTTGGACCAAAATAAAAGGGCCAAAAAGACACTTATTATAAGCCGGGTATATCTGAGCAAGAGTAAACATCAAAAGTATCCTTCGTGTCATTTCTCCAACTCAGTGCATCGATACCATTGTATCCCGAGACGGATGTAGCTTTTTGATATCTGGTTCATCTAAATTCAGCATTTTTATATGATAAGTATAAATTTATGTGTAAAAATCAACTAAAAAGTTACAATAAATACTAGATAT
The DNA here is from genome assembly GCF_019175385.1 of Lycium barbarum. Taxonomy (NCBI): domain Eukaryota; kingdom Viridiplantae; phylum Streptophyta; class Magnoliopsida; order Solanales; family Solanaceae; genus Lycium; species Lycium barbarum. The sequence goes on from NC_083341.1 coordinate 81,386,602, forward strand.
AAACTCATAACTTTAAATATATAATGAGTTTAATTCTAAGAATCTTAAAAAATGAACCCATATAATTTAAATTCTAAATACGCCTCAAAATATACCAAACATCAAATGGAGAAGATAAATATAAGCATGAATATAAAAAAATTGGATGAAATCAAAAAATCCATGACCAGAAATCTGATTAGAAAACCGCCACGGTTTAGTGCTTCCATTACGTTTGAAGAATAAACCTCCATGAAATTAAATAGACAAGAGGAGGGACGCTGAGTGAAGAGAGGCTAAGGAGAAACAATAGCACCAATAATCTTTCATGAAAAAAAAAAAAAACTTGTGCCAAGGAGTAAGGATGAAAGGGGTAAGTAGGGGCATTTTAGTCAAATCGCCTATTTTTATCTTAGGCAAACGTTTGCCTTAAGGCCTAACTTTTGCCTGAATAGGCCTAATTTTGCTACGAAACTCTGCCTTGTGATTTTTTTTTACTGAGTCGGGATTCGAACACAGAACCTTGCGGTATTAGGTGAAGGGCAAAAATTAAAGACCAATAATTTGAGGGAAAAAAATTAAAGACAACCCCCGAATAACGACAATCGTGCAAATTGCCCAAAGGACATTGCGTGGCCATCAAAAATTTTAATGGCCCAAGTTTCACCTTAGTGCCGCGAAATGGACTTTCCTCCCAAACAATTGACACGAAAAAGCCCAGCGACCCAATCACTACAAGAGATCAAACATTTTTGTGGCGATCCAAGTTGTTGGAAAAGATCACAAAGTCGCCACTAAAGATTGCTGCATGTACTGCTGTTGCTAAAGGTTTTTTGTGATGACTCCAGGGGGTTGCCGCAAGAATTACACATTACTAAACTTGCTACAAAAAGGAAAAAAAGATGCGACGAAAAAAATTCACAAACGAGAGAAATAAAGAAGAAAGAAGAGGAAGTGATGAAGGAAATCGAGCCTTCAAAAAGTATCCCAAAACATGTATAATATGTGCATAATAATTGTATAATATGTGTATAATTAGTAAGTATACGTTGATTATACATTTACTATACACAAATTATACAACAATGATTTATATTCTAAACACAAACTGTAGGGATACATATTCCATACAACAATGATACAGTTTCTATACGTATGATACATTTTCTATACATATATAGTTGTGATACATATTCTATACAACAATGATACAATTTTTATACGTATGCTGGAATTAGTTGAAAAAAGATTATGAAATGGAATTATTTCAAAAAGGCTAAAAAATATCTTTTATGCTTCTTGGCTATCAGCTTGTCAATAGTTTGAGCCGGATGACTACTTGTTTCCTTTTCCCCTTTTAGTTTAGTTTACAATACACTACATATAGTTCAAGTCTCAATTCCAATTAGTTTGTCAAAATCGGTGCATCCTGAAAATAGCCTCAATCACATATAATTCCAGTAGCATAAGTAGTAGTAATTGGAAATGATAAATATATATTTTTGGGGTGTAAATTTCTATCTCTTTATGTTGTATACTACTAAGATGTTAGAGAACTAAGAAATGTTGAAATATAAATAGACAGAGCAATACCTATACAATACTGAAGCGTAAGAAGCTGGAGGAAGAGCATGATTGACAAGACTCTTTGAACTCCATGCATCAGTGTTAGAGATTACATAGTTTTGTGAGATCCAAACTGGATGGCCAGTGATATTTGCTGTCAGAAAATTGATCCAAAGAAACATATATCTTGGATTGAAGAAGTCAGGTGTATTGTATGGTATAACATGTACTTCTTCCGATTTTATTTTACTTGTCACGGTTATTAAAAATAATGAAGTAATTGAATGGTTTGCCCTTAAAATAGACTGGTCTTTAATTTTTGCCCTTCAAATGGGCTGGTCTTTAATTTTTAGCCTTCAAAATCGAACTTATATCTAGAGGGACATAAGTTCTTTAAGGGCGTGGGCATAGCTTATGAATATTATGATGCATAACTTATGTCCCTCTAGGCATAAGTGCGAGTTTGAAGGGAAAAAATTAAAGACCATCACAAAATAGGGACAAAAGTGCAAATGACCCAAAAATAGTTGGTCTGTTATGAATTCATTGAATTTGTGGATGTCCAACAACTCATTCATGAACCATTTTCATTATACATGAATATATTTATTGTGCCCCATTAACAGTGGCGGATCTAGGATTTTAAGGTCATGGGTGCTCATTTCCATTAACATAAAGTTGCTATCAATCACATAGTCGAAGTGCACAACTATTCGAACACGACAGTGAAAAAAATTAATGAAAAAACTACGATTAATAGTATCATTACCGGAAAAATACTTCTAATCACAATGAAAACTACTGTCTACAATATCATGATTAAAAAAAAAAAAAGACTTCTAACCACAAGTCACAATTATGCTCGCCGACTTTTTATATGTTGAAAATGATGAATGATAGCATCATGCTAACAGTTGCGAGTATCTTAGGTTCTTCATAACAAACTAAACAAAGAAATAACAACAATAATCCAATGAATTTGTTTTACAAAACATAAGCAATAGGCATTGTGAAAACCCATTAACCCAACAATAAGAATTGCAAAAACCCAAAATTCTAATCACGTGTTATACTTATACCCAAAATCTCTAGCTTATAATCAAAATGCTAAATCTTATTACCTCATTTCTTGTATTTTAATTTTGAGGTTTTTGGAGAGGACAATAAAACTTGCTAGTTGTTGTGTAGCTTCGTTCCTTTTTTATTTTATTTTATTTTATTTTCTTTCTACGACCAAGAAAGGGAAGCCAATAAGGGGTTTCTTTGTTCTTTGTCTTTATGCTTTCTAGAAAGCCTACTAATTTTTTATAAATTACTAATTAGTGAAATGAAATATTGGAAGGTAGAAAAAACAATAAAGAAAAGGTAAGCATTTTGTATACTCCATAAAAGAAGAGCCTACGTTTTTTTATTTAAAAAAAAAAAAACTATGTTAGTTTCAATAAAATAAAATAGGAAAATTTTGTTTGTCATTTTGAAAAAAGAAGTGCAGCAGCGGTTCGAACTCTCGCCATAAGGCTTAGGCGCGCTGAAATTCATTCACAAAACCCAAGCACCCATCACACTTTTTGGTTAATGGGTGCTAACAAATTCTATATAACAATTTTCCTATATTTTCTAACTACATACACAGAGTTTTCGTCGGGATTAATGGGCGCTCGAGCACTCGGCATGCTATATGTGGGTCCGCCCCTACCATTAAAATGTTGTAACCTTAAGTTTCAATGGAATTATGTCATATATATATATACGATAGTTTCTAGTTTTACAAGTGTACATCAATAAGAAATAGAGATCACTTGACACACTTAAATAAGAAAAAAAATCATCTCCCTCCTCTCTACATCTCTTGTCTAATATATCTTATTTTATATTATTTCATTTGCTCTCAATTTGCAACGCATTATCAGCACGAGTTGGTCAAATAGGAATCATTTTACTTACCCCACGAGGTTCTAATCTTCATTCTTAAATTATATTCTGATCTCTTCTATCCGTGTATGTTTGCTAGCTTCAACTAGTCTTTACGTTGATATCCATCATGCACGCATTTTTTGTATCATAATACGAATTTGCTAAAGAACTGTTAGGATACTAGTAGAATATCAAATTTTGCTTATGTAATGTTACAAGTAGAATTAATTATCACATGAATTCAAAATTTCACACAAATTTCATGTGATAGTTAATTCTACTTGCAACATCACATAAGCAAAATTTCATACTCTGTGAATATCCTAACCGTTTAGCAAATTCATCTTATGATACAAAAAATGAGTGCATGATGAATATCAACTTAAAGACAGTTAAAGTCAATATACCCAGATAGAAAAGACCAGAATATAATTTAATAACGAAGATTAGAACCTTGTGGAGTAAGCAAAATGACTCCTATTTAAGCAACGCGTGCTGATAGCATATTGTAAAGTGAGAGCAAATGAAATAATTAAAAACAAGATATATTTAGACAAGAGATGTAGAGAGGAGGGAGACAACTTTTCTTCTTATTTCAAGTGGGTCAAGTATCTCTATTTCTTATTGATCATGTGCACTTGTAAAAATAGAAACTATCATATGTATACGATACAATCCTATTGAAAGTTAATCTCTCCGGATCAAAAAAAGAGTCCACTTAGCCATTTGCACACCCCTTAAGAAAATATCAATTCCTAGACAAAAACAGGTAATTTGACTAAATTACCCCTAATTAAATAGGCATTGGGATTTGATCATATAACACTTAATAGAGGAAAATATGGAAAAAACAAGGTTAATTAATTCTTGATTTGCTAAGTGAACTCTTTTTTTTTATTCGGAGGGAGTACAAGATATTAATGGGGCACAATAAATATATTCATGTACTCCCTCCGTTCACTTTTACTTGTCCATTATTCCTAAAATAGATTTTCATTTTTACTTGTCATTTTTCACATATCAAAATAAGACAAATTCTTTTTTCCTGTTTTACCCTTAACATTAATTATTCGTTCCAATTCTTTTCCAAAACCAATACTATTATATAGCAATTAATATGAGCATCATGGTAAAATACACACTTTATTTATTATTTCTTAAACAGTGTGAAAAGTTAAAAGTGGACAAGTAAAAGTGAACGGAGACAGTATAATGAAATGGTTCATGGATGAGTTGTTGGACATCTACAAATTCAATGAATTCATAAAAGACCAATTATTTTTAATAACCGTGACAAGTAAAATAAAATCGGAAGAAGTACATGATATACAATTCAATAGACCTGAGTTCTTCAATCCAAGATATATGCTCCTTTTGATAAGATCAATTTTCTGAGAGGAAACATCACTGGCCATCCAGTTTTGATCTCACAAAACTATGTACGACCCCTAGGTGATGTACTTGACCAAGACAAAATTCTCAAATTCTGTGAATATCCACACCTGAAAAATATGTTAGGAATAGTTTTCTAAAAACTAAACGATATAAAATACTAAGACAATTGAATTTCAGAAGTAAAAATAAGGAAAATAGTGCCTTGGATTGCTGAAATATCATGGAGCTGTTAAAAATTGAATGCTGATTAATATGCGTTACGTTAACGGACCCTTTAAGCTGCAATCTCGGGGCATTTTCAGGAACTCGTGTATTTCCAATATACTGCTAATTCATAAATTAAGTCAACCTATTTTTAGTCAAAATATTACTACTACGGTTATTATGATACTCTTTCCGTGCCAAATTATTTGTGGTTATTTTTAAAAATGGTTGCCTCAAATTACTTTCTCTCTTCATTTTTACTGGTTCACTATACTAAAAATACATTTTCAATTTTAGCATATTAAGTGTTTTTTTTTTTTTAATCTTTCCATTAGCATTAATTACCTATTCTAGAAATCATTTCTCATTTAATATGGATTTATGGTAAAATATTCATATCAATTATATTTCTTAAAAAACTGTGCAAAGTCCAAGCTGGACAAGTAAAAGTGAAAAAGGGAGTATTTGTCATTTTAGAAGTTCAAAACAATTTTGTTCATTGTAACTTTAGTAATAATTGTTTTTGAAGACTACAAATACCTCAATTGATGAAGATGACACATAAATGAAGTAAATATTCAGTGAAAAGAAATTGCATCTTAAGATATAAATAGAGATAAAATAGTCAAATACACCTCCTAATTAGTGTTTCTTAAGGCGTGTAAAAGAGAATCGCAAGAGATAATTTGAGATGAAGGGAGTAAAAGTATAAGCCTTTAAGATTCATCAATTTTCGAGATACATATACAACTTGTAATTCTTGGTTCTTGCTATATCATCATGGATTTCACAACTTGAGGGCTATTTTGCCTCGTGAATTGTCCAATTATTAACGTTGCATTTCGAGTAAGCCAAACGTACGTGACTAATGTGTGTACTTTACTAATGAGGTTTTAAAAAAACCTTGAAATTATTTGATTGATACTACAACTCAAATATTTTTATTTCAGAATATTATAGATCTCTAGAAAATCATGATTAAAAGTTTAGACGACTGTTAAATTATCGAAAAATATGTATAATGAACAAAAATTTAAGACGGGGAAAAGTGGTTTTTCAATTTTTAGTTAAGAAAATAGAATATATATATATATATATATATATATATATATATATATAAAATAATAATAATAATAATAATAATAATAATAATAATTTGGGAGATAGACAGAAAATTAATTATAACTACATGATAAGAAGAAATATAGGAGTGAGGAAGTACCGAGTAGGATTGTTAAAAATTTATTTGAAAACAATATAAATTTCCTGCTTTGTCCTTTGAACTTTTCTTATTGAAAAATTTACTACCCCCTTTATATTGGTATCAGAGCGAAAAGATTTTGGGACCTATACCTGTTTAAAGACAAGATTATATGAGACAACATAGTTTTACTCAATATATAAGTTATAATTATCGTATGATATATTTCACCCAAAGAAGACTTGCAAATCTTAGACAAACTGAAGAAAGTGTTTAACTGAATACAGTAGATACATAGACATAGTCCATCGCCGAGACTTACATAATAATATAACAATACTAAGTTTAAGAAATAATCTTAATTGGGAATTATTTTTCATCAACGACGAGATCGTTAGAGCTGAAGATCGTATTAGACGTCTAGAACAAAACGTAAACTTTATACCTTTCGGTTAATAAATGCAAGATAATTATTTAAAAGTCAAGCAAGAGTTAAATAACCTATACCCAGAATATATTAAATTAAGTAGTACCAAAGAAAACCAGTTAAGACTACAAGAATTAATAGATATAATATCAGGATTAGAATATAAGTTACTAGGCTATATAAAATCTAGAAAGACCTCAAAGAATCAAAAGCGATTTAGACCATATTAATTGTATGAGAACGCTACCCTTTGTTAGACAAATAGCTATTAATCATTGGTATTTATATAGAGATAGAAAGAAAAGACGAGAATATAGACAAGTAGAAAAAGCCTTAAGTGCGTATTTAGAGATAATAAATTCAGAAACATTATCGTCACTAATAAACAATAGACTCTTACAAAGTCAGATTAACGAAGAGACAATCTCTGCTATAACGTGGGAATTACACGGTATAAGAGAAGATATAGCAAGACTTACAACTATTATAGAGCACCATAAAGAAGCGTGTAAAATAAAAATTCCGATAGGGTAATAAATAAACCTAGAAAAATAGATACATTAAAAAACCTAGAATACTTAGACTTAAGAATATACCCAGAAAAGAAGTATAGAGCATGAAAAGGCCATTATAAAGTGCAATTTCAGTAACGGAGAACATATACTACATAGTGAAGACAAACAGTGGAATACATTAGTAGATTTACTCATAAATTTTAGTGAAAAAATACAAGAAAATAATAAAGATATCACTAGAATATTAGAGGTGGTAGAAGCATCTCAAACTAAGCAAAAGAAAACATTCAAAAAATTAGAACAAAATCTAGATTACTTAAAAACACAAGAATTAGAATTAGAAAAGAAAGTTCAGACTCTAGTTAATAAATTTAATCTAGAAAAATTACCTACAAAGACAGAAATAGAAAAGTTAGTTAAAGTTGTTACAGAAAAACCAAAAGAAATAGAACTAAAAACAACCCACATAGTCTGTAAAATAACGCAACAAGTAGAAGTTTTAACCAGTGACATTAGAGAATTAAAAAAGATAGTAGTAGAACTAAAAGAAATCACTCTTTCATGAGTAGACCAACATTAGCTCAAGAAGAAGCCTCAAAATTAATAGAAAAGTCTATACCTTTACCAGCAGACTATAAAGATTATATACCTAACGCTAAATCGGACCAAATAATACTACAACAAAATATTAATATAATTTCATTAATATTAGAAATAATAAAGAAAATAGAAATAATAGTACCAAGGTTAGAATTATTAGGTGAACGCGTTCGGTGGTTAAGTGAACAACAAAAGGAGAAAAATAATGAGACCCCTAAAAATAAAGAAATTGAAGAATTAATAGAACAATTGAAGAAGGTTGAGATAACACCTCAGAAAGAAAAAGTTAAAGTAATCAGAAAACCACAAAAATGGACCTTCTTTCAACTAGACCAAGAAACGAAGGAGGATCAGAAAGGCAAGAAAGACCAAGAGTAAGTTTTTCAGAAAATAGAATAGGTAATAATTTCTTATTAAGAATTTTAAGTAGAAGAACACCAAAAGAAAACAATCAACAGCTAAGTGAGGTAATAGACGTAGATAGAGATATAAAAATTTTCCAATAAAACCAATTAAAACTATTAAATCCAAAAACCTTATATAATATAGGACAGTTCTCAAGTACGGCACAATTATATAGACATTATAGAGAAGATCAATTATCAGCCATAGGAACTAAAGTTACTACAATAAGTTTAATAGACCCAGCGGCTGTAAGACAAATAAAAAATACTGGAAGAAGTTTAATGCATATGGGATTAATAGTAGTAGGATTAAAAGGATTAACTAGAAAGAACTTAGGAACTAAAGTTCTAATAGTGATTTACGACGATAGATGGTCAGACATGAAAAAATCAATAATAGGACTAACGGAGGTAGACATGACAAATAATGGAGGAATCTTTTATATTAGCCCAGATTTTATAATGAATTTAGCAGAATTTAGAAAGCACATAAAAATAGGAATACAGACCAAGGGTTATGAAGAGATGTATAACAGTAATAATTTATTAATATGCGTAGGATTTCTAGGAAAAATGACTAATAATAGTAATACAAAGTTTAAAATTAAGGTAGAAGATGTAGTAGAAGTAATGGGAAATAGAGGAATAAGACTAATAAAACCCATAAAGATAAATCCTGAAGAATATGCAGGGATGGAATGGAATTTAGAAGATTTTAATAGAAAAAAGATTCTACAGCGAGAATCTCACCTAATGTACACTAATTCTAAGGGAGAAATATCTATACGTTTTACTAATTATAATTATACGCCACAAAAAGACATAGACGAAGAAAGTACTCTAGATGAAAATGAAACTACTGAGTCTACCCTTATGAACATAGAATTAATACAAAAAGATTTTGAAGTAGACATAGCTATAGAAGAAGCAAAAAGATTTCAAAAAGAAAACAAAAATATGCTTTTTAGATGTAAAGGGTGTAAGTTAGGAGAACTAACAATAGAAGAAACCATAAATCATTTTAAATTATGTGAAGCTCGAATTGATAATTGGGGATATAGAGTAGAACATATATACCAAAAGAAATCAGACGAATTCGATAAAATATTAGAAGATATGCAATATAATGATGACGAAATAGAGATAGACTCAATAATAAGCCAAAAAGAATTAATGGAATCTAGTGCATCTAGTTCTAGTCCATTTAAAAGAACAACAGGAGAACAATACACAGTGGACACAAGCACAGGAAATGTACCTAGAAGAAGAGTTTTTAGAACAGCGGGAGAACCTATAAACAATGTTAAACCATCAGGAAAAAGAATGCCTATAGAAGAACCTATTATTCTTCAAGAAGGAGGTAATAAAGGTAAAATATTAAATATAGCAGCACATGATCCACAAAGATGGAATTCAGTAATAGATCTTTGGAAAGGAATAGTAGTAGCAGACTATATAAAAACATATAGTGATACAGACGCAGAAACAATGTATAAATATTTAGAAACTTTTTTAGGAGAATCAGCCAAAGCTCTATGGGAAGCTTATAAGGAAAATTTTCCAATGGAATTTCAACACTTAGTATCTATGGGAGCAAATCCATATAACTTTACTAATAAAATACATACTTTAATTACAGGGGAAGACCCAAATAGTGGATTATTGGTACTACAGAGAAATGCGGTAATAAAATTAGAACAGCTAAGCATAAGTAGTTGGTTTCATATTAAGAATTTTTTAAACGATTATTTTTACTACTGTACTATTAGTGGAAATGCGTTTGATCAAGAATTAGGTAAAAAATTATTTAATAAACTACCAGGAGCCTTAGGAAGAGAAATAGAAGATAGATGGAATAAGAGAGACGGAGTAGTGCAAAATCCTAATCTAAAATGGTCTATAGGACATAGAATACAACATATAATGGATATACTACAAGAGAAATGCACCCATATACAAATACAGAAACAGCTAAAACAAAATGAAATGAACTTTTGTAAAAGCGTAGTTTACACTACACAAAGCTATGATAATGACAATTACAAAAAGAAAAAGCATAAAAAATACAGAACACATTATAATAGAAATTATCCTCAATATAATAGAAAGAAATATTATCTTAGAAAATTAGCAGCCAGAAAACCTTATTTAGACAGAAATAGGCATGTAAGAAAATATCGAACAGAAAGGAATTATAAAAATAAACTAGAATGCTTTACTTGTGGAAGTGTAGAACACTTAGCAAATACATGTCCAAAAAGAATAAATAATAAGACAAGAAATTCTCAGTTAATTGAAGATTTTCAAGAAACGTTAATAAATGTAGACGAATATATGTCAGACACAGAGAGTATATATTCTATAGTAAGTGTAGACACTGAAGAAAAAATCAAAACAGACTCGTCAGACTCAGAAGCAGAAGAATTAATCAATGAAATTGGATTAGAAAATCTAGACTTAGAAGCAATAGATAATTTAGCAAATATAGCGGAAGTCTGTAACCATGAGTTCGAACGAAATAAGGGATTGGATAGTAATGCATGTTTCTTTTGTAAATGGTATCCTAGTAGAGACAAAAGAGCTAAATGTAAAAATTGCTATATAGAAGGATGTACAATGTGTATAGAAAAAGAATTTAAGACAAAAATAAATAGAGAGGAAACTCATAAGAAAATTGAAGACCCTACTCTTAATCTAAGAATAATAACATTAGAAACAAGAATAAATGAATTAGAAACTAGATTATGTAACCTAGAAAAAAGAAAATAAAAAGAAGTAGATAGTGAAGACGAAGAAATAAGATTATCAAATATACAACCAATAATGAAACCATTAAGAATAATACCTGAAGATTCTCAAGCAGAATTAATGAGTATAGAAGATCATGAAGCATTAGTATGTAATGAAGATAAAAAATTAGGAACAATAAAAATACTTGCCAGGATTAAAATAGATGATTATGAGATAGAAACATTAGCATTAGTAGATTCAGGGTGCACAAAGTGCATAATAAATAAAAGAATAGTTCCACCTAATTTAATAAAAATTCTAGAAAAACCAGTTGCAGTCATGCAAATGGATGGAACACATAACATATATAGACATTATGTTCATAAGGCCTATATTAGCTTTATAAATACATGTTCAGAATTTTACAAACCAAGCTATAAAATGGATAAGATATGGGTAAGAGACCATAATATAAATGTAGATTTTGTCATAGGATTAGACTTTATGTTACATAATAATGGCAACTGTATGATTACAAGAGATGAAGTAATTTTCTTAAAAAATATTACTCATACACCGGTACAAGTTCTTAAGACTGAAACTCGAATCCGTCATAAGAAGATCCCTACACCAGATCAACGCAACCTGCAAAAGAAAGAAAATAGTTGTTGTAAAGAGTGTCAAGAAAATAATACATGTTGTAAAGATAAGCCAGAAATAAAAAATTTAACTCTAGAAGAAGAAGAAATTCTAGGAGCAGAGGATTCGTTAGAAAAAGATTATACTTTAATAGACATAGAGACAGAGTTATATAATTTTAAAACAGGAATAGAAAGAATAGGAATAATAAAAAATCAAAAAGACCTAGATAATATAATAAAAATACTAGATGAAATAGAAATTATAGGAGAAAAACCATTAAAACATTGGAAAAATAATAAGATTGTATGTAAATTAGATATAATAAATCCAGACTATATAATTAAAACAGCTTCGATTGAAGCAACAAATCAAGATGTAGAAGATTTTAAAGTACAAATAAAAGAACTATTGGACTTAGGAGTAATACGGAGATCTACTTCTAAACATAGATCTGTAACATTTATGGTAAGAAATCATAGCGAAATAGTAAGAGGAAAAGCGAGAATGGTAATAAACTATAAAAAACTTAATGATAATACTAGAACAGATGAATATAAGTTACCAGACAAAACAGAATTAATAAATAGAATCCAAGGAAAGAAAATATTTAGCAAATTGATTGTAAATCAAGATATTGGCAGGTACGAATGCATGAAGAAAGTATAGAGTGGACTACATTCACCTGTCCTGAAGGACATTTCGAATGGTTAGTAATGCCATTTGGATTAAAAACAGCTCCGCCAATTTTCCAAAGAAAAATGGATAGTATATTTGGAGAATACAAAAGGTTTGTATTAGTATATGTAGATGATATACTAGTGTTTAGTAGAGATATTAAAGAACATTTAGGACACCTACAAACAATATTTAGACTATTTGTAGAAAATGGAATAATAATTAGTAAGAAAAAAATGGAATTATGTAAAAATTATATAAATTTTGTAGGAGTAGTACTAGGAGAAGGTAAGATAAAGTTACAACCTCATATAGCTAAAAAAAGCTTTAGAAATGCCAGATAAGTTAGACAATGTTAAGGAATTACAATTTCTTTTTAGGAATAGTCAATTATGCTAGAAATTTCATAAAGGATTTAGGAAAAATAGCAGGACCATTGTATTCAAAGACTGGATCTAATGGTCAAAAACACTTTAATACTGAGGACATTAAATTAGTACAGAAAATAAAAGAAAAAATAAATAACATTCCCGATTTAAATATGCCTCTAGAAACAGACTATTTAATTATAGAAACAGACGGCAGTTTTGAAGGATGGGGAGCAGTACTAAAAGCAAAACCTAATAAATATAGTAATAAAAATGAAGATAAGATATGTGCTTATCAAAGTGGTAAGTATAAAGAAAAAAGAAACATGAGTAGTATAGATGCAGAAATTTTGGCTGTAATATATGGATTAAATAGTTTTAGATTATATATCCTAAATAAACCAGAAATACTAGTTAGAACAGACTGCTAAGCTATAGTTAAATTTTATCAAAAGATAAATGATAAAAATAGTAGCAGAAGACGATGGCTAAATGTTTTAGATACCGTTTCAATTTATAATTTAAAATTTGAACATATAAAAGGAAAATATAATAATTTAGCAGACCAATTAAGTAGATTAAAGATTGCTGCTAACTAATTTTTTATTTGAACAGCATGAGACCTTTTAGTTCTCAGACAACAGACAAGGGGAAAGACATAGCCTCAACCCAAGACACGTACAGACAGACAGTATTAGGTAACATTCATTTTAGACCTACATCTTTATTAGAGAGAAATACTATGGAAAGAATACAATTCGGAGCCAATAACTTAGTATCTTTCTAGCCATCAAATTGGACTTTTAAAGTATACCAGAACACGTAATAGACAGACAACAAAGATGCTTAGTGGATAATTTATGGATTTCGCATAATGGAAAAGACGCTAAACGTTTTGTAGCTACTATAAATTCTCTCTGTCAGTATTTTACAGACCGAAATTTAGACAAAAAATTTAAATTTTATGTTGTAGTTCACGGTAAAACTAATGGTATTTTTCAAACTTGGATAGAAGTTGTAGACTCTATTAAAGGCATAAGAAAACCTCTTTTTAAAGGATTTAATGATTTCACTGAAGCACTAGACTATGCTAGAGGAGTACTGGGTCCAAACTACTATATTTCTCCAGCTCGCAGACAAAACCCAGACAAAATCCCTCAGTACAATGTACAAAAAGACACAGACAAGATAATTTTTTGTGATCACTGCTCTACTATGACTGACGTGGTCAAACGATTAAACTAGCAGAAAGAGACATTGGTTCAAGAAAAAATGAAACTCTTGGATCAAGTGAAGACATTAGAACAAAGACTACAAGCTGTTAAGTTCGAATTGATGCAATCTCAGAGTTCTCCATCTCAGAAAAATGGATGAGACGGGTGTGCATTCCCCAATGAATGCAGTCAGACCCACTGTATCGGGTAAGGATACAGCTAGTTCGGTTCAAACGGTAGCCGGTAAAGACTTATCAAATCCGTTGATGGTTGTCACTTTGTCAAAAAGTGAAAATGAGGGATGTTCAAGACGGAGATTACCAAAGACACTTACGCAAGGAGCAACTTCTACAAAGAAAAGCACACTTGCAAAAGAGAAAAAGAATGAAAAAATAGAAAGTATAGTAAAAGAGACACCAGAAATTTTTTTTCCAGACAAAGGAACAAGATGAACATATAGTTAAAAATCCTAGCCCGGAATTATCTCCAAGTCAAGGGATGTCACCAGTCCATAGTTCAGATTTCGAAGGATATGATATTAATTTCCAAGACAGTGCATTTTAAGACTCTCAAGATCCAAATGATGTAGACTCAGGCATGAGTTTTGATTCTATTGCACTACATAATTTAGACACATAAAAAAAATTATATATATATATATATATATATATATATATATATATATATATATATATATATATATATATATATGTGTGTGTGTGTGTGTGTGTGTGTGTGTGTGTGTGTGTGTGTGTATGTGTGTGTGTGTGTGTATGTGTATAATCAGACAGACGTAGTGGAGGAAATAGTTATGATGAGACAAAAGGCTAAAAGATTCGTTGAAAAAAGCAACGGCTAGCAGACATTTGCAGAAAAAGAAGGCTTTATTAAAAGCAACTTTAATAAAACAGCCACAATATATGGACAGATCAGCTAAAAGACGAGTAAATAAAGTTTCTTTTGAAAAAGTTCTCATGACGATGGGGCCCAAAGAGCACCCGGCTGAACTCAAGAGATTCTTTAGCATTTGAAATCCGAAGTTGAAGTCCGCCAGACACCTATAAATAGCAGCATTTGTGAAGAAGCAAAGGCATTACCAACAAGAGCATCAGCCACCTCTCTCTAGAAAATTTCCATATTCCCCTTCTCTTTCATGAAATGCTCCAATCCCTTGCCCAGTCAAAAACCTGTGTAATATAAACCCTATTGTAAATCATTATTAAGCTTTTAATAACTATCCCTAGTGTGAAGTAGTTTTTTGGGGTTCCCCGAAAGGGAAACCTCTCTCCTTCTTCAAACCATGTAAGTTTATTTACTATGTTTTCTGTACTAATCTCCCTATTATGTAAATTATTTTGTGATTATTATGTTTAAGTAATTACTTCCTTATCATCATGAATTTGTTATTTTTAGTATATGGTTATTATCTTAACTTCTTAATAACCTCGATGGATTAACCTGTAAATTCCTAAGTTTTAAAGAGGCCGTTTTAATGTCTAAATAATAAAGGACGATGTTGGCCGTGGTTACCGGGGCGTGGTTAAAGAAGACTGTTATTAAGAACAAAGGTTAAGAGAAAGAGATGAACAGTATAACAAGATTCGTGATTGCACAAAGTTCATATTAAAAAAAAAGTTACTGTTCAAAGTACTGTTCACCTTTTACTGTTCATAGTACTGTTCACTTTTTACTGTTCATAAAATAATAATAGTAATAATAATAATAATTTGGGAGATAGACAGAAAATTAATTATAACTACATGATAAGAAGAAATATAGGAGTGAGGAAGTACCGAGTAGGATTGTTAAAAATTTATCTGAAAACAATATAAATTTCCTGCTTTGTCCTTTGAACTTTTCTTATTGAAAAATTTACTACCCCTTTATATTGGTATCAAATAAATTTTTAACAATCCTACTCGGTATTTCCTCACTTCTATATTTCTTCTTATCATGTAGTTATAATTAATTTTCTGTCTATCTCCCAAATTATTATTATTATCTCTTTCTCTTAACCTTGTTCTTAATAACAGTCTTCTTTGGACTATGTCTATGTATCTACTGTATTCAGTTAAAAACTTTCAAATTCTGCTAAATTCATTATAAAATCTGGGCTAATATAAAAGAAAACAAAAATATGCTTTTTAGATGTAAAGAGTGTAAGTTAGGAGAACTAACAATAGAAGAAACCATAAGTCATTTTAAATTATGTGAAGCTCGAATTGATAATTGGGGATATAGAGTATATATATATATATATATATATATATATATATATATATATATATATATATATATAAAGAAAACATAAAATAAAAAAATATAAAACTTATAAACATGAAGAAAAAAGAGAAACAGTAAGTAACATTGCAAATTGTGGTGTTGTATGTATGTATATAAAGAAAACATAAAATATAAAATATAAAACTTATAAACATGAAGAAAAACTCGAATTGATAATTGGGGATATAGAGTATATATATATATATACATATTTGAAAACGACGTAAAAAATACTATAAGAATTTGCTAATCTAACTTGTTGGACAGCACAGCTGTGGTACACAAAAGTTGCTAATCTTACTTTTGGACAGCACAACTGTGGTACGCAAAAGCATAAAAAGGAGCAAAATATAATTTGGGAATTTTAGTATTGGCAAAAATGGAGAAAAGTAAGGTAAAACAATATCATTAAATGTCATTGAAGTAAGACAAGAATAAGGAATCTTGAATTTTAAGGAAACTTTGCAAGAAGAAGCTGATCCCCAGAAAGCTGCTGGCTACTTAGCAAGTGCCCTTTTTGGCTTATTTTAAACACATGATGTGCTAGAATAATGCAACTCTGCACCAAAGAATAACTTGCAGTGAAGTAATGAATATCAGAATGTTCACTGACTAACAAAATCTTTTATCTCATTATAATTTCCTCTCATCTTTTGCAGTACTACTAAATTTTTGTTAGGCCATGCAGAATTAGTCAATTTTTAGAAAATGTTGTCTGTCAAGAAGCTGCAATTGCCTTCATTTTTGTCTTCTAATTTGGCTCTCTTGGTTTTCATCCCTTTGGTTGTTGTTTCAGTTCTTGCTTGTACATTAATAGGCTCACAGAGTAGTTCTTTTGTGTCATTTTCTTCTTGGAAATGGAAGTCTGTTGGAATCTTGAACTCTTATTCTTTGAGGTCTTTGAGTAGTTATGAAAAGCAAGATGAGCATTTACAAATAGTTGGTCTAGCTGAGGCTTCATCATTCATTTCTCCTTTCAACAACTCACTCCATCAGAATTTGGTAGCTGAAGATTCAAATATTCCTCATCAACCTCCCCAAGTAAAGCCCACTTTTCCCTTGTTTTGTTGTTGCACTTGTTTTGCTTGTGTATAATGAGGATTTAAGTTACAGACACTATCAGTATTAGTGTAGTGCACTACTAAAAATATGCCTAACACCGAGCTGACTTTTGGATTGATGGAAAAACTGACCGAGTCGATGTCAGAAAAACAGATAAATTTTATATCTAGAAACCGACAGAGTTGGTCGGCTTAAACCGACAGAGTTTTGTTTGTTTAAACCGACCGAGTCTGTTGATTTTTTGGACCAAGAGCTCCGTCCCAACAACCTATTTTTAGTTGGTTTTTGGTTGGTTTTTCCCAGGAAAAGAGCGACTGCGGTCAATTTTGGGCCTTTTTATAGTAGCGGTTTAACCTGTGATAGCATGTTAATTACTTTTTTTATCTTATAAATAACCTGATTGTGGAACCTTCAGTGCATAGAACTTAAACTCGTATGTTGATCTATTTTCTACTTTCTGTGTTTTGCTAACTTGTTAAAAAAAGGGAGGAGGAGAAGGGATTGAGAAGGACGAATCAAGTGAAGAAGAAAAAGAGATCGATAAGGATATATCTAATGAAGGAGAAGAACACGGTAATGCAACTAAAGGGGTACTTAAAGTGTATAGCAGGTTAGAAAGGCTTGAAGCAGTTTTGGCAAAAGCCAGGTCATCTATAAGAGAAGCTGCTAGAAATGGGAGTATGACATCTAACCATCTTGATCCTGATTATGTTCCTCAAGGCCCCATGTACCATAATGCCAAAGCCTTCCACAGGTACTGAACTACTAATTCTACCTCACAATTAATTAAGTTATATATACTGATAATTTGAAGATTTTTTTACGTAGTTTAATCAGTAATAGAAAGTTAGTTACCATTTTTAACATATCCGTTAATGCTTATCATAGAGATTTACTTATTATGAGATTTACTTATTATAAGTGACATGATTGTGTGTGTATATATATACATATATATATATATATATATATACTTTTATACCGAGAACTTAAACTGGATCTACAGTCAGTGGAGAAGCCGCATGTATTCAAGGGGCGTCTAATACTCCTTTGTAGGAAATATACACTGTTTAGCTAGGTAAAAAAGTTCTTTTCTATGTATATATATACTATATATTGACTTTCCTTGACTTCTTCATGGGTTTACTCCTTTATAATTTTGACACCCCTTAGTGAAGGTTCTGGCTCCGTCACTGTCTACAGTAACACCGGTGTTCATGTTACATTAACATTTATATCTTTTGCAATAATTTTGTAGGAGCTACCTTGAAATGGAGAAGAATTTCAAGGTATATGTGTATAAGGAAGGAGAGCCTCCAATATTCCATAATGGTCCATGTAGGAGTATATATTCAACAGAGGGAAGGTTTATACATGAAATGGAGAAGGGGAGCCTTTATAGAACAAAAGATCCAGATAAGGCCTTAGTGTATTTTCTGCCATTTAGTGTTGTTGTGATGGTTCGATACCTGTATGTCCCTGGTGCCCATGATATGCATGCCATTGGTAGAACTGTTGCAGATTATATTAAAGTCATTTCTGAAAGACATTCTTTTTGGAACAGAAGTCTTGGTGCTGATCACTTCATGCTTTCTTGCCATGATTGGGTAAGCAAGTTCTTAAAGAGTCCAGTATATGTGTTATTATCCTATAGCAGGGGTGCAAAATAAGCCCATGAAAATACGGGGCATTATTGACTCAACCTATTTTGACCCATCCAATAAGCCCATTTAAAAATTGGACTAATATGTAGTCCAAATTAATCCATGAGAAACCTTGTCAAAATATTTTCAGAAAAATAATTTTTCTATTTGATAGTATGTTATATATAACCATAAAAAGGAAAGAAAAAGTTTTATTAGGTACTTAAAAAATTATTAAAGAACCAACAAAGAAATTAAAACTTCGAAAGAATGGGACGGGTTGGGTCATGACTAGCTTTTTAGCCATTTTAGCTCAATCTCTTTCAGCCAAGTAATTTTGGGCGGGTCATAACCCAACCCTCTTTTTAACCTAATCCATTTCAGCCCAAGTAACTTTCAGACGGGTCATTAACTCAGTCCATTTTGATCCGCCCACATTCAGCCTAACCCGTCCATTTGACACTCATATCCTATAGTAATCTTGTAGTGACACGTTGAATGGTGTCACACTTCATATTATCTTATTGTTGATTTCAACTAGTTCCGGACTGAGGCATAGTTGATAGTTTGATTGATGAAAAGCTATATCATCAAATTTGCCTTTTTTATGAAAAACTTTTGTATTGATCTCCAGGGGCCACGTTCGACTTCATATGTTCCACATCTCTTCAACAACTCCATAAGAGTTCTATGCAATGCCAATACCTCAGAAGGTTTTAATCCTCTAAAAGATGTATCCTTACCGGAAATCAATCTCAAGACGGGTGATATCAAAGGGCTAATTGGAGGTCCTTCGCCATCAAGAAGATCGATCCTCGCATTTTTTGCTGGAGGTTTACATGGTAACATAAGGCACCAATTGCTAGAACAATGGAAAGGAAAAGATGAAGATATGTTAGTTTATGAAAAAGTTCCAAGAGACAAAAAATCTTATGAATCCATGTTGAAGAACAGCAGGTTTTGTTTGTGTCCAAGTGGATATGAAGTTGCAAGTCCAAGAATTGTGGAAGCAATATATGCTGAATGTGTACCTGTCTTGATATCAGATAATTATGTGCCACCATTTAGTGATGTCCTAAATTGGAATGCATTTTCTGTGACTGTGGCAGTGAAGGACATACCAAATATCAAGAAGATATTAATGAGTATTTCTCAAAGTCAGTATTTGAGAATGCAGAGGAGAGTGAAGCAAGTACAGAGGCATTTTGTGATCAATGGATCTCCTAAAAGATTTGATCTTTTCAACATGATTGTTCACTCAATCTGGCTAAGAAGATTGAATATAAGAGTTCATTAATAGGAGTTAACACACTTATTTTAAACAAGTTAAAGAAGAGTAACCTTCAGCAGTTGAATGGAAATCCAATTCAACTAAATTTGGATACTCCTATGAACTGGTACTAGTATATCCAAATGGAACTAACATATGATGATCCTTTTTTTGGTCAAAAGTTATTTGATTTTTTTCTGTTAAATCTTGTAAACAGTTGCTTCCAGTTTTGAATAAATGTTACTTGTAAGTCAATTTTTCTTTCCTCAAATGCCTCCTTTAGAATACCTTATTACATAACGTTTAATTCTTCCACCTTTCTAGGAGTAGTCTATTTGCTTTTGATTAGACAAATTGCCTATGAGACAATTTCCAATTCTAGTTTTTCTACAGAAGCTGTGGATTTTTATCATTTCTTGACTCTGTACTGAGAATCTACTGTACAATTATTGACCATGATAGAGACACTGGATGGCTAGAACAAGTGACATGGTATATGATACATCTCTGACCTTAGTACAAAAAAGACTCAAGAAAGTCCTGACATCAGCAACAAATTTGGGTTTAGCACATTAGTTATACATCACGAGAAAGGATTAATTTCACGATGATCATCGAACCATGATCAATCGCAACAAAGTCATAAAACTATATTTTCTACTCCCTCCGTCCAAATATATGTGATGGTGCTCACAGTTTAAAAAAGAAATGGAGAAAACTTATGGCCAAAATAAGTCATAAATATCTGTGTGGATATAAATCATCTTAGTAAGGATAAATGGACATTGTAAAGTAAAATTGTGTACTCCACCAAAGATATAAAGAAGTCATGCTTTTTTGGGACTGATTAAAAATAAAAAGCTCCATATAACTTGGGACGGATGGAGTAACTAACAAGTACATTGAATCTGAAATTAAAACTAAGTTGTTACATAAAATAAGTATGGTAAAGTCATCAACTATATGCTAATCGAGTCAGAGAAATGAGAGGGAAAGGGGGTAAAGTTTTTGTTCGAATAAATGGAGGTAAGAAATGGGGGAAATATAGATTAAATGGGGCCGGTACGAAATGGAAGAAATGCACAGGTGAAGAAATATCAATTTGTTAATGCCGTGATGGTACTTATATGGCAATATGTGGTAACTTAGGTTTAATTTCCGTTTTGATGTAAAATATGGAGACAATTGATGTATATGTTTTTTGCAAAATTTATTTTTACATGTTTAACAGAATAAAGTCTTAATTTGATGGACCATTCATGAAGTGTACATAAGAAGCTTATCCTAGTGGTCTTTACTGCTCTGGAAGTCTCTTCGATAGTCATTTTCATAAGTCTCTTCCATTAAAATTACAGTCTTACTAATTAACACGTAATGGATAACTCATAGTTCGTGGAAAAAAAAGAAAAAGAAAAAGACAACTCATTGTTGCCAAATCTCAAGCTTATTTTTCCATTTTTAGTAATACACGCAAGTGGATCGATTTTATGCAATCAAAACTATTGCATGAACAGACTTTGAGCATGATTCTAACACATGTATCTTAAGATAACGTATAAGAAATAAATACTAATATGGTTAGCAGAGGAAAAATTACATGCCCTATGTAATTGTCATTCTGGTCGAATTTGACTTTAATTAACTAATTAACTTGGCACCTACAAATTTCAACGACCAATTTTTATTGGTCCTATAAAGTGTACGATGACCTAAATCTTAATATTGTAAGAACAAGATCGCAGCTCGTCACTAAATGTCTGTATTGGACAAGAAATGCTGTTCCTAATTGATAAACCTGTGCGGTCAAATTCACACTGCGACCAGACTGGTTTTAAAGGCCAATTCATTCACACCAGAGGCTTGCACACAGCGACCATGATTTCAATAGTGCATGTCTAGAACTTGGCTTTCAATTAGGCTATCTATTCGAGGAATTGTTCACATAATAATATTCTCTTGGTGGGATTGTGATCTAAAGATAAGAGAGCCCTAAGAAACCCAAAAAGGAAAAAAAGACCAATATATGAACTACATATACGAACAATAACAAGAATCGCGGAGGCTAGAAAAATACTTTGAAAATGGATACGACGAATATTCTAAAATCAACAGTTTAAGCCCCCCCCCCCCCCCCCCCTCTGGTTAGAGCATAAAAATGGAATTGCAGAGGAGAAATGAGGCTTCTAAATTTGAAAAAATAAAAAAGGATAAGCGAAAACCAAAAAGATGGACCAGAAAGTGATGCATTCTTGACATTATGAGCCTGGCCTGGCAGGTGTGACATTCAGAAGATTCAACAGCTGAAACTTGTGGAGATATCTATACAATGAAAAATAGAAAAACATCTGTAAACTCTCTATTGATAGGATTTTTCTTTATTTGTACTTAATTTAAATGAAAGCCCGATAAGAAGTGTATCTTACATGGATGGACCGTTGTCGAAGAAAGGGCTATTAGATGGGTAATTCCCTCTTTCATTCAAATAGGAAAAACAAGTATGTCGCTACCGCCCTATATTGTAGCGAATTATAAAAGCACTCATTCAGATATGAAAATAGAAGTTCTTGAAAGTTTAATTATTATATATATTGAAGCCAGTTTCTGTCAAACAATGTATAATAATCATCTACACACCTGAAAAGGTAAGAGACATATAAACCTACATTTTGTATCTATAACTATAAGTAGTAAAATCAGGGAAAAAAATGAACATATTCCTTCTAACCTCCCACTGTATTTACAGTTTTCCACCTTCCACCCCCCAAAAAAACTAGTCAACATATCAGGCATCAGCACATCTTGTTGGTGCATATCCTAGTCTGGACCTTTTGGTATCATATAAGATATGAAAATTCTGTTGTTGGTAATTACCAATTATTGACATAGCAGAGTGAGGAGTACCCAAAATTGCCAAACAAACAATGTCCTCTGGATCAAGTTTAATAAAGTAGTTCTCGACCGGAAAATTCCACACAGCTCCATCACCAAAAACTATCGTAAATGATGGCAATTCAAGATTCTCCACTCCAGACACATTGTAACATGGTCTCAGAATGGGAAAGTCTTGTACAATACGATAGCCCTTCACTTTGTTAACAAATGCATCTTTTATAATCTCATATGCTGGTTCGGCAAAATAACTCAAAGTGGTTCCTGAATCGATGATCGTGCCACCAACACCTTCTGGAGACATATTCCACGTCTCCGCGGGTATTTTTAGCACTTCATCTCCAACTATGACTGATTTTATCTGTACATAGTAGAATGTTTCTGCGGGGTTTTCTTTCGTTCCACCAACAAGTGAAGTGAAGTTCAGGTTTGGATGTTTCAAAAGCTCCTTATCTTCACCGAAAATCAGTTTGCTGCTGACACTGGAATCGCTATTCCTATTGACCAGACAATACGAAAAAGAATGTCCATATAAAGATTGAAGCTGAGATGAAAACGAAAGTGGTCCCCTACCAAGTCCCAGCAAACCTGTAGCACCATGAAACAAACCTCTATTCCAATGACCACAACCAAACATCACATTTTCCACCTTCTTGATTTCCGAGTTCCCACTAGGTGTCGTGAGATTAATCGAAAATGTTTCGAGCGCGAAATCACCAGTTGTATTCGAGCTGTCTCCGTACCAATAGTAATAAGGGCATGTTTGGTTTTTCTCAGTACTCTTGCAAGGCTGTGGAGGGTCAGGTGATGAAACAAGTTGACACTTTGGATCATGACAGTTTATATTCCTAAAAGAACTTGAGTCTTTAGGATCATAATGAGGACCATTTTGTTCAAAACAATCATAACAAGGTACACATTGAATCCAATTAAGATCACTACCAGTATCAAGAATCAAAGAAAAGTGTTTAGGAGGTGTACCAACAAAAACATCCATAAAATACTCTCCTGATCCAAGACTTACCCCTGATTCCAAAGTTGCCATTAACTTGCCTGAAAGTTCAAATGAAGATGATTCTTTTTCACTATTTTTTTCCAATCTTGAAATAGAGTTTTGATTCTTTTTCTCAACAATCCTTGTATGCAATGTCTGAATTCTACCTAAGTCCCTTGATGTGGACTCAAAAACAGAATCTTTAGCTTCTATATTTTGACCAGCTAATCTATGCCTTAGGTGAAACTTGACAGCTTTTCTTGTTTGGTCTCCAAATACCATAACATCTTCTTCATTTGTTGAATTCTTGGATGTTGTGCCATGAGTGCAACCCGAGTTGCCAGAAGAAGAAACAACATTGAAACTTGGATGTTGAGGGAATTCAATACCAGTAGCATTAGAGTTTGTATTGATCACAAAATTGTGATGAAGTTCCCTAGAGGCTACAAAACCAAATGAGAATAACCTCAAGAAAACCAAAACAAAAATAACGAACTTTGTCACCATTACTACTAGTCTAAAAAAGAACCAAAAAAAAAAGACTACGTAAAAGGATTCAGCTTCTTGATTTCAATACAGTTACTCTGAATCAAGAAAACCAAGACTAAATAATTGGATTAAAGTGAGAAAAATGTGGGCACTGCTGGGTAAGAAGAGAAGATGGGTTTTGTCATGGGGGGAGAAAGAGAGGAAAAAAAGTTGGATTCATGTATTTTGCTTTGGTAGAGAGCTTATAAAAGGAGTTTGATGTTTGAAGAGCGACTTTGAACTCTGGCTTTTCAGATTAGCCAGTTTTCCTCTCACGCGGTTTCTTCGAAAGTTCGAGTATTTAAAAAAAATAAAGAAAAAATTATTCTCTTAAACTACTCCTAATTGTTTTTTTTTAAAAAGAATAAGTCCACCTGGGAAAAAGTAAGACAACAACAAATTTTTTTCTTGTTGATCTATTTATTTTAGATCCTTTTTTTTTTTTTTTGCTGTTGAGGCAAAAAATGTTTCTTCATGTTTAGGGTTAGTTCAAAATAATCTTTAAGTATGCACTTAATTGTTTTGTTTTTTTAAGTTTGTCAAAAGTTAATATTTTGTGAGGTATAATTTTTGTAGTTTTTGTTACTTATAATTTATTTCTAGCAAGAGACTGGTATAATTTTTTAAGGTATAATTTCCGCTATTTTTGTATCTTTTAGTGTCTAATGTAGTTTTTGTGTTTCATATTTTAAATTTTGATGGGACTTTCTTGGTGTTTATAGTTAAATCTTTTGTTACCTCTACTATTTTCATCAAATCTAACGAACATAAATTATTAAATCCTTAAACTAAATATGTTAACTTTTGACAAATTCAAGGATAAAAACTATTAAGTGCATAAATTTGGGACTATTTTGAACCTACCTTCGAACATAAGATTTTTTCCTTCTCTCTATTTTTTCATACGCTATTCATGAATCAATTCCATCTCATGAATAACCTTAAAATAAGGGAAAGATAGATAATAGATAAGTAGCTTCAACCGACGTCTAATTACAATATTTTCATTTATCATGCCTTCGGACGATGTTTCATCGATCAATATATTTAACTAAACTAAGCAGTTTTAACCAAATAAAATGAAGGTAACTAATAAACAAAATAATTTATAATGACGCATCTTAGTAAATTTTCAAACTTTAACTTAATATAGCCATCCTTATTTTCATGGTATTCTTGTGTTTACATCTCTCCAATGTGTAGAAATAGAAATTGACTGCATTAACTACGTGGGCGTATTTAATATCACAATTCACAACTACTTTTACCGTCCATCAAAGGAATTTGTGTCACACTTTTCTGTTTCAAGTTAATTTCTTCTTTTTTTGTTCGTTCATTTTAACATGTTAGTCACACAACACGTTATAAATAGATATAATTTCAAATTTGAGACTTTAGAGAATCCCCACCAGCACGCATTCTTTTACTAATTACAAGAAATGTTGGTCATTCTGCTATTTGAATATTGTAATATAAATAAATTAAACTTGCTAAAAAATGGATAATATTCTCTTAAAACATTTTTTTTATTAAAACAAAACAGTCGCAGGGCTTCTAAGTTTTCAATATTTGTTATCTTTACCATTTTATGCTGTCTTATATTTTTGTCCCGATATTGGGTATCTTGACTTATCTTACGTACTGGTCATACCTAAAACTTAGTAGTCCCTCCGTCTCAAAAAGATTATCTTACTTTTCTTATTAGTTTGTCCCAAAAAAGATTAACACATTTTATATCTATAAAGAATTTGACTTTATAAAATAATTTATAGCCACACAAATATCTGAGACTTGTTTTGGACCACACATTTCAATAGTCTTCTTTTATTTCTTAAACTCTGTGTCAAGTCAAATTAAGACAATCTTTTTATGACGGAGGGAGTATCATTTTTTTTCCACTTTTCCATTCTCTTTTTTCATTTTTCTTTTTGCAAGTAAATAAATATATCGTTTTTTCATCAATAATATGACGGCTAGGGTTTAAAAAATACGTTCTACATCTCCTTGAGGATATCTAGGCTGTAAATAAAAGGAATTCATCCGCTTCGTGAGAATTTCCGATGACCGATGACACGAGTCATAGTTGCTACAGATCCATTTTTGCTAAGGAAAAACCCGTCAATCTCCTATACTAGTAGTATTTTAGGATTGAGTACTACGCAAAAGAAATGGGAAACAATATTAACTGGACAGTATCTTGAAACCAGATGTCATTGATATAAATTTATAAAGAATAGGAAAGGCAAAACTAGATTATTATAGTTCGAATAGTAATCTTTTCAACAACCCTTTACGGCTGTTTCTCTCCAGTTATTCTAGTAAAGTTTTTTCGTGAACTTACCTATTAAATTTCTTTATACTGAAACCTTCTTTGACTCGGCTGTTGATGAAAACAAAAAAATAAAGAGAGGAAAAAACGGTAGGGGAATTTGATTTTTTTGACAATCCTATGGTGGGCACAACTTTAAAAAGAATATAAATACTAGTCAACCAAAGAATAATTTATTTTTTCTGCTTGTATATTGAGGAATAAATTTACTTTTTATGCTTTCAACTAACACCACCAGGATATATATGAATTTGATAAACTTTAAAATCCCTTCGTTATATTATAACATATTTAATTGGTGCTTGTTTACACTCCTATAGTCATAGTGAGTAAAGAAGCATTTCGTATTTGACTTAAGATATCGATTTGATATTGAGTTACGGACTTAAATTTATATATAATGATAGCGTGAATTTTTTGTATGATCAATGTAGTTTACATAATTTTTAATAGGTGATTAATTAATAATTGTAACAAAAATATATTTATAATATTTTATAAATGTCTTAATTGTATTAACAATTTAAGTACATTAAAATTAAGTACCTTTTGTAATGTACACTTAACTACTTAATTAAACAGGACAGCTCCCTACTTTGCATTGCATGCTTTAATTTGCCATATTTTGAGGGCAATTGGTCAAATCAAAGAGCTCCACCGATTTGTCTAATTTTATGATTTCTTTTTTATGTGTCAATTTCATATGTTCAGAAACTTGGGCGAATCTTCCTTTATGTATAAGAAGCCAATTAAGAGCCCGTTTGGATTGACTTATAAGTTGCTTATAAGCTGTTTTTAGCTTTTTTGAGTGTTTGACTGGCCAGCTTAAAGTTATTTTGTGCTTAAAATAAGCTCAAAAAAATAATTGGGCCCATTTGACTTAGCTTATCTAAAACAGCTTATAAGCTGAAAACAGCTTATAAGCCAAAAAAAATAAGTTAGACTACCCCAACTTATTTTTTTTAGCTTATAAGCTGCAAACAACTTATAGGCATAAGCCCATCCAAACAGGCTCTAAGTAAAAGGAGTTTTATTTTGGTCTTTGATTCTTCTTCTTTCTATTTTATTTCATTTATTTGGTCTTGGTTTAGGTCTTGACTATGTTAGTACAAATATGTATTTGTAGAATATTTTCAACTGTACTTCTAGATTAGATTTTGTATCGTGCTTGAATTTAGTTGTTTACTAAGAAAATTAAACAATAGTATAGTTGGATTAAATTTTTTAGACAATAAAATAAGAATAAAAATTGGAAGACCAAATAATTTTCTAAACCAAACAAGGTAGAATGAAGATATTTTTGCAATTACATATTTGAAACCAATCACCACTTAGAAACTCAAGTTTAAATACGTTCAAACCATTTATAAGAAATTCTGGACATATTTAAACTTTTAAAATACTTTGGTACTTGCACAATGGAGTATGATGGATTGATAATTAAAGTAAATAAATGTTTGAGATGTGTAAGGTTTTTGTTAAGAGTCCCACATCGGATATGAGATGATAATTGATCTTATATGGACTTGAGTAATCCTCGCCTCATGAGCTAGCTTTTGGGGTTAAGTTAGACCCAAGATCTATTCCTTTATATGGTATCAGAGTCAAACCCACCCAATTCTTTGTTCAATGATGTTGGGCCCCATTCCACGCTCCAGTTAACTAGGTCTGATCGTGCGGGGGACTGTTAAGAGTCCAACATCGGATGTGGGATGGGTAATTGATCTTATATGGACTCGAGCAATTTTCGCCTCATGAGCAATCTTTGTCTCATGAGCTAGCTTTTAGGGTTGAGTTAGACCCAAGATCCATTTTTTATATGGTATTAGAGCCAGACCCACCCAATTCTTTGTTCATCGATTTTGGGTCCCATTCCATGCTCTAGTTAACGAGGTCTGATCGTGCGGGAGAGTGTTAATAGTCCCACGTCGGATATGGGATGGGTAATTGATCTTATATAGACTTGATCAATTTTTGCCTCATAAGCTAGCTTTTAGGGTTGAGTTAAGCCCAAGATTCATTTTTTCTATGGTATCAGAGCCACACCCGCCCAATTCTTTGTTCATCGATGTTGGGCCCTATTCCATGCTCCAGTTAACTAGGTCTGAGGGTGCGGGGGAGTGTTAAGAGTCCCATATCGGATATGGAATGGGTAATTGATCTTATATAGACTTGAGTAATTTTCGCCCATGAGAAATCTTCGCCTCATGAGCAAGCTTTTGGGGTTAAGTTAGACCCAAAATTCATTTCTTTATATGATATCAGAGCTAGACCCACCCAATTCTATGTTCATCGATTTTGGGTCCCATTCCACGCTCTATTTAACAAGGACTGAGCGTGCCGGGGAGTGTTAAGAGTCCCACATCGGATATGGGTGATAGAATACAGGCATATATGCAGCGGAAGCAAACAACCAAGATTAATCTTACATGTAATCTAGACAACATAAATCATGAACGAGATACTAACCTCTTGAAGCTTTTGCACAAATCTTCCACAACAGCACTGCACGTCAGTTCCGTAGTCTTCTACTATGTATCCTAAATATTCTATGAACTATAATACTCGACTGATGAGTATTGCGGCTAGGAAAAGTATGAGACTTAGGGTTGAAAGCTATGTTTATATAGCCTCGTTTTGGGTGTAAAACCCTATAAAAAACGTGTGCTTTTCCTGGGCCACCAAGAATACTTATTTTCCTAGTTCTAGAATATTCACGCATAGTAGGTCCACAGATTTAATAACGAGGCTTCCTATTGTGGTATTAATTCGGAATATAATGAATTAATCCTACTACAATAAATTACAAAATATTCCACTAGAAAACTGTAATTGCATTCCTCAGTTTAATTTCGAAATCGTTCATTAAAACTTATTTAACTCCCTATGTTAAGATTACAGATACCAATCAACTAAATCAAATTACTGACAATTTAATTCATTAACTAATTAAAATTTTATACTTCCGCTTAACTTATATCATGTGATGGATACAAAATCTACCTGCAGGATTTTCATATGATAACTTATAAGCATCCATAAAGGGGTATCATCAATTTCAAAGTCGAGACACAGATTCTATCAACTAATTATTATTTCACAATGCTATTATCCAACATATCAGGAATACATTGATTCACAATTGAATCGTACCATTTGATAAATCAAAATAATGAACAAATTACATTGATCATAATAATCATATCAAGATTAAGAGTATAAGTACATTTAATGAGCTAGAGAGGTTGTTTTATATGTTCAGTATAAAAACAGTTATCTCTACTTGGTTCGTTCAATACATACAAAATTTAACCACTCCCATAATCAAGATAAATTATATTTTATTCTTGTGCTACAATCATCAAGATATTTTGTCCAGCTTTATCTTTGATTGTGAACATAACTTTATAACTTATAAGAACCGACAATTTAATCTTCTGTGCTTGAGCTAAAACTCCATACACTAAATCGTCTACTATATAAGTAAAGGACACACATATGAACAATTGATCTATTTAAAATAAGACTTTATTGAATTCAATAAGTATATAAACGATTGTTCCCTGAAGAATAAAAATACTATAATTAAATTGCATGGTTAATAGTATATTGTAACAATCTCCCACTTAGACTCATAACCATGCATCTACAACTCTAACACCCATTTCTTCTACATGCCTATCAAAAGTCTTCTGCAGTAAGCTCTTTGTAAACAGGTGTCACGACCCAAGTAGCCGTCAGTGGCACCCACACCAATCCCCTAGTGGGCGAACCATCTACTTAATCAACCATCCAAACGATTACCAATTACTTAACCACTTTTAGACAAATCAAGGATATAGCAAAATAATAATTACCCAAAACGTCTAGTCATGCCATAAGTAAATAACGAATGAGGAAGTCTAACTAATACAAACCCAAATCCGAAAGTCATCGTACAAAGACTCTACAACATAAACTGCCTAAGGAAATAGCAACTATCTGAAATAACATAAGTAATGTCTGGAATGAAATAAACATCAATAAAGGAAGATCTTCAGGCGTCCTGGCATGGATAAGAGCTCACCCTCAAATCTGTCGGCAACTGGCCTCACGCTAAATATGAGGTCTGGTGGATGTCGCTGGATCACAATCTGAACTCAAAAGAATGCAGCAAGGTAGTATTAGTACAAACACTATCTATCGATAGGTATCATAGGCCGACTAAGATTAGTATCATGCATAGAATCACAAAATCAATAGAATAGACAGATAGGCACAACAACACATAAACATATGAAACTATCAACAAGAATCATCCAACACCAAAATAAGATATGCCCTCACAAACAGTAATTAATAAAAGTAACTCAACCCCTGTCATTACTAACACAACCGTAACTCACGAATTATCTCAACTCTGTGACATATATGTACACACATGCTAAATGGTATTGTTTGATCAAATAGCCATAACCTGTAGGGGACCCATGGTGTCTGTGTACCACTCGCTTCGGAACTGACCTCGGATCACGAGCCCATAACTAGGCCACATCCTCACCCCATGTAAAATGTGCCTTTTCATATTATTATTTCTTTCTCATCTTAATATATTTCCATTCAAACAATCTATAAGGAATGTGAACAGTCAATAAATCAATATCAAGGAACATAAGTCACCATGTCATAAGTCATATCAAAACTCAAGAATCAATTCATCAATTGCATGAACAAGGGATTACTCCAAGTCAACAAGAAGAGTATTCATAAACTCCTTCTTTATCATATCATAACAATTCATCACATAATAAATCAATCAATGTCAAACTTAGAAATTTCCAACCACACTTTATGCATTATTGAGGTAATTGGAAGTGAATATTTGATATGTTTCCATGATGATTTGATAATACATTCAAGATTTGAATTGGCTTATAGCTTTGTGATCTCCATATCATATTCATTGGCATTGATTTTTTGGTATGTACTTGTATTGGAGCCTACTTTAAGGAATTACTGAGGACTTAGTAGACTTGTGGTATAAAAGCTTAACTTTAGGCTATGACTTGATTTTTGTGATGTTTTCTAACTCTTGATGGTTATTGTTTGCCTATCTGTTTGGCTTGTTAATTCTGTGTTTTCATATGCGTCAACTAATCTTAGTTAGCCTATGATGCTTACCGATACGTGTGTGTACTGATACTACTCTTGCTGTACTTTTTCTGAGTGTAGAGTTCGAGGCAGGACCTTCATCGAGACCCCATTTCTAGCCTTAAGGCTATCTTGCTGACATTCCAAGAGTGAGCCTCCTGCCAGCCTGCAGCTCTGGATTATTGTCTTTTATTGTCTACTATTCTATCCACTAAACAGTGTTTTTTTATGTTTCAGACTGATGTATTATTTCTAGACTTGATTTTGGATAAGTTGTTCTTGTACTAGTGACTTCACGTCCTTGGGGTTGTATTTGACTTATTATTCCACACACTCTATATTTATGATATGATTAAGACTTATTATGTTTGTTCGTATAATTTATGTTGATTCTTAAATTGATTAAGGGGGTTTTTTTCCCACCAAAAGGGTTAGTGTGAGTGCCATCATGACCAGTGATTTGGGTCGTGGTAGGCGGCCAAGAAGGTTGTTTGGCTCAGGAACTTCTTGAAAGAGCTTGGTGTTGTCCCTTCGGTTCAAGCACCAATTACACTTTATTGTAATAATAGTAGTGCAGTTGCAAACTCGAAGGAATCACGAAGTCATAAGAGGAGTAAACATATTTAGCGTAAATATCACTTAATTTGTGACATTATTCAGAGGAGATATGTGAAAGTTTTGAAGATTGCGTCAGCAAAAAATTTGGTAGACTCGTTGTAACGACCCGCTAGGTCGTTATGGGGGTGACTTAGTAAAGTAGACCCTCGTTGGGAATTCCGAGGCTACAGATGAGTCTGTAGTGTGTTTTTATGTATATGTGCATGTTTGGTTTGCGTCTGTAGGGCCTCGGATTGATGTTGGGATTTTTGACTAAAAATTGATGGAAAATCCGAGCTACTGTCAAAATGGACCGTTGTAGTGATTGTGGGACAGCTGTAACGGGTCCGTCGTAGCAGGTAGGTGGCCGCCGTAGAGGGGCGGGGGGAAATTAATGATGTCACGACCCAAACCGATAAGCCGTGACGGGAGTCTGATCTCTAGCGACCAAACACCCCTAAGCACGTATCTGGAACATACTGAACATCAAAAGCCCATAAATGGCATAAACTGATCTCATATGAGAGAGACATCAAAACTCTGTACAATCTGCATATACATATATGTACACCACATAGGAAAGAACAGTGCAAGCCCGCTAGGCTGCTACATATACAGTACACAAAAGAATAGAAGCCGACAAGGCTACATTATATGACTACTACATACAACTGTCTACAGACCTCTACTGGAACAAAGCTGTAGAAAGGACGGGACAGGGCCCCGTCATACCCATATGTATACACATCCAAAAAGGGCATACCAAAACTGACTGTAGCTCCGGATCAAATGGAGCGTACTGACCACTGCTAGATCTAGAGGTCCTACTGAGCTGGACCACCTGTCTGTCTCCCTGTACCTACAGGCATGAACGTAGCCCCCCGAGCAATGGGGAGTCACTACGAAAAATGTACTATGTAAGGCATAAGAACAATATATATACATAAGAATCATGGATAAGATCTGAACTCATAACTGAAATGACTGACTACATGTACTTGTATGAACTAGTATCTGCCTAAACCTGCAAAAATCTGCGTAACTGAAAATGCCTCTGTGGGCACATAATATGCATACTCATACCTATCAATGATGGTCGTGCATCTATATGAGTGCATATATAACGCCTAATATGCGTGCGTATATAACACCTGATGTATGTGCGTATATAACGCAAGCCTCTATGGCGTTTCGTCATATCATATTGGCTCCTCTGTGGCAATAATCAATATCATCATCATAGTAGTAATACGTCTATAATGCCTGATATATGTGCGTATATATCCCCTTTTAGTCACAGGTCAATGTACATAAATATAATGAATGTATGCATGAATAAACTGTATGAACTGAACTGGCTACACAAGATTGGACCCATGAACAGAAGGATTACTCATAAATGGGGTAAATCAACATCAAAGACTGAAGTACTCCTAATACTTCTAAGAGTAGAGTAATATGGAAACTCGCTTGTTGGATCATATTATAGGAACATGCCAAAAGAAGAAAGGAATGACCTTAACATACCTGGAGGTATACTCAATCGTCCAACTTCTACCTCTCGAACTTGTAAGTCTACAATTAAGATAACATAGGGCTTAATTAGGCTATTTACTTCGGTTACTAACCATTCTCAAATACGATTAAAGCTCAACGAACTATAGACAATAATTTCCTTTGTCAGCTTACAACTCTCCAAATTCTCATTCGATCCCACCTCAACTACAATACTCACATCAACAATGCCAACACATATATATTTCAAGATATACATAAACCCTCTTCCAATCATCTCTTAATATAACCCTATATCACTATATTTCCCTTCATCACTTAACACTTCCACAATTACCTTCTCTTCACTTAATATCACTAAAACTCTTGATAACCAAATTAAATACAAAGGTAGAAATCATTTATGTACCTTGAGGGGTCAAGAATCCCAAGAATCACTTTAACTTCAACTCCCTAAACTCCACAACTTGAAGAAACCCTAGAAGCAACCTTCTTTTTCACCATCTCGGGTTTACGGGGTCCGGGTCTTGTCAAATCTTCATGAATATGATGAAAATTATTGGGAGAGAATATATTAGGGTTTATTGATTGGAGAGAAGGAAAAATATGAAATAGGGTCGTGGACCACCTATTTATACTTGGAAGCCAAAAAGGCTACAGCGTCCGGTTCGACGAGTGGGTCAACGGCCCGTCGACATGTCGATGGTCCGTCGACTTGCCCCGTCGACCTGCGCCTGTAGATGTATGGCTGCGGGAACCCGTCGGCGCCGTACGTCGATGGTCCGTATGTCGACGACCCGTCGACGATGACTGGTGTCCTGCAGATTTTTCTAGTGCAGTTCAGATCGTGTCGATTCGATTCGCTCAACTTTTAACTCTATAAATTGCCAAGAATATCTACTGGTACCCTCATACACGGGGTAATGCACTTTCTACTCCAAACTCGGGCTCGGGTCTCTATTCCAAGGGCATACCCGACTAGGAAACCATAGGTTATACTACTACGAACACGAGGGGTGTAACATTCTCTCCCCCTTAGGAACATTTGTCCTCGAATGTTCGAACAATTCTGGGTTATAGAAATTTCAGCAGAGTTTCCCCTGTACTTATACCAATCCACCCTGCCGCGCAACAACCCAAAATAATGCCACACAGGGACACATACTATAACAAATAATACCATGGCCTCATACGACCAATCCCGACAACTGAATTGAAATAATACCTGGGGGCGATGATATCACAGACTGAACCTCCTGTACTACTGGGAACAAATGCGGGTACTCAGTCTTCATTGCCTCTTCTGCTTCCCAAGTCACATCCTCAACATTCTTATTCCTGCACAAGACTTTAACCGAAGCTACATCCTTGGTTCACAACCGACGGACCTGTCTGTCCAATATAGCCACTGGAACTTCTTCGTATGATAATGCTCGGTCACCTGGATGTCATTCACTAGTATCACTCTTGAAGGATCTCCAATACACTTACGAAGCATAGATACATGAAATACTGGATGCACCGACTCTAACTTTGAAGGCAATTCTAGCTCATATGCCACCATGCCCACTATACGAATGATCTTAAATGGACCAATATATCGAGGGCTCAACTTACCCTTCTTGCCAAACCTCATCACTCCCTTCATAGGCGAAACTTTCAGGAACACCCAGTTGCCTATTTCGAACTCTAGCTTACATCGCCGATTATCCACATAGGATTTCTGTCGGCTCTGAGCTGTTAGCAACCTCTCTCTAATCACTTTCACCTTATCAACTGCTCGCTGAATTAAGTCTGGGCCTAGTAACTGATTTTCCCCGACATCGAACCACCATATGGGCGATCTGCATCTCCATCCATATAAGGCCTCATAAGGAGCCATCTGAATACTGGAATGGCAACTGTTGTTATACGTGAACTCAATAAGAGGCAAATGATCATCCCAACTGCCTTGAAAGTCAAGTACACAAGCTCTGAGCATATACTCAAGGGTCTGTCTAGTACACTCCGCTTGTCCGTCTATCTGGGGTGAAACGCAGTACTAAGACTCACTTGAGTCCCCAATCCCTGCTGAAAAGACTTCCAGAATTTAGTTGTGAACTGTGCTCCCCTATCTGAAATAATGGCTGAAGGAACACCATGAAGTCGTACAACCTCCTTAAGATAAAGCTTTGCATAATCCTCGACTGCATAGGTAGTTCTGACAGGCAGAAAGTGAGCTGACTTTGTGAGCCTATCAACTATGACCTATATCGAATCAGACTTCCGCTGAGTGCGGGGCAACCCTGTAATAAAGTCCATATTAATTACGTCCCACTTCTATGTCGGAATCCCCATAGCCTGCAATAGACCTCCAGGCTTCTGGTGCTCTATTTTGACCTACTGACAATTTAGACACTGAGCGACAAATTCTGCTATATCTCTCTTCATACCATCCCACGAATAAACTTCCTTGAGATCATGGTACATCTTTGTTGAGCCTGGATGAATAGAATAGCGGGAGTAATGTGCCTCCCCCATAATCTGCTGATGGAGTCCTGCAACATTAGGGACACATAATCTACCTCGGTACCTGAGTACTCCATCACATGTAATCACAAATGGTGTCTTTCTTTTCGAGGCGCTGTATTTCGGTAATGAACTAAAACATGATCCTCATACTGACACTCATTTATCTCTGCTACCAAAGATGATACCGTTGTGTCTTGAATGGTAACTCCCGCATCATCTGAATCTATCAATCGAACTCTGAGGCTAGCCAATCGATGAACCTCACGGATCATTTCTTTTCTTTCTGGTTGTACGTGTGACAAGCTACCCATAGATTTATGACTGAGGGCATCGGCTACCACATTAGCCTTCCCGGGATGGTACAGAAAATCCACATCATAATCTTTTAACCTCTCCAACCATCGTCTCTGACGCAAGTTCAAGTACTTCTGCGTAAAGATGTATTGGAGACTCTTATGATCAGTATAAATATCAACATGGACACCGTATAAATAGTGCCTCCATATCTTCAAGGCATGAATCACTGCCGCTAACTCAAGATCATGGGTTGGATAATTCTTCTTGTGCTTCTTCCACTGTCTAGAATCATAAGCAACAACTTTACCGTGCTGCATCAACACACAGCCCAATCCAACACATGAAGTATCACAGTATACCACATAGCCATCTGCTCCTTCTGGAAGAGTCAAAACTGGTACTGAAGTTAACTTATCCTTCAGCGTCTGAAAACTCTGTTCACAAGCATCTGTCTATTGGAACCTAGCTAATTTCTGAGTTAATTTAGTCAATGGGGCTGAAAGAGAGGAAAATCCTTCTACAAACCTTCTATAATAACATGACAAGCCCAAGAAACTACGTATCTCCGTTGGTGCCGTGGGCCTTGGCCAATCCTTCACAACCTCAATCTTCTGGGCATCCATTCTAATGCCTTCCTATGAAATAATGTGACCCAGAAAAGCCACAGAGTTCAACCAGAACTCACACTTAGAAAACTTGACATACCACTCTTTACCTCGAAGAATTCCAAGCACTATCCGTAGATATTCTGCATGATCGGCCTCTGATGGCGAATATACCAGAATATCATCTATGAACATAATCATGAACAAATCTAGAAAGGGCATGAATACACGATTCATCAAATCCATGAATACAGCTGGGGCATTAGTTAGCCCGAATGACATAACACGAAACTCATAGTGGCTATATCTAGTCCGGAATGTCGTCTTCGGAATGTCCTCTTCCTTGACCCCGACCTGGTGATATCCTGATCTCAAGTCTATCTTCCAGAAATATTTAGCGCCTTGAAACTGATTGAATAAATCATCAATCCTTAGGAATGAATACTTATTCTTTACAGTCACCCTATTCAATTGCCTATAGTCAATACACATTCGCAAAGAGCCATCCTTCTTTCTAACAAATAACACTGGCGCTCCCCACGGTGATGTGCTAGGCCTGATAAAGCCCTTCTCAAGCAAATCTTTCAACTGCTCCTTCAATTCTTTTAACTCCGCAGGTGCCATCCTATAAGGAGGGATAGATATTAGCTGAGTTTCTGGCAATAGGTCAATAGAAAAATCAATCTCCATCTCTGGGGGAATGCCTGGAAGCTCGTCTGGAAACACTTGTGGAAACTCATTAACCATCGGAACAGGCTGAAGAGTCGGCGACTCTGCTTGCACATCTTGAACTCGAACTAGGTGAAAAATATACCTTTTTCTGATCATCTTCTCTGCCTTAAGGTAGGAAATAGACCTACCTAGGCGAAGCAGCATTGCCCTTCCATTCTAGGACTGGCTCGCCTGGAAACTGGAATCAAACCATCTTTGCTCTACAATCAACATTAGCATAACAAGAAGCCAACAAGTCCATGCCCATAATAACATCAAAATCAATCATATCTAACTCAATTAGATCTGCTACGGTATGACGGTCACAAACTATAACAACACAGTATCGGTATACCCGCCTAGCTATAACCGGATCACCAACTGGCGTAGACACCTCAAAAGGTTTAATCAACTCGGGCTCTATCCCAAACTTTCCGGCAACAAAAGGCGTAACATATGATAAAGTGGAACTTGGATCAATCAGTGCATAAACATCATGGGAGAAAACTGATAATATACCTGTAACAACATCAGGAGACGTCTCACAGTCCTGTCTACTAGCCAATGCATACACGCGGTGCTGAGGACCGCTTGAGCTAGATGCTCCACTCCTCTCCCTTCCTCGCCCTGCTGGCGTCTGAAAAACTTGCACTGAAGGGCGCACTGGCAGAAGATGAGCCAGCCACAGACCCTGTAGGCTGAACCATACCTGAACCAACCCCCATCGGGCACTCCCTCATCTTGTTGCCTGGCTGTCCACAAGCATAGCAAACATCTGAACCCAACCGACACTGA
This sequence comes from Lycium barbarum, assembly GCF_019175385.1. Lineage (NCBI taxonomy): Eukaryota > Viridiplantae > Streptophyta > Magnoliopsida > Solanales > Solanaceae > Lycium > Lycium barbarum. The sequence continues at coordinate 81,425,595 of NC_083341.1, forward strand.
CCTACATGTAACTTGCCACACTGAGTACATCGCGGCAAAGAGGGTCTCGTTTGGTCTGACTCTTATACAAGAAAATGGGGATAATGACGATGATGTCTCACATCGTATTGGTGTAGGGTGGATGAAATAGAGGCTTGCTTCAGGAGTGCTGTGTGATAAGAAGATGCCACCAAAACTTAAAGGCAGGTTCTACAAAGTGATTGTGAGACCGACCTTGTTGTACGGGGCAGAGTGTTGGGCAGTCAAGAGCTCTCACGTCCAAAAGATGAAAGTTGCGAAAATGAGAATGTTGAGATGGATGTGTTGTCACGACCCGTCTAGAGGGCCGCAACGAGCACCCGGTGCTAGCCCACCCGGGCACCCTTGGCTTACACATATACTTACATCTAGCTGAGACATACGATTAAACATACATCTCTTTCTTATTAATCACGCTAGTCCCATTGGACGACAACATCTTTAAATCATCATTGACATCTATGCCACATCAAATGTATATAAGCCGACGAGGCTATCAAAAGATATAAAAAATATAGGCTGACAAGGCTGGACACGTCTAATCATACACATGTGACTATGAGCCTCTAAGGAGAGTATAACATATCACATGAGCGGGACAGGACCCTGCTATGCCCACAATTATGTACACAAAAGAATAAGTACCCAAAAGCTATGGCTCCGAATGAAATGGAGCTCTGCTGTGAAGTTTCTGAGAAAGCAGCTATGGATCAAGCCTGTCTCCTTGTGCACCTGCGGGCATGACGCAGCGTCCACAAACAAAAAGACGTCAGTACGAAGAATGTACTGAGTATGTAAAGCATGATCAATATCAATATAGAAGCATAAATAGCAATATAAGAAATAGCATAGGATGGGAGATGGCAATATTGTCGTCATATGCACTTACTTCCCTTTCATAGGAACTTCCCTTGCTAATACGTATTTGTGTACATACATCATTATCTGTATTCCGTGATAGTACCCATACCATATTTGTGCTCGTATTCATATACAAGCCCTTATTCACATTCATATACATAGTCATATCATATTCGTACTCATATCATATACATAGCATTTCCATAGCATACCCGACCACGTAGGATCGGTGTTTTATACATACTTGGCCAATCAAGGCTTAAGGTTACTCATACCTGGCCCTACCAAGGCTTCAGGGTTATCCGTACCCTCTGCAGAGGCGCGCGCGTGTTACGTAATCGTATACATACTTATTTACATATCATACCCGGCCTCATAAGCTCGGGGTTCTATAATAGTCGTACATATACATAATAACTCATAAACATCTTTACTTTTAATCATTGTTATAATAATCGTCATCGTTATTATCATTATAGTCATCTTCAATAGCATTATCACTACTATCGTCATCCACCTCTTCTACCTTAATAGGCCTACTCGTAATACGAGAAACTTAGTACAATCGTAGCGTATCAAGAATCGTGAGCTTACAAGCTCGGAAGATCAATTCATTTGGAAGACAACATACTTGTATAGAGGATTTAGATGTTTTGCCAAAGAACCATGCCTTATGAAAGAAGGGTTAGCCTTACATACCTTTCCGTCGCACTATTCTACACTTGCGCGTTCCCCTCCAACGTTAGCGTCTACCTTCATTAAAGTCATACTATCATTAGAATCGATAATTAGCACACATAGCTAAAACTAGGGGAAAATCAGACAACATTTCCTTCATCATCATAATTCAACTCCCAAACGTCAACAATACATTCACAATATCATAACAATGGCCATTAGTCATTCACATTATCCACATTCCTCAATTTACTTTCATTTGCCCATATCTATGGCTATAACACATGATTTCGTCCATTCACATACAATGTCTATTTCATGGTCTTTCAACATCATTTATAACCAATTCATGTCACAATATAACAACAATCATGATCCGATTCCAACTAATTCTCTAAATGGCACTATTCATCATTCGTGACCCATTTTACCATATTCTTCTACACTCCAAGTATTTCAACTCTCCAATATCTTAAACAACATATAAACATCATGAATCTTACCTTAGATGTTGTAGGAACAAGCTTTAGTTGATAATACTCCACTTTGAGCAAAACCCTAGTTTATCTCCATTTGGATTTCTTGACCTTGGATGATCTTGATGGTTTTCTTACACTTGATTCCCTTGATTTATGTTGTTGATCACCAAATATCCTTGAATTCTTGTGGAATATATGTAGAGAGATGTTCTAGAGATAAGGGGTGTGATGTAGAAGTGAAATGAAATAAACCTTGGTCCCCTTATTTAATGACTTGAAAATCTGATTTGAAGTGCACAGTGATCGTAAACTTGGTTTACGGTCCGTATTCCAGTTTACGGACTAATTGATGTGATTCTTTGAGTTAACAAAGAGCCAATCGACCAGGATCTTGTTCTTGAAGCGATTTGATGGGCAGAATTCAAGAAACGAACGTAAATCGGGCTATACTTCTCGGAATTATGTGATTTCAAGACGAGGAGAAAGATGACGATTTGAATATAAAAATAACTATTGAATCGTTTAAAACAAGTAAATATTGAGTGCACAACGATGGAAAGAAAATTAAGGTTTTGGGTATGAACTAGAACGAATTTTAATCAAGAACCGCGTTCTTGAATGATCAAAACAAATAAAGTTCCTAAGTCACCACTTGAAATCAATTAACGTGATAAAGAAACACCACACGCTATTGAAAACAAGATAAAGACTATCACCACCTTGCTTGGAACCAAAAACAAGGATAAAGAACACTAAATAGAGAAAATAACTCTATTGCAAAATTTAGGTTTCTGCTCAAAAACGTGAATAGTATATTTACAAGTAATGAGAACCCTTTATATAGGCCTAGGGTCTCTTCTTTTATGACTACAAATCCCTATTCTACTCTAGAAAGGAAATAGCTAAAAACAAGGAAAGTAAAATCCCTATTCTATAAGGAAAGGAAAAGAATAAAGAAAACAAGAATCCTACTAGAACTAGAATAAAGATCCTACTAATGATAGGAAATTAAATCCTACTATAATATAAATCAAGAAACAAGAAACCTATTTAGAAAAGGATTCAAGAAACAAGAATGGGAAATAATCTTCAAACTTGAGCTTCTTGGGCTTTTCTTTTTCTTGAATTTCAATCTTGTGTTTCTTGATTTTCTTGGATTTCTTGATCTTCTTCATCTTTCATCATTCTCCCCTTGTTGAGAAAGACTCGTCCTCGAGTCTAAAGGCTCCATAAACGGTGAAAGATTAGCCAAAAAAAAAAATTGGGAACAATCCATACTCACCAAGCTCTAAGTTGCATTTTTCTAACTTTTCATAGAGCTTCATCACGTTCAAAGAAAACTTTGCATATGGCCGAACTAAATCCCACTTTCTTAGTATTAACTTTTTTCCATAATTTCTCAAACCTATCATCTTAAACCGATCTTCATGAATCTTGAATACTCCCGTGTCGATGCGATACTTGTATGCAAAATCTGAGTTAGTGCCACAAAAACGTTTAAATAAATCAAATTCATGTACCTTTGGATCAGGGTTAGAGAATAAATCATGTCTGCTTATGAGCTCCTTGATGATTTTGATGCTCTCATATTTGACATGATTATAGCCATTAACCTCAATGAAATTGAGAGATATTAAATCTACACTTTCTTGCAAAGATTCAACCCTTTGAGGAATAAATCTTGCTCGAATTAGATAATAAATTAAACTCTCATTCATAAACTCCTTTTTCAGCAACTTATTCTCTTTCTCTTCCAAATCTTCATAGACTATTGGTCCTATGCAATCTGTTACTTTGGTTGGTGTGGAGTAAGAAACAAAATCGGTATTCTTTTTGAAATCCCTTTTTGGAAACTCAATCTCACAAATAGTTGGATGCTCCAATGGATCCTCATCAAACTTTGGAGGTAAATCCTCCACCTGTGGATCCAATACATTTTCCTCCTTCGTTTGTTGTTCCATATTTATGGGACCAATGATTTGTAATTTGGTCACAAAAGAATCATCAACATTCTTGGAGTTTTTAGCAACATCTTCTTGATTCAAGGGAACCAATTTAATTCTTCGTCCATCCTTTGTAAAAGAGTAGGTATTACGATATTCATCATATTTAGCACACCTATCGTACACCCATGGTCTTCCAAGTAATAAGTGGCAAGCATCCATCTTTGTTACATCACACCAAACAAGATCATTATATATTTTGCCAATAGAAAAAGAAACTAGGCATTGATAAGTTACCTCTAAACCACCATCATCATTCTCAAATTTGATGCTATAAGGATATGGATGAAGTTTTGTTAACAAGCCAAGTTTAGAAACCATCTCTTCAGAAACAACATTAACATGACTTCCTTTATCAATGATTACCGAACATACCTTATCATGGGAGGTACATCTAGTGCGGAAAAGAGATTCCTTTTTCCATAGTTTTTCATCTTCTTGAACCAAACGTCCTCCTCTTGGTTGCATACTCATCCTACTCTTCAACTGTGCTCTGATACCAAATTGATGTGATTCTTTGAGTTAACAAAGAGCCAATCGACCAGGATCTTGTTCTTGAAGCGATTTGATGGGCAGATTTCAAGAAACGAACGTAAATCGGGCTATACTTCTCGGAATTATGTGATTTCAAGACGAGGAGAAAGATGACGATTTGAATATAAAAATAACTATTGAATCGTTTAAAACAAGTAAATATTGAGTGCACAACGATGGAAAGAAAATTAAGGTTTTGGGTATGAACTAGAACGAATTTTAATCAAGAACCGCGTTCTTGAATGATCAAAACAAATAAAGTTCCTAAGTCACCACTTGAAATCAATTAACGTGATAAAGAAACACCACACGCTATTGAAAACAAGATAAAGACTATCACCACCTTGCTTGGAACCAAAAACAAGGATAAAGAACACTAAATAGAGAAAATAACTCTATTGCAAAATTTAGGTTTCTGCTCAAAAACGTGAATAGTATATTTACAAGTAATGAGAACCCTTTATATAGGCCTAGGGTCTCTTCTTTTATGACTACAAACCCCTATTCTACTCTAGAAAGGAAATAGCTAAAAACAAGGAAAGTAAAATCCCTATTCTATAAGGAAAGGAAAAGAATAAAGAAAACAAGAATCCTACTAGAACTAGAATAAAGATCCTACTAATGATAGGAAATTAAATCCTACTATAATATAAATCAAGAAACAAGAAACCTATTTAGAAAAGGATTCAAGAAACAAGAATGGGAAATAATCTTCAAACTTGAGCTTCTTGGGCTTTTCTTTTTCTTGAATTTCAATCTTGTGTTTCTTGATTTTCTTGGATTTCTTGATCTTCTTCATCTTTCATCACGGACCGTCCTTCATGGTCGTATTTAATCATAACAGAACCAGAAAATTAGGCTGAAGCATGGTGATTTACGATCACGGTTTACGGGCCGTAAACCACTTTACGGTCCGTATTTTGGGTCGTATTTAACCATTTGATCAATTGGCAGAAAGTTGAAGTTTTGGAAGCCAAAATACGACATGGCAGTTTACGGACCGTATACCACTTTACGGTCCGTATTTCACTTTACTACCAACTGGCCAGAATGCAAGCCTGCAACTTTTCACATTTCCAAAACCTATAATTAGTCATTGCGAAGCATAACCTATATCTTATCGCAATTGCCTTTGGAATCTTATTTAGGGTCATCAAATGTCGTTTCTTACTCATGGAAACATCATACACTCGTGCTCATCACTAGGTCATTCACTTGCGTACCAACGGAAGATTTTACGAGGTGTAACATGTGTGGGCTCACCAGGTGAGATAAGATTAGGAATGAAGATATTCGGGATAAGGTTGGAGTAGCATCAATGGAGGACAAGATGAGGAAGCGAGGCTGAGATGGTTTGGGCATGTGAGGAGGAGAGGCACAGATGCCCAGTGTGGAGGTATGAGAGGTTAGCTATGGATGGTTTCAGAAGAGGTAGGGGTAGGCCGAAAAAGTATTGGGGAGAGGTGCTACGACAGGACATGGCGCAGGTTCAACTTACTAAGGACATGACCTTAGATAGGAGGTTTTGGAGGACTCATATTAGGGTAGAAGTCTAGTAGGTATTCACTGTTTTCGATCTATAGTCTATTGTCATTTGTTTCTTGCTACTATATGTTGTTTCTTGTACTTCGATTATCTTATTTATCTGTGGTAGCTACTGCTCCCTTTTTTCAGACTGCTCTATTTTGACTTATTCGCTTTCTTTAGTTTCATTTGCATTTTGCTTTGAACTGCTTATGCTTATCTAACCTTTCTCGTTGTGTCTTCTCTTGAACCGAGGGTCTTTCGGAAACAGCCTCCCTATCTTCAGAGATAGAGGTATGGTCTGCGTACACTTTACCCTTTCCAGACCCCACATTGTGGGATTTCACTGGGTATGTTATTGTTGTTGTATCTGGCCTGACTCTTGTCGGTACTGAGAACCTGACGCTCTAAAACTCTGGCCCGCTCTGGAATAAGAAGACCGGTCAAATCTCGGACCTGGGAACCGCGGAGGTGCACTCCCTGCCTGCTGATAAGAATACCTGGGACGTTGTTGTCTCTGTCCTCTCTTGAACTCACTAACCATATCAAAAGATCTAGACCTCTTACCACGGCTCCGGTCACGCTCACGCTCTATCCTCCACTGGCGCTTACGATCCTCCAAATTCTGTGCACACGCCTGTATACGGGAGATGTCAATGCTTGGCTGTAGTGCAGCAATCGTGCACTCATCTATCAAGTGTGGCCCTAGACCGGCCACAAAGCGATGAACTCTATCCTCCATCTCAGCCACTATAGCTGGGGCATATCTAGCCAAGGAATCGAAATGTACACAATACTCTTGCACATTCATATTGCCTTGCTCAATACGTAGGAACCTATCTGCTCGGGCCCATCGGACCTCTGGAGGTAAGTAATGGCAAAAAAAAGTATTGAGAACTCTGGCTACACAGCTGAATGGGCATTTTCTCCCCTAGATAACTCCCATGCCTGATACCACTGTATCGAAATATGCCGGAGTCTATATAAAGCCAACTCCACTGACTTAACCTCATCCGCATGCATAACCCTTAAATTCCTCTACATACTATCAATGAAATCCTGGGGGTCCATATTTTGCTTCACCATAGAAAACTCAGGAGGACCTAACCCAAGGAAGATCTTAACCCTCGAACTACTAGCCCTGTCTGCTGGGTCAACACCAACTCCCTGCCGTTGTGCCTGGGCTGCTACTAATCTGGTTAACAATCATCCCATACATCCTGGGCCTTTGCATCCGGTTGAGGAACTGAGGCTGGTGCTGGAGACGGGGTGTGCGATGTCTCAGACGACCCCTCACTCTGAATCACTTCCTGGGACCTCGTGGCCTGTCGAGTAGGGCTAGTGGCCTCACCGACCACCCTCTTGCCATTTTGGGCGGCTGTAGCTTTCTTGCAGGGCATCGCTGAAATCCGAACAATTCATCAGAAGAGAACTCTTAACACAGGGCTCTATCGCACAATCTAAGAGAGAAAGAATGATATCCTCATAACTCATGTACTTGCATGAACTAGTATCTACCTAAACCTGCAAAAGTCGGCGTAACTGACAATGCCTCTATGGGCACATAATATGCATACTCATTCATACCTATCAATGATGATCGTGCATCTATATGAGTGCGTATATAACGCCTAATATGCGTGCGTATATAACGCCTGATGTATGTGCGTATATAATGCCTGTAAGACTCTATGGCATTTCGTCATATCATAGTGGCTCCTCTGTGGCCATAATCAATATCATCATCATAGTAGTAATGCGCATATAACGCCTGATATATGTGCATATATAACGCCTTCTAGTCATGGGTCAATGTACATAAATATAATAAATGTATGCATGAATAAACTGTATGAACAGGACTGGCTACACAAGACTGGACCCATGAACTGAAGGATTACTCATAAATGGGGTAAATGAACATCAAAGACTGAAGAACTCCTAATACTTCTAAGAGTAGAGTAATATGGAAACTCACTTACTCGCTTGTTGGATCGTATCATAGGAACATGCCAAAAGAAGAAAGGAATGACCTTAACATACCTGGAAGTATATTCAATCGTCCAACTTCTACCTCTCGACCTTGAAAGTCTACAATTAAGATAACACAGGGCTTAATTAGGCTATTTACTTCGGTTACTAACCATCCTCAAATGCGAATAAAGCTCAACGAACTATAGACAATAATTTCTTTTGTAAGCTTACAACTCTCCAACTTCTCATTCGATCCCACCTCAACTACAATACTCACATCAACAATGCCAACACACACACACACACACACACACACACACACATATATATATATATATATATATATATATATATATATATATATATATATCAAGATATACGTAAACCTGCTTCCAATCATCTCTTTATATAACCCTATATCACTACATTACCCTTCATCACTTAACACTTCTCTTCACTTAATATCACAAAAACTCTTGATAACCAACTTAAATACAAAGGTAGAAATCATTTACATACCTTGAGGGGTCAAGAATCCCAAGAATCACTTAAACTTCAACTCCCTAAACTCCACAACTTGAAGAAACCCTAGAAGCAACCTTCTTTTTCACCATTTTGGGTTTACGGGGTCCAGGTCTTGTCAAATCTTCACTAATATGATGAAAAGTATTGGAAGAGAATATATTAGGGTTTTCTGATTTGGAGAGAAGGAAAAATATGAAATAGGGTCATGGACCACCTATTTATACTTGGAAGCCAAAAAGGCTACAACGTCCAGTTAGACAAGCGGGTCGATGGCCCGCCGACATGTCGACGGTCTATCGACTTGCCCCATCGACTTGCGCCTGTAGATGTATGGCTGTGGGATCCCGTCAACGCCGTGCGTCGATGGTCCGACGAACATGTCAACGACCTGTCGACGATGACTGGTGTCTTGCAGATTTTTCTGGTGCAGTTCAGATCGCGTCGATTCAATTCGCTCATCTTTTTAATCTATAAATTGCTAGGAATATCTGCTGGTACCCTCATACATGGGGTAAGGCACTTTCTACTCCAAACTCGGGCTCGGGTCTCTATTCCAAGGGCATACCCTACTAGGAAACCATAGTTTCTACTACTACGAACACGAGGGTTGTAACAAATGATGTCCACCATAGCAGGACCTTTACCGCTATAGCGGGACCGCCGCAGCAAGAAGTCAACCTCTGCATCGGTCGACGGGAGGCAGAATCAACGTTTTATATTCTTATTTTCGAACTCATTCCCTACATAACTCCAAAACAGTTCCTAAGAACTCTTGTGCCGATTTTCTAAGGCCAGAGTAAAATACTCTTGAAAGGTAAGTCTCAACCCTTTACATTGTTCACTCTGTCATCACATTAAGTTCCAAGATAAGTGAGGTTCGCTAATGGTGAATGAAGGACTAAAACCCTAGAACTTAAGAAACCCTAGAATTGTCACACCCTAGCAATGGTAGGGCATGACGGGCACTCGACTCTCATCAGAGTCGAGCGAACCCTTAGACATTCACTCTATCAAAACCTGTCATTTCAAAAAATTTTAAAAACATAAAACTTTTCCAAATAGAAATCATTATCTTTATAACGATTATGAAAACTTTCAATCAAATAAGTACTTTACACCAATTGAAATCATCTAAAATACATACTCTTTTAGAATCCACAAATGACTCAACTGACATCACTTTGTCGACATCTCGACAAACATACCACAGGATATTGTCTGCAGAAGTCTCTAAGAAGTAAACTGAACATTATGAGTCAGGAAAGGACCCTGACATACCCATAATCATACATATTTATACATGACTCAACACAATTCCAGAATAAGGTGGAACTTGCCAATCCCAGCTGACGTCCAAGCAACCTAGCTATACACTTAACCTACCAAACAATCTGGGGTTGCGGGCATGAACGTAGCGTCCCCAGGCCAAAGGACGTCTATACGGATAATGTACTGAGTATGTAAGGTGGTAACAAGTCATAATCATAATTTGAATTAGGAGAGAAGAAATCACAATTTAAGTCAATACCTGCAGCCTTCGCTGGAAGAAACATAAATGTGCACACGAAGTCTCAAAACAATCTTTAAGTAAATAATGCAATCCAACACACATGCTGCTTCCGACATGTTAATAGAATGGTCCCTTTCAGACAGCTGCTTCCAGCTAGTATCACAATAGTCCCTTCGGACGGCCGCTTCCGGCATAATAATGATGGCCCCTTAGGGCAGCCGCTTCTGGCTTAATATCACCATCATATCAACACAAACGCAATCCACAAATATCAATTTCAATTCATATCATAAGTCACTAATCAATTCATCACAATCTAGTTATTGGCCTTAGTCTCTCATAAGAAGAAGTTATCAAATTTGTATCTCACTAGACTTAGGAGGACATACTTCCAGGTTTGAGGGTAGAATTGTTATGAAATTCTTACTACTTATATTCTACTCCATTTCATCTTATTGCCCTACCCAAATAATAAATGATCATATCAATACAAAGGGATGATACTATGGAATGTAAACATAAATCATAAATGAAATGAAGTAGTAAAATCTCGCACCCCGTTCGGAGTGGTTTTGAAAATCAAACTTTATATTTCCTTTAGTATAAAACTCATTTCCTTGAAATCATTAGTAAAACCATATACACAACTCAACTTTGCACCTTATGGGTGTTCCCTTCAGAACAGAATAGGAGTACAATATCAATAAGCTATCGCAAGAAACATTTAGACCTTAGTCGTCTAAGAATGGAATCATATGGAATACATATAGAATGAATAACAACAAGAATCATGCCAAAGGAAGAAAGGTTTGCCTTACATACCTTATTTACGCCTCAAGCTAATCCTCGAGTCCCCTCTCGAGCTTAGTAAACTAATATAGGGATTAAAACTAGGCCAACAAGATTATTCTAACTAATCATTTATTCTTTTACCTAACGGGATTTGGACAACATCTCCTCTATAATCCGACCAACCCAACAATTCCAAATTCATCTAATAACCAACAACAACAACAAATCTAACAATTTAAAACAATAATATAACTAAACCCATCTTACAATTCCATCCAAAACAGCCCTTAAACCACAACTCCTTAATATTCTGTATACGATAATTATAACTATATTTGTAACACTTTAATCCGTTAAATCTCTGCGTAATCATCTCAATAACAAAGATGAGAAGATAATACATACCTTAGCAACAACTCAACCACAAAAATATCATCCCCCAAGTTCAATATTTAGCTTAAAATGATGACGACAACTCGTACTACACTTTATCCTTCACGAGCCTCGGGATTCGGGGCCTTGAACTTGATCGAACCCTTGCTTTATCTCTCTAACTGTCCTACTCTCTCTCTAAAATGTTCTGGATATTTTGGTATGAAATGAGGAAGATAAGGGTGAAAAATTTCCTTAAATAGCAAGGGAAGTGGGCCTGACCCGACTTGGAGTCGGATTGGGCCGAGCCCACACTGCCCAGTTTGACCTTTCCGCCTTAAAACGTCCATAACTTTTTATCCCGATGTAGCATGAAGGCTCACAACCTATTGTTGGAAAGGTATTTCAATTATCTACAACCTTATTTATTGTTCCCAAATTCTAAACTTATAATGGCGTGTTGGCCTCTTAAAGCTAGATCACCCGAAAACGTACCCTTAAATCATCCTTTTGGAGTGCTTATGCTCATATTTGGCTTAAGCGTCCTTCTAAGAATTGATCAACTTCCCATGTAATATTCATATAACTTGTCATATTCCCTTTATAAAATCCCAACATGTGGGCCCCACCTTAGCTTACCGTTACGAGAGCTATATATCTTTTAACGTATTATTCCAATCATATTGTACGAATTCCAAATATCATATTCATGCTATCCTCATGCTAATATAGTAGAATTTCATCCTTTATACTCGTAATATATTATTCTCCTTGATCTCACATTATGCCATCTGCAGCCTTAGTAACGCGAAATTTTCTAGGGTGTAACAAGAATAATGAATGGGTTAGTGATTTTATTGTTGTTTATTCATCTAAGATTATAGATTATCATTTCCTAGGGTGGGAGTTCAAGTTCTAATGGATGAGAATGATATATTGAGACTTAGGGTTTCATAAAGATGGTAACTTTGGCATAAAAACTGCTTGTAAAAGGGTTGAATTGATTAGAAAACCCATGAATGGGAATAGTATGATGGTTGGGGTTGATTTTCGATGAATTCACACTTAGTGATAGTTCACCCATTTGAAAAGGGTAGAAGTAGTTGGGTTCTCTTCCCCAATTGTTGATTGTTTGAGTAGATGATCCATCACTCACTTAGCGTTATGATTGCTAGAGTTTGATCATTCTGAAGCTTTGAAGGGGAAAGCTATTGCAGAGTGATTGCATTGTTCCAGTTCGGCTTTGAGGTAGGTTACGGTCTGCTTGAGTTAGACTTTGATTAGTTGATTGTATATGCTATGAATTTGATAGAAGAAAGCATGATTAGGGCTTCGGACGTACATCTAGCATATCCTACATCACCATAATCACGTAGTCAATTACACTACATGTCAATAATTGCGTAAATAACAATAATGATCCCACATAATCTGAAATCATACCAACCTAATTGTATCACCACTTTACACCATGCCCGAAGGCCTATCATGCTTTCCCCATCAATACTACGTAACACATGCGAATCACTAATCAAAGTCTAACAAAGGTAAGCCATAACCTACCTCTATTGCCGAACATGATCCTTGAACCATCAAACCTGCGCCTTCCCCTCCCGGATAGTGTCCGAACACTCAAAGTCTAGCAATTAAATGATCTACATTAGACTACGATTCTAATGATATAACTATTGCTATACTTTCGAAAAAACCCCAAAATGTAATCCCGGGCTCATAAGGGTAAAAGGAGAAATTAAAGGTAAAATTACGCTACCCGAAGTCTAGATAATAACCATCCTTAATTTCATGGAATTCTAATTACAATAAGGCCTTCAATTTCATTAATATCCCCAAACCCCCAATTTCAACCTAGGGTTTATACATTTCTAATGCTCAATCCAACATGATTACAACCACTAAATAATGACAAGAACCAAATGAAAAACATGAAACTAGGATTAGGAACTTACCCCAAAGCTTAGATTAGTATAAGTCTCTTGAAAACTCTTCAAAACAACCTCAAGAACTTTGAATTTGGAAATGGTGATGAACTCTCAGATTCTAGGGATTAAATCCGTTGTTGCTACAGTGATGTTACACCCCGTACTTTTATACATTAAGTTTCTTCATGAGTTGGTTGCTAAAGATCCGGAAAGTGGAGTTATCTTCAAGGATATATGAGATTAGATGTGTTCATCTTGAGTATATGAAGGTTTATGTTCATGATTGGCATGTGTTGGAAGGATTAGAGGATGAATGAATCAAAGAGAATACATTTCCTAAGAATTGTTTTTCGGAAGTGAAAAATATGGGCCATATTTTGGAAATACGGACCATATTTTAAAATATGGACCGTATTTCCTTAGACAGAGAGTGAGATTTTTAGCCTGAGAAATCCGGTCCAAGATATGGACTATTATTTGAAAATACGGTCCGTACTTGTGACCATATTTTTAAATCGGCCCAGTTATGTTTTTTTTTTATAATTCATATACCTTTCAGTTTATATCATTTTCTCCACTTCCCCAGATCTCCAACTTTCTAGAAAACACTCTCCAATAATATCCAATCAACTCCTACTAAAAATCAAGGATTAAAAGAGAAGATTAATTGTTTAAAGGTTCTAAAGCGATCATGGAAGCTTGTTTCTCCTCTTGGTGGTAGTTTTGGAGGATACTTCAAGGTGAATCACTCTTGGAATTGATGTGTTTTTGAGTTTTGAGGTAAGATTCTATCTTAACTCCATGTTTATGAGTTTATATAATGGTTATGCTAGGTTTGGAGGGAAAGGAGTTGGAAGAAAGGTTCAAACTTGAATTTGAGTTTATGTTAAGATGTAATTTAACTTGAGTCATGTCGTAAATGTGTTCTTAAGCTAAAACCTTGTTGTAAGGATAACAGTTGGTGTTGAGATGGTATTAAGGATGTTATACTTGGTATAATTGGAAGAAGAAAGTGTATAAATGTTGCATACAAAGCGTATATTTGCCTGTTTTGATGTAAATCTTGGAGTGAGTAGTGATGTGGAATTAAAGAGACTTATATGAGATTGTTGTTGCGTTATTGGCTGCTAGGTGTACCGTAGTTCCTACAGAGATTGGAATACTAGCCCGACAGTTTCATTGAGGCATTTCGTTTATGACTTGAGGTATGTTAAGGCTGACTTTCCTTCTTTTGGCATGATCCTTATGAGCGAAACGTAAATATAACACTACTCTATAATGATTCTATTCTTAGTAGCTAGGGATGTTCCATGTTGATTCATGTTCTAGAATGTTGTTTTAGTAAGTCCTTCTTCAGATTCAGTATGATTCCTATTGTCACTTGTTGATGAAAATGCTAGTTGATAATGTTGTTCGGAGGTGTAACGACCTTATGTCACGCTGACAGATTCAGGATGTACTCTTATCCTATTCATGCATTGCATTATATATATATATATATATATATATATACATACATACAAACCTATGACCCCTCATGCGTTATATATACGTATATTATGTATTATATATGTGGTGTATGGAGAAGGTGACGTCATTATATACGCACTACCACTTGATCAGCTAGTCACATGATGATGATGCCCACAGAGGCCGATATGATATGATGGGATGCCCATAGAGGCTTGACATGTGTTATATATGCATATATATGCATATATATATATATACATACATATATATATATATATATATATATATATATATATATATATATATATATATATATATATATATATATATATATATATATATATATATATATATATATTACCCCATGTATGCATGCATAATATTTATGCATATCATTGGCCCATAGAGGTAGATCAGACATACAGGTTGCATTCATTTTATCCTATGTACTTTTATGTCTCTTTCATGTTATTTTTATGCCTTACATACTCAGTACTTTGTGACGTCTCTTTTTCTGAGGGTGTTACGTTTCATGCCCGCCGGTTCAGGTAGATAGGTTGACAATCCGCCCCTGTAGGTTGCTGTTCAACTGATATTGGAGCATTCATCTTTTTTCGGAGTTGTTGTTGTGTTTTTGGTATGTTATACTTTTGTGTGCATACAGGTATGGTGGGGCCCTGTCCCGACCTTATTATGTCATATATTCCAGTAGTGGCTTGTATATAGTCATGGTATTGTTAGACATTGTATGGCCCCATCGGCCTATATTCTTGCTGTACAGTATTTCATGATGGCCTTGTCGGCTTGCACTGTTTTGTCAGGCACAGTTATATAATATGTCTTTTCGGGCTCATCCTTTTTTTCAACATATTCTCTTATGATTTAGCATATTTTGATCTGATGACCCTCGAGGTCCACTTTTATTTATGATTATGATATGAAAGCATGGTTAGTGGTGCTCGGTAGGTAGGGCCCGGGTGCTCGTCATGGCCCTCCAGTTGGGTCATGACAAGTGATGCCTTTGCGATCGCGGTCTGAGGCCATGCGATCGCAAAAAGGAAAATCCAACCCGTCCAGACGAACCATCGCGATAGTGAGACCATAGAACACGATCGCAAAACATGGCGACTGATCCACTTAAACACGTGCCTCCACGCGATCGTGGAACCTCACCACGAAATCACGAAAGTTTGTTTTTGTTACACTTTGGAAATTTCATGTCGTCGCGTAGTGAAGGAACCAATGCGATCTTATGGGTAACAGGAAGTTCTTAAGACTATAAGACGGATATTTAGTAGTCCTAGAATGCATACGTTAAGATTTTGAAGTCATATGAATTGATGAAATAAGGAGTGATAAGGACAAGTGGATTATAAGTGGTGTTTAGGAAAGGTTTCCTAAATTATTGCATTAAGAATTATTTGGTAAGGCCTTGAGGGCGAGTTATAGGGATGTTTAGATCATTAATAAAGTATTAAACAAGTGTTAAGAAGGATGTATAAGGATTGGAGATCAAACGAAACGACGAGGACAACTTCGGAAAAACTGTGAGTTACACGACCACCTTATACGGAGCGTGGAACTTTATACGGAACGTATAAGGGTCCGTATAACCCAACAGCAACAATGTTTTCCATGGTGGTGAACCACGAACACTTATACGGGCCGTACAATGTTATACGGACCGTATAAGTGGTCCGTATAATGCCTGACAGACTGATTAAGTTGCAACTATAAATACATGTTCCCACTTTATTTTCTCATTCTTTCCACTTATCCACTTCTCTTCAAGCTTCTAGAATATTCCATACATTTCATTTTCAAGAATACAAGGGGAAATTAAAGGTTTATACCATAAATTCAAGTGAATAGAGTGCAAGGAAGCTCTTTGGGGTTGCTAGAGTCAAGAAATCCCTTGGAAGTTGAAGCTAGGTTTTCTTCATGTGAAGTATTGCCAACCAAAACCCGTTCCTACACATTCAAAGGTGAGTTTTATGATTATTCCATGTTGTTTAAGGTATTGAAAAGTTGAAACACTTGGATTATGGAAGAAGATGGAAAAAGGGGTTACAAAATATGGAATTCGTGGTAATTGTGAATAGTAGATTAATATGAATCATGAATATTGATACGATTGTGATTGTAATCACGTTATGAATGATGTTAAGAGTATGAGAAAAACATTAGATGAGAATGAATGTAACGTTGTATTATGATTATGATTATGGATGACCTTAAGAGGAAGTTTCGGGGATTGGATAATAATGACTTTAAATAAAGTTATTGATGATGATATTATGAATGTTATTATTGACGTTTGGGAGTTGATATATGATATGGAGAAAGTATTAGGAACAAAGGAGACGCTGCTCAATTTTCTATAGCTTTAGTTCAAACACGCTTATGTTATCGATTATTTAATATGAGTATAAACTCTCTTGAAGTTAGAAACGTGAATATTAGAGAGGAACGTTCAAGCAATAGAGTAGCTAAACGAAAAGGTATGTAAGGCTAGTCCCTTCTTTCTAAGGCATGATTCTTATGACACGATATTCCCTATCTCTTCATGACTTTCGTAAATCCTGAAAATTATGAGTCAATCATAGTAAAGAGCTTCACATGAGATAAGATAAGAGATATGTTACGAGCATGATAATGATGATGAGGTGTCTAAGTCTAAAGAGTCTAAGGCCATGATATTATGTTTCTACAAGCTAATTATTCTTATTATGATCCATTGATGTTGTTCATTGTATACACTCACCTTATATGCTAATTCCTTCAAGGTGAGGCAGAATGCTTACGAATACTCCATAATGAAATCGGGGGTTCACGACCTTACGTTACCCCGATAGATGTATAGTCTGTCTTGAGTTTTACGCATGATTCATAATAAGCATATGATGATGATATTTCACAGTGCCTACATGGCCGGGCAGACACCGCTAAGGCGGGCAGCGTATTACACCATGTCTAGATGGCATGGGCAGACACCACTAGTGGGCGGCATGAGATGGTACCCCGGACGCGAGAGGCCTGGACGCGGGCTAATGATTATCACACCGTACCTATATGGTCGGGCAGCTTATACATATATGCATACATGATATGATGATGATTATGAAGTAAGTTAGCATGCAGTATTTTAGTTTTAAGTGACAATCCGTTACAGATCGCTCTTCACTCGATGTCTCCGTATTTCATTGACATATCATTATTGTTTATGCCTTACATACTCAGTACAATATTCGTACTGACGTTCGTTTTCTTTGGACGCTGTGTTCATGCGTATAATTAGACAGGGAGACGGTGTAGATTCATAGAAGCCATCAGCAAATTTACTGGAGCACTCCATTATTCCGGAGGTGCTATTTGATTTATTCTTTTGTGTACATATACGTATTTTGGGCACGACGGGGTCCTGTCCCATCCATATGTCTAGTACTCCAGTAGAGGCTCGTAGATACGCATGTGTGGGTAGTATGGTCTCACGAGGTTACTATTGTATTTATATTATTATTTTGATAGCCGAAGGGCTTATGTATATAAGAGTAATTATGTTTCCAAATGAAAAATGGTTTTCCTATGATGGAGTATAAATTAATGAATGTACGCTTAATGAGTATGACAAGTAATAGAATGAGTGGTGCTCGGTGGTTAGCCCCGGGTACCCGTCATGGCCCCTAGTCGGGTCGTGACAAAAGTGGTATCAGAGCAGTTCAGTCCTAGGAAGTGTCTACGAGCCGTGTCTAGTAGAGTCTTTTTATGGTGTGTTGCGTGCCACACTAATAAACAGGAGGATACAGGGCATTTAGGAAAAATGACCATCTTTCATCTTAAGAGATCGTGCGATAGAGCTACGTTATAAGATTTTCTCTTTCTTAATAATGTGCTATGATTTCAGAAATACCGCTAAAGGGAAAAGCTACAGCCGCCCAGATGGGCAAGGCTACGATGAAAAGGCGGGTGGAAAGAGAGCTGGCCAATGAATGTAGAAGAGGGCGAATCACATAATGAGGCCCCATCTAATACTTTCTCCACTCCGCCCAATTTAGAAGAACAAGAGGGGGCTTCAGCTCCAGCTCCCATGTGTCCAGTTCCTCCACTGGTTGCTTCGGGTCAACAAGTGACCGAGGCTATATATCTATTGACACAGTTAGTTGCCGCCCAGGCACAGCGGCAGAATGCGGGTCCAAGTGATCGGGAAGCTAGTACCAGAGCCCGTGATTTCATGAGTTTGAATCCTCCGGAATTTTTCGGGTCAAAGCCGAATGAAGACCTACAAAGTTTTATTGATGAAATGTTGAGAACCTTGAAGATTATTCATGCCTCCAAAACCGAATCTGTGGAGTTGGCATCTTATAGACTCCGAGATGTGGCGGTGTTATGGTACAATAATTGGATATCATCAAGAAAAGAGAATGCGCCTCCTCCCGTTTAGCAAGAATTTGTAGATGCCTTCATTCGTCACTATTTGCCGCCCGAGGTCCGCCGAGCATGAGCGGATAGATTTTTATGTTTGAAACAAGGAAATATGAGTGACCGGGAGTATAGCCTTCAGTTTAATTCCTTGGCTAGATATGCCCCGACTATGGTGGCCGACATGGGAGATAGAGTGCACAGGTTTGTGAGTGGCCTAGGACCACATTTATTTAAGGATTGTTTGATGGCTTCGTTGCAAGATGGGATGGATGTTTCCCGCATTCAAGCCCATGCTCAGAATTTAGAAGGACAACAACATCCGCAAAGGGGTGATGGTGATATTGATAGAGGGCAAAGCAAGAGGGCCAGATCTATGGGGGCAGGTAGTGATTATAGAGGGGGATTGAGGCAGACATATCCCAGGTATTCAGGCCAGTCAGTCACTAGTGCGCCTCCACGATTTTCAGGTAGGAAATTCGATCGCTCCTTTTATTCAGGACAGGGTCAGAGTTCGAGGGCCTCAGATTCTCAGTTTGGGGGAGATTATAACCAGAGGAGACCCCCTAGTACCGTGATGCAGTCAGTACAGTAGACTACATTTCGGACAGTGTCGCCAAGGTTCAGATGCTTGTTATGCCTGTGGCCAGGTGGGGTACATGATGCGAGATTGCCCGTCGATGAGTGGTAGAGTTGGGGTTCAGCCCACAGGATCAGCGGCTGGTGCATCTTTAGTGTGCCCGGTAGGGCAGACTCTCCAGATCCCAGCAGGTCGAGGTAGAGGCAGAGGGGGCGCATCTACTTCAGGTGCCACTCAGCCCCGTATGTATGCTTTCACCAGACGATAAGATCTTGAGTCCTCCCCGGATATGGTTACAGGTACCTTATCCGTATTTTCCCATGATGTGTCTGCATTGATAGATCCGGGTTCTACCCTATCTTATATTACACCGTATGTTGCTGGTCGTATTGGGGTGAAACCCGAGCCAATCAAACCTTTTGAGGTATCTACTCCGGTTGGTGATCCCGTGATAGCTAGACAAGTGTATAAAAATTGTGTAATTGTGATATGCGACCGCCAGACTAAAACTGATTTAGTTGAGCTGGAAATGTTAGATTTCGATGTGATTATGGGTATGGATTGGTTGGCCTCATGTTATGCTAATGTTGATTGTCGAATGAAAGTGGTTCAATTTTAATTTCCGGGAGAGCCCGTGCTTGAATGGAAGGGTAATACAGCATCTCCAAGAGGTAGGTTTATTTCCTACCTTAAGGTAAGAAAGATGATAGCTAAGGGCTATATTTATCACTTTGTCCGAGTTCAGGATACTGAAGCAAAGTCACCAACTTTCCAATTCGTTCCAGTAGTGAGTGAATTTTCGGATGTTTTTCCAGATGGACTTCCAGGCCTTCCTCCGGAAAGAGAGATTGATTTCGCTATTGATGTGTTGTCGGACACCAATCCTATCTCTATTCCTCCGTACCGAATGGCTCCGGCAGAATTGAAAGAGTTAAAGGCACAGTTGAAGGATTTGCTTGAGAAGGGGTTTATTAGACCCAGTTCATCACCGTGGGGAGCACCAGTCCTATTCGTGAGAAAGAAAGATGGTTCCCTACGAATGTGCATCGATTATAGGCAGTTGAATAAGGTGACGATAAAGAATAAATATCCTCTCCCAAGGATTGATGATTTGTTTGATCAACTACATGGGGCCAAGTGGTTTTCCAAGATAGACTTGAGGTCAGGTTATCACCAAGTGAGAGTTAAAGAAGAAGATATTCCCAAAACAGCTTTCAGAACGAGATATGGCCATTATGAATTCCGGGTGATATCGTCTGGGTTAACCAATGCTCCGGCAGTGTTCATGAATTTGATGAATAACGTAGTCAGGCCTCTCTTGGATTTATTCGTAATAGTGTTCATTGACGATATTTTGGTATACTCTCGCACAGAATCAGAACATGCAGACCATTTACGTATTGTCCTTGGAATTCTTCGGACTCGAGAATTGTATGAAATTTTTTCAAAGTGCGAGTTTTGGCTGAATTCTGTGACATTTCTAGGTCATGTTATTTCAGATGATGGCATTCGAGTTGATAATAAAAAAATTGAAGCTGTGAAGACTTGGCTAAGGCCTACGACGCCTACAGAAGTCCGTAGTTTTTTGGGATTGGCAGGGTACTATAGAAGGTTCGTAGAGGGATTTTCCTCTATTTCAGCCCCATTGATGAAGCTAACCCAAAAGTCAGCTAAGTTTCAGTGGAATGATGCTTGTGAACGTAGCTTCCAAGAGTTGAAGGACAGATTAACTTTAGCTCCGGTCTTAACGCTCCCAGAAGGGCCAGATGGCTATGTGTATACTGTGATGCTTCCGGTGTTGGGTTAGGATGTGTGTTAATGCAGCATGGTAAAGTCATTGCTTATGCTTCGAGACAGCTGCGGAAACATGAAAAGAACTACCCAACTCATGATCTCGAATTGGCTGCAGTTATCCATGCATTAAAGATGTGGAGACATTACTTGTATGGTGTGCATGTTGACATCTATATAGATCACAAGAGTCCTCAATACATTTTCAAACAGGAGGAGTTGAATCTGCGGCAGAGGGGGTGGTTAGAATTATTGAAAGATTATGATGTGAGTATTTTATACCACCCCGGAAAGGCAAATGTAGTAGCTGATGCGCTTAGCCGCCGATCGATGGGCAACTTATGTGAAGTCCCTCCGAAAAAGAAAGAATTAATTCATGAAATCCACCAACTAGCTAATCTTGGAGTACATGTAATTGATTTAGGTAGTGCCGGGATTGGCATTAATAATCCCACAATTTCATCCCTGAATATGGAAGTAAAAGAGCGTCAATATGAAGATCCTCAATTGAGCCATTATAGAGACGCACTTCATGGAAAAGAGAAGTCTCCATTTGAAACTTCTATGGATGGAATTCTTAGATACCGAGGCAGGCTCATTATTCTCGGTATTCTATTCACCCAGGTGCAATGAAGATGTATCATGATCTCAAGCTGATATATTGGTGGGATGGCATGAAGAGAGACATAGCAGAATTTGTAGCCCAATATCCAAATTGCCAGCAAGTGAAAATCGAACATTAAAAGGCAGGAGGATTATTGCAAGCAATGGAAATCCCTACATGGAAATGGGAAGTGATCAACATGGAATTTATTTTGGGATTATCTCGTTCCCGAGGTAAGTATGATTCCATATGGGTGATTGTGGATATATTGACGAAAGAAGCTCATTTTCTTCCAGTCAGAACCACATACTCAACGGAAGAGTATGCGAGGTTGTATCATAAGGAGATTGTGCGACTCCATGGTATTCCGATATCCATTATCACAGATGGAGGAGCGCAATTTACAGCCAAGTTCTGGAAATCCTTCAAGAAGGTCTAGGTACTCAAGTAAAGCTCAGCACGACATTCCATCCGCAAACTGATGGGAAAGCCGAACGTACTATTCAGACCCTGGAAGATATGCTACGGGCATGTGTATTAGATTTCGGTGGTAGTTGGGATGACCACTTACCTCTTATTGAGTTTGCATATAATAATAGCTACCATTCCAGTATCCAAATGGCTCCGTATGAAGCTCTATATGGAAGGAAGTGCAGATCCCCAATTGGATGGTTTGAAATAGGAGAAGCACAGCTAATAGGCCCTGAGTTGATTCAACAAGCGGTAGAAAAAGTCAAGGTGATCCGAGACCGATTATTGACCGCCCAAAGTCGCCAAAAATCTTATGCGGACAACCGCCGTCGAGACCTAGAATTTCAAGTTGATGATTGGGTATTCTTGAAGGTGTCACCGATAAAGGGTGTGATGAGATTTGGCAAGAAAGGAAAGTTAAGTCCTCGGTATATTGGACCCTATAAGATTATCCGCAAGGTGGATCAAGTAGCTTATGAATTGGACTTGCCTTCAGAACTTGAATCGGTCTTTTCAATTTTCCATGTCTCAATGCTCCGTAGGTGTGTTGGAGATCCTACGAATATTGTCCCAATAGATGATGTTCAAATGACAGAAAAGCTAGCATATGAAGAAGTGCCCATTGCTATATTAGACAGGCAAGTACGTAGACTTCGAAATAAGGAAGTGGCCTCAATTAAAGTCTTGTGGCGGAAAAACAACCGAGAAGAAATGACTTGGGAAGTAGAAGAGAGTATGAAATCCAAATACCCGCACTTATTTCAGCCTCCAGAAGAGATCCGCGATGAAACATCGGGATTATGAGGTAGGTATATTTTCTTTTTATGCATATGGGTCGTGTGTGGTCAACTTATATTGCTATTGTGTTGTAGCCCTGTGAGGCAATGTTATTATGGGCTGTTGTGACAGGATGGTAAAGCCATATTACAGGGGAAACTCTGGCGAAATTTTTGTGGAATTCCTGAATGCTTAACATTTGAGGATGAATGTTCCAAAAGGGGGGAAGAGTGTTACACCTTGGAAATTTCATGTCGTCGCGTAGTGAAGGAGCCAATGCAAGCTTAAGGGTAAAATGAAGTTCTTAAGAGTATAAGACGGATATTTAGTAGTCCTAGAATGCATACGTTAAGATTTTGAAGTCATATGAATTGATGAAATAAGGACAAGTGGATTATAAGTGGGGTTTAGGAAAGGTTTCGTAAATTATTACGTTAAGAATTGTTTGGTAAGACCTTGAGGGCGAGTTATAGGGATGTTTAGATCATTAATGAAGTATTAAACAAGTGTTAAGAAGGTTGTATAAGGATTCGAGATCAAACGAAACGACGAGGACAACTTCGGAAAAACTGTGAGTTACACGACCACCTTATACGGAGCGTGGAACTTTATATGGACCCTATAAGGGTCCGTATAACCCAACAGCAACAATGTTTTCCATTGATTGATTAAGTTGCAACTATAAATACATGTTCCCACTTTATTTTCTCATTCTTTCCACTTATCCACTTCTCTTCAAGCTTCTAGAATATTCCCTACATTTCATTTTCAAGAATACAAGGGGAAATTAAAGGTTTATACCATAAATTCAAGTGAATAGAGTGCAAGGAAGCTCTTTGGGGTTGCTAGAGTCAAGAAATCCCTTGGAAGTTGAAGCTAGGTTTTCTTCATGTGAAGTATTGCCAACCAAAACCCGTTCCTACACATTCAAAGGTGAGTTTTATGATTATTCCATGTTGTTTAAGGTATTGAAAAGTTGAAACACTTGGATTATGGAAGAAGATGGAAAAAGGGGTTACAAAATATGGAATTTGTGGTAATTGTGAATAGTAGATTAATATGAATCATGAATATTGATACGATTGTGATTGTAATCACGTTATGAATGATGTTAAGAGTATGAGAGAAACATTAGATGAGAATGAATGTAACGCTGTATTATGATTATGATTATGGATGACCTTAAGAGGAAGTTGCGGGGATTGGATAATAATGAAATTGACTAAAGTTATTGATGATGATATTATGAATGTTATTATTGACGTTTGGGAGTTGATATATGATATGAAGAAAGTATTAGGAACAAAGGAGATGCTGCTCAATTTTCTATAGCTTTAGTTCAAACACGCTTATGTTATCGATTATTTAATATGAGTATAAACTCTCTTGAAGGTAGAAACGTGAATATTTGAGAGGAACGTTCAAGCAATAGAGTAGCTAAACGAAAAGTTATGTAAGGCTAGTCCCTTCTTTCTAAGGCATGATTCTTATGACACGATATTCCCTTTCTCTTCATGACTTTCCTACATCCCGAAAATTATGAGTCAATCTTAGTAAAGAGCTTCACATGAGATAAGATAAGAGATATGTTACGAGCATGATAATGATGATGAGGTGTCTAAGTCTAAAGAGTCTAAGGCCATGATATTATGTTTCTACAAGCTAATGATTCTTATTATGATCCATTGATGTTGTTCATCGTATACACTCACCTTATATGCATTATCCTTCAAGGTGAGGCGGAATGCTTACGAATACTCCATAATGAGATCGGGGGTTCACGACCTTACGTTACCCCTATAGATGTATAGTCTGTCTTGAGTTTTACGCATGATTCCTGATAAGCATATGATGATGATATTACACAGTGCCTACATGGCCGGGCAGACACCGGTAAGGCGGGCAGCATATTACACCATGTCTAGATGGTATGGGCAGACACCACTAGTGGGCGGCATGAGATGGTACCCCGGACGCGAGAGGCCTGGACGCGGGCTAATGATTATCACACCGTACCTATATGGTGGGGCAGCTTATACATATATGCATACATGATATGATGATGATTATGAAGTAAGTTAGCATGCATTATTTTAGTTTTAAGTGACAATCCGTTACAGATCGCTCTTCACTCGATGTCTCCGTATTTCATTGACATATCATTATTGTTTATGCCTTACATACTCAGTACAATATTCGTACTGACGTCCGTTTTCTTTGGACGCTGTGTTCATGCCTATAAGTAGACAGGGAGACGGTGCAGATTCATAGAAGCCATCAGCAAAATTATTGGAGCACTCCATTATTCTGGAGGTGCTATTTGATTTATTCTTTTGTGTACATATACGTATTTTGGGCATGACGGGGTCCTGTCCCATCCAGATGTCTAGTACTCCAGTAGAGGCTCGTAGATACGCATGTATGGGTAGTATGGTCTCATGAGGTTACTATTGTAATTATATTATTATTTTGATAGCCGAAGGGCTTATGTATATAAGAGTAATTATGTTTCCAAATGAAAAATGGTTTTCCTATGATTGAGTATAAATTAATGAATGTACGCTTAATGAGTATGACAAGTACTAGAATGAGTGGTTCTCGGTGGTTAGCCCCGGGTACCCATCATGGCCCCTAGTCAGGTCGTGACAGTTTCCCTCCAGCTCATGATCACGATACCTTCTTCGCGATCACGAAGAAGTACACTAGCAACTGCTGAAACAAGAAAAATCTAGTTTTTTTACTCCAATACCCCGAAATCCCGATATTCATCCGGATATAAATCAAATATTAAAACTGACTAAAAATTATGCTACGAACTCACCCGTGCCCTCGAATTTCACAATGAAGCTCTATTTGACCCGGTCAACCCCCAAAATCCCAAAAATAAGTTTCCAACCAAAGGTCCAAAATATCCCAAGTGCCTCGAGAACCGATCCAATCACCCCCACCAAGCTATAAATGACTCTCCGAACCTCATGAAATCGACAGAATTCTCAAAAAGGTTCGTTTATCCAAAAATCAACTATTAGGCAATGGTTAAGCCACCAATTCCCTCAAAATTAACCCGAATAGCCTAGGGAACCACACTACCCATACTTATGAGTTAAACATGCTCTAACGGAGCTAAGAGAAGGGTCAATAGGGGTAAAAGGGTAAAAAATTCTAAACGACCAAATGGGTCATTACATCAGATACTAATTAAACAATTGTTCGTCCTCGAACGGAAAAAAATGAAACGAAGGGAAGGTTCCTGACTCAGTAAAAGCTAGGGATATCTTCTACGCATATCAGCCTCGGTCTCCCACGTAGCCTCCTTGACTGGATGATACTTCCATTAAATTGTTACCGAAGCTATCTCCTTTGACCTCAACTTTCGAACCTCTCTATCCAATGGCTATCGTCTCCTTCTTAAAAGACTGATTCTGATTGAACAGAACCAAATCCCATTGGATGATATAAGACCCGTCCGAATTGTATTTCTTTAGCATGGACACATGAAACACCGGGTTAACACCCGACAAGCCTGGAGGTAATGCTAACTCATAAGCTACATCACCAACATGACGAAGGATCTCAAATTGACCAATGAACCTCGGACTAAGCTTGCCCTTCTTCCCAAATCTCATCACACCCTTCATGGGTGAAACCTTGAATAGAACCTGGACACCAACCATAAACTCCAAATCACTAACCTTTCGGTCCGCATACTTGTTTTTCTTACTCTGAGCCACCAACAACTTTTCTTGAAACTTCACCTTATCCAACGAATCTCTCAACAGATCGGTACCCCAAGGTCTTACCTCAAAAGCATCGAACTAACCAATCGGAGATCCGCATCTCTTCCCATACAAAGCCTCGAATGGAGCCATATCAATACTTGAATGATAGCTTTTGTTGTTCGCAAACTCTGCCAAAGGTAAGAACTGGTCCCAATGACCACCAAAGTCAATCACACAAGCTCGGAAGATATCCTCTAAAACCTGAATCATTCGCTTGGACCGACCATCCTTCTAAGGGTCAAAAGTAGTAATAAGATCCAATTGAGTCCCTATCTCTCTCTGCAAGATCATCCAGAAATGGGATGTGAACTGAGTGCCTCTTTTGGCAATAATGGAAATGGGCACTCCATGCAATTGAATAATCTCTCTGATGTAGATCTTGGCCAACTTCTCCGCATTGTTGGTGGTCTGAACTGGAATAAAGTGTGCGGACGTGGTCAAGCTATCCACGAAACCCAAATAGCGTCAAACTTACGCAAAGTGTTCGATAAACCAACCACAAAGTCTATGGCTCTTCTCGCCCACTTTCACTCTGGATTGGGCATCCTCTAAAGCGTACTCCCCGGTCTCTGATGCTCATACTTAACCAGCTGGAAATTTAAACACTGAGAAACGAACTCAACAATATCTCACTTCAGCCTGCCCCACCAATAGTACTGTCTCAAATCACAATGCATCTTGGTAGCACCAGGGTGAATGGAATACCTAGAACTATGAGCCTCCTCTATAATCATCTTGATCAATCCACCAACCCGAGGAATGCAAGCACGACCCTTAATACTTAAAACCCCCTCACTATCCAGAGTTGCCTCCTTGGCCTCTCCACTCAACACCTTATCACGAATCTTGCACAATTTCACATCTTCGAACTGTTGTGCCTTAATCTTATCCAAAAGCGACGACATCACCTCAACATAAGCCAAAACCCTGCCTCAATCTGTAATGTCAAGTCTCACCCTCCCATTAGCCTACGTCTAAATGTACTTGGCCAATGATCTCTCCTCAGATACCAATCGAGCCAAACTACCCATACTCACCGCCATAACATTGGCCTTGCCCGGATGATACAGAATAGTCATATCATACTCTTTTATTAACTCCATCCATCTACGCTATTTGGAATTCAAATCTCTATGATTGAACATATGTTGAAGACTACAATGATCGGTGAAAACCTTACAATGAACCCCACACAAGTAGTGTCACGACCCAACCCCGTAGGCCGTGACTGGTGCCCGACCTGGACACCCGTATACATACCTATCAGATATAGTCAAGCTGAAATACGAACTATATGAAAACTTACAAAAGAACTCCAATGGTTCATAACGTCGTTATATATATATATATCAAGATCAACTGTTTCCTGAGGAGTCACAACGAATCATATCATGAAAGGATACGCAAGCCGACAAGGCTGCCATTACATATCAATATCATACGCAAGCCGACAAGGCTGCCACAACATATCAATATCCATAGCACATCGTATAAACACAGCTGAACAAACCTATACATAACCCACACATATGTCTACAGACCTCTAAGAGTACGAATGGCGAAATATGACGGGACAGGGCCCCGCCGTAACCCTAGATAAACATACATATATATATCATAAGATCTGTACCAAAAGTCTAAACTCCGGAACAACGGAGCTCTTCAAGACAGCTGAATAGAAGTCCTATGCTGAAGGGTCACCAAACCGACTATCTGTACCTGCGGGCATGAAACGCAGCCCCCCGAAGAAAGGGGGGTCAGTACGGAATATGTACTGAATATGTAAGGCAGTACTAAATCATAAAACAAGGAAAAGCGTAACAATAAGCAAGTTTAGAAAGCAACCCGAGAGTAACCTGGAACAGCATTTTGAACCATGTCATGTGGTCCCTTACACAAATTCTAGCATACACAATATAAATATAGAATATCCTACTCGTAGCCGCTTCCGGCTAATAACACAATAGTCCCTTCGGACGGTCGCTTCCGGCATAATAACACAATAGTCCCTTCAGACGGCCGCTTCCGGCATAATAATGATGGCTCCTTCGGGCAGCCGCTTCCGGCTTAATAATGATGGCCCCTTCAGGCAGCCGCTTCCGGCTTAATAATGATGGCCCCTTCGGGCAGCCGCTTCCGGCTTAATAATGATGGCCCCTTTGGGCAGCCGCTTCCGGCTTAATATCACAACCATATCAACACAACTTAATCCACAAATACCCATACAAAGAGATGATGCTATGGAATGTAAACATAAATCGTAAATGAAATGAAATGAAATAGTAAAATCTCGCACCCCCTTCGGAGTGGTTTTGAAAATAAAACTTTATGTTTCCTTTAGTATAAAACTAATTTCCTCGAAATCATTAGTAAAACCGTATACACAACTCAACTGGCACCTTATGGGTGTTCCCTTCGGAACAGAATAGGAGCTTATATATATCGACTATTATCCATCGTATAGGAAACTAAAGAGGGGAGCTCAATCACTTAAGAGTTCTAACATCAAGAAGTGAATAAGAATCATGAATCACACTCAAGACTTATGAATAGGATTACCCCCAAAGTTCATATCATTCATCACTTAAATCTAAGACATGCCAAAAGAAAGAAGGGACAGCTTTACATACCTGTTGACGACTAATCGCAAAACCGTTCGCTTTGTCGCTCTTTTAGCCTAGTTAACATAAAGGTAACGTTATCGTCAGTAACTATACTTTCTAGTTCGTAAATCCGTAGCCCATCACTTTATAGAACTTTTTCTTTAACCTATACATTCTCGTTTAGGGTTTTCCATTAGTTAAGGGCTTAACGAAAATCGGGCAGCATTTCCCCTATATATTTGCCTAACCCGAATTTCCAATTATCCTCCTGTTAATACAGAAATACCAACAACAGAGATATACATACGAAATTTTCACAATTCATCCCGTAACAATTCTAACAACCCAACAACTTCTCTTAATCCATTTTAACCCACAATTTCCTATAACATCGATTTCATGCATTTTCTTAATTCCAATTTCGTCCAATTCAATTTTAATAACTCCATTACAATACTATTAACATAATTACACCATAAAACAAGAAAATCTTACCTTAATTTTCTCGGAGGAATTTCTACTCTTAATTGCTCCAATTTCGCAATTTCTTCTTCCTCAATTCAATATCCAATGTTGCTATCACCTCCTTGAACTTGTATATCACTTGGAACTTGATCAATTAAGCAACAAAATTTATTTTTCTCATCAACCATGGCTGGCCGAGAGCAGCCATGGAAGTTATACTTTTTTTTTTTAACTTTGCTTTTCTTTGCAAAAATGAAATCTAAATGTGAATTGTTCCTTAGCCAAATGTTTATATGTGTTTGTTCATGGAGTGACACGTACTCCCCACTGAATGACTCACCAAAATTATTTTCATGAAGTGTTGTCCTTTTTTTTTTTTTTTTTTTTTAATTTTTCGGGTGGGGCCCACTTATTATAATTAGATTAATTAATTAATCACTAATCCTTTACTTAACAATCTAATCATAATTAATTAGTTCCTAATCCCCAATAATATTTTTACACTAAATAAAATTTATAAACAATTTATGTTCTAATTAAAATTGCAGATTAAAAGATTTCTATTTCGTGTCCGAAAATGATTCTTCATTTAACTTGGGTCGACTTGCTTGCGAATAATTTGACTATGAACATACGGGGTATAACAAGTAGTGCCTCAAAATCTTCAAAGCAAATACCACTGTCGCCAACTCCAAGTCATGAGTGGGGTAGTTCTTTTCATGCACCTCCAACTGCCTCGAAGCATCAGCACTAACCTTACCCTTCTGCATCAAAACACAGCCCAAACCAATACACGAAACTTCACAATACACAGTGAGTCATAGTCAACAAAGTCTTGAGCTTTTGAAGGCTCTCCTCACACTCATCGGACCACTAAAAAAGCACGTTATTTTGAGTCAAACGAGTCAAATGGGAGGTAATCGAAGAGAACCCCTTCACAAACCGATGATAATAAGTGTTAAAACCCACAAAACTCTGGATATTGATCACTGAAGTGGGCCTAGCCCAATCTGGGACAGCCTCAGTCTTCTTAGGATCTACTATAATCCCATCCTTAGACACAACATACCCCAACAATGCCACAGAATTGAGCCAAAACTCACACTTAGAAAATTTCGCATAAAGCTCCTTTTCCTTCGACAATCCTCAAATGCTTCTCATGATCTTCCTTGCTTCGCGAATACACCAAAATGTCATCAATAAATATTATGACGAAGGAATCCAAGTATGGCTTGAAGATGCCATTCACCAGTTCCATACAATCTGCTGGGGCATTTGTAAGCCCGAAAGACATAACAAGGAACTCATAATGAACATAACGAGTCCTAAAAGTCGTCTTGGGGTAATCTTTAATTGATGATAGCCCGAAATCAAATCAATCTTGGAAAATACAGAAGTTACCTGAAGCTGATCAAACAAATCATCGATGCGGGGAATAGGATACTTGTTTCAGATGGTAACTTTGTTCAACTGACGATAATCAATACACATCCGCATCTACCCATCCTTCTTCTTCTCAAACAGCGCGGAAGCGACCCAAGGGGAGATGGTCGGTCTAATGAAACCCTTGCTAAGAAGGTCTTGCAACTGTTCCTTCAACTCTCTCAACTCAGTCAGTTTCATCCTATAGAGCGACAAAATTGATAACGTCCACATCCACTCCTCAAAGAGAAAGTGTACACGGTCGTATGCAATATAATTTACCAAACATGAGTCGGCATCAAATCCCACAGAGAACAATATAAAGGCGATTAAGAAAGTAAAGGATTTATCACCAACTAAGCTAAGACAAGCAATTTTTCAATATTTGATTTTTGATTTAAAACTAAGAAAGATAAAATTAATCTAGGAAGCAAGTAAAATGATCAATGACCACAAGCATGGATACAAGGGAAATTACTCTCAAGTAACGATCCAATATATTTTACGATTTTACAACTAAGAGCGAGTTTTTGTAAATAGATAATGGTTTCTAAAATCTTATTGAAAGTCTTCCAACCAAATCAATGAATTTCACTCTAAACTTTTCCAAGCTTTAGAGTGTGATATTAAGCACTAGCAATTGAATCTCAATTTAACTTTTCTATTCCTAGCTCAAGTTATTAGACGGGGTTTAATGCCCAAAATCCTTGTTAATTAATCTTTCCCAACCTCAATTTTCTCTTTCGAGCTCAAATCGAAGTAAATGGGCGACTCTTAGGGTTAACTAATCCCTTAAAAAAATGAAAGAACGAGATTAATTAAAGAAACCAAGACCTACTTCATTAGAAATAAAACTCATTCAATACATAAGCAAAACAACAGTTTTAAGCCAAACTTTAATCATTAATATTCCCATAAACAAGATTCAAGTGAAGAAATAAATACTACATACTTAGATAGGGGTGTCAATGATTTTCAAAAAGTCGACTTAACCGACCGAACCGGACCGAACTTATTTTTAGGTTTCTTTTAATAAAACCGACGGTTTTTATATAAACTTATAACCGTACTGAATAATTGGGTTGATTTTTAATTTTATAAAAAAAAAAAAAAATTATCGAACCGAACCGAATAAGTTTATATGTGTAAAATATATTTTATATATTAAATTTAAATATAATAAAATATTAAAATTTCCTTAGGTTCGGGATGATGAAAATGACTACAAGCTAACTACATAATTAACACTTAAAGTTTCAACTTTGAAACCTATTATACTACTTCTATTGAAATTAAATTAGTTCTAGCATCTCGAATAGTAACTAGCTTGTAAGCTACGAGGTATTACAACAATTTTGGATAGAAAGCTACAATATATTAGATATCCTCCCTCTCGTATGATTTTAAATTTCTCTTATTGGATCCTTAATCTTAGTAGACTCATTTCTTGAGTCCCGTCTTGATTGATCTTTGCCCCCTCATGCGATCTAAATTATAATTTTTTGTTTTTGCTTAATATTTTTTTACACTACCGTAAAATAGTGGGATCAATCTTTATTCTTGTCGTTTTTCATTTTTTTCTTGATTCATCACCTTTTAAATAGTAAAAATGTCTAGAGAGTTTTTTGCCAAAGTTCTATAAAAGTATGCATGATATCGTG
Organism: Lycium barbarum; assembly: GCF_019175385.1. Lineage (NCBI taxonomy): Eukaryota > Viridiplantae > Streptophyta > Magnoliopsida > Solanales > Solanaceae > Lycium > Lycium barbarum. Next base: position 81,458,850 of record NC_083341.1, read on the forward strand.
TCTTTAACTTTAACTTGTGACTACATCATGACATGATGTTCTTTTAAAAAAAAACTTAAAATCAACCGAACCGTACCGATACCGAAGAGAAACTGAGATGATGGGACGGTTTCAAAAAGTCTAATTTTGGTTCTACAAAATGAAATAACCGAAAAATTGGTATGGTATAAATTTTATAAATTAACCGCCTGAAACGTACCATTGACACCCCTACACTTAGATGTTCAATACAAAATAAGAAATTAAAGAAATGAAGTAAAGGTTCAAGAAAGTGCTCAACCAAATCTTCAACCCCAAAGTGTGGTGTGTGGTGTAAGAACCCTAGCTCCCAAACTTGTGTGAATGGCCAAAGATAAAAATAATATCCTCAAGTCTTGATTTTGTAGTACCCCAATTTTCTCAAGTCAAAATATGACAAAATAAACCCCAAAGTTGCTGATTTGAGATCCGACCATTTTTGCAAAATTAGCCACTTTTCTTGTTTTCTTTAATTTGACCTCTTTTGAATTGTTTTTCACATGATTTCTTTCCGATCACTTCTCAATCATGTAAAACCTATAAAATGGAAGTAAATGATATTAAATACACTATTGTCTCAATCAAACAAGTCAAAAGTCTAAGATTAAAGAAGAGATAAGTTGGAAAATACGAACTTATCATGCCCGGCTCTAGATCAATGTGGAAGTTGGAAATTCACATCATAAAATGTGTATTTTAATTTTTTAAATTTCCCGAGTCCAAAACGGAGAAAAGATACCCTTAAAAATTCAAAAATTTAAAAAATCCTGAGAAAATTGCGAGGATTGACGTTTAATTATTATTTTCCTAAAAAATAGTAATTACAAGAAATTACGAGTTGTTTACTGTCATTCAAAAAGAAAATACGTATCCCGCTCCATGTAACTCGGGAAAATTGTTAATTACGATGACGAACGGATTAAGGTTTATTTTGGACCGCACCTTTCGCATTCTTAAATATTCTCCGGAACTATATCAATATTAGGCTTGTTTCAAAGCTAAAATTTCAAATCTACGAGTTTTAAATTTTAATCTGCCTAAATAACTATTTTTACTTAAGTTATATGCGTGTTTTAATACTTAGTTTTATTTTTTATTTGAAAAGAGGGAGGGATTGAATTACACCTTTTAAAACTAAAGGGGGGGGGGGGGGGGACTTTTTAAAAGGAAAATAGGGGTGGAAGTTTATTAAAATAAAATTTCCACCCCCCCCCCCCCCCACTCTCATTTTCCCACGCCGACTCCCCTTCTCTCCTTCTCAGGCGATAATGGCGATTCTAGGGTTTTCCTTAGTGATCAAAATCTGGAGCGTTTCATGGCTGATTCTCGCTAGAGTTTTGAGGGTTTTTACCCTTTGTCTTGTCTTATCATCATTTCCAAGTTTAATTTTGTGATTTCGCGATTAGTTGGGCTCAAATTAAGTCAATTAACGGGGATGTTGCTTAGATTCTCTGAGTACGTGGTTGCCATGGGCGGAACCAGGAGTTCCTAGCCAACTTGTGCACCACGTACTATAAACGGAGGACCTAGAGTAATTTCCCAAAAGATTTGAATGATTCAGGTACTATTTTAAGTTTTCTATCCTATTTATAAAATGCATACGTTGGATGTACTAGTTCTTTTGTCTTATTGGTGACTAAGCGTGCTATCCTAGTATTTTGCTGATTTATTTGATTTTATTTGAATTTTAGGATAAATTTGTTATATTTTTGTGATGTGTTGTTTTATGATTGGTACTAGTACATTCAGGACAACTGGTTGAGGAATTTGCTGAGTTATTATGGAAAATTAAAATTTGTTTTCGAATTAGGTTGAAATGGGGGGAAATTCTATTGAGATGGGCTTTTTTCCCATGTTTTCCCCTAAAACCTATTTGGCTACTGCTATAAATAGAAGGAGATAGCCATTTGAGAGGGGTCCTTTTTATTTTTGGTGGAAAAAACAGAATATCCTAAATGGTAAAGAACAATATATATCTTTCATCCTTTATATATTCTTAGATATACTACCTATATACAAAAGAAAAAACCTGCTGATACATCATTATAATCAAAAGAAGAACAATACTAATATATAATTTTATATATATACTATCCAAATATACTACCATATTTAAGACAATTCAAAACAAGGGCTGCTTTAAAGGGTCTTGGGTGTTGGTGCTGAAGTTTGTGATCCAATCTCTCCCATTTTGATCTTTTGGTTGCCCTACAAAGAGGTAATACCCCCATTTTAGCCCATTTACTCTATTTTGGCCTATGATATGTATTTAAAGTTTGTTTGGATCATGTTATTGCTTTTTGTTTATAAATCTGTTTGTTGAGCGTGCTTAAAGTTTGTTTGGATCATGTTATTGCTTTGTGTTGGTAAAACTGCTTATTAAGTGTGTTTAAAGTTAGTTTGAATCATGTTAGTGCCTTTGCTTGTGAAACTACCTATTAAGTGTTTTGAGGTTTGATTAGATCATATTATTGCTTTCTTGGTTGTAAAGTTGCTTATCAAATATATGTTTGAAGTGATGAGGTTGTTACATGATTCTTAGTACTATAATGTGATATTTGAGGTTTAATATAGGAAATGAAATTGGTTTGTGTTATTAGTTACTGTTCCATTGCAGTTTTGAGATATTGAGGTGTTTTTGAGCTTGTCCAAAGTATTGAAAGGTTCATTAGTCCATTATGGTTTTATTTAAAAGATATGTGTCTAAAAAAAAAAAAAAGAAAGGATTTTTTTTTCCTAGCTGAGAAAGGGGTCTATTTTGATCCTCTGTTACTATGTCATGTGATTTTTTGAGGTTTTGATCTTTTTTTGCTGATTTAGCTCACTAATTCGTCTAATAAACTTGACATGTCACTTGTGAGTTGGGTATGTTTGAGAGTGCTTGGTTTGTTATGTCTAAAAGATGGACTTAAAAAAAAAAAATCTGATAGGGTCTTTAAGATGATTCACTGGTTTCTAGTGGTGTTCCTTCCTTTTTGTAACTGTTTGACCTCGAAAGTTTGAAAGATGAATAGGCGTCGCCTTTCTTTTTTTATGTGTTTTATCTGAATTTGGGCTGGTTAGTTTTCAAAATCTGTACTGATTGATTCCTTCTAGTGTTATAAGAACTTTTAAGAAAAAATAGGGACTTCTCCTCATCAAGATTGATTAATTGGAAGATATTTAGATAATTTGGAAAGTTGCTTTGGGTTCTCAAATTGACAACTTACCCAGTGTTTACATGAATGTTCTAAGAACCTATACCCTTGATCCCTTGTGTGGTTATGAGGCTGTTAAAACTTAGGGATGAAGAACTTGAATGATCTATATCACCTGCTGCCAGTCTTATTGATTTTTGAGAAAATCTAGGTGTCATTTTGAACATTGTGTGTGTTGTCAATACTTGTTCTGTTAGCTTATGTAGAAGAGGTAGGAGTATAGGGAGGTTAGAGGTTACATTTCTGTTAAATCTAAGTATAAGAACTCTAAACTAGTTTTTGAGACTACTGTGTGACTTGTCTTCCCTTTTACATGTTATCTACCTAGAATATCCTGCAGTCTATTCCTTTTATTAAATTGTGCTCTTTCAAGATGGTTCTTGGATATAGTTTTCTTGGAACTGTTGAACCTAGTATTTCAACATAGAAGAATGGGCATAGGAGAGTTAAAATTAAGCCTAAAACTGCATGAAAGGGTTAGATTCAATATTTGTGTTGTTGTCTTTTTCTTTACTACTTGCCTGATCAGTTCTTGGCTTATATGGTTACCCTGTCTTTGCTTATTTTTTGAGAGTACCATGACTTACTATACCACTTGGGATTTAGAGTGTGTACCACAAACACTATATCTCCCTAACTGAATCACATGATTTAGCTCCCTAAGTTTTCCTTCTTTAAACCCTTCTGATTAAGACTGTAACATACTTGTACTTGCACTTAGGAATAGTATCACGTTTTAGCCTTACTTTGGATTCCATGAATTGCCAGTACATCGGTTTGAAACTACCTTTTGGTTGTGACTAGTTTTGATCATTATATGTACCTACTTGATTCCTATTTGTGCCTTTGGCTCATCTATGTGATTCTGGGAGTAAACTGAGTTAGATTATCACTTGAGGACTTCACCAATATTCCTATAAGACCTGATGTTGCTAGAGGCACCTTATGACTTGCAGTTGAACCTTTGCTTGAAACAACACCCTGAACTTGAACTTGTTTTGGTCTTAACTAATGAAATTGGGGAATCTGGAATTACCCGAGCCTATTGTTTGAATCATTTGGGCATCTAATAATGTGATAGGCTAAAAACTAGACTGAAATTGATTCCTCCACTCATGATTGCTCTATGCTATCCTGTTTTAGGTAATCAAGGACAAAAATGAATTTGACACTAGTTCAATCTAGGAATTGTCTAAATAAAATACAGTTATGTTTAACCTGATCCTCTTATCATGCTTTATTTTGCTTGGATTTCTTGAAAATGAAAAATAGTTGGTGTTCATACCTTTCCTCTGTTTGTCTCTTTGGCTTAATTGACACTCTCTTGCTTCTTTTCTTCTCTCTGCTACTGTCTTTCCTTGTCTTCACTTGGGCTCTTGCCTTGTTCATGTAACTACTGCTTGTGTGATTCTTGGCATTAGGATTCTTAGCCTGGCCTTTGCTTGTTTTTTGCAGACTTGAAACCTGCCGAACCATGATGCATCTCCTGTTTCTTTTTTAGTTGTATTTTTAACCATAATGGCTGGTTTCTTTGTGGTCTTTTCTTGCCTGAGACTTGCTCAAAATTGCCTTAGCTTGTAAAATTACTCAATTTAAGTTGGTAATAAGAAGCTGTGTGAGTTTAAATCTTGAAAACCAGTTTGAAAACTGTAGTTTTGGAAAGTTGTGTGCTTGATTTATCTTTGAACCTCACTGAATTAACTAAGTTTGGATAGAAAGCTTTTCTTGTGAGCTATGTTTGTGCAACCTGTGCACCAACCTCTTAAAACTGAGATTTTGGAAAAACCTTATTGCATAAAGATTGCTTTTACTTTGGACTAGATTAACCACAAACTTTGAGTATTCATTTGACTCCAAAATGTATCTTTGTACTGAGTTTAGAGGTTGACATATATGTGTTTGCTTAGCAAAAACTGTTGATCTTTTCCTATTTTGATTAACTGGAAAACTACTGTTACACCTCCGTTTTGTTGCAAGGAGATTTTGGCTTATTGGCGGTGTGTACCTTCGTTTCGGTGATCCGCACCAGAGTTTTGGATATGAGATATTTTACATTGTCTATGTACAGGAGTATAAGTGTGCATTCTTGACAATACGAGGGAATTAGAAGTGAAACGAATCGAATCGGAGCAAAACGGAGCAGTTCAGAAAAACTGCTGAAACCAGTCAGCGTCGACGGCCCAAAGGACGACCGTCGACACATCGACGAGCCGTCGTCTGGCACCGTCGATAGGGTTTTTCAATCAGGCATCTCAGGCGACAGTCCGACAGGGCATGTCGACGGACCGAAGTCAACGATCGTCGACCCTGCTCGTTGACCCGCGGACGTGGAAGTTTCCAGCCCTGATTATAAATATATGATCCCATGTTTTTATTCCATTATTCTCCCAAAAACAGATCCTACATCTCTCTAGAACTCTCCAAAACCCTCCATGTATTTCTACAACAAATCTATACCAAGAAACCAAATATCAAAAGCAAAGATTAAGAGATTCATGTACTAGGAAGCCTACTAGGGTTTGTGAAGAGTAGGAATTTCTTTGGTATTCAAGTGGGGGATTTTATTCTAAAGAAGTAGATTGACTCAAGGCTTGTTCCCAAGTGGTTAAGGTGAGTTTTATGTTCCTGTTTTAGGTAATCAAGGACAAAAATGAATTTGACACTAGTTCAATCTAGGAATAGTCTCAAAAAATACACTCATGTTTAACCTGATCCTCTTATCATGCTTTATTTTGCTTGGATTTCTTGAAATTGAAAAATAGTTGGTGTTCATACCTTTCCTCTGTTTGTCTCTTTGGCTTGATTGATACTCCCTTGCTTCTTTTCTTCTCTCTGCTACTGTCTTTCCTTGTCTTCACTTGGGCTCTTGTCTTGTTCATGTAACTGCTGCATGTGTGGTTCTTGGCATTAGGATGTTTAGCCTGGCCTTTGCTTGTTTTTTGCAAATCTGAAACCTGCCAAACCATGATGCATCTCCTGTTGTTTTCTTAGTTGTATTTTTAACCATAATGGCTGGTTTCTTTGTGGTTTTTTCCTGCTTGATACTTGCTCAAAACTGCCTTAGCTTGTAAAAGGACTCACTTTAAGTTGGTAATAAGAAGCTGTGTGGGTTTAAATCTTAAAAAATAGTTTGAAAAGTATAGTTTTGGAAACCATAAAAACTTGTGTGCTTGATTTATCTTTGAACCTCACTGAATTAACTAAGTTTGGATAGAAAGCTTTGCTTGTGAGCTATGTTTGTGCAACCTATGTACCAACCTCTTAAAACTGAGATTTTGGAAAACCTTATTGCATAAAGATTGTTTTCACTTTGGACTAGATTAACCATGAACTTTGAGTATTCATTTGACTCCAAAATGTTGCTTTGTACTGAGTTTAGAGGCTGACATATATGTATTTTCTTAGCAAAAACTGTTGATCTTTTCCTATTTTGATTAACTGGAAAACTACTTGATTTGTTGTGCCAAAAAATTGTTATTTTATGCTACAAATTTGACTGCTCATTCTGCTTGATTCTGTGTGATTCAAACCTGGAAATCTTAGTTATTTCTTCGGGGAACCTTGATGTGTTTTTGGGTAGTTTGGATGAGTTATTTTGAAAAGGGGAATATTGGGGAATTGTAGTGTATATTAGTGTATATGGAGGATATGCCTTTCTAAAGGGTTTTGATCTCTATGTACAAGTATATCACCTAGTATATCATGTATATCAGGATCCAACACTTAGAGATTTCATGCACACTTAAGAGTTTGGGCCAGTTGGGCCCATACACTAGTTTCAGTCGATATCTATGTTTTGAAAATTGTCTCCTCTTGCATAAATGTCCCCCTCTCTATTTGTTTAGTAATTATTGGCCCAGCCCAGTTATATTGTAATTTAATTTTTGGCCATGTAAATTTAATTTCTGTCCTTAAGATTAGATACTAATGTATTTACACCCTTTATTTGCAAACCTCCCCATTCGTTGGTGGGTCCTACGAGGCCCATCAACTCACTTAGATCGAGTCAACCTCATTATGGACGGGCTGAGAAATTGGAGCAGACTTGGAGCTGGGAAGTTTAAAATTGCATTTATTTCTGTTGGGCTTGGTAGGCCCAACCCCCTTTACCTTGTATTATTTACCTAGAAAATTAATGAAATGTGTTTGTTGGAGCCTTTAAAAAAATGATCAAAGAATCTAGAGTTGCCAAAACCGTTTTTAAGTTATAAAAATTGATTTTCGATAAATGCTAAAACGTGTAAATGATTTTGGAGACTAAGACTGCCTTACGGATAAAAAATGGACCTTCTTTGAATGCAAATCATGATTTTGGACAAGACATGACTTGATAAACTTTATGGACTTACAAGACAAAAACAATTGGGACCGTACCTATGGACAATTTGAACAAAATGGACACAAAATGACCTTGGACCGATATTGGACTAAAGGATTGCGAAATATATATATATATATATATATATATATATATATATATATATATATATATTCAAAACTATTTTGGGTGGACTTACGTAGAGTCCTACTTAGGCTAAGAGCCTTCGGGTATTAGCCTAAGTGTTCTAGTCCGACACCCTAAACACCCAATTTTGGGTAAAATTTTACCACCTTTGATTCTTGAAACGTAGTATATTTGGCATGAATGACTAATTTCTGTTTGCGGAAATATGAAACAAAGACTGTTTTATCACAATCAATTTATATTAGGCATACTACTAGAACCCGTAGATCAATCGTATTTTACGGATCCTTAATACCGGGGAGCCTAACACCTTCCCCGGGTGATCACTAGAACCCTTAGCCATACTTTGATTAGATTAGGATTCTTTTAAAATTTAACCGTTTTGAATGAACCCTTTTCGAACTGGTTTTTCTAATTTCCTAAAAATTAGGTGGCGACTCTAAAATAAGTCCATTTAGAGCACCATCCACGTAGAAGTATATTTTTTTCCTGGTACGATTGACAATCGTACTTCACCAGGACGCTTTCCTTTTTAAGTGAGGCAAGTGCAAATACGAATTAGAAAAAATAGAACCGCTACAAAATACCTCCGCGAACTCTCTCACAACAGGCACAGACTCAAGTGACGGAGTGCCAATACTAGTATCACGAATATGGGGCAAGTAGGCCAAACATCCTCTGTCAACTAACTTCTTGGCTTGAAGGAATGAGATCTTTGGGGAGGGACTACGAGTACCCTTCCACTCGAGTCTAGGAATACTCGGCATGGCAAACATGAATGTCTTGGTGTGACAGTCTAGAATAGCATGATAAAGAGACAACTAACTCATACCCAAGATAACATCAAAATCTACCATAACCAAGTCTATCCACGTACCTTAACCCATAAACGTAATTGTACAAGACTGGAAGACTCGATCTAACACTACAGAGTCTCCGACTGAAGTAGATACATGAATAGGTACATCAAGTAAATCACTAACATATCCAAACCTCTAGATAAATATGTAGACCCATAAGAGAAAGTGGAACCCGGGTCAAATAATACGGAAGCAGGCCGGTGAAAGACTGAAATAGTTCCTGTGATGACAGCATTCGAAGCCTCGGCCTCTGGCCTGCCATGGAATGCATAATAATGAACTTGTCCGCCATCAGCATGTGAACCACCACAACCACCTTGACCCGACTGAGCCCCGCACCTACTGGGCTGATGTCTACCTCTACCGGACTGAGATCTGCCTCTGCTAGGCTGGGAACCACCTCTACCAGAAGAGTGACCTCCTCTACCAGACTGTGCACTGCCTCAACCAGAAGACCCACCCCACCTAAAAGATGGCGCTAATGGCCTGAGGGTTTGATACGGAGTACTCTAACCTCTCTGACTGAGTCGAAGACAATTGCCCCGGCTCACCACACCCATAACAGACTCTGTCAAGTACGGGCCGCTGAACTGAAGTTGAAGAACCAGTATACCCTTCGCGATCTGAGAACTTGGAGCACGAACCCTGAGCTGGATGCCCTGAAGGTTAACGATTTGGACCTGAAAACCCCCCAAACAATGTCCGTATAGCTGACTGAATCGGGTAATCGAAGTAGCACTGGAAACTCCGCCCATGATTGTCGTGCCCTCTGGAAACCGTACCAATGAAACTGTCCCCTTTGCGGGCCTCTTATTCTCCAACCTACCATAGCTCTCTTGTCTCACTGACTCAACTGAAGTAACATGATCCACCACATCCTAAAATGAAGCCCCTATAGTCCCTAACTAAAGAGCCGCCCACTTCAACGGAGTATTCAACCCTTTAACAAATCTCCTCACTCTCTCCGTCTCTGTAGGAAGCAACTAAAGCGTATATCTAGACAAGGAATGAAAGCGATCCTCATACTCAGCAACGAATGACCCTCTCTTCTCAAGGTGACTGAACTCATCTTGTCTCCTATCTCTCAAAGTACGCGAGACGTACTCATCCAAAAATATCTGATAAAACTTTGTCCATGACAACGGAGGTGACCCAGTTGGCTTGCACTCAACGTACACTCTCCACCAAAGCTTGGAATCACCTAACAACTGGAAGGTCACATAATTAACTCTGTGGGTCTATACCTGCCCCAACTTATGGATCCTCTCATGATAGTCAATAATAAACTCATAGGCATCCTCCTGCGGAGTGCTACAGAAAACGGGAGGCTTCATCTTGATGAATCTCCAAAACAAGTCATGGTTTTCGCCAATCATCACTGGTCCTGCTACGGTCCTAGGAAAGAAGTCTTGTCTCAGAATCGCATCTATACGGGGAGCCATAGCCGCAGCTGGATGTGCCCTTAGAGCATGGAACCTCTCTAAAATTTGACAAGCCAATGTCACTCCCTGACCATCCGGTGTAGCTAGTAGAACACTCGCCTGAGTCTGACCCTCAAGCAGGTTCAACACTCAAACCAAAGCACCAGGCAGAACTGGAGTAGCAATAATATTATGCTGAGCTGGTACTGGTCCCAACTCCTATTCCTCCTCATCCTGATGATCCGCTTGTGGCTGGGGAGACATGGATCTAGCATGGGCTAACCAGCCACAAGAGCCCTGCCCCTAGCTGGTGCTGCCCCTCTGCCTCTGCTACGGCCATATCCGCGGCCTCTAGCTCTGCCCCTACCACGTGCCGTGGCCGGGCGGCCGACACTGGTACCTCATCAACCACAACACTGGCACGAGTCCTAACCATCTGTGAGGGAAAAGAAGAAGGAATCAGATACCAATTTGAACCAACTAGAACAAAGTAGCATGAAAGGAATGAAAGAATGCAGTTTTCCTGGTGTCCCATAGCCTCTCGAAGAAAAGTACAGACGTCTCTGTACCGATATGCCAGACTTTACTCGACATGTTCTTGTACTTGTGATATCGGTGAACCTAGGGCTCTGATATCAACTTGTCACGAAACAAATCACGGGCTTGTCATGACCCAAATCACAGTTTGTGATGGCACCCACACTAATCCCCCAGGTGGGTGAACCATCCCTTTAATCAATTTAAGAATCAATGTAAATTATACGAACAAACATATTAAGTCTTAAGCATATCATAAATATAGATTGCATGGAATAATGAGTCAAATACAACCCCAAGGACATGAAGTCACTTGTACAAGAACAACTAATCAAAAATCAAGTCTTGGAATAATACATCAATCTGAAATATAAAGAAACACTGTCTAGTGGATATAATAGTAGACAATAAAAGATAAGAATGCAGGGTTGTAGGCTGGCAGGTGGCTGACCCTTGGAATCTGAGCAAGATAGCCTCACGGCTAGAAACGAGGTCTCGATGAAGGTCGTGCCTTAAACTCTGCACTTAAAAAAATGCAACAAAAGTAGTATTAGTACATACACGTATCGGTAAGCATCATAGGCCGCCTAAGTTTAGTTCACGCATATGAAAACACAGAATCAACAAGTCAAACAGATAGGCAAACAATAACCATAAAGAGTTACAAAACATCACAAAAACCAATCCATAGCCTAAAGTTAAGCTTCTATGCCACAAGTCTACTAAGTCCCAAGTAATTACTCAAAGTAGGCTACAACACAAGTACATACCAAAGAATCCAATGAATCATTATATGATGTGATTACGAGAAGTGCAATGCAATGAGATGGCATGTCGTGCAATACAATGGTCAATACTCAAACCTGTACAAACATGCTAAGGACAAAAATCTCGATGTCTCAATAGTCATGACCCATGGGGGACCCGCGGAGTCTATGTACCAGTCACTTCTCACAAAGCCCAGAGGTGACTCTGCCACTATACGTCCACATCCCTCGAATCGATAGCAATAGCAACATACTTTCACTTTTCTTTTTCTTTCCTTTTCAAAATGTTTCCATAATGTTCTCATCCAACTGTTTCCTTAACTCTTTCATCATGAATGAATGTATGAATGCAAGAATGATGCAATCAATGCCAATGAATATGATATGGAGCTCACAACGCACCATAAGCCAATTCAAATCTTGCATGAATTATCAAATCATCATGGAAACGTATCAAATATTCAATTCCAATTACCACAATACATCTAGCACATCCTACATCACCACAATCACGTAGTCAAGTATACCACATGTCAATAATTGTGTAAATAACGGTGACGAGCCCACATAATCAGAAATCATACCAACCTAATTGGATCACCACTCTAAACCATGCCCAAAGGCCTATGATGTTTTCTTCGTCAATACTACATACACATGTGAATCGCTAATCAAAGTCTAACAAATGTAAGCCATAACGTGCCTCGATTGTCAAACATGAGCCTCGAACCGCCAAACTTGGCCCTTCCCCTTTCAGATAGCCTCTGAACGCTCAAAGTCTAGCAATTAAATGATCTACATTAGACTGCGATTCTAATGATATAACTATTGCTATGCTTTCAGAAAACCCCAAAATAACCCTAAAATGTAACCTCGGGCCCACAAAGGTAAAATGGGAAATAAAAGGTAAAATTATGCTACCCGAAGTCTAGATAATCACATCCTTAATTCATGGAATTCTAATCACAATAAAGCCTTCAATTTCATTAATATCCCAAACCCCCAATTTTAACCTAGGGTTTATACATTTGTAATCCTCAATCCAACATGATTACAACCACTAAATAATGACAAGAATCAAATGAAAAACATGAAATTAGGATTAGGAACTTACCCCAAAGCTTAGATTAGTATAAAACTCTTGCAAAATCTCCAAAACAACCTAAAAAACTTTGCATTTGGAAATGGTGATGAACTCTCGGATTCTAGGGATTAAATCCATTGTTGCTACAGTGATGCCTTTGCGATCGCGGTCTGAGACCACGCAATCGTGAAGAGGAAAATCTAACCCGCCCCGATGAACCATCGTGATCGCGAGACCATGGCACACGATCGCGAAACACCACGACTGACCAGCTCAAACACGCATCTCTACGCGATCTCGGGACCTCCTCACGCGATCGCGAAGGCTTGTTTCCTTCAGGCTCGTGACCATGCTGCCCTCTTTGTGATCGCGAAGAAGGACACCAGCAACTACCGAAACCATAAAAATCTGGTTTTTGACTCCAACACCCCGAAATTCCAAGACTTACAAAACAAATATGCAAACTAATTAAAAATGATGCTACGAACTCACCCGTGCCCTCGGAGTTCCCAACATTGGTCTATTTGACCCGGTTAAGCCCCAAAACCCCAAAAATAAGTTTTCGATCAAAGGTCTAAAATACCCTCGAGTGCCTCGAGAACCGAACCAATCACCCCCACTAAGCTATAAATGACTCTTTGAACCTCATGGAATTGACACAATTCCCAACAGGGTTCGTTTACCAAAAAGTCAACTATTGGTCAATAATTTTTCACTTTAAGCCACTAATTCCCTCAAAACTAACCCGAACTGCCTAGGGAACCGCGCTACCTATCCCTACGAGTCAAACATGCTCTAACGGAGCTAAGAGAAGGGTCACCAGGAGTAAAAGGGTCCAAAAGCCTAAAGGACCAAATGGGTCGTTACACCGCCTCAGAGGCATCCATATATTCGGCTTCCATGGTGGAATTAGCTACACAGGATTTCTTGATACCCCAACTTATGGCTCCTCCTCCTAAGGTATACACATGTCCTGAGTTAGATTTTTTAGAATCTCTATCTGACTGGAAATCTGAGTCTGTATATCCAATGGGTAAGGGATCGCCTGAGTGAAAAGACAACATATAATCCCTAGTCCTTTTCAGGTACTTTATTATATGTTTAACTGCAGTCCAGTGTTCTCGCCCAGGATTAGACTGAAATCTGCTAACAATGCCAACAACAAAGCAGATGTCAGGTCTAGTGCATAACATTACATTCATACAGCTCCCTACAGCAGAAGCATAAGGGACCACCTTCATCTTCTCTGTCTCATCAGTCGTATTAGGAGATTGATCCTTCAACAGAGTGATTCCATGCCTGAAAGGAAGGAATATTTCTTAGAATTCCGCATGCTAAATCTGGCGAGAATAGTATCAATGTAAAGTGCTTTAGTTAGCCTAATATCCTTTGCCTGCAATATCGCGTGAGCTTGATCCCAAGGATATGAGCTGTTTTTCCCAAGTCATTCATATCAAAATGTGAGGACAACCATTCCTTAACTGAATTCAACATGCACACATCATTTTCTATGAGCAAGATGTCATCTACATACAGTACCAAAATCTCTACTTTTTCCACATCTCGTTTCTTATAGACACAAGAATCGTTTTCACATTGATATAAACCAAAGGTCTTAATTGATTTTTCAAAACTAGTGTTCCATGCCCTAGATGCCTGTTTTAATCCATAAATGGACTTCTCATGAAACTATCTGGTTGTGCCATATAAATGCACACATAAAGACTTTCATTAAGGAAAGCCTTCTTTACATTCATTAGCTAGATCTCATAATCACAATGAGCGGCAATAGATAAGAGCATTCTTATGAATTTAAGCATGGCTACCGGCGAAAAGGTTTCCTCATCATCCATCCTTTCTTTATGAATAAACCCTTTTGCAAGAAGCCTAGCTTTAAAAGTTTGTACTTTTCCATCCGCTCTTCTCTTCTTCTTATAGATCCATCTACAACCAATAGGTTTGACTCCTGCAGGTGGTTCTACAAGATCCCATACTTGATTGGAGTACATGGAATCCATTTAAGATTTTATAGCAGCAATCCATTTTTCAGCATTTATATCTTGTAGTGCTTCATCGTAATTTAGAGGTACTGTATTAGGTCCTTCAAGGATACACCCTATAAAAAACGTGTGCTTTTCCTTAGCCACCAAGAATACTTATTTTCCTAGTTTTAGAATATTCAGGCATAATAGGGATCACAGATTTATAATGAGGCTTCCTATTGTGATGTTAATTCGGAATATAATGAATTAATTCTAGCAAAATAAATTACAATTTATTCCACTAGAAAATTATAATTGCACTCCTCAGTTTAATTTTAAAATCATTCATTAATTTATTTCAATTGATGAAGTACTTATTAACTAAGTGAGATATTTAAGGAGAGAAAAAATATAATTTATATAAATAATTTAACTATTGAAGTAATTAAATGTCTTTTTTGAAGAACGATGCAAGAAGTTAAAAGATATGGACAGGTGGTATTTTAGTATATTTGATGTATATACTTGGGTGATCAAAAATCAAGAATAGAAGTATGAAAAAGGGGTGGTTGTCTGCCATTAACATGTGTAGAATGTTCAAAATTCAGAATCCCAAGTCCCATGAAAGGAAGATAAAGTAGGACCAAGGACTGTGTGTATGGAGATTAGACAAAACGAGGAAAATTGGTTGAGTTAGGAGCAGACAAACATGTCGTTGCCGCCATTTATATTCTCCATTTTCAAGTTAATTATACTGCAAAATTAAATATTACTAAAAGCATTGGTCTTAGTGGTGGACTTGGACCACATGAAACTACCCATACCCCCAAAAAAGAGAAAGAAAGGAACATATAAAAGTTTAAAGTTCTCTATATTTAAAAGATTAATTTGACTATTGGCTTAGTCATGAGGCAGGAGTGTTCCAACTACATTTTTACAATTTGGAGAGGTATTTGTCAAATGAATGAGAACTTTTTAAGCTTTTAAAAAAGTTTAAATCGTTATATTAAGTTTCTCAACTTTAAAATGATGGCTAGTGTAGCCAACTTATACCAACGACTTTTTTTAAGAAGATAATTAATATTTAAGAAAATAATAAATGGTAAGAAAGGGGAAAAGGTAAAGAAGAAAGTATGTCATAGCAAAAAGGTCAATAACCACGAACTTGGATTTATTTGAACAAGATTACCTTTGACCGTAAAAAATATTATTGTTTCCCTTGCCTATTAATTTGTCTTCAGTTGCAATGACAACTCATAGTTGACCATTTTTTTTTTCAGGAGGTGAGATATGCTCAAGAAAATAAAAAAGTTAAACTGAAAAATTTGATAAGAATCTACAATTAGTATACTTTTAGAATATGAAACAAATCAGTTACGATTCAATTCCACCAACTCGCCCAAAGATATTTCACTTTGTTTGATGTAATTTTTATATTTGTATTTTGATATGATTTGGTTAACTAACTAAAGATGCACTTTATATATCAAGTCAAATCTTCAAATTTTCATCACGCTTAAAATTATGTTTAGCATAAATAGATCCGACGATTCGATACTTGAAAATGAGATCCTTCATACTTTTCCTTCTTTAGGTACGTACACAAAATAATAGGAGCCCTCCTAATACAAAAGGTTCCCTTTTTCTCCTCTCCCTTTTATATCTTTACTAATTTCTCGACATGTGTATCTCATGCTAATCAGTACAAATGTTTTAAAATGGTATAAATAAAACTAGGACTTGTGTGCGATGAGTTACACTAAATTTGAAGGGGGCATGCAAGCTAAAATTGATGAATGGTTAGCTCATTTGTGATGGCCCTTATGTTCCTTTGAAGAGTTGTGAGGCTGACTCTGTGGCAGGTCCAAAGATTAAGAAGAAACCCAAAGTTGAGCAACCTCGTCCCCGGAAAGGGAAGAAGGCTGGAGTGAGAGGAGGCAATTAAAAAAATGTTTTCTTTACTCAAAGCATAAAACTGAAAGAGTGGATGATTTCCTCTCACTCAAGGCCTACCAAGATTCAGGTCAAGCAGAGATATGAAGAAGATACAACAGAATATTCAAAAAGCGCAGAAAAACCCGGTCCCTATGCAGCAGAATCGGCAGAAGCCACAGAAGAACTTGGTCCTCCATTACCCCACTCGAAGCTGAACAAATGATGTTGTATCAAGCACCCTGAGGCTAGAAAAAGAAGTGGGCGTCAGACCTCTGAAGATGTCAATGATGGACCGAACATGAAGGAACTTTTTCCCTCTATCACTCTATTTGCTGAAAGCTAATTCTGCTCGACAGAAGACCAGGTAGCAGACATCTTCACCAAGGCACTAAGCAGGGAATGCCTTGAAAGAAATCGCTTGGAGTTGGGTGTGTCATGTATTTGACCATCCACAAGCTCCCTCAATGATTGGTTATGCTTTTCTCTTTTCGATGATTCCAAAAGAGGGAAGACACTAAAGGGGGAAAAGGGAAGAGGGTGGAAGAACGTATAAACAATGTCTCCAAGTTTGTCATCATCAAATAGGGGGAAAATGATTGATATGTTTTGATGATTGTCAAACTTGGAAGAACCTGAGAGAGAGACCCAGTCTTTGATGATGCCAAAAGAGGGAAGCATTCCGAGTGGAGGATTGATAGTTGGTTGCTGCTAGCAACATGTTGTTATGAGACAGATATGAATAAGGTTGATAGTTGGTTGATGCTACCAACATATTGTTGTGAGATAGATCTGTATTCAGAGGGAGATTGATAGCTGGTTGCTGCTACCAACAAATGAGATCTGGCTCTCAGGGGGAATATCGTCTATGAGTTTGTCATTATCAAAAAGGGGGGAAATAATTGTGACACACTCCATGTTTTGATGATTGTCAAACTGTGCAGAACTAGAGAGGGACACGGTTTTCAGTGTGTTCTCTCCGTACATCTTACAGTCTCAAAGAACAAATTGATATATGAGAGAGAGACATGTAGAAAGAGGGAAGAGGTTTGTAATCTGGGAAAGTGAAGGTCTGATCCGCAGGGGGAACAAGTGGGATCTGGTTCTTAGGAGAAATATCAAGTATATGTTTGTCATCATCAAAAAGGGGGAAATTGATGTGTTATGCTCTTTTATGTTTTGATGATTTGACAAACCTTACTCAAGGAACCAGAAAACAACTATACGTCTTGCGGTCTGAGCTTCAGGGAAACAACTGAGAAGGCAGTCTAAGCTTCAGGTGGAACAAGTGAGAAATCTGGTCTTCACGGGAAATACAAAGTATTTTTCTTTGTCATCATCAAAAAGGGGGAAATTGATGAGTTGTGATACCTTATGTGTTGATGATTTGACAAACCCTAAAGAACCCTAAGGAACCAGCTATCTCATGTACTGCTATGTTGACATGCTCCTTTAAGAAACAGATACAATCAGTCTCACTACACAAGCTGTAGGATATGTTCATATATGAAGGACCGGATATGTTTTCAGAGGGACCAGATGAGATCAGGTTCCCAGCAGGATATGTTCATATATGAAGGATCAAATACAGATTCAGAGGGACCAGATGAGATCAGGTCCCCAGCTATTACTTGGTCAACTGTACAACTGTAAAGAGACTGACATTGCAGCAGTGTAGCAGCAAAGTAGCAGAGTTGTTGCAGCCCGTTCAAGAACAGATGAGGGACCAGGTTCCTCCAGATGAGAGACCAGGTCCCTGGAGTGTTGAAACACCAACTCTACAGTTGTAAAGATGCTGACACTGTATTAGTACAGCAGTGCAGCAGCAGCAATACAACAACAGAGGACCTGTATGGGCTGTCACCTTCTTAGCCCCTTCCCTCTACATATATAACACCATGCTCAAATGAAGAAGTATTCTCACAGTAATCAAATTGCTCCATCCTAAGTGCAAGTCTCCACCTCTCAAGGTGTTCCCCAAGAACAAAGCCTCAACAATCCGAAGGACTAGATCCAGAACTGAAGATGCCTTAGGTCCTTAGATTGTTGAGTCTTTATTCTTTTGTGCCAAATTGTAAACCAACTCTTCTCCAAACGGAAGCTAGTTATAGGTATTCTAAATTCTCAAGGTTGTTTTTACAAGCTCTTGAGTGGTACACTAGGCTAGAGTTATTCTAGGTGTATTAGTATGTGGGTGGCTAGAGTTAGTCACGGTGTTGAATTCTCAAAGGGTGCCTTTGAGTGGTACACTAGGCTAGAGTTATTCTAGGTGTATTAGTTTGTTTGGGTAGGGGTAGTCAAGTGTGAAGGTTACGATTGGGCTATTGTAAGGGTGAGGGGTTATGGGAGTTAATTCCTAGCTTATAATCGGTTGTAATCTGAAGTTGCTCGGTTAGTGGAGTTGAAATCTTACTGGGGTAGGTTGTGGTTTTTAATCCCTTGATCAAGGAGTTTTCCACGTAAAAAATCTTGTGTTATTCTCTTACTGCACTGTTTGAGAGAACTAGTAGCAACCAGGTCTCTCTATATACTTTGTTTGGTGGACGCATAGCCTCTAACAGATATCTTTCGCTTAGAAGATTCTGGAAAAAAAAACAAAAAAAATGAAAACTAGTTCGCTCATTAGCATAGGTAGATTCCATCATTAATATTCATTCAAGATCGAGCTTTTTGGCTGCGAGCTTAATGGAGCTTACCTTTGAATTGAAGGGTAAATTTGATGTAAGCTAAGACAGACTTTTCTAATAAGAAATTCTAGTAGACCTATATACTCTATATTCGATAGAATTTCCCTAAGAAGAATTCTTGTCATTAAGTACTTAGTCTAATATGTTCTTGCTCATTACAGTCATAAGTAGTAGTGCAAGAATATTTTAACATGTTTCTTGATGCTTGTATGTGTTATATGACTTTTAGACTCAGTTTTAAAGAAATATATGCTTGCGTGTTACACTTCATGTTATGTGATATTGCTTGAAAATTATATGTACAGTTCACATTCAGTTATTGGTGTGATCACATGCAAAATCAGACGGGAGAGTTAGCCGACCTCCTTGTGTGTGAGTGCCACGACGGTCAGGGTTAGCTACCCACATGCTCGTAGTCGCTATTGTTTGTTGGGGAGATAGGCCTACACTCCGCCTTGCGTGTTGCCAGATCCTCACGTATGTAGGTCCATTATGTGAAAAATTATTTTTACTCAGAAAGTTATTTCTGTTTTAAAATAACTTATATTTTAGCTTCAGTTTTAGTTATTAGTTTCAGACTCAGTTTCCATTTAGTTGTCCATTTACAACCTAAGTTATTAGCTTATGTTAGTTTTTAAGAATTTATATGATTTACACGCTTTCTTCTGAATTATGCTTTTTTTTTTGTTACTATGTTCTTAACCCAGAAAGTGTAGCTCCACCTTTAGAGGAAGTAGTCTATAAGATTTACTGAGTACCCTTGGAGATACTTAGCCCATTTGGGCCTGCCATATCATGTGGCAGGTGTTGAGTATGCAGGTGAAGGAGCATGTGGCAAGAGATAGATGTTCTAGACACAGTAAGCAGGCTCTGTTTATTCATCCTAGCGGTAGCAGATCCTTTCTAACCTTTTATTTACTTTTAAGCTCTTATATTATTCTCAGGGATGCCCTAAAGCTTTATGTATTCATACTTCAGTTACAGGCTCATGGCTTGACAATGAGTTAGCTTTATAGACACTTTGAATTTTATGTTCCCCATTTAGTTTGCTTGATAATGTTTAATCAAGACGTTTTTAGTTTTATTTCTATTACTGAAATCAGTTCAGAGCTTCAGTTAGTTATTACAGGGTTCACTCAACGGGTAGTAAGATTTGGGTGTCAATTATGTCCCACCGTAGTTTGGGGGCATGAGAACCATGGCTAAAACATTATCTAACATGAATTGCTAGTCTAGTTTATGAAGCCTCTGACGTGAATAGAAAATGAACTAGTCACCGAGAAAAGGCCCCGACATACCTCAACTGTCTGATAATGACTGAAAGTAAGATAACACTCCGAATGAAATGGGGGCTCACCAACTGGCTACACGAGTAAGTCCTGCCACCCTAAGTCTTTGCACCTTCATCGTGACGTAAGTACCGTGGAATAGTACTCGTATGTAAAACGAACTGAAGAATAAATAGCTGTGGGTGCTCGAGGAAATGTGCAACCCAAATCATAATATAAGACATATGTGAATACTGAAACTAAAACATAAGGACAACTGAACTGAACATGAGAATCATAATCATAAGTACCCCTTACTGAACATGGGGAATTCACTTGTTTTTTATGTATTCATAAGATGTGGCCTCTGTCCCAATTATAAGTGCACAATTCTGTGGCCTCGGGGCCCAAGTATACATATACAAAAATTGTGGCCTCAGACCAAAGTACAAATGTTCATCATTTCATAATTCATATTTTGAGTATGAGAATCACAGGGTCATCATATTATAGTTCTAACATGGATACTGAGCATTACTATCATGAGACATGAGATCATGGTGTTTCATGAAATTTAGAGCATTAATTGTTCATAGACATTTCGTGGTTCATGACTAAGACTCATGGAATATCAAACAAGAGCATACATAGATTACGTGTTGAGTTCACGATGTTCAGAATGACATACATGAAGAACCTATAAAGCTATTTCGTTTCAAGTATAGAAGCTCTAAGACTTTTCATGGAACTAGGGCGTGACTCTACTTCTACTGCAAACTCATAATAATAATGGAAGAACGTGGCGTGCGAAAGATGTCACGACCCAATTCGTGAGTCATGAGGGAACCCACACTATCCCCCCCAGTGGCGAACCCTTCCCTTAAGTCACATCATTTAATCGAGAATGCGAAAGTAAATACAGAAATAAACCCACGTCACAATGGATGAAAAATAACATAAGTGCGGAAGTATGAAATACGACAACCCAAAAAGCTACGACAACCCAAAAAGCTAGTCTGAAACTCGTG
The DNA here is from genome assembly GCF_019175385.1 of Lycium barbarum. Lineage (NCBI taxonomy): Eukaryota > Viridiplantae > Streptophyta > Magnoliopsida > Solanales > Solanaceae > Lycium > Lycium barbarum. Next base: position 81,480,096 of record NC_083341.1, read on the forward strand.
CAAGACCTGCTAAGTAACAATACATAGTCTAAAGAAAGGAAGTGCAGTCTCAATACTAGATAAATATTGTCTCAAGAGTACGTAGTAGACATATATAAGAGAGGAGCTTCCTGGCTGCGGATCTGACAAATGGCTCACCCTAGAATCTCCTGGAAGTGGCCTCGAGATCACTCGCGAAGTCAAGAACTGGAACCGGTGACAAGCTCTGCATTCAATAAAATGTGCAACAAGAGTAGTATGAGTACAACACAAGTACTCGTAGGCATCATAGGCCGACAACGATTAGTTCATGCATATAAAAGGAAGGAAATCCACAAGTAAATAGATAACCAATCAAGTATAGTCACGAAGCACTTCCAAGTATAGATCAAGGAATGTATGGGATGTCAATAAGAAGTCATGAATAGTCAAGTGAATGCAATGCAATGCAATGACATGTTACGCAATGCCCCCATGCCTCATCTACGAATCTCGTACACACTTGCTAAGGGGAATGCCTCAAAGTCATGACTCATAGGGGACCCATGAAGTCCATGTAACCGCACAGAAGATCATTACCACTTGGTCCCACATAGATGATCATTATTGCCACTTGGGTCCCCACAGATGGCCCACTCAAAGTATCATTATTTTCATTTTAACCATTTATGCACGTAAATAGATGATATGTAATGCATGGACCAAATTCAACAACATCTTAAACATGGAAACAATAATGGATATCATGAATGCTGAACTCAACCAAGTCATCATTACATAATCCCCCCCCCCCCCATTTTCATAGGATAAGCAAGATATACGGAATAACGATTCAATTAGTAATCACAATATATCAAGAAGTAAGGCGGCAATCCTACATAACAACATCCATACTAAACTAGTAGGTTTATCACCACCACCATGCCCGAAGGCCTATCATGCTTTCCCTTTCAATAACTATCATTTTCATACTTTTCACTAATCAAAGTCTAGACATAAGTCGTAACCTACCTTAGTGCCAAACAGGTGCCATGGACTATCCAACTCGAGTCTTTCCTCTTTGAACCTCCTCCAAAAGAGCAAAGTCTATCAAGAAATTATTCTATATCAGATTACGAATCTAAGGATTCCCATATTGCTAGATTTCTAAATCGACTAAAAAATGACCTCAAAAGGTGATCCAGGGCCCATAAAGGGCAAAATCCGAATTTCGAGTTGGAAACGTGATACCCAATGCCTAAATAGCCATAAACCTAAATTTCATGAGAATCTAACCCTAATTTGATCTTAAATTTCATTTATAATAAAAAAAACCCAATTCAAGACAAAATCCGTAACCCATATGTTTGAAAATCCGATTAAAAATCAAAATTGGAGTTAGAAATAGTTTACCCAAGCATTATCAAGCTTAAGACTAGAAAATATTTCTAAATCCATCCATGATTAGCAAGAAAATCCCACTTCCAAACTAAGGTCTATAAGTCATAAAATCTCATTTAAGACAAAGCTTCCAATATAAGAAACCCTAATTAATCAAAGGTAAAATCATAAAACAAAGGTAGGAAGCTTACCTCAAAGAGAAACCCTTCAAAAATCCCCTTCAACTGAGCTATTTAAGTCTATACATGATTTTGGGGAAATGGGGTTCAAATTGGGAAAAGAATGAATTAAAAGGGATTTCTAACCCAGCGATCATGCATCTGTGGACCATCCCTCGAAGATGTAGGATCACATCTGCGGAGGAACATCCGTAGGGGTGAACCCTACTTAAATGGCCAAACTCGCAGAGGCGAAGGGAGTTTTCGCAAATATGGCCACCCCTACGCCGCCCGTGCTTCCTCGCACCTGCGGATCAAACCCAACAAAGACTGCGGTCCCATAACTGCAGATTTCAGAAAACCAAAAAAATATGGTTCACCAACTCTAACTCGAAATCCTAAACTCGAAAGTCATCCGAGACCTCCCGAACATAACCTAAACATGCAAACCAAGCATAAATGACGATACGAACTCATCCACCCCCTCAGAATTCCCAAAAGAGGTCATCTTGACCCGGTCAACCCCAACACCCTTAAACTAGAATTTCAACCAAAGGACCAAGATACCCCCGAGTCCCTCGGGAATAGAACCAACTAGTCTACCAACTCTTAATCGACCTTCTAGACTTAATGGAATAGACGAAAATTTCAAAAAGACTTATTTACTTGAAAATCAACTATGGGTCAACACTTTTTCACTTATTCAACTTAAAAGTTCTAAAATCCTGAAAACCAACCGCGACTCACCTGACTGCCTCGGGAACCGCTCCACCCATTCCCATAAATCAAATACACACTAAAGAGCTAGGGGAAGGGTCAATTGGGGTAAAAGGACGAAAACGACCAAACATGTCGTTATAGAAGAACAATGTTGTTTCTGCACGTAGAGAGTTAGCCTTACATACATATAATCTCTCTAATCTAACGAACTAAACTGCTTCTCTGACGGAGAACACCAAAACCCTAGCTTTGAGCTATTGGGAAGGATTTAACTTGGAAATCCTATCTTTTGTCTGAAGAATATTTTACTAATCATGATTTAAAGTTACAAACACTTAGGAATCATTAAAGAGATCATACCTTGTCGTGGGAGGATAAGGAGAGGAGAAATATCCAGTCTAGGGCTTGAGAATGAAGTTGGAATGTTAAAAATCGGAATGAAAAGCACAAGGGTCGAATTTATAAACCCGAAACCAAACCACCTTAGCTCACCCTGCGAGCTCTCTGCTCGTGTTGAGGCTCACATCGCGAGCTCCATGGAGAGCTAGGGGCTCGCTTTAGGCTGCGCTGCGGCCTCCCACACGTAGCAAAATTTTCGCATTTCTCTCCTGGCACCCCTGCACCTCGCGTCACGACATCTAACACATCCAAATTCGTTGCTATAGGCCTCGCGTCATGAGCCCTCCTCTGTGTGCAACACTTAGAAACTTTAATTTCTCGTTCATTTGATTCAATCCTTAGTTTAGAAGTACGAGGTGTTACAATCTTATTATTTTCTGCTATTAAAATTATTAACTTTATGACGTATAACAATTATAAGTAGTCGTGTTAGGGGATTTAAGTGTGAAAATTGATGAAAAGTCATTTATGACTACAAGGACTTGATGGAGAAGTTGAGAATAGGTGAGACAGTTTGAGTAACAGTTTAATTTAAACCACATAATTATAGATTTTGAAGCATTGACTAAAAAATTGTTGAAGGCGAACTTGAATAATCGACTATGGATAAGTTGAGGCTTACTTTCGTAAGTTAAGAACTTTGTCTAGAAAATGCATGCTACGTATTTGATAGATTGCCTAAATATAGCATCTAAGCATATATGTTTGTGCATTCCAGTAACCATTTGAGTTCTATTGTTTAAAGTGCTAACTTTATATTTTAGAATGATTAAATATAAGGAAATTAGTCATGTGCACATGTTTCCCCAATTAACTTAGAATATTAGGGAGTAATCAAATAGCATGATTTGATTTAATTACTTGTTGTGTATGCATTGCTTGTGTTGCTCCAACTTAGTTAAAATTTAAATAATGTGTTCACATTCGGCTTGGAAGAAGTAGCCAACTTTCTAGGCAACTTCCCTAAGTGTGAGTACCACAGAGGATAGGGCTAGCTACACCATACTTGTAGGTACTAATGCGTATTTATTCAGCTTGAGAGAAGTGTCAACCTTCCCAAGAGTCAGTGCCGCTAGGGCCAGGATCAGATATCCCGCACTTGCAGATGCCATTGTTTGGGAACCACTTCAGAATAAATGCGTTCAGATAAAATCAATTTCAGTGTATAACTTAGATTTTAGATTTAGTTTTAGCTTACAGATTTCATTGTTAATTAATATATGAATTACTTAATTTATTTCACTATAATTTATTATATTTATTTAACCCAGAATAATCTTGTTCCCCCACTTAGGGGGTTGTCAATCCAACTTACTGGGTACTCCATCAGTGGTACGTACTTAGCCTGTTTAGGCATGTCTACTTCATGCGACATGTGTTGATAACCTAGGTGACGAATCCTGTGACTACAGACACAATTCGTAGACTTGGTTGGTGAGCTTTGTTGACTTTAGTCCCAGCGCTAGTCGGATTCTTCAGTTTATTTCATAATTTTGGACTTTTACTTTAATTTCGGGGAATACCTCAAGATTTTGTATTCAGGTTTCAGTCATTAGAGTCTCATTACTTGTTTTTCTGGTGGGTTTAGTTTAAACTTAATTGCAATAAACCGCTTAGTCAGTTTTCCTGTTGTTTATAGTTAAAAACTTCAATTAGCTTTTATTGTTATACTAAGTTCAGTTTAGACTTCCAGCCAGCTAACAGGGTTCTCCCAATGATTTTATAGGTCGGGTGTTAATCACGTCCCAACCCAATTTGGAAGTGTGAGTAAACAATTAAGGGAAATATGTATTTTTCTTCAGTCACAACACTTTCCAGTTGAGATGGGGTTGCACTAGGGATCAACCCTTAGCCCGTTTCTATTTGCCTTAGTGATGGACATATTTAGACATCATATTTAAGGGGAGCTGTTGTGGTGTATGTTTTTTGCGGATGACATAGTATTGATTAACAAGACGCGAAGCGTAGTTAATGATAGGCTGGAAGTCTGGAGAGAGGCCCTGGAGTCAAAAGGTTTCAAGTTAAGGAAGACGAAGACAAAGTACAGGGAGTGCAAGTTCAGAAATATGACGTCTGAGGCAGAGATGGAAGTGAATATTGAGGCACTAGTCATTCCTAAGAGAGACATATTCACGTATCTTGGGCCATAATCTAAGGAGATGGGGAGATTGATGCCGACGTCGCACACCATACTGGGGCGGGGTGGGCGAAATGGGGGCTCTCCTCTGGGTATTGTGCAATAAGAAAGTGTCCCCAAGGCTTAAAGGTAAGTTCTACAGAGTGGTGGTTGGACCAACACTTTTGTATGGGGTAGAGTGTTGGCCAGTCAGGAATGCCCATGTTCAATGATGAATCTGGCGGAGATAAGGATGTTTAGATGGATGTGTGGGCATACTAAGAGGGATAAGATTAAGAATGAAGTTATTCAGGGTAAGGTGGGGGTGACCTCTGTGATGGACAAGATGAGGGAAACGAAGCTGAGATGGTTCAGACATATGAAGATGAGGTTCGAGGATGCGCCAGTGAGGAGGTGTGAGAGGTTGACTATAGCAGGAGTTAGGAATAGTAGAGGTAGGCCAAAGAAGAATTGGAGGGAGGTGATTAGATAGGACATGGCAGAGTTCCAGTTGACTGAGGACATGACCTTGGGTAGGAGGGTATGGAGGTCGAGGATTAGGGTAAATGGTTAGTAGGTAATAGAGTATTATCGTACTTTTAGTCGTATGATTTAGGGTAGTCGCGTATTTTCTTTTTCGCTAATGTGTATTGATATATGTTACTACATTTGTTTTGTACATTTGTTATTTTGTTGTCCCTTTTTCTTTCCTACGTTTCTGCATCGGTTACATTTCTTTTGAGCCGAGGGTCTATCGGAAACAACCTCTCTATCCCATAAAGGTAAAGGTAAGGTTTGCGTACATCTTACCCACCCCAGACCCACTTGTTGGGTTACACTGGGTATGTTATTGTTGTTGTTGTATGTTTTTCTTCATTAAATGTATTCCGGTTGTGTAAATTCAACTTTATACAATAAATTCCTTATATCACCACTATATTCTGTGTTTTAAAATTCTTATCATATTTTGACCAATCATAATATCAAAAGCTCACCCAATTAATTAACCATTATCACGATCAACTATCTTAATAATAAGTTCAAAAAGGAAGGATTCTCAATGACATGATCTTCAGGTCGTAAAAAAGTTAGCTTATTTCATAGAAGTAGGTTGTAACAGTTGAATTCACTAGTGATGCGGTGCGTTTTGGGTCCAGGTGCTACACGATTTTAAAACACGCATTACTAGAATTTAAGGCTTATTTACTTATACATTTAATATCTCTCGTGTGTTTTGTCAATGTGAGATTTGACTAAAGTGTTACATACACCTCTTTAGGAACTTAGTGTCTTTGGTGAGGTCCAACCACCATTGCCTAATAGTATATATACAAGCGGTTGTTGTCATAGTATCACAGTCCAAGCCACTAGAAATATTGTCCGTCTTCACCTTTACACTACTTTTAACTCATTGCTAAGATCTAAATTTATGCTTCCTCAATTATATATACCCACACTGAACTCTCCAATAGCTCTCAATGTGGGATTCGCCTGTAGTGTTGAACATGTAGCAACCTAAATTTTAAGATTTTGTTCATCGTATTGATAGAGTTAGAAGAAAATAGAAAAAAATAAAATAAAGCGAAATTAACCAGATATAAATTCCTTTATAAAAGTACAAAAATAATTGACTCTGCACCGGAAGAGTACATTTCTAACACGCAATGAAATTAGGTCATAAGTCATAACTCATGTGTCTATTATGGTTCATGGACTAACTAATAAAGTCTTACACGTTTATTAATTGGCAAATGAGAAGTACTTGTTCCTTGAAGGAAGCAAAATATTTTGAGAATCGCTAAACTTAATACTAAGAATTTCTAGTACGTCTATGTCCTTTGGCATTTGGATATACATGCATAGAATAACAAAAGAATGAATAAGTCTTAAACTATAAATATATAAAATTTCCGAATGCTTTGCTTCAAAAAGTGGAATACTTAGAAACTTAATTAAGTCATTACTTTGATTTATTGTGTTTGCTTACGTCATTTTTCTCAACGTAAATATAATAATAATAATAATAATTAAAAAAAAAAACGTATCGGTTCTGATGTTCTGTAGAATGATTTGAAACCGAATAAAAAAATGTGTTTGTTGGCAAAATAATGAAGGCGGTATCATTAGTAATTAAAGAGAAAATAAGAAGTGTCATGAATTGATTGAAATCCAATTGTAACTTTTAATACGGAATTAAAACAGATCTATTGAAAAAGGACTGTGGCATATATTTAACCAAAATTTGCTTTTACAAGCAAGAAGCAACTCGTAGTTTATGATTACTTGAAATGGTCATTTATACTATAAATCTACGTCATGAGTACTCCTTGAATTCTAGGAAGTTTACTATGAATCAGTTGTCGAAGTATATTGTGATCCATCTGAAAACTTACTAACAATATCTACCCTTAATTGTATCATATTATTATAATTAAATGATATATATATTGAGGTAGAGCACATTAACTAATTATAACCAATTGATTATGATAAATAGTGTAAATATGTAGTAAAAGAATATTTTGTAAATCTTCTATTTTAGGTTAGTATAGTTTGTATCCTAATAGGACATTGTAACTATGGTATATTTACCAACTCAATCAATGAGAATAATCACAGAATTAATCTCTTTCATGGTATCAGATACTAGGGTTTCTTTTCCTTCTCTTCCGCCGCCCTAATTCTCCGACGTCCTCTACCCACTTTTCCGACGTCTTCTTCTTCTATTTCCGTCCATTTTTCTTGCCTTCCATCAATGGTAGACACCAAGTTCCATCCTGCTTTGGTTGTCTCCAAGATCAAGAATCACATCCCAATCATTCTTGAGATGGAAATGGATCATTATTCGGCTTGGGCCGAATTATTCAAACTTCATGCCCGGTCTCACCGTGTCCTTTCCCACATTCTGCCAACCGGAAAGGAGAAGGCTCCTACCACCGACGACGAAAAGGAGTTGTGGTCCACTTTGGATGCCACGGTACTTCAGTGGGTATATGCAACCATCTCCACGGACTTATTGCATACAATCATCGAAGAAGACCTATCGGCAAAGGAGGCCTGGGATCACCTCCGTAATCTTTTTCAAGACAACAAAAACTCCCGTGCCGTTGCTTTGGAACACGATTTCTCTCATGTCAAGATGCGGGATTTTCCAAACGCTTCGGCGTATTGCCAACGTCTCAAGACCTTGGCCGATCAACTTAAGAGTGTGGGGGCTCCGGTGACCGACAACCGCCTCGTTCTCCAACTGGTGGCTGGACTCCCAGAGGCATATAAGAATTTGGGTACCTACATCCGCCAAAGTAAGCCTCTTCCACCATTCTCCGAAGCTCGGTCAAGTTTGTGCCTTGAGGAAAAGGCGTTGGCTGAAATGCACGATGACTCGCCCGCGGCTATGGTGGCTAATTCCAAACATGATTTTGATGACTCTTCTCATCTGGAAAATTCTGGTCGTTCTCACCATCATCGGGGCAAAAATAACAACAAAAACCGCGGCTCTAGCAGCGGGAATAATAACGGCAGTGGTCGTGGTTCGGGCGGCGGCAGTGGCAGCCGACGCCGTGGAGGACGCCCCTCAGGTGACCAGTAGCAGTGGCAACAACCCTCCTCACCGTGGCAGTGGGGTTGGATGCCTCAGTGGGCTCCCCCTTGCCCGTATCCTACCACGCAGTGGGCTCGGCCACAGCAGCAGTGGCAGCCGCCATCTTCTTCGTCTGGTCCGAGGTCGCTGGCCCAGCCTGGAATTTTGGGCTCGCGACCACAGCAACAGGCATATGCAGCCGCGGGCCCCCCGATGCAATGGACTCCGACGGATATTGAATCGGCTATGCACACGATGACGTTGAACCAACCCGATTCGAATTGGTATATGGATACCGGCGCCACGTCCCATATGACATCCACAAAAGGTACTCTCGTCTTATTTTAATTTGAGCAATCGTAATACTGGCATTGTTGTTGGTAATGGTAATTCAATTCCAATTCGAGGTTGTGGTCATGCTAAATTGCCTCCCCCGAACCCTCCTTTATTGTTAAACAATGTCCTTCATGCGCCAAAACTCATAAAGAATTTGATATCGGTTCGTAAATTTACTACTGATAACTATGTGAGTGTTGAATTTGATCCTTATGGGTTTTCTGTGAAGGATTTCCGGACGGGGATGGCTCTCATGAGATGTAATAGTAGGGGTGCTCTCTATCCATTGTCCACCTTCAAATTTTCCACCAATTCACCGTCGACTTTTGCTGCCTTGTCTTCTACCCGTTGGCATGATCGTTTGGGCCACCCGGGAGCTTCTATTTTGGATTTTCTTAGGCGTAATAAAAGCATTGAATGTAATAGTTCTAGTTCATCTAGTATTTGTCATTCTTGCATTCTTGGTAAACATGTTAAGTTTCCATTTGCTAGTTCTATTTCCGAAACTTTGTTTCCATTTGACATTATTCATAGTGATTTGTGGACTTCTCCAATTTTGAGTTCTATGGGCCATCGTTATTATGTTCTGTTTTTGGATGATTTTACCAACTATTTGTGGACTTTCCCTTTGGCTAGAAAATCTGATGTTTACTCAAAATTCATGGATTTTAAGACCCATATTCTTACTCAGTTTGAACGTCCTATCAAGAATGTCCAATGTGATAATGGGAGGGAATATACTAATAGTCAATTCGGAAAATTTTGTACATCCAATGGGATGTCTTTCCGTCTTTCGTGTCCTCATACATCCTCTCAAAATGGGAAAGCAGAAAGAAAAATTCGTTCACTAAATAATGCTATCCGGACTCTTCTTGCTCATGCCTACATTCCTCCGTCTTTTTGGCATCATGCATTGCAAATGGCGACGTATCTCATTAATATTTTACCAAGTAAGCTATTGGGTCACAAATCACCTTTAGAGGTCCTTTACCAACTGAAACCATCTTATTCTCATCTCCGAGTCTTTGGGTGTTTATGTTATCCCTTTTTTCCGTCTACTACTATTCACAAGTTGCACCCTCGGTCAACTCCATGTGTCTTTTTGGGATATCCACCAAACCATCGTGGCTACAAATGTTTTGATTTATCCTCAAATAAAATCATTATTTGTCGTCACGTTTTATTTGATGAGACTCAATTTCCGTTTTCCAAAATCCATACTCCGGCTCCCACCTCTTATGACTTCCTTGATGATGGCCTCTCTCCTTACTTGATCCATCATATAGCCGCCAGCCCTCCACCGCTGCCCTGTCCCCCTCCATTGCTGCCCGTGACTCAAGACCACGCCGACCCCTCCCCACCTGGGCAGCAGCCTCCATCGTCCTCTACGCAGGACCAGTCCGCCCCTCTCCCCCACCAGCTTCCCACCACCCCGCAAAACTCGACCATTTCTCCACCTGTCCAGCCCAATACCCACACAAGCATGGTCACTCGTAGTCAGCGCGGGATTTTCAAACCCAAGCACCCATTTAATCTACATGCGGCGGTTACCAAGTCCCCCATACCTCGTAAACCGTTGGATGCGCTACGTGACCCGAATTGGAAATTGGCCATGAATGATGAATATGATGCTCTTATTAAAAATAAGACGTGGGATTTGGTACCCCGTCCACCTAATGTGAATGTTATTCGGTCTATGTGGATTTTTACTCATAAAGAAAAGTCTAATGGTGATTTTGAGAGGCATAAAGCCCGTCTTGTAGGTGATGGCAAAACACAGCAGGTTGGCATTGATTGTGGTGAGACTTTCAGTCCGGTCGTGAAGCCAGCAACGATCCGCACTGTCTTAAGTCTAGCTCTATCTAAACATTGGCCCATTCATCAGTTGGATGTCAAAAATGCATTTCTTCATGGCGAGATCAAGGAGACGGTTTATATGCATCAGCCTATGGGTTTTAGAGACCCATCTCGTCCCGATTATGTGTGTTTGTTGCGCAAGTCCTTATATGGGCTTAAACAGGCACCGAGAGCTTGGTATATAAGATTTGCTGACTTTGTTTCTTCCATTGGTTTTGCTAATAGCAGGTCTGACCACTCCTTGTTCATCTATCGCAAAGGGCACCACTTGGCTTACATTTTACTATATGTGGATGATATTATTCTTACTGCTTCTTCAGATGCTCTCCGCTGTTCTATTATGGGCCTTCTTGGCTCAGAATTTGCTATGAAGGACTTAGGTCTTTTGAACTATTTTGTTGGCATTGCGGTGACCCGTCACAAGGGTGGTATGTTTCTATCACAACGAAGTTATGCTACGGACATTATTGAACGTGCAGGAATGTCCTCGTGTAAGCCTTCTTCCACTCCGGTTGACACTAAACCGAAGGTCAGTGCCTCTTCTGGCGATCTGTGTGACGATCCCACTCATTTCCGGAGCCTTGCAGTTGCTCTTCAGTATCTTACCTTCACCAGACCGGATATTTCTTATGCCGTACTGTTATATCCCGTATTTTAAACGTTCGGATATTCCAAGGTAGTCGTGGCAAGTTAAGGGTAAGGCTATTTTCAAAAATTATGTTAATGTACAAGTTGGTTATAAATATCATTTATGGACATTACTAGAATGGAAATGTTAAGAAAGGCCAAGGGTAAGAAGGAAAATTCGCAAAAGGGTTCATGGTAAAATTGCGGAAAGAATAGGGGCAAAATGAGAATTTCACAAAAAAAAAAAAATCAAGAATGTTCTTGAAGGGCCCTTGGCCGTGTGGCATGCCCCTATATGTCCACATTTTTATTTAATGGGGGTTAATTATGTACATGTATGGACAAAGCTTGCAAGAGAAGCCAACCAAGTCATCTTTTTCAAGAAAACTCTAGAAAAGGAAAAATGGAAAAAAAAAAAAAAAGAAGAGAAAAATCTAGAGAGAGGCATGTGCCCCTCACATGCCACTATAACTATATATATATATATATATGTATGAGTCTTGAAAAAACAAGACAATTTATCATTTACAACTCTAGAAATTTCAAGAGAAACAAAGAAAAAAAAAGAAGACACTTTGGAAGAAAAATAAAGGGCCAATTTCGGCCAAGCTTGGAGGAAACAAGAACCTTGGAAAAATTTCTCAAAAAATTACTCTCTACTAATTGGAAGGTCCCTAGCAAGGAGAAGAGGTCATTGAAACAAGTAGAACATTTATTGTTGCAAGATCAACATTCTAGCCAAGTGGGAAATTGAAGAAAAACGGTAAGAACTTAATCTTCTTTTATATGTTATGTATGGTTGTGTATGTTGTGGTGTGTAGGAGCGAATGAAACTCATGAAAATTATGAAAATATGGATGTTGAATAGTTGTCCGTGTATATGTAGTTGTGGCCGTGTGGTCATAGTGTGATTTGGAAGAGAATGGATTAATTCTATGTAGTATGTTAGTTGTTGTTGCAATGTATGGAAAAGGATGGAAATTCATGAAAATAGGGGTGTAGTTGTTGTGGCCGAAAATGGACTGTTTTGCATGTCAAAGAATGGACTAATTTTATTTAGTATGTTTGGGTTGTTGTGTTGTGGATTATGTGATGTAAATGAGAGTTTAATGATCCAAGTTGGTGTCGTAGTTGTTTCGGGCTGTTTTTGTAAGCCAATTTGAATCAAATGTAGTTTCTTGTAATTATGATAATAATGTTGTTAAAGTGTGGTTTGTTGGTGTAGTTTGTGAATTTTGAAGAAAGAAATGTGTTGTGATATTTCCTTGGACTTGGAAGGTTTCGGGTTGTGTTGGAAAATTTTGTGGATTGTTGGAAATGTTATGGAATTATGTTTGTATGGTTTTGGATTGATTATATATGTTGATTAAGTTGTTGGAAGATTATGAGAATTGAATTGAATTGAAGTGAATTTGATTGAATTGTTGCTGGGATAATTGCTAGTATTGTTGTTGGTTTGGCCGGGTCAAATTCCCGGATTGTTGTCATCGATTTGGGGCCGAGTCGTACTCTCGGGGTTGGTACATTTACAGGGGAAATGCTGCCGAAATTTCGGCAGACAAAGTGTTACTTTAAAGAATCAACTTCTAAAGGCTCTAATCAAGTTTTGGTAAACATAACCAATTTGTAGATTTTGGCGGATTTGGAACGTGAATTTGGAGTCGCATAAGAAGCAGAAAAGGTATGTAAGGCTTCACCCTTCCTTCTATGGCATGTCTTAGATGTAATATGTTGGATATGAGCCTCGGGGATAACTCTACCCTCCGGAATCCGCGCTTAAAGTTTCTCCTTTTTCATTCAGTATAATTGAATTAAAAATTGTGTAAAATGTTGAAAGAACTTCCTAAACCTCTAGAACTCGCATAAATAGGACCCGACTACCCTAAACCCCTCACAAGTAACGCCATGACATGTAACATATGTAAATTTGGTACGCCGCCTCATTTGACCCGAGGTGGGCCCATGGTCCCCGGATTTTCCTTATTGTTCCGTTTGATTTATTTTGAAGCAGAATCCAAAGAAACCCTTGATCCGTATTCCATTCACTGAATGACAAGTACTGTAACTATGCTAACGAAGATGCTCCTATGATGACAATGATAATGATGATGTTGAGAAAGAGAATATGCCTACGATAAGTACGACAAGAATGATTCCACGACTAAGAGTTTTGAGCTAAGAATCCTATGTGAATATGAAAGTGTTATACTAGTTCTTGAACCTCAATTCTATTCCTTAGCTATGACACTAGTTTCTAAAAGACTTCAAAGCATATTAGTTGGCGGTTATAATGTCCATGATTTCATTCTATGCTCTCTCTTAAGGCTATTTTCCGTTGGTAGTCTCGCCTTAAAATACTCGTTCCTTCAAGGTGAGACAAAGTGACCATGATTATTCCATAATGTAATCGGAGGTCACCGACCTTACGTTACTCCGATGGACACATGACTTTCTTTGGGCTCTCATGCATGCCAATTGTATGACATATGTATATGAATGTGAATATGTATATGTATATGTATATGAGGAAAAGGGGAAGGGCCACTGTTACATCACCACCTGATTCAGCTGGATTTCGTCCCGGACGCGGGATATGGGAGAGCCGGATACGGCGTCTGTATATGTTATATACATTTATATATGATATGTTGGGACACTGTTGGGGAGGGGGGTGGGAGAGCCGATGTACTCGGCGTCTGTAAATGTGAATTAAGGATACCGTTTTCTGAAACGTTCTGTTTTCTGTACATGTAAATAAGAAGTACTGTTTTCTGAAAAAAAAGACTAAGCATGCATGGCATCTGCCTGAAAGGCATTCATATGTACAGGTTACTTCTGTCCCAAGATAAGCTCCATATGTCTATTCCGTTATTATTCATACTGTATATTCCTTTATTATGTCACTATTCATGCCTTACATACTCAGTACATTACTCGTACTGACCCCTCTTCTTCGGGGGATGCGTTCATGCCGCGCAGGTACACCAGCTGAGCCACAGTTATCGTAGAAGATGTTCCAGCGGAGTTGGCGGGCTCCACTTGTTCTGGAGTGCTGCCGAGTCAGAGTATATGAGCTATGGTGTTTGTTCAATGTTAGAGACTTTGTAGACAGAGTCATGAGTATAGAGTGTCAGCTTGGTAGACGGCTTCAACCGTCACAATGTTATTATGTTTCATGTCGCGGGTCCCATATGATGATAGACATTACTTATGAAAAAAAATATATTGGAGGGCTTACCATGTACTTATTTCTTAATTGATACAAGAGTTTATCTATGTAATAAGAGTCAGCGGGTTCGCTCGGCTCCAGATATGGGGTGGGGTGCCCATCACACCCTAGTAAAGTCGGGGTGTGACACGTACAACAGAGTTGTCTTCATATGCATGCTCCACGAGATACGCATATGCTTGCTCTTAAGCGGATTATTCAGTATATTCAGGGTACTCTTGATCATGGTTTGCATCTCTACTCATCTTCAGTTACTGATTTGGTTTCATACACTGATGCTGATTGGGGGGGATGTCCAGACACCAGACGCTCGACGTCGGGTTATTGCGTGTTTTTGGGAGATAATTTGATATCCTGGTCATCTAAGCGCCAACCTACTCTTTCCCGCTCTAGTGCGGAAGCAGAATATAGGGGGGTTGCTAATGTTGTCTCTGAATCATGCTGGATACGTAACCTCCTCTTGGAACTACATTGTCCGATCCCTAAGGCTACTTTAGTTTATTGTGATAATGTCAGTGCCATTTACCTGTCAGGAAATCCAGTCCAACATCAGCGCACCAAGCACATTGAGATGGATATACATTTTGTTCGTGAAAAGGTGGCGCGCGGCCACGTCCGTGTCCTTCATGTTCCGTCCCGATATCAGCTCGCCGATATTTTCACTAAAGGACTGCCACAGGTCTTATTTGAAGATTTTCGGGACAGTCTCAGCGTTCGTAAACCTCCCGTTTCGACTGCGGGGGTGTGATAAATAGTGTAAATATGTAGTAAAAGAATATTTTGTAAATCTTCTATTTTAGGTTAGTATAGTTTGTATCCTAATAGGACATTGTAACTATGGTATATTTACCAACTCAATCAATGAGAATAATCACGGAATTAATCTCTTTCAGATTAAAATTTCTATAAAAATACATGTCATATATTCACTAATTTGTGTAAATAGTAGAAGTACGTCAATTATTTTCCGTAATCTATCTGTCTAAAGGTATGATGGACTGGAAAATTTCTATAATTAATATATAAAGAGTTGAATTCAAATTGACACGTCAAAGTTTGGGTTTAGAAGTAAGAAAAAAGCGTAATCCAGTTGGTTCTCAACCCGCAAATTTGATGGGTTAAAGTGCTATAAGTTATTTTTATTTTTATTTTTTGGTAAAATAGCCACTACTGATATATTAACATATATCTACAAAATTACATTAGAGTTTATGGCATTTAAGCCATTGAGTTGTTTAGGGTTGCCACCCACTTGGGCATTACATAACAAAACATTTCTTTCATACACAGTTCATAACATGTTTACACAAAACACACTAGCTAGTTATAAACATCAGAGGAACTGCTAGGATCATTGCCCTGTCAAATAGTCTTTGCTTGCCACCTTCCTTGGCCAAAAGATCTGCCACTTTTTTCTGTTCTCGATAGCTATGCCTTAGCACCGGACATCCCAGCTCTCTCATCAAGCATCTGCATTCAGAAATGATAGAGTTATAAGGCAAATGTCCCTCACTAATCATTGCTATTACCTCTATTGAATCTCGGTTGATCTCTCGCTTCCCTAACTAAAGTAAGAATACGAAAATGAAAGGAATGAGCTAGTATTTAAGCAACAAAGTAAAAAAGAAAGGTTACAACTTTCGGAAATCAGAATTTTAGAGCAAATGTAAATAGGAGGGAAATAGGAATAGCTGTGCTCGTTTACTTATTTTAGCAGCATTGCTTAATTTTGAGCTTGGGGTATTTTTAATAAAACAAGTTTGTTCGACCTAATAAAAAAAGTTTTAATTTTTGAGCTTGGGGTATTTTTAATAAAATAAGTTCGTTCGACCAAATAAAAAAGGTCAAATCTCAATTTCACACCCAATTTCACTCAAATCCAATTTCCATGTGTCCTCCCAAACAGGCCCTAAGTGGGTGTTATTGAAATTGTTGTCGCAACACGTATTTGATTATGTTGAGTCGAAAATATCTATACCCATGGCATAGCTACACTAACTGAGGAGCAATCCCTGTGCCTTTCTCTGAATTGTTATTCCCCTTACTTAATGTGCATTTCAACTCCTTAGATAGTTAATAGCCATTTAGTCATCCTTTTTTTATTTTTAGAAGTAATTGAAAAATCAAAAAGGACCCCAATTCACGTGCAATTTCACACTCTTGTAGACACTACACTTCTCAAGGGATGGACCTCAATATTTGTTGGGCTTATTATTGCAATCAACCGTACTACTCTTACTACTCTCAAATCGAGAATAGGATTGGACTTGACCAACCCTACCCCAATAAAAATTTACTATGTGCAATTTGTTGGAAATTTTACGAAAAATACTTGATCATAAACTCTGTCGGAAAATACTTGATCACAAACACTTTAGCGAATTCTTCAAAGCTTGAGACATGTTAATTGAGACACTGTCCATAAGGATATTTCACCCGATATAGGTGTATCCCCAGAATTCAATGAGCTCTTTTAGTACTAAACTAGAAACTAGAATCTAAACAAGATTTAAATAATATTATGAAACCCAGCAAAAAAAAAAATAAGAAGAAGAATTTTTAGTTCATTGGTTGTTTTTTTCTCTCATTTCCAAGATGAATCCAAAGATAACATATCTATAGGTTGAAGAATCAGCTTCAGACCTTCTGCAAACGTCTACAAAATTTAATTAAGTAGAATAAAGGCCATAAAGGCTGACTAATTCAATTTGGAAAAAACGTTTGGCACAGTTAATTCCCTCATTAAGAAAGCTGCCATTAAGGCTAATAAACTATAGAATCAATTCTCTTATTCCAAAGTCTGTAGACGTTAGGGATATTCTTATATTTTATTTTGAGATATTAACATAATATTTTCAACAATCCCCCATATATCTCAAAATAATAAGAAAAAAATAAAGTGAGAAAAAGTTTTTCTAGATTTTCTCAAATCTCAAATGAAAAGAAGGAGAAAGAACATTTTGCTGGGTTTCCACATATGAGTACAATGCATCAAATTTGGTGTCGCGTAGACTATGAACCAGATCTAGATAAAATAAGAATAAGGTTACAAGATAAATTGGTGAAGTTTAAAACTTCTATGAACCAAGAACTCTTTTGTAAACCTAACTTCTTATCTATCACATTTTACTTACACAATCTTTGCCATTATCGCGGTTTTGCGCTAAGAGGTCATGCGCATGTCCTGGTATTCACGAGTGCTCTAGAAATCCATCACTGTTTCATAGGAGAGACACCACTCCACACTCATATAGTTCCAATCATCAAGTGTATTCTGCAGAGTAATACTGAATTGGATTAAGAGTTTAACTCAATCCCATTTTGTCTTGCAGTATAGCACTATTTCAGACACCATAAGAAGTGCATAATTTAATAGCGCACTTTTGATCAACTAGTGACTTGTTATTACCCATATGAACCTAATTCATGGGATCTCCAATCACATAGGTTGGGTTACCATCATTGTAAATCTTCTCAAATTGACAAAAATCTCA
The DNA here is from genome assembly GCF_019175385.1 of Lycium barbarum. Classification (NCBI taxonomy): domain Eukaryota; kingdom Viridiplantae; phylum Streptophyta; class Magnoliopsida; order Solanales; family Solanaceae; genus Lycium; species Lycium barbarum. Next base: position 81,497,971 of record NC_083341.1, read on the forward strand.
TTCCTCTCGATGTTTCTTTTAGTCTCGTGAATTGGCCAAATTCACTTCAGACTTCACATAAATATATAAATTATCACATCTCACAGCAGCTGCTCTTTTCACAATGTGCCTCGCTCCAACTAACACTACTTGACAACCACAACACACAGACATGTTGGTTTTATCTTAACTTCAATACTAACTAAGAATTATCTTAGTTTCATTACCAGCCAACTGCAAACCACAAACTTAGATTTCATTATGGTCTACTTGGATGATTTTCATATTATTACACCCCCACAAAGGATAAACACACATAACCACAAGTGAATTTTGAAATTCACTTAGCATCATTGCGTCTCTTTATATAAAAAAATTCATTATATTTAGTACCATAATTGTGGTATCCCTCATATATATTTTTTTCCTCTTCGAAATCAAGTAGCATATATTAACAAGGCACTCTCACACTTTTAAATATTTCAATCTAAGGGATAATGCTTTCTACAATTCACAAGAAAATTTGTAAGGTATCCAAATCGATATGTGGCATACAATTTATACATTAAACGTAAAAAAACTTCATCGGTATTTCTCAGAGAGCATTTTGAACAACAAGACCACATAAAGTATTATCTCTTTTTAAAATTACAGTATCTCTCAACATAACTTTAGTAAAATACCATGACCCCCACAATTTAAAAAAATTTAAGATAGGGGATAACGTTTTCATAACTCATGAGAATCAATTTCTCATAAAACATTTTAATTGTTAACATTCTGATAGTTTGATAAACACAATTACTAACACAATGTAAAGGTCATGCAATGCTGTTCAATATGGTGATCGATTACAATTTAATTGAATGATTATTAAATGGTTTGTTATGGTTTTCAAAAGGTAATGTTCTAATTCCAAAAGAATAATTATTATCATAATAAAGTCTCCTATTGTAACACCTCGTACCCCTAACCAGCTTATGTTCATGATTCGGGGAATTAGAAATCAAGGCAAAAATGTTAAAATTGAAATTCCCTCTCAGAACGGATGAAATACGGACTTATGTCAAAAAGTATGACCCGTACTTTGAAGTACGGGACATACATTGAAGGTGTACATTGGGGGGAGAAATCAGAGAGCACTGGAAAATGGCACCCAATTACGGGCTAGATGCACGGGACGTACTTCTGTCCCGTACATCGCTAGGAAAATTAGTTTACTCACCGAAAATTTACATCCATGTACGGGCAGCAAGTACGGCCCGTACTTCAAAGTACGGGACGTACCTGGTGCCCGTAATTTACCCGCGTCGGCCAGAAACTATAAATACCTGGGGATAATTTTATTTCCCCACTTTTCATTCTCCAAGCCCTAGGACGACCTGCTCTTCTTCTCCATTACCAAGAACATTAAGGTAAGAAACCCTAACCTATTCCAAATGGATTCTAACATATATCTATGAACATTAAGCAAAAATTCATTGTTCTTAACCTAGGGTTTTCAAGAAAACCCATCTAAAGGGTTCAAGACTTAGGTTTTTGGGATTCTTGTCAAAGTTCAGACCTTTCTTGCAAATTTTGGAGCATATATAGGTATGTGAGGCTAACTATCTATGTTAGGGAATGTTTATGATTCTCCCTACGCCTCGTTCTTCATACTTATCAGTAAATTGACTTAGAATATAGTTTAGTCCAAGTTTCCTGAATAGTTGTAGAACTGCTATCTCATACGGTTATAGTTTCATAATTCATTCATGGTTATCATTCTGAATATCATGAACTCAATACTTAATCGTTATGGACTTGTGTATTGACATCCCATGAGTCTCAGTCAGTATATAATTAGTTATTGGCTTAAGTTCCATAATAAAAAATAGTTATCATGCTATCAGTTATAGCACAGTCTCAGCATCATAAATTGCATAATGTTGATCACCTGTATCTGTATTTTTGGGCCCTAGGCCACAGTTTATGCATACGTATTGCTTGGACTTGAGGCCACAGTTTTTGTGCACATTTATTTGGGCCCAAGGCCACAGTTTATATTTACAGTTATACAGGTGGTTCTTCATTCAGAACAGGGAGCACTTCTGATACAATTCGAGTGGCATCAAGGCCTTTCACAAAGAGTCAAGCAAGGGAACTTCAACTTATGCAAGCGTTGTTCATGAGGAGGGACGTACTTGAATACACTCTAGAGCCTTCCCGGGGATTCGAAGTATTCATGATAGCATGGGAGGAAGGTTTGGAGAAGAGTGTTGAAGATGGTCATGCTTGCAATATGGTTATTACTTGAAGATTTGCAATTTCAAGTTCCATTGCCAATGAAGACACCCAAACAAGGCCCTTACTTCATTAAAGGTAGAATTGTAATAACTTAGTTGTCTTCTTTATATTTCTAGTATAAATAGGAGTTTATTTCATTTGGAAGACTTAGACTATTTTGATTATTATTTCTTGATATTTGAATATTGTAACTCTTGAGAGTTGAGTGATTGCTTAGCCTTAGATTGGCATATTGTTGAGAGGATAGGTTATAGGGATTGCAATCCCTCTTGGTCATCCTAAGAATTTGGTTGCTTCTTATTCTTGATTTAGAGGTCTTAGTTTTCTATAACTTTGGTTGTTAAATTGAGTCTAAATTGTGTCAAATTATCTATCTCTTTAATTTCTTGCATTTTATTGTTGTTTGCCTTTCCGTTCTTATATCAATTGGTATCAGAGCTTGGATTAGATTTATTCTATGAAGTCTAGTCTTGGGTTTGTTAAAAAAAAAAAAATCGAAAATCCTTGAAAAACCCAAAAACATTTGTGTTTGTTTTGTTGATTTGACTTTAAAATCTTGTTCCTTAGTGTCTTAGGGTTTCAAATCCAAAGTTGCATGTCATTTGAGTCAATAGTGAGAGATTTACTATTGTTGAGTTGAAGCTTTTTGAGAAAATTGAAGAAACTTTGGTGGGTCTTGAAATTTTGTTGAAATTGAAGGTTGATAACCATTGGGGTTTGTTCTACTTGTTAAAGGAAGTCCAAATCCGAAATTTGGGGGTATTTGGAGTTGATTTGAAGGTAGCTAACTTTTTGAATGTTCATGTGTTCTTGAGAAATCTTCAAACATTCAAGTGAAAAAGAAAATTCAAAAAGGAAAAATAGATCCAAAATTGTACCTCAGGTTTGGGAAAAGGAGTTTCTAGGCCAAAAATGGAAAGATCCTAGGTTTAGTGGGCCCATCAAGTCATACAAGTTCAGAAATTAGCCCAAGTCCCAAGAAATTTGAGCTTCAAGATGAATCACTGTAGCAGAAAAGGGTACACAAATTACAAACTGTATCTTTTTATACGGACCGTACATGTAGTCGAATTTTGGGGTCGAAGAAAGAGCACTTACTGTTTTGTGACATCCTTAAATACGGTCACAAAATACGGTCCGTATAAAGTTGGATCGTATAAGGCACGGGACAAAGTGAACTTTCTGCCTCAAAGTGACATTCTTATATACAGATAGTTACACGGACCGTATCTCTTATTACGGACCATATAAGTAAGATCGTATAAGGAAAGGTTTTTGGAGAGCTTTCTGCCAAGGAGAACATTCTTAAATATGGTCCCACATACGGACCATACTACATTATACAACCCATATCTTACCATTTCTCAATCATATTTCTCAAGGTATTCTACATTGATCCTAGTTTCATTTCCTTTCCATTTCTAAAAAATTTCTTGACCCTAGTTGTTGTTTTTGTGACCCTATTCCTTTGGTAGGGATATTTCAAATTGAGACCTTGGATCAATTGGGGCGTCAAGACCGCGTTTTCAAGTTATCACCCACCTGGCCCTGGAATTTGATTTATTTCCCGATTTTTAGCATTCCGTTTTTCTTGTTTCCTCAACTACTGTATGTTTAGTACTTGTTCTACTTGGGTATGCTAGTTCTTGTGTCTGTATTTTCATTCGTGATTTTCTTCGTTTTAACCTCATTGATACTTCTTGGTTCAAGTCCGTTAGATTGAATTGAGTCGTCCATATTTCTTAGTCTATCAAGAATCTATTCCGACCAAGAGTAACATTTATAACCTTGTGACTAATCGACATTAATAATAATACAATCTTTGGCCGAAGAAAATTGTGAGCCAATCAAAGGTGCACATACTTAAGAGATTGTGAGTTGATTTTACTAACCTAATATGTTTGTTTATTTTGTTGAGTGTCTTGCATAGGTACTATGACTATGGAGGATGGAACACAAGTTCCCACCGGGGAACTCACACTCGTTGATGTGATGAGAGCATTCCGAGCCTTGAGCGACAAAGTAGGGAGTATGGATGGTCGGATAGAAAACTTGGGAAATAGGGTGGAAGCAATTGAAGGAGGTAGTAGGGAGGTATCCTATTCACCCCTAGTGCAATACCAAGGAGATATAAGTGGGGCCACTCGACTCACTTCACTTACATTATCTCCCGGCACCATTCATATATTATATAACCCCACTCCCCAAAACACTCCTCAAAACACAACTTCTCGAAATACTATCCTCACCCCACCAAACAACATTCCCATAGGCCAACGGGACAACCTACCTCCACAAGATCAAACCCCAAATGACCCACATCCAAATGACCCACCTCCAAATAATCCATACCCAAATGCACCAATGATACCCCAAAACCATCCAAACATCCAACAACCAAATAAGGATGAGATAGAAGAAGCTATACTTGAACATGAACGTGATGGTAACCAAGGTTGGGGGAAAAGAGGGCAAGCAAAAGGTGGTTATCGAGGTAGAGGTGGAAGGCATAGTCCTAACCCTCACATGGGTAAGCAAGGAGGGTACCAAGCTCGTGACCATCAAGGTTATGATTATGATGGATAATTTAATAGGAACTATGATTATGGAGGAGGGCGAGATACGAGTCTCAATTCCATTAAGACTACTCTCCCAACCTTCAAAAGGGGAAGTGACCCCAATACATTTCTCGATTGGGTAATGCACTGTGATAGAATCTTCTCGACGAATGACCTGTCCGATATGAAAAAGGCATGTTATGCCATTGCTCAATTCGAGGGGTACGCCTCCACATGATGCGAAACTCAAGTGAAAGCAAGGAGAAATGTTGGGTTTCCTCCTACACCTACTTGGGATGAATTAAAGGACGCCATGCGGTGTAAGTATGTCACCGAATGCTACAAGCAAAAGCAACTCAAGAAGGTGTATACCTTGAGGAAAAACAAAAAGAGTGTGGAAGAATACTATAATGAGTTCCAACTAGTGAAGATGAGAATTGACTTTGAAGAGAATGAGTTGAATGCTATGACTCGGTTCCGAGCCAGGTTAAATGGTGACATTATCTCCCAAATGAGACTCCACAGCTATGGGAGCATTGAAGAAACCCTTGAAGCGGCTATTGAGATAGAGGAGGGTCTCAAAAAAGACAAAATAAATAAGTCAAGGGGCTATATAAGTTCATGGAATAATAACAAAGAACGAGGAGCTTCTTCCTAAAATTGGCAAAAGAATAAGGGCACCATGCAGGAAACCAAGAAGCCCTTTGTGATGAACGCTCCATTTGAGAAGCAAGTTGACAAACAACCTCAAAAGTTTCTCCAAAAGAAGGAAGTACGAAAACTCCTATCCAATGTTTTAAATGTCATGTCTTCGGTCATAGAGCAAGTGAGTGCCCTAATCGTAGAGCATTTATTTTGAGAGACACTTGTAGTGAGGATGAGGAGAATGTGAGGAAGGAGATGAAGAGGGTGATCATTAGAATGAATATCTTGGTAGTGATGAAGGTGATATAGAGGGTGATGATGAGATCATCGCACCACTTTACTTATCAAGGAGGATATTAACATGTATGGCTAAACCTCAAGAAGGGGAGGTCACTATTCCAAACTATGTGGTACGGAGAACAATGATAAGTAAGGACATGGATAATCCTAGTCAACAGGAGAAACTTTTTCATTCCAAGTGTATCATCAATCAAAATGTATGTATCATGATCATTGATAGTGTGAGTTCCACGAATGTTGCAAGTATGACTCTAGTTGGTTTCTTGAAACTCTCCACCACCGGTCATGAACATCCTTACAAACTCCAATGGCTCAATGAATGTGGAGAACTGAAGGTGACCCGACAAGCTATTATAAAAAATTCAAGGTTGCGAAGTATCAAGATGAGATCCTATGTGACGTAGTTCCCATGCAAGTTTTTCACCTTCTACTTGGGCGACCTTGGCAATACGATAGGTCAACCAAGCATGATGGTAGAACCAATCAATATACACTTGTCCATAATGGAATCAAACATGCGATGTGCCCAATGTCTCATCACAAAATGAAGGAGTTGAAAGAGAAGGGCAAGGATTCCTTGCAATCAAACATGGTGGTACAAGGGAATATTGAAGAGAGTGGTTCTCAAGGAGGAAGTTTGAAGGCAAGGGAGTCAACGGGAAATTCCAAGGTATCCCTCTTGGAAAATTTTGGGGAAATTAGGGAGGAATTGGAAGAGCGTCAACCGGTGATTCTCCTCATGCATCGGGATTATGCATTACACACTAATGAACTAACCCTTTCTTTTCCTAGTTCTATCTCTTCTCTTTTGCAGGATTTTGATGATGTGTTCCCAACGGAACTCCCAAAAGGATTACCACCCTTAAGGGGAATTGAACACCAAATTGACTTTGTCTCGGGTTCTCAATTGCCAAACAAACCGGCTTATAGAGCCAACTCGAATGACATTAAGGAACTTCAAATGCAAGTGGATGAGCTCCTTGAAAATGGAGTTGTGTGAGAAAGTATGAGTCCATGTGTCGTGCCCGTGATCTTAGTGCCAAATAAAAATAGATCATGGCGCATATGTGTCGATTGCCGAGCCATTAACGAGATAACGAAAAAGTATCGCCATCCCATACCTTATCTTAATGACATGCTTGATGTTAATGGTTCATGCATATTCTCCAAACTAGATCTTAGGAGTGGGTATTGATATGCTCAAATTACACCTTTTAATAGCGTAAAGCGGACGATGTCAAATATAGTAACCCAACAAGGTTGAGGTCGAATCCCACAGAGAATATGGTGTGAAAAGTTTAATAAATAAGTATTATACTAATCTTGTGGTCCTAGTGTATTCCAGAAGGGTTTTATAGGAGTTTTGGTTTGTGGACTAATTTAAAGTGACTAGAAATTTAAAGTCGTAAATATATGGGTAAAAAGAACCAAGGTTGTGTCCCCGTCAGATAGAGTGTATGATCATGGGTATCGATCTTGATATACTTCTAATGGATCGTTTGTGTAGATGCAGTTAACCTCTATATGAATGTAGACTATTTCCCAATAAGAAAAGATTATTTCTTTCTATGTTTTTTCCAAAGATAAGAAGTATGCATGAAGAACAGTTAATTATGCCAAGTAAACTCCTCTTATTTTCCTAAGTGAATTTATTAAACAGGGTTTAAAGCCTTGAGTTCTTGTTATTTGTTCTTACCGAACCCTATTTATTTTCCCAAATAAACTAAAGTTTATGGCGTTAGCTAATGTTTCCAACCACTAACTATATGATGAAAACGAAGAACAAATAAACCCTAACAATCCATTATGTGTATATCAATGAAAATCCCCAATAACAAGACACCCATCCTTGGGTTCACAACCTTTAGTAAAGGTGTTTAGCTACTCAAGGCAACAAGAAATGTTACAACCCTCGTTTTCGTAGTGGTAGAACCTATGGTTTCCTAGTCGGGTATGCCCTTGGATTAGAGACCCGAGCCCGAGTTTGGAGGTAGAAAGTGTCTTGCCCCGTGTACAATGGTACCAGCAGGTGTTCCTGGCAATTTATAGAGTTACAAGTTGAACGAATCGAATTGACGCGATCTGAGCTGAATCTGAGAAATCTGCAGACACCAATCATTGTCGACGGGTCGTCGACATGGTCGTTATATACATTGAACCGTAACCAGAAGGAATTATATACGCGAATATTAGATATATGTGAAGTATGAGAAGAGATAGAAGCGTTATATACGCATTGCCACTATGATGATGATATGAGAATCAGGCTGCAAGTACCGCAACAATGTATATGATTATGGCCGCAGAGAGGCCGATATGATATGAGAAAAGAGATAGGCGCTATATACGCACATATATCAGGCGCTATACACGCACACATATATAGATGTATGACCATTATTGATAGGCATGAGCATGCATATTATGCCCCCATAGTGACATTGTCAGTTATATAGATTTATGCAGATACATGCATATGCTAGTTCATACAAGTATATGCAGATAGTCATTTCAGCTTAGTTCAGCTTATAAACAAGAGGCTACAGGACATTTAGGATGATGTCATTCCTTCTTTCTTATTTTGTGCGATAGAGCCATATGTTAAGCATTCGCTTCTGATGAATTGTTCTAATTTCAGCGATGCCCCGCAAGAAAGCTACAGCTGCCCAGAAAGGCAAGAGAGTGACAGGTGAGGCCACTAGCAGCACTCGGCAGGCTACGAGTGCCCAGGATGAGATTCAGAGTGAGGGGCCATCTGAGACATCAAGTACCCCGCCTCCAGCACCTGCCCTAGTTCCTCAACCGGATGCACCGAGCCAGGATGTGAGGGGTGCTATACAGTTACTGACTAGATTAATAGCCTCCCAGGTTTAGCGGCAGGGAGTCGGTGTTGACCAGGCGGATAGGACTGGTAGTTCGAAGGTTAAGACCTTTCTTGGGTTAGGTTCTCCAGAGTTCTCAGTGATAAAACAAAATATGGACCCCAGGACTTATTGATGGTATGCAGAGGACCTTGAGGGTTATGCACGCGGATGAGGTCGAGTCTGTGGAGTTGGCTTCGTATAGGCTCCCTGATATTGCAGTACAATGGTATCAGACTTTAGAGTTATCTAGGGGAGAGAATGCCCCTCCAGCTATTTGGCGAGAGTTCTAAGATTCTTTTATTCGCCACTATCTACCTCCTGAGGTCAGGCGAGCCCGAGCAGAAAGATTTCTACGTATTGAGTAGGGCAGTATGAGTGTCCAAGATTATTGCGTGTATTTTGATTCTATGGCCAGATATGCTCCAGCCTTGGTGGCTGAGATGGAGGACAGAGTTCACCATTTTGTGGCTGGTCTAGTGCCACATTTGATATATTCTTATATGACTTCTGCATTACAGTCAGGCATGGATATCTCCCGTATACAGGAATATGCACAAAGATTGAAGGACTGCAAGCGTCAGCGAAAGACAAACCGTGATCGGGGCTATGGTAAGAGGGCCAGATCTTTAGTTATTGAGGGTGAGTGTAGGGGAGGACAGAGACAACAGTATCTCCGCTATCCATTCCATTCAGCAGGGAGTACATCTCCGCAGTTTTCAGGTCCAAGGTTTGATCGATCTTCTTATTCCGGAGCGGGCTAGAGTTGTAGAGCATCAGGCTCTCAGTACAGATCGGAGTCAGGTCAGGCGAGGCCACCCTTGTCGCGGTGTGCTCAGTGTGGTAGGATACACGCTGGGCAGTGTCGATTGGGGTTGGATGGTTGCTATACTTGTGGTCAGTCAGGCTACAGGATGAGGGAGTGCCCGATGGGGGTTGGTATAGGTATGGTTCAGCCTACAGGGTTTGTGGCTGGTTCTTCTTTTGTGGTACGCCCTTCAAGGCAAGTTTTTTAGACGCCAGCAGGGCGAGGTAGAGAGAGGAGTGGAGCATCCAGCTCGAGCGGTCCTCAGCACCGCGTGTATGCATTGGCTGATAGACAGGACCGCGAGACGTCTCCTGATGTTGTTACAGTATATTATCAGTTTTCGCCCATGATGTTTATCCACTGATTGATCCAGGTTGCACTTTATCATATGTTACGCCCTTTGTTTTCGGAAAGTTTGGGATTGAGCCCAAGTTGATTAAACTCTTTGAGGTGTCTACGCCAGTTGGTGATCCGGTTATAGCTAAGCGAGTATATCGGGGCTGTGTTGTTTTAGTTTGTGACCGCCAAACCGTAGCAAATTTGATTGAGTTAGATAATTTTGATTTTGATGTTATTATTGGCATGGACTGGTTGACTTCTTGTTATTGTAATGTTGATTGTAGAGCAAAGATGGTTTGATTTCAATTCCCAGGCGAGCCAGCCCTAGAGTACAAGGGCAATGCTGCTTCACCTAGGGGTAGGTTTATTTCCTACTTTAAGGCAGAGAAGATGATCAGAAAAGGGCCTAGTTCGAGTTCAAATGTGCAAGTAGAGTCACCGACTCTTCAGTCTGTTCCTATGGTTAATGAGTTCCCAGAAGTTTTTCCAGATGAGTTTCCAGGCATTCCCCCAGAAAGAGAGATTGATTTTACTATCGATTTATTGCAAGATACTCGGCCAATATCTATTCCTCCGTATAGGATGACACCTGCAGAGTTGAAAGAATTGAAGGAGCAGTTGAAAGATTTGCTCGAGAAGGGCTTTATTAGGCCTAGTACATCGCCGTGGGGAGCGCCAGTGTTGTTTGTAAGAAAGAAGGATGGCTCTTTGCGAATGTGTATTGATTATAGGCAATTGAATAAAATGACTGTAAAGAATAAGTATCAGCTCCCGAGGATCGATGATTTATTTGATCAGTTGCAAGGCGCCAAATATTTCTCGAAAATAGACTTGAGATCAGGGTACCACTAGGTTAGGGTGAAGGAGGAACACATCTACGAACAATGCTTGGAATTCTTCGAGGTAGAGAGTGATATGCCATGTTTTCCAAGTGTGAGTTCTAATTGAACTCTGTGGTTTTTCTGGGTCACATTATTTCAGAAGAAGGCATTAGAGCGAATGCCTAAAAGATTGAGGCCGTGAAGAATTGGCCAAGGCCCACGGCACCAATAGAGATACGTAGCTTCTTAGGTCTGGCAGGATATTATAGAAGGTTCGTAGAAGGATTTTCCTCTCTTTCAGCCCCATTGACTAAGTTGACTCAGAAATCAGCTAAGTTCCGATGGATAGATGCTTACGAGCAGAGTTTTCAAACGTTGAAGGATAAGTTTACTTCAGCACCAGTTTTGACTCTTCCAGAAGGAACAAATGGCTATGTGGTATATTGTGATGCTTCAGGTGTTTGATTGGGCTGTGTGTTGATGTAGCACGGTAAGGTTATTGCTTATGCTTCTAGACAGTTGAGGAAGCACGAGAAGAATTAACCAACCCATGATCTTGAGTTAGCGTGGTTATTTATGCTTTGAAAATATGGAGGCACTACTTATACGGTGTCCATGTTGACATCTATACTGATCATAAGAGTCTCCAGTATATCTTTAAGCAGAAGGACTTGAACTTACGTCAAAGGCGATGGCTAGAGTTGGTAAAGGATTATGATATGGATATTCTGTACCATCCTAGGAAAGCTAATGTAGTAGCCGATGCCCTTAGTCGTAAATCCATGGGTAGCTTGTCATATGTTCCGCCAAAAAAAAGAGAAATGGTCTGTGAAGTTCATCAATTAGCTGGCCTCGGAGTTCGATTGATTGATTCAGGTGATGCAGGAGTTACTGTTCAAGACACAGCGGTGTCATCGTTGGTAGTAGAGATAAAGGAGCGTCAGTATGAGGATCCCGTTTTAGTTCATGACCGAGGTACAGCACCTCAGAAAGAAAAGACACCCTTTGTGATTACAGGTGATGGAGTACTCAGTTATCAAGGTAGGTTATGTGTTCCTAATATTGCAAGACTCCGTCAGCAGGTTATGGGGGAGGCACATTACTCCCGCTATTCTATTCATCCAGGCTCAACAAAGATGTACCGTGATCGCAAGGAAGTTTATTGGTGGGATGGTATGAAAAGAGATATAGCTGAATTTGTTGCCCAGTGTCCAAACTGTCAACAGGTCAAAATAGAGCACCAGAAGCCGGAGGTCTATTGCAGGCTATGGAGATTCTGTCATAGAGGTGGGAGGTAGTTAATATGGATTTCATTACAGGTTTGCCCCGTACTCCGCGAAAGTATGATTTCATATGGGTTGTAGTTGATAGGCTCACAAAGTCAGGCCACTTTCGACTTGTCAGAACTACGTATGCAGCCGAGGATTATGCGAATCTTTATCTCAAGGAAATTGTACGACTTCATGGTGTCCCTACAACCATTATTTTAGATAGGGGAGCACAGTTCACAACTAAATTCTGGAAGTCTTTTCAGCAGGGATTGGGGACGTTGGTGAGTCTTAGTACTGCCTTTCGCCCGCAGACAGATGGACAAGCACATCGTACCATACCGACTCTTGAGGATATACTTAGAGCTTGTGTACTTGACTTTCAAGGCAGTTGGGGTAATCATTTGCCTCTTATAGAGTTTGCATATAACAACAGTTATCATTCCACTATTCAGATGGCTCCTTATGAGGCCTTATATGGGCGGAGATGTAGATCGCCCATAGGATGGTTTGATGTTGGAGAAAATCAGTTAGTAGGCCCAGACTTAATTCAAAAAGCAGTTGATACGGTGAATGTTATTCAAGAAAGATTGCTAACAGCTCAGAGTCGACAGAAATCCTATGCGGATAATCGGCGACGTAAGCTAGAGTTTGAGATAGGCGATTGGGTTTTCCTGAAAATTTCGCCTATGAAGGGAGTGATGAGATTTGGCAAGAAGGGTAAGTTGAGCCCTCGATATATTGGGCCATATAAGATCATTCGTACTGTGGGCACGGTGGAATATGAGCTAGAATTGCCTTCTGGGTTAGAGTCGGTACATCCGGTATTTCACGTGTCTATGCTTCGTAAATGTATCGGAGATCCTTCAAGAGTTATACCAGTGGGTGATATCCAGATGACCAAATAGTTATCATACAAAGAAATTCTAGTGGATATATTGAACAGACAGGTCCGTCGGTTGCGAACTAAGTATGTAGCCTCAGTTAAAGTCTTGTGGAGGAATAAGAATGTTGAGGAGGTGACTTGGGAAGCGGAAGAGGCAATGAAGATTAAGTACCCGCATTTGTTCCCAACAGTGAAAAAGATGCAGTCTGAGGCACCATCTTCCCCAGGTATTATTTCATTCTCGTTATCGTGATTGGTCGTGTGAGGCCCTAGTATTGTATGTTATAGTATGTGGCCCTGTGTGGCATTATTTTGGGTTGCTATGTGCAGGACGGATTGGTATAAATACAGGGGAAACTCTGCCAAAATTTTTAGCACCCAGGATTGTTCGAACATTCGAGGATGAACGTTCCTAAGGGGGGAAGAATGTTACACCTCTCGTTTTCGTAATGGTAGAACTTATGGTTTCCTAGTCGGGTATGCCGTTGGAATAAAGACCCGAGCCCGAGTTTAGAGGTAGAAAGTGTCTTCCCCCGTGTACAAGGGTACCAGCAGGTGTTCCTGGCAATTTATAGAGTTAGAAGTTGAACGAATCGAATTGACACGATCTGAGCTGAATCTAAGAAATCTGCAAACACCAGTCATCGTCGACTTGGTCAATGTACCATCGATATGCGGCGTCGACAGGGTTCCGCAGCCTTACATCTGCAGGCGCAGGTTGATGGAGCAAGTCGACGGACCGTCGACACGTCAACGGGTCGTCGACCCGCTCATCGAATTGGACCGCAATAGCTTTTTGGCTTCCAAGTATAAATACGTGCTTCACGACTCCATCTCTTATTTTGCTCCATTCCAAGCACTACCAGAAATCGGACCTATAGCAACAGTTATAGAACTGTTGCAATAGATCATCTATTGCAACGGTTATTTGTAACGGCTTTGCAACTGTTGCAATAGATGGTCTATTGCAACGGTTTACTTGCAACAGTTGTTAAACCGTTTCTATAAACGTTCTATTGCAACGGTTGACTCCCTCATTTTTGTTTTATTTATCTTTTGGTTATCCCTTTTCTTTGTTTTTTTAATTAGTGTCCGCTTCAACCCATCGACGTCTCTTATCCCCATTTTTCCTTCACCTCTGGTCTCTTTCTCCGTCTCCATCTCTCTTCCAGGTAGCAGCCTCTTTGCTTCGGCTTCTTCATAACCGAAAGAGTTTTTCAAGTTTCAACATTCAACCAACCATGGCAGCACTATTCTTTCAAAATTCCCTCCCATATCCTTTCGATTGGTAAAATAGAGTTGTAGATCTGTGCCAGCGCAAGTTTTCTCACCATCTCTTTGTCAAGTGGAAAAGTTCATCGATCTCGCCAATTTTCAGGTCCTTTTTCCTATTATCTTCCTTTCGTTTGATTTCATTATATCTTAGGGATTTTTTTTTTGCTTCACATATGTGATAATTTATGGTTTTTATGGATTCATTTGATTATCTGTTGGTGCTTGGTTACGTTTAGTGTTTTACAGATTTTTGTAGAACCTTTTTAGGTTGGTTGTGCTCTTCTTTTTCACTCTTATTTCAGGGGAAATAGGCCTATGTTATTAGTAGCAACAAGTCTGATCAAGTTATGTTCCCACTTTTTCATGAAAATTGTGCTCCCTCAATTTTGTTTTACTTGACAGGTATTTTAGATAATTTTTAGATGATGTCTTTGCTTCCTTTGGCTACCTCAGCAACCTTACGTGCTCCAAACTGCTTTTACTTGTTTCCATCCAACTGATAGGTGTTTTTTCTCTTATGCAATAACTTTTGGTTCTAGTTGTATTAGTATTTTTCCCTTTATTTTCTGTTTTAGTGTGTGGAGATTGATTGAATATATTTAATGGAGGAAGGTAAACATAAGCAGATTCACAGTCTAATAAAATATGAGAATATCGTCTTAGTTGAGCCCAACTAGCTCGTATTGGGACTTAGTTGTGTTATTGGTGGTTTCACCAGATTTTGTTTTACTACATTAAGACCTACCTACATTTTGCCCGTGATGCCGAGGTCTATTTGTCATAGTATCTTGATTCCCTTTTTTTGAAGTTGAGCCAACTGTGAAAATGTGAGGAAACTTGATCAACTCTTACTAGCGCGGTAAAGTTGCTCTCAAGACACAACACTATGGTTTTTTGAGTTATTGGTAGTTTCACCACATATTAGAAAGTTGCACAAGGTCACTAGCTAGTCTCTCCTTGGAGGTGAGAATAACCTTGGTATTCTCCTTTAAGGGGTATTTCTACATTTACCTTTCAGAAATACATTTGAACTAATGAAATTTGCGTCTTTTAGAAACCATCGTTTTCCGTGATTTCCCTATCTGTTTTCACAGACCATAACAGTTGTCAAGACTATTATGTCTATGCTTCACCTTTCTCTTCATCTGAGAACTAAAATTTTATCACAGGGTGTTGCGTACTATTGGGATTCAGGTCTGTTTTGCTACATAACTAATAAAACTTACAGAATTGTTTTGTCTGGCTGCATTAGCCATCTTGTCTCAATTTCTTAATGGTCAGTCCTGTATTTTCATCTTCTTTTCTATGCTTTCTAAGTTAACATGACCTCATAAAAGCAAAAGAATCAGAATTACACTTTTCTTGAAGATCTTAAATCTGGAATTTTGTATACACATGGTGTTTCCCTTTTCTTTTCGATTCATAATATTTAATTAGATCAATTTAAGCAAGCTTTAATTACATGTATATAGAAGGGAGCTGGTGCTCTCTGTCTAATACATTTCATGCATTACCCAACCCCCACCTCCTTTAACATGTAATTGTTTTTGCAAATGGATAAAATATGTTAGGAGAACTATGCTAAAACTACACTATCATCAATCAACCATATCTCATATTGTAAGTTAAACTAGTTCTGAGATATTTTCCAGAGTGCCTTCTTATTTCACTTAGTTTGAGTTTTTTCTTTTCAAGAACTTTTTATTTGGGAAAAGAATATGTTAAATATAGTTGAATGCGAAAACAAAGTGATAAAACTGAAGCCAATGCAGGTAAAACTGCGGAAATTAGAATCTATACCAAAGAATTACATGAGAAAAAATAAAGTAGTCTTTTTGTACTAAGCTTGGAAAAGGTTTCACGAAAAGAAAAGAATTATAGGAAGAAACCTTAAGAGTGCCTGCAATAAGCATATGAAACAAGCATTGTGGTAGATTGTGGTTGGCTTACTAATCTGCAGTCTATTTGTCAAGTAGATAAACATTCTTATCACATGCGATGCTCTTCCAGGTACGGTCCTCCGAGTGCCGTCATTATGAGCAAGTTTTAGAGAAAACAATTATGAACTTTGGGTCTCTTCCCCTTAATTTCTTTATTGATTTGCTACTGATATTGGAAGCACATGAGAAGGATGTATTTGTGATGTGTACGATAAAGTCATAAAAAAGAGCTACCATTACTTGTGGTCTCGCTTTCATTCTATTATCTGGGACAAGTTCGGACCGAGAGAAGTTTGCCAAAACAAAGGTGTATATGTAGCATTTATAGAGTTATCTACCAAAACAATTGTTTATTACAAAAAAAATAAAAAGGGCAAATGGTAGCCATTCATGTCAATTAACAAGCACAAAATATAATGATGTGTAGTTATATGTAAAGATACGTACTAGTGTGTGTTTCATTTGCAAGTGTAATTTTGTACTTTGGTGAAATTTGCTTTATTTTTATTCAGAGGAACACCTATTTTAGTTCCATACATGTGTGTCTCTTTGGTGTACTTTTTATGAGCTTGATTCTCGCCTAGACATGCAAAACTTTGACTTGGTTGAGTAAACACTTTGGCGATCAAACGTTTATGAACCAGTAACCGGTATAAATCTAGTTTAGTGTGGCTAGTTTATTGTACTTTATTGAGTTTGGTACTACTACTTGTATCACTTTGTCACCATGTAGAATAGTTTGTTCCTCAAATTGTTCTTATAACAGATGTCTTAAAAACTATTTACTCTAATTAGCATGTAGAATCTATGTAGTGTTATAGATTGTGACTAATGTAGTTTTTTCTACAGAATGAGACCAATAACAAGGCAGAACAAGCAAAAATGTACTCACACTAGTAAGTGCTTTCGTCTATCTTCTTTTGCCTTTTCACCACAAATTTTTAGCTAGCTTGAGTTTAGTAGCTCCTCATTAAATTTTAATGAGTTCAATACTATGTGGAAATGTAATAACCTGGTATAAACAAAATTTCTGTAGACACTTACTTAGAGCTATAACTATTTAAGACAAAACTTCAAATGAATGGACAACAAAGCTATCAAGTATTTATTGCTTAAGGACATTAGTATATAACCGTCGTTGTATACATTAGTAGAATCGTTGCAGAAAATTATCAGGAACAAATCTCTTTACCAGTTCATTCTTATGTTGATCAAGATTATTAATGACTGCAAAGATTAAATATAGGTGGAAAAAAAAAAGGATATGAAGAAATTCCTTATTTAATGTTAGGAATTTGAGTTACTATAAAGTTGGTTCAACTTCAGGATTTCTCGAATTTTTAGATGCTCATATCATCTTTTTTCTTATCGATTAGTGCAGATATTGGAGCTATAAGTTCTTTCTTCTTCCTAATTACTGATTGAATTTTTACTTTTCATTATCTATATTGAAGAAGCAAAGCACTTTCAGAGCATAACTGGACTGTGCCGGACAGGTTAACTTGATGCTTTTTTGCATCTACTTGTCCAGCGTGTGTAGAATGTACTACTTCAAATTTTGGAAAAGTCCTAAAATACTCTTTTTTATCATATATGCAGAGACTGGTAGATCAAAAGCCAAATCGGATTAAGAATCCAGTATTGGTTGATCGTTGTAAGACCTTCGGATGTTCAAGGAATTGTTTTTTCTTTTTGCAGACTTTGCAAATTAATGTATGTTGACTCTTGAGTTGTATTATAAATTTTGCTTTTTTATATGGATAAAAGTAGTTGGATTGGATTATGATTCTTTTTTATAAATATTATTTTCTTGGTTTATAGCTAAGTTCAGTGTATTCATGATTCTATTAGTATCATATTTAAGGGTGCATTGGTACTTTAAAAAGCCGTTGTAATAGATTCCATCAAGTGCTGCAATTGTCTCATTTAACCGTTGCAATAGCTCTTAGTAGCTGATGCATATGTATCCTGAACCGTTGCAATAGCATCAATAATCTGTTGCGATAGCCTCAATATATCTTGACATAAAATGATATGACAACGGTTTTGAACCGTTCTATTACACTGAAGAACCGTTGCAATATGGGAGCCTATGGCAATGGTTCAATAACCGATACAATAGATATTCTACCGCAACGGTTCGGAAACCATTGCAGAAAACCGTTGCAATAGACCTATTGCAACGCGATCAGATGTAACGGTAACCTAAACCGTGGCAGTAGGCCTATGGAAACGGTTTTGGTATCTATTGCAACGGTTTTGTAGTTGTTGCCGTAAGTCCATTTTATGGTAGTATAAGTCAGAGAAAAACCCTAATATTTCTCTCCCAACATTTTATACCATGTTAGTGGAGATTTGGTAAGATCCGAGCCCTGTGAACCCGTGCTTGTGAAGAAAAGGTTGATTCGAGGGTTTCTTCAAGGTTGTGAAGCTTAGAAAGTTGGAGTTGAAGTTACTCTTGGGATCTTAGGCCCTTCAAGGTATGTGAATGATTTCTACCTTTTTATTTGAGTTAATTGTCAAGAGTTTTAGTGATTTTAAGTAGAGAGAGGATACTTATGGAACTGGTAAGTTGACGAAGGATAATATAGTGATTTGGGGTATTTTGAGAGATGTTTGGAAACGGATTTAAGTATATTTTGATATATATATATATATATGTGTGTGTGTGTGTGTATGTATGTGTTGTCATTGTGTTGTGGGTATTGTGGATGATGTTGGATCACATGAGAAGTTGAAGAGTTGTAAGATCACAAAGGAAATTATTGTCTATAGTTCGTTAAGCTTTACACGTATTTGGGGATGGTTAGTAAGCGAGGTAAATAGTCTAATTGAGGCCTATGTTATCTTAATTGTAGACTTGCAAGTTCAAGAGGTAGAAGTTGGGCGATTCGATATACGTCAAGGTATGTTAAGGCCATTCTTTTCTTCTTTTGGCATGATCCTATGATATGATCCAACAAGCGAGTAAGCGAGCTTCCATATGACTCTACTCTTAGAAGCATTAGAAGTACTTCAGTCTTTGATGTTCATGTACCCCGTTTATGAGTGATCCTTCTGTTCATGGGTCCAGTCTTATGTAGCCAGCTATATGTATACAGTTTACTCATGCATTACATTCATTATATACGCGAATATTAGATATATGTGAAGAGATAGAGGCGTCATATACGCATTACCACTATGATGATGATATGAGAATCAGGCTGCAAGTACCGCAGCAATGTATATGATGATGGCCATAGAGAAGCCGATATGATATGAGAAAAGAGACAGGTGTTATATACGCACATATATCAGGCGCTATACACGCACACATATATAGATGTATGACCATTATTGATAGGCATGAGCATGCATATTATGCGCACCCATAGTGACATTGTCAGTTATACATATTTATGCAGATACATGCATATACTAGTTCATACAAGTACATGCAGATAGTCATTTCAGCTTATGAGTTCAGATCTTATTCATGATTCTCTTATATATATATGTTGTTCTTGTGCCTTACATACTCAGTACATTATCCGTACTGACTCCCCATTGCTCGGGGGGCTGTGTTCATGCCCGTAGGTATAAGTAGACACATAGGTGGTCCAGCTCAGTAGGACCTCTAGATCTAACAGTGGTCAGTGCGCTCCATTTGATCCGGAGCTGCAGTAAGTTTTGGTATGCCACCCTTTTGAGATGTATATGCATATGGGTATGACGGGGCCCTGTCCCATCCTTTCTACAGCTTTATTCCAGTAGAGGTCTGTAGACAGTTGTTTGTAGTAGTCAGATGATGTAGCCTTGTCGGCTTCTATTCTTTTGTGAACAGTATATGTAGCAGCCTAGTTGGCTTGTACTATTCTTTCAGTATGCTTATGTATATACAGATTGTTCCGTGTTTATAAGTCACCTACTTATGAGATCAGTTTAAGTCATGTATGGGCCCTATATGTCCAGTAAGATCCAGATATGAGTATAGGGGTGTTTGGTCACTAGATATCAGACACTCGTCACGACTCATTGGTTTGGGTCGTGACAAGAAAACAATAAAAGAATGAAGATTGCATAATTGAATTTTTGTATTGAACTTACGAATAAACTTGAATATAAACGAATGTAATTGTCTGGAAAATCTTCAATTGTACTAAAAACACAAAAGTAATTACTACAAGTCTAAAACTCCAGATGTCTGAAAAATAAAACCTAAACAGGTATTTATACAAGCTAAACTTGGAATAATTAATCATAATCCAGTTCCAGGTCGACTTGCAACTCGACGGACCGTCGTTGCACATTGATGGTACCGTCGAATGTCGATGATGCAGTTTGACGATCTGATAACAATTTTCATGCTGCAGAAACTCCACCGTCCTTTTACATCAATATATGGCAGTATCTAATATTTCACTTAGTGCAATTCGACGACAAAGTGCAATTCGACGACAAAGTTGACAGAACGTCGAGCATGTTGACGGTCCGCACAAGTGCAACACAGTGCCTTGTCTTCAAAATTCCTTGTTTTCAACTATTTCTTGCAATTCCGCTTCTAAATACCTGCACATACACAAAACACATCAAACTAACACAAACTTACTCGAAAACAAGTAAAACTTAGAGTAAAAAAGCATTAGATATGCCACAATTTCACGGCACTCAACACTCCCGACTTAAAGTCTTTTCTTGTCGTCAAGCATGTTGTCACGACCCAGCTAAGGGCCGCGACGGGTACCCGGGGCTAACCACCGAGCACCACTCGTTCTACTACTCATCTTACTCATTTAATGCTCTTTTATCAACTTATACTCAAGACATAAGAAAATCATCTATTCATTTGAGAACATAAAATACTTTTATATGCATAAGCATCTCGGCCATCAAAATAATATATATATACATAGTAACAATCTCGTGAGATCATCTAACCCACACTGCGTATCTACGAGCCTCTTCTGGAATGCTAACATGAAGACAGGACAAAACCCTGTCATGCTCAAAATACATATACATGAACATACACAAACGAATAATCAAGCACCTCCGGAACAAAGGAGTGCTTTCAATCGGCTGACAGCTACTACGAATCTGGGTCAAGCTCACCTCCCTGTCTACCTGTGGGCATGATCACAGCGTCCAAAGAAAAAGGACGTCAGTACAAACATTGTACTGAGTATGAGAGGCATAAACAATGAAATAAGACAATGACGCAAAGGAAATATTAATATGAAACATCTGTATCTGACTGTCAAATATAAAAGAAATAATGCATCCTGTCTTACTCATACTCATCGTCATATCATATATGCATAAATGTATAAGCTGCCCGCCCATATAGGTACGGTGTGATAGTGTATAAACTGCCCGTCCATATCGGATCGGTGTGATAATCATAACATTAGCCTGCGTCCAGGCCTCCCGCGTCCGGGGTATCATCCCATGCCGCCCACTAGTGGTGTCTGCCCATGCCATCTGGCCATGGTGTATACGCTGCCCGCCTTAGTGGTGACTGCCCGGCCATATAGGCGCAGTGTTATATCATCGTCATACATGCTCATCATAGTATGCTTATCATAATATACTTATCATAATATGTTTGTCATAGTACATGCATAGGGCTCAAGAACAACTACACGTTATCGGGGTGACGTAAGGTCGTGATCCCCCGATTTCATTATGGAACATTCTTTGACATTCTGCCTCACCTTGAAGGAACTAACATATAAGGTGAGTGTGATCAATAAATAACATCATTATCATTATAGGATCATCATATCATACATTTTAGAATCTTTATGCTTTAACTCGTCACCATCATTATAGGGCTCATAACATGTCTCTTATCTTATATAACTATTCATAGACATAGGCTTTTAGCTTTCTGGAATATAGGAACTCATGAAGGGGAAAGAAAGTCATGCTATAGGATTCATGCCATTGGAAAGAAAGGACTAGCCTCACATACCTTTGTTGTTTACTAATCTATCGCTTTCTTGTTCTCCTTTGGTGCGTACGTTCTACCTTCAAGAGAATTTGTATCGACATTAGCTAGCGATTATAAAAATAGCTTACTAACGCTAGAGAAAATTGGACAACATTTATTTTCGTTTATGAAACTCTTCCCCTATTCTATATCAACTCTCAAGTGTTCATAACAACATTCTCAATATGGTAGACAACACTCATCATTCATTTACAATATCCGTATTTCACAATTTGTCTTCAATTTCTCCATAATCATGGAAATGGTTTCATCGTTGCATTTTTATCACCTAGGATACTTATTCCATGTTCTAAATGTCATCCATAACATTTTCATAATCACAATTTACTAATGATCATGGCTCAATTCAAACCTTTACTCAACAGTGCTACTATTCACACTTTCATGACCCATTTCTTACATCCTTCTATAATCCAAGTGTTTCAACTCTTTCATACCCTAAATAACACGCAAATGCCATAAAACTTACTTTAGATGTTGTAGGAACAAGCCTTGAGTGGTATTACTCTTCTTGCACCAAAACCCTAGTTTGCTTCTCTTGAAATTTCTTAACTTGGATGAACTTTGATGAGTTTCATACACTTGATTCACTTGGATTCTTGATATTGATCTTTGATTTCCTTTGTTTTCTTGTAGATAAAGAGTGGAGAATATTCTAGAGGTTTCTAGAGAGACGTATCGTGGAAATGAAATGAATTAATGAGCTTGGGTCTCATTTTTAATGACTTAAAATCTGATCAGAAATGAACAGTAGTTGAAGTGCACAGTGGTCGTAAACCTAGTTTACGGTCCGTATTCCAGTTTACGGCCCGTATTCTGTGGACGTATTAAAGCATAACAGAACCAGAAAGTCAGGCTGCGGACATGGTGGTTTACAACTCAGTTTACGGGCCGTATTTCAGTTTACGGTCCATATTTCAAGTCGTATTTAACCATTCAAGCATTTGACAGAAAGTTGAACTTTTGTAAGTTGAAATACGGCATGGTAGTTTACGGGCCGTATACCACTTTACGGTCCGTATTTCATTTTACGATCGACTGGGCCAAAGTGCAAATCTGCAACTTTCACGTCTTCAAAACCTATAATTAGTCATTGTGGAGCATAACCTATCTCTTGTTCCCATTGCCTTTGAAATCTTACTTACGGTCGTCAAACGTCATTCCCTTCTGATTAAAACATCGTATACTCGTATTCTTCGTTAGTCTATTCATTGTACGTTCACGGGGAAATTTCCGAGGTGGAACACATGTCAACTAACAGACTCAATCTACAAATGTCTCGATATCACAAAGTAAAACTGTCTATAGTGGTTGTGGCAATTAACTACCGGCATATCATGTATATCACAATGACTCTCCCCCCAATAAAGACAAAAACAATCAAGGACTCGTTGCAACTAACAATGAGGCTTCAATTAATGACATCTAGTTATCATATAAACCATAGCACACACGAATCAAGACTTACGGAAACCAGTCACTTAACATATTCTCATGTCCTCACAAAGACCACAGAATGTCCCAACATATATGTACACACAGAATGGGACAGAAGATTAAGGATAATAGAAACACTCACACTCACAAAGAAATTCTCTAACGAAGCATGCAATACCATAGACTTGCCCTTATTTTCAGTACCCTAGACTTTGGACAATTCGGCTGTGATCACACTAGGACTTTTTCAGGATTGTAATGTAGGCTCGGGGACGGGTAGGATGAATATTTAGATAACTGTGACTCACCCCCCTTAAACACTACACCTTTTCCTTTTCTTTTACCTTTTTCGCCCTTTTTGTTTTCTTCCCTTTTTCCGTTTCATTGCCTTGGTGTGGTTGTATTTCTATTCTACTTTTTTTTTTGATTTTCTGGTTTATTGTTTTTCTCATTTTTTTTTCTACACTTAGCATACCGATGTCTTTTAACTAGGCAATTCACTTCTACCCAACTTTAAGCTTACGCCTCATGTTCCCCTAATTCCACCTATCACCCTCAACTTAACCTTTTATCCTCAATTTTATCGTTTTAGTGCCAACGAGGGACCGGGTGCAAAGAAAGGGATATTCAGAACGGGTATTGGCTTATTATGGCTAGTCAAAGAGCAGTTTTAAGGCTAAAAAATGGCTAATAAGGGATATTTATCTATAGGCAGGCTTAAATTTAGGCTAAAAAATGGGTTACTAACACAAACAAGACCTAAGATCATTTCACAGCTTCACTTATCCTCATAATATAGGCACGACTAACCAGCCAAGTTCTTGATTACATACACAACTAGAGAATATATATATATATATATATATATATATATATATATATATATATATATAAGACCTCGTAACACATGGCATCAGAATTGTCAACACACTAGTCTCCCCACTCAAGTTTCGCACACAAGGTAACTGAATGTAACACAAAGAAGCATGCATGTCAATTAAACAACCAAGTCCAAGTTTTCAAAATTTTCGGAAGGGGGTGCTTTTTCTCAAATCCTAACAAGACAACCTTAAGTTAATCACACCACCACCACATAAGTTAAAATTACTCTATTTTATCTAAACACGAAGTAAACATTCCAGGTTCAACATAAAATAAACCCCTCAGGAAAATAACCGTGAAAAAGAAAAGCCGAGGGG
Organism: Lycium barbarum; assembly: GCF_019175385.1. Lineage (NCBI taxonomy): Eukaryota > Viridiplantae > Streptophyta > Magnoliopsida > Solanales > Solanaceae > Lycium > Lycium barbarum. Next base: position 81,522,568 of record NC_083341.1, read on the forward strand.
GTCCTAAACACATATATACAATATAAACAAATCAAATACTCCTATCCCTAACTGAAAAAGACTGCAATGTCCAATAAGGAAGTGGGAATACCTGTGGCGTACTAGGCGCTCTGCTCATCTCGCGACTCATCAGTCCGCGAGGCATCAGGTGGCGCAACCGCACCAACAGCAGTCTCCGTAGCAGCATCAATAGTAGTACCAGTAGGCACAGGCACTAAAGTAGGAAGGGTCGGTGGCAATGTCTCTCTAATGGGAGCATTGCTTGAGGTGGCTCCCGCGGACTCAAAAGGAATATTCTCCACAAGAATCTTTGAATGGCCTCTGCCATCTGCTGCTCCTCTATACTCGGACCACTCGGGCGAGTCCACTCTCTCAACTCAGCCTCCTCATCGTCCTTCTTTATCACTCGTTTCCTCTTCTTCTGAACACCACCCGCTGGAGCTACCGTAGGACCACCCTAAATATCAATCAACTGTATCACTGGGAGTACGTTTTCCTCTATCTCAGTGCTGCTGGGAGGCAGCATCGACCCTACACTCGGATCACGGACCTGTAAAATTAGTACTGCAGCCGTTAGCTACTCTAACTCCACACGCAATGCATCAGTAGAGATACTCGGCTGAGACAACTCCAAAGCTGCGAGCCGTGCCTCAAAGCTATCCAAGCGAGCAGATGTGGTCTGCCTCAGTGGCACCATAGCCGTTGCAACTCTCTGATTGACAAAATCATCCAGCTAAGACATTATAACCTTAGATTGCTGATCCGCTGTCGTTGTTTTCTTTGCTAATTTCCTGAAGTTCTCAAGTGAAAAGGCATATCGGTCGTCGCTGCTTGCTTTGCTAATTTCCTGAAGTTCTCAAGCGAAAAGGCATATCGATCAACTCTGGCTGTATCCTGGGGCTATGTTGTGGGGCCCGCTGGCTGTGGGTGTGGAGCTGCCTCTGTGGCTCAGCAACAACGATCGGTGCCTCAGTGGCAGTATCACTAGTAGCAGTAGCTGGAGGCTCAGGTACTGAAGTCTGGCTAGTCTCAGCAACTGGGGAATTAGTGGCGGGTAACTCCCCCGTAGAGTTACTCGCGGCCCCTGAATGAATAGCCTCCTGAGGCATAGGCATCCCTCCAAGTGTAACTGAGAACACATCTTTGCTCTTTGTTATCGAGTACACATGCGAAGCTGTAATTCGGTGATCAAGTTTTGGAAGTATAAGGACATGGGACCTCTGAATGAGCTCAGTGATCAAACACGAATATATCAATGAAGTGATGGGCTGTGAAGCCTTCAGCTGAATCTCATCAACGACCAACCGCCCGAAATTAATCGGGTACCTTGTTATTAACGCAGCCACAATGACGGATCTGTCAATGGTAAGCGCATTGTCAGTTTGAGTAGGAAGAAGCCTCAATTGTACCACACTCCACCAGAACTTGGCATCAAGTGTCAACCAGCGCTTCTTGATTCGGTACTTTGGGTTAGTAGTCAACGCCCTCTGGCTTGGTCCACTAATCACTACTGCCACCCAATCTCGGACTGTTTACTCCTTTCTTCTGTCAGGTTTGTCATCTAAATCATCTGTCGGTCTCAGAGCAGTATAGTCACTACCGAAGTACACCTTGTTGATAGCCTCAGCGGAGATATCAACCTTCACTCATCTCAACTCGACCTCTGTCAATGGGTCAATCTCAATCAGCGGTTGTCTCGATTTTCTGACTTTGGCAATCAGTGCTCCAAATGTAGCATATAACTCCCGCACCAATATTGGATGGTACTCCCCAGGAGATTTATTCAGGATGCCCAACTGATAATGCTCAATGTTGGCTCTAGTGCGGGGAAGGATCTCCAGACCCTCAAAGCTGATCTATCGCTCCTCATGAATGGTTCTATTCTTATGCGTCTCGATACTATTTTTCAAAGCAATCCCAGCCTCAAATAGCTCCTTAACACCCTCAACTGTGAACCGGAGCCGATCATCTTCTAAGTGCTTTGTTCTGATCTCTCTAGATTCAGTGGCGTCATCACCCTCAATTGGAGATAAATTCCGCTGAGTAGGGGATCTGGTGGGTGACTGGGAGGCCTATGAATCATCTCCAGATGGAGAGGTAGGTGAACCGCGTCTAGATGCAGCCTCAGAATCCTTATCCTTGGCTCCATCACCGGACCCAGATGCAGATGATTCCTTCTCTTCAGACTAAGAGGAACTGGGGGGTGTAGTAGTCTGTATTGTGACCTGTCTATTCCATATGGAAAAGGCATCCCTGTTCTTTCTTTCTGGCATAACCTCGGGCTCATCATCCTAAATTTAATCTCTAAGCGTGTGTTGAACGTCGGGCCTCCTTCTACCCTTTTGTCTCTATGTTTTCCTCGAACCACCCCCTCGTGTAGTTTTCAATTTGGGTAGAGCCATACCTGTAAGCATCAAAACCACAATCTAGTTAATCTGTACAAGTGAAATTCAAACTAAGTGAAAAATAAAAAATTTGTGTCAGTTCTCTAAAACTTGGTCCGCAGACCGTCAATGTGCAAGGGCAAACCGTCGAACATGTCGACGGACCGTGGAACAGCTCGACGGTACCATCTTTGTACAAAGACGGTCAGTCGACATGTTGACGGCCTGTCTTCAACAACTTAGAGTTCTGCAAGTTTTAAGTTCAGATCCGACCATACATATATCATAGAATATAGCATATTTTGGGGTTCGGGGCTTTGGATTACTTAGACTTCACCCTCATTTTTGACCTTTGGCACTTTCTCGAAATTTGTTTGGTAGGTATAACGATATGAAACCGAAATACCCTCCAACCCATTGGAGTTACTCAGACTTCACTCTCAGATTGTATGTTTATCAGAATTTCCTTTTTTACGAACCATTGGCGGGCATAATGAATCAACACAACTTGTGGATCAAAAAGCTTGCCGACTCAATGGGGGTACAATATTCTCGTCCCTACAAGTCCTACTAAAAGCAAACATACCAAACTCCCTTCCTCTAACCAATAATTTCACAATATTTCACTGTTAAGCAAGAATCTCATCAAATAAATACAATCCTAGGTCATGATTTCTACCCTTTTCATTCAACATCACATATATTACAACCCTCCCCCAGTTAATACACCCTTACTCAATTAATCATGATAGAAGCACACATAGTTCCCATTCGATGAACACAATTAAATTAGGAACCCTAGGTGTGTTTGTAAGCAATTTTCGACTGATTATCAAAATAAAAACCAAGAGAGGAGCGTTTTTTCTCTTATTACCTGATCAACAAGAGTTCCTCCGAAAATAATTAGGTGAAAATAAGAGAGAATGCAAGAAAATATTTTGAGAATAGGGCAGAGGATTGTTTTGTTTCCTGTGGTGGTGAGATGGAGGGTTTAATAGGGTTGTTTAGGAATTTGAGGTGTTTTGATGGAAATGGGAAAGTAGGTAATGGAGTTATAGAGGCAGTTGAATAGTTGGAGAAGTGGGGAAGAAGGAAAGACGTAGGTAGTGAGGGATTTTAAATCCCTTCCCATCGTTTTATTTTAACCCTTGGTATTTTTTTTAAATACGCAGTACTTACCTGGGAAATTTGATGGGCCATCGTTGTACATCTACGGTACCGTCGAATTTCGACGGTTCGTCGGATTGCCTTTTCAGAAAGTTGAAATTGCAAACTCTCTGAACTGGGCCTCTGCACACCGTCAATGAACTTCGACGGTCCGTTAACACTGTTAACCGTCCGTTAATTTGCACTTAACACCTGAGTTCAGTTTCTGCATACTCAACACCCATCAAACAATCCATATATACTACTGAAAAACAAAGAAAAACTTACAATGCAATACAGAAATCTAAACTTGGGTTGCCTCCCAAGAAGCACTTGATTTAACGTCGTGGCACGACGGTGGTACCCATTTTTACTTTGGGTCAGAATTGATTCCCAGATGCTTTAACCGATATCGATTGAAAATTTTATCCCCCGAAATGCAACCATGGTAGTGCTTTCCCCTTTGCCCGTTCACCGTAAATGTCCGAGTTCCATCTTCGGACTTCAATTCAATTGCTCCATGAGGTGAGACACGTACCACCTAAAAGGGACCTGACCACCTTGATTTCAATTTGCTCGGTAGCAACTTCAATCTAGAATTAAAAAGCAGGATAGGATCACCCTTGTAGAATTCCCGCTGCAGGATTTTCTTGTCATGATATTGCTTCATCCTCTCTTTGTATAATGCCGCACTTGCATAGGCCTGATAGCGGAACTCATCCATCTCCTTGAGCTGAAACAACCTGAGTTTGGTCGCTTCTTCCCAATTCATGTTCAATTTATTCAAGGCCCACATGGCCTTATGTTCAAGTTCAACTGGCAGGTGACATGCGTTACCAAAAACTAGCTTGAAAGGCAAAGTCCCAATCAGAGTCTCGAAGGTAGTCCGGTAAGCCCATAGAGCATCATCGAGCTTGTAGGCCTAATCAGTTATGTTTGCATTCACCATTTTTGCTAAAATACTCTTTATCTCCCGATTAGAGACTTCAACTTGCCCACTTGTCTGAGGATGATAAGGAGTTGCCACCCTATGCTTGACTCGATACTTCTCCATCAATCCCGCAAATGCTCTATTGCAAAAGTGAGAACCACCATCACTAATTATCATCCTTGGGGTACCAAAACGAGTAATATGTTCTTTTTCAAGAATCCCATGACACTCTTGGCTTCGTTATTAAGTAAATCCACCACTTTTACCCATTTAGAAACATAGTCAACAACTACCAAGATGTACTTCATGCCACCAGAGCTTACAAAGGGCCCCATAAAATCAATCCCCCAAACAACGAACACCTCAACTTCCATTACAAAGTTCATAGGTATCTCTTTCCTCGTACCAATATTCCCCTGCCATTGGCACTGATCAAAAGAACGCACCATCAAATTAGCATTATGAAAGAGAGTAGGCCAATAGTAACAACATTTGAGAACCTTTGCAGCAGTCCTCGTACCACTATGATGTCCCCCAGCTGGAGAGTCATGGCAAGCCTTCAAAATCTCTAATACCTCACTCTCTGGAACACAACGCTGAATAATGTTATCAACGCAAGTTCTGAATAAGTATGGCTCATCCTAATAGTACTGACGAGAATTGCGCAAAATCTTCTTTTTTCTTATAAGATTTGATCTCGTCAAGAATGATACCAGTCACACAGTAATTAGCAAAATCCGTATACCAAGGTGCCACTTACATAGACACTGCCAAAACTTGTTCATCTGGAAATGCATCTTTAATTTCAAGTTCTTCTGCTGGCACGCCAGTTTCCTCAAGCCTAAAGAGATGGTCAGCAACCTAATTTTTGGACCCTTTTCGATCTTTCACCTCGAAATCAAACTCTTGTAACAAAAGGACCCAATGAATCAGTCGCGTCTTAGCTTCCTTCTTTGCCATAAGACACCTCAACGCAGCATGTTCAGTGTACACCATAACCATGGACCCCAACAAGTAGGACCAAAACTTCTCAAAAGCATACACTATAGAAAGTACTTTGCTCAGTCACCGTGTAGTTCATCTGTACCTTATTAAGAATCCTACTAGCATAGTAGATCGGGTACATAATTTTATTGTGCCTCTGTCAAAGCACATCACCAATCGCGAAACCACTCGTGTCACACATCAACTCAAAAGGCAGGGACCAATTAGGAGTAATAATAACAGGAGCAAAAGTGTGGCGCTCCTTCAATAGATTAAATGCCTCTCTACACTAGTCATCAAACACAAACTTAGCCTTTTTTTTCTAGAAGCTTACACATCGAGTTAGCGATCTTGGAGAAATCTTTGATGAAGCGCCTGTAGAACCCAGCATGTCCCAAGAAACTTCGGACACCTTTAACTGAGATGGGTGGGGGAAGTTTTGCAATAACATCTATCTTCACTTGATCGACCTCAATTCCCTTTTCAGAGATTTTGCAACCGAGGTCGATCCCTTCCTTCACTATAAAGTGGCACTTTTCCCAATTTAGCACAAGATTTGTCTCTTCACATCTTTTCAGCACTTGACCCAGATGGTCAAGAAAATCATCAAAAGAATTGCCCACAATAGAGAAATCATCCATAAATACCTCCAAGAAGTCCTCTACCATGTCAGAAAAGATAGACATCTTGCACTTCTGAAAAGTGGCTGGTGCATTACACAACCCAAAGGGCATTTAACTAAACGCAAACATCCTATAAGGACAAATAAAAGTCATCTTTTCTTGATCTTCTAAGGGAATGTTGATTTGATTTTAGCCAGAGTATCCATCTAAGAAGCAATAGTAAGACCTCCCAGCCAGCCTAACCATCATCTGATCTATGAACAACATGGGAAAGTGGTCTTTACAAGTGCCTGTATTCAGCTTCCTATAGTCCATGAAAACACACCATCCAGTAACTGTGCGAGTGGGAATCAGCTCATTCTTTGCATTAGACACCACAGTGATACCTCCTTTCTTTGGAACGCATTGAATAGGACTCACCCATTTACTGTCTGCAATCGGATACACTACCCCAACATCTAACCACTTTATGATCTCCTTTTTCACAAAATCTTGCATGTTTTGGTTCAATTTCCGCTGATGTTCAACACTTGTCTTGCTGTCCTCCTCTAGCTGAATTTTATGCTCACAAATACCAGAAGGAATGCCCCAAATTTCTGCTATGGTCCAACTAATAACACGTCTATACTCCCGTAAAATCTCCACCAATCGCTCAATTTGTTCCTCAGTCAGTAATGCTAAAACGATCACTAGAAATGTCTTGTTCGGACCAAGGAACTTATACCTCAAGTGTAATGGGAGCTGCTTAAGCTCAAGCTTTGGTGGCTCAACAATAGAAGGCTTAGCTGGTGGAGTACTTCTATTTGCAAGGTCAAGATTAAGCTTTCTTGGGTGGTAAGTGTAAGAACCCAGACACTCAAGAGCATTTATAGTTTCCACGTAGCCGTCTATGTTATCAGTATCAAAGTCACCAGAACTGCAGCAAGAGCTTCTCCCAAACTTTCTTCTTCTATTTTATGTTCGACATCATCATCAATCCCATCAAACGAATAAATAACTGGGATACTCTAATAAGAACTTGGCAAATTCATCCCCTTGCTTGCTTAGAAAGTCACATCTTCATCATTCACTCAGGACTTGATTTCATTCTTTTCAGAGTCCATAAACGCTCTGCCCGTAGCAAGGAAGGGTCTTCCAAAGATGATTGGAATATCTTTATCAACCGCATAATTCAGAATAACGAAATCAGCAAGTAACATGAACTTACCCACTTGCACCAACACATCATCTATAACCCCAACTGGCTTCTTGATGGATCTGTCCGCCATTTGTAATCACATAGAAGTCGGTCTAGGCATTCCCAATCTGAATTTTTTAAAAATAGCAAGGGGCATTAGATTGATACTCGCCCCATTATCACATAGAGCACGAGCGTTTGAAGCCCAGTATTACACGGAATGGTAAACGCCCCCGGATCTCCCTTCTTCTGAACTGTGGTGGAAGCGATAAACCAACTCACATGATGAGTTAAATTCACTGTCTCATATTGAACTTACCTTTTCTTTGTAAGCAGGTCTTTCATAAACTTAGCAAATCCGGGCATCTCTTTGACAGCATCTAAGAATGGAAAATTCACCGTTAACTGCTTCAGCTGATCTTAGAACTTTTGACACTTAGCATCATCATTCTTCTTTGTCAACCTCTGAGGAAATGGAGGTTTTCCTTTGTAAATCTGAGTCAAAGGGCGAAGTGCCCTTTTATCATGTGTTTCCTTGTATCAGCAGCAACCTCTGGAATATCAGCAATATTTTCTTCACTATGGACTTCATCATCTACTATAGGCATCTCAGAATGCGCCTCTTTTTCCTCAATAATTGGATCTAGATCAACCACCTTCTTCTCAGCACTTTGCAGTATTTTAGCACTTCTCGTGCTAATAGCAAAAGTACGTTCCACACTACTACCATTCTTCGGGTTTAGAATAGTATCACTAGGAAGTCCTCACTTTCTAGCAGGATGCTGTTCTCTAGAAAGATCACGCATCTGTTGTTCAAGGTTTTGAATAGCTACTGAATGAGAAACCACTGTCTCTGATAGCCCAGATAATGTCTTTTCAGTGTTTGTCTGACTTACCAACACTTTTTCAAGCATTGACTCCAACCTCAAACTTCCTTGATCATTAGACTGCCCTTTTGGTGGAATGTAAGGGTTGGAACTTCTATTTTCGAAGTTACCATTGTTGTTGTTGTATCTACCTTGGTTCGCTCCACCGTAGTTGTTATTGTAGTTCTCTTGGTTGTTATTGTATGCACCCTGCCCTCGTGAGGTCTCTAACATCTTTGATTTGGACCAGAAACATCCCCTTTCACTACATAGTCTGCATATTGGACATTCTCAACTGGCTGAGGGGAACCCTCTTGATATGGACCCTCGTGGCATTGGTACATTCCAGGCGGCATGCCTGAGATATCTTCACAAACGTTCACCTTCTTCGCCTCTCTATCATACAATCTCTTCGTCAGTAAAGAGATATTAGTGGCCAGCTGTGCCAATGTCTGCTGCGTCTCCTGGCTATCCTTCACGATATTTTGGATCAGTGGTGTCCCAAGTGATAAACTATCGAAATTACTCATATGCCATGATTGACTGTGTGTAGTCAATCGATCAAGTATATCAGTAATATTAGCATAGGACTTATCCATGAAACACCCACCAGCACCATTATTGGCTATTGCTTGGGTCATAGGATACAACCCTCTGTAGAACTTCTCCTTCAGAATCTGATCTATGAAACCATGGTTTGGACTTCTATCCAAATATTCTTGGTACCTCTCCCAACCTTCAAAAAGTTTTTCCCCATTACGTTGTTTGATTTCGTAAATCTGATCACGAATTTCAGCTCTTTTACTCGGGGAATACCACTTCCTGATAAGCACTTTGACCATTTCTTCTCATGCAACAATAGAGTTTCGGGGCAGCTTTGTGAACTATTTTCTCGCTTCTCCGGCTAACGAGTATTTGAAGAGTTTCAGCCGGACCGCTTCTTGAGTCACACCCCGTTGGATATGCTGAGCGCATACCTCCAGAAAGTTTGTTATATGTAGGTGAGGGTCATCATCGACTGCATACCGAAAGTATCCCTCTTGTTTGAGCATATGATAGAGGGAATTATCAAACTTAATAGTAGTAGCAGTCACCCTCGTATGAATTATTACAGATGCAAAGTCTTTCTCTGCTTCTGACTCATCAACAAAAACATCATCGACTGGAAGTTCGTTGTTAGCCATGATCACCTGGTTTACAAGGTAGCAAACAAGGTGTGTTGGAATATGACAAAGAATTTAAGAAGAGTAAACACTATTTAGTAATTGCAAAACCGTATTCCCTGACAACGGTGCCAAAATTTGATATGCTCAAATTACACCTTTTAATAGCGTAAAGCGGATGATGTAAAATATAGTAACCCAATAAGGTTGGGGTCAAATCCCATAGAGAATATGATGTGAAAAGTTTACTAAATAAGTATTATACTAATCTTGCGGTCCTGGTGTATTTCAGAAGGGTTTTATAAGAGTTTTGATTTGTAGATTAATTTAAATTGACTAGAAATTTAAAGTCATAAATATATGGGTAAAAAGAACTAAGGTTGTGTCCCCGTCAGATAGAATGTATGATCATGGGTATTGATCTTGATATATTTCTAATGGATCGTTTGTATGGATGCACTTAACCTCTATGTGAATCTAGACTATTTCCCAATAAGAAAAGATTATTTTTTTCTATGCTTTTTTCAATGATAAGAAAGTATGCATGAAGAACGGTTAATTGTGCCAAGTAAATTCCTCTTATTCCTAAGTGAATTTATTAAACAAGGTTTAAAGCCTTGAGTTGTTATTTGTTCTTACCGAACCCTAGTTATTTTCCCAAATAAACTAAAGTTTATGGCGTTCGCTAATGTTTGAAACCACTAACTATATGGTGAAAACGAAGAAAAAATAAACCCTAATAACCCATTATGCGTATATCAATCACAAGACACCCATCCTTGGCTTCACAACCTTAGTAAATGTGTTTAGCTACTCATGGCAACAAGAAAACAATAAAAGATTGAAGATTGCATAAATGAATTTTTGTGTTCAACTTATGAATAAAACTTGAATGTAAACGAATGTAATTGTTTGGAAAATCTTCAATTGTACTAAAAACCCAAAATTAATTACTACAAGTATAAAACTCCTGATTTCTGAAAAATAAAACCTAAACAGGTATTTATACAAGCTAAACACGGAATAATTAATCCTAATCCAGTTCCAAGTCGGCTTGCAACTCGATGGACCATCGCTGCACTTTGAAAATACTTTCGAATCTCGACGATGCACTTCGACGATCTAATGACAATTTTCATGCTGTAGAACTCCACCATCCTTGTACATCAATGGACCGTCGATCATGTTGTCGGTCCGTCGACCTTCCCGTTGTTTTACATCAATATATGGTAGTCTCTGATATTTCACTCAGTGCAATTCGACGACCAACTTGACGGAACGTCGAGCATGTTGACGGTCTGTACAAGTGCAACACAGTGCCTTGTCTTCAAAATTCCTTGTTTTCAACTGTTTCTTGTAATTCCGCTTCTAAATACCTGCATAAAAACAAAACACATCAAACCAACACAAACTTACTCGAAAACAAGTAAAACATAGAGTAAAAAAGCATTAGATGTGCCATAATTTCATGGCACATCAGGTATCATCAAATCCGGATGAAAATCAGAGATGAGTGGGAGACTGTATTCAATAACAAATTTGGTCTATATGAATGGTTGGTGATGCCTTTTGGTCTCACTAATGCTCCTAGTACTTTCATGCGTTTGATAAATCATGTGATGAAACCTTTTATTGGAAATTCGTGGTTGTTTACTTTGATGATATTTTGGTGTATAGTAAAATCATGGATGAACATGTTTTCATTTGAAATGTGTGTTTGAAGTGCTTAGACAAGAACAACTTTATGCTAATGTTGCTAAATGCTCTTTTTGTTTTGATGAAGTTGTTTTCTTGGGTTTTATTGTGAGTTCAAGTGGGATTGAGGTTAATGAATCCAAAATAGACGCTATTAAGAATTGGCCAACTCCTAATTCCATTGGTGATATAAGAAGTTTTCATAGATTGGCCAGTTTTTATAGGCGATTTGTTAAAGGGTTTAGTAGCATAGCCGCTCCTTTGACTGAGGTAATCCGAAAGGATAAGCCCTTTTCTGGGGGTGTGGAGCAAACAAAGGCTTTTGAAACATTGAAACAAATTCTTAGGTCCGCACCGTTGTTGCAATTACCCGATTTTGACAAAATCTTTGAAATTGAATGTGATACTACTAAAGTAGGTATTGGTGTTGTTTTAATGCAAGACCAAAAACCAATTGTCTATTTTAGTGAGAAGCTTAAAGGTGTGATGTTGAATTACTCCACCAATTATCTTGAATTGTATGCTTTGATTAGGTCTTTGGGTAATTGGCAACACTACTTGTGGCCTAAATAATTTGTGATTAGGACTGATCATGAGTCCTTAAAGCATCTTAAGGCCCAAGGAAAGTTGAACAAAAGGCATGCTAAGTAGGTTGAATTCCTTGAAACCTTCCCTTATGTAATTCAATACAACAATGGAAAGGATAATAAAGTGGTGTATTGCCCTATTAAGGAAACATGTTTTGATTAATGCCTTGTCTTCCAAGTTGATAGGTTTTGAAAGCTTGAAGACATTGTATCCCTCGGACCCCATCTTTGCCAAAATCAATCTAGATTGAGAAGAATGGGAAAGGGAGATGTGGATTAGGGATAGGTTTTCTAATCCCTATTCTAGGTTTGACGGTTTTTTGTTCAAAAACAAATGTTTGTGTGTTCCTGTGAGTTCTTGAAGGAAATTGTTTGGGAAGATCATTTTCCTTTAAAGGAAAATTAGCGTCTTGGGAAGATCATTTTCCTTTAGTTGAATTTGCTTACAATAGAGCCATTCACAGCACTATTGACATGTCACCTTTTGAAGTGGTTTTATGGTTTTAACCCCCTAACCCCTTTAGATCTAATCCCTTTGTCTGAAGATGTTGGATGATTTTAGATGATAACAAATGAGCCGAGGCCATGAAGAAGTTGCATGAGAAGGTGAGGCTTCATCTTGAGAAAAAGAACCAAGAAATGGCCAAGAGAGCAAACAAAGGCCGCAAGAGAGTTGTGCCTGAACCAGGTAATTGGGTTTGGGTACATTTCTGGAAGGAGAGGTTTCCCAACAAAAGGAAGACCAAGTTGATGCTTAGAGGAGATGGTCCATTAGAGGTACTTGAGAGACTCAATGATAATGTATACAAAATTCATCTTCCACCCGAATACCAAGTTCATAACACCTTCAATGTGTGTGATATTTCCCCTCTGGATGTGCATGATGATGACCCCTTAAATTTGAGGACAAATTCTTTTCAAGAAAGGGAGAATAATACAATCTGAGTGTCATCAAGACCTTTCACAAGGAGCTAAGCAAGGGAACTTCAATCTATGCAAGCATTGTTCATGAGGAGGGACGTACTTGAATACAGTCTAGACCTTCCCGGGGATTCCAAGTATTCATGATAGCATGGGAGGACGGTTTGGAGAAGAGTGTTGAAGATGGTCATGCTTGAAATGTGGCTATTACTTGAAGATTAGCAATTTCAAGTTCCATTGCCAAATAAGATATCCAAACAAGACCCTTACTTTATTAAGGGTAGAATTGTAATAACTTAGTTGTCTTCTTTATATTTCTAGTATAAATAGGAGTTTATTTCATTTGGAAGACTTAGACTATTTTGATTATCATTGCTTCATATTTGGATATTGTAACTCTTGAGAGTTGAGTGATTGCTTAGTCTTGCATTGAGTGATTGTTGAGAGGATAGGTTATTAGGGATTCCAATCCCTCTTGGTCATCCTAAGAATTTGGTTGCTTCTTGTTCTTAATTTAGAGGTCTTAGTTTTCTATAAATTTGGTTGCTAAATTGTGTCTAAGTTGTGTCAAATTATATATCTCTTTAATTTCTTGAATTTTATTGTTGTTTTCGTTTTCGTTCTTGCATCAACTTCAGATCTTTACCTTTCTGTTTAGTTCAATTTACAGTTATCAATTTAAGTTTCAGTACTTATATTTCCTTCTTTCAGTTGGTTTACATACTAGTACAATTCAAATTTGCTGATGTCCCTTTTTATTGCTTGGGGGCCTGTATCTAGCGATGCAGGCAATGACTTACAGGTTGACGATCCAGCTAGCTAGGACTGCTCGTATCAGCTGCTTGGTGAGCCCCAGTTCGTCTGGGGCGCTATCCTGCTTTCAACCTTTCCAACATTTTATGTCACGACCCAACCCCGTAGGCCGTGACTAGTGCCCCATCTGGGCACCCGAACGCATCTACCAAATGCTATCTCAAATTGTATCAAACGCATTCTAGTATAAAGCAGAAGCCGACAAGGCTTTATTTCCAATTTAGATAATTTCCCGAAAAATTTCGGCAGAGTTTCCTTTGTTTTACGGACTATCCCATATACCCTGCACGCAGAAAATACCAACAAAGGCCACATAGGGCCAACAGAGTAACATCTAAATATATGCGGACCGGCCGCCGCGGCGAATGTGATCGCCCAAACACAACACATACACATATCTGTACAGAAAGACCACAACCCCCAAACATGTCCACAGACCTTTAAACAGACCGCCAGAATCATATGACGGGACAGGGCCCCGCCGTACCCGTGAACGAGAATATACATATATAGAAGTGACAGACTATACCAAAAGATGGCTCTGAATAAAAGAGCGCTCCAAAAATAGCAGAATGAGATCCTAAGCGGACAGATCAGCAAACCTGTCGTCGGTACCTGCGCGGCATGAAAACGCAGCCCCCGAGGAAAGGGGGTCAGTACGAAATATGTACTGAATATGTAAAGACTGAGTTAGAGAAACAAAATCATAACTGGTGCAGAACATACAGAAAGTAAACGGAAAATCCAAAGTATCAGATACATATTTCCAAAACATGCAGAGTGTGTACAGAATATATGTCATATCAAATCCGGCCCCTGCCAAGGGACTCGGCAGACAGAACGTGGCCACCCTCCCGACGCTGGTGCCACAACACAGAAGAATCAGAATAGGGGCATAACCCCGTAACATAATATGTCATATCAGATGGCCATAGTAAATCACATCAGAACAAACGTACATGGCACAGCATACTCCACAAACCCATGTACGCATATACCTGCCCCCTCACATCGAGGCACGGCGAACAATGCAGGGGATTACGCTTGACAACATATCCTGGCCCGGGCTCAGTGTGGGAAACATTGGGGCATACACGAATAGAGTCGTGAGAAACTAATGCAAGTAAAATATCATGAATGTTTCCATAGACTCGATGAGGCATATCAAAGACAAACCGATCCGATGAAGTCGGAAGGAATCATAGTAAATGAGTTTCGAGTATTAAAACAATTTATCATACTAAATAGAATATTTAAAACCATATTAGTTAGGTAATTAAAAGGGCAGTCGAAACGTTTCTTTCAAAAATCGTTCAAAAAGGGGACTTTAGTACATTATGGGCAAAACCGGGAATAGCGGGCCCACCGCGGAACATGCAAGGCGGTGGGCTCAAATTACGCCCTTTAAGCTTATGGGGTCACCTATAAAGGTTCTACGGACATTCTATAGCTTTTCAAGGAGTTTAGAGAAAGTTTACATAATTTCAGGAAAAGCATATCAAAATAGTTCAATTCCACTGAAGGAAAAACTGAGATTTTCTCTTGCGGATTCCGATGGCCAAGAAGGTCTTTTGAGGCCCGAATCCGATCCTAAAACACTTAGGCATGCCAAAAGAAGGATCGGGGTAACTTTACATACCTTTCACGCTCCTTAAGCCTTTCCAAACTCACTTCCCGTTTCGTCGAAAAACTGCAATTGGTCAAGTTTACCAATTGTGAGTTATGAATACCATTATTCCAACTTAAAGCATATTTGTCTACCGAAATTTCGGCAGCACTTCCCCTATACATATAGCACCCCGAGAATTCAACTCGGCTAGAAATCATCAACAACAACCCAAACGACAACATTAACATCAACAAAGAACATCAAAAACACAAATATCCTTCAACTAGTCATTTTTCTCACAAGTTGGCATAACCTTCATTCTAATCCAAACCTTCACTAATATCAATGATTTCACATCCATTATCACTCAAGATCATCACAATATAGATTTAGAGACATTTCATATCATTTTCCTTAAGTTATACACTTGATATACATAATATACAACTTTCCGCCAAAGTCATAATTTATGGAAACATCAAATCTTTGGCATACAATTTCATAACAAGTTTCCAACTTCCAATTTCATCAATGATCATCATAATTCACAACCAAACAACTTCATTTCCTTAATGTCGGAAAATCATACTAAAACGACATAAGTGTTTGCATTCCAATTCGATTCAAACTTATATCATTCTAACTTCATTTACATTACAAGAATCTCAATAACACAACTAACATACTAAACAAACTTAATCCATTCCATTCCATACAAACCTATACCACACGGCCAAGTATCAACTCACCCACTTCAACTCAATTCATTTCACTTTCACTTCCGCTATACATTTCATCACAATCACGACTAGAATATAGCATGAATTCTATACATTTTGGCTATACAACATATATATACACACGGCTACACCTCCAATTCCAAACCCACATTACAAACTTCCATTTTTCCATATAATCAACACATTTCTACATACTACAACACAAACAAAACTTCATAACACAAGAACAAGGGATAATTTCTTACCTTTTTACTCAATCTTCTTCACTTGAATATAGGGTCAACTTGAAGAAACAAGACTTCTTCCTTCCAAACCAACTACACCAAGTTGCAAAGGGGCCTTGAATTAGTAGGAAAATCACAAGAAATGAATTTTTAAGACAAGATTTTTGGTACCTATTTTTCTCCTCCAAACCCGAGACCTCTTCTTGTTCTTCTTCTATTTTCTTTTGTTGTTCTTATCTCTAATTCCTTAAGTCTTCAATGGTATAAGTAGTTGAAGTGCTTGGTCACATGACCAAGCACATGACCAACTAAAAATGGGTTTGGGCCAAGGCCTAATGTGGCCGGCCACCCTTAAGAAAATGGGCCTCATTTTCAATTCAATTTTTGAGCCCAATAGCTTATGGATCGTATTTTGTAATTCCCGAAACTAATTTCCAAAATTCCAAAATTACCCTTAGCCTTGTCCCGCTCTTTCATGACTTTATTCTCTCATACATAACTCTTATGTTCAACAAACTATCAAATTTGACCTTATATCTCAAGAATCCAATATTTATCGAATTTTTCCAAACGTGTGAAAACACGGGATATAACATCCTCCCCCCCTTTAGAACATTCGTCCTCGAATGTAAAATTAATCTTATAGGGTTGGAAAATACCTTGGGGGAGTTTCTAATTATAGACAACACATATGACATACGATTGGTATTAAAATGAAATTAAGTAGGGATTCAAGGTTACCTGTGGGCATAAGGAATAGATGAGGGTATTTCTTCTTCATTTCCTCTTCGGCCTCCCATGTCATTTCCTCCCTATTCTCGTTCCGCCACAGTACCTTAATAGAGGCTACATCCTTATTATGGAGCCTCCGTACCTGACGGTCCAAAATAGCTACGGGCTGCTCCTCATAAGATAACTGCTCTGTCACCTGAATATCATCCGCAGGAAATATTCTGGAGGGATCACCAATGCATTTGCGGAGCATAGACACATGGAATACCGGATGTACTGCTCCCAAATCAGATGGCAAATCTAACTCATAGGCGACATTCCCAATTTTCCGCACAATCAAATAAGGCCCAATATAACGCGGACTAAGTTTCCCCTTTCTGCCGAACCGCATCACGCCTTTCATAGGCGATACCTTCAGAAATACCCAATCACCAACCTGGAATTCCAAAGGACGACGCCGTTTATCAGCGTATGATTTCTGTCGACTCTGGGCTGCCAATAGTCGCTCCCGGATAAGTTTCACCTTATCAACTGCCTGCTGGATCATATCTGGGCCGATTAATTCTGTCTCGCCAATATCAAACCAGCCAATAGATGACCTGCATTTCCTACCATATAAAGCCTCGTACGGAGCCATCTGGATGCTGGAATGGTAGCTGTTATTATAAGAAAATTCAATCAATGGCAAATGATCCTCCCAGCTACCTCTGAAATCAATAACACAGGCTCGCAACATATCTTCAAGCGTCTGGATAGTGCGTTCGGCCTGTCCGTCACTCTGAGGATGGAAAGCTGTGCTCAGGCTCAGCTGAGTCCCTAATCCTTCCTGAAAAGATCTCCAGAAGTTCGCCGTGAACTGAGCACCTCTGTCAGTGATAATAGATATAGGAACTTCATGAAGCTTCACTATTTCTTTAATATAAAGCCTGGCATAATCTTCGGCGGAATAAGTAGTCCTGACGGGGAGAAAATGGGCTGATTTTGTCAGCCTATCAACAATAACCCAGATGGAATCATACTTCCGTGGAGTGCGAGGCAACCCTGTAATGAAGTCCATATTAATGATCTCCCACTTTCACGTCGGAATTTCCATTTCCTGCAACAGTCCACCCGGTTTCTGGTGTTCAATTTTGACCTGTTGACAATTGGGACACTGGGCGACGAATTCTGCGATATCCCGTTTCATGCCATCCCACCAGTATAAGCATCGGAGATCATGGTACATCTTCGTAGACCCAGGATGGACCGAATAGCGAGCATAATGTGCCTCGCTCATAACCTGCTCCCGAAGACCTGCAATATCAGGTACACACAACCTGCCCCTGAATAATAAAGTCCCGTCCGGAGTGAACGCGAACGGAGTCTTCTCCTTATCATAGGCTGTGTCTCTGTACTGTGCCAAAACAGGATCTTCATATTGATGTCGTTTGATATCTTCCTTAATAGATGATTCAGAAACCCCTCGGACAGAAATCCGTGTACCTCTAGAATCGGCCAGACGAACCCCAAGATTAGCCAACTGATGAATGTCACGTACTATCTCTCTCCTGTTTGGCTGTAAATCTGCCAAGCTGCCTATAGATTTCCGGCTAAGCGCATCTGCAACAACATTAGCCTTGCCCGGATGATACAGAATATCCACATCATAGTCTTTCAGGAGCTCCAGCCACCTCCGTTGCCGCAAATTAAGCTCTTTCTGTCTGAAAATATACTGGAGACTCTTATGATCTGTATAGATATCAACATGAACGCCATATAAATAATGTCTCCATATCTTCAGGGCATGGATCACCGCTGCAAGCTCCAGATCGTGAGTAGGATAATTCTTTTCATGCTTTTTCAATTGCCGAGAAGCATAAGCTATAACTCTACCGTGCTGCATCAATACACAGCCCAATCCCACGCCCGAAGCGTCACAATAAATAACATATCCATCGGGTCCCTCTGGAAGAGTCAGAACTGGGGCTGTAGTCAGCTTCTCTTTCAGCAACTGGAAGCTTCGTTCACAAGCATCAGTCCACTGGAACTTGGCTCCCTTATGAGTTAGCCTTGTCAAAGGCGCTGAAATCGAAGCAAACTTTTCCACAAATCTTCTGTAATAGCCTGCTAACCCCAGGAAACTACGTACCTCCGTGGGCGTCGTGGGTCTGGGCCAATTTTTCACGGCATCAATCTTCTGTGTATCCACCCGGACACCATCAGCTGCAATAATATGCCCCAGGAATGCCACTGAAGCCAGCCAGAATTCACATTTAGAAAATTTTGCATATAATTTCTGATGCCGAAGTACCCCTAATACCGCTCTCAGATGATCTGCGTGCTCTGCCTCGGACCGAGAATAAACTAGGATATCATCGATAAATACAATTACGAACATGTCTAAGAATGACCTGAATACCCGGTTCATTAAATCCATGAATACCGCAGGAGCATTAGTCAGCCCAAAAGACATAACTCTGAATTCATAATGCCCATATCTGGTCCGGAATGCTGTCTTAGGAATATCGGCCTCCCGTATCCGTACCTGATGATAGCCAGACCGAAGATCTATCTTCGAAAAATACTTGGCGCCCTGCAACTGATCAAACAAATCGTCAATTCTGGGGAGGGGGTATTTATTCTTTATGGTTACCTTATTTAGCTGTCGATAATCAATACACATACGCAACGACCCGTCTTTCTTACGCACAAATAATACCGGGGCTCCCCAAGGCGAAGTGCTGGGTCTAATGAAGCCTTTTTCTAACAGATCCTTCAACTGCTCTTTCAGTTCTTTCAATTCTGCCGGTGCCATTCTGTACGGGGGAATAGATATCGGCTGAGTATCTGGAAGCAAATCAATAGTAAAATCTATCTCCCGCTCTGGAGGAAGGCCTGGAAGCTCTTCTGGGAACACATCTGGAAATTCATTAACCACGGGAACTGACTGAAGAGTCGGCGTTTCTGCTGTCAAGTCTTGTACCCGAACCAGATGATAAAAATAACCCTTTCTGATCATTTTCTTTGCCTTAAGGTATGAAATAAACTTACCTTTCGGCGATGCTGTATTACCGGCCCATTCTATAACTGGCTCCCCAGGAAACTGGAAACGAACTACCTTATTTTGGCAATCAACATTAGCATAACAGGAGGCTAGCTAGTCCATTCCCATAATAACATCGAACTCGACCATATCTAACTCCACCAGATCTGCCTTAGTGTCACGGCCACATACAATTACAGAACAGTTCTTATATACCTGTTTTGCTACAATAAAGTCCCCAATCGGTGTGGCTACCTCAAACGGCTCTATAGGTTCAGATGTTATACCAATTTTACAAGCAACCAGAGGCGAAATATATGACAAAGTCGAACCTGAATCAATCAATGCATACACAGACCGAGAGAAAACCAATAATGTACCTGTAACGACATTAGGCGATGCCTCCTGATCCTGGAGGCTGGACAGAGCATAGATGCGGTTCGAAGGACTGCTAGTACTAGAAGCTCCACCACGGCCTCTGCCGCGACCCGCTGGTGCTGAAGTACCTGGCCCCGTAGGGCGCATAGCCACTGATGAAGATGAAGACCCGGCGGCTGATCCGGTAGGCTGCGCTGCACCACCCGAACTACCCTTATACGGGAATTCTCTCACAGAATGGCCCTGACGGCCACAAGAAAAACATGCACCGGTGGCTCTGTAGCACTCCCCAGGATGGTATCTGCCACAGTAAGAACACTGAGGCCTAGGTGGCCTCGTCTGACCAGAACCCCTGTCTGTCCGCGAACCTGAAGCCCTGGAGCTCTGACCTGCTCCTGAATAACCTGGGCTATCAAATCTGCGACCTGTAGGCTGTGGAGGTGCGCTCTGTGCCGGCTGGGATAGATGTCTGCTAGGCTGTTGAGGCTGCTGAGGCTGCCTGCCCCGAGAATATCCAGAATACCCAGATGATCTGGCCCTCTTGGGCTGTCTCCGATCCTGGCTCCTATCAGGCTGACGCTCCCTATGCCGGTCCTCCATGCCCTGGGCGTGGGCCTGAATCCGGGCAATATCCATGCCGGGCTGAGCAGCCAATACCAAACAGCTGTCGACAAAATAACGGTCCAGCCCCATAATATACCTGTGCATCCTGTCAGCCATAGTAGCTACCACAGCAGGTGCGTGTCGGGCCAATGAGTCGAACTCCATACTGTACTCTCGAACACTGCGACCCCTCTGTCTCAGCAATAAGAATCTGTCAGCCTTGTCCCGCCGTAACTCCGGAGGCAGAAAATGGCTAAGAAAGGCCTGAGAAAAATCATCCCAAACTGCTGGGGGAGCGCCGTCGCCTCTGGATAACTCCCATGACTCGTACCAATTTGCCGCTATATCATACAACCGGTAAGAAGCCAATGTGACTGACTCTGTCGCGGAAGCATTAATAAACTGTAAGGTGCGCCGCATCTTCCTGATAAACTCCTCAGGATCCTCCTCGGGCTTTGTCCCGAAGAACTCTGGAGGGCCACAAGTCAAGAATTCACGAGCTCTCGAACTGTCACGCCTATATGCTCGGTCACCTCCCAATCCGTGCCCCTGAACCTGTCCCGCCACAAGTCTGGTCAATAGCTGGACTGCCTCTCTCATAGTCTGATCCTCAGTCCCTGGCCGTGGAACTGGAGGCTCAGGTACTGGAATCTCGGGAGCTGGCGGTGGAGCCGCCCCTCGACCTGCAGCTGCTGCTGCTCCAATATCCTCTACGTGTGGCGGTGTGGAAGATCCCTCTGCCGGGGGCAAAATATCAGGAGCAATATGAGCATGGGCCCTGGTAACCCTCTGGGCCCGACTAGTCTCTCCCACAGCTGCTGCCTTGGCCTTTTGGGCCGCTGTCGCCTTTTTTGGAGGCATAACTGCAAATGTAACAATTCGTTAGGGAGGAATCATCCTGATAACACAGCTCTATCGCACGATCTAAGACAGAAAGAAGGGTAGTATCCTAAATGCCCTGTAGCCTCCTGTCTATAGGTATGGTGCACAACACACCGATAAACAAGACTCTACTAGACACGGTCTGTAGACATTCCGAGGACGAACCGCTCTGATACCACTTTTGTCATGACCCAACCCCGTAGGCCGTGACTAGTGCCCGATCTGGGCACCCGAACGCATCTATCAAATGCTATCTCAAATTGTATCAAACGCATTCTAGTATAAAGCAGAAGCCGACAAGGCTTTATTTCCAATTTAGATAATTTCCCGAAAAATTTCGGCAGAGTTTCCTTTGTTTTACGGACTATCCCATATACCCTGCACGCAGAAAATACCAACAAAGGCCACATAGGGCCAACAGAGTAACATCTAAATATATGCGGACCGGCCGCCGCGGCGAATGTGATCGCCCAAACACAACACATACACATATCTGTACAGAAAGACCACAACCCCCAAACATGTCCACAGACCTTTAAACAGACCGCCAGAATCATATGACGGGACAGGGCCCCGCCGTACCCGTGAACGAGAATATACATATATAGAAGTGACAGACTATACCAAAAGATGGCTCTGAATAAAAGAGCGCTCCAAAAATAGCAGAATGAGATCCTAAGCGGACAGATCAGCAAACCTGTCGTCGGTACCTGCGCGGCATGAAAACGCAGCCCCCGAGGAAAGGGGGTCAGTACGAAATATGTACTGAATATGTAAAGACTGAGTTAGAGAAACAAAATCATAACTGGTGCAGAACATACAGAAAGTAAACGGAAAATCCAAAGTATCAGATACATATTTCCAAAACATGCAGAGTGTGTACAGAATATATGTCATATCAAATCCGGCCCCTGCCAAGGGACTCGGCAGACAGAACGTGGCCACCCTCCCGACGCTGGTGCCACAACACAGAAGAATCAGAATAGGGGCATAACCCCGTAACATAATATGTCATATCAGATGGCCATAGTAAATCACATCAGAACAAACGTACATGGCACAGCATACTCCACAAACCCATGTACGCATATACCTGCCCCCTCACATCGAGGCACGGCGAACAATGCAGGGGATTACGCTTGACAACATATCCTGGCCCGGGCTCAGTGTGGGAAACATTGGGGCATACACGAATAGAGTCGTGAGAAACTAATGCAAGTAAAATATCATGAATGTTTCCATAGACTCGATGAGGCATATCAAAGACAAACCGATCCGATGAAGTCGGAAGGAATCATAGTAAATGAGTTTCGAGTATTAAAACAATTTATCATACTAAATAGAATATTTAAAACCATATTAGTTAGGTAATTAAAAGGGCAGTCGAAACGTTTCTTTCAAAAATCGTTCAAAAAGGGGACTTTAGTACATTAAGGGCAAAACCGGGAATAGCGGGCCCACCGCGGAACATGCAAGGCGGTGGGCTCAAATTACGCCCTTTAAGCTTATGGGGTCACCTATAAAGGTTCTACGGACATTCTATAGCTTTTCAAGGAGTTTAGAGAAAGTTTACATAATTTCAGGAAAAGCATATCAAAATAGTTCAATTCCACTGAAGGAAAAACTGAGATTTTCTCTTGCGGATTCCGATGGCCAAGAAGGTCTTTTGAGGCCCGAATCCGATCCTAAAACACTTAGGCATGCCAAAAGAAGGATCGGGGTAACTTTACATACCTTTCACGCTCCTTAAGCCTTTCCAAACTCACTTCCCGTTTCGTCGAAAAACTGCAATTGGTCAAGTTTACCAATTGTGAGTTATGAATACCATTATTCCAACTTAAAGCATATTTGTCTACCGAAATTTCGGCAGCACTTCCCCTATACATATAGCACCCCGAGAATTCAACTCGGCTAGAAATCATCAACAACAACCCAAACGACAACATTAACATCAACAAAGAACATCAAAAACACAAATATCCTTCAACTAGTCATTTTTCTCACAAGTTGGCATAACCTTCATTCTAATCCAAACCTTCACTAATATCAATGATTTCACATCCATTATCACTCAAGATCATCACAATATAGATTTAGAGACATTTCATATCATTTTCCTTAAGTTATACACTTGATATACATAATATACAACTTTCCGCCAAAGTCATAATTTATGGAAAACATCAAATCTTTGGCATACAATTTCATAACAAGTTTCCAACTTCCAATTTCATCAATGATCATCATAATTCACAACCAAACAACTTCATTTCCTTAATGTCGGAAAATCATACTAAAACGACATAAGTGTTTGCATTCCAATTCGATTCAAACTTATATCATTCTAACTTCATTTACATTACAAGAATCTCAATAACACAACTAACATACTAAACAAACTTAATCCATTCCATTCCATACAAACCTATACCACACGGCCAAGTATCAACTCACCCACTTCAACTCAATTCATTTCACTTTCACTTCCGCTATACATTTCATCACAATCACGACTAGAATATAGCATGAATTCTATACATTTTGGCTATACAACATATATATACACACGGCTACACCTCCAATTCCAAACCCACATTACAAACTTCCATTTTTCCATATAATCAACACATTTCTACATACTACAACACAAACAAAACTTCATAACACAAGAACAAGGGATAATTTCTTACCTTTTTACTCAATCTTCTTCACTTGAATATAGGGTCAACTTGAAGAAACAAGACTTCTTCCTTCCAAACCAACTACACCAAGTTGCAAAGGGGCCTTGAATTAGTAGGAAAATCACAAGAAATGAATTTTTAAGACAAGATTTTTGGTACCTATTTTTCTCCTCCAAACCCGAGACCTCTTCTTGTTCTTCTTCTATTTTCTTTTGTTGTTCTTATCTCTAATTCCTTAAGTCTTCAATGGTATAAGTAGTTGAAGTGCTTGGTCACATGACCAAGCACATGACCAACTAAAAATGGGTTTGGGCCAAGGCCTAATGTGGCCGGCCACCCTTAAGAAAATGGGCCTCATTTTCAATTCAATTTTTGAGCCCAATAGCTTATGGATCGTATTTTGTAATTCCCGAAACGAATTTCCAAATTTCCAAAATTACCCTTAGCCTTGTCCCGCTCTTTCATGACTTTATTCTCTCATACATAACTCTTATGTTCAACAAACTATCAAATTTGACCTTATATCTCAAGAATCCAATATTTATCGAATTTTTCCAAACGTGTGAAAACACGGGATATAACATTTTAGGCAGTTATCCTTTCAGTATTCTTTAGAGGCTTCATAGACATAGTCCAGTCAGTTAGATATTAGAAAACTTTAATGTGTTAGTCTTGATGGCATTTATTTTAGAAATTTTAGATTAAACAATATTTCGGCAATTAATATATTTTAGCCATACTTTTTAGTGGATCAGCATGTGTTAGTCTTATTTTCTTATTTTGGCATGTTTAATATCACATGTTGATTCAGCCAGCCTATGGGTTCGCTCAGTCACATGCAGTTAGGCACCGAGTGTCGTGTTACCCCTAAGCCATGGTTTAGGGCGTGACAAAGCTTGGTATCAGAGTACTAGGTTCAAGTGTCTTAGGGAGTCTATAAAGCCAGTGTCTAGTGGGGTCGCCTTTATATGTGTGAAGGCCCCACACATATAAACAGTTGACCACCAAGACATTCAGCATTCGTTTTACTTCTTTCATACTCTAGTTTGTGCAGTTAGAGCAGTACTTTTAGGAATTCTTCTAACTCGTGCGAATTACGTATTTCAGTAATGGCTCCAAAAAGAAAGTACAACAAGAGGAATACAACTACTAGCTAGAGGAACACCGCTGATGCAGCTACAGAAAAGAACACTCCGGCTCAGACGGTCGCCCCAGCTAATGCTACAGCTATACCTCCCAATGCTTCGGACGCGGATGTTAGAGGAGTTATTCAGCTGCTCACTCAGATTTTGGCTAACCAGGCCCAGCGACAAGAAACAGCCCCTAGCTTAGGTGCTAGTAGTGGATCGAGTACTTCTAGGACTCAGGAGTTTCTGCAGATGAAGCCACCAGTGTTCACAAGGTTTAAGAAGGGTGAGGACCCCAAAATTTCATTGATGGACTCCAGAAAGTATTTCATGTGATGCATGCTACTGATACAGAGGCAACAACATATAGAGCTTTCCAGTTGCAAGATGTGACCCATATTTGGTATGAGACGTGGAACAGTCCCGAGGGGAGGATGCATTTCTTGCAACTTGGGATGAATTTGCAGACGCTTTCATTGAGCACTTCATGCCAATCGAAGTCAGGGAAGCAAAGGCTACTGTGTTTGAGAACCTAAGGCAGAATAACATGACTATACAGGATTACTATCTCAGGTTCGTGTCATTATCCAGACATGCTCCTCACGTGGTCCTTGATATAAGAGCCGTGGTTAGAAGGTTTGTACTTGGGCTTAAACCCGAATTACATAGGGATGCCAATACAGTTGTTCAGAACGACAAGATGACTATTTTCAAGATACTGGCATTGATACAAGGTAATGAGGCTAGGTTGAAGAAAGAAGAAGCACTGCAGAAACAGAAAGATAGGGAATTCAACAAAAGAGTTAAGTCTGCAGGTAACTTCAGTCAGGAAGGACCTCAAAGAGGCGAAAATCATCTGTTATTTAAAAATAGGTCATCAGGACCGGCTCCTTCTGCAGCTAGTGCCCCATCTCAGAGGTCCAAGTTTAATCAGAAAGGCTGAAACATAGGAACGGCAGGCTCATAGTCACAGGCCAGCGTGACTGACCTTGGTTTCCAACACCTTACTTACAACACTTGTGGTAAGAAGCACTCAAGAGTATGTCGTTCGGGCATGGATGGTTGTTTTGGGTATGGTCATCCAGGTCACTATCTACGGGATTGCCCATCAGTAAGATAGAATACCAGAGGTAATGTAGCTCAGTCCACCAATTCAGCAACTCCTCGAAATTCTCAAGCCCAGCAAGGGCGTGGGGCAGTAAAGTCTAGAAATATGGGCGGTGGTTAAAACCATCTATTTGCACTGTCAAGATGTCAGGATACAGGGGCTCGTGGCGATGTTGTCACAGGTATGCTAACAGTCTTCACCTTCGATGTTTTTGATCTTATGGACCCAGGATCCACTCTATCTTATTGTTACACCTCGAAAAAAATTTCGTTGATGCACAGTGAATAGACTAACGAAGAGCACGAAGTATACGGTATTTCAATAAGTAAGGAATGACATTTGATGACCCTAATTAAGATTTCAAAGACATTCGAGGTAAGAGAAGAAAGTTTGCCAAGAGAATGCAAGGCATATGATAGGTATCGAAAAGGAATTACGAGTAACAAGTTAACGATGACTTAATGATGTTTTGGAGAAGAGTTATAACGTCCCTTAGATTGTTAATGAGGTGATAAACAAGTGTTAAGAAGGTTCTATAAGGATTGGAGATCAAACGAGTCGACGAGAATGAGTTCGGAAGAACTGGGCATTATACGGCCCAACATACTGGTCGTATAAATTATACTGGCCGTATGTTTGGCCGTATAATCAGCAAATGGCCAGCCTCACTGGACCAAATCTATAGCCAGACATACGGTCAGTGAAATTTATACGGACCGTATGTTGGTCCGCAGAAATGGTCGGGACAGATTTGAGTATTATTAATAAGGGGTCCAAGTTATTTCATTTCATTTCCCCTTCACACCCCTTCTCTCTAGAACTCTCTAGAACATTTCTCTACACTTCTCCCGCAAAAATTCAAGGGATATTAGTGATCAAATTCATAAAACCAAGAGAATCAAGTGTAAGAAACCCACTAAAGTTCATCCAAGACAAGGAATCCAAGTGAAGGTGAAACTAGGGTTTTGCTCAAGTGAAGTGTTTCCACCCAAGGTTCATTCCTACACCATCTAAGGTAAGTTTTATGGTATTTCCATGTTGTTTAAGGTATTGAGAAGTTGAAACACTTGGATTGTAGAAGGATATAGAAAATGGGTCATGAATGTGGGAATAGTGTCATTTTTTAGTAATAGCTTGGATTGAGTCATGATTCTTGATATGTTGCGATTATGGTTATGTTATAAATGATGTTAAGAAAATGGGATAGACATTGTATATGAATCAATGTAATCGTGTGCTATGACCATGGATATGGATGATTGGAAGTGAATTGAGAAGTAAGGATAATGTAGGTGAATAAAGACTATTGTTATGATGTTGTGAATGTTATTATTGATGTTTGGGAGTTGATATATGATATGGAGGAAGTCGTATAAATAAAGGAGATGCTGTCCAATTTTCTCTAGCTTTAGTCATGTATGCTAAGGTATCGATTTTCTAATGATAGTATAACTCTAATGAAGGTAGAAACGTGAGCATTGAAGGAGAACGTGCAAGTGATAGAATAGTTGAACGGAAAGGTATGTAAGGCTAACCCTTCTTTCATAAGGCATGGTTCCTTGGCCAAACATCTAATTTTCTATGAGCCTATGATGTCCTCTAAATTATTCTATCTTTAAAAGCTACTAAGCTCATGAATCACTATATGTTACGATTGTACTAAAATTCCTCCTATGATGAGTAATCCTCTAGGGATAGATGTAATGAACGACGATAGCAATGATGCTAAAGATGCTTATGAGCTTTTATGTATATGTGTCTATGTATGGCTATTATGAAACCCTGAGCTTATATGGCCGGGTAGAATATATATATATATATATATATATATATATATATATATATATATATTACGCGCACCACTGCAGTTGGGTACGGATAACCCTGAGCCTTGGTTGGGCCAGGTATGTATACTCGCCGAGCCTTGCCATGGCCGGGTATGCGAAACACCGAACCTTCATGGTCGGGTATGCTATGTACATGATATGGATATGTATACGATATAAATATGAATATAAATACGAATATGCTATGAATACGAAAATGGATATGAAATGTAAATGAGTACGGAAACGAGTACGGATACGGATGTATGTACACAATCACGTATTAGAAATGGGAAGTCCCTATGAAAAGCAAGTAAGTGTTTATGACGATGATACTACTATCTCCCATCCTATGCTATTTCTTATGTTATCTATTATGCTTTCATAATGATGTTGATCATGCTTTACATACTCAATACATTTTTCGTACTGACGTCTTTTTTATTTGTGAACGCTGCGTCATGCCCGCAGGTGGCCAGGGAGACAGGCTTGATCCATAGCTTTATTATTCAGGGACTACATAGCGCAGCTCCATTTCATTCGGAGCTACCGATTTTGGTATTTATTCTTTTGTGTACATATTTATGGGTATGGCGGGGTCCTGTCCCGCCTATATGATATGGCATACTCTCCTTAAAGGCTCATAGACATGTGTATATGGTTAGATGTATTTGGCCTTGTCGGCCTATATTTTGGATATCATTTTGTTAGCCTCGTCGGCTTATGTACATTGTTGTGGGCATAGTTGTTGATGATGATATAAATGTATTGTTTCCCAATGGAAATAGTATGAATGAGGAATAAAAGTATGATTTAGCTATATGGCTCACCTAGATGTAAATGTGAAAGTATGATAAGAGGTGCTCGAGTGGGTTAGCACTGGGTGCCCGTCGCGGCCCTCCGGTTGGGTCGTGACAAAAATGGTATCAGAGCAGTTCTGTCCTAGGGTGTGTCTACGATCTGTGTCCAGTAGAGTCTTGTTTATGGGTATGTTGCACGCCACACTTATAAACAAGAGACTGCTGGCATTTTAGGAATGAATGACCTTCTTTCATCATGAGATCGTGCGATAGAGATATGACATAAGAACTTCTTTTTCCTTAACCGTGTGTTATGTATTTCAGAGATGCCTGTAAAGAGAAAGGCTACGGCAGCCCAAAAGGGCAAGACAGTGGCAGAAAAGCGGGCTGAAAGAGCACCGCCAACGGTTGTAGAGAAAAGTGAGTCCCAAAATGCGGCTCAATCTCAGTCCTCCCATTCAGTGCCTATCTCTGAGGAGTGTGAGTGAGCCTCAGCCTCAGCTCCAACACCTCCGGCTCCTCCACCGGATGCTTCAGGCCAAGATGTGGAAGAGGTCATTCATTTGCCTAATCAATTGGTTGCTGCCCAGACCCAGCGGCTGGATACAGGGCAAGGTGATAGGGCCGTTAGTGCAAGGGCCCATGATTTTATTATCTTGAACCCTCTAGAATTCTTTGTATCAAAGCCAGATGAGGACCCTCAGAACTTTATTGATCGTATGTTGAGGACGCTTCGGTTGATACATGCTTCGAAAATCGAATTAGTGGAGTTAGCATCCTATAGATTGAGGGATGTTGCAGTTCATTGGTACATGGTTTGGATGGCTTCACGGGGAGCCAATGCACCTCCTCCGGTATGGCAAGAATTTGTAGATGCTTTCCTCCGATATTACCTGCCTCCAGAAGTTCGGCGAGCTAGAGCTGATATGTTCTTGAATTTGAGGCAAGGAAGCATGAGTGCTTTAGAGTATAGTCTCCGCTTCAATTCTTGGGCTAGGTATGCTTCGGCCATGGTAGCGGATATGGGTGACCGAGTGCACCCATTTGTGAAAGGCCTAGGCCCATATTTGATGGATAGGTGCTTGACTGCGTCCCTTCAGGACAACATGGATATTTCACGCATTCAGGCCCATGCCTAGAATTTAGAAGAAAGCCAACAACAACAAAAGGAGTGAGCGTGAGCATGATAGAGGGTATAATAAGAGGGCTAGATCTTCGGGTCTGATAAGTTGGTATTTTACCAACTTATTTCTTCTTTAATCTTAGATTGTTGCTATGTTTTGATTAAAAAAATAGTGCATTTAATGTCTTTTACTTCCATTTTATAGGTTTATGTGATTTAGAAGTGATCAGAAGAAACCAAGCGAAAATAAAGTCAAAAAGAGGCCAAATTGGACAAAAACTGCACAGTTTTGCAAAACTGTCAAAAGTGGATAGTTTTGCAAAAACGGGACAGAACTGCAAAAAACGGGCAGAACTGCAAAAACTGTAATCTGGGGCATATTTTGTTATTTTTTGAACTTGGAAAAATTAGGGCAACTACAAAAGAGAGACTTGGGGCATATCATTAACATCTTTGGCATAACACATAAACTTGGAGGCTAGGGTTTCATCACCAACACCATTGGAGGAGAAGATTGGAAGCACTTTAATGAGATATTTCTTAATCCTTTCTTCAATTCCTTATTTTGTATTGAATATTTATGTGTGTAGTATTTCATTTCAATACTTGAACCTTGTTTATGGAAGTATACATTGTTTAAGTTTGGATTGAATCTCTTGTTTTGCTTATGTGTTGAATGATTTTATTCCTAATGAAGTGGGTTATTGTTTCTTTAATTAATCTCATTTTGAATGATTCTTAAGGGAGTAGCTAACCCTAAGACTTGCCCATTTATTTCGATTTAAACTTGGAAGAGGCAAACTCGGGATTGGGAAAGATTAATTAACAAGAATTTGGGGCGTTAACCCTCATCTAATGGAAATCGACCTAGGGATAGGCGACACCACTTGTAGCCATATTCGGGTGTTCTTAATGCTCCTAATTGCTTTAGGATATTCAATTAGGTAGTCTAGTTAGTCTTCGGAAGAAGCTAATTTAGAGTCATTATCCGAGGCTAAGTAATATAAACTCACCATTATTTGTAAATCATGAAGTACATTGGATCGTTACTTGAGCGTAGTTTCCCTTGTATCCATGCTTGTGGCCATTGATCATTTTACTTGCTTTCTAGGTTAATTTACATTTTTGCATTAGTTATAATTTTCTCCAAAAACCAAAATATTATCTATTGTTTGGCATAGCTATTATTGGTGATAATTCCTACTTTTCCTAATCGCCTATATATTTTTCTCTGTGGGATTCGACCCCGACTCATAGTTGGGTAAATTATATTTGCATACGACCGTGCCCATTCTAATTAATAGGGTGGATTTGGACGTTATCAACAATGGCGCCGTTGCCGGGGAACAATTTGGCGTATTTGGGTTAGTTTGGGATTTAAGCTAACTTGCTTTGGTCCAAACTTTCTTTGCTTTATTTTATCTTAAAAAAAAAAAAAAAAAACTGACCAATTTTTGCAAAATTGCACAGTTTTTGCAAAACTGTCCAGTTTCTGCAAAACTGTCCAGTTTTTGTTTCTGCAAAACTGTCTAGTTTCTGCAAAACTGTCCAGTTTTTGTTTCTGCAAAACTGTCTAGTTTCTGCAAAACTGTCCAGTTTTTGCTTTTTCTAAAATTAAAAAAAAATGGCATCATATAACGAAAATTGGTCGGATGGTAGTTGTTCATACTTTGATGACCCATGTCCATATTGTGGAGGACCCCACTTTTGGCAAGATTGTGAAAATTTTCCCGGGAGAGAGATGTGTGCACAGTCTCAATTCTATGATGGGAATATTTGTAATATATGTGGTGGTCTAGGTGAATATTGGGGTGATTGTCCCAATGATTTTGCTCCCCCTCCCCCAAGTTGTTCTAACGAAAATGCTAGTTGTGCTTTTGAGTTTGATAGGGACAATGACATGACAAGTGAAGGACAAAGCGCCGGATATGAAGGCATCATGGCAATGCTCCAAACATATTTAGATCGGGAAGCTGAAATGGAGGAAGAGCGAAAATTCATCCAACAATCCATTTTAGAAAATGGAGAAGCTATGAAAAGAATGAATGATTCATTAGAAGATGCAAATTCCTCAATTGTCATGGAAGTGTCTACTCCTCAAAATAAATTGGTTGAAGAAGAGATTTCAAATTTGAAAGATGAGCCCGAACATTCTTGTGACCACAACGAAAGTTGTGAAATTGAAGAAATGGTTCAACTTGAAGAAGAAGAGCAAAATCTTGAAAAAGAAATCTCCAATTGTCAAAAAGAAGAAGTTGAGGAAATTTTGAAAAGCATAATGGGGAGGAATGAAAAATATGGACAAGTCTTGACCAAATTGTGGGAAGAAGTTCAACATGGAGATGATGAAACTGTCCAAAATGTGTATCTCACCATGGATGGATTTTTACAAGAGTTGGACGACTCTCACAATGAAGAAAAACTTGACAAAATG
Organism: Lycium barbarum; assembly: GCF_019175385.1. Classification (NCBI taxonomy): domain Eukaryota; kingdom Viridiplantae; phylum Streptophyta; class Magnoliopsida; order Solanales; family Solanaceae; genus Lycium; species Lycium barbarum. The sequence continues at coordinate 81,555,147 of NC_083341.1, forward strand.
GAAATTTTGAGCCAAGATTGGCTAATAAATCAAGATCAACAACTTGAAGCCTATGGAGATCACCGTGAAGGCATTTCACGGATGATGGAAGAATGTCTAAAAATGCATGTTGAGCAAAGTCAAGAAATGGAGCTACTTGAAATTGCTATCCGGAAATTGGTGGCCGAATTGAATGCAAAGATTGAAGCAAGTAATGCTCAATATCAAAGGGCCATGGATTGTAATTTTGAGTTGGTTTCCAATGAAGAAAATGTCAAGATCGATTTTCATGAGCTAATGGTGAATTGCCAACCGACCAATCCAAAAATAATGCAAGATGCCGAGATTGAAGAAATGATACTAGAGTTGAATAAAAAGGTTCACAAAATAATTTTTGAGGACTCTAGTTCATTTGTGGGCGAGGATGTCAAAAATGGAGCGAATTTGAAAATGGTGCGCCTTAGACCGCATTCCAACCATTTTCAACATTATGCTTGGTTAGTGAAAAAGTTGAACTAACCGAGCCTATGGAGAATTTTGGAGATAAAGAACAAAGTGTTTTCATTTTGAAGTTTGCTATGCCAAGAAGACAAAATGGCATGCCTCACTTACGAGCCAAGAAGTGCAAAATGCGACACCCGAGAGTTGGCTTCTGCCTCACGAGCATCACCGGGATCTTGATTCAAAGTTGGGGCGCAAATTCATATCTTCTAAATGGAGGGAAAAGTGGTAAAGGTAACCGTCGTGCCGCGACGTTAACTTAAGCGCTTGGTGGGAGGCAACCCATCGTTTTTAAAATTTTAAATCATTTTTGAAATTTTATTTTTTAGAATAGTTTAGTTTATGGTTTTTGACTAATCTGCAAAGTTTCAGAATTTTTGAAGTTGTTTTGAGCAGGTCGGATTCCGAACAGCCCCAAACCAGTAGCTGCTGAAAATTGCAGCACTGTTAACAGGACTGTTTTGCACAGTTTTTGCAAAACTGTCCAGTTTTTGCAAAACTGTCCAGTTTTTGCAAAATTGAACAGTTTCTGCAAAACTGTCCAGTTGCAAAAAAAAAAAAAAATTGTCCAGTTTTTTTTGTCATTGTGCAGTGAGGACACTGCAATATTTTTAGTTGGGGGTGGCATGTGGTAACACATTATATTTTGGTTATGCTTGATTGTGTGCCCTTGCCGGGCTTATTTTGTGACTGTTAGTTTAGCTGTGGATAGTTGTTGTTACAAATGGAACTTGCTCAAAGTTTTGAAAACTTTTTTGTTGGCATGTTGCGGATTAGTCACTTTTATTATTTTATTTCCGTTCTTAATTAGGTGATTTAGGAGTAAAAATGGTGTTCCCCTTGACCAATTTTGGCTTGCTTGGCACCAACTTATTTAAACCTTGGCGTATGAATTCTTGATTTTTGAAAAAAAAAAATGATGATGAATGGATCAGAGTTTGCGGTGTCACTGCAGCTTCACATGTTCAACATACTAAGCCGCATGTGAAGTCGCAAGTCTTGTCACAAGAATTATGTAACTGGCCACCTTCTGACACGGTATGCGTTTGGCCTGCAGTCCCGCAAACTCAACTTGCGGGACGCACCATGGGCCGCAAAATGTGCCACTGAAAAAAAAAATGATTGAAGTAAGGATTCTTGTTGTGACTTTTAGATTCAATTTTTGGCTCTTACTCTCACTAATTAGTCTCTTTAGGCTATGACTGACTTTGTGAGTTCATTTTGTTCAATAGGTTTTTGGATACATATTTCACTTGAGTTTGCATGTGCCAGGTGTGGTGAGGTTTTTGTGAGATCTTTTGCATTACTTGTGGTCTAGAACTTGCCCGGAATGTGTTTCAAGGCGAAATCCTAGACTACACTTGGTTTAAAAAATGATGTTAGGCCTTCCTTGAACCGTTTTTGCGCCTTAAATATCCTACCCTTGCATGTTTTCCCTACTTAACCCCTTTTGAGCCTTTAACCTTTTCTTTGACAACCATGTTACAAGTTTTACCCTGTTCTTCATTGATTCATCTTTTGGTACTCTACCTCCTTGAAAGTGCAAACATACGCTAAAAGCCTAAGTTTGGGGGTGATGGTTGGAAAAAGTTGTTATGTGGGAGTTACTTTAAAGGTGAAAAGGTGGATTTTTTTTTTGAAAACTTCCTTGTTATTTTGAAAAAAAAAGGAAAAGAAAAATGAAGGAAGAATAAAGAGTTGTGATTAATGGAAAGACTAAGTGGTGAAATGAAAAAATGAAGAAAGGAGTGGAAAAGTTGCAAAGGAAGTGTGCTTTGAATGTTGAAAATTGTAGTGCTTAGGGAGGTTTTGAGTCACTTTTACCCAAATTGTGCCCTGCCTTAACCAAAAGCCTAAATTACAACCCTTTAAGTCCTAATTGATTTTGAACCAAGTGTGTCTACATTAGTGGAGAAATACATGAAGGCAAGCTTATGGTACTACTTGTGTGCATTTGAACATATTTGTGTGTGAGAGAGAGAGTTAATTCTTTCTATTTGATATCTCATTTGAATTATATTTTCTAAGTGTGGGATTCTCTCTTGAGTGTGAATTATATTGTCCCCAGGTATGCAATGCTTTATTTTGATAATTTCTTGGTCGTGTGTGGCCAATATCGTATTTGTTGTTGTAACCCTGTGAGGCGATATATTTTGGGTTGTTGTGATAAGATGGTAATGCCATATTACAGGGGAAACTCTGGCAAAATGTCTGTAGAATCCTCGAGAGTTTAACATTTGAGGACGAATGTTCTTAAGGGGGGGGGGGGGGGGGGGGGTGGGGGAGGAATGTTACACCTTGAAAATTTTCGCGTCGATTACATCGTAAGTAAACTAATGTAAGTCCATAGAGGCTATGATACCCCTATCAGGATAAACAAAGACTTTTGGCAACTATTACGCGGGTACCCTAGAGGTTCCGAGGCTAAGATAATCGAAGAAAGTACTTTTCGTGAAAGTTTGTTGACTGGGTAGAGATACGGCCCAACATACGGACCGTAAAAGTGACATATGGACCGTCTGTCATGCCTGAGAGGCATAAAACAACATCAGAGAGTTGTGCAGAATTTTAGCCAACATACGGTCAGACGTACGGACTGTAAGTTAGACATACAGACCGTAAATATGACATACGAACCGTATGTACACCGTAAGTTGCTGTCGGTGGAAAAAGTTCCAAGTTACATATATTTGGCCCACTTCGTCTTTTTCCCATTTTTCTTCACCAACAGACCCCAAACACTCCCAAAAGCCCTCTCCACACCTCTAGAACCTTCTCCACACTAGATCAACATAAATCCAAGGCAAATTAAAGATTAACAACATTAATCCAAGGAAATAAAGTGCAAGGAAGCTTTTTAGGATTGCTAAAAGCCAAGAATCTCTTTGGAATTGAAGTTGGATTTTCTCCAAGTGAAGTATCTTCATCCAAAGATTGTTCCTACATAATCCAAGGTGCGTTTTATGATCATTACATGTTATTTAGAATATTGAATGGTTGAAAGGCTTGGATTGAAGAAGAAAGTGGAATATGGATTTCAAATATGGAAACAATGGTATGTTTCAATAGTAGTTGATATGAATCATGATTCTTGACATGTTATGAGTATAATCTTGTTATGAATAGTCTTAAGAATATTGGAGAAGCATTATATGAGGATGAATGTGGTGTTGTATTATAGCTATGGTTATGAATGACTTTGAGAAGGAATTTTGGGAATTGAATAATGACCAACTTAACGGAAGTTCATTGATTATGATATTGTGGGTATGTTGTTGATGTTTGGGAGTTGTTATATTATATGGAGAAAGTTATAGAAACAAAGAAGATGCTGCCCACTTTTCATTAGCTTTAGCTTAAGCTTAAACATGTTTCCAATTATCTAATCTTAGTACAAACTCTCTTGAAGGTAGATTCGTGAACATTGGAGGAAAAGCGTTTAATTGATAAAGTTGGAGAGACGCAAAGGTATGTAAGGCTAGTCCCCCTTTCTTTCAAAAGGCATGACTCCTATAGAATGTTTTCCTATATATGTTTCCATGGTCTTCTTGTATTCCAAAATGATGAAAGATAAGGATTCTTGATAGTTCTTATGAGAAAGAGATAAGACATGTTTTATGATAATGATGACGATAGTGATGATTTCATTTCTCAAGATCCTAAAGCTTATGATATGATATTGTTGTGAAGCCAATGATTCTTACACGATTCCTTGATGATATTCTTTGTTGCTAGTCTCACCTTATAATGTCAGTTCCTTCAAGGTGAGACATGATGATCCAGACTACTCCTTCTATGTTGTACATGGATATATGAGCATGAATACAGGGGATAAAGAGGAAAAGGGCCAGAGCGCTATAGACGCATAACCACCTGATCAGTTGGTATCTGATATGATTATACCTTCCCGGACGCGGGCTTTGTTGATAAATGGATCATGCCGCACGTTCCGCGGCTATATGTGGATATATGTATGTATATATATGTTTATGTATGATATATATATATATATATATATATATATATATATATATATATATATATATATATATATATATATATATATATATATATATATATATATATATATATACATATATATATATATATGTACGAAAGATGCTAAAGGAAAGTTAATATGCATGATTCCACCTGAAGAGGCCATATGTCAAAGGTTTTCCCTTTATCTTATATTTCCTATATTTTTTCTCATTATGTTGTTTTACATGCCTTACATACTCAGTACATCGCTCTTATTGACGTCCTTTCTTTTATGGTCGTTGTGTTCATGCCCACAGGTAGACAGGGAGACGGACCGGATTCTTAGGAGTCTTGTCAGCAGCTTACGGGAGCACCCTATTACTCCAGAGGTGCCACTTTTTGATATATTATTTTGTATATATATTTGGGTATGACGGGGTCATGTCCCGTCCTTATGTTCAGTACTCCAGTTAGAGGCTCGTAGATACATATATGTGGGTCGTAAATGTCATGTTACCTCTCAGTGTATATTCTGTATATTATTTTTGTAGCCGTGAGGGCTTGTGCGTATATGCATACTTTGGGAGATAGTTTATGATTAGCTTATAGGAAGCGTTATTTTGGGTATTATGTGTGTACAGGTTGAGAATGATAGTTAGCATGATAAGTGGTGCTCGGTGGGGTAGCTCCAGGTACCCGTCATGGCCCCTAGCTGGATCGTGACACAACCTCTCCTAGAGCATTACTTAAAGATCTATCGAATCCCCTGATGTTCGTTGCGCTCCGGCGGATCTTTCCTATGTTGTAGCCAAGCTGTGTCAGGGTGGTTACGAGGCAGATGTTGAGGCCTGACCCATTATCTACCAGCACCCTTCCTACGGCCTTGTCACGATATTTCGGGGTGATATGGAGGGATTTGTTATGGGATATCCCTTCAACGGGCAGTTCTTCCTTAGATAAGCAGATCTTATGCTCCCCATTGATATGGGCTACTAGCCTGGCCAAATCCTCACTACTCGTTCCCGCTGGTAGGAGTGCATCATCCAATACCTTCATGAGGGCATTCCTATGAGACAGCGAGCTAGCCAACAGTGACAGCACCGATATTTCCGTCGGTGTCTTCTTCAAATTCTCAACAATGGAATAATCTTTGGGTTGCATGCACCGCCAAAAATCTTCGGCCTCTCCTTTGGTTATTGCCCTTTTCTTAGCATTATCCTTCCTTGTGGCATTCTGGGCCAGCTCTTCAGGAGTATAACACCTTCCTGAATGAGTCATGCCTTGGGACATTGATGCCTGCACAGTGATTGGCTTTTTGAGGTCAGGCGCAATCTGTTATGCTACCTGGCTACCACAGGTGCTGGGACAGAAATCCTGAACATGGGTGTGGCCTTGGGAACCCTTAGACTGAGGATCAAGACCTTGCATTTGGGCTTTTCTTGAAAGGCGAGGGAAGGAACTGTCTGTTTCATAGGCTTGGTGATTCTGGGAGACAACGTTCCACAAGCTTCCCAGTCTTCATCCCTTTCTATCATGTGGACCCCGCCATTTCCATTATTCGGTTGTGGGTTCGTGTTTACGTTAGGGGCGGCAGTTTCCAAGACAATTTCCCTTTTATCAATCATTTCCTGGATTTTGTGTTTCAGGTTTATGCAATCCTCTGTGTTGTGCCCAACCCCTCCCGAGTGGTAGGTAAAAGTTTGATCGGTCCTGTAGAATTGGCTTCCAGGCTGTGCCAGCTTTGGCGGGGTTTTCTAAATTAGCCTTGCGGTCAGCAGCCTCTCTCACTGTCTAGCCCTTGGTTTGAGGAGCATCGTGAATTCCCTCACACGTCTCTTCTCGAAAGCTGGACGTGGCGCATTATATGTTGGGGATGGCTGCTGATTTTGATAATTCTGGGTTTGATAGGCTTGTGGGGGTTATTTTCCCGTGAACGATAGTTTTGCTGGGTGGTGGCTGATACGTTTGCTGTGGCGGCGGTTAGTAAGCAGGGGTGGGTACATGGACACTGGGCGGAGCCGCGTATGCTGGTACAGCGGTGGTAAAAGCTAGTTGTGTATAATACACGGGTGTTGAGCTGTATGAAGGGGTAGAGTAATTCAAAAGGGGTGGGGCATGGTGGGAAGGCGATGGTCCTTTTGGGTTTTAGTTGGAAATGCGGGATATGTTTGCCACGTCTTCTTTATTCTTGCAAAAAATCCCCGCGGCAACCTGCCTAGACGCTTTGTTGAAGATACTGATGATCTTTCCAGTTTTGAGGCCATCTTCTATGGCCTCTCCCATTTTTACTAATTCGGAGAACAGCCGTCCGGCCATGGACAACATCCTATCATAGAAATCTGACTCCTGTGACCAAATGAATACGCAAACCGAGTTCTCCCTCGCTCATTGGTGGCTGCAAATGGGTTGCTTCGGCTCTCCATCTGCTGGCGAATTCTCTATAGTTTTTCATTAATTTTTGCATGACCTTCTTGAGGTAGTAGCGGTCTGGTACGGTCTCGATATTGAACAAAAATATTTCTATGAAGGATTCTGCCATTTCTTCCCAGCGAAGCCATTGTCGCATGTCCTGTGTGGTGAACCATTCTGCAGCCTCACCGGTGAGGCTACGACTGAATAATCGCATGATCAAGGGTTCATTCCTTTTTTACTCCTACTAACTGGTCACAGTATGAACGGAGGTGGGCTTTGGGGTTTTCTGTCTCGTTGAACATTTCGAATTTTGGGATTTTAAATCCTTCTGGCAGGTCTAGATTTGGATGCATACATAAGTCGTCGTATCTTAGGCCTGTCGCCTTCCTTGTGGACCTGTTGGACTTTTCGAACAATTCTTCCATCTTCTTTTCCATGTCTTTCTCTCGCCTGTCTTGTTAAACCCTCCAAATCATTTCCATCTCCTCATAATGATCCAGTTTCTTGTATCCTGGGGAGGATTCATTTGGCATGTTGGGAGTGAAGAAGGACACCTGGAGGTGGTATGGTTGAACGGGATAGTGGTTGTTTGCCCAGCAGGCGGGGCTGGTGCGTGCGTTTGGCTTGGCTAATTAAAGAATACCGGTTGAGAGGCTTGGTATGTGGGGAATGAGTGGGTGATCCCTGGGACTTGAACATTTTTAACTGGTGGTGGCGTACAGTAAGAGGGGCCAGCATGGTTTGGGTTGGCGATGTTCAGTGGCGGGGGCATGGTTCCTGGAGGGTAGACGAAAAAATGACCGGGCACTGTGGAGCTTAACGAGGGAAAGGGAGGAGGGGCCCTTTTTCCTTCAGCGGAGGCGTTCTTTTCTGCGTCGGCTTCCTCCCTTCTGGCTACCTTCTCTTGGAGAGTAGTGATAGTAGTTAATAATGTTGCGATTACATCCTCCTGGAATGCGACCTCTTGCGAGTCTTGGGTGTCCCCATTGCGGAGAGCGAGTTCATTTCTTGTTTCATCAGGAGTACTAGTCATTTTGTCCTTTCCTTTGTCGGAGAGGAATGCTAACGTGGCTTTGGATCTTGTGAAATATGCCAGCTTTCAATATCATACAAATTGGCCTCTTTCTATAAGATAAGAATAACTCAACGGTAAAAAAAAAAGTTAGTTTCCGCGCACCAAATATAAAGGCAGAATATCAAATATGGGTATTTAAAGCACAAATAGCACATAAGATCGTACATTGAAGCTTGAGTACTCTTGATCCAATGTTCTAAAGTCTTGGATATCACGAGTTTTTATGTTCCGGTGGATTCGGCTTGATGGTCTCAGAGTTGACTTACCACGGCTAACCTTTTGGGCTCGTTATCTAGGCAAACTTTTTGGGCTCGTTATCTAGGCGAACGGGGAATTTAAAATTTGAAGCACGAAGGGACCGAGTCTTACGTAGATTGCCTACGTATCCCGCCATGGAAAATCAGGCCCTACATAGTTCGATTACAAAAAAGGATATACGTTTCTTCCTAAATATCCTTTGACTAATCCTAGCAACTGACATCCCCAGACCAGGCCCGACTAAGGCTTCCCGCGTATCCCTTCATTGGGACATCAGGTCGGCACGGTTTCTTTATATTTTTATGAGGATGGGGGTAACATTTGTGCAAAAGATGGGACACCTAATATCTACCCAAAAGTATAGTTCTTGCAAGCCGCTGTCCTTATGAGCTTGCTTCCTCATATTGAATCTTTCTTCGCTCAGAACCATGGTGGGAGCAGGACCAAAATCTATACGGTCCTGATCATATTCTCGAGCTCGAGCTTGAAAGCATGGCATCCTTACATATTATGTCCCCTGGCTCCAGTATGGTAAAGGCAGAACTTGTTTCTGTTAGGCCCTAATGGTGTAGGTTCGTACACAGGTTCCACAGGCCTAATTTTGTTCAATGAAACCAAAGTTGAGAAGAGTCGAGCATACGACTCCTCAAAAACTTTGAAATCATACCGCCATACTGGGGTCTCGAGGGTAACCCTTTCTCCTGGGGTGATATGGTCATGGACCAACAAAGTATGTGGCCCCCATAAAGTCCCTATGAGCTTGTCGTCTATGAGGCTAAAAATCCTTCTTCTTAACGCTAGACACTTATTCAAGGTGTGCCCCGCCTGATTGAGATGAAATGGGCATCTTTTGTAGGCGTATACCAAGTTAGGGACCAGTAGTCTAGCCCTAGTGGTGCAATCCATCCCGGCGGCCATCATTTTCCTGAATACCTCCTTACAAGTGATGGGCAACGGAGCTACTCTGAATAGAGAAGATTGAGCTTTGAAGGCTACGCTCCAGGCAGCTGGCGCAGGGAGATTTTCCCTTCCAAAATTCTCTGAAGCCATAGTAGAGGCGACAGGCATTCGCATAGGTGAAAGTGCATAGAAATCTGTTCCTTCCTCAGTGGGGGCATAATAACCAGACTCGTCATCCGCGTCATTTCCATAGAACTCGGAGAACATTTCAAACTGGTTCTCCCCTCTTTCGGCCCCTATGTTGACAGGCTCTGTCTCTTCTATGTCTTGAAGTTTTTCCCCTTCTTCCTCTGGTTCCTCTTCTTCTTCCTCCAGCTCTTTTTTCTCCTTCGACTATTCTTCCTCAATGGCTTCAGGGTCCTTCTCCCAGGGCTCTGCTCCCTCCTGTGGGTCTGGTGCAAACACCCATGGGTCTGAACCGGCCCCTTGTTCCCTGTTAGTTCTTTCTTAGGTTCCTTCCCTGGGTGTTACAGGTCTTCTTTCTAGTGGTATGTAGTTCGGCACCAATTCTCTCGCCTGTTCAAGGACGTTTTAGTAATACTATTCCTGGGGCACGTCCTTCGGCGGGTGCCCAACCATATCTAGCAATCCGTCTACCTCCTCAATCTTTTTCCCTATTTCTTGGAGGTGTTTCTCCATTTGCAGAACCTTGCCTCGCAGCATCTCCGTTGTCTCTCCCAGAGTTCATTCTTCTTGCCCACCTTGGTTCGCTATTGCAAGTCAACCTTTAGTGAAGGTAAGTTTGGATAAGTGTCAAACCTCATGGCTTTTCTTTCGGGTATGTAGTTTAGATTATTAGATCAATTGTACCCAAGCTCAATACACGATCGTACACACAACACATAAGCATGCAAAGCACGTATCAAATAAGCATGTAATTTATAGGCATTTACACTACTCGCGCTCCTAAGGCCCCTCGGGTGAAGGCTTTCCTAGTCATTTGAAACATGTAGGTGCCATTTGTGAAGGTGAACCATTGCCCCAAAAAAGTCACCATAATTAATAATAATAGCAATATCTTTCCCAAAAAGATTACAAAAGTGATGACAAAAGCTGAGGTAGGGCTTATATATATAAAAGAAAAAAACATCAGCAATCAAGGAGGTCCTCCGGCGGCTGATGTCGAGGCTTGGTTCGTTCTGGCCTTCTTGACCCTTCGGAGGGTAGTCTGGATATGAAGGCGTGCTTGATAGAGCTCTATTCTGACAATCACAGGGTCTGTTTCTTCCAGGATTCTAGCCAAATACTCGTCTGTACCTTCCAAGCATTCTTTCATGCGTTCCTCTTCTTGGGCTTCCGTGAGAGGGGCAGGCTCTGGCGCAGGTGTGAGAGCCACGTGTCCTTATAGCCATGCACGATACTCGGGGTCGCACCCTGCTTCGAACTTGTCAGGAGCCAGAGTATCTGGACCCTAGCTCACACGACCATTCCATTCTCTAAGGATCACCCCAGCGTGCCTGATTTTTTGTTCAGTGTGTTCAATGATGAACTGCTCGGGGTTTCCTACCTGAAGGATCACTTGCCTCTAGCCGAATTGTCTTAAAACCCTAGACGGATAGTAAGGACGGATTCCTTGAACCCCGACTAGCGGCACAAATGGGCAATGCTTGCCTCGGACTACCACAGTCTCAGATATAAAATCAAGGAACATCCAACGAATTCGATCTTCAGTCAAGTCGGTGAGGAATTCAGCCTAGGATTTTTTTGGACATAAACCCGAGATTTGGACAGTAATTCATGAGGCGATTTATCCGGTTCTGTCGGCTCCAACCCTGAACCTCTTTGGCCATGTTAAGGTGTTTGATGATCCACCATTGCAGCAACATATTGCACCCTTGGATGTATCGGAAGCGATTTCGGCATTTGTCAAGAGCCCGGAAGATGTCAGCCAATATGACGGGTGCCAGGTCAAAATACCTTTTCTCTTAATCTTTGGTTATCCCGGGGAATATTTCGTGGGCCAACTATATCACCTTGGTATCTATGGCCAACGACTCATCCTGTGGAAAAACCACAATGCCCAACAAGGCTATGGCAAAAGCTAAAGGTCTAGCGGCTTCCTACTCTTCCCGGCTCCTGAATTCTCTTTGATATAGAGTGTATCTGGTTACGTCTCTGAACCTGTATAGATCCCTGAAGGCTATAGTGGGCTTGTGTGTCAGAGAAAGAAATCTCATAATCTGGCTGACGGTGGGCTTGTGTGGGAACAACAGATTGTGGTCGGGCTTGTGTCGCCTCCTTAGACAGGTTCCATTGCTGTCTATAGCGTCCCTAATCTCTTCTAGGGTAGGATTCATTTCGGTATCACCGAAATGGAACAACATTTCTTTATCATCCCAAAACACCGCCAACTCATCTATCAGCTCCGGGCGACCTTTCATTGTCATAATGGAGGGCAAGTGTTACACCTTGGAAATTCATGTCGTCGCATAGTGAATGAGCCAACGCGAGCTTAAGGGTCACATAAAGTTCTTAAGACTATAAGACGAATGTTTAGTGGTCTTAGAATGCGGACGTTAAGATCTTTGACCTATATGAATTGATGGAATAAGGATTGATAAGAATAAGTGGAGTATGAGTGAGGTTTAGGAAAGGTTTCGTAAACTATTGAGTTAAGAATTTTTTTATTTTTTGGTTAGGTCTTGAGGACGAGTTATAGAGATGTTTAGATCATTAATGAAGTATTAAACAAGTGTTAAGAAGGTTGTATAGGGATTGGAGATCAAACAAAACGACGAGAACAACTTCGGAAAAAAATATGAGTTCCACGACCCCTTTCACGGACCGTATACTGGTCCGTGGAATACCCAGCAGAGGTTATGGTCTCCTGGTTTTGAGCCATGACCTGTTCCACGAGCCGTACAATATTCCACGGACCGTGGAAGTGTCCGTGGAAGTCCCAACGAGCTGAACTAAGTTCAATTATATAATGATGTTCCTACTTCATTTATTTCATTCCCACACTTTTCTATCTCTCTCAAGACTTCTAGAGAATTCCACACTCTTCATCCACAAGAACTCAAGAAATATTGGTGATCAACTTCATCAAACCAATAAGAATCAAGTGGAAGAAACACATTGAAGTTCATCCAAGTCAAGGAATTCCTATGGAAGTGAATTAGGGTTTTGGTGCAAGAAGAGTATTCCTACTCAAAGCTTATTCCTACACTATCTAAGGTATGTTTTATGATCTTTCCATGATGATTAAGGAAATGAGAAGTTGAAACACTTGGATTGTAGAAGGTGTATAGGGAATAGGTCACAAAGATGAAAGCAATGAAGTTCTTGAGTTGTAGTTGAAATGAATCATGACTATTGAGATGTTGTAGTTATAAGTATGTTATAAATGACATGTAGAACATGGGTTAAGCATTAAATGTGAGAGAACATAATAGTGAACTATGACCATGATTATGGAGACATCTAAGTGAAATTGTGAATATGGATAAGGTGGATGAATGATGATTGTTGCTTATAATATGGTGAATGTGATTATAGATGTTTGGGAGTTGATATACTATACGAGGAAAGTTGTATGAACAAAGGAAATGCTACCCAATTTTCTCTAGAATTAGTAAGCACGTTTATATAATCCATTAGCTAATGTTAATACGAATTCTCTTGAAGGTAGAAACGTGAGCGTTGAAGGAGAACGATGAAGCGATAGAATAGCTAAACGAAAAAGGTATGTAAGACTAATCCTTTCTTTCAAAGGCATGAATCTTTCAAATTTTCCATGATCTTCTTATACGATAGAGACTATGAGTCCATGAATATACGAAGCGACATACTCACGTGATTAGGAAAGGAAATATGATACGAGCATGATAATGATGATGATGAACATAAGCATGAGAAATCCTAGTGTAATAAAAGATGTCCATGAAGCTAATAATTCTAAGTATGTTTTCATCGATGCTTCTTCTTGCGTACACTCACCTTAGATTGTTAGTTCCTTCAAGGTGAGATATGATGTTGATGATTACTCCATAATGTAATCGGGGGTTCACGACCTTATGTCACCCCGACATAGCCATAGTTACCTTCAAATCCTAGTGTATGTCTTTAATGATAATTGTATAATGATGCTAAGTCATGATATGTCTATGAAATGAGCAATAATGTAAGCTTATAACCTACCTGTGCTATGTATGAACATGTTGAATTACGATGGTTATATGACGATGTGATCACACCATGCCTAGATGGTCGGACATGTCACCGCTAATGCGGGCTGCTTATGGTTCCGCCATGCCTAGAGGGCCGGACATGACACCACTAGTGGGCTGCACATGATGGTTACCCGAACGTGGGTTAACGATGGTGAGGATGTATGTGCTATGATGATACATGTTCCATGATTATGTAAATATATAATATATGTATGAAACATATTCGTCTATAGAACTCATGCTGGTTATATCCTTCGCCAATGGTTTATGATTCTTCTACTATGCTTGTTTCATTCATGTCTTACGTACTCAGTACAATGTTCGTACTGACGTCCGTTTTCTTTGGACACTGTGTTCATGCCCACGGGTAGACAGGAAGGTGAGGTTGATCCTGACTCGTAGGAGCTGTCAGCTGACTAGAGAGCACTCCATTGTTCCGGAGGTGCTACTTGGTTCATTCTTTTGTGTATATATATATATATGCATATGTTGGGCACGACGGGGTCTTGTCCCGTTCATATGTCAAGTACTCTAGTAGAGGCTCGTAGATACGTATGTATGGGTAGTATGGTCTCACGATGCTATGATTGTACATATGTATATTATTATTTTGATAGCCGAAAGGCTTACGTATACAAAGTTAATCATGTTTTCAAACGAAAAATGATTGTCTTACGATTATGAGTATATGAATGGTACAGAAGTGTATAATGATTATGATGAGTAAGGAAACGAGTGGTGCTCGGTGGTTAGCCCCGGGCACCCGTCACGGCCCCTAGTCGGGTCATGACAAAAGTGGTATCAGAGCAGTTCAGTCCTAGGAAGTGTCTGCGAGCCGTGTCTAGTAGAGTCTTGTTTATGGTGTGTTGCACGCCACACTAATAAACAAGAGGCTATAGGGCATTTAGGAAAAATGACCGTCTTTCATCTTAAGAGATAGTACGATAGAGCTGTGTTATAAGACTTTCCCCTCTTAATAGTGTGTTATGATTTCAGAAATGCCGCCAAAGGGAAAGGCTACAGCTACCCAGAAGGGCAAGACTACGACAAAAATGCGTGTAGAGAGAGAGCCGCCAATTAATGTAGAAGAGGTCGAGTCACATAATGAGGCCATATCTAATACTTCCTCTACCCCGCCTAATGTAGAAGAACAAGGAGGAGCTTCAGCTCCAATTCCTCCACCGGTTGCTTCAGGTTAACAAGTGACCGAAGCCATTCATCCATTGACGCAGTTGGTTGCCGCCCAGGCACAGCAGTAGAATGTGGGTTCAAGTGATCGGGCAGCTAGTACCAGAGCCCGTGATTTTATGAGTCTGAATCCTCCGGAGTTTTTTGGGTCAAAGCCGGATGAAGACCCGCATGGTTTCATTTATGAGATGTTGAGGACATTGGAGATTATTCATGCCTTCGAGACCGAATCTGTGGAGTTGGCATCTTATAAACTCCGAGATATGGCGGTATTGTGGTATAATAATTGGATAGCATCGAGAAAAGAGAGTGTGCCTTCTCCCGTTTGGCAAGAATTCATATATGCTTTCATTCGCCATTGTTTGCCACCTGAGGTCCGCCGAGCTAGAGCGGATAGATTTCTAAATTTGAAGCAAGGAAATATGAGTGCCCGGGAGTATAGCCTGCAATTTAATTCCTTGGCTAGATATGCCCCGACTATGGTGGCCGACATGGGAGATCGGGTACATAGATTTGTGAGTGCCTTGGGGCCACATTTGTTCAAGGATTGTTTGACGGCTTCGTTGCAAGATGGGATGGATATTTTCCGAATACAAGCCCATGCCCAGAATTTAGAAGGACAACGACATCCACAAAGTGGTGATCGCGAAATTGATAGAAGGCAAAGCAAGAGGGCCAGATCCATGGGGACAGGTAGCGATTATAGAGGGGGATCGAGGCAGACTTATTCTCGACATTCCAGCCAATCAGTGACTAGTGCGCCCCCACTATTTGCAGATAGGAGATTTGATCGCTCTTTTCCTTCAGGACAGGGTCAGAGTTCGAGAGCTTCGGGTTCTCAGTTTTGGGGTGATTATAGTCCGAGGAGACCACCAGTTCCACGATGTAGCCAGTGCAGAAAAATACACTCGGGGCCATGTCTCCAGGGCACAAATGCTTGTTATATTTGTGGACAGACTGGGCATTTGATACGAGATTGTCCCTCAGGGTATGGTAGAAATGGGGTTGAACCCACAGGATCAGCAGCGGGTTCATCTTCAGTGCGCCCGGTAGGGCAGACTCCCCAAATGTCAGCAGGTTGAGGTAGAGGCAGAGGGGTAGCATCTACTTCAGGTGCAACTCAGCCCCGTGTGTATGCTTTAGCCAGACAACAGGATCTTGAGTCCTCCCCGGATGTGGTTACAGGTACATTATCCATATTTTCCCATGATGTGTATGTGTTGATAGATCCGGGTTCTACTTTCTCTTATATTACTCCATATGTTGCTGGTTGTATTGGGGTGAAACCCAAGCCAATTAAACCTTTTGAGGTATCTACTCCGGTTGGTGATCCCGTGATAGCTAGACGAGTGTATAAAAATTGCGTAATTGTGATATGTGATTGCCAGACCAAAGCTGATTTAATTGATCTGGAAATGTTAGATTTCGATGTGATTATAGGTATGGATTGGTTGGCATCGTGTTATGCTAGTGTTGATTGTCGGATGAAAATGGTTCGATTCCAATTTCCAGGAGAGCCCGTGCTTGAATGGAAGGGTAATACAGCATCTCCAAAAGGTAGGTTTATTTCCTACCTTAAGGAAAGAAAGATGATAGCCAAGGGCTATATTTATCACTTAGTCCGAGTTCATGACACCGAAGCAAAGTCGCCAGCTTTCCAATCGGTTCCGGTAGTGAACGAATTTTCGGATGTATTTCCAGATGAACTCTGAGGTCTTCCTCCAGAAAGAGAGATTGATTTTGCCATTGATGTGTTGCCGGACACCAAGCCTATTTCCATTCCTCCTTATCGATTGGCTCCGGCAGAATTGAAAGAGCTAAAGGTACAGTTGAAAGATTTGCTTGAAAAAGGGTTTATTAGACCCAGTTCATCGCCATGGGGAGCACCAGTCTTGTTCGTGAGGAAGAAAGATGGTTCTCTACGAATGTGCATTGATTATAGGCAGTTGAATAAGGTGACGGTAAAGAACAGATATCCTCTTCCAAGGATTGATGATTTATTTGATCAGATACAAGGTGCAAAATGGTTTTCTAAAATAGACTTGAGGTCGGGTTATCATCAAGTGAGAATTAGAGAAGAAGATATTCCCAAAAAAGCTTTTAGCACTAGATATGGCCACTATGAGTTCCGAGTGATGTCATTTGGGTTGACAAATGCTCCGGCAGTGTTCATGAATTTGATGAATAATGTATTTAGGCTACTCTTGGATCTATTCGTGATAGTATTCATTGATGATATTCTGGTATATTCTCTCACAAAATCAGATCATACAGATCATTTACGTATCGTTCTTGGAATTCTTGGAGCCCGAGAATTGTATGCAAAATTTTCAAAGTGCGAGTTTTGGCTGAATTCGGTAACTTTTCTGGGTCATGTTATTTCAGGTGATGGAATTTGAGTCGATACTCAGAAAATTGAAGCTATGAAGACTTGGCCAAGGCCCACAACGCCTACAGAAGTTCGTAGTTTTCTGGGATTGGCAGGTTACTATAGAAGATTCGTAGAGGGATTTTTCTCTATTTCAGCCCCATTGACAAAGCTAACCCAGAAGTCAGTTAAGTTTCAATGGAACGATGCTTGTGAGCGTAGCTTCCAAGAGTTGAAAGATAGATTGACCTCAGCTCCAGTCTTAACACTTCCAGAAGGGCCAGATAGTTATGTGGTGTACTGCGATGCTTCCGGTGTTGGGTTAGGATGCGTGTTAATGCAGCACGGTAGAGTCATTGCTTATGCTTCGAGACAGCTGTAGAAATATGAAAAGAACTATCAAACTCATGACCTCGAATTAGCTGCAGTTATTCATGCCTTAAAGATGTGAAGACATTACTTGTGTGGTGTACATGCTGATATCTACACAGATCACAAGAGTCTTCGATACATTTTCAAACAAAAGGAGTTAAATCTGCGACTGAGGCGGTGGTTAGAGTTATTGAAAGATTACGATGTGAATATTTTGTACCACCCCGGAAAAGCGAATGTTGTAGTCGATGCGCTTAGCTGCCGATCAATGGGCAGTTTATGCGAAGTTCCTCCGGAAAATAAAGATATGGTCCACGAGCTCCATCAACTAGCTAATCTTGGAGTGCGTCTAATCGATTCAGGTAGTGCAGGAGTTAGTGTTAATAATCCCACAGTTTCGTCCTTGGATATGGAAGTGAAAGAGCGGCAATATGAAGATTCTCAGTTGAGCCATTATAGAGACACAACTCCTGAAAAAGAGAAGTCTCCATTTGAAATTTCAATGGATGAAATTCTTAGATACCGAGGCAGGCTATGTGTTCCAAATGTTGTAGAGTTACGTCGTTAAATTCTAGGAGAAGCTCATTATTCTCGGTATTCTATTCACCCAGGTGCAACAAAGATGTATCACGATCTCAAATTGATGTATTGGTGGGATGGCATGAAAAGAGACATAGCTAAATTTGTAGCCCAATGTCCAAATTTCCAGCAATTAAAGATCGAACATCAAAGGCCAGGAGGGTTATTGCAAGCAATGGAAATTCCTACGTGGAAATGGGAAGTTATCAATATGGATTTTATTGTAGGATTACCCCGTTCCCGAGGCAAGTATGATTCTATATGGGTGATTGTGGATAGATTGACGAAAGCAGCTCATTTTCTTCGAGTCAGAGCTACATACTCAGCAGAACATTATGCAAGACTGTATATCAAGGAGACTGTGCGACTCCATGGTGTTCCGATATCCATCATTACGGATAGAGGAGCACAATTTACAGCCAAGTTTTGGAAATCTTTCCAGGAAGGTTTAGGTACTCAAGTAAGGCTTAGCACGACATTTCATCCGCAAACTGATGGGCAAGCCGAGCGTACCATTCAGACCTTGGAGGATATGCTACGAGCATGCGTGCTGGATTACGGTGGTAGTTGGGATGACTATTTACCCCTAATTGAGTTCGCATACAACAATAGCTACCATTCCAGTATCCAAATGGCTTCGTATGAAGCTTTATATGGAAGAAAGTGCAGGTCTCCAATCGGATGGTTTGAAATCGGAGAAGTACAGTTAATAGGTCCTGAGTTGATCCAACAAGTAGTAGAAAAAGTCAAGGTGATCTGAGATCGATTGTTGACAGCCCAAAGTCGCCAAAAATCTTATGCGGACAACCGCCGGCGAGACTTGGAATTTCAAATTAATGACTGGGTATTTTTGAAGGTGTCACCAATGAAAGGGGTGATGAGATTTGGCAAGAAAGGGAAGTTAAGTCCACGATACATAGGACCTTATAAAATTATTCGCAAGGTGGTTCAGGTAGCCTACGAGTTGGACTTGCCTTCGGAGCTTGAATCAGTCCATCCAGTCTTCCATGTTTCGATGCTCCGCAAGTGTGTTGGAGATCCCACGAAAATTTTCCAATAGATGATGTGCAAGTGACAAAAAAGCTAGTGGTCTTAAGACTATAAGACGAATGTTTAGTGGTCTTAAAATGCGGACGTTAAGATCTTGGAGCTATATGAATTGATGGAATAAGGATTGATAAGAATAAGTGGAGTATGAGTGAGGTTTAGGAAAGGTTTCGTAAACTATTGAGTTAATATTTTTTTTGGTTAGGTCTTGAGGACGAGTTATAGGGATGTTTAGATCATTAATGAAGTATTAAACAAGTGTTAAGAAGGTTGTATAAGGATTGGAGATCAAACAAAACGATGAGAAAAACTTCGGAAAAAGCTGTGAGTTCCACGACCCTTTCACGGACCGTGAAACATTCCACGGACCGTATACTGGTCCGTGGAATACCCAGCAGAGGTGATGGTCTCCTGGTGGTGAGCCACGACCTGTTCCACTGTTACACCACGGAAAATTTTGCACTACCAAGACTGTCGATGGCTTAGTATGAGCTCAAGGGAGAGCAAAGTTATACAAGGATTAGGGATTAAGATTATATTATCTGAGTACAAGAATATGTATATGACATTTGGAGATCGTATGGAGTAAATCAGTTAACAAGATACTTGATGATAGCCCTCGTAACCATAAGTTAAGGTGGGTCCCACATGTCGGGATTTTATAAAGGACATATGAAGAGATATATGAGTAGTACATGTGAAGTTGAGCAAGTCCTAAGAAGAACCCTTAAGCCAAATATGGGCATAAACCCCCCCAAAAGGATGATTTAAAGATACGTTTCCGGATGACCTGATTTGGAGGGGCCAAAACGCTATTATACGTTTGGAATTTGGAAAAACACAAAGAATGAAAGTTGTAGATAATTGAAAGATATTTCCAACCATAGGTCGTGGGCCCTCACACCATATCGGTATAAAACGTAATGGCCATTTTAAGATCAGGACTCTAAGCTGCCAAAATGGCTCCGCGGGCCCCACATGAGTAAGTCGGTGGAACCGACCTAAGGGGGGTATAAATACCCCCATCAACTCGTGTTTTTCAGCATAATAACATTCCAAAAGGCCCTAGAAGGCTCTCAAAACATCTCCCAAACATATAGTCCGATAAATCAAGAAGTTAACAAAATTACGCCAAACTAGTCCGTGAAAGGTGATTATTATTGCTTATACTTAAGCTTGGTGTTGGAAAGAGTTGATGTGGCTGAGTTTCTTCAAATATAAGGTATGTTATTCATCCCATCTCTTGTGTTGAGTTTATTTGAAGGTCTAGCAAGCCTTAAAAATGAAAATAGTTATGGAGGAAGGGTCATAAAGTGTAGTGTTGTAGTTGTTGTGTTTATGGGCTGTTTTGAACATGTTGTGGCCGTGAGGATGGACTAATTTATGCGTATAAAAAATGGTATCTAACATTGTTGGTGTGTTGATGAGATTATACTCCTTGATTGGGATGGAAAGAAGTGTATATTGTTGTTGTATATGGAGAAAAACATCGTGTGGGATGTTTATGGTATATATTGGTATGAATAATGGTGTTGTTGATGTTGGTATTATTGTTGTTGTTGATTCGTTTCTGAATTGTAATTTTGGGCTAGGCATATAAACAGGGGAAATGCTGCCGAAATTTCGGCAGATTATAAATGAATTTATTTGAAGGACTAAGATAAGCGTATAACGATGAGTCTAATGATTGTGTAAATTCTCTTGAATGTAGACTAGCGAGCTTGGACAAATAAGCATAGCTACTAGGAGGTGGAACAGGTATGTTAAGGTTCGTCCCTTTCTTTCAAAGGCATGATTCCTATGATTACAATTCCATAAATGTTTTCATAGCCTCCTTATTTCCAAAAGTAGATGTGTATGATTCCAAGGCATGATTTCTTTTCCCGATAACCGTAAATGTTTTCCAAAGTGTCCGTATTTTTCCAAATAGAGGTTTGTGACTCCGTAAGCCTTTATGACAACAACGATGGATATGTTTTACAATGACAACGATGATATCAAGGAGGAGAATATTTCTATGATGAATATGATTAGAATGATCTCATGTTTAAAGGTTCCAAGTTTATGATTTCAAAGACGGTATAAGAATGTTGAGCTATCTTTTGATTTCCCAATTTTATTCATGGATGACGACTATTTTTGAAGATTCTAAAGTATATGATTTGACACCTTATGAGATTTGTGATCTTATTCTACGTTCTCTTAATGTTATCCTTCGTTGATAGTCTCACCTTTTAATAATTGTTCCTTCAAGGTGAGACAAAGCCACGATGACTATTCCATAATATATAATCGGAGGTTACCGACCTTACGTCACTCCGATAGATACATGACTTTCATTGGGCTCTCCTGCATGCTGCTTATATGATATATGTATATGTATATGTATATGTATACGGGGAAGATGTGAAAAAGGGGCCAGAGCGCTATAGACGCTGGGATATGCACACGATACATGTATCTGTATATGACATGATATCATCCCGGACTCGGGATATATGTTGCTAAATGGATCGGAGCTGACGCCTCGGAAACATGATATGTTTTATTTTCTATATATATATATATATATATATATATATATATATATGAAACAGGAAATGCTTTTCAAGGGAAGTATTACTATGTATATATATGGATCGGGCTGCACGTTCCGCAGCATCAGCATGCATGGTACCGCCAAAAGACATTCATTGTACAGGTTACTCTTTTATCTTACGGTATGCCCTATATGTCCATTCTGTTATTACTCATACTTTACATCCCTTACTATGTTACTATTTATGCCTTACATACTCATACATTGCTCGTACTGACCCCCTTTCTTCGGGGGTTGCGTTTCATGCCACGCAGGTGTATACAGATGAGTAGAGGACATTGCTAGGAGATGTACCAGCTGGATTGGCGAGCTCCATTTCCTTCCGGAGTATTGCCGAGTCAGAGTATTCATGATTATGGTATCTTGATTTATGTTAGAGACTGTGCAGACAGAGTCACGTGTCTAGCATGTCAGTCTTGTAAGCGGCTCTGCAAGCCGTCGTACCATTATGCATTATGTTACAAATTCCATATGATTACCGATTTTACTTGATTTGAGAACGACGAAAAGAATGGTTTTGACAAGTTTTTATTATGCATTTCATTTCGTAACTCAAGAGTCCAGTGAGGTTATGAACATAACGAGAGCTAAAAGGGGTTCGCTCGGCCCTGAGTATGGGGTCGGGTGCCCATCATGCCTTATCAAGATTAGGGTGTGACAAATTGGTATCAGAGCAGTTCGTCCTGGGGGTTGTCTGCAAAGTCGTGTCCAGTAGAGTCCTGTTTATAGGTGTGAAGCCGGCCACACTTATAAACAGGAGGCTGCAGGGCATTTAGGAATCATTGACCTTCTTTTTGTCTTAGATCGTGCGATAGAGCCAAGTCATAGGAAATGAGATCCCTTATACTGACCTTTGATCTCAGCAGAAGCACAAGTATCGACGGGAGAAGGTGAGTGATGATATGGGAAGTCACAGAAGTAAGTTTTGATATTTTTGTTCTTTTACCTGAAATTGGGAGCCCTGGGTGGCTGGAATATGTCGTATATATATATATGCCCTGTGAGGCATTGCTGGTAATTGCTGCATGCAGGTTTTGGATAGTAAGAATTGTAAAGGAGACTCTGCCATAATTTTTCAAAATCAGGTCATTTAGTTAGGTACACCTAACAGGAAGAAGCGTGGAAAGGAAATATCGTAAATAGACAATAAGTGGGATGCGTTGTTTTAGAGGAGTTATGGACTTGGCATGGCATGAAGAATAATTGCGAGAAAGACGATTAGCAGTCCGAAGGATTAAAATGGGTTACATTCGAGGTTTAGTAGGAGCAAGGCCTACTGGGGGATTCAGGGAAAGTCGACAAAGGAGTTATGTTGTAGATTATTATATAAGAATGGTGAGTGGAAATCCAAACAGGCTGATAACCGAGTATTTATAAGTAATGGCGACGAAGGTGTGTTCCCTACCATCAGGAATCTGGAAATCCAGGATGAAAGATAGCCATACACACAGGTGAAAGGTGAATATTGGGGATTGAAAAGGCTAAAATAGTAATTGTTAAGGAGAAAGATGTGTTACGAGAATGTCTTGAATCTGTAAGACTTCAACTTGCTCCAGAGTATGTGATGAAGGTCATGCGGTGATCTGGATGCGATCATACCAGCATTAACGCTCCGGATTTCATCAGAGTTTCAAGGTTAAGCGTGCTAGGGTGAGAGAAATATTAGGATGGGTGACCCCCTGGGAAGTGTCCTAAAAGTCCTCTAAATTCAGACATATGAGATAAATGAGAAGCTAGAGTAGCCTAAGGGAAATTAGAGTATGCTGAGCGGTTAGAAACCTTAAGAGGTCGCGTAGGACGAGGCGGACTAGACCGGTGAAGAAGAAGAAAGGTGCTTGAGGAAGAAGAAACCCAAGGAGGGATTAGGAATGAAAGTAGGAGAGGCATACTAATGGGTTGGTCGAAGGAAGAGGAGAGCATTTAGGAGTAAAGTAACCAGAAATCTTTAACCATGAGAGCAAGAAGGATACTTTAACAAATTGGCGGTAGGAAATCGATTACTCACCGAGATAAGAACGAGGACGATGGGTCGACACTATTGATTGGAAAAGATTAATGGTATGGAATGAGAATTCATGTGAGGTCTGAGATATTTGATCATAGAGGAAATGGAATGAAATGTAAGGAACGTGCATGGAAGACCCCTCGGTCATAGCATCATAAATATAGTTAAAGGTTCGATGAGCGAGGATAGAGAGACTGTAAACTGTAAGAATTCTGTGCTAAGAGCAAAAGTAGTGGGACGCTCGAAAAACATGGATGCACAGCTGCAACACAAACGCGTAGTAAGATGAATTATGAGTAAGTGAGCTAAATGGGCGAAAGGACTAATAGTGGATGGAAAGATATGGGAATATTGACAAGAATGACGATATAGGCGTAAATGAAAGAAGATCTTAGGGTAAGAAGTTTCAATATGTTATGCGCAGAGTCGGGAAGAAAGACGAGGAGTAAGGTATAACCGACGACTTCATAAAGGACGTGGTGAATGTCGATATTTCTCCGTTAACTTGCGAGTCCAGGACGCCGTTAGTCATAAAATACAGAGGTAAAAAAAAACATCGGAATTGGATACCCTTATAAGTATTCTAGTTAAATACGAGAGTGTAGCTAGCAAGAAGATAGATATGTCAGACTCTGCGATGAAGGAACTTCCATTTTAAGAAGATCGTGGAAGGCGGCAGATAATTATCAAAGGCGACGGTTACTTAAAGATTATGGGCGTATAAGGACCTTCTTAATAAGGGGGGAAGAACATACTAGACTTGAAATGAACTATGGTGATTCAAGCTCCAGAAAAGGAGATTTATTAGCTCGGGGCCAGAGTTCGAGGCGTATTCGAGGCGTTTTGATGTATTGGGAAGGTAATGGAAGGAAGTAAAAATTAATTGACAATAAGTGTGTCAAGAGGAAGACATAGGGAGAAGGTATGGGAGACAATTCAAGAGGGCACTTTACGCCAAGATGAACTACGACATTTTTAGACCATGATTTGAGTCCTTCGTATCAAGTAAAATTATGCAGTACCTAAGTATGCAGGGACGTGTCCTAAAGGGTAATAAAGAGAGCAAGAAAGGTATGCGAGCCAAGTACACAAAGGATAATGCAGAGGATGACGAACCTAAAGGACACTCGGGATGACGACAAAAGGAAATTTTGCACCAGAAAGGATAACAATTGTATTAAAAGGAATAACGATTGGTAGTTTAGAAATTCCTGAAGGAAAGAAAGAACGCTGCTCCTATGAATGGAAATAAAAGAGTTCATTGGATATTAGAAAATAGTTCATGGACCACTAATTATACTGAACATAAGAGTATACGCTATGGAATTATATGAACTGTCAACGTGAATCTATGCCCAACTACAATTGTAAGGAGGCCACATCGGAAAGCCAACAAGGAATAACGATTGACGAAACGATCGCCAAAACAAGGAAGTCGAAGACAAATATACTTGAGTTGCAAAAGAGTCATAATAGAAGAATTGCCATAGTCCTATGCTTCGGGGATTGTGTTGCGAGATGTGAGGAAAGGAAGTAAAGAAAAAGATGTAGCAGGAGCTCAAAGATGTTGCGAGCTATGAAATTAGTTGAACTCGGATTATGAATTACCATAAGTATAATGGTACTGTGAAGGATAGTAAAGGGTGATGAACCATTATGTATATACGTACTTTGGATCGAAGGAAGTGGTCTTGGAAAGGAACTAGGAGGAATAGTTTAAGGAACACAGCCATTATGCCCACTAGTGACAAGGCCGTGTTGGGTAAATACTCGGAATGTAAGGGTAAGAGAGATGGTGACAAGGACGTGAGGACTAATGAGGCTAACCAAAGAACTACAAGGAGTCAGTATAATGTATATCCAAGACCAACAAATATAAAAAGGACAGCCCGAGATGGCACCGAAGGAGTAAACGCAAAGAGGGCGCTGTAGAGAGAGAAAGGTAGCTGCTCACTAACAAAGGACCAAGAAACGAGAAAAAGAGGAATACTTACGGGCTGATGAATAGTTATGGCACGATAAGTCAAGATTACAATAATGGAGACAAAATGAGGGCGAAATGCTAGTTAATTTCCAACCATATACGTGAAGGTGACGAAGCGAAAGAAGTTGATTGAAGGCAATGAAAGAGTTAAGGGAAGATGAGAAGAAACTGAACCAAGTTATAGTCTAAGAAAACGGTAATCGGGCCCTTAGGGAAGAATAACTGTTCTAAGGAATTAAAGATGGTGTTGTGGGTTAGCAATACTGCAACATTCGAGGACGAATGTTTCTAAGGGGGGAAGGATGTTACACCCCGGAAAATTTTGCATTACCAAGACTGTCGATGGCTTGTATGAGCTCAAGGGAGAGCAAAGTTATACAAGGATTAGGGATTAAGATTATATTATCTAAGTACAAGAATATGTATATGACATTTGGAGATTGTATGAAGTAAATCAGTTAACAAGTTACTTGATGATAGCCCTCGTAACCATAAGTTAAGGTGGGGCCCACATGTCGGGATTTTATAAAGGACATATGAAGAGATATATGAGTAGTACATGTGAAGTTGAGCAAGTCCTAAGAAGAACCCTTAAGCCAAATATGGGCATAAGCCCTCCAAAAGGATGATTTAAAGATACGTTTTCGGATGACCTGACTTGGAGGGGCCAAAACGCTCTTATACGTTTGGAATTTGGAAAAACACAAAGAATGAAAGTTTTAGATAATTGAAATATTTTTCCAACCATAGGTCGTGGGCCCTCACACCATATCGGTATAAAACGTAATGGCCATTTTAAGATCAGGACTCTAAGCTGCTAAAATGGCTCCGCGGGCCCCACATGAGTAAGTCGGTGGAACCGACCTAAGGGGGGTATACCCCCATCAACTCGTGTTTTTCAGCATAATAACATTCCAAAAGGCCCTAGAAGGCTCTCAAAACATCTCTCAAACATTATAGTCCGATAAATCAAGAATTTAACAAAATTACGCCAAACTAGTCGGTGAAAGGTGATTATTATTGATTCTACTTAAGCTTGGTGTTGGAAAGAGTTGATGTGGCTGAGTTTCTTCAAATTTAAGGTATGTTATTCATCCCATCTATTGTGTTGAGTTTATTTGAAGGTCTAGCAAGCCTTAAAAATGAAAATAGTTATGGAGGAAGGGTCATAAAGTGTTGTGTTGTAGTTGTTGTGTTTATGGGCAGTTTTGAACATGTTGTGGCCGTGTGGATGGACTGATTTATGCGTATAAAAAATGGTATCTAACATTGTTGGTGTGTTGATGAGATTATACTCCTTGATTGGGATGAAAAGAAGTGTATATTGTTGTTGTATATGGAGAAAAACATCGTGTGGGATGTTTATGGTATATATTGGTATGAATAATGGTGTTGTTGATGTTGGTATTATTGTTGTTGTTGATTGGTTGCTGAATTGTAATTTTGGGCTAGGCATATAAACAGGGGAAATGCTGCCGAAATTTCGGCAGATTATAAATGAATTTATTCGAAGGACTAAGATAAGCGTATAACGATGAGTCTAATGATTGTGTAAATTCTCTTGAATGTAGACTAGCGAGCTTGGACAAATAATCATAGCTAATAGGAGGTGGAACAGGTATGTTAAGGTTCGTCCCTTTCTTTCAAAGGCATGATTCCTATGATTACAATTCCATAAATGTTTTCATAGCCTCCTTATTTCCAAAAGTAGATGTGTATGATTCCAAGGCATGATTTCTTTTCCCGATAACCGTAAATGTTTTCCAAAGTGTCCGTATTTTTCCAAATAGAGGTTTGTGACTCCGTAAGCCTTTATGACAACAACGATGGATATGTTTTACAATGACAACGATGATATCAAGGAGGAGAATATTTCTATGATGAATATGATAAGAATGATCTCATGTTTAAAGGTTCCAAGTTTATGATTTCGAAGACGGTATAAGAATGTTGAGCTATCTTTTGATTTCCCAATTTTATTCATGGATGACGACTATTTTTAAAGATTCTAAAGTATATGATTTGACACCTTATGAGATTTGTGATCTTATTCTACGTTCTCTTAATGTTATCCTTCGTTGATAGTCTCACCTTATAATAATTGTTCCTTCAAGGTGAGACAAGGCCACGATGACTATTCCATAATAAATAATCGGAGGTTACCGACCTTACGTCACTCCGATAGATACATGACTTTCTTTGGGCTCTCCTGCATGCTGCTTATTTGATATATGTATATGTATATGTATATGTATACGGGGAAGATGGGAAAAAGGGGCCAGAGCGCTATAGACGCTGGGATATGCTCACGATACATGTATCTGTATATGACATGATATCATCCCGGACGCGGGATATATGTGGCTAAATGGATCGGAGCTGACGCCTCGGCAACATGATATGTTTTATTTTCTATATATATATATATATATATATATATATATATATATGAAACAGGAAATGTTTTTCAAGGGATGCCCACAGGTAGACAGGGAGGTGAGCTTGATCCTGACTCGTAGGAGCTGTCAGCTGACTAGAGAGCACTCTATTATTCCGGAGGTGCTACTTGGTTCATTCTTTTGTATGTGTGTGTGTGTATATATATATATATATATATATATATATATATATATATGCATATTTTGAGCCCGACGGGGTCCTGTCCTATCCATATGTCTAGTACTCCAGTAGAGACTCGTAGATACGCATGTGTGGGTAGTATGCTCTCACGATGCCATGATTGTACATATGTATATTATTATTTTGATAGCCGTAAGGCTTACATATATAAAGTTAATCATGTTTTCAAATGAAAAATGATTATCTTACGATTATGAGTATGAATGGTACAGAAATGTATAATGATTATGATAAGTAAGGAAACGAGTGGTGCTCGGTGGTTATCCCCGGGCACCCGTCACAGCCCCTAGTCGGGTCGTGACAGCAATTGTCCTAAAGTTCAGTTGATCGTTCTCTGCCGATCATCCCCCAACTATTTATACCAATCCCTAAAAAATTCTGGAGCCTCAGTGACGATGTCAAAATGGATTTTTCGTTCCATCTCCAAAACAAAACATGGTTAATATTCCCCTCGTCCCCATAGGATCAATGGTTCATCACATAGGCACAAACATGTTTCCACATAGCACATAAATGAGATGCAATATTTTTCAAATCATAAAACATCTGAACATGGGGTGGTCACTCTTAATTGTCCTTAGGTAGGTCTAAGATACCCAAGCCTCGTCTAGGTATAAATGCTCTAGTTCAATAGGGCTTTAGCTTAGCTCTATCCTCGTTTTTCTAGAGTGGGTTTTCACAAATGACCGGGAACCCGAGCGGACAACTGGGGCTGAACCGTTAGGGCTGTTAGATGACCGCGTAACAACTCCACCTCATAATGGTTCCAAGAGAAAATATTAGTTTTATAGTGAAGGAACGACCGCGTGCTCCGCAAATTCGCCTTTGGAACAAAGTGTAAAATAAATGCCAAGAGTGGCGGAGTTTATGATATGCATGCAATGACAGTTAATAATTGCGGGAAAGTAAACACATAAGCATTTTATAACAAATATACTCATATTATATTGGAATCCTTATGGTTAGAACCTTTAGTTCCCCAGCGGAGTCGTCATCTGTTACGGTTCGCTTTTACGCGGTGTTAAGGCATAAAGACTACTACAAAATCGTTGGTGCTCTTCCGGACTTTGTTTTGAAAAGAGTTGGCACCTAATTGTTAGGAAATTAGGAAAACCAGTTTTAAAGGGTTTATTCAAATACGGTGAAAAACCCTTCGTAATCCAAAGTTCTAGGTAAGGGTTTTGATGATCCCCTGGGGAAGGTGTTAGGCACCCCAGTATTAAGGATCTGTACTATACGGCTGACCTTCGAATTCCAGTGTATGAGTATTTGTTTAAACTGCCTATTTTGTTGTGTTTATTTTCCCGTAAAGAACTGTCATGCATATCATATATTTTGGAAGAATATATCCCCTTTATTTAGAGGATATCGTAGTTTCGGATTTATATCATCCGAGTATAAGTAGTTTCCTTTTATATATAAGGAATAAGTATAAGTTTGTAAAAAAAAAGTGTAAAGGAAATTTTATTTATTTATTTTATACTCATACACCGGGGCTCAGGTTTCTTCGTATTGTTACGTTTCAGTCTTATCTGGAACATTATATTACGTGCAGGTTCTTTAAATGCTTGTAAAGGCATTTTATATTTTGAACGAGTATATCCCGTCTGAAACTGTAAGCTAATTTGGGCCAAAATAGTGTTTCGTGCTTAAGAATCCTTCATTTGTCTTTATTTTTTTAGAAAAGGGTATTTATAACTTGGTAAAAAATCTGATTTTTTGTTTAAGTCTAAAACTGGTTCAACATTTTGTCAAAAGATTTTCCACTTATCAATGAAGTTGTATAAGTTAAAACCTAATTGCGCTAAATTTGTTTATTTAGAGCTAATTTTGGGAAAGTTCAGTTTGGAGTAGGAATTAAGCTAATCAACTTGTTTTTGGGAAATACCTTTATAAACGCGATAGCCATTTAATACTTAGAAAACATCTTAGTGATTTATTTGAAAGCAGTTTTGAGAGGTCACATTTTTTGTACTTTAGCCATAAAATGTTTGCATTCAAATCCGGTTTTTTTTAAATCGCGTACGGGGATCTAAAGTCCACTAAACGGCATAAGTACTGTTATCCTCAGACGTCTAGTTCCAATCACAAGTTTCCACTATATATATATGAGTTTTGAATACAAGTTTGAAATACAAATGCCACAATAATATGATTAATTTAAAAGAGCTAAGTTGACTAGTGGCGTACCAAGCCCCTAGTTGGTCATTTTCACCCATGGTTGGGCCTTCTGCGCGCCTCCCTGTTATTTTTGTCTTCTCAGACTTGATTTGAAATAATATTCCCATTTGGGCCTTAGGCCCAATGGGTGGGCTTGATTTGGACCCCGTATGGCCACGTACGAGGAGGAGAAGGAAGGGAAAAAAGGAAAAAAAGACACCGGTTGGTTTATAATCATTGAACTTATCACTAAGGTAAATAACTAAAGTTATAAACACACACACATATATATAAGATAATGTATATATATATATATTAATGTATATATATATATATATATATATATATATATATATATATATATATATATATATATATCCATACTTACCCCTTTGCCTATTCAAATGATGCTCAAATTATCCTCAGACTTAGAATGGCATGGGGACTAGGTCTTAATCCCGTATTCCCGATGTCGCACAAGTTCCAAGGGGCCTCAAAGGACCTCAGGCATAGCTAACACCGGGGAAGATTAAGGCAACCCTGAATTACAACACTTGGCCTTAGATTTATTTAGATCTTATTGAAAGAGGACAGAGAGAGCACAGAACCAGAAATTCAATAGTCATACAAGTAACATGCTAGGAGTCGGTGCAATTTTCAATTAGCAGCCACAAGGAGCAATATACAAGTATATACACTGAGGCAGATATTATAGAGGACTTTAATGTCACAAAATGGCACTTGGCAAATCAAACACAATTCCTTAAAGGGGGCAAAGGAAAGCAGCACCAGCAATTGCAAACAAAGGCAAAAGGGAAGAACACAGGCAGTTACCAAGGACAAGCAAAACAAACCAAACAACAGTCATCCCATAAGTAGAGTCAGTGTTACAGTAGGAGAAAATAACAACAATCAGTGAGAAGGAAATGTAGGTAGTAGATACATGTGATCAGAATATAAACATTAGGGGTAAAGATACACCTTGAGACTCAATGACAAGTTTAATTCAAAAAGGAAGATAAAATCCCATATCTAGTAAATGATAAGTTAGTCCTAATCAGTTAAGCTAAGTATAATTAAACTTTAAGTAGGTATCTCAGGTGTGCATACTAAGGTGAGAGAGGCATACCAAAAAAAAAACTTATTTTAGAAGAGTGTGAATATCAATCATGATCACAAAATCAAGTAAGTTGGGCAAAGGCAGATGAGCACCAGATGATAGTATTTTATAGTATGGCATCTCCGAGATGGCTAAAAGCAAATCAGGTTGGCAACCAACTCAAAACATGATGCAAGCTAAGTGGAATATGATTTCACATAGTAAGGATGAAGAGGTGAATACTCTCAAATATGAGGAGGCACAGTAGCAGGATTATCATGGATTTAAAATTAACAATGGCACTACATCTTCGTTAGGAGCTCATCACACTTATGCAGGTAATACAGGGATTAAATTCTAGTCATGGGATGCATAATCAAATACAGGTAACAATACTAAGCAGATGAAATGTCTTGGAGGCCATGTGATTACACAGAACAAGAATACAAAGTGTTTCAACCAGGGTAAGAAGCAGGAGAGGAGAAAGCATATAAGAGAAACAGGTCAAAAGGAGCAGGGGTGGCATGCAAAAGTCAAAAGGAAACAGTAGCGCAGAGTGGCATGGGTATGCAGTAGCCAAAGTGAAAGAAAACATGCAAGTTACAACATATGTGAAGAGGAGGGGTTATGCAAAATTCATTCAATGGCACATGATGACATATCTAGAACAGAGGGAGTCGCAGATCACAATCAGCAATGCAGAGTTCAGGGAGTATAACAGGACAAAGGTAAGGTTTGATGTTCATGATCAGTAAAGATGTCCAAAGTGAGATGAAATGCCATAGAATTCCCAAGGAGGAAACTAACTATGCAAGACTAATGAGAATGAACTATCAGTACATAATTCAGGTAGTCAAAAACAACTCCTCAAGGTACTGCTGAGCATACAAAACCAGGTTCAATACTCTGATTATATAATGGTCACATATGAGTTAAGTTGGGAAGCACAAAATCATGTAATGTCATCAAGGCAGTAATTCAGATAGATACGGTTGAATAGAAGTTACTAGATGGGTATTATACACTTGAACAACTACATTCAATCATGTGGTGAGTCATGGAGCATGAATATGTTATTAATAAGTGATGAGGCATAGTGATGGGCACATAAGGCATGAACAGGCTCTCATAATGCCAACAAATAGGCATTTGAGGTATGCAAGGCACTTTAGACAGTGGGGTAGCCCAGAAGGGGCAAGATTAAGTGTAGTCAAGGCAGGCATGGGATACAAAACAAGAAAGGGAAGCACTCAAAATCACATAGCACAATATGCAGCTAAGGAGGAGGGCATGTATGCTGGCTAGTCTGTTCCTAGGTTGAAACAGGAGGGAGGCTTGGCAAAGTACTATGTGATGACTAAATGCATGTGAAAAGTTATTTCAGATGAGGTATTGCACAAATAAGCAAATAGGCATGAACAAGCAAGCTAAAATGCAAGGATACATGATCATACATGGGAGGACATAGCTATGTGCATATTTAGGATCAGACCATTGTCAACAAGGAGTAGAGATCAAACATGATAGGAACAAGATTCAGAGAGCATTTAGAGGTGATTCCAGCCCTATTCTAACATGCAGGAAACAGGTCACATGTAACTGAGATTACGGAATTAGCAAAGGGACTATCATGATTCAATGACATACATTTTGGACACATCAGACTAACCTAAAATGTTATATCCCGTGTTTGCGCATTCGGAAAAATTTGGGATAATCTTGCCTTGTAGGAAATAAGGCTATGTTTTTATTTTATTTAATATATGTGTGATATTCATGAAAAATATTGATGCGGAAGTGCGGAGGAATGCCGAGGGCAAAATTGGAATTTCGGGAATTAGCTTCGGGAATTACAAATAGGATCCATAGACCAATTGGGCTCAAAAAAAAAATTAAGAGAAATGGAGGCCCAAAATTGGAAGGGTGGCCAGCCATAAAATAGGCCCAACCCATAAATTTAATCATGTGATCAATATGTATAAGTAAAGGGGATCCTTATCATTTCTCATTTAAGAAGCTTCAAGAAAGAAAACAATTGAGAGCTAAAATTAAAGAGGCCTTCGGCCATGACAAGAAAAAAAGAAAAAAAAATTGTAAGTCCTTCAACTTTGATCCCAAAAATCTCTTTCTTCTTGGATTCTTGATAAGCTCAAGACGCTCTTCGACGTGGTATAATTAGTTTAGCGAGAGGACGACGTTAGGGCAAGTGGAAAAATTGAAGAAAAAGGTAAAAAAATTATCTTTTATGTTATGGAAAAAGTATATATGTTATAGTGGTTAGAAGTGCGTGAAAATCATGAAATTGTGGTGTGTGTGTGCTTGGCCGTGTGGGTGTGTGGCCGTGTGTAGTATGGTGCCATGGAAAGTGATGGATTAAATTCTATTTAGTCTGTTAGTTGCGTTGTTGTTGGATTTGTGACGTGAATAAGGGTTTAATGAATCAAGTCGGCATTGAAAATGGTTGTGGGTTGTTATGGAAAATTATATGATTTTTATATAGTTTTTATATAATTATGAAAGTAGAGTTCTAGAATGTGAATCATTATTGTTGTTAATGAATTTGGAAGAAAACAATGCGAGTTGGTAGTGTTGTTGTATTCGTTGAAGTTTCGGATAGAATATGGAATTGGCAGAATTGTTTGAATCCTTGAATATTAGTTGAAATGCTATTGAATTATGATTGAATAATCTTGAATTAGTTAATGAATATGGGAATGTTGATATTAGTTTGATATTGTGGAGTTTGAATGGATGTTGTCGCCTTATGTAGAAAGGAAGAATATTGATGCTAGAACCTATTTTGTTGTGATTCTTGATTCATTTGGTATGGTTGGGTTGTTGTTGTTGTTGATATTGAGCCGAGCTAAGTCTCGGGGATGTTATATGTATAGGAGAAGTGCTGCCGAAATTTCGGTAGACAAATACATAGTTAAATGAATTCTTGAAGTCTTGAAATTCCTAATTGGTAACTTTGACCATTTGTAGATTCTGAGCGAGACGGGATTTGAGTTTTGACGAGCGTGAGACGCTTATAAGGTATGTAAGGCTACCCTATTCCTTCTTTTGGCATGTCTTAGGTATACTAGGTCGATATCGGAGCCCCGGAGGCAATTCTGTTCCTGGAAATCCGAATTGGAAATTGAGCACTATTCATTCAATCGAATTAAACCTTAAAGTTCTCCTTTTGGTTGAAAAGTAATCAAATGTCCGAAACTTATGCAAATGCAATCGAATCGCTTCGGAACCTCCACGTATGATCCCATAGACCCCAAATGTCCGTGATTCATGTCCACCACCTCGACTTGACCCGAGGTGGGCCCGCTAGCATTGAGATTCCCTTGTTTGCTCTATTAGTCTCATTTTTGTACAATGTTGGCAAAGCACTTTTGTTTATGAATTTTGACTATCATAAAGTAATGTTTTGACTGCCACGATATTCTAAATTATATTTTGAACCATAAATACTACTTTGGAAATACTTTCGTGAAACGAACCCCGTATTGACTAATTGTTCGAACTACTTGACTAATGAGTTAGCATATGAAATTATCAAGTTTCAAAAGGTGTTTTGATATATAAATTGCATTGTTTGCTCACGACTCCGCTCGTGCCCTTATTATGATTTCGTTCACCGGTTCCCGGGCCGGTTATGGTTCGTGCGCGCTATGATAAATTCGGCCGTATGCTGTGTTACGGTTCCCGAGACCTCGCCATAGGGCCGGGTTCCGTTTGGAGTTATGCTGTGATATGGCTGGTGATATGTTATGATGATATGTGTGTTCGGGGATGTACGGAGATTTGAACTTTCTGGTGTTATGCTGTTTGTGGCACCAGCGTCGGAGTGGTGACCACGTTCCTGAGCTTTTGCATGATTTTATCTGCATTATGTATATATGTTTTCAGTACAGGTTTGATATACTATTCATTATTTCCCCTTTTGTATCCTGTTTGTTTCAGTTGTGGCTTATATTTCTGTACTCTATGCTTTACATACTCAGTACATCTTTCGTACTGACCCCCTTTCTTTGGGGGCTGCGTTTCATGCCCGCAGGTACAGACACCGGTGATCCACCACTGTAGGCTCCATTTTCTGCTATTTCGGAGTGCTCCCTTTTGATCCGGAGCCCACTTTTGGTACATATATTTTTTTTGCTATGTATATACCTCTGTATATCTGACTATTTGGGTACGGCGGGGCCCTGTCCCGTCATATGTTTTCGTTCTGGATTTGTAGAGGCCTGTAGTCATATATGTGGGTCGAGGGTCCTATATGTGTCTGTTTGTTTTCGACTTGCGTCTTAATGCGGTCCGTCTGTTATGGTGGCCAAAATGGCCCTTATGTTTATATTTGTACATATTACCGGCGATGTGCATTCCGCTGCTCCCTTCTGTTCTGATATGATATTTTGGTACGCGTGACCGCTTAAGACAAGTTTTGATTTAAATTATGTTTAAAATGGCTATTATGAAATTTGAGCTAAGTTTGGGTTTGATAATTGGATATGTGAATCGGTCTGGGTGCCCAAGTAGGGTGCCAGTCGCGGCCCATGGGGCTGGGTCGTGACATAAAATGACAGATTTCGAATCAAGGTCAAAAGACTACTATAAGATCACTTTTCTTACATCACAAATGGGGTAGAATAAGGAACAAGCATTGCACTTCATAGCTGCAAGGCAACAGACCCTTAATGCTGACACAGAATTCAAGTAAGACCTACTTAGATATTAAGTAAAGAGGTGATGCTAAACTAACAAGCTGTAAGTCAAGGTAAATATACATGGATGGCATGATCAAAGAGGTGCGAGCCAACAATTAAGAGGTTTAAGCAATATGGGATATGAAGAACCAATTATCCACTACCCAGATTCAAAGAAACAACAATCAACTGCTAGATTTCGATCTCTACAACCGTAAAAATAAAGAAATTAAAAAGAAATACTTGGATTGTACCTTTAAGGGTCTGTTTGGATGAAAAATTTGACCAATTTTGAAGAAAAGGACGAGCCATTTAATGGACTCGTCCTTTCTTCCTATTCATCTCCACCACAACGTCACTACGAGGACACCACAAACAGTGATGGGAATGTGCAGAGGGGTAAGGAGGGGTAGGGGAGAAGGAGAGGCATGGAAGAGGAGTAGGGCGGCTAGGGTTTTCACCCTAGGCCCCTCTCCATTTTGCAATATACCCCTCCCTCTATTCTTTTGTTATTATGAAGGAGTATTATGTTTCGTTAGGCCGGGTCTGGCCCCTTTGTGGGCTGCACCTGGCCCCTTTTTGTTTTTGGTAGTGTATTGTATATCATGGGCGTATATCTAATGAATATATACTCACAAGGGTAGAATAGAAATTTTTGCAAAATAGGTCGTTGTTTAAGGCACGCAGTCGTACAAAGAAACAATTAAAACGAGGTCGAATGAAGACGTAATAAAATTAACATAGCGTTTTAGACTCATTTTGTAGAAACTGCCTCAAATTGACCCTCAATGAAATGAGGATTGCAATTATGGCCAACCTTTGTAATCAATTGCAAAAATACCCTTGCAATTAATCATTTGCAAATATAGCCTTATTTTGATTATTAATTTAATCAATTAAAGCTATTTTGCGTTAATGTCCTTAATTAATTCACCCATGGCTCGGACACTTCAATTAAGGCCACTTACAATTCAGCATTTGCAAAATTGACCCTAGCTATATTGAACCATGAATTGG
Source organism: Lycium barbarum (assembly GCF_019175385.1). Classification (NCBI taxonomy): domain Eukaryota; kingdom Viridiplantae; phylum Streptophyta; class Magnoliopsida; order Solanales; family Solanaceae; genus Lycium; species Lycium barbarum. The sequence continues at coordinate 81,592,240 of NC_083341.1, forward strand.
TTAATTATGAGATGGTCATTTGTGCAAGAATAACAATAACTAAAATCATAATTTTAAAACAATTTTGCAAAAATAGCATAAATATGCACATGTCATAATTCAAAACTTGAGGGGTAAAAAGAAAAATTGTAAATTCTTTTAATTACTAAAATCCGTTGGATATGAAATAAAAATAAATCGTCTTTCATCTATTTTTTTGATTTTACCGAATTGAATGAACAATTGTTTAAAATTGTTCTGTTGTTGATAGAATATTGCAAAATGCTGTAAAACTGCTGATAAATTTATGAATAATTAATAGAGCCTTGAAGGTTCCCCCATTAATTTATGAAAGTAAAATAGTGACCTGAATAATTTTTTAAAATTATTCAGAATTTCTGCGAGTGTGCGAAATTATCTTATTTATTATCTAAAGACCCTGACCAATCAAAATAAATTACGGGAAGTCAAAAATCAAGTGTCAACAAGACTATCATTTGAATATTAGGTAAGTTTTGGTTAATTTCCATCTGAAAGAGAAGAGTAAAGGATATGATAAGTATTGTTTGCTAGAAAAAATCATCTTGTGTCTATCTTAAGGATCGTTTCATCAATTCACATAGAGGGTTATGTCATTCGGGTTTCGAACCTTTGACAAAGGGCGGCTTCGTAGGTGCAGTGACAATAGCTTGGATTGTCCTGCCTAAGATGTATGCAGCATGACTTATTTTTCTAGAATAAGATTTTTTCCAAAGAATTTCCGGAGTGAGACTGAATGTCTGCGAGAAGGTACATAGTAAAACTATCGTACCAACTCTGAAACTAGAGAATCCAAAAAGAGGTGGAGGCGTGTAAGACAACACCTCGCGTGAACCACAGTATGTGTAAGTGTACAGCCAAAGACTCGATAGAAAATGCAATGACAGTATAAGGAAAGTAGTAACAAATAGTGTTTTCTCAAACAAATAAGGAGCACAAGTTTGGCTTTGGATTGCGTCCTTTCAAATATAGCAATGCAACAATTCATAAATAATCGGTAACAACAAATATAAATAAATAAACAAACATCCCTCAAGTATCTACATCTTAAACTAAGTCTATTAAAGTCAAAACCTAGGGTATTTTTCAGTGGAGTAACCATTCTGTTATGCCCTATTTTTAACGGATGAAAACTAGTTCACAACTTATGACTATGTTTCCTCTGGTTTTGCAAATTTTCAGAGTCGCCACCTAATTTTAGGAAATATTAGGAAACCATTTGTAAAAAGATGTAAACTCCATTTTAGTCTTTGAAACCTATGAGATTCTAGGTAAGGGTTTTATTTACCCTGAGAAAAAGGTGTCAAGCATCCCTCAGAGCCTATCCGAAGACAGTCTTAAAACTTAGCTTAATTAACACTAGAGGGGGATTTTTTAGAAACTTATCTTTTTAGAAATTGCAAAAAAAAGAATACTACTTTTCTAAAACGATTTACGCAAAAAAATTGGTTTTAAGGTAATTACGGCTATGTGAGTAAATGCACATTTATAAAAGTAGTTAATGATAATGCATGTATGAGGAAAATATGTATGACGTTTATGTAATATAGAATAAGGAGATGTATATTTTTTACAAGAAAATAATATATATGTGACATATATATCCTAAGTGAATACTAAAAATAGTTATTGATGACATGATAATACTATATATATGCATATGACGAAAAGACGAATAAGGGAAATAATGAAAATAAGTATATGTATGATATGTATTTATGAAAATAGTATATAGGTATACTCATGGTCAAGGAAAGTAATTAATACGAGATGTATATATGCATGGGATGAAAAAAATGATTAAAGGAATAGTATCTTCGTATATAAAGTAGAGTATATACCTTGTAGTTCTTGAAAATACTTGGGCTATTATACTTTGGCTCTAATAGAAGTCTTGTGTTCAACTTAGAAAATTAGGCCTGTTCCACGTTAGTATCAAAAACAAAATGAGTTGTGAAAATGTGCTAGGACTGGGCCTTTTGAAAATCATTTGGGCCCAATCTACTTCTGCATTTTTCTCTTTAAACTCAATGTATCCTTATGCTATGCAAAATCATTCGGGGTCTCCTCTTTTACTAGCACGATCTGAAAAGAAAAAAAAAAAGTTTATTTTGAGCAGTAAAGCAATTCATATGGGTTCAAAGCTCCTTTAGCACCTGCTATCATGACCTGGAAAATGTATTTAAATAACATGATAACAGATTCAATTTTCATCAAAAACAATGGTATGCCAGTCTCGCTTAGGCTAAGTTATTACACTATATCCGACGTCAAAGGGGAGGGGAGTAAATCCACGATTATACTTAATTTACCTTTTGCAAGTTTTCTTACAAGCGAGAAACCAAAACACTATAAGTGAAAACCCACAAAAACGTTAGTCAAAGATGTAAACATCAAATAATATATGTCAATACAAAGCTATATATTTGAAGAGAGGAAGAGGACGTGGACTGTTTTGACATGAAAGTAGGGGATGACTTGACACGAGCAAATAAATCTGCTGATGGCTGCTCTCTGATATGGACAGAATTCAGAGTTGCCATAATTCCAAATGCTCCCAAGTGTTTCATGAAAAGAAAGGAATAAGAAAAAAAGATAAGGATTAGAAGCAATCTTAATTTAAATAAGTAAATTCAAATTATGTGATAGCGCACAGTGTACACTTGAAATGCTACATATGTACACAATCATTTTTTTTTAAAAGGAAGAAAGAGCACTGCCATGAAGCCATAGAAGAACAGTGCACATAGCCGACATACTATATTAGCAAAACCCAAACTGTATCTGTCCCGATTGATTTTTAGCCCATTTTTGCATGTAGATACTTGACTATTCAAACAAAAGGGGTGAAGCGACAGCCACAAATGAACGGTGTAGGCACATTAACTTAACATGTACTTGATATCAATACTTAGCTTAAACAGAAATCTCAGCATGCGATAGTTCAAGCAATAATTAGAACCAAAGAAGGAGATCAGGTTCTATGCATCCCTAAAAGTTGGACAACTCTTCAACAACTCAAACAACTTTCACTCCTTTGTGACTTAGTAAAGGTATGTTAAGCATTGTCACACTACAATAACTAAAACAAAAGAAAGAGACGAACAAATGGATTAGATGAGAAAAAAATATACTTTAATGTATCCCACAAATCCACTAATTTATATACATAATATAGACAGATCTGTACTTCCTTTAGCAGTACATTTTGTTCCTTTTCTTCAATTAACTACAGGGATGATTACTCTTTAAAAAAGAGATTTAACAAACAATTACATGTTAAGCTTAAACAACACTTTCAACCAATGCCAACAACTTTCACACAATTCAAAACACCCTGTCAAAATATTTTTTTAGGCAAAGTGTAAAACATACTCAAGAAACAACTACAACAATCATTATTTCTCAACTTCTAATGTTCACAAAATACAACATTCCACTATTTTTATTTTTATCTAATTTTACCAACAAACAAAATCCTTATTAACCTTCCAAGAGGTGGATACAGTTAAGAATATGACAACTTGACTTAAGGACTGTCTCAGAGAAAAGTACAAATGATCATGTTTCTTAACAGGACTGTCTCAGAGAAAAGTACAAATGATCATGTTTCTTAACAATTTTTCTAGCACACTTTACAAGCTCAGGCTAGTAGGAACACACTGGGGAACAATCCCATTTATTGACATCTCATTTCCATGAACAATTTATAACGATCCGCTTGGTCGTTATAGTCTTTTCGGCACTTTTGACCCTTCCCCGATCTTGTTAGCTTACTTTTGACCCGAGGGGACCGTTGACACATTGTGGACAATGATATTTTATCAAATTTAAATCCACAAGAAATTCGGATTATATTCAAAATATATTATTCCAAATAATTAATTATGGGCTAATATAATTGAGTTAATTATTTAGGTCCAATAAATATAAATTTAATTAGAGGAGTTCAAATGCATTGGGCTAGCCCATTTAATTAGGCTAAAAATGATAAGCCCACTTTGTCAAGCCCAAGATGTCATCTTATTCAAGAGGCCCAAATTGATGCCACATGTCAAATGACGTGGCACGCCAAGTCAAATAAAGGAGCCTATAGGGTCATGCCACGTGTCAACATGATGCAGCATGCCTAGACAAATCAAAGGCCAATGAAGATGCGTCATGTGTACAAGTGACATGTCCTGGCCAATCAAATATCAACATGTTAGCTTAATTCTGATTGGTCGAAAGAAGTCTGCCCTTATCACAACTCCTCCATCCTACAACTATAAATAGGGGTCTCATAATTCAGAAAAATGACAGAAATTCTAACAAGAAGCAAGAGAGAGCTCGCGGATCAAATACTGCAGATTTCTCTACAAGCTAAAAGCATTCAAGCATTCAAGTATTTCTCTAGAAGTTCTAGAGATCCAGACGAAGATTCAAGATCAAGCTTCAAGCCCTTGAATCCAAGTACAAGTTCAAGATCAAGACCACCAGATTCAAGATCAAGCTCAAAAGCCCTTGAATTCAAGTACAAGTCAAGATCAAATCCATCAAGTTCAAGAATAAGCTCAAAAGCCCTTGAAATTATTGTTGAAAAGACGAATCAGAGGAATAATAGAGATTGTAACACTCATATTCTGAAATCAAATACAAAGATTGTTGCGATATTTTCCTGTCTTGATTATTATTTTCTCGACGCGAATTTTATTGTCTACACATTCTGGCACGCCCAGTGGGACAATCTCTACCTCTCATCTCAACTTTTCAATCATCAAAGTTTAACAACATCGAGATGACTTCAGTGAAGATCAACTCCAAATCAATTTCCTCCAAGGTTGCTAGCTCCAAGTTCTCTGCTGATGTGGAAAGCATCCTCGACATTACCTTTGGTAGCATTGGACCAGTTACGAGGAGCAAAGCAAGCATGTTGGGACAACAAGCACTCCAAGTCTCATCCGTAACAACTCCTGTTTTTGGATCTTCATCTCCTAAAGGAGCGAGATCCTCTACTGATGCATTGGAGGAAGGAAGCAACATTGCTGAAAAGATTAAGAAGACTTTAGCCCTACTTAATCTCTCTGGATCCAAGAACTCTGCTATGAAGGAAGATGATGATACTTCAAGTGACGGATCCTCTCCACTCACACCACATGAAGTAGGCCAGTCAAAGATCAACTTATGCGATAATCCATGCTATTCTCCAACATCCCCAACAATCATGCAAGCAATGGTAACCAACGCTTCGTCAATGGAGGAGACACTGGAAAATTTGGCAAAGGTGATTGATGGCTTGGACAAGCATGTGCAAAATCAAGACGCTCGGATTGAGAAGTTGATGGACAAGATGGATGGATTAATGGAAGGAGAATCCAGCCACGCACCTGGGAAGGGTCCAGAAGTACAAGAGACTGAACCTCGTGCAAAGCAAGTACCACCTACCAAGGAAATTCCTGTTTCTTCTGAAGGGATGATTCCGCTTGACCGATTAAAGGAGTTCATCGAAGGGACTATCAAGGATAAGTACGAAGTTGCTGCCAAGTCTTCGTTTACTTACAGAAAGCCGTACACTACAAGAATCGATAGCTTCAAGATGCCCGCCGGTTATCAACCTCCCAAATTTCAACAATTTGAAGGCAAGGGAAATCCAAAGCAACATGTTGCACATTTTGTTGAAACATGTAACAACGCTGGGACTTATGGAGACTATCTCGTCAAACAGTTCGTCCGCTCCCTCAAAGGAAATGCCTTCGACTGGTACACTAATCTCGAGCCTAATTCTATCGATAGTTGGGAGCAACTCGAGCAGAAGTTCCTCAACCGCTTTTATAGCACAAGGCGTACCGTGAGCATGGTTGAGCTTACGAGCACTCGCCAAAGGAAGGGCGAACCAGTTATCGATTTCATCAATCGATGGAGAAATGCGAGTCTAAACTGCAAAGATAGGCTCAGCGAACCTTCTGCGATAAAGATGTGTATCCAAGGAATGCATTGGGGGCTTCACTACATATTGCAAGGAATTAAGCCAAGGTCTTTTGAAGAACTAGCTACTCGTGCTCATGACATGGAGTTGAGCATGCCTTCCACTGGGAATGAAGTAATGCCTGTCTACGACCCTCGCAAAGGAAAGGACAAGCAGGAACCCAAGAAATGGAGCAAGTTCATCCCCAAGAGTGATAATAAAGAATCCATGAACGTCAACGCCTCGCCTGTAAAGTTTACTACGAAGGTGAGCAAGAAGCAGAGTATGAAAGCAACTTCCTTCCAAGACAACAAAAGCCGAAAGTCTACCTTGAAGGAGATGCAAGAAAGAGAATACCCCTTCCTGGATTATGATGTCCCTGAAATTTTTGATGAACTACTTGAGTTGAAGCTCATTGAGTTACCAGAGATGAAGCGGCCCAATGAAGCTAGAAGAATAAACGACCCGAACTATTGCAAGTATCATCGACTTGTGGGTCACCCTCTTGAGAAGTGATTTGTCTTCAAGGACAAAGTTATGCATTTGGCTAATGAAAACAAGATTCTGCTTGATGATAAGAAGGCAAGTTCGAATCAGGTCTCTATCACCTTTGGCTCTTTCGATCCGGTCCAGATATACAGCTTTGAAGAACATGAGGGAGGACCATTGAAGGAAGATAAAACCCAAGTTGATGAAGCCAATGATGAAGGTTGGATTCTGGTGACTAGGCGGAGACGCTGTAAAACAAGTCCACGAAAAGAATCATCTAAACAACCAACAAGGAAAAGGATGGTTAGAAGACCAAGGAAGCATAAATCAGTTGAGCGTCCGAGGAAATAAAAAATGGAGGAGAACTACCACCAAGAACCACGACGTCCTATGACTTTGGGGGAATTCCTACCAAACTGGTTCCACAATAAGACTGCTCGAGACAACATTGAGGCATCATGCTTCCATACTGATAAAGAGGAAGCAAATGATGAAAATCTATCAACATTGTCTCTGTCATCATCTGAAAAGCCTGTTGAATCTTCTTCGAAAGAGGCACACACATGTGATACAAGGATCACATTCACAGATGACGATCTTCTACTTGGTGAAACACTACATAATCGTCCATTGTATATGGTGGGTTATGCCCTCGAGAAGAGGATAAACAGAATATTGATAGATGATGGATCTGGAGTTAACATTCTTCCTATTCGTACAATGAAGGAACTTGGAATCACAACTGAAGAACTTTTTGAAAGCCACTTGATGATACAAGGATTCAATCAAGGGGGGCAACGAGCCATAGGTGCTGTCAAAGTAGATATCACCATCGAAGATTTGCGATCAAGTGCATGGATGCATGTCATCGACGTGAAGACTTCGTATAATATGTTACTTGGCAGGCCATGGATACACGAGAACAAAGTTGTCCCATCCTCCTACTATCAGTGTTTGAAGTATCTCGAAGGCAGTGTCGAAAAGAAGATAGTTGTTGATGATAAGCCATTTACTGAAGCAGAGTCACACTTCGTCGATGCGAAGTTCTACTTGAAGAACTACATGGTGAGAGAAGTAAAAGTCGATGACATCACAATGACCAAGAGTGATAAGATCGCAACTGAAAGAGCTGATGAGACTATTGGAAAAGTTGAAGTTGGTGCAGAGGTGTCGCACTCCAGTCCCAATAAAGGGAACACCGTGTCTTTGAAAAAGAAGAAGACAACTCCCGTGCTCTGCTATGTCCCAAAGTTGAAGAAAAAAAAGGTAAACCATCTGAAGCTCAAGAAAATACGCTAGGAGGGCTAACTCTTCCCATCAGACGAATTGATGCGATAAATTTGTCCTCAAAGTTACTTGGAGACTTCGTGGCTCAGAATCCGCCACAAAATATGGCACTCCCTACAAAACGTACAAATGAAGGCTTTGATCCAAATGCTTACAAGTTATTTGTCAAGGATGGGTACAACCCCAACGAGCCGTCAAAGTTAGGGAAACTTCCATCAGGAGCTAGCATGATGCAATCACGCGAAGGTTTGGGATACAAACAACCTCCGCCAGTTCGCATATCCATAAGAAGGGCAAGTATCAACTACATCACTGTGGAAGATGAGTCTGTTGCTTCCAATAAAAGGCCTTCAGTGTTTGATCATCTTGGAAAGTTGGCCACAAAAGCTTCTGTATTTGAGAGATTAGGGCCGTTAAAACTGAAGAAGAAAAGGAAGAACAAGTTCCACAGAGATTATCAAAGCGTGAAAACGCTTGCTTTGCCTGGAACCCAGAGGGATATACAAAGTTTGATTCCTTCTAGAATGAGACGACAAACAAAGCTTGTGGTTTCATGTGGGGAGGTGCTAAAAGCAAAGTCTCACACTGTAGTGTATACCAAGGAGCGTGACGAAGATGAGGAGAGTGTAGGTTCTTCATATCATATTACTGCACAAAGTGATCAAGATACTTCATTTCAGATAGAGGTTGCCGAGAAGTTAGAAGACATCTCTTTGTGTTACCACATATCTTTCAGTGATGGAGATCCTCGAGAGGATGAAGATGCCATAAATGCTCCTCCAGAACTTGAAGAAGGGGTGAAGACCACAGTAGACTCTTTGAAAGAAGTTAATCTTGGTACTGATGAAGACCCAAGGCCCACCTACCTAAGTGCTTTTCTAACAGGTGATGAAGAAGACACTTACATGGAAATACTCAAAGAATATAGGGATGTTTTTGCTTGGAGTTATAAAGAGATGCTTGGATTAGATCCAAAAGTAGCAGTCCATCATCTGGCGGTCAAGAATGGTGCCCGTCCTGTTAAGCAAGCCCAAAGGCATTTCAGACCAGATTTGGTTCCATCAATCGAAAATGAAGTCAACAAACTCATTGAAGCTAGATTTATTCGTGAAGTTAAATATCCTACATGGATTTCGAGTATCGTTCCCGTGAAAAAGAAGACTGGCCAAATTCGAGTTTGTGTTGACTTCAGGGATCTTAACAATGCATGCCCTAAAGATGATTTTCCGCTTCCCATCCCAGAATTGATGATTGATGCTACCACTGGTTACGAGGCAATGACTTTCATGGACGGTTCATCCGGCTATAACCAAATTCGCATGGCACCAAAAGATGAAGAGCTTACTGCATTTCGTACACCCAAGGGTATTTATTGTGACAAAGTGATGCCTTTCGGTTTGAAAAATGCTGGTGCCACATATCAAAGGGATATGCAGAATATCTTTGATGATTTGCTCCACAAAAATGTTGAATGTTATGTGGATGACTTGGTAGTAAAATCAAGAAAGAGGAGCGACCACTTGCAAGACCTGAGAATGGTGTTCGAGCGACTTCGGAGATATCAACTTCGAATGAATCCATTGAAATGTGCCTTTGGAGTTACTTCTGGAAAATTCCTTGGTTTCATTGTTCGACATCGAGGAATCGAAATTGATCAAGCCAAAGTTGATGCGATTTTGAAAATGCCCGAGCCTCGAAATATTCATGAGTTAAAAATTCTGCAAGGGAAGCTAGCTTAATTAGGAGATTCATTTTGAATTTAGCTGGGAGGTGCCAACCATTCAGTCGTCTCATGAAGAAGGGCGCCCCTTTCAAGTGGGACGAAACATGTACTAATGCCTTCGAGAATATCAAGTCATATTTAATGAAGCCTCCAGTTCTAGTAGCCCCTGTACCTGGAAAACCATTGATACTGTACATTTCAGCACAAGAAAGGTCGGTTGGAGCGTTGTTGGCCCAAGAGAATAGCGAAGGGAAAGAAAATTCTCTTTACTACTTGAGCAGAATGATGACGCCTAATGAGCTGAATTACACGCCAATTGAAAAGTTGTGTTTGGCGCTAGTCTTCTCGATTCAAAAGCTGAAGCACTACTTTCAAGCTCATAGTGTTAACCTCATTTCCAGAGCAAATCCCATCAAGTTTGTGATGTCAAAACCGGTCCTCAGTGATCGACTAGCAAGATGGTACCTCCAGTTTCAACAATTTGAGATTACATACATCCCTCAAAAGGCTGTAAAAGGACAGGCATTGGCAGACTTCCTAGCAGATCACCCGATACCTGATGACTGGGAGCTAACTGATGAACTTCCCGACGAAGATGCAATGGTCGTTGAAATTCAATCTCCGCGGAAAATGTACTTTGATGGTGCTGCACAATGTGATGAAGCTGGTGCTGGTGTGGTGTTTGTTACTCCACAGGGAGAAGTTCTACCATACTCCTTCACTTTGTCACAACATTGCTCCAACAATGTCGCTGAATATCAAGCACTAATACTTGGACTTGAAATGGCCATCGACATGAAGCAGTTGCAGTTGCAAGTCTTTGGTGACTCTCAGTTGGTGATCAATCAACTCTTGGGAAGCTACGAAGTCAAGAAGCCTGAATTACTCCCCTATCATGGTTATGCTCAGAAATTGATAGGATGGCTTGGTGATGTGACTTTTCAGCATGTTCCTAGGAGGGAAAATAAGAAAGTGGATGCTTTAGCTGCTCTAGCTTCAGCGCTTACTCTGCCAGATCAAACACAAGTGACTATCTGTCAAAAATGGGTAGTACCTCCGTCAAATGAGGATGAAAGCGTGGAAAGTGAGCTTGAGCATCTCGTAGCTGTTTCTGAAGCTGCAAAGGAAGACTGGCGACAACCCATCATTGACTACTTAAGTTATGGGATACTGCCAGAAGACTCTAGAAGAAGAACTGAGATTCGTCGTCGTGCACCTCGATTCCTTTACTATAAGGATACCTTCTATAGAAGATCTTTTGAGGGGATACTCTTGCGATGTCTGGGGGAGGACGAAGCAGTCCAAGCTTTGCAAGAAGCACATTCAGGAGTATGTGGATCACATCAATCTGGACCAAAGCTCCACTTCCACATAAAAAGGATGGGATATTATTGGCCAACGATGGTGAAAGATTGCTTAGACTATGTTCGAAGATGCAAGGCTTGACAGTTTCATGAGAATTTTATACATCAGCCTCCCGAAATATTACACCCGACCGTCGCATCTTGGCCATTTGACGCTTGGGGGTTGGATGTCGTTGGTCCTTTGCCGAAATCTTTCGGTGGACACTTGTACATCTTGGCTGCAACTGATTACTTCTCAAAATGGGCCGAAGCTGTCGCTCTTAAAGAAGTGAAGAAGGAGAATGTTGCGAACTTCATCCGAGTAAACATCATCTACCACTTCGGCATTCCTCGTTACATAATAATGGACAATGGCAAGCCATTTGATAACAAATTGATGAACAAGATTTGTGATCTTTTCGGCTTCAAGCAGCATAAATCTTCTATGTATCATGCTACCGCCAACGGTCTAGCTGAAGCGTTCAATAAGACTTTGTGTAACTTGTTGAAGAAGGTCGTCTCCAAGTCCAAACGAGATTGGCATGAACGAATGGAAGAAGCTTTGTGGGCATATAGGACGACTTACCGCACACCAACGCAAGCAACCCCATATTCGCTTGCTTATGGAGTTGAAGCAGTCCTACCACTTGAGCGCCAAATCCCTTCTTTACGACTTGCTATTCAAGAAGGGCTCACCGAAGAGGAAAATGCTCGATTGCGTCTTGTAGAGTTAGAAGCACTTGATGAGAAAAGGCTGGAGGCTCAACAAAATCTTGAATGTAATCAAGCCCGTCTATCTCGTGCGTTCAACAAAAAGGTTCGCTTGAGGTCCTTCCAAGTGGGAGATCAAGTCCTTGCAGTAAGAAGACCCATCATCGTTTCCCATAAGTTTGGGGGAAAATTCACCTCAAAATGGGATGGACCATATGTCGTACAAGAAGCATATTCAAGTGGCGCTTACAAGCTTGTTGATGCGGATGGCTTGAGGATCGGTCCTATCAACGCAAAGTTCTTGAAAAAGTACTATCCTTGAAGCGAGATGACACTCCTTAAGGCACGAGCATAAACTGCATGTAACTCCTGGCCCGCAAGAGTATAAACTGTGCACGGCCCAAAAAAAAAATGTCCACTAGGTTGAAAATCTCGCAAGAGGCGGCCTAGGCAAAAGTTAGGACACAAAAAAAAAGAAAAACAAAACTCATTTTTCTGAACTACGGTATGACTTGATCCTCTTCACCGAGGTACGTAGGCGCTTAGAGTTTTATTCTAAGTTCAGTCGCATGACTCAAAAAAAAAACGCATCCCCCTATGCGTTGTTCAAAATGAAGTTCGCCTAATCAGGCGCATGGAGATCGTACATACAAGCATCCTTTTGCTTCGGTTTGAACTTTCACTATATATCAGTAGTCCAACGAAGGCAAATCTCCATGACAAATGGGTTTCTCCAATGGAATGACTGTAATCCCTTAGCAAGTGGTTAAATCAAGGAGTTAAAGTCTGCAAAATCATTGGTCTCCAAATTGAAGGCCTCAAATCTGGCAACTCTTTGAGTTGGAGTCCAAAGCCATCACAACTGCACGGCGAAGCCTTCCAATATGTTAGTCTTCAAGCTAAAGTTTTAAATTCATCATATCTGCAAGTTGAAGTCTTAGAATCCAGCAAGCCTTCAAATTCAATCCTTCAAATCCGTCAAGTTGGAATAAAATATCTAAGGTGGATTTCCCGAATTTATCTGGGATGATCCGGAGGGTTTCCAACTTTGATTTTTTGGATACATATTAGATTAATAAGTCTAGTTTCCTGAGAATTTAGAGGCTCATGATTTTGATGTTCCTACATCGAGATATGAATTTTCTCAACGAAACTGCGCAAATCTGAAACTATCGACGTTTTAGCATGTATTGTCAACTTCTTGAATTTATCTGGAACTATTCCGATTGTTATTGGCTTTGATTTTTGGACACATGATATATTTATGAGTCTAGTTTCTTTGGAATTTTGCGACTCGTGATTTCAATGCCCCTACGTCGAGATGTGAACTTTTTGGCGAGACTGCTCGAATCTGAGAAATATTGGCGTTTCAGCATGTAGAGCCAAATTCTTGGATTTATCTGGGATGATCTATATGTTTGTTGACTTTGATTTTTGGATACATGCTATATTTATGAGTCTAGTTGCTTGATAATTTTACGGCTCGCGATTTCAACGCCCCTACGTCGAGATATGAATTTGTTGGCGAGACTGCTCGAATCTGAGAAATATTGGCGTTTCAGGTTGTAGAGCCAAATTCTTGCATTTATCGGGGATGATCTATATGTTCGTTGACTTTGATTTTTGGATACATGATAGATTCCTAAGTTTAGTTTCTTGAGAATTTTGCGGCTCATGGTTTCAACGCTCCTACATCGAGATATGAATTTTTTCTTGGCAAAACTGCGCGAATCTGAAACTATCGGCGTTTCAGCATCTAAAGCCGCCCGCAAGAACTTCGAGACATTAACAACAAAGATAAAGCAAAGCCCAATACAATAGAAATGTGCAATGAAACAAGTAAATGGTCCTTGATGTTTAAGCACGAAAGAGATATCAATGAGAACTGCAGTATAAACCAAAACGCAAGAAGCTTTTATTACTATCGAGAACATCAACTAATCAAAGGCAGGAAAATAAAAGGAGAGCAAAAAAAAAATGTTCCTATAGACTAATCTAAACACAATTTATAATTGATTAAGTCTTGGCGCATCGCTTCTAGACGCTCCTTCTTCTGCTCCAAATCAATCAAGTCGTCAGCACTCGATAAGTCTACGTCAAAGCATGCATCGAACTCATTGCTAGCAGTCGAGGCTCCTAATTTGGCTTCTTCAACTTCTTTCTCGGCGACTTCTAAGAGGGCTTCTAAATCTCTCTCCATTTTTCGCAGCTTCTCTATCTTCTCCTTCACCTTATCTAGGGATTGATGGAGAGAGGATACTTCTGCAACCTTTTCGTACTCTTCAAGCATGGCATTCGAAAGACGCTCTCCAGCTGCTATAAACGACTCTTTTCTTGCAGCTTCCACATCCTTATCATGCAGAGTTGATTGTGCCTGGTCATATGAAGCAGCAAACTCAAAGAAGGAGTTCAATAATTTTATCTGAGGTGAAACATCCACATCCTTGCCATCCATCTCTTCGAGGATCACTTGGATCTCATCTTCAAGGGACGAAGCGCGATCTACATCACTTCTCGAGAGCTTACCTTGAATCACATCCCAAAGAGTAGAGATAAACTTCTTTCGATGGTTTATGACAACCTTCTTTCCATCGAACACGGACACCGAAACTGCTGGGCGCTTGTGTATATCAGAACTCAATCTTTCTCTAACTTCATCACAAGGAAGGGAGGTTGAATCTTTTCCTACTCTGGCTGTAAAAGGTGGTTGCATTAAGTCTGGACCAGATACAGACTCAGTACTATCTTGTGACCCTTCTCTTTGCAATACTCTGAGACACTTGGCTGCACAAGAAAGACGAGAAATTAGTAAAGGTCACTGAGGTATACCTGGTAAACTAAAAGTTTATCTTATCATACCTCTTTAATGGGAGCTGTTATAGTCTTCGAAGGGCTACCAAACTTGTCAGAGATTTCAACCACAGGAGTTTTAGTATCTTCCAAGCTGCTTGGACGTGCTTTTACTCTCTTAAAGTTACGATCTCCATTGCTACTCTCGCTCCTTTCTTGGGATAGTCTTTTGGAAGAATAGATGACTTGAGCAGGACACTCTTCTCCTAAAACATTTGAAGGCAATTGAGCTTCCTCTCCTTGGTGCTGCCCAGACAACTTAGCGTTTGAAGCACAAGGGATGTTAGTATTGGGGACTTCATTTGCACATACTTCATCTGATTCTTCCAAGAGTGCGGCAGCAATTGGCCCAACAGCATTCATTAAAGTCTGTAGGTGTTTGTCAAGGAAATCCCCGTGCGTCTTCTTCCACCAGGTCTGGTAGTCAGCTGAAGAGAGTTTCTTTACATTGGAAGTGATTGAAGGAAAAACTGCTCGTGACATAGATCGATCCATCGTGCAAATCCTCCAAAACATGAGCCCTTCATCTAAAGATACATCGCGGACATCATTCCCCAAAATATCAGGCTTGTTTTGATAAAACCCAAATTGATGACTGAAGCGATGTGGACTATATGGCTCAATGATGAATGAATTATCGCACCTCAGAGAGAGATAGTTAAAACGGATTTTCATAAAATAACTTGACTCCAGCTCTGGCGCTCTACCACCATCTACATAATAGTAAGGGTGAGAATTATTCAGCATGGTTGATGTCCAAATCGCGCTTTCCCCAATATGAATGCGCCTTCTCGCGTCACTTTTGTCAAAATACTTCGCACCACCTTCCCCTGAGTAGGCCACCATCTTGGGAATAGATGGTCCATGGGTAAGTGGATAATGAGTTTTAAAATAATGGGCAAGCCAGCCATAAACATAATGAATAGGGAAGCAAACTTTAATTTGATCAAGTTGCGAGGAAGATGAATTCTTATTCAAGCCATTATAGATACTTGCCAAAACTGGAATAGCACCTTCCGTCCACTCGCCATGATGTTTGCCATCTTGAAAGTCCCTGGACGAATGAAATCACCTTTCTTATTTGGGAAGACGAAAGCGCATAACCAACAGGACAAGAAAGCTGCCAAATATGTATCGTCTCTTTTGTCATAAGTCACCCCAAGCTTGTAAAATACCGCGTCTTCTGTGTTTGACCATGTTGTCGTATCAGGTAAAGTCCCAGAAGGATTATGTGTCTATTTGAGACGAGCAGATTTCTTTTCCTTCCTTGGTGGAGCAGGTTCATACCTTAAAGGTTTCTTGCACCAAAATTTTATCCACTTGCTCAATGAGACTTCTTGGTCGACACCCCGGAGATGATGGAAGGCTGCGAATAAATATTCACAAGCTCGAGAAACATATCTTGTTCTTCTCTGGTCTAATCCTGTAAGTTCCTTGGCCTCAGGAACCACTTCTTCATAAAGAGAACCCCAAATAGGTAAGCCTCCAAGAACATGTAAGTCCCAAAGGGAAATGGATAATTCGCCAACAGATGTAAGGAGTGTATTCGTCTTGGGGCACCAAGCTTCACAGAATGCTTGCAGAATATCTGAATTGCGATCGTAAGTGAAAAGTGAAGTGTAAACCGCGTCATAAATCTGAGCCATGCCCAAGATTTCTTGACTCCTCCCAAGTATATCTTCAGCCCATTCCCAATACCCTGGAATGTGACGATACTCTCCCTCAATCGTTACGGTGCCTCCCCAGCATACCTCTCCTTGAATTATACAACGAGCTAAGCATGGTAGTGCAGACGCAATGTTGGCATGATGATGGTTCGGTGCTTGGAGTGACCACATCTTGGATGATCGATTAGAATTTTGGGTTTTCTCCGACGTCCAGTTTGCCATATGAAGCGGATTCCTCAAAGAAGGCCACGGACTAGCATATCGCCCAGCTAGTATGGTATGAGTCAAGAATCTAGTTTGGTATGTGCCATCTTCAGTCTCAACTACGAGATACCTTAGTTTGGTGGATGGGGAAGTGTAGTGTCTGAAGTAAACCATCTCTTCAAGCTGCAAAGGACAAGAGAAGTTATTAGTAGCAGACTTGGACATATATCCATAGGTACAAAGACCTTGACAAATGAACTCCCTAAATTCTTAAGGCGGGGACGAGTATCCATCTCTTTGCGCCGTAATATTACCTTACCATTCTTAGGGCGGGGACGAGTGTCCATCCCTTTGCGCCGTAAGATTACCTTACCGTTCTTAGGGCGGGGACGAGTAACCATCCCTTTGCGCCGTAAGATTACCTTACCGTTCTTAGGGTGGGGACGAGTGTCCATCCCTTTGCGCCGTAAGATTACCTTACCGTTCTTAGGGCGGGGACGAGTGTCCATCCCTTTGTGCCGTAAGATTACCTTAACGTTCTTAGGGCGGGGACGAGTAACCATCCCTTTGCGCCGTAAGATTACCTTACCGTTCTTAGGGAGGGGACGAGTAACCATCCCTTTGCGCCGTAAGATTACCTTACCGTTCTTAAGGCGGGGACGAGAATCCATCCCTTTGCGCCTTAATATCACCTTCTCATGCATGGGTCATTCTCTTGAACAAGAACTCATCATTGTCGTTTGGACAAAAAAAAAAGAGAAGGAAAAATATGACAAAACGAAGCGCGAATCAGGAGAAAAAAAAATTACCTGGCACTCTAATGCTTTCGAATTGGACTCAAGCTTCCGTTAAAGAGAGCAAACAAATTGGTGCTCTAAGAATGAGAAGGGCGCAACTATTTATAGGGTTAAAAAAAAAACTGTCCAAATCCGAATAAAATATGGAAGTTGAATCCTAATAGGACCCTTATGTTGTTGGAGAAACTTTCGGACCAAGGACATGTATGATTTGCAGCGGCGGCGCTATGCGAATCCTTGTTTGATTCAGAAATAATTTCCAATTTGTCCGTAGAGTAATCTTCCACTTCTGAAAATAGGAGTAAAAGCAACATTTATTGCTTGGGTATTATTTTACATGGCAACAACAAGAAAAAGAAAACAAGTGGCAATTTATTTTACCGACGTGGGATCAGGTGCTAGGCGGCAACTATAAGCTGTTTACAACATTAATTAGGTAGCTGGCCTCTTCCTTATCCAAGTAGACATCAAATAAAGCTACTCGACTCCTAACGGGATTTAACGAAAGTGAGCAGTCGAATTATATACTTGTGATATGTCAATTGAGCAAGTGATTGAAGAATTAATATTTAATTACCATGTCTACTTAGTTGGACCAATATGAGATGATGAGCATGCTTATTGAGGCATTTGTAACAAAAAAAATGTTGATGGCATTGATTAGTACTTTCAAGACTGGTCTTTAAAGTATGTGTACTCCGACACGTCTTGAAGTAGGGGGAATTTGTGGACAATGATATTTTATCAAATTTAAATCCACAAGAAATTCGGATTATATTCAAAATATATTAGTCCAAATAATTAATTATGGGCTAATATAATTGAGTTAATTATTTAGGTCCAATAAATATAGATTTAATTAGAGGAGTTCAAATGCATTGGGCTAGCCCATTTAATTAGGCTAAAAATGATAAGCCCACTTTGTCAAGCCCAAGATGTCATCTTATTCAAGAGGCCCAAATTGATGCCACATGTCAAATGATGTGGCACGCCAAGTCAAATAAAGGAGCCTATAGGGTCATGCCACGTGTCAACATGATGCAGCATGCCTAGACAAATCAAAGATCAATGAAGATGCGTCATGTGTACAAGTGACATGTTCTGGTCAATCAAATATCGACATGTCAGCTTAATTCTGATTGGTCGAAAGAAGTCTGCCCTTATCACAACTCCTCCATCCTACAACTATAAATAGGGGTCTCATAATTCAGAAAAAGGACAGAAATTCTAACAAGAAGCAAGAGAGAGCTCGCGGATCAAACACTGCAGATTTCTCTACAAGCTAAAAGCATTCAAGCATTCAAGTATTTCTCTAGAAGTTCTAGAGATCCAGACGAAGATTCAAGATCAAGCTTCAAGCCCTTGAATCCAAGTACAAGTTCAAGATCAAGACCACCAGATTCAAGATCAAGCTCAAAAGCCCTTGAATTCAAGTACAAGTCAAGATCAAATCCATCAAGTTCAAGAATAAGCTCAAAAGCCCTTGAAATTATTGTTGAAAAGACGAATCAGAGGAATAATAGAGATTGTAACACTCATATTCTGAAATCAAATACAAAGATTGTTGCGATATTTTCCTGTCTTGATTATTATTTTCTCGACGCGAATTTTATTGTCTACACACATTTCTCGAGGTATTTAGATGTGATTGGGGCAACTTTTTGGGAATTTGGGCTTTAAGCGAAAAAGAGTTGACTCAAAGTTGACTTTTAGGGAAACGGACCTTTTTCGGGGATCCGTCGATTCCAAGAGGTCCGGATAGTCATTTAGAACTTGTGTGCATAATTGGTTCAGTTCCCAATGTACTCGAGTGCATTTTCAGACTTGGGTTGGGAAGTTGGATTTGAGGTATCGAGGGTTGACTCGGTCAATGAAACCTCCGTTGGGAATTCTGTGGCCCCGAGTACGTTCGTAGCGTATTTTTATGTGTGCCTGCATATATGGTATGTGAGCAGATGGCCTCGGGTGATAGTTGGAATTTCTTGTTGAGATTGTGATTTTGGGGATTCTAGTGTCTAGTGCCAGCTATGTCGGCACCATTACTGCAAAAGCGGCACCGCTATAGCGGTTTCCAGGCCACAGAAGTGGCTAGTGCATTTGTTGGCTGACCATCGTGGCGGTCTGAGTGGCCGTTGAGGCGGGACAGTCGTAACGGTCCTGTTGTCATGGAAGCAGTATCGGGCAGATTCTTTATTATTTTGACTTTGGAGTTTTTGAGAGCTTTTCAAGGTGGTTCTTGAGAGAAACTCTTGGTGGTAAGTTCTTCTATTTCCTTTACTATTAAGGGTTTGATGATTAAAAAAGGGTTCTAAGAGTTCTTCTTTCTAGGCTTCTAAATCTTGATTTATTGATTGGGCTAGCTTATTTAAGCATGGAATTGATGACTAGAACCTATTATTGCATGATTCTTCCAAATTAGTGACTAATTTATGGGATTAAAAGTTACAGTTTGTACCCAAATTTGGAGGTTTTACCTAAAATCCGAATTTGAGTAATTTGTTGATTATTCTAGCTTGTAATGGATGGGAATTGATCACTTAGAGCTTAATTTCATGTTGAGACCTATAGATTTCTAATTTGCCCTTTGTAGTTCATAAACCCTATTCTTTAGGTTGGGGATTTGGGTCTTGAATAGAAGTAGGGTTTGATTGAAGTTCTTCTTGATTCTAATTTCATGATTCGAATATGCTTAGACTTTCATTATCTCAAGGCTCAAAGGAAAGGAAAGACTAAGGTGCGATTGTTGGAGACTTTGTTGTTCAGCCTTCTAGGTATGTTACAATTTACCCTATGGTGAGACTTCGATTAGCGAAGCATATAGTTAGATGATATTGTCGGAGAATGCATGTAAACCTTTTGGTATGAAGTTGGGTTGGATATTGCCTTAGGTTGGGCTTTGTTATATGATTTGGGGCTAGCCACCCCGTTGTGTGTTACTTATCTTGTTCTATTATTATATCTCGGGCCACGTGGAGATAGTAGATATTGGTGACTATTGATATATCTTGATGACGCTATTGTAGCACCTTACTTGTTACTATTTTGAGACGAGGACTGTGATTCTATTTCGGCTTATTATGTAACCTTTTATTGATATTGTTGGTGTGTCCATGTGTGGTACTGTTGATACTGACTTGATTAATGACATTGAACTCATACATTGCACGCATTCTCATCCTCCATGATATACTATTGATACATTGATGATATACAAGGAAACACTGTTATGAGCTGAGCTCAATTGGATGAGAGTGACGTGAGGATCAATGTCCGATGTTTATCCCGAAATCGAGGTATGAGTGCTGGTAGCGATTGCCGAGGTCTTTGCTGGAACCATGAGGGTACATGGACTTCACGGGTCCCCCAGAAGTTGTGCTGCCGAGATGTGATGTTCCATCATCGGAGTACATGTGTACATGTGATATATTTGTGATATACGGATTCAGATTGAATATACTGAGACTTGGCACAATTGGGTTTAGATGCCATAACATAGGTGATGACTTGTACTTGATTACTGGCTCGTGTTGACTTATACCGTGTTGATTTACCTGTTTATCTTACTTTATTGCCTTAATATATGTTAGCTAATCTTAATCGGCCTATGATACCTACTAATACTTGTTGTTTGTACTGACCTGTACTTGTTGCATCCTTTTATGAATGCAAAGTTCCAGATGGGTTCGACCTCTACTTCTCGTGGCTGATAGTAGTTTGAGGGTTGTTGTTTCGAGTCTTACAAGGTGAGCACGAGGACGTTCGCCGCCTTGAAGATTCTTCTTTATTTATGTCTTATTTGATACTCTGACACATATTGAGACCATTGATGTATTATTATTACTTCCAGACTTGTAAATTCTAGTTAGATGCTCTTGTATGATCGGACCAGATACTGGGGTGGTTTTGATGTATTTCTGCATTATTATCTATTTATATGGCAGACTTGCGTAATTCTATCTCTTCCGTTTATTTATTTATTTATTTATTCATGTTTTTATGATTGTTGGGATAAGGGTTCGCTTTCCGAGATGAAAAAGGTGGGTGCTCGCGTGACTTAGTGAAATTGGGCCGTGACACAAGTAAATGAACAAGTAAATTCTTTTGGTTAGAAATTTTAGTCATATTTCATATGAAGTAGTTGAAACGATGATTCAAAATTGAAATGTAGTCCTCTTGACAAGTTATTAGTAACTATTATTACCTATGGTCAAATAGTTCTTATCATGAGTGTGATGGATCCTCTACAAATGACTTAACTATTCACATACATGACAACATTAACTAACCATACCCTTTATAGCATGAACATGAACAACACTCAATCAGATTTATATTTAACCTATATTCAAAACTATCACATGCTTATTTTTCATAATTCTATTGTAAACAACCTTCTAAGGTTCATATTCTACCATTATATGACCATATATTGACTCCCCAGTAGAAACATAATCTCACAGTATTTTGAAATGAAATGAATATCACTACACATAGTCGACTAAGTAGTTAGCAATTCCTTCAAGCGTAGGCAATTTTCCTTAACCATTTTTTAGGCTAGAATTTAGAACAAACATCGTAATAAACAGATTTAGGTCCACAGAATCAAACAAACAGCCACAACCATTGGCCGATCACATTTCAGTCCGTTAAACCAAACAAACGACGAGAAATACTTGAACGACTACATTTCTACTTCTACTAAATTAAAGACAAAGAGAAGACGAGTGTGATTACCTGATTCGTGACAGCGAACTGAGGCCGTTGTCGTCATCGAGTCCTCGAATCTGCTCGAAGTAGTTTGTTGTTTAGCCGAGAACTTGATAGAAGATTTTGATAACCAAAAAGACTTAGAGTTAAAAAATAGAATTTTCTGAGAACCCATGTTTTAAAGCAATAGGAATTTTATGAGAGGGAAAAGCTTATAAGAATAAAAGGGATTTTTTGTGGTTGTTCAACCTATCATAAAACAGCCCTCAAAGGCCAGTATTTATAGCCGAAGGTTGAGGTGTTTCAACAGCTTCTTCAAGAAGCTTTTTAACTTTGAATTTCGAATTAAAAGGGGGGAAAACTTCTGAAATTTTGAAAAGATGAAATGATGCAGAAAAAGAGACAGATTCTCACCTTTTCAGATGGATTTGAAAGCTATAGATTTGTTGGGACTCCGAATCTAGTGGATTCTTCATGGTTTTAGGCACAAACGGACTGAAACGAGCCTTTACCCTGTGGATTGTTGGAAGATCGGCCTAGAAACCCAGAGATCCTTGTGTGCTTTTCAATTTAGGGGCTGATTCGACTTGGACGAGTTTTTCGAAGCTCTGTCACTTGACAAAAAGGGGGGAAAGGGATTGGGGTTGGTAGTGAAGGTGATGCCGCTCTTTTTCCGATGGTCCGACAGGTGTGGTAGCGGTGAAGTGATAGTGATGGGGAATAGGCTAAGGTTGATGGTTTGGTTGAAGAGAGGGGGGTCATTTGGTTAGGATCATTTGGTTACTGATTAGAGACTTAGGAGGGTCTTTAGTTTTAGGTGGGTTTGGGCTGGGTCAAGGTGTAAATTGGGCTGCTATGTTTTGGGCCACATATTTTGGGTTAGGGAAAAAGGAGATTGGTCCAATGTTATGGTAGATGAATTATTTTCTAATCCCTTTTTTACTTCAATCAATTGATTAAAATATGCTACTTTGTTCTAATTAATTCCCAAAAAATGTATACCTATATAAATTACAATAAAAGTAATATATAAATTACAATACAAGTAATTTAATATACGTATTTAGTTTTAAAATAGAATAAGAGATAATTAATATAGTAACAAATAGGATTAAAGGAAAAATACCAACACCTATATTGATATAGGAATATCAAATTATTTTCGAGTGATTTTAATTGCAAAGTATGATGTTTTAGTAAAAAAAAAAAAGATGTTTTTGTAATTTCTAAGAAAACAATAAAACAGTTCTTAATTTTAGAAAATATATCTCTAAAAATAGTGTAGTAATTAGTGAAAATATTTTTAGTTCATTTTGGGGAATTTTCAGGATTGAGAACTATAGTGAAATTAAATGATCGAAAAAGGAAGGCCAAAATTGGGTGTCAACACCTGCTCCTCTGTCTTGCAGAATTAGCTTTCAGCGAGTAGACTGATAGAGGGACCAAGTTCCTCTATGCCTTCTAGAGATTTTGCTGCTTCTTCTGTTGTTGTGGGGACCAGGTTCTTCTGTGCCACATTTTTAGTTCATGGGAGGATGTCTTACCATTTTTTTTTTGCCACGGCCAAGATTATGACCTTTTTTGCCATTTCCAAAAGACACACTCCCTCCTTGGTAGGCCTTGAGTGAGAGGAAATCATCCACTCTTTCAGTTATATGCCTTGAGCAGTCACTATCCAAGTAAACATTATTAAAATAATTTTTGACTGCCTTGTAACACCCCGTACCTTTAACCTAAGCTTTGACCATGATCCTAGACTTAGAAAACCAGATAAAGAATGTGGGAATTTGAAATTTCCTCTTCAGTTGTAAGATGGTGGTTTACGCCCATGAATAGTGACCGTATTTCCGTAGACGGTCCGTAATTCAAGTCGTAAACTCCTACCAAGGATTTCTGAGCATTCTGGAATTTGGCATTTGGATGTCAAATGGTTAAATACGGACCGTATTTCAAAATATGGCCCGTATTTCAAAATGTATTTGGAATTTGGGAAAACTTCCTTGATAAAAGTTGTAGATCTTTGAAATACCTTTCCAACGGTATATTATGGGGGTCAAACAGACATATGTGCAAAGCGTTATGACCATTTTACTGAAGAGACGCAGTGCAGTCCGTATTTCAAAATACGGACCGTATTTCAAAATACGGCCAGCATTTAACTGGGCCGAAAATCCAATTTTTCCAGAACAGTATATATTCGTCCGTATCAGTTAACATCATTATTTTTCATTCCTTCATGCCCTAGAACGACCTCCTACCCTCTTCCATCATCAAGAACACCAAGGTAAGCCTACTCTAATTATTCCAACTCAATTCTCACATATACTCTAATAATCTAAGCAAGAAATTATTGTTCCTAATCTAGGGTTTTCAATAAAACCCATCTCAAGGTTCAAGAATCAAGAGTTAGGAAATCTTCTTCAAAACTCAAGTCTCTAATTCAAGTTTTGGAGCAATTAAGGTATGTAGAACTTCCATCCACATGTGGGAATCTCTATGTTCTTCCCCATGCTCCGTTTCTTGATATATATGAAGTTCAAATCCTAGGGCATTAAACCCAACATATTGGTAGCCCGTATTAATGTACATGAATGTTGTATCTATATTGGTTATTGTATTCCTAATCTTCCATTACGGTTATTAGGAACCCTAGCTTAATCCATGAATCATGAATTCTTCCTCATGTGTTCTCATTATGTTTATATGAAACTTTATGATTTTATCTAGCAAGTTACAAGTATGTTTTCAAGTCAATTATATATATATAATTATGAACTATTGCTATTACTTATGAATAAAGAATATGTTTGCAAGACTATGACAAGTTATCTCATGAAACCATATTACAAGATATTTCATGAAACCATGTTACAAGTTATTTTGTGAAATCATGATTACAAGTTATTTACAAGTTATTTCACGAAAATCATGGGCTTCTTAGCCAATTATATCATGTTCATGTTTTTGGGAATTGCTTAGTGAACTGAGAAGGCTCAGATAGCTTGAAACTACGTTGCCACCGTAGGATAAGGGTTGTCAGCAAGGAGGCAACACCTTCATTATGTAGTTTGGATCCTTACATGCTTATTATTACTTAAATCTCATATCCCTAGAAAGGTGTGAGTGTTTTGCTGGTAGGACGCAAGTACCAGAATCATGTTGTCGGTTATACTATAGCGTTCCCCACGTTACAAGCAGTTTTACATACATGTATTTCCAT
The DNA here is from genome assembly GCF_019175385.1 of Lycium barbarum. Classification (NCBI taxonomy): domain Eukaryota; kingdom Viridiplantae; phylum Streptophyta; class Magnoliopsida; order Solanales; family Solanaceae; genus Lycium; species Lycium barbarum. Next base: position 81,617,200 of record NC_083341.1, read on the forward strand.
TGATTTACTATTTTCAGACTTTACTCACGTTTCATGCTCATGTTCAAGTTACATTCAATTTCAGTTCATGTCCTATACCTATGTTGTGTCATGTTCTTCATTTCAGCAGGTTTTACATACTAGTACTATTCACCATGTACTAATGTCCCTTTTGCCCGGGGCTTGCACTTCACGGTGTAGATACCCGTTTTCAGGAGCATACATCTGCACAGTAGGATCACTTCAGTTATCAGCTTATGGGTGAGCCCCACTCCTCTCGAGGTTCAACATAGAGTCTGCATTAGTATTCAAATTATGGTAGTCCAGGGCCATGTCCTGGTAGTTAGTAATCAGACATGTTGTAGAGGTTTCATAGACAGATGTTAGTTCACAGAGTCAGTTGTGCTTTCATGTTTGCAGACTATTATGTTGTCATGATATTTCACGTTATGAGATAATTTCAAGGCTTTATTCCGCAAATTACATTTTCATGATTCATTTAAATTGCATCATATAGATTATATTTTTTTGATGCCCATGTTGACAAGCAAGCTATGAGGTTCGCTCGGACACATGCAAGCAAGGCCCGAGTGCCGTGTTATGCCCAGGCCATGGTTCGGGGCGTGACTAAGCTTGGTATCAGAGCCCTAGGTTCAAGTGTCTTAGGGAGTCTATGAAACCGTGTCCAGTGGGGTCACTTTTATATTTGTATGGCGCCCACACATATAAACAGTTGACCACCAAGACATTTAAGATTGTCTCACTTCTTTCAACTCTAGATCGTGCAATAGTGCTATGTTCTCAGAAATCACTCGGACTCGTGTGTTCTTTCCCGTTCTACCGAATACGCCACGTCTTAATGGATGGGGAAGATGTAGATCTAATCATTATCGATGTGTTGCTTTCAGATGGAGTCATCAGGAATTATTCTAATTCGTGCCATGAAGCTTAGAGCGGTAAGTAACATTCTTTTTCCATCGAATTCTGAACGTATCAAACGAGGCTCAAGACTAGCTAAATAGTGCATGGTGTGTTTATCAGGTGATAGTACCATTTGAAAGGCACGTTTCGATATGGTAGTACACGTAGGTTATATACCCTATAGAATAAATTTATTTGGACTCTTTGACCATAGAGGTATAATATAAGGATGATGGTTCAGATTTAAGACCACACGAGGTAGCATGTTATGAAGTTAACTGCAGGAGGCATAAATTGTCCACAGTAGTTTTGAGCAGGAAATAGCCTAAGAGCCAACCACTTGTAATACTAGAAATTCTTGACTTTTTAAGGATATATATATTTTTTGCCATATGATCTATGCACATGACTAGGAAGGGACTGATGTGATAAGAAAATCGCGAGCAAACGATCTTGATTTTTTTTAGGGTTAGTTTTAAATTATTTAAGCTTATTCAGATCAGACCTAGAGAGTATGACGTTAGTAAGTTACTACAAGAAGCAGATATTACTATGAGATAAAAGATATGACAATTCACTTTTAGGTTATGTGATTAAGTATTTATCCCTGATGTGTATAGTATAATATAATTTTGAAAGTGTATAGGGAGTTTGGGGTTAGTTGTCCAATTCCTTGTTTGAGACAGACGAAATTTCCCTAAGTGTGATCCATGTCTATAGTTCAGAAAGATAGTACACAACCCCAAAATAGAGTCAGATAAGGAGGAAACGTTAGAAATAACTTTATGCTTCACTTTAGTACTCAGAGAAGAATTAGAGAATATGATGCTAGCAAGTGGTTAACAGAAGCATAGTAAGTAAGTTTGAATAGATACAGTGAATTAGAAATTTTCAGCAAAGTTAGTAGAAGTACGATTTGAGTTACTTAGTCAAGTTAGCACTACTAAGTGGGTAACTGTCTGAATCCACCGAAGGCGTGTTAGACCCCAAAGGGTTTAAGTTAAATTTCAGGTATAGAAATTGGTGAAAGAAGAAAACCATCTAAGCAGTAAGAGAGCAAGCTACAGAACAAGAGCCTTTAAGTGTTATCAGAAAAGAGTTTTCCCCAAGACTGACAAGGCTAGTATGCCAGTTATGTACATTAGAAACCCGTTCATTTAAGTAATCCAGTTTTCCCAGTAAGTAAGACTTGCTTGAAGTAAGCGGAAGAAATGAGTTGTCAGTATTTTAGAGGAAATTAGCAGATCCACTAGATGACCACTTATCGCTAACTCGAGAGATCCACAGGCTTTAAATGTCAGCTTTTGAACTAAGGGGGAGATCGTGCGATAAGGTGCCGATATAGATTATGTGTTTCGTAAGTTGATAGGTGTTAAGGAGATTATGTTAGAGGATCACATTTTCATGTAGCCAAGATAAGATGTGTAAAATGTGATTTTTGTCATGCTGTTGAGATCAAGTACTAGGTAATTATGTTATAAAATAAAGTTTTAGAGAGAATAGCGGGTTTTAAAGGTATAATGGTTCCAATTCCAGAGTAATTCATGCACTATGTGGTACTAATGCCCAGACATACTCTACTCGTGCCTTTCGTACCCATATCATGCCCATGTTAGAGCTTTACACTCCACGTTTAAGATACAAGAATTAAGACCTCATACAACAGTAAGCTATGCAAGGGAATGTCCTCTCATGTCTGGCACTTCTGGTGTGCTCATGTCTAAAGTTAAAAACCGCATTCAGGTCTCACGTATCTATCATGCTTTTATACTCATGTCTATGTTCTAGTATCTAAGTGCTTTTCAAATCTGATGATGATCTTGACCCCTATGATTATTTTATCCATGTTACCACATACTTGTGCCCCAATCCATTTCGCTATGCATCCCACTTATAGCGGTATTGTAACAATGATGCTGTTAGATGATAATGAAGGTGAACCAAGATAGATGTCCTACCCATGATTCTATGTAATTTGCGCTTATGTTTCTTTGGCTAATGTTTTAAACCATCTCGTAGCTTGGCACAAAGGATGCCCTTATCTTTTCTGAAGTACCTATATAATTTTTATGTTCAATGTGACTTTCTACCCATGTCTTAGAGGCTCGAGGAATGAATTATTCATGCCTATAATCTATATTTTTCATGAGCCTTATTTATAACAAGGGAAATTACTCACGGTGATAAAAGTAAGCTATGTTGAATCATGTCCCATCTTTTCAGTATATCTAAGTTCTAAAGGTAATACTCTATCCATGCCTTACGTCTATGAGTACCCAAGAGTTAGCCTACAATTGTACTCCACGCAAATCACACTCATGTCATATTATCAGCTCAATACTCATGAAAATACGGCCAGTATTTAACTAGGCCGAAAATCCAATTTTTCCAGAACAGTATATATTCGTCCGTATCAGTTCACATCATTATTTTTCATTCCTTCAAGCCCTAGAACGACCTCCTACCCTCTTCCATCATCAAGAACACCAAGGTAAGCCTACTCTATTTATTCCAACTCAATTCTAACATATACTCTAATAATCTAAGCGAGAAATTATTGTTCCTAATCTAGGGTTTTCAAGAAAACCAATCTCAAGGTTCAAGAATCAAGATTTAGGAAATCTTCTTCAAAACTCAAGTCTCTAATTCAAGTTTTGGAGCAATTAAGGTATGTAGAACTTCCATCCACATGTGGGAATCTCTACGTTCTTCCCTATGCTCCGTTTCTTGATATACATGAAGTTCAAATCCTAGTGCATTAAACCCAACATATTGGTAGCCCATATTTATGTACATGAATGTTGTATCTATATTCGTTATAGTATTCCTAATCTTCACTTACGGTTATTAGGAACCCTGGCTTAATCCATGAATCATGAATTCTTCCTCATGTGTTCTCATTGTGTTTATATGAAACTTTATGATTTTATCTAGCAAGTTACAAGCATGTTTTCAAGTCAATTATATATATATATATATAATTATGAACTATTTTTATTACTCATGAATCAAGAATATGTTTGCAAAACTATGACAAGTTATCTCATGAAACCATATTACAAGATATTTCATGAAACCATTTTACAAGTTATTTCGTGAAATCATGATTACAAGTTATTTCATGAAAATCATGGGCTTCTTAGCCAATATATCATGTTCATGTTTTTGGGAATTGCTTAGTTAACCGAGAAGGCTCAGATAGCTTGAAACTACATTGCCACCGTAGGATAAGGGTTGTCAGCAAGGAGGCAACACCTTCATTATGCAATTTGGATCCTTACATGCTTATTATTACTTAAATCTCATATCCCTGGAGAGGTGTGAGTGTTCTGCTGGTAGGACGCAAGTACCAGAATCATGTTGTCGGTTATACTATAGTGTTCCCCACGTTACAAGCAGTTTTACATACATGTATTTCCATAGATTTACTGAGCATACATCTGCGCAGTAGGATCACTTCAGTTATCAGCTTATTGGTGAGCCACACTCCTCTCGGGGTTCGACATAGAGTCTACATTAGTATTCAGTTTATGGTAGTCCAGGGCCATGTCCTGGTAGTTAGTATTCAGACATGTTTTAGAGGTTTCGTAGACAGATGTTAGTTCACAGAGTCAGTTGTGCTTTCATGTTTGCAGACTATTATGTTTTCATGATATTTCATGCTATGAGATAATTTCAAGACTTTATTCCGCAAATTACATTTTCATGATTCATTTAAATTGCATCATATAGATTATATTGTTTTTATGCCCATGTTGACAATCAAGCCATGAGGTTCGCTCGGACACATGCAAGCAAGGCCCGAGTGCCGTGTTATGCCCAGGCCATGGTTCGGGGCGTGACATGCCTCCTCTCACTCCAGCCTTCTTCCTTTTCTGAGGAACAGGTCGCTCAACTCGGGGCTTCTTAATAATCTTTGGGCCTGCCACAAAACCAGCCTTACAACTCTTCATAGGAACAAAAGGGACGTCCCACTGCTTAGTTCCTCAGCCATGAAAAGTTATGCCTTTCTCCCCTTCCACCATCCATGATATTCTCCGTTGGATCTTGGTGGTCTTGTGATACGCTCAAATTACACTTATGAGTGGCGTAAAGCGGACGTTGTCAAATATAATAACCCAAACAAGGTTGGGGTCGAATTCCACAGGGAATATGGAGAGAAAAGGGTACTAATTGTATGCGATACTAGTCTTTAAAGGATTTAATCCAATTTCGAATAGTTTGAAATATTTGTTGTGTAATGTAATGGAATACTTTGACTTGAATTGTACTTAATGCAAGAGAGAGACTAAGGTTGTGTTCCCCACTTTGATTAGACATTATGCTTCAGGTTTCAATGTGATATACTTCTAATGGTAGTTCTAAGAGTATACACTTGATCTCTTAAGGACTTCCTAATGTTTCCCAACAGTTAGGCTGTATTTCCTCTTTACGATTTTTCAAATGTAAAAGAGTTGAACTCGAAGAACGACTAATAATGCCAATTAGACTTGTTCTTATCCCTAATTTAGTCTATTAAACGAGGGTTAACGCCCCGAGTCATTGATTCTTTTTTTTTTTAAATACTAACTCTCTGTCCCAAGAAAAGTTAGTATAATGGCTTAGGCTAATGCTTGCAATCATTACCCAACGCTAACGCACAAAGATAGAATAAATACCAACAACCATTATGCATATATCAATAGTAGAAATCCATTCACATAATACCCATCATGGGGTCCACAACATTTGAATTAAAATTAGCTACTCATCATTTTGGTTAACAAAGAAAGCTTAAAAGTTAACATAATGTACTTACAATGCTAATACAATGTGGAATGAGGGTGAAGTTGGTGCTTTAAATGCTCCAACCACTTCACAAATATCCAGGGCTTAAAGTTAATGATCCCAAAAGATCAGAATAAATGTTAAAAACCTATTTTAAGTATTTATAGGCCAAAAATCGCGCCAAAGTTCTGGACAAAAACACCCTATCGCGGCATCGTTATGGACCGTAACACAGGTTACGGTCCGTCCTTCGATTCTGTCCTTTATCAGCTTGATATAGGTCAACCGTTACGGCTTCTTGCAACGGACCGTAACACAGGTTGCGGTCCGTATCTTCCAGTGGATCATGGCTTCAGTGTTTAGTGGCCAATGCGTTATCCCATGATGTTACGCCCCATAACTTGCGTTATGGACCGTCCTTATGGGCGTAACATGTGACACTACTTAGGCTTCTTACTGGAAATTTCCTTCAGATTACGGTACACGTTTAGGGCCGTAACATGAGTTACGGACCGTCCTTTATAGCGGCACGTATCTGGATCTTTCTCTCTGGGTACGGATCACGTTACGGTCCATAACTCGAGTTACAGACCGTCCTTTTGCTCCAAGTTGTCTGTTTTTCAGCATTTCTTATCATTTCCGTTCCTTAGTCAACCAACCCTACAAAACATCAAAATAACATAAGAAACGATGTAAAAACACTTAAAAACAAGCAACACTTCTAGTGAAAAAGACATAAAGTGTGCCGAAATTCACGGCACATCAACACCCCCAACTTAAGCTTTTACTTGTCCTCAAGCAACTACAACAAGACTCACTACTAACATACAACATCTAGAAAAATAAGAATGCCTACGGTGGTTTTGGCATGTATTTCTAACACAGACTCTTCAATCCAAGAAAAATATTGGGCTCTTATCCAAGTCCTATTTGTGACACAAGACGCACATTTTAGAACAATTGCAATTCACTATGCAACCTCAATTAAGGACACAATCATAGTATGGGAGTCTCTATGCACATGAACTTCAACTTCCGAAAGGCCAGTTACTTCGCAATCTACAATCCTTACGCCCTCACATAGACCAAAGAATTTCCCAACAAACATATTCACAAAATAAATGGGACAAGAGACTAAAGAGACAGAAGGACACTCACACTTACAAAGAACAGTCTGTGATCACATTAGGACTTTTGAGGCTTGTAACATTGGCTTAGGGACGGGTAGGATAAATATTTGGATAGTGATGACTCACCCTCCTTGACACTTCATTTTGACTTCATTCACCTTTCTTCCTTTTGTTGTTGACCCTACAGCTCCGGCGTGGATTTATTTAGAACTTATATATACATACATATATATATACATGGTGTATATATACATACATACATATATATATATATATATATATATATATATGTATGTATATATACACCATTTTTTTTATTTTGATATCTATTCTAACCACACTGAATCATGCCCCGCAATACTCACGATCACCCCAACAGGCCTTTAACCTCATTTTCCGCATTTTTCACTTATCACCCCCAACTTAGGCTTTTAACCTCATTTTCCGCATCTTTCGCTTATCACCCCCAACTTAGGCTTTTAGCCTCTTTTGTCATTCTTTAGTGTCAAGGAGGGACTTGGTGCCAAATGGGTTTATTCACAGAAGGGGTGTAGGTTAGTTAACGACTAATCAAAGAAAAAGTCTATAGGCTCAAAATGGGAAGCTAGGGATCATTGTTTGTACAGGCTAGGCTCATTTAAGATAAACAGGCTCTAGAGTCAATACAAAGAAATCCTAAGATCACTTCACAATCAAAATCTCCTTCGAATTCACGCAGGACCAACCGGGCAAGTTCTAGATTACAAGCATCATACACAAATAAAAACTAAGAACTAACAACACAATGGCATAAGGAATGTTTTAATACTCTGACTTGACTTCCGTTTGAAGATTTCACACACATGGACACCCTTTATTTGCAATGTCATTAAAAGAACCATACATGTCAATATCAACAACCCATTCTTGATGTACATCACAAATTATTTTTCGGAGGGATATCATTGACTCGTAAAACACTTTTAGATATGCCAGAAAACACGGACCACCACCACTTAAGTCATTCTTACTTTACTTTTAACTAAACATCCTAAACATGCCAGGTTCAACATAAAATAACACTCTTCGGGAAAAGAACACATGGCAAAGAACAGCCGAAGAGGGTCCTAAACACATACTTAATATCACAATTTAAGATAAAAACAATACCAACCAAAACAAAAACAATACCAGACAATATCCGATACCAAAACAATACCAGCAATTACCCTACACCCCCAACTTAGAAACATGCATTGCCCTCAAGGAATATATATAATCCATCAATAGAATGTAGGGCCACCCTGGAGCGCACTAGGCGCTTGGATCTGCTACAGCATCATGAGGTTGGATAACCTCGAAGGTAGGAGCAATGGTGGTATCAGGCTTGCCAACACTAGAAGTCCCAGTCTCAGTGGGTGGAGCAGAAGTATGGTGAGCCGGCTCAATGGGATGGGCTGAGCTTGGAGTCGCTCCAGTGGTGTCAGAACTCAGCCGGGACTCATGTCGGATCTTCTTTAATGTTCTCCGCTCCTCCTCCTCATTCTGTGGGCGCATGGAATCCAACGGATCAATACTTTTGAGAATGGAATCAAGGTTTTCATCATTTATAGTGACTCTCTTGCTCTTCCCTTTAGCCAAAGAGTGGGTATCCTCTTCTAACTCTTCCTCCTGCTCCTCATCGACCATTTTCTCGATCTCATCATCCCCAAGTAGACTCTGAACCGGCTGATATAAGCTCTGTACCAACTCTGTCTGTACTTTCGGGATCTGGTCCGTCACAACAACCACTTCCTGTGCCTTCAATTTCTACACATCATCCTTTAGTGTCTGCAACTCACTCCGAACAGTCCCCAAGTCCACAGCAGGGTGTGTCTTAGTCAGCTCCGTCATTCTGTTCTCAATACCATCTATCCAAGAGTGGATCTGTAGGTGGTCATCAGCCATCTGTTCTTTTATCGGCCTTAACGCTGAATCAATAGCCTTTTTTGTGTACAATTTCAGCTCGATCATGATCTGTTTGACCTGCCTATCTGTTCTATCTGCTTGCAGGACCACTGCCCTAAAATTCTCTCGGTTGAAAATCATCTTTCTCGCAAGTTCTGGTGGGACTCCCGGTATGGGCTGAGCCGGTGCTGGGCTCGCTCCAGTGGAAGAGGTGGGACCACCCGAAGTAGGTGGAGTTGGAGTTGGCATGGGCTGTGGAGCATAGTCAGCCAGTGGAGCCTCAGAATCTATAGGCTGACCCGCAGTAGTTGCCTCAGCACCCATGATAGCTAAGGGTAGAACATCTTATCCCGTTGGCCCCTCTGGCACATCAGAAGACGAGGAAAATGGCATTGTACCTTGGCCCAACATATCATCTCTGCCCTTTGTGATGTCATAGATACTTCTGGCAATCACACTGTGGTTGATAAAGGGGAGGGGTTCTGGTTCCTCGCGCAGGCATAAGAACGTAAGTAAACATGGATGAATCAGGGAAGTGGCTGGTTGTGTGGCCCTCTTCCAGATATCTGCGGCTACCAGTCTTCCGATGTTGATCTTATACCTCGACATAAGGGCAAATACAAGAACAGCTCTATCCGGGGTCAAATAATTATCTGCCTGGGTACGACGGATGCAGAACAGAACAATCTGCCACCAAAACTTTGCCTCAGGTGTGACGGTGATTTTCTAAATCCTCATAGTGGCTGTCAACTTTGACACTATTGCCCATTCGGGATCTGCCGACCGTGCAATCACTGAGGCCACCCATTTTCTGACTGGGATTGTATCTTTCTGTGCAATTTTGTAGACAAACTCTCCTTCTTCCGCCGTTGTAGGAGTAATATAATACTCCCCGAATAGTACTTTATTGATGGCCATCGGAGAAACATCAATCTTCTTTTTGTGCACTACTACCTCATTCATGGCCGGCACTTGAGTTGCACGCTGCCCTTTTTTTTGTGCTTTGAATACAGCAGCCCCATAAGAAGCGTAGAATTCCCGAACAAGAGTCGGGATGTAGGACCCCACAGGGTTTTTCAAAAACTCTAACTTGTGGAAGCGGAGAGTGTCACGGATACCCGGATATCCATCGAGACCATCGAAGCTAACGTTCCGTTCCTCGAAAATACTTCTCTTCGGGCCCTGCCCCTCATGATTTGCTAGCTCACCTTTGTTGTACAGTTCTTCAGACCCCTCCACAGAAAATCAGAGGTCCTGCTCATACACAACCCTCATCTGGATGTCAGTCTCTCTTCTTTCTTGCTCGCGCTCTTATTGGCGCTCCTCCGCAGTAGGCTGTCTAATGGGTGGTTGTGGCCGGTGTGGTGGTGTGACAGCCTCCCTGGGTCTACTATGGCTTGACGAACTAGAAGAACCCTCCTCATCAGACGAGGAGGAACTGTCGGATGGTGAGGCTGGCCTGCTAGGTGCAGCGGGCTTCTTTGTAGCCCTTATGTCTTTGAGTTGATCTTCATCGCGCAACCGTGAGGTTACTTTACTTGTACCGCGACCTTTTCCTCTGCCGGCAACCTTGGGTGCAACCTTCTTCCTTGCCTTAGGTTACCCATACCTGTTGAAGGCAAAGTTAGCTATGATACACAAGAAGTTTTTCAATTATACAACTTATTGGTTGAATTTCAGGACTTCAATTAGCTCATGCACCGTAACGCGGTCGACGTACCGTCGATGGTGTTACGGGCCGTATCTTCAACCGTAACTCAGTTTGTTCATTTATAACACAGGGACCGTAACACATTCGACGGACCGTCATACATGTTATGGTCCGTAACATCTTACCGTAACGTGACCCAAATTTCCCGAACATTTTGTGGAAATCATAGGTTTTACGGTATGATGTTACGGACCGTCAAACGTGTTACGGTCCGTCACAACCTACCGTAACGTGATCCAAATTTCCAGAAAGTTTTGGGGAAATCATAGGTGTTACAGTATGATGTTACGGTCTGTCAACCGTGTTACGGTCTGTAACACCTTACCGTAATGTCACCCAAATTTCCAGAAAGTTTTCATGGAAATCATAAGTGTTACGATGGGGTGTTACGGTCCGTAACACACGTTACGGCCCGGAACACTGAACGTCGGGCAACATTGCACAGATTCTCAGCGTAGCCAAACTTTCCCGTTTAAGCACGAGGCCAAGATTTTCAACTTTATACTCCTTGGGGTATGGTATAAAACACCAGTTGATCCCCTCACATACCTCGAGTTACTCAGACGTCACCCGGTTTTATCCAAGTTTTCTTTGAAACCTTTTATCGAACAGTTGGCGGGCAAACCAATTTAGTAGTTTCACGAATGAACTTTCAATCGGGATGCCCTCCGACTCAGTGGGAGACAATGTCCTTGTGCCCACGAGTCTCTTAAACAGCAATCATACCAAACCCAACCCCCACCATTGTTAAATCCCGCACAATTATTCAATGGGGATTCAAAATCATTCAAAATCATAAGTACATGGCATGGTATACGAATTTAATCACGGAAGATCATACCAATCCTATCGATAGATGAAAGACTAGAGAGAGTCAACTCATTGTTATACCTGATCGTGGACGATGCTTGGATGAAAACTTGAGACTAAACCAAAACAGCGATGAACTTTGACGAGAAAAATCAACAGCTATGGTAAGGTAATGGTGGAGAGATGGTGAGGGGGAGTTGAAGAGAGGATGAGGGAAGTTATTAGGGAGAGGGGGAGTTAAAAAGAGGGAAAGGTGTCGTTTGAATGGGAGTATAACCGTCGGGTGATGTATTTAAACATGCCCGACCGTTACACTTCGAGTTACGGACCGTAACCCAAGGTACGAGCCGTAACTCGTGTTACGGTATACCCAAACGACCCCGTTTTCATTTTTAATTAATGACATGGCAATATAGCCGACGGACTGTAACTCGTGTTACGGTCCGTATTACCTGGCGTAACGAGTGCAAATTTTCCAGTGGTTGCCTAGATTTCTGTCAAGGTTACGCTCATGTGTTACGATCCGTAACGCGATTCGACGGTCCGTAACTTAGACCGTAACACTTTTTCCTCATCCTTCAGTGATTGCTGCATTTTTTTCATCTTGTTACGCTCCATTATACGAACCGTAACATGAGTTACGGGGCGTAACGTGGAGCGTCCTTTCATTGCAAACTTTAGCACTTACTTTATTTTGGCCTCTTCCGTCCTCAGAATCCTACCACATCAGCAAACATCAAAAACATAAAAGAAAACAAAGGAAATACGATATTTAAAGTACTTATAAAGCAGTAATTGTAGGTTGCCTCCCACACAGCGCTTGGTTTAACGTCACGGTTCGACGTGATACCTCAATTTCCAGTTCAGGAACCATATTTCAAACGAAATGGATCAACCACTTTACCATCATCAATGCACCAATGATAGTGCTTCACTCTTTGTGCATTCACTTTAAAAGTCCGAGTGCCATCCTCGATTTTCACCTCAATGACACTTCCATTTGGGGAAACACTTACAATTTCAAACGGACCGGACCATCAGGACTTTAGCTTGCCCGGAAAGAACTTTGGGCGCGAATTGTACAACATGACCAAGTCTTTTGGCTGAAAATCCCTTTTGAGGATCTTCGAGTCATGATAGTATTTCATCTTTTCCTTGTACAGTATTGCAGTTTCATAGGCATTGTACCTAAATTCATCCATCTCGTTGATTTGAAACAACCTCATCTTTGTTACTTCATGCCAATCCATGTTCAGCTTTTTCAATGCCGAAAGGGCCTTATGCTCAAGCTCAATAGGCAAATGACGTGCCTTCCCAAATACCAACTTATACGGTGAAGTCCCAATAGGCGTTTTGAACACTGTGCGATATGTCCATAGAGCATCATCTAACTTTTTGGACCAGTCAGTGCGATTCACATTGACCGTCTTTGCCAAGATGCTCTTTATCTCTCTGTTGGAGACTTCAACCTGACCACTCGTCTGAGGATGATAGGGAGTGGCAAACCTATGATGCACGCCATATTTTTCAAGAAGATCAGCGAATGGTTTGTTACAGAAATTAGAACCACCATCACTAATAATAGCTCTAGGAGTGCCAAATCTAGTAAAGATGTTCTTTTTTAGAAAGGCAATGACTCTCCTACCATCATTGTTAGGTAAGGCCACCGCCTCCACCCACTTGGAGACATAATCCACCGCAACAAGAATATATTTCAGGCCATATGAGCTCACAAAGGGCCCCATAAAATCAATGCCCCACACATCAAAGAGCTTCACCTCAAGCACAAAATTCATCGGTGTTTCATGCTTCCGACCTATTTTGCCTTGGCGCTGGCATTTATCACAAGAACGTGCCAACATATTCGTATCACGATAGATGGCTGGCCAATAGTAGCCACACTCTAGCATCTTGGCTGCAGTTCTATTTCCACTGTGATGCCCACCAACCGGAGAATCATGACAAGCCTTTAAAATATCCATCACCTCAGATTCAGCCACACATCTTCTGATCATATTGTCCGTACAAGTCCTGAATAAGTAAGGCTTATCCCAATAATACTGTCGGCAATCTCTCAAGAATTTCTTCTTTTGATATGCCTTCAAATCTTCAAGAACAATGCTAGTTACCAAACAATTGGCAATATCGGCATACCATGGTGCCACATCACTGGAGACTGCCAAGATTCTTTCATCCGAAAAAGTGTCATCAATATCCAGTACATCAATCGGTCTCCCTGCTGCTTCAAGTCTGGAGAGATTGTCAACCACTTGATTTTCTGACCCTTTTCGATCTTTGACTTCAAAGTCAAATTCTTGTAGCAACAACATCCATCTTCTCAACCGAGGCTTAGCATCCTTTTTAGCCATTAAATACCATAGGGCAGCATAGTCAGTGTGAACCACTACCTTGGCACCCAATAAATAAGCCCGGAACTTTTTAAAGGCATAAACAATAGCAAGTAGCTCCTGCTCTGTTACTGTATTATTCCATTAAGCTCCATTTAGTGTTTTGCTGGCATAATAAATTGGGTGCAATATTTTGTTGAGCCGCTGCCCAAACACAACGCCAATTGCAAGACCACTGGCATCACACATTAATTCAAAGGGCAACGACCAATCCGGGGACACAACAATAGGGGCTGAAGTCAATTTTAACTTCAACTCGTCGAAATCCTTGATGCACTTCTCATCAACATTGAATTTGGACTCCTTTTCCAAGAGTTTTCACATTGGATTTGAAATTTTGGAGAAGTCTTTGATAAATCTTCTATAGAATCCGGCGTGCCCCAAAAAACTCGAACCCCTTTTACAGAGATGGGTGGAGGGAGTTTTGAAATCACATCAATTTTGGCTTGGTCAACCTCAATACCTCTTTTGGAAATCTTATGGCCAAGGACAATTCCCTCTTTTACCATAAAATGACACTTTTCCCAGTTGAGAACGAGGATTGTCTCCTCACAGCTTTGTAGCACCCGATCAAGATGGTCTAAACATTCATCGAATGAATGTTACACTTCGGAAAATCTTCCGTTGGTACGCAAGTGAATGAACTAGTGAAAATACAAGTAACGGGTTAATGATGACTTGAGGGCGTTTTAGGAAAGAGTTATAACGTCCCTTAGATTGTTAATGAAGTATTAAACAAGTGTTAAGAAGGTTCCATAAGGATCGGAGAACAATCGGAGTGACGAGAATAAGTTCAGTGGACTGATGGGTTATACGGCTCATTATACGGACCGTATAATGTTTTACGGACCGTATAATGGACCGTAAAACCATCACAGAAAAGGTTGCTCGCTGGTGAAGTTTTACGGTCAGTTATACGGACCGTATAATGGACCGTAAAACGTTCACGGTGAAGGAAAGACCCATTTCACAGTCAATTATATGGACCGTATAATCATTATACGGACCGTATAATAAACCCGACAGATCAGTAATGGGTTATTAAATAAGAGGCCAAGTTCATGAAATCATTTCCACATTTTATCCTTCTCTCTAAAACATCTCTCTACATTTATTACACAAGTTTTCAAGGATTATAAGCCATCAACAACATAAAACAAGTGAATCAAGAGTAAGAACCCATCAAAGATCATCTAAAGTCAAGAAATCCAAATGGAGGGAAACTAGGGTTTTGCTCAAAGTGGAGTATTATCAACTAAGGCTCATTCCTACGACATCTAAGGTAAGATTCATGATATTTATATGTTGTTCAAGGTGTTTGAAGGTTAAAATGCTTGGTCATTAGAAGATTATAGCAAAATGGGTTATGAATGATGAATAGTGATGTTTTTGAGAAATAGTTTGAATTGAATCATGATTGTTGTTGTGTTGTGACATGAATGTGTTATAATTGACGTTAAGACCATGAAATAGACATTGTATATGAATGGACGAAGTTGGGTGTTGTAACCATGAACATGGACAAATGAAAGTAAATTGAGAAACCTTGATAATGTGGATAATGTGGATGATTAATGGCCATTGATATGATATTATGAATGTATTGTTGACGTTTGGGAGTTAAATTACGATATGGACAAATGTTGTATAAATAAAGGAGATGCTGCCCGATTTTCTCTAGCTTTGGCCATGTGTGCTAGTTATCGATTCTAATGATAGTATGACCTTAATGAAGGTAGAAATGTGAGCATCGGAGGAGTACGGACAAGTGTAAAGTAGTTCAACGAAAAGGTATGTAAGGCTAACCCTTCTTTCATAAGGCATGATTCTTGGCCAAATTCCTAATTCCTCTATATGAGTATGTTGTCTTCAAATGGTTGATATTCCGAGCTCATAAGCTCACGATCCTTGATATGTGCTACGATTGTACTACGCTCCTCACATGACGAGTAGGCCTATAATGTAGACGTAACGATAATGATAATGATAGTAATAATGATGCTAAAAGTGCCTATGGGCTATTATATGTATGTGTGCCTATGAAGGGCTATAATGAAACCCCGAGCTTATAACGCCGGGTAGAATATATGTATATGAATATGTACAAAGTATGTATATGATTACATAACGCGCGCACACCTCTGCAGATGGTACGGATAACCCTGATGCCTTGGTAGGGCCAGATATGTATGACCTTGAGCCTTGGTTGGCCAAGTATGTATGAAACACCGAACCTTCATGGTCGGGAAAGTTATGTATATGTATGTATATATGTGAGTACGTATGTATACGAGACGTAAATGATTATGAGAGTAATTAAGTACGAATGTGGATGTATGTATACGGATACGCAATAGAAACGGAATGCCCCTATGGAAAGCAAGTAAGTGCTATGATGATGATATTGTTGTCTCCCCTCCTATGTTACTGCCTAAGTTGTCTATTATGCTTCTATATTGATGTTGATCATGCTTTACATACTCAGTGCATTCTTCGTACTGACGTCCTTTTGTTTGTGGACATTGCGTCATGCCCGCAGGTGCACAGAGAGACAGACTGGACTCATAGTTGCTTATTCAGAGATTGCATAGCAGAGCTCCATCTCATTCGGAGCCATAGCTTTTGGGTACTTATTCTTTTGTGTACATAGTTATGGGCATAGCGGGGTCCTGTCCCGCTCATGTGATATGCTATACTCTTAGAGGCTCGTAGTCACGTGTATGTGGTTAGTTATGTCTGGCCTTGTCGGCCTATATTTTGTATATCATTTTGTTGGCCTCGTTGGCCCATGTACATTGTTGTGGCATAGCTGCCTATGATGATTAAAGATGTTGTCGTCCAATGGGACTAGTATGATTGATGCTTAGAGATGTATGATTAATGATGTGGCTCACCTAGATGCAAGCATAAGTATAAGTTAAAGGGTGCCTGGGTGGACTAGCACCGGGTGCTCGTCGCGGCCCCCTAGGCGGGTCGTGACAATGAATCTCCCACAACAGAGAAGTCATCCATGAAGACTTCAAGAAAGTTTTCAACCATGTCAGAGAATATGGACATCATGCATCGTTGGAAAGTAGCTGGGGCATTGCAAAGACCAAATGGCATTCGGCTGAAAGCGAATGTCCCATAGGGACAAGTGAAAGTAGTATTTTATTGGTTTTCCAATGCAATGTTGATTTGGTTGTAACCTGAGTACCCATCCAAGAAACAATAATAAGACCTTCCAGCTAGCCGATCAAGCATTTGATCAATAAAAGGCATAGGGAAATGATCCTTGCAAGATGCAGTGTTCAGATTTCTGTAGTCCATACACACTCTCCAACCGGTGACAGTTCTTGTAGGAATCGACTCATTTTTAGAATTAGGGACAATAGTGATGCCCCCTTTCTTTGGCGCACATTGGACTGTACTTACCCATGAACTGTTGACAATCGGGTAAACCACCCCAGCATCTAGCAACTTAATAATCTCTTTCTTTACCACCTCTTGCATCGGTGGATTCAATCTTCTCTGATGCTCAACACTTGGTGAAATTTTCTCTTCCAACTGAATTCGGTGCTCACAAATTCCGAAGGTAATCCCCCGGATGTCTACAATAGTCCAACCCAAAGCTCTCAAATGTTTCCTCAAAACTGCGATGAGCCTATGAGTTTGGCCCTCATTCAGAAGTGATGACACGATAACTGGGAGAGTGGAATTTGCTCCAAGAAACTCATATCTTAGATGGGATGGAAGTTGCTTGAGCTCCAACTTCGGTGGCTCAATAATTGACGGTTTTGCTAGAGGAGTTGTTCGCTTCTCTAAATCAAGAGACAATTTCTTCGGCTCATAAGAGTAAGACCCCAAACCGGTGAGTGAATTCACCGTCTCAATATATCCCTCCATTTCTTCTGCATCAAAATTGACCAAGATGGCCGATAATGCTTCACCCAAGCATTCTTCCTCCATCTTGAATTCTACCGTTTCATCCACCACATCAAAAGAATTAATAATTGAAATACTTTTGATAAAGACTAGGAAATTTCATACCCTTGCTGGCGTGAAAAGTCACCTCCTCATCGTTAACCCGGAACTTGATTTCATTCTTTTCTGAATCCATAAGAGCCCTCCATGTAGCAAGTAAAGTTCTCCCCAGAATAATAGGAATTTCTTGATCAATAGCACAGTCAAGAATCACAAAATCTGCCTTTTGATCGACCTCTCAGCCATCTGCAACCTCATGGTAGTGGGCCTTGGTATCCTTAATCCTGATCTCTTGAAAACCTCAAGGGGCATAAGATTTATGCTAGCCCCGTTATCACACAACGCCTTGGAAAAATCCTGCTGCCCTATGGTGCATGGAATGGTGAATGCTCCAGGATCTTCCCTTTTTTGCACTGTGGTCTTGGAAATAATAGCACTGACGTGATGAGTGATACCAACAGTATCGTGTTTCAATGGCTTCTTCTTTTTTGTTAAGGGATCCTTCAAATACTTAGCAAACCTAGACATTTCTTGGACAACGTCCATGAAAGGAATGTTCATCGTCAATTGCTTGAGTTGATCATAAAATCGCAAACACTTGTCATCTTCTGTTTTCCTCACTAGCATTTGAGGAAAAGGCGGTGAAGATTTGAACATTTGAGTCAAAGGGCGTAGAGCGACAAAAAGTTTTGCCTTCCCCTTTTCATGTTTTTCTCCTTGTGCCTTGAGATTATCAAGATTTTGCTCCTCTTCAGCTATAATAGGGACTTCCTTCTCTGTTTCTTCCTCCATAATAACATCAGATACATCAGGTTGTGCCTCTTCTTCAACAATTGGCTCAAGATCAATCACCTTTTTATCAGCACCTTGAAGTATTTTTCCACTTCGGGTGCTAATAGCAGCTACATGCTCCACAGAGTTTAGCCCACTACTTTTCGAATTTGGAACTGTATCACTTGGTAGTTGTCCACATTGAGGAGTATGCACTTCTCTGGAAAGATCTCTGAATTGCGATTCAAGCTTCTGAATGGCAACCTGAGACATTCCCTATATTGTACATTCAGTTCTGTCCTGATTCATTAGCATTTTCTGGATCATACTTTTCAGCTCCGCAGAATCATTAGCAGCATTGCTAGCAGAGTTGCTAGCTGAATTATCTCTCCACTGTTGGGAACTTGATGCTTACCCCCTTGGTGAAATGTAGGGGTTAGAGCTCTTGTTGCCATAATTGATGTTATTGTAATTCCCTTGATTTGGATTTCCCTGATCATTTCTGCTATAATTGTTCCCTTGCAATTGGTGTTGAGGCTTTTGCCATGGGTGATGGCCCGGACCTTGATAATTTTGCCTTTAATAACCCCCTTAGGAGTTGTTGACATAATTAGCATCTTCATAATGTTGTTTCCCATCTTGGTACATCCCCTCAGGGACTTGATACATCCCTTGTGGATGATGTGGTAAATCTTCAACAACATTTACCCCTTGTGTATCCTTTTCTGCCAACTTCTTTGATAATAGATCCACCGTGGTTTGCAATTGAGCAAAGGCATGATCTCTCTCGTGGTTTTGTTTTGCAACAGCAGCTAGTGATGGACTACCATAAGAAATACTCTCACTATCAGTTGAATGCTAAGCTTGATTGTGGGTGGTGAGTTTATCAAGCAAACGGGTGATGTTGATAAATGACTTGTCCATGAAGCATCCTCCCGCGGCAGTATTGACAGCAATTTGATTCATTGTATCTAATCCATTGTATAATTTCTCGGTGAGAATAGCACCCAGAAACCCCTGAGTTGGAGATTGAGCTAGATAGTACTTGAACCGTTCCCATGCCGAATACAATTGTTCCCCTGGGAGCTGTTTGAACTCAAAGATCTTATCTCGAAGTTCAGCCTTTTTGCTCGGTGGGAACCACTTCTTAAGAAATGTATTGGCTAGCTCGCTCCAGGTATGAATAGAATTGCTGGGAAGCTTTTTATATCATTCCCTTGCTTGGCCAGCCAAGGAATATTTGAAGACCCGTAACCGAAGTGCATCAGCAGAAACAACACCTTGAGATTGTTGAGCACATACGTGCAGAAAGTTCTTCAAATGTCGGAGTGGACAGTCCTCCGAAGAATTTCGGAAATAACCTTCAAGTTTCAGCAGTTGATAGATAGAAGTATCAATTTTGAAAGTAGCATTTCTAGTCCCAGGAGGGACCACAGCAGAAGCATAATCAGCTTCATATATTCTCATCTTCCCCTTTTTCTTGTGCAGGTGGGTTCACTTGGAGCCCACTTTGGTTTCCTTGATTTCGATTATGTCTTCCTGCCATGTTCACCTGGTTCACCAAAACAACAAACAAGGTGTGATGGCATAGAAAAGGTTTTAAAGAAAAGTACACAACAATCAGTAATTTCAAAACCGTATTCCCCGGCAACGGCGCCAAAATTTGATACGCTCAAATTACACCTATGAGTGGCGTAAAGCGGTCGTTGTCAAATATAATAACCTAAACAAGGTTGGGGTTGAATCCCACAGGGAATATGGAGAGAAAAGGGTACTAATTGTATGCGATACTAGTCGTTAAAGGCTTTAATCCTATTCCGAATTGTTATGTCCCGTGTTTTCGCATAATTGGAAATCGAGAAATAATTAAGACTTGTATGTTATAAGGAAATATTTTGATTCTAGTAGATATGACTATGTTGGTTATGAATTCTTTGGTGTTAAGATACCGGGAAAGGCCGAGGGTAAACTTGGAATTTCGAAAATTAGTTTCGGGAGTTACAAAACGGGATTTCTAATGAATTGGGCCAAGAAAAACTTGAACAAAAATTTAGGCCCAAAGTCTATGGGGTGGCCGGTCATATGGCTAGGTCCAAGCCCATTTTAAGTGGTCATGTGATTATCACATGACCCTTAATTGAGATATATATCCATTTGCCTTAGAACTTTCAAGAGGATTGAATCAAAACACACACAAAAAAAAAAAAAAAAGCACCTCAACAACACCTCTCGGCCGAACTAGAGAAAGAGAGAAAGAAAAATTTTCTAGCCCTTGTGTTTGATCCAAAAATCTTGGTTTTCCCATATTAGTAGGGTACTCAAGACGCTCTTCAACGGGGTACAATTAGTTTGGTGAAAGGAGCGCGTTTGCGACAAGTAAGAAATTCAAGAAAAGGTATGAATTTTGTTACTTTAATGTTGTGGAATTGGTATGAATGTGTTAATGACTGAGAATAGACGAGAATCCCATAATTTTGATGTGTGTATGAAACCGTGGGTGTGTATATATGATGTTGAGGCCGTGACTTATATGGTTTGGAAAGAAAGGCGAATCGAATTCTATTTAGTTCGTTAGTTGTGTCGTTGTGACCTTTATAACGTAAATGAATGTTTAACGAATTGAGTTGGTGTTGAAAATGATTGCGGATTATTATGGGAAAGTATATAATTTCGGTATATTTGTGTATATCATTGTATAATGATGATATTAAGGCTTTAAATGTGACTTATGGTTGTTGTTAATGAATTTGGAATGAAACAATGTAAGTTGGAATGTTCGTCGGAAATTTTGATGTTTCGGGCGAAACATGGAAAGTAAGGAACTTCTTGAAATTATGTATAGTGTTTGGAACCTAATTGGGATGTGCTTGAATAACCTTGAATGAGTGAATGAATACAATAAGGTAAACATTAGTTTGGTATTGTGAAGTTTGAATGAAAGTTGTCAACTTATATAGTAAGGAAGAATATTTAAGTTAAAGTGCTTTACTTGTGGTTTGTGTTGTTTGTGATGTTTGGGTTGTTGTTGTTGATGTATTTTGAGCCGAGCTAAGTCTCGGGGGTGTTAGATATATAGGGGAAATGCTGCCGAAATTTCGGTAGGCAAAAAATGAAGTTAATGGGATTTTTAAGCTTAAGAATCTCTAATAGGTAACTTTGACCATTTGCAGATTCTGGACGAATCGGGATTTGAGTTTGGGGTGAGCATAAGACGTTTTTAAGGTATGTAAAGCTTCCCACTTCTTCTTTTGGCATGTCTTAGTATGTTAGGTTGATATCGGAACCCCGGGAGCATTTCCGCTCCTCGAAATCCGATCTATAGAATGGATACTATTCATTCAATTCAATTGAAGCCTAATGTTCCTATTTTGGCTAGAAAGCAATCAAACGTCCGAAACTTATGAAAATGCAATCGGATTACTTTGAAATATTTATGTATGATCTTATAGACCCGAAATGTTCATAAATTATGTTCGCCACCTCGACTTGACCCGAGGTGGGCCCGCTAACCCCGAGATGCCTTATTTGTCCTACTAGGATCTTTTTTTTTTTTTGATAAGCTTCGATAAAGAATCTTCGAATTTGGAATTTATCCTTTATGAAATAATGTTTTGAACACCATGAGATACTAAGTTATGTTTTGAGCCATATGTACCACTTTGGAAATATTTTGTGAAATAGACTTTCGTACTAATTAATTATTTGACTATTTTGGTTAATGAATTGACTTATGAAGTAATCAAGTTTTGAAAGGCTATTTTGATATACAAATTGCATTGTTTGCTCACGACTCCGCTCGTGCCTTATTATGACTTCGTTCACCGGTTCCCGGGCCGGTTATGATTCGTGCGCTCTATGATGATTCGGTCGTATGCTGTGTTACGGTTCCCCGAGGCCTCGCCATAGGGCCGGGTTCCGTTTGGAGTTATGCTGTGATATGGCTGTGATGTGATACGCTCATACGTGTGTGTCGGGGATGTACGGAGATTTGAACCTTCTGGTGTTATGCTGTGTGTGGCACCAGCGTCGGAGTGGTGACCACGTTCCTGAGCTTTGCATGATTTTGTTTGCATTATGTTTATATGATTTTGATAAACATTTTGATATACTGTTCGGCATTTCTCTCTTTTGTATTCTGTTCGCTTTCAGTTGTGGCCTATATTTTGTACTCCATGCTTTACATACTCAGTACATCTTTCGTACTGACCCCCTTTCTTCGGGGGGGGCTGCGTTTCATGCCCGCAGGTACAGACGCCGGTGATCCACCACTGTAGGCTCCACTTCTGCTATTTCGGAGTACTCCCTTGATTCGGAGTCCACTTTTGGTATATATATCTTTCGCCATGTATATATATTTCTGTATATCTGACTATTTGGGTACGGCGGGGCCCTGTCCCGTCATACGATTCTGTCGGTCAGTTTAGAGGTCTGTGGACATGTTTGTGGGTTATGGTCTGTCTGTATGCTTATGTGTATATGTTGTTTGGGCGATTCCATACGCCGAGGCGGTCGGTCCGCATATGTTTGTGCATTGCTTTGATTAGCCCTGTGTGGCCTCTGTTGGTGTTTGCTGTGTGCAGGATTATTCTGGATAGTCCAAAAAACAAAGGAGACTCTGCCGAAATTTTCTGGAAATTGTCTAAATTCGGAATATAGCCTGTCGGCTTCTGCTATGTGTTTGAATACCTTTGATAGATGGGTTTGGGTGCCCAGATCAGGCACTAGTCACGGCCTACGGGGTTGGGTCGTGACAAAAGTGGTATCAGAGCAGTTTGTCCTCGGAATGTCTACAGGCCGTGTCTCGTAGAGTCTTGTTTATCGATGTGTTGTGCACCACATCTATAAACAGGAGGCTACAGGGCATTTAGGGTGTTACGTTTCTTTGGAATCTTAGATCGTGCGATAGAGCTGTGCTATTAGGACGATTCTGATCTGATTCGTTATTGTGTTTGCAGTGATGCCTCCGAAGAAGGCAACGGCGGCCCAGAAGGGCAAGGCGAGGATGGGAGAGACCAGTCAGGCACAGCGAGCTACCCGGGCTCGTGTTTATGATATGCCTGAGGTCGTGCCTCATTCTGAGGGGTCCGCTACACCACCATTGGTACAGCCTGGAGCAGGTCCTTCAGCAGCTCTAGGGGCCCGAGTACCCGTTCCCGAGATTCCAGCTCCACAGCCAGGGGCAGAGGACAGGACCCTGAGGGAGGCTGTACAGTTGCTGACCACATTGGTAGCGGGGCAGGCTCGCAGACGCGGGCGGAGGGACGATGATGATGATGACAGGCGTGACAGCCTGCGGGTTCGAGAGTTCTTATTGTGTGGCCCTCCAGAGTTTTTCGGGTCTAAGCCCGATGAGGACCCCCATGAGTTTATTCGGGGGATGCGGCGCTCACTAGACTTGGTCAGGGCTTCAGAGACCGAGTCGGTCGAGTTGGCCTCGCATAGACTTCGGGATGTTGCTGCTCACTGGTATGAGTCCTGGGAGCTATCTAGGGGCGAGGGTGCTCCTCCAGCTACTTGGGACGAGTTTGTGACTGCTTTCACCCGCCATTTTCTGCCCCCAGAGTTGCGACGGGCGCGGGCTGATCGATTTGTACATCTGCAGTAGAGGGGTCGGAGCGTTCGTGAGTATAATCTGGAGTTTGATTCCCTGGCCCGGTATGCACCTGCCGTAGTAGCAGATAGATCTGATCAGATGCACAGATATGTTATGGGATTGGATCGTTATTTGATCGACGGCTGTATGGCGGTGTCGTTGCAGACGGATATGGATATTGCCCGACTACAGGCTTACGCGCTGGGTATGGAGGACCGTCACAGGTCTGATTATTCTAGCAGAGATCGGGACAGGAGGCCGCCCAAGAGGGCTAGGTCCGCGGGATATTCTGTAGATTCTCGAGGTGGACAGCCTCAGCAGCAGCAGACAGGCAGACAGCTTCCTCCGTCCGGCCGGAGTACTCAGTCTGGCGGTAAGAGGTTTGATAGTGCAGGACCGTCTGGGGCCGGTTAGGGCTCCAGGGCGGCAGGTTCACAGGTGTCTAGAGGCCCCAGCCAGGCCAGACCACCCAGACCCCGTTGTTCTCATTGCGGGAAGTCTCATCCTGGGGAGTGCTATCGAGCTACTGGAGCTTGTTTTTCGTGCGGTGGTCAGGGCCATTTTATACGAGATTGTCCGTTGGCTAGCGGTTCTGGTAGTGTGGCTCAGCCGACAGGGTCAGCCGCCGGTTCATCATCTGCTCCATCTGTTGCACGCCCTGCAGGGCGAGGTGCGCCGACACCGGCGGGACGCGGTCGAGGCCGCGGTGGTGTTTCCGGTTCTAGCGGTCCCTCGAACCGCATATACGCATTGGCCAGCCGCCAGGATCAGGAGGCTTCGCCGAATGTCGTCACAGGTACCTTACTGGTTTTCTCCAGATCTGTATATGCATTGATTGACCCTGGTTCTACTTTATCGTATATTTCCCCGTTTGTTGCTAGTAAAATTGGGATAGTGTCTGAGCCTATAGAGCCATTTGAGGTAGCCACACCGGTTGGAGACTTTGTTATAGCGAGACAGGTTTATAGGGATTGTTCTGTGACTATATATGATCGTTGCACCAAAGCTGATTTGATAGAATTAGATATGCTAGAATTCAACGTTATTATGGGTATGGACTGGTTATCTTCCCGTTATGCTAATGTTGACTGCCAGAAGAAGGTAGTCCATTTTCAGTTTCCAGGGGAACCAGTTATAGAGTGGTTCGGGTCTACAGCATCGCCGAGGGGTAAGTTTATTTCGTACCTTAAGGCTAAGAAGATGATTCAGAAAGGCTATATCTATCCCTTGGTTCGTGTGCACGACACTACAGCTAAGACACCTACTATTCAGTCTGTTTCGGTCGTTAATGAATTCCCAGATGTATTTCCTGACGAGCTTTCTGGTCTTCCGCCCGAGCGGGAGATAGATTTCACCATAGAGCTGTTGCCAGATACGCAGCCTATATCTATTCCTCCGTACAGAATGGCACCGGCTGAATTGAAGGAGTTGAAGGAGCAGCTGGAAGATTTGTTAGATAAAGGCTTTATCAGACCCAATACATCACCCTGGGAAGCGCCGGTATTATTTGTAAGAAAGAAAGACGGGTCACTGCGCATGTGTATCGATTATCGGCAATTGAATAAGGTGACTATAAAGAACAAATATCCCCTCCCCCGGATTGATGATTTGTTTGATCAGTTGCAGGGTGCTAAACATTTTTCGAAGATAGATCTGCGCTCAGGTTATCATCAGGTGAGAGTGCGAGAATCTGATATCCCGAAGACTGCTTTCAGGACCCGGTACGGGCATTACGAATTCAGAGTTATGTCTTTCGGATTGACTAATGCTCCAGCGGTATTTATGGATCTGATGAATCGGGTATTTCGGCCTTTTCTGGATATGTTCGTTATTGTGTTTATTGATGATATTCTGATTTACTCGCGATCAGCCGAGGAGCATTCAGATCATTTGAGGACGGTGCTTGGTATTCTCCGTCGATAGAAGTTATATGCTAAATTCTCCAAATGTGAATTCTGGTTAACTTCTGTGGCATTCTTGGGCTATATTGTTGGAGCAGATGGTATTCGGGTCGATACGCAGAAGATTGAGGTTGTACAGAATTGGCCCAGGCCTACTACACCGACAGAGGTGCGCAGTTTTCTGGGATTAGCCGGATATTATCGCAGGTTCGTGGAGGACTTTTCTTCTATTGCAGCACCACTGACGAAGCTTACTCAGAAAGCAGCGAAATTTCTGTGGATCGATGCCTGCGAGCGCAGCTTCCAGATGTTGAAAGAAAGGTTAGTTTCAGCACCAGTTTTGACTCTTCCAGAGGGATCAGATGGGTATGTGGTCTATTGTGACGCCTCTGGTATTGGGATAGGTTGTGTGTTGATGCAGCACGGTCGAGTCATAGCCTATGCTTCCTGGCAGCTCAGACCGCACGAGAAGAATTATCCCACTCATGATCTTGAGTTGGCCGCAGTGATTCATGCTTTGAAGATTTGGCGGCATTATTTATATGGGGTCCATGTCGATATTTATACGGACCATAAGAGTCTCCAGTACATCTTTAAGCAGAAAGAATTGAATTTGCGGCAGCGGAGATGGCTTGAGCTACTGAAGGATTATGACGTTGATATTCTGTACCATCCTGGGAAAGCCAATGTGGTAGCGGATGCACTTAGCCGCAAGTCTATGGGCAGCTTGGCTGATGTACCATCTAGTAAGAAAGATTTGGTTCGTGATATTCATCAGCTGGCCAGCCTTGGAGTTCGTTTGGCGGATTCTGGAGATTCTGGGATTTCTGTTCGTGCAGTTGCTGAATCATCTATTATGGCAGAGGTAAAGCAGCGTCAGTTCGAAGATCCTATTCTGGTTCAGTACAGAGATGTGGCCCTTAGTAAAGCAAAGACTCCGTTTGAAATTTCGCCTGAAGGGGTATTATTATATGACGGTAGACTCTGTGTACCGGACGTTGCAAGCTTACGGCGGCAGATTATGGGCGAGGCACATAATGCACGGTATTCTGTTCATCCTGGTTCTACTAAGATGTATCATGATCTCAGGTGTTTGTATTGGTGGGACGGTATGAAGAAAGATATTGCCGAGTTCGTTAGTCAGTGCCCGAATTGCCAGCAAGTTAAGATTGAACATCAGAAGCCTGGTGGATTATTACAGGATATGGTAATTCCAGCCTGGAAATGGGAGATGATTAATATGGATTTCGTTGTTGGGTTACCGCGCACTCCACGCAGGTACGACTCTATTTGGGTTATTGTTGACCGATTGACGAAATCAGCCCATTTTCTTCCGGTTCGGACTACTTATTCGGCTGAGGACTATGCTAGATTGTATATCAGAGAGATAGTTAGACTTCACGGAGTCCCTGTGTCTATTATTACTGACCGAGGTGCCCAGTTCACGGCAAATTTCTGGAGGTCATTTCAGGAGGGATTAGGGACTCAGGTGAGCCTCAGTACAGCTTTTCATCCTCAGTCCGACGGGCAGGCCGAGCGCACTATTCAGACGCTGGAAGATATGCTGCGGGCCTGCGTTATTGATTTTCGAGGCAGCTAGGATGATCATTTGCCGCTTATTGAGTTTGCCTATAATAACAGCTATCACTCCAGCATTTAGATGGCACCATACGAGGCCCTTTATGGCAGAAAATGCAGGTCACCGATTGGTTGGTTCGACGTGGGCGAGACTAAGCTGATTGGGCCAGATGTGATCCAGGAAGTTGTAGATAAGGTAAAGCTTATTCGGGAGCGATTATTGGCTGCTCAGAGTCGACAGAAAGCTTATGCAGATAGACGACGTCGACCGTTAGAGTTCCAGATTGGCGACTGGGTATTCCTGAAGGTGTCGCTCATGAAGGGTGTCATGAGATTCGGTAGAAAGGGTAAGTTGAGCCCCCGGTACACTGGGCCTTATCAGATCGTTCGAAAGATAGGCGAGGTCGCCTACGAGCTCGATTTACCATCCGACTTGGAGACCGTACACCCGGTGTTTCATGTGTCTATGTTGCGGAAATGTATTGGTGATCCTTCCAGGATATTTCCAGTGGATGACATTCAGGTGACGGAGCAGTTGTCTTATGACGAGCAGCCTGTATCTATTCTGGATCGACAGGTGAGGAGACTACGCACTAAAGAAGTGCCCTCCGTTAAAGTCCTGTGGCGCAACAACAATCGGGAGGAGATGACTTGGGAAGCGGAGGACGAGATGAAGAAGAAATACCCCCATTTGTTCCCGACGTCCACAGGTAATCTAAACCTTTCAGTTTGTTATGTTGGTTGATAAAAAGAATTTCGTATGCCATTATTAACAAAGAACTCCCCCGTCATGATTATAAAACTTTATAAAGTTAATTTAACATTCGAGGATGAATGTTCTTAAGGGGGGGGGAGAATGTTATGTCCCGTGTTTTCACATAATTGGAAATCGAGAAATAATTAAGACTTGTATGTTATAAGGAAATATTTTGATTCTAGTAGATATGACTATGTTGGTTATGAATTCATTGGTGTTAAGATACCGGGAAAGGCCGAGGGTAAACTTGGAATTTCGAAAATTAGTTTCGGGAGTTACAAAATGGGATTTCTAATGAATTGGGCCAAGAAAAACTTGAACAAAAATTTAGGCCCAAAGTCTATGGGGTGGCTGGCCATATGGCTAGGTCCAAGCCCATTTTAAGTGGTCATGTGATTATCACATGACCCTTAATTGAGATATATATCCATTTGCCTTAGAACATTCAAGAGGATTGAATCAAAACACAAAAAAAAAAAATAAGAAAGCACCTCAACAACACCTCTCGGCCGAACTAGAGAAAGAGAGAAAGAAAAAATTTCTAGCCCTTGTGTTTGATCCAAAAATCTTGGTTTTCCCATATTAGTAGGGTACTCAAGACGCTCTTCAACGGGGTACAATTAGTTTGGTGAAAGGAGCGCGTTTGCGACAAGTCGGAAATTCAAGAAAAGGTATGAATTTTGTTACTTTAATGTTGTGGAATTGGTATGAATGTGTTAATGACTGAGAATAGACGAGAATCCCGTAATTTTGATGTGTGTATGAAACCGTGGGTGTGTATATATGATGTTGAGGCTGTGACTTATATGGTTTGGAAAGAAAGGCGAATCGAATTCTATTTAGTTCGTTAGTTGCGTCGTTGTGACCTTTATAACGTAAATGAATGTTTAACGAATTGAGTTGGTGTTGACAATGATTGCGGATTATTATGGAAAAGTATATAATTTCGGTATATTTGTGTATATCATTGTATAATTATGATATTAAGGCTTTAAATGTGACTTATGGTTGTTGTTAATGAATTTGGAATGAAACAATGTAAGTTGGAATGTTCGTCGGAAATTTTGATGTTTCGGGCGAAATATGGAAAGTAAGGAACTTCTTGAAATTATGTATAGTGTTTGGAACCTAATTGGGATGTGCTTGAATAACCTTGAATGAGTGATTGAATACAATAAGGTAAACATTAGTTTGGTATTGTGAAGTTTGAATTAAAGTTGTCAACTTATATAGTAAGGAAGAATATTGAAGTTAAAGTGCTTTAGTTGTGGTTTGTGTTGTTTGTGATGTTTGGGTTGTTGTTGTTGATGTATTTTGAGCCGAGCTAAGTCTCGGGGGTGTTAGATATATAGGGGAAATGCTGCCGAAATTTCGGTAGGCAAAAAATGAAGTTAATGGGATTTTTAAGCTTAAGAATCTCTAATAGGTAACTTTGACCATTTGCAGATTCTGGACGAATCGGGATTTGAGTTTGGGGTGAGCATAAGACGTTTTTAAGGTATGTAAAGCTTCCCACTTCTTCTTTTGGCATGTCTTAGTATGTTAGGTTGATATCGGAACCCCGGGAGCATTTCCGCTCCTCGAAATCCGATCTATAGAATGGCTACTATTCATTCAATTCAATTGAAGCCTAATGTTCCTATTTTGGCTAGAAAGCAATCAAACGTCCGAAACTTATGAAAAAGCAATCGGATTACTTTGAAATCTTTATGTATGATCTTATAGACCCGAAATGTTCATAAATTATGTTCGCCACCTCGACTTGACCCGAGGTGGGCCCGCTAACCCCGAGATGCCTTATTTGTCCTACTAGGATCTTTTTTTTTTTTTTTTTGATAAGCTTCGATAAAGAATCTTCGAATTTGGAATTTATCCTTTATGAAATAATGTTTTGAACACCATGAGATACTAAGTTATGTTTTGAGCCATATGTACCACTTTGGAAATATTTTGTGAAATAGACTTTCGTACTAATTAATTATTTGACTATTTTGGTTAATGAATTGACTTATGAAGTAATCAAGTTTTGAAAGGCTATTTTGATATACAAATTACATTGTTTGCTCACGACTCCGCTCGTGCCTTATTATGACTTCGTTCACCGGTTCCCGGGCCGGTTATGATTCGTGCGCTCTATGATGATTCAGCCGTATGCTGTGTTACGGTTCCCCGAGGCCTCGCCATAGGGCCGGGTTCCGTTTGGAGTTATGCTGTGATATGGCTGTGATGTGATACGCTCATACGTGTGTGTCGGGGATGTACGGAGATTTGAACCTTCTGGTGTTATGCTGTGTGTGGCACCAGCGTCGGAGTGGTGACCACGTTCCTGAGCTTTGCATGATTTTGTTTGCATTATGTTTATATGATTTTGATAAACATTTTGATATACTGTTTGGCATTTATCTCTTTTGTATTCTGTTCGCTTTCAGTTGTGGCCTATATTTTGTACTCCATGCTTTACATACTCAGTACATCTTTCGTACTGACCCCCTTTCTTCGGGGGGGCTGCGTTTCATGCCCGCAGGTACAGACGCCGGTGATCCACCACTGTAGGCTCCACTTCTGCTATTTCGGAGTACTCCCTTGATTCGGAGTCCACTTTTGGTATATATATCTTTCGCCATGTATATATATTTCTGTATGTCTGACTATTTGGGTACGGCGGGGCCCTGTCCCGTCATACGATTCTGTCGGTCAGTTTAGAGGTCTGTGGACATGTTTGTGGGTTATGGTCTATCTGTTTGCTTATGTGTATATGTTGTTTGGGCGATTCCATACGCCGAGGCGGCCGGTCCGCATATGTTTGTGCATTGCTTTGATTAGCCCTGTGTGGCCTCTGTTGGTGTTTGTTGTGTGCAGGATTATTCTGGATAGTCCGAAAAACAAAGGAGACTCTGCCGAAATTTTTCTGGAAATTGTCTAAATTCGGAATATAGCCTGTCGGCTTCTGCTAAGTGTTTGAATACGTTTGATAGATGGGTTTGGGTGCCCAGATCGGGCACTAGTCACGGCCTACGGGGTTGGGTCGTGACACGAATAGTTTGAAATATTTGTTGTGTAATGTAATTGAATACTTTGACTTGAATTGTACTTAATGCGAGAGAGACTAAGGTTGTGTTCCCCACTTTGATTAGACATTATGCTTCAGGTTTCAATGTGATATACTTCAAATGGTTGTTCTAAGAGTATGCACTTGATCTCTTAAGGACTTCCTAATGTTCCCAACAGTTAGGCCGTATTTCCTCTTTACGATTTTTCAAATGTAAAAGATTTGAACTCGAAGAACGACTAATAATGCCAATTAGACTTGTTCTTATCCTAACTTAGCCTATTAAACGAGGGTTAACGCCCCGAGTCATTGCTATTCAATCTTACCAATACTAACTTTCTGTCCCAAGAAAAGTTAGTATAATGGCTTAGGCTAATGCTTGCAATAATTACCCAACGCTAATGCACAAAGATAGAATAAATACCAACAACCATTATGCATATATCAATAGTAGAAACCCATTCACATAATACCCATCATGGGGTCCACAACATTAGAATTAATTAGCTACTCATCATTTTGGTTCACAAAGAAAGCTTAAAAGTTAACATAATGTACTTACAATGCTAATACAATGTGGAATGAGGGTGAAGTTGGTGCTTTAGATGTTCCAACCACTTCACAAATATCCAAGGCTTAAAGTTAATGTTCCCAAAAGATCAGAATAAATGTTAAAAACCTAACTTTAAGTATTTATAGGGCCAAAAATCGCGCCAAAGTTTTGGACAAAAACACCCTTTCGCGGCATCGTTACAGACCGTAACACAGGTTATGGTCCATCCTTTGGTTCCGTCTTTTGTCAGCTTGATATAGGTCAACCGTTACGGCTTCTTGCGACAGACCGTAACATAGGTTACGGTCCGTATCTTCCAGCGGATCATGGCTTCAGTGTTCAGTGGCCAATGCGTTATGCCATGATGTTACGCCCCGTAACCTGCGTTACGCACCGTCCTTCTGGGCGTAACATATGACACTACTTAGGCTTCTTACTGGAAATTTCCATCAGATTACGGTACACGTTAAAGGCCGTAACATGAGTTACGGACCGTCCTTTATAGCGGCACGTATCTGGATCTTCCTCTCTGGGTACGGATCACGTTACGGTCTGTAACTCGAGTTACAGACCGTCCTTTTGCTCCAAGTTGTCCGTTTTTGAGCATTTCTTATCATTTCCGTTCCTTAGTCAACCAATCCTACAAAACACCAAAATAACATAATAAACGATGTAAAAACACTTAAAAACAAGCAACACTTCTAGTGAAAAAGACATAAAATGTGCCAAAATTCACGGCACATCAATAGATTCTCGGTTTGATGAACTAGCCATGATCGAGATCCTTTCTAGGTATTAACTATTTAGAAAGAACCCACTCTGATACCAATTGATGCAAGCTATGCGTCCACCAAATAGTATATGAGGGACCTGGTTGTGTACCAGTTCCCTTATACAGTGCAGCACAAGAATCAACACAAGATTTTTATGTGGAAAACTCCTTGCTCAAGGGATTAAAAACCACGACCTACCCCAATAGGATTTCAACTCCACTAACCGAGCATCTCAACTTACAACTCTATTGTAAGCTAGAAGTTATCTCCCATAGCCCCTCACCCTTACAATAACGCTTATGTAACCCTCACACTTGATTACCCCTAGCCAAGCACACAAATACACCTAGACTCACTCCAGCCTAGTATACAACTCAAAGGCACCCTTTGAGAATTCACCACAGTGACTAACTCTAGCCACACACTAATACAACGAAGCTAACTCTAGCCTAGTGTACCACTCAAGAGTTTGTGGAAGCAACCTTGATAATTTAGAACACCTACAATTAGCTTCTTTTTATGGAAGAGTAGGCTTATAGTTTAAGCATAAAAGAACAAAGTCTCAACAACCTAAGGACCTAAAACATCTTCAGCTCTGGACCAGGTCCTTCGGGTTGCTAAGGCTCTGTTCTTGAGGAACACCTTGAAAGGTGGAGACTTGCACTCTATATGGAGCAATTTTAGGATTGTACGAGAATAAGCCTTCTCTTGGAAGATGACGTCTCTATATGCACGGTCAGAAAGTGTGTAGAGATGACCATTCATAAAATCTGGACCGTTCATCAATCGGCCTTGCTGAGGTACTATTGTACAGCTGCATTGTACTTTTCAGCAGCACACTTTACAGCTATGGATTTGTACTTTCAGCTTCAGTGAGCAGAACCTTTATGTGGAGGAACCTGGTTCCTTATCTATTCTTCGAACAAGCTGTAAGTACTGGATACACTGTCAATGGCTCTACAGCTGCATTGTTGGCTGAGTAGGCTGGAGACCCGATCCCATCTGGTTCTTCTGAATCAACATATTTGGTCTCTCATATATGAGCAAATCCTGCAGGCATCTGATCCTTCAAGGAGCATGTTAGGAAAGTAGTATATGAGATATCATAAGGTTAACCAGGTTCAGACAGGTGAACCTAATTGTATCTGGTTCCTTAGGATTTGTCATGTCATCAAAACAAATCATTTCTTATCATGTTCCTTAAACGCTCTCAACTCGGTAGGAGCCATACGGTACGGTGGAATAGAAATAGTCCTAGTGCATGACTCTTAATCAATACAGAAGTCAATATCACGATCGGGAGGCATACCAGTCAAGTTTATGGGAAAAACCTCTGCAAACTCTCTCACAACGGGAATCGAATCCAAAGAATGAGTATTCACGCTCGTATCACAAATATGAGCCAAATAGGCTAAGCATCCTCTTACATTAACTTCTTCGTCGGAGGTACGAAATGATCTTATTGGGAGCAGAGCCGGGAGTACCCTTCCACTCCAAATGCGAAATGCTGAGCATAGCCAACGTGATTATCTTAGCATGATAGTCTAAGATCGCATGGTACATAGATAACCAGTTTATGGCCAAGATAATATCAAAGTCCGCCATACTAAGGATCACCAAATCTACCCACGTATCATAGCCCATAAAAGTAACAACATAAGACCAATATGCTCGATCTACTACCATAGAATCTCCAACCGGAGTAGACACACGTATGGGCACATCACAAATATCACAAGTCATATCTTATCCAATAGAAAAGTAGGTAGACACACATGAGAAGGTAGAACCCGAATAAAATAAAATCGAAGTTGTCTGATGACAAATAGAAATGGTACCTGTGATGACAACATCAGAAGCCTCCGCCTGTGGTCTCCTAGGGAAAGCATAACAATGGACCCGTCCACTACCAGACTGCGCATCACCACGACCACTCTGGCCTGACTGAGTTCTTTCTCTAGAACCCTAAGAACTGCCCCTACCGGACGGATAACTACCTCTAACCAACTGAAAACCACCACAGCCTGTTTGAGCACCGCTCCTACTTGAGTATCCACCCCTGCTAACTGAAGATGCTAGAGTTCTAGAATCGAAAATCAGAAACCCTACTGGGCGCCGCTCTGTCTAGGCCTGGGACACTCTCAGGCAAAGTGCCTCATGTGACCACACTCATGGCATCTAATGTCCCGAGGCTATGAGATGGATGCTGAAGAATTGGTATAACCACCTCGGTCTGGAGGTCGAGAATATGAACCCCTAGAAGTCTGCCCTCCACTAAATCCACTTTACCTCAATGGACCATTAGCTGAAGCCTGAAGTGCTGACAGGATGGGGCGGCCAGGATAATACTGGTGAGTTCTGCCCGACTGGCCCCCACCTTTCGAAGTATAACCATTGAAACTGCCAACTTGTCGTACCCTCTTCTCACTACCCCCACCGTGAGCTCAATGCCTAACAGACTCAACACGCGTAGCATGATCCACCACTGACTAGAATGAAGACCCTATAACCACAAGCTAAAGACAAGACAAATGTAACAGAAGCACCAACCCCTTGACAAATCTCCTAACCCTCTCGGTCTCTGTAGAAATCAACTGAAAAGCATAGTGGGCCAAAGAAAGGAAATGGGCCTCGTACTCTACAACACACATACCTCTCTACTCTAGATTGTTGAACTAATCTCTCCTCATATCCCTCAGAGTACGGGGGGCGTACTCCTCCAAGAACGCCTGATGAAACTGGGCCCAAGACAACAGAGGCAACCCAGCTGGCCGACACTTGACGAAGGATGTCCACCACATCTTTGCGTTCCCACGTAACTGATAGGACACATAATCAACTATATGTAAATCAACAAGACCTATCTTGTACAACCTCTTAAGACTGTCAACGATAAACTCATAAGCATCCTCAGCTGGAGTACCAAAAAACTTTAGCGGCTCCTTCTAAATGAATATAGGGAATGACTCCTGATCCCTAACGGTCATAGCTGGACCGGCAACAGGCCTAAGAGCATATGTAGGTGCTGGGACCTCGTTCATAAGGGGAGCCATAGTAGCAGCAGGCTGCATACCGTGAGTCTGGCCCTGCTCGGGATTTTGTGCTCCTGCTCTAGTCTGAGACCCTTCCGGAGTGGATGGAAGGCCACCCACCGCATGCAAACCATCAAGATAGTGCAGTATACAGACCATGGTGTCCTGAAGCACAGGAGTAGCAATCATATCGGGTTGAACCTAGGCTTGTCCCAGCTCTCCCTCTTCCATAGGCTCGCGCTCAGGCTGAAGCTCCAGCTTCGGAGAAAAGGATCTGGTTCATCTATAATCAACCGCATGGGGCTTCACCACTGGCTGTGCTGCATGACGACCTCTGCCACGACTGCGTCCTCTCGTTTAGCCTCATCCTCGTGCTCTGACCCTAGCAGCGGGCTCGGGTACCTCATCTCTCCCAATAGTAGCATGGGTCCTAACCATCTATGAGAGAATATAAGTGAAGTCAGATACCAATTTGAACATCCTAGATAGCAATTAGAATAAAGTAGCACCAAAGGAATGAAAGAATGGAATTTTCCTAAATGTCCTATAGCCTCTCATAGATAAGTATGGAGCTCATTGTACCAATCCGTATGACTCTTCTAGACATGCTCGTGTACTTGTAAGTCTGGCAACCTAGGGCTCTGATACTAACTTGTCACGACCCAACTAATGGATCAAGCGGGTACCTACGCTAACCCCCTAGTGGGCGAACCCTTACATTATTCAACATTCATTTTTAGCATAGTAAAGGAAATATAAGTATTTAAACAGTCTCATCATATATAAGATAAAATAAGTGAGGAATAAGAACTACATCATCCCCCGGGATTCTAGTCTTGAGCAGTACAATAACTAATAAATACTACAAGTCTGAATTGACCTGCAAGGCTCATAAGCATAAAAGGGATAACTGTCTGAAAGTCAATAGACAGATAATAAGATGTGTGAAAACTCGGGCTACAGATCTGGCAGTGGCTCACCATGAATCTCAAATAGAATTGCCTCGAGAATTATTCACGAGGGCATGATGTGGATCCTGTAGCGAACTCTGCACTAAAAAATAGTACAATAAGGTAGTATTAGTACAAACACTATGTACTGGTAGGTATAATAGGCCGACAACAATTAGTTCACATATATGAAGAAAGAAATCAACAAGTAAACATGTAAGCAATCAAGCACATTCATGAACAAATTCTACATAAGATCAATTCAAATATCAAGTACCATGTAATGAAACAAGCAATGAAGAACATATGTAAGTGTGAATGCATATCAGATGCAATGCAATGCATTGGCCAACTATTCAAACCGTACATATATGCTAAGGATGGAAACCTCTATATCTTAATAGTCATGACCTATGGGGGACCCGCAAAGTCCATGTACACCCTCTTCCCGGCAAGAAATCTCGGGCAATGAATACAACACATTCCGCTCTGGTAGCAACCTCGGCTCATGAATTCTCATATCACTTTTACACGATCCGGTAAGGACCTTGGATGTTCTACTTTATCACTTATCATCATTTAATACAAAGTGACAGTTCATATCAATGCATCATATGAAATAAGAATATATGCCATGCATGATATCTCAAACAACAGTAAATCATAATCAAGATCACATTTGTGTCTTATCATAAGTAAACATCACGATTCAACCCTAATCTCATTATTCTTCCCCTTTTTGATGATAAGTTACATAACAAGAGAGAAATGAATGTATAAACAAGTCACAACACATAAAATAAGGGGACAAGCCCAATTGTAATAACAAGGCGACAAGCCGACAAACAAACAACATAACCAACCTAATAAGATTTCACCTCCACACCATACCTGAAGGCCTATCATGATTTCCCCATCAATATCTGACTCCTACATATGCTTCACTAATTAGAGTCTAACCGAAAGGTAAACCGTAACCTAGCTCGATGGCGAGCAGGTGCCACGAACTATCCAACACGAGCCTTGCCCATTTGAAGAGCTTCTGAATGTTTGAAGTCTATTCAACAATGTAATATACATTAGGAATGGAAACCAATGATACCCAATTTGCTATAATACTATTCGAATCGAAAATAACCCTTTTAAAGAGGGAATCGAGCCCACAAGGGAAAAATAGAAATTTCAAGTAAAATCGGTTAATCAATGCTTAGGAAGTCCAATACTATCCCTCAATTACTAATTAAACTCACTTTATCATAAATTCCAACATTAGATTGAAAAACCCCAAATTAGAGAAGAACCTTATTTTTTTTACTTTGATTCTTGAAATAAAAGGAAGATTCAAGCCTTGGAACTAATTACAGAATGATTAGATGGTAGAAATAAGTAAAGTTACCAATAAATACCAATTAGATTGAAAGATATTTATAATCATCATCCTAGGGTTCATGAACCCGTCTTCCCCAAATTGCATGTGTGTACAGGTTTGAGATATTGGCCATTACATTCCATCTGTATTGTTATTCGTATCATTGCATTGCATATTACCTTATCATTTTCTTGTTGGTGATTCATTTGAGTCATGCCTGTTGTTGAGCGATTCTTAGAGACTTGCAGACTTTTGGGTTAGAAGCTTAAATCTATGCTATGATTGGTGAATATTGAGACATACTGTGCCTGTTGATTGTTGTTGACTGCCTTATCTGCTCTACTCATTGATTTCAGTAGTCCATATGTGTTAATTAATCTTAGACGGCCTATGATGCTTACTAGTACTAGTGTTGTACTGATACTACTCTTGCTACACTCCTTGTGGAGATTAGATTTCGATTCAGGTTATGTTTGAGATCTCGCTAGTGACCTGAGGTCTTTGTCAGAGATTCTAGGGTGAGTTACTACTGGATCTGTAGCTTGGAGATTCTTCCTTTAAATATCTGTCTCTCCTTTTATTCTCATGAGACAATAGTTTTACAAATGAGATTTATAGTACTCTTTTCAGACTGTATTATTTAGTAGCTCTTGTACTAGCTTTAGACTAGATCCTTGGGTGTAGTATTTCTCATTCCGCACTTACATTATTTATCTTATATATCTATTGAGACTTAGTATATTATATTTCTATTTTCACTTCAGCGTTGATTTAATGTTTGGTTATGAGGGAAGGGTTCGCTCACTATGGGGGTTAGCCTGGGTGCTTTCACCATTCACGAGTTGGGTCGTGACCAGTTGGTATCAGAGCCTAGGTTATTGGTCTTACAAGTATAGGATCATGTCTAGTAGATTCTTGCGGATCGGTACGATAAACTCAGTACTTATCTGCGAGAGGCTATAGGACATTTAGGAAACTTCTATCTTCTTCACTTTTTTCGTGCTACTTTATTCGAATTGGTATCTGGTTAGTTCAGATTGGTATCTCATTTCACTTCTATTCTCCCATAGATGAATGGTATGTTCGATTAAGCCATAGGCTACTGGGAATAACTCAAGCATTGGTTAGCGGTAAAGTTTTTTATTTCTAATGAATTACTTAGTGTTGCATCTAGTCTTGGATAAGATTTGAGGGCATATTATATAAGGTTAATGAGTGAAGAGTTCTACAATTATTGGTGTCGTGACTTTTTGGAGTTGACCGACTGAGAGGAATAATCACACTATTGTTAGAGTTGTTTAGGTTGGGAAAAATAAGGCAAAAGGTGAGTCTTCACGGGAAAGCATCGTTCAAGGACCCTTGAGTGAGGAGTCGGTCAGTAAGGACATTTGAAGTAGTAGATAAATGATGGTTTTGAGCTTATTTAAGTTGCGAAGAGCATTTCAGAAATTAAG
Organism: Lycium barbarum; assembly: GCF_019175385.1. Classification (NCBI taxonomy): domain Eukaryota; kingdom Viridiplantae; phylum Streptophyta; class Magnoliopsida; order Solanales; family Solanaceae; genus Lycium; species Lycium barbarum. Next base: position 81,656,595 of record NC_083341.1, read on the forward strand.
TTCAGGATCAGCAGTACTGGTTGATGTAAAAAAAGGCGAGCTCCCCATAGAACGCTGGGTATCAAAGTTGGTCAGTAACTCATGAACCAAGTTAAAAGAAGGATTCCTTCCCGGCGAGAGGAAGTCATGATTTGGACTCATGGCTTGTATCAATGTGTTTCTAAGGAATCTTGGTGATGATGATAGCTTGGAAGGTGTGAAGGATGGATTAGCAAAATCAGAGTACTCCAGCGATTCAAGTTGGGCAATAGATTGTGGCGGCAGTCAAAGGGTTGTGGTGTCTATAATGGTATTGTTGAACCAACCAATTCATTCACTAGTATGGTTATAGTCATAATCGGGTAATAATCAACCAATTAATTCGCTAGTATGGTTATAGTCAGAATTAGGTAATACGAGTGGGTACAGTCAGAATCTTCAGAGATCAATCGGGAAAGGAATTTCAGGTATGAAAGAACGGAAAATTTGGGTATTTGAGCCAAGTTAAGGTAGTTTTGATTAATAACGTTGACTAGCCATACTATCAGTGTACTTCTATCCTATGGAGGCTTTCTTGAGGTCACAACAGGGATTCCTTGGTTTCTCGTCAGTTTTCATTTCCTTTCTTTTTTGTTCGAGGATGAACAATTGTTTGATTGGTATCTGATGTAATGACCTGTTTGGTTATTTTAGGTATTTTACTTCTTTTACCTCTGCTGACCCTTGCCTAGCTCTGTTAGAACGTGTTTGACTCGTGGGGATGGGTAGCGTGGTTTCCTAGGTGATCGAGATTGGTTTTGAAGAATTTAGAGGCTTAAAGTGAAAAACCTTTGACCAATAGTTGTATTTTGGGTAAACGAACCTTTTTGGGAATTCTGTCAATTCCATGAGGTTTGAAGAGTCATTTATAACTTGGTGTGATGATTGGTTCAGCCTCGGAAGCGTTTTGGGTCCTTGGTTAGAAACTTGCTCATGGGATTTTGGGGTTGACTGGATCAAGATGACTTCCGTTGGAAATTCCGAGGGCATGAGTGAGTTGGTAACATGTTTTTACCTTGGTCTTCATATTTGGTTTGTACTAGCACAACCTCCATAACCACAACCACGTAATCGAGTATAACACATGTCAATAATTGCATAAAGTACAGTAGCAAGCCCAAATAATCTGAATTCATACCAAACCAGTGGATTTAACACCACAACAATGCCCAAAGGACTATCATGCTTTCCCCGTCAATAACTACATAACATATGCGATTCGCTAATCAAAGTCTAGGAAAGGTAGTCGTAACCTACCTCAGTGTCGAGCAGGTGCCACGAACTATCCAGCATGAGCCTTCCCTTTACAGAGAGCTTCCGAACGATCGAAGTCTAATCAAAAAGTTAATCTACATTAGCAAATAAGACTAACGATACCTGTATTACCATAAACTTATTCGAATTGAAAAACAACCTTAAAAGAGAAACCCCGGCTCACAAGGGAAAAATTGGAATTTCAAGCTAAAAACGGTTCACCCAACCCTTAGGAAGTCCAATACCATCCCCCAAATCACTACTTTACCTCAATTTATCATCAATTGCATCACTAACAGAAAACCCCCAATTTAGAGAAAAACTCAACTTTTCCATAATAAAATTCCATGATTTTTTTAAATCAAAACCATCACAGAGTGATGGGAATTTATTAAATATAAAAAGGAGTCTATACAAAGAGCTACTCCAAAATAGGAGAGTAGAAAACTAAATCAAATAAAAGCAAAATAAACTCATAAGACTAAGCTAACATCAAATGCAAATTGATTTATAATTCCTTGTGCCTTGACTTTCTTCCATCTATCACAGCTCCAAGCTCTCACCAGGTGGTATGGAACAAAGTCCAATTGAATTTCATTCAAGCCTCCAGAATAGTTGTCGAGTCACATTTCCATACTAACATCAGCTTATGCAAATCAGCAAGTATCACTTGTGCCATGTATCCAATAAAAGTTGTGGTTTGCAGCTAGCATAGCTGAAAACTTTCTGCATGGGGTGAGCATGATATCACACTAATACCACCTATACAAACAGCTTCAAAACCTTCACTAACATCAGCTCAACGACAATACTATATGTATGGCAATACAGTTCAGCAGCTGAAAATAGAATATTCAGCTGCAGTCTTCATGTGTTGCTCTTCATGTGTGTTGATGTACAAAATCAAATGCATATCTGATTCTTAGATATGGAATCTAAGCTTTATCTGAGTTGCGAATCCTTCTAGCCATGGTTGGTAATTCCTGGAAACTAGTAACCTGCTGTGTACCTGCAAAACCAAAAACAAAGTTAGCCAAAAAGTATGCTAGTCCATTGCCTTCTCTGAAAATGTGCTCCACCATCACTAGTTTTCCCTTCATCAACCTCTGAATCTCCTTTACTATCATCACAATACTCCAAGGGACATCACATTCACCCATGATAAACTTCTACATTGCTAGATAGTCAATCTCTGATACCAAAGGGAGATGGTACTTTATGCAATATTCAACTCCCTTTTTTATGGCAACAACCTCTGCAACAAGGTTATTTCCATCAATGATTTTCTGGCCTGCAGCAAATAATAAGTCTCCATTTTCATTTCTAACACAAAAGGCAATATCACTTGGACCACGATTCCCTTTTGCTGCTTCATCACAATTGCATTTATACCATCCACTTGCTGGCAACTTCCATATAACACAGTCTTACAACTGAGTTTTAGCCTAAACTTCTCAAAGAAAGATACGATATCAGGCCATTTCTTTGGCTAATCCTGTATGAGAGAAAATCTGGTTCTACATAACAAGTAAATGTTCAAGTTAATCTCATACAACACTTTGAACACAGACATATATCCCCCATGCAATGTTGTACTCCTCCACTTTCATATTTACCACAAAATGATAGCTTGCACTGTTTATATACAGTCTTAACGGGTAATGACATAGAGTTTTCCACCACTTTCTCACTGCTTGTTTTACCTGTGTGCAACTAATGTTAATGCCAACAACATTATTGAAAGCAATCCAGATAGAAGCTGTAAATTCACTAGTTAAAAACAAATGATCAATGGTCTCTTGTTGATGATTTCTACAACAGTAACATCTAGATACCACATTAATTCCTACACTGGCTAAAACATTATCCACGGGAATCTTGAATTTTCACAACCTCTATAAGAAGAAGGAGATTTTAAAAGGCAACCCTTTGATCCACATGTTCTTATAGATCTCAATAAAATGGGATTTTTGCCTTAGTAACTCCCATGCACTAGCAACAGAAAAGGCACCAGCAGTAGTCATCATTGACCAAGGCTTATCCCATTCTTGGGAATTCTCTTTAATCTCTAATTTTGATACAATGTGACCAATAATCTCAACAGGAAACAGATGTTGACGCTTCATAAAATCCCAACTACCTCCAATCATAAGCTCCTTCACATCTTCTACTCTCTCATTGTAACAACATGTTAGGTTGTTATAGTGGTTTTGACACATTTATCCTTGTTGAACTTTCCCCAGAGTCCCGTTAGTATGATCTATGACTTAGTGAAGTCATTGGTTTTGTTCCCGAAACGTTTGAGTGTGATCTGAGTTATTGGTGGATGAACTATTTAAGTTAACGAGTTAGAGTTAACCACGATCAACTCTAGGTCAGGATGGCCTCGTGTCAATGTTTGGAAGTTCCAACAAGTTAATATGATGATCTTTAACTTGTCCACAAGTTTTGATGAGGTTCCGAAGAGTTCCAGATGGGTTTGGGTTTTGTCGCGCTCGTATGCGATGTTTTCACCGTAGGTCTTGGGATAGAAAGGGCTCCACATTGATCAAACAACATTTTTGTGTTACTGAGGTTTTAATCATTAGATCTGTATCGTAATTACGAAGCTATAACTAAAAGAATTGTTGCGTTTTGCCTCCGTATGAGGGAGTTATGACCATTTTTGTATGGGTTATTCCAGCAGGTCCGCTATAGCGGACTTAGGGATGCTATAGCAGAACCGCTGCAGTGGCCATGATGACCGCCGTAGTGACCGAAAGGGCAGAAATCCCTATTTTTATATCTCAACTCCTCACCATTACCACAAGACCCCAAAGTCAGTTTTCAAGAGAGAAAGAGGCAAACTTCATTCTGTTCGTTGGTGAAAGCATCTTGGAGGATAAGTCCCCACCTTTATTTCTTCCTTTCCCTTTCTTCTTCAAGTTCCATGATTAGTTTAAGGTCCATCAATGGTGGGTGAAAATCCTAGAACCCTAGAATTAGTAAACCCTAAAATAATTGATGGGTTATTGATTTTGTTGTTGATTAATCATCTAGGAGTATAGATTATTACTTTCTAGGAAGGGAATTTGATTTCATATGGTTGAAATTGCATGTTGAGTCTTAGGGTTCAAATAAAAATGGAAACTTTGTCCTAAAATATGTTTGAAAGGGTAAAATTGATTAGAAACCCATGAATTGAAGGTTAATGATTGTAGACATAGAAGTTATGATAAATTCACCATTAAAGGATGGTTTCATCCATTGAAAAGGGTAGAAGTAAGTGGGTCTTCTTTCCTGAATTGTTGTTCTTGTTTAAATACATGGTTTGTTTCTTACTTAGCATCATATTATTAGACTTTGACCGTTTTTGTTACACCTCGGAAATTTTCCCGTGAACGTACCACGAATAGACTAACGAAGAACACGGGTATTATGATGTTTTAAAGAGAAGGGAACGACGTTTGACGACCTTAAGTAAGATTTCAAAGGCAATGGGAACAAGAGGTAGGTTATGCTCCACAATGACTAAATTATAGGTTTTTAAGACTTGAAAGTCGCAAATTTTCACTTTGGCCCAGTCGACCGTAAAGTGAAATACGGACCGTAAAGTAGTATACGGCCCGCAAACCACCATATTGTATTTCAACTCACAAAACTTTAGCTTTCTGTCAAATGTTCAAATGGTTAAATACGACTTGGAATACGGATCGTAAATTGAAATACGACCCGTAAACTGCGATCGTAAATCACTATGATCCTCAGCATACCTTTCTGGTTTGATATGCTTAAATACGACCACGATATACGGCCCGTAAACTGAAATACGAACCGTAAATTGGGTTTACGACCACTGTGCACTTCGACTACTGTTCATTCCGGATCAGATTTTAAGTCATTAAAAAGAGACCCAAGCTCATTAAATTCACTTCATCTTCACGATATTTCTCTCTAGAAACCTCTAGAATGCTCTCTACTCTTCAACTACAAGAATTCAAAGGAAATTAGTGATCAACTACATGAAACCCACGAAATCAAGTGTAAGAATCACACTAAAGTTCATCTTTCTCAAGAAAACCCAAAGGAAGTGAAGTAGGGTTTTGATGCTAGAGGAGTGATTCCATTCAAAGCTTGTTCAACCATCATCTAAGGTAGAAACGTGATATCGAAGGAAAACAAGAGAACGATAGCTTAGTTAAACATCAAAGGTATGTGAGGCTAGTCCCTTCTTTCTAATGGCATGAATCTTCTGGCATGATTTTCTTTCCTCTTCATGAGTTCCTATATTCCGGAAAGCTAAAAGCCTATATCTATGAATGGTAATATAAGGTAAGAGATATGATATGATGATCCTAAAATGGCATGATGTTATTTATTGCTCACACTCACCTTATACATTAGTTACTTCAAGGTGAGGCAGGATGTCGATAATTGCTCCATAATGAAATCGGGGGAAATCACGACCTTACGTCACCCCGATAAAGTAAAGTTTTTCATAAGCATTATGCATGTATTATGATAAGTACATTATGATGAGCATGTATGACGATGATATAACACCGCGCCTACTTGGCCGGGCAGTCACCGCTAAGGCGGGCAGCTATATGATACACCATGGCCAAATGGCATGGGCAGACACTACTAGTGGGCGGCATGAGATGACACCCCGGACGCGGGAGGCCTGGATGCAGGCTAATGTTATGATTATCACACCGATCCGATATGGACGGGCAGTTTATACATTATTACACCGTACCTATACGGGCGGGCAGCTTATATATTTATGCACACATAACCTGATGATGACAATGAGTAAGCCAGCATGCATTATTTCTTTTACACTTGATAGTCAGATACAGTTATTCCATAGTGATACTTCTTGTATATCATTGCCTTATTTCCTTGTTTATGCCTCTCATACTCAGTACAATATTCGTACTGACGTCCGCTTTCTTTTGATGCTGTGATCATGCCCACAAGTAGACAGGGAGGAGAGCTCGACCCAGACCAGCAGTAGCTGTCAGATGATTGAAAGCACTCCTTTGTTCGGAGGTGCTTATGGCGATTCTTTTGTGTATATTCATGTATATGTATTTTTTAGCATGACGGGGTCTTGTCCCATCCTTATGTATAGCACTCCAGTGGAGGCTCGTAGATGCGCAGTGTGGGTTAGACTTTTTCATGATTTATTACTATGTATGTATATATTATTTTAATAGCCGAGAGGCTTACGCATATAAAAGTATTTTTATGTTCTTGAATGAAAGATGACTTTTCCTACGATTTGAATATAAATTGATAAAAGAGCAGTAAATGAGTAAGGTGAGTAGTAGGACGAGTGGTGCTCGGTGGCTAGCCCCGGGTACCCGTCGCGGCCCCTAGCTGGGTCGTGACAAAAGTGGTATCAGAGCGGTTCAGTCCTAGGAAGTGTCTACGAGCCGTGTCTAGTAGAGTCTTGTTTATGGTGTGTTGCGCGTCACATCGATAAACAAGAGGCTACAGGGCATTTATGAAAAATGACCATCTTTCTTCTATGAGATCGTGCGATAGAGCCGTGTATAAGTTTTTTAACCTCCCTAATAGTGTGTCGTGGTTTCAGAAATGCCGCCAAAGGGAAAACCTACAGCCGCCCAGAAGGGCAAGACTACGGCAAGGAGGCGGGTAGAAAGAGAGCCTCCGATGAATATAGAAGAGGGTGAATCACATAATGAGGCCTTGTCTAACACTTCTTCTACCCTGCCTAATGTGGAAGAGCAAGGAGGAGCTCCAGCTCCAATTCCTCCACCGGTCGCTTCGGGTCAACAAATGACCGAGGCCATTCATTTATTGACGCAATTGGTCGCCACACAGGCACAACGACAAAATTCAAGTTCAAGTGATCGGGCAGCAAGTACCAAATCCCGTGATTCTATGAGTCTAAATCCTCCGGAGTTTTTCGGGTCAATGCCGGATGAAGACCCGCAAGGTTTCATATATGAGGTGTTGAGGACATTGAAGATTGTCCATGCCTCCGAAACTGAATCCGTGGAGTTGGCATCTTATAGACTCTGGGATGTGGCTGTTTTGTGGTACAACAACTGGGTATTATCAAGAGGAGAGAATGCGCCTCCCTCGGTTTGGCAAGAATTCGTGGATGCTTTTATTCGTCACTATTTGCCACCCGAGGTCCGCCGAGCTAGAGCGGATAGATTTCTAAATCTGAGGCAAGGAAATATGGGTGCCCGGGAGTATAGCATGCAATTTAAGTCTTTGGCTAGATATGACCCGGCTATGGTAGCCGACATGGGAAACCAGGTACATAGATTTGTAAGTGGCCTAGGCCACATTTATTCAGAGATTGTTTAACGGCTTCCTTGCAAGACGGGATGGATATTTCCCGAATACAGGCCCATGCTCATAATTTAGAGGGGCGATAACAACCACAAAGAATCACTGCGATAGTGATAGAAGGCAAGGCAAGAGGGCTAGATCTATGGGAGCAGGCAGTGGTTATAGAGGGGGATCAAGACAGACATATTCTGGGTACTCAGGCCAGTCGGTGACCAGTGCATCTCCTCGATTCGCAGGTAGGAGATTTGACCGCTCCTTCCGTTCAGGACAGGGCCAGAGTTCGAGGGCCCCAGATTCCCAGTCTAGGGAAGATTATATTCAGAGGAGACCCCCAGTACCGCGATGCAGCCAGTGCGGTAGATTGCATTCCGGACAGTGTCGCCAGTGTTCGGACGCTTGCTATACTTGCGGCCAGGTTGGGCACATGGTGAGAGATTTCCCGTCGATGAGTGGTAGAGTTGGAGTTCACCCCACAGGTTCAGTAGCTGGTTCTTCCTCAGCACGCCCGACAGAATAGATTCCCCAGATGTCAGCAGGTCGAGGTAGAGGTAGAAGGGCAGCATCTATTTCAGGTGCCACTCAGCCCCATGTATATGCTTTAGCCGGACGGCAGGATCTTGAGTCCTCCCCAGTATGGTTACAGGTACATTGTCTATATTTTCCCTTGATGTGTATGCATTGATAGCTCCGAGTTCTACTCTTTCTTATATTACTCCCTATGTTGCTGGTTGTATTGGGGTGAAACCTGAGCCAATCAAACCTTTTGAGGTGTCTACTCCGGTTGGTGATCCCGTGATAGCAAGACAAGTGTATAAAAAATGTGTAGTTGTGATATGTGATCGCCAGACCACCGCCGATTTGATTGAGTTGAAGATGTTAGATTTCGATGTAATTATGGGTATGGATTGGTTGGCATCGTGCTATGCTAGTGTTGATTGCCGATTGAAAGTGGTGCGATTTCAATTCCCGGGAGAGCCCGTGCTTGAATGGAAGGGTAATACAACATCTCCAAAGGGTAGGTTTATTTCCTACCTTAAGGCAAGGAAGATGATAGCCAAGAGTTATATTTATCACTTAGTTCGGGTTCATCACACCGAGTCAAACCCGCCAACTTTCCAATCAGTTCCGCTAGTGAATGAATTTTCGGATGTATTCCCAGATGAACTTCCAGGCCTTCCTCCGGAAAGAGAGATTGACTTCGCCATTGATTTGTTGCCGGACACCAAGCCTATTTCTATTCCTTCGTATCGAATGGCTCCGGTAGAGTTGAAAGAGTTAAAGGCACAGTTGAAAGATTTGTTTGAAAAGGGGTTTATTAGACCTAGTTCATCACTGTGGGGAGCACCGGTCTTGTTTGTAAGGAAGAAAGACGGATCTCTACGAATGTGCATCGATTATAGGCAGTTGAACAAGGTGGCGATAAAGAACAGATATCCTCTTCCGAGGATTGATGATTTATTTGATCAACTACAAGGTACCAAATGGCTTTCAAAAATAGATTTGAGATCGGGTTATCATCAAGTGAGAGTTAGAGAAGCGGATATTCCCAAGACAGCCTTCAGAACGAGATATGGCCACTATGAATTCAGAGTGATGTTGTTTGGGTTGACTAATGCTCCGGCCGTGTTTATGAACTTGATGAACAATGTATTCAGGCCTCTCTTGGACTTATTTGTGATAGTATTTATTGATGATATTCTGGTGTATTCTCGCACGGAATCAGAACATGCAGATCACTTGCGAATCGTTCTGGCTAAATTCTGTGACATTTCTGGGCCATGTTATTTCAAATGATGGCATTCGAGTTGACACTCAGAAGGCTGAAGTTGTGAAGACTTGGCCAAGGCTTACGACTCCTACAGAAGTCCATAGTTTTCTGGGTTTGGCGGGTTATTATAGAAGATTCGTAGAGGGCTTTTCATCTATTTCAGCCCCATTGACGAATCTAACCCAGAAGTCAACCAAATTTCAGTGGAATGAAGCTTGTGAGCGTAGCTTCCAAGGGTCAGATGGCCACGTGGTATATTGTGATGCTTCCGGTGTCGTATTAGGATGCGTATTGATGCATCATGGTAAAGTTATTGCATATGCTTCGAGACAATTGCGAAAACATGAAAAGAATTATCCAACTCATGATCTCGAATTGGTTGCGGTTATTCATGACTTAAAAATATGGAGGCATTATTTGTATGGTGTGCATGTTGATATTTATACAGATCACAAAAGTCTTCAGTACATTTTCAAGCAAAAGGAGTTGAACCTGCGATAGAGGCGGTGGTTAGAATTGTCAAAAGATTAGGATGTGAACATCTTGTACCACCCCGGAAAAGAAAATGTAGTAGCCGATGCGCTTAGCCGCCGATCAATGGGCAGTTTATGTGAAGTCCCTCTGGAAAAGAAAGAAATGGTTCATGAGCTCCGCCAACTAGCTAATCTGGGAGTGCGTGTAATTGATTCAGGTAATGCAGGGATTAGCATCAATGACCCCACAACTTCATCCTTGAACATGGAAGTGAAAGAGCACCAGTATGAGGATCCTAAACTGTGCTATGATAGAGACATATCTCATGGAAAAGAGAAATCTCCATTTGAAGTTTCTATAGATGGAATTCTTAGATACTGAGGCAGGCTATGTGTGCCGAAAGTGGGAGAATTGCGCCAACAAATTCTAGAAGAAGCACATTGTTCTCGGTATTCTATTCATCCAGGTGCAACCAAGATGTATCATGATCTCAAGATGATGTATTGGTGGGATGGCATGAAGAGAGACATAGCCGAATTTGTAGCACAGTGTCGAAATTGCCAACAAGTAAAAGTTAAACATCAGAAGCCAGGAGGCTTATTGCAAGCAATGGAAATTCCTACACGGAAATGGGAAGTGATCAACATGGATTTCAACGTGGGATTACCTCGTTCCCGCAGCAGGTATGATTCTATATGGGTGATCGTAGATAGATTGACAAAAGCAGCCCATTTTCTCCCAGTTAAGACTACATACTCAGCCGAAGATTATGCGAGGTTATATCTCAAAGAAATTGTGTGACTTCATGGTATTCCATTATCCATTATCACAAATAGAGGAGCAGAGTTTATAGCCAAGTTTTGGAAGTCCTTCCAAGAAGGTCTAGGCACTCAAGTGAAGCTGAGCACGACACTTCATCCGCAGACCGATGGACAAGCCGAGCGTACTATTCAGACCTTGGAAGATATGCTACGAGCGTGCGTTCTGGATTTCGATGGAAGTTGGGATGATCATTTACCCTTAATTGAATTTGCATATAATAATAGTTACCATTCTAGTATTCAAATGGCTTCATATGAAGCTTTATATGGGAGAAAATGTAGATCCCCAATCGGATGGTTTGAAATAGGAGAAGTACAGCTAGTAGGCCTCGAATTGATTCAGCAAGCGGTGGAAAAAGTTAAGGTGATCCCAGATCGATTGTTGACAGCCTAAAGTCGCCAAAAGTCTTATGCGGACAATCGCCGACGAGACTTGGAATTCTAGGCTGATGATTGGGTATTTTTGAAAGTACCGCCAATGAAAGGGGTGATAAGATTTGGCAAGAAAGGGAAGCTATGTCCTAGGTACATTGGACCCTATAGAATTACCCACAAGGTGGGTCATGTAGCCTATGAATTGGACTTGCCTTCGGAGCATGAATCAGTCCATCCAGTCTTCCACGTTTTGATGCTCCGCAAGTGTATTGGAGATCCCACAAAGATTATCCCGATAGATGATGTGCAAGTGACAGAAAAGCTAACCTATGAAGAGGTGCCTATCGCTATTCTAGACAGGCAAGTGCGAAGACTTCGAAATAAAGAGGTAGCTTCAGTCAAAGTCTTATGACGAAATAATAATTGGGAAGAAATGACTTGGGAGGCAGAAGAGAAGATGAAGTCCAAGTACCCGCATTTATTCCAACCCCCAGAGGAGATTCAAGATGAAACGCCAACGATATGAGGTATATATGCTTTATTTTTATCCTTTTGGTCGTGTGTGGCCATAGATATATTGATATTGTAATGTAGCCCTGTGAGACGATGATATTATGGGTTGTTGTGACAAGTTGGTAGTGCCAAATTACAAGGGAAACCCTGGCAAAATTTTCGTAGAATCCTGAGTTTTTAACATTCGAGGACGAATGTTCCAAAAAGGGGGAAGAGTGTTACACCTCGGAAATTTCCCCGTGAACGTACCACGAATAGACTAACGAAGAACACGGGTATTTTGATGTTTTAAGGAGAAGGGAACGATGTTTGACGACCTTAAGTAAGATTTCAAAAGCAATGGGAACAAGAGGTAGGTTATGCTCCATAATGACTAAGTTATAGGTTTTTTAAGACTTGAAAGTCGCAGATTTGCACTTTGGCCCAGTCGACTGTAAAGTGAAATACAGACCGTAAAGTAGTATACAGCCCGTAAACCACCATGTCGTATTTCAACTCACAAAACTTCAGCTTTCCGTCAAATGTTCAAATGGTTAAATACGACTTGGAATAAGGACCGTAAATTGAAATACGGCCCGTAAACTGCGATCGTAAATCACAATGATCCTCAGCATACCTTTCTGGTTTTGATATTCTTAAATACGACCATGATATACGGCCCGTAAACTGGAATACAGACCGTAAACTAGGTTTACGACCACTGTGCACTTCGACTACTATTCATTTCGGATCAGATTTTAAGTCATTAAAAGGAGACCCAAGCTCATTAAATTCATTTCATCTTCACGATATTTCTCTCTTGAAACCTCTAGAATGCTCTCTACTCTTCAACTACAAGAATTCAAAGGAAATTAGTGATCAACTACATGAAACCCACGAAATCAAGTGTAAGAATCACACTAAAGTTCATCTTTCTCAAGAAACCCAAAGGAAGTGAAGTAGGGTTTTGATGCTAGAGGAGTGATTCCATTCAAAGCTTGTTCAACCATCATCTAAGGTAGAAACGTAATATCGAAGGAGAACAAGCGAACGATAGCTTAGTTAAACGTCAAAGGTATGTGAGGCTAGTCCCTTCTTTCTAATGGCATGAATCTTCTGGCATGATTTTCTTTCCTCTTCATGAGTTCCTATATTCCGGAAAGCTAAAAGCCTGTATCTATGAATGGCAATATAAGATAAGAGATATGATATGATGATCCTAAAATGGCATGATGTTATTTATTGCTCACACTCACCTTATACGTTAGTTCCTTCAAGGTGAGGCACACTACAACAAAGTATAGAATTAGCAACAATCTTTTAGCAACAATAATGATATCGTTGCTAAATATTAAGAAATGGCAACAACTTTAGTTAGTTGTTGCTCTATCATAGACCTTTTAGCCACAATTTTTTTTTTGTTGGCAAATATTTAAATTTTGTTGCCATATTTTATAATTAATATAATAAATAAAAGTAAAAATAAATTGACAACAACTTTTTAGCAACCACCATGGTACTGTTGGCTAAAGTCAGTAAATGGAAACAATTTTATTTCAGTTGTTGCCATATCGTCAAGCTTTTAACAACGATTTTTCCTTGTTACCAAGCAATTTAAATTTTTGTTGCCATAACTTATAGTTAATATAATTAACTTAAAATATAAATAGAATTGGCAACAACAAAATTTTATTGTTGGTAATAATATTAATTTTCTCAACAACTTAAGTGCATTGTGGCCTAAATTTTTTATTTTTCCGCCAAAACCAAACGCGGCAAACTTTTTCCCCCTAAAATCCTTAGCGCTCTTTTCTAGTTTTTATTCTACCCATGTATTCTTTTTCTATTGTTGAAACTGAATCCTAAAATCCTTAGCTCTCTTTTCCAGTTTTTATTCTACCCAAAATTCCTTTTTTCTATTGTTGAAACTATATCTTTCTCTGTTGGGTTTTGTTGCTGCTCAAAGGAAAAAGTTGTAAGTACTCTCTCGTTTGCTATTCAACTTCAATTTTTATATTTGGTTTGATTTTAGTTTCCAGCAGCTTGTAACCCAAGGTTTTGTTGCTGCTAGGTTTTGGGGATTTTGATTTTCCTATTAGATTTTATCTACTTGTTTTCTCATCTTTGCATCTCTTGAAAAAAAATCTAATCTTTTTCAAGAAAGAGTACATTTATAGCAGAGTATGTGAAGGTTGTTTCTCTCTGTTTAAACCTTTTCTTCAGATCTCTCTCACTTGTTTAGTGAGGACTGACGACCTTCACTTCAAATTTCTCACTTGGTAATCAGCTAAAGTTTTTATCTTTTTCTTTTTCCATTTTTGTGCTTTACTGCAAAGTGTTTTGGTCTCTGTGTAGTACTGATCCAAAGTTTACTGTTCAGTTTCTTGTTGTTTGAGCTTTCATCTTTTTTGTATACCCATTTGTGTTGTTAAATATGTGGATTAATAGGTATGATTTTATTAGCTGTGTATTTGTGAATTCTTGTTTCAAAGAGTTCAGTTAATTTTGTTAATCTGTTAATTACTAGATGCAAGTTTTTGTCTTATCTTCTAAGTTGTTAGATTTTCCCTGTTTCAGACTTATTTTTAGTTTTCAAAGAGTAGTCAAAATTATGCTGATGTAGTATTTAGGAGTTAATAAATACATATTTAGGTCCTTTATGAATGTTCTAATGAATTTGCTGCTATTTCTGGTGCTTCATGATAACTTTGCTCATTTATCCATGTTTTAAATTACATGTTTAACTCCCGATTTCATGAGAAGTTCATCAATTAGTTGTTGCTTTTTTTAAGTTTTGGATCTGTTCGGTTCCTAAAATGTCTGGTGTATGTCAATTTTCTGTCCAATTTTTGGTTCTTCTAATATTTTATTCTTGTATGTAAATATTCATTGAATCCAAAGTAACACTTGAAAGTATTATGCTACTCTTATAATGAAATAAGGTCCTCTATGTCCTCCTAGTTTGTGTCAACTTACTCCATAGTTGTAATCACTGGGTAAATAGAAAAGGTAAAACATTACATTAGATAGTTCCCATTACTTAAGACTTCAGCTCAATGAAGATAATGCTATTTTTTTATATTTCATTGTAGGTAAGTATATGATGGATAAGAATTGGATACTTATTAAGAATAGGATATTACCAGAATACTTGACCGGTATGGAACAATTTTTAAACTATGCATTTTCAAATCCTGAGGTTGGTGTAACAATCCAGTGTCCGTGCATTAAATGTAACAATGTGCTTTGGAAAACGAGAGAAGAAGTGGAGTTAGATTTACTTAAATGGGGAATAGATCCAACATATGATAGGTGGATTTTTCATGGTGAGTCGGATTCATCTTCGGATGATGAAATAAATTCTGGTGCAGATTCAGATTTAGGCAATGACGATGCTTCCACTTTTGAAATGTTACATGACATGTATCGTGGTTTTCCTTCTAATAATTATGAGTATGATGAGACCAATGAGTCTAGAAACGAAGAGCCTAACACAGAAGCAAAGAGTTTTTATAGTTTATTAAAGGACGCAAAGCAAAAGTTATATCCAGATTGTCAAAAGTTCTCGAAACTCTCTTTTGTAATGCGCCTTTTTCAAATGAAGTGTCTGCATGGCTGGAGTAATACTTCGTTTGACTCATTGTTGAAATTATTGGGTGACGTTTTTCCGAAAGAAAATGTGCTTCCTAATTCTATTTATGAAGTTCAAAAGATCATTAAAGATTTGGGTTTAGATTATGTGAAGATAGATGCATGTGTTAATAATTGCATCTTATATAGAAAGAAATATGCAGATCTTGAGCAATGCCCTAAATGTGGTGAGAAACGATGGATAGTAAGGAAAGAAAAAGATACTGATGATGAGGTTGCTTCAAGAAATTTGACTAACAAAAATAAAGGAATTTCTAGAAAGATTCTTCAATACTTTTCTTTGATACCACGATTACAACGGTTGTATATGACAAAACAAACGGTCGAAGATATGAGGTGGCATAAAAATAAGCGAGTTGAGGATGGAGTATTAAGGCATCCAGCTGACTCATTAGTGTGGAAAACTTTTGATGAAGAACATCCGACTTTTGCTTTAGATCCACGTAGTGTAAGGCTTGGACTTGCTTCAGATGGTTTTAATCCATTTGGTTCTATGAGTAATGCTTATAGCATGTGGCCAGTAGTCTTGATTCCATATAATCTTCCCCCGTGGCTATGCATGAAACAATCTAATATTTTGTTGTCCTTGCTTATTCCTGGCCCAAAAGGCCCTGGTATGAATATTGACGTGTTCCTCCAACCTTTGGTTGATGATTTGAAAACCTTATGGGAGGGTGGAATCGATACTTATGATGCTTTTAGGAAACAACATTTTAAATTGTGTGCTTCTTTGTTGTGGACAATTAATGACTTTCCAGCTTATGGTATTTTGTCTGGTTGGAGCACTAAAGGTAAATTAGCTTGTCCTGTTTGTCATGTACATACTTGTTCCATTTACTTGAAACATGGTCGAAAGCTTTGCTATATGGGTCATCGTAGGTTCTTGGAGAAAAATCATTCTTATCATCTGAATAAAAGTTCTTTTGATAACACAAGGGAAGAAAGACTTGCACCAGAAGCTTTGAGTGGAGATGATGTGCTTGCACAACTAAATACATCCTCACAAGGGTCAATCGACTGCAATGCAAGAAAAAGAAAACGAGATGTTGGAAGACCTGACAATTGGAAGAAGAAAAGTATATTCTTTGAACTTCCATATTGGAGGACTGTATTATTGAGACATAATTTGGACGTAATGCATATTGAAAAAAATATTAGTGAAAGTGTGATTGGAACACTGTTAGATATTGAAGGAAAAACAAAGGACACATTGAAATCTCGATTGGACATACAAGAGATGAGAATAAAAAAGCCACTCCATCCAATAAAAAGTGGGGATAAGTATATACTTCCTCCGGCAAGTTATACAATGTCTAAAACTGAGAAGCTTCAGTTTTGTCAGCTTGTCAAAGAAGTCAAGTTTCCTGATGCTTATGCTTCTAACATTAGTCATTGTGTCAAGGAAGCCAGAATTTTAGGACTTAAAAGTCATGACCACCATGTTCTTTTTCAGCGTATTTTTCCAATTATCATCAAAGGGATTTTGCCAAGGGATTCTTATGATCCATTAATTGAATTGTCATTGTTCTTTAGTGATTTGTGTGCTAAAGAGTTGCATGTAGAAAAGTTAGATCAACTAGATAAAAGTATACGGATGACAATCTGAAAGTTAGAACGTGTGTTCCTGCCGAACTTTTTTGATGTTATGATTCACTTGGCAATTCATTTGGCAAACGAGGCGAAGTTGGCTGGTCCCGTTCAATATCGATGGATGTATTACATCGAAAGGTTTAGATTCTTACTCCTCTGAAGCTTTCTTTTAATTTAAATATGTTACAAAACTGATATATGTTTACTCACTGATATATGTTTACTCAATAGATATTTGCGCACATTAAAAAATTATGTACGCAACAAATCTCGTCCAGAAGGATCAATTGCTGAAGGCTATCTTGCAGAGGAGTGCATGACATTCTGTTCTAAATATTTAACAGATATAGAGACCAAGGAAAATCGCCCGGATAGAAACTTTAATTCTTCCAATATAGATCCCAACGGTTTATCCATATTCAATTGTCCTGGTAAGCCATTACCAGGGGGTTTCTGGGAAGAATTGAGTGCTCTTGAAATAAAACAAGCTCAGTTTTACATCCTCCAAAATTGTGAGGAAGTCCGTCCTTGGACTGAGTAAGATACCTTTCATTTAGTTTACTTCCTTTTCTTCTTATGAACCTCTCAACAACTATGTTCTAATGCTTTTTTCTTGTTTTTTCTTTAAAAAAAAATCATAATCCATAGGGAACATCTAGAAATATTAACAAAGGAGAACAATAGAAATGTTTCCAAGAGGCACAAGGAGGAATTTCCTTTGTGGTTTGAAGAAAAGGTAAATAATATCATTTGAAGCTAGTTTATCTTTATTTAGGAAAATTTGTGAATTTTACTTTCAAAGTAGTATTAATGTTTGAGTTTGTAATTAACATAATATAGGTGGTACATTTAAAAGAGAATGGTGATGGGCGAATTACTGATGAATTACTAGCTTTGGCAAGAGGTCTGGATCCTCGTGTTTATTGTCATAATGGTTATACCTTGAATGGCTTTAGGTTCCGAACAATGGAATCTGAGTTATGTTTAAAACGCAAAATAGTGGTGTGGTTGTAAAGAGTGATGAGCATACGGAAAATGCTGATTATTTTGGAAAGATCATAAAGATTTTAAAGATACCTTACAAAAGCAATAATTCTGTCATATTATTTCAATGTGACTGGTTTGAGGTTCCGTCTCAAGGTCGAAGTCAAACTAGAGGTTACAAAAGGGACGAATATGGATTCATATGTGTAGATGTGACACGGATCCATTACACAAATGATCCATTCATTTTAGGCTCGCAAGCTCAATCTGTGTATTATGTTAAACATGGTCAAAATGAGAAATGGCATGCAGTGGTAAAGGTCAGACCACGAAATCTGTACGATGTACCTGAACAAGAAAATGAAACAGAGCCTTATCAACTAATTGACTTGGTTGAAAGGGGAGAAGCAAGTCTTCAAGTAGAGTCGGACAATGATGTCGTTACAATACAAATAGAAGACATTGACGGAGTGAGTGTTGAAGCACCTTCTCTCAATAACGAGGAGGAAATAGACCTAGAATCTATAGATGAATATGATCATGATAATGGAGATGACTTCAGTGATTCTGCAACAGATGAAGAATATCTTTCTGAAGATGAACATGATGCAAATGAGGATGATGATTGGTTGTGACTTTCAGCTACTGCAAGACAACTTTGGTTATTACAATCACTTTCTTTATAGGATTTCGGTTCTTCCATCATCTAGTCGCTCAATTAATTTAACCTGTCAACCAAGGTAACTATAACGTGAAACAAACTCCTTCCGTTGTCTGTTTACAATACTTTACATTTTAAATATATGTCTTGTAGAATATGTGCATTAACAGGTTTCCATCAATGATCTTTTCTTTGTAATTTGTGTTTGTTTCTCTCATTTTCTGAGCATATCTCGTATATTTCCGAACATTTTGTTTCCTTTACTTCTACTTTAGTTTTGAATAGTAAAATTCTTAGTTTGTTGCAGCCTATCATGATGACAAATGTGCTTATTTCTGATAGTACTGGACCTACTGATGTAATTTCACATCCACAATCAGGTAAATTACTTCATTTGTTAAAAATTATCCCTTTAAAATTTCTAAATTTTACATGTTTGTTTACTATACACCTAAATACTTTCATATACTTTTCAAGGAAAAACGAGAAAGGGAAGGGGGAAGACAACAGGGCTTTCAATCCAAAAGAAACGCAAATGCAGTGACAATGGCAAGTTGGAGGTGATTATCCCACCGGATCGAACAATAGCAGTAGGTCCTAGAGCTAATGATTTTGTTACCGAACTTTCGGTCAAAGTTTTTCAGCATGCTAGGCATGATGTCAAGAATTGGAAGAACGTTTCTAATCTAGCAAAAGATAGGATCATTGCGCATATGCTGGTAATTCACTTTATTTCTCTTAAAGTTTCTGATCTA
The DNA here is from genome assembly GCF_019175385.1 of Lycium barbarum. NCBI lineage: Eukaryota > Viridiplantae > Streptophyta > Magnoliopsida > Solanales > Solanaceae > Lycium > Lycium barbarum. The sequence continues at coordinate 81,675,750 of NC_083341.1, forward strand.
GCCTACAGAATGTTAAGTCCTCATAACTGATAAATATATGTTCAAATGGTTGAGTATCTTACTGTATTAAGGTCACCAAAGTGTAAGTTATTATTGTTATAAGAAACTACTACAACAATTTTTGGCCTCATCTTCACAACACCTATTAAGTTTTATTTCTTAATTACTTGTAGACAATCAAAGTTCTATTTTAAGTAAGCTCACTTAAGTTTTGTTTTGAGTGCAGGACACCTTTCAACTTCCAGACACACAACACATTCGGGATACTATCCTTGAAAGAGCTAATCATTTGTATCGATATCGTCGTAAAAGGCTCCATGATCATTTCAAGAAATTTGCTACAGAGGAGGAAAGATTACAGAACAAGCCAAAAGAGGTTAATGAAGTTGAATGGAAATTCTTGGTAGAATATTTCAACTCCAACGATTTTAAGGTAATTAGAAGTACATCAAAATTAAATAAATTTAACTGTGTAATATTTTTTTTTTCTAATTTTCCCTGTTACACTTATATCAAAATACATTTATGGATTCATATTCAATGCAGAGAATGAGTGAAAGAAATAAAACTAATAAGGCAAAACAAGAATTAAATCATATTTGCGGCAGAAAATCCTTCCAGGCCATATCTTTTGAAAAGGTGAGATGTATACTTATTTTGGTGCTTTTTAATTATTCTTCATTAAATAACGTAATTTGATTTTTTTTTTGTTAGAGAGATATAAATACTGGAAAAGAGCCAAACCTTTAGAAACTTTGGGAATTGACTCACACGAAGAACGGGCATTGGGTTAATGATGCATCGGCTTAACTGAATGTACATGCATAACTCTTATCTTTATTCCTAAAAGATAAGTCTATTGAAACAAATATTGATGCTAACGCTGGTATAACTTTTTTGCAGGATAAGTTGAAAGAAATTGTTGCTGAACAAATTCAAGATGTTGAAGAGGATACTGATGTAGATCCTATTATTAATGCTGCATTTGTGAGAATTATGGGAGAAACGTCAGGGTATTGTGGTGGTCAAGGATCGGGAATTAAGCAAACAGGTAGGAGATATATGAATGGAGTTCTAGAGCAATTACAGGCACAACGAAAAGAGGTAGAAGAAGAACGTCGTAAACGAGAGAGTGTAGAATGCAAGCTAACTGAAGTAAAAAATCAGCTAGAAGAGGAGCGAAAAAATCGAGAAGTCATGGAAGCTCGTCTGGTACATGACCAGAAAATGTTAAAAGGAGGAATCATGGCACTAGTATCTCATCTGTAAAATTCCAAGGTATAGGTGTTAAAGGTTCAATTACTTGCTTTTGATCCTAAGAACATTTTGATTAAACTGCCGTGCTATGGTCAATAAAGTTGTCCTAGTTATTTTGATGTTATAAAGTAGTTTTCTCCTCAGTTCTAAATGTTTAAATCCCTTAGTTGTATTATATCTAACAGAATGTACTTCCGTCTGCAATTCTCAATATTATTGCTGATTCAAGTGATTCAGATGCTGCAAGTCCTACAAGTCTTATGGATGACATCAGTGTAAGTAGCCTTATGATGCTTGTTAATACAAGAAGGGAATTTGAATCACTACTAATTTAGTACACTCTCTTGGAGTATGCATTTGCATATGTTGAATGGAAGTCCTGGAAGTTGTTAAGTCTTAATCTAGAAAATGTTAAATCAAGGGCATCTGGTTTTCTTTTTAGTAAGTAAACCTTAGCTGCGATGAAAATACTTTGAATATGTGTCAACATGTGTTCTATTAATGGACTGTCTATTAATGGTCACACTGAAACTTCAAATGTGGATATTTCAAATTGGCAAGTCGTGGAGATAATGTAGAATGGAGTTGCTTGGCTTCACTATTCTCTTTATATTGAGCTTGTGAAATAGGAAAGAGCGTTGTTTCCTTTAGCTGCAATTAAGGAATAGTTCACAGAATGAAAAAACCAGTATGTGATAAATGCTTATCTCGAAAATCACTGATTATTCTGCTTCACTGTTTCTTGACATAATGTGCATTGTATGTGTTATTTTGGGCAAGCCATAATTTATGTGTTGCTGATTCATTAGGTGTGCCATAACTCTAGTGAATCTTCTCCTATGAAAGAATAGTGAACTATTTTACTGCTTTTATTATCAATTGAGGAAAACAAATGTTGACGGTTGTATAAACAAATTGAGATAAGGAAAATTGAGAATATGTTATCGGACAGATTTACTAGAATCGACTATAGCTGAATAGTTTCTCACTCTCGATGGTTGTATAAACTGGTTAAAAGTAGTTATGGCATATGCTATATATTTACAAGTATGAGTCTAAAAGCTGAATGGTTTGGCCTCTATTTACTTGCTTTCTACTTCCTGTTTGGTTTTGAAGTTGTTCAAATTTGAATCATGTTATTATTTGACATGCTTGAAGCTTAACTTTAATTTCTATGCATGAGACTTAACTTTTCACTTATCAAATAGCTTGTACTTCCTAAAGGAAGTCATAAAATCTCAACGCAATAATATTGTTCTGCAAGTTGGAACTTAAAATAGAGTGTTAGATTTCTACATCGGTAGTGACATAAACTTGGTCTCCTTTCTACACCACCTCAGCTTCTGCCAATAGATAGAACACTCCTTGCTCCTTAGCTTTTTCCACAAACTGCATCACTTCTTGTCCCGAACTTGGAGGCACCACTTGTATTCTACTCGATGAACGATTAAACTACTTTTGTTGATAATTTGTGTTAACGTAGTTTGAAGTCATGTTTGTTAAGTTTTGAACTAAAATACATCTGGTGCAGCTGCTATGGAGATTGATTCATTTTATGAAAATTGGGAATTATTGCACTGATTTGAAATTGAAATGTCATTTGGTTTGTTTTCTGTTTCATTTTTGTTCCCTGGTGGAGATACATCACGTATACGGCGTCTCTTTTGTTTAGCTTCTGCTAGAGTATTTTGGAGTTGTGGTATGGATCTTTTTGGTTCTTTCAAGCTTGATTGTCAAGTAGCATTTACTATTTGCTGCATATTGGTAATTGGATACTTTTGCACAGCTGCTATGTTCTTGGTTGCTGCAGCTGATTTTGCACAGCTGCTATGTTTTCCTTGGCTGCTAAAATTAAATTTTGCTAAGCAGCTATTTTATCTTTGCACAGAACCAACTGATGTAAATTTATGTGTTTTCTTTCTCGAAAAGAGCATGCTAGCTCATTGTTGTAGATTGTTCCATTCAATCTGATTTTAGAAGGAAAAAAATTGGCATCCAGCCTCTATGGCGATTGCTATTTCTTTTTTCTTGCGCTTACTTATAGGAATGGATTTAATCGACACGAGAACTATGACAGAGTGGACAGAGGGAATATTGGACACAAAATGACAAAAAATAGGTGGAATCCCCTGTACTAGTTCAGAGTATGCAGAATTTTGACGTTAGAGCAGTGAGATGAGTTGATCTAAGTCGTGTGGAATTTAATATATTAGATTTTGTAATGTTTTTTTTTGGGTGCTTATAATTAGTGTTCAATAAGTATATACTTACCATGTGAAAAAATATGCCGAATTTTGATACTAGAGCAGCGAGATTTTGTTATGTTTTTTGCTCGTATTTAACTGTGCAAGACTTTGATAGGTGAGATTTTCATTTGTTCCTTATATACTTTTTGAAATCGTGTTAGTTTTGGTAGTGATGAAATGTGAGTTTTTTTGAGCCGTTGAAGTGTGATTGGATATGTATATGCTTAAAATGTGAAACTGAATCTTGATATTATAGCAGTGAGATGAGCTGATCTGAGTCGTGTGGAATTTAAACATGTTAGATTTTGTTATGTTTTCTGCTCGTGTTTATAACTGGAAGATTTCATAGTATTTGTTGCAGAGAACTTACTTGATTTGAGAAGTACAAGTTATTCTTTAGAGCTTTACTTCAGAGCAGGCTAATTAGCTCCTAATTTGACATAGAACATAGGTAAGGTATTCTGAGTGAAAAAAGTTGTGAATTAACTGCCAAGGCTCGATGATCAACTGCTGTTATGTTGACAAAATACGAGTTCAGCTTGTGCTTTGTGCGTTCTCTGTGATGGTCATTTCGTTGATAGCATCCTTTTATAAAAAATGTACTTATATTTATCTTTATAGAATCCTTTTATAAAAATGTACTTATATTTATCTTTTTTTTTGTAGGGTGAACGTGCTTAAACCAGCATTGATAGCAATATGATTCATGTCAGGCACAAGCTATCGGAGGAATATTTACTTTTGAATTAGAACTTAATGACCTTGTTTATATGATGTTTGGTTCTTTTTGTAATTAGTAAAACATACTTTTTTGGAATATTCAGTTGTTTACTCTAGTGCACTAGTTCTATGTATTGACCTTGCAAATATTCTATATATATATATATATATATATATATATATATATATATATATATATATATATATATATATATATATATATATATATATATATTAATTTATGTGCATTCCTGAATATTTTATAAGAAAATGTGGATTGTGTATTTAGCAACTACTAATAAGTTGTTGCTAAAGTTGAATGTGATGACTAATATTATTGGCATTTACCACAATAATAGTTGTTGCTAAAAGCCTTCATAACAGAATATTTACAACCTTTCTGCCCACTTTTTGCTACTATTTATTTTGTTGGGAAAAAAAATTAATTTTTGGCAACAATATTTTTTGTTGCTAAATATTTGCATAAGCCACAACAGTTCACTTTTTACCAAAAAAATCTGATTTATGGCAATGAATTTTTTTGTTACGAAAGTTAACTTTTGGCAACAATATTTTTTGTTGTTGCATAAACTTTTCGCAACAGCATTTATAGCAACAACATGCAACAATTTTTTTTCTTGTGGCCAAAAGTACTTTTGGCAACAATATTGAATATATTGCAACAAATTTTGTTGCAAATTCCATACTTTCTTGTAGTGGCAGGATGTCGATAATTTCTCCATAATGAAATCGGGGGAAATCACGACCTTACGTCACCCCGATAAAGTAAAGTTTTTCATAAGCATTATGCATGTATTATGATAAGTACATTATGATGAGCATGTATGACGATGATATAACACCGCGCCTACTTGGCCGGGCAGTCACCGCTAAGGCGGGCAGCTATACGATACACCATGGCCAAATGGCATGGGCAGACACTACTAGTGGGTGGCATGAGATGATACCCCGGACGCGGGAGGCCTGGATGCAGGCTAATGTTATGATTATCACACCGATCCGATATGGACGGGCAGTTTATACATTATTACACTGTACCTATACGGGCGGGCAGCTTATATATTTATGCACACATAACCTGATGATGACTATGAGTAAGCCAGCATGCATTATTTCTTTTACACTTGATAGTCATATACAGTTATTCCATATTGATACTTCTTGTATATCATTGCCTTATTTCCTTTTTTATGCCTCTCATACTCAGTACAATATTCGTACTGACGTCCGCTTTCTTTGGACGCTGTGATCATGCCCACAGGTAGACAGGGAGGAGAGCTCGACCCAGACCAGCAGTAGCTGTCAGATGATTGAAAGCACTCCTTTGTTCGGAGGTGCTTATGACGATTCTTTTGTGTATATTCATGTATATGTATTTTTGGGCATGACGGGGTCTTGTCCCGTCCTTATGTATAGCACTCCAGTAGAGGCTCGTAGATGCGCAGTGTGGGTTAGACGTTTTCACGATTTATTACTATGTATGTATATATTATTTTGATAGCCGAGAGGCTTATGCATATAAAAGTATTTTTATGTTCTTGAATGAAAGATGACTTTTCCTACGATTTGAATATAAATTGATAAAAGAGCAGTAAATGAGTAAGGTGAGTAGTAGGACGAGTGGTGCTCGGTGGCTAGCCCCGGGTACCCGTCGCGGCCCCTAGCTGGGTTGTGACAGTTTTGAGGCGATTCGGAAATAGAAGGCTCGTGTGGAGTAGTTCATGGCTCCTGTTCTGCATTTGAGGTAGGTTACGACTTACTTTAGTTAGACTTTGATTAGCGAAACGTATGTATTCTGTAGAATTGATGGGAGAAAGCATGATTAGGTCTTTGGACATGGTGTTTTGGGTGGATATTAGCTAGGTTGGCATGACTTTTGATTTTGTCGGCTCATCGCTATTACTTTATATACTTAAATATGAGGTATAGTTGTATTCATACTGTGGTGATTCAGGATGGATTTCTATTAGGTTGATTGTTGTTGATGGTGGCTTGTTGCCCTGCTATTGTGATTAGACTTACTACCTAAATTGTTGTGTTGCACTCAGTTCTCTCTTATTGTGGCGCATATCATCGGAGAAAGGAAGGATAATGAGTTTAGACTTGAATTGTGGTATAAACTTATAATAATACGTAGATGAAAACTTGATGTATGATTTATTGTTGATGATAATATATAGAAAAATGGAGCATCTTGGTGATACAACACTTATTGTGAGGCGTACTTGCTATATGTGGAAGTAAAAAGGGACATAGACTCTTATGTTGGTTGAGACGATTTGTATGATTCATTTCAAGGTTGAGTTGATCTAAGTCTTGATACGACTTGTGGCTTGTGATTGGTACTTTCACTGTTACTTTATTGGTTTGCATTGATTTACCATGTTTGCACTCATTTATGTGTTCATACACTCATACATGATGGAAATGGTTCAAAAACGATTCATGAAAGATTTGTGGCATGATTCCTTGTGTTTGACATTGATATTGTTAATTGTTCATAGTCCATACACACTAATGAACTGGAATACGTTGAGACATACATTGTGATGTGAAATTTTTGAAAAAGTTAATATAATCTTCTTGTTGAACTTGTTATACTATTTGATTCATGGTACATGATGATCGCTCATTAAAAGTGATGTGACAATATATAGATATATGTTTATGAAAAGGCGCATTTGACAGAGGGTGACGATGTGGCCTAGTTGTGAGCTCATGGTCCGAGGATCATTTCGGATCGAGAGGTATATTCATGTGAAAAGGCACATTTGACCGGGGGTGAGGATATGGCCTTGAATGTGGCTCGGGTCCGAGGATTGAATCCGGAACGAGGGGTACATGGACACCATGGGTCCCCTGCCAGTCATAACTTCTGGGCAATGACACCAGTGAGCGTGTGTGTACAGTGTGTATTTGGCCAGTGCATTGCATGCACTTCATCATATTTTGCATTGTACATCATTACATTTTATTCTGCATTGTTCTGATTTTGGTATCAATGTTGAATGCCTATTGTGATATAAATATGACCATTGACTGAGTTAAATTGTGGATTAGTAACTCTACCTAGTGACGGAACTTGGACTTGCGATTATCAGGAGAGATTATTGAAACTTGACAGACTTGTGGTTTAGAAGCTTCATCTTAGGCTGTGACTCTGTTATGGGATATTTTGTGACTTAGATTTGAGTATTAAGTTCCTATCTGTTTATCTTGTTTATTTTATACTTATATGCGTGAACTAATCTTAGTTGGCCTATGATGCTTATCGGTACATAGTGTTTGTACTGATTCTACCTTGCTGCACCCTTTTTTAGTTCAGATTGTGTTCCAGAGATTTCATCCAGACCACATCTCTAGCTTGAAGCTGGTTAGCTTGATTGGATCTGATGGTGAGCTTCTATCCATACCATGCCACCTGAAGATCTCTCTTTCCAGTTGTCTACTTTCATTCCAGACATTATTTGTTATTATACTTGAGAAATATTTCATTCTTTAGACATTGTTGGTTAGGGTTCTTGTACGATGACTTTCAAATTTTGGAGGTGTAATAGTTAAGACTTCTGCACTTATATTATTTATTAATTATAACTTGGTCAGAATATTTATTCACTCACTTATTTATTGACTGTTAGAGTATAAATGATTAAAGAAGTTGAAATTGGCTAGTAATTAATGGGTTAACAGGTAAGGGTTCGCCTAACAGTGATAATAAGGTAAGTGCCTGCACGATCGGTAAGTTGGGTCGTGACAGTTGGTATCAGAGCCTAGGTTCATGAATCTCGTTGTACAAGGACGTGTCTAGTAGAGTCTTGCGGATCGGTATGAAGTACTCCGTACCTATCTGCGAGAGGCTATGGGACATTTAGGAAACTTTCACTTCTTTCATTCTTTTGTGCTACTTCATTCAAATTGGTATCTAGACGATTCCAATTGGTATCTGCACTTCCTTGTCTTATTCTTCCACGAATGGTGGAAACCTCTTTCCTAAACTTTTATGTGAGTAGTTTGTGTTATGGCATGGCTTGGTATAGTACTAGATGCGTCTTCCTGATTTGGATGCGTGATCCAAATTCAGTTTCCAATTGTGACTTGAAGTTTAGTTGTATGTGTTGTAATTTAGACCCAGTTATTTTGTTTGCATAATCTTGTAAAGAATAGAACATTGGATGGATTAATCTCCATTATTAGGAAGGGAACCATTGGTATCAGACATGCTTGTCAGATTAAGGGTGCATGTTTTACTAGATTGAAATGTGTATAAATTAGACATCCGCTGGGAATTCTAAGGCCATGGGTGAGTCTGTAACATGTTTGTATGTTGACCTACATGATTAGTTTGCGGTTGTAAGGCCTTGGATAACTAGTTGGGATTCAGAATGAAAACTGAGTAGAAAAATCGTGCTTACTGGTTGGAAAGGTTCGCTGCAGCGGAAGTGGGATTGCTACGGTGAGACCTTAGTAGCGAACAATACGTCGCCATATCATGAATTTGGGAAATGGGAAAATCCGCTATAGCGGAGCCTGACCCGCCACAGCGAGTTCGCCGCAGCGGACGTGGTGACCATTGCAGCGAACGACGGGCAGTTGTTCTAGATATTTCCTAAGTTAAAACCCTTAAAACCTTGTCATTTCCCTTCATTGTTCTTTAAGCATACTTGAGAGATTTTGAGAGCCTTGAACCTATTGTGTAATGATTCAGCTAGTTCCTACTACTACTGGGGTTGCTTCTCAGTTGAGTTAATAAAATGAAAAGGAAAAAAAAATTGCGTAAATGGCTAAGGGTGTTCTAGTTCGATTCTGGTTCGACGAGTAGGACATCAAGTGATAAATTAATGACGAGGTTTGAATTAACTCGAGTTCTAGAGAGCATTTAGGGTGAATTGAAGAATTTGTGAAGTTGTTTCTTCTGGGGGTAAGTTCCCTTACCTTGTCTTATGATTGTCTATCCTCTTAGGCTTAAATTAATGGTGCAAATGTATGGGGACTAGTTGGAGAAAATGAGTTTCTACCTTAGCATTGAGAATTAAATAATAGGATTTAAATATTAGTTCAATTGGTGAGTCTTGCCAATAGTAAGATGGGATTTCATGAAGTAGTAAATCATAAGCTTGAATCTCTAATCTAGACTAAGATTGATTAAGGATAAGAAGGGGAATTGTTCGAAACAAGAGCTAATAATTTGGGAGTTATGTTGAGGTTGTACAATGTGAAATCAACTCGAGGGTTATGTATAAATTGGTAAGTTCTAGTACGTCATAGCTATAGGGAACATTGGTTGGATAACAAAAACGAAGACTCTAGTGGTTATTGTGTTACTTACGGCTAGTGAGAGATGATATTATTGGTGTTATGTATATGTTTGTTGGTTGGTGTTCCCGAGTTGTACGTCATATTGCTAAGGTAAGGCTTAATTTCGAGATCTCTGAGTTAAATTCCGTCGTATTAAAGTAATGGTGATCTTAGTTAAATTAGTTGTCTAAGTCAAAAAAAGGGTTAATTATGAACTTAGTGAAGCAGGTGTCTGAGTCCTAGTTTGTCGAGATAGATATGAGGAATAATTACTAAATTGATGGTAGTTGAGATTTGTCTGAGAGTTGATATACCGTTGTGACGTCCTAATAAGTAGTAAATTTGTTATAATGTAAGGAATATAGAGATGTTAAACATTTCCGATAAGACGAGATGTTATGAAGAGTGTCCTAATGGATTACTCTCGAGGAAAAAGGGTAAATGAGTTGGGGGAATAGACAAAGCATGTTGAGATATGAAATCTTAGTTTACTGATCTAAGAAAGAATTGTTGATTGCACTGGTGATCATAAGGGTCTAGAGAAGTTGTAATCATTAGAGGTATAAATTGGGATTAGTATGATCAAACTTCGATATATTAGATGACACATATGTGTTGTAGCAATTCTTGTGGTAGGTTCGAGTACAGAAATATGAAAATTGGGCCTTTAAGCTAAGGCTAGAAAGAGTTTTGACCGATAAGACGAACAGATAGTGATTAGGGCGCACTTCGTGCCATGAAGGTTTCCGTGTGGTTATAATGTATGTCCTTGGGTTATCGCCAACCTTCGTACTCCCCTTCTTCGTTCGAGGACGAACGATCGATAAATTGGTATCTGATGTAACGACCCGTTAGGTCATTACAGCGGTTTTGACCCATGCATCCTCGTTGACCCTTCCCCAGAGTCCCGTTAGTACGATCTATGACTTAGTGAAGTCATTGGTTTGGTTCCCGAAAGGTTTGAGTGTGATCTGTGTTATTGGCGGAGGAACTAGTTAAGTTAACGAGTTAGAGTTGGCCACGATCAACTCCAGGTTAGGATGACCCCGTGTCAATGTTTTGTAAGTTCCAACAAGTTAATATGATTTTTTTGAACTTGTCCACAAGTTTTGGTGAGGTTCCGAAGAGTTCCAGATGGGTTTGGATTTTGTCGCGCTCGTATTCGATATTTTTGCCGTAGGTATTTGGCTAGAAAGGGGCCCACATTGATCAAACAACCTTTTTTGTGTTAGGTTTGAACCATTAGATTCGTATCATAATTAAGAAGCTATAGTAAAAAGAATCGTCACGTTTCGCCTCCGTATGAGGGAGTTATGACCATTTTTGTGCAGACTGTTCCAGCAGGTCCGCTATAGCGGACTCATGGCCGCTATACCGGGACCGCTGCAGTGGCCATGATGACCGCCGCAGTGACCGAAGGGGGAAGAATGCACTATTTTTATATATCAACTCCGAACCATTACCCACAAGACCCCAAAAGTCATTTTTCAAGAGAGAAAGCGGCAAACTTCATTCCGTTCACTGGTGAAAGCATCTTGGAGGGTAAGTCCCCACCTTTATTTCTTCCTTTCCCTTTCTTCTTCAAGTTTCATGATTAGTTTAAGGTCCATCAGTGGTGGGTGAAAATCCTAGAACCCTAAAATTAGTAAACCCTTAAAAAAGATTGATGGGTTATTGATTTTGTTGTTGATTAATCATCTAGGAGTATAGATTATCACTTTCTAGGGAGGGAATTTGATTTCTTATGGTTGAAAATGCATATTGAGACTTAGGGTTCTAATTAAAATTGACACTTTTTCCTAAAATCTGTTTGAAAGGGTAAAATTGATTAGAAACCCATGAACTGAAGGTTAATGATTGTAGAAATAGAAGTTATAATAAATTCACAATTAAAAAATGGTTTCATCCATTGAAAAGGGTAGAAGCAAGTGGGTCTTCTTCCCCAAATTGTTTATCTTGTTTAAATACATGGTTTGTTGCTTACTTAGCATCATATTGTTAAACTTTGACCGTTTTGAGGCGCTTCGGAAACAGAAGGCTCGTGTGGCGTAGTTCGTGTCTCCTGTTCTGCATTCGAGGTAGGTTACGACTTACTTTAGTTAGACTTTAATTAGCGGAACGTATGTATTTTGTAGAATTGACGAGAGAGAGTATGATTAGGTCTTCGGACATGGTGTTTTGGTTGGATATTAGCTAGGTTGGCATGACTTCTGATTTTGTGGGCTCGTCGCCATTATTTTATGTACTGAAATTTGAGGTGTAGTTGTATTCATACTGTGGTGATTCGGGATGGATTTCTGTTAGGCTGATTGTTGTTGATGGTGGCTTGTTGCCCTACTATTGTGATTAGACTAAATACATAAATTGTTATGTTGCACTCAGTTCTCTCTTATTGTGACACATATCATCAGAGAAAGGAAGGATAATGAGTTTAGACTACGTAGATGAAAACTTGATGTATGATTTACTATTGATGATAATATATAGAAAAATGGAGCATCTTGGTGGTACAAGACATAGTTGTGAGGCGTACTTGCTATATGTGGAAGTAAAGAGGGACATAGACTCTTATGTTTGTTGAGACGGTTTGATATGATTCATTTCATGGTTGAGTTGATCTAATTCTTGATACGACTTGTGGCTTGTGACTTGTACCATGTTGCTTTATTGGTTTGCATTGGTTTATCATGTTTACACTCATTTATGCGTTCATGCACTCATACATGATGGAAATGGTTCGGAAACGATTCATGAAAGACTTATGGCATGATGCCTTATGTTTGACATTGATATTGCTAATTGTTCATAGTCCATACATACTAATGAACTGGAATACGTTGAGACATACATTGTGATGTGAAATTAGTAAAGAAGTTAATATAATCTTCCTGTTGAACTTGTGATACTATTTGATTCATGGTACGTGATAATCGCTCATTAAAAGTGATGTGATAATAAATAAATATATGTCTATGAAAAGGCGCATTTGACAGGAGGTGACGATGTGGCCTAGTTGTGAGCTCGTGGTCCGAGTTTTGTTTCGGAACGAGAGGTATATATATGTGAAAAGGCACATTTGACTGGGGGTGAGGATGTGGCCTTGACTATGGCTCGGGTTCGAGGATTGAATCCGGAACGAGTGGTACATAGACACCATAGGTCCCCTGCCAGTCATAACTTCTGGGCAATGACACCAGTGAGCATGTGTGTACAGTGTATATTTGGCCAGTGCATTGCATGCACTTCATCATATTTTGCATTGTACATCATTACATTTTATTCTACATTATGATATGCTCGTTTGGTTCTGATTTTGGTATGGATGTTGAATGTCTATTGTGATATAAATATGACCATTGACTGAGTTAAATTGTGGATTAGTGACTCTACCTAGGGACGAAACTTGGACTTGTGATTATCAAGTGAGATTATTGAAACTTGACAGACTTGTGGTTTAGATGCTTCATCTTAGGCTGTGACTCTGTTATGGGATATTCTGTCACTTGGATTTGAGTATTAAGTGTCTATCTGTTTATCTTGTTTATTTTATATTTATATGTGTGAACTAATCTTAGTCGGCCTATGATGCTTATCGGTACATAGTGTTTGTACTAATACTACCTTGCAGCGCCTTTTTGAGTGCAGATTGTGTTCCAAAGGTTTCATCCAGACCACGTCTCTAGCTTGAAGCTTGTTATCTTGATCGGATCCGAGGGTGAGCTCCTATCCATGCCATGCCACCTGAACATCTCTCTTTCCAGATGTCTACTTTCATTCTAGACATTATTTGTTATTATACTTGAGAGATATTTCATTCTTTAGACATTGTTGGTTAGGGTTCTTATATGATGACTTTCAGAGTTTGGAGGTGTAATAGTTAAGACTTCCGCACTTATATTATTTATTATTTATGACTTGGTTTATTCACTCACTTATTTATTTATTTATTGTTAGAGTATAAATGATTAAAGAAGTTGAAATTGGCTAGTGATTAATGGGTTAACGGCTAAGGGTTCGCCTACTAGTGATAATAAGGTAGGTGCCCGCACGATCAGTAAGTTGGGTCGTGACACTCATCAATTTCAAATTGTCATGGAAGGACATAGTATAAAGCGCAAAATCTTGTCTAGTTGTCATACCAGACATTTGCAGTGCCACTTCTAGTTTCCCGCCTAATTTCCCTGCTCAATATTGTCCCTTGCTTCAAGCATCATCTTCCAAACTTGAGATCCACTCTTCCACTGTAAATTCTGAGGATACTGTTTTTTGCGGTATTTAATCCAAAGAAAATTTGACAATAGAGAGTTTGATGTTCTGAACCTGCACAACAAGTTAGCACATAAAGCTTTTGACATGTCAAAAATATATCTAAATCCTAAGTCCCCTTCAAGTTTTGGATAACACATATTCAACCATCCAGACCAGTGTCTATTTCTACTATCCTCTTTACTACTACAGAAAAATCTTGAAACAATCTTATGAAGTTCGTTGATCACACACTTTGGAGGCTTAATAACAGACAATAAGTGAATTGGAATGCTTTGTAACACACTAGAAATCAAAACTGTTTTTCCCCTTAGAGATATCAACTTTTCTTTCCATGCATGCAGTTTGTGCCTTACCTCTTGAGAAGTTCATTATAATCAGCCTTCCTTTTCCTAGCATGAGTTATAGGATAGCCTAGATACACAAAAGGAAAGGAACCTTTTGAAAATCCAGTGATTGTTTCCACCTGTTGAATCAAGTTGTTAGTAGCCTTTGAATACATATAAAAAGAACTTTTCCTTTTGTTGATTAACTATCCAGATATCTCCTCATATTTCTGCAGAGTGTTCATAATCAAACTTAAGGAATAGTTATCTGCAGATGAGAATATAATTGTATCATCTGCATATGCAAGGTGATTCAACTCTGGACTCCATTTTGGCATACCAAATCCTTTGAAGTTCTTGTCCTCAAACAATGCATTTAGAGCCCTTCTAAGAACCTCAGCAGACAAGATGAATAGTGTAAGTGAAAGAGGATCACCTTGTTTTACTCCCCTCATTGAATGAAAGAACCCATGGGCTTGACCATTAATGAGCACAGAATACTAATTATTTGCTAATAACCTCCATATCATGTCAATACCAACCTCTGCAAATTCCATGAATTAAAGAGTAATTCAACTTAATATCTACTTATCCCAATTAATCCATGCCAATTATTCCCTGACTAGATTTCATACGATTTCCCAAAAAAACTCATTTTCATAGCACAAGATTCATAAATTCAACACTAGGATTTACAACCCCATCTTTCCCAACTAATCCCTTAATTCCACCATAAAGTCTATACTCAGACCATAAATAAACACAAATAGAGTAAGCACTACAACATTTTTGGTTTATAGCCACACTACTTCATAACTACGCTTAGAAAGTGTTGCCAAAAATGTCTTTGGGGGCGCTCTGTTTGGTTAGCGCCTTTAGCCACAGTTTCTAAGGCAACACTTAATAAGCATTCCCTTTAAAAGTAAAGGCAACGCTTTTTAAGTGTTGGTAAATCATGAACTATTTGGCCACACTTATTAGTTGTGTTGCAACATTTTTGTGGCATTGCTATATTATTATATTAAACACCAAAAAATTCTTGTAAAAAAAATTCCCAAAACCTTTCCTACCAAAACTGTACTTACTGAAATACCAAATTTCACAAGGCATATAGTGAAAACCCTATTTCTTTTCCCTTTCCCTTCATTGCTGCTCCCATTTATAGGTAAACCCTATATTCGATTTATCTCCCTTCAGTTTTCTACTTTTCCCCTCTCTTTCTCTGTCATTAAACATAAGCTTTGTGCTATCTACTTCACAATTTTTCTTCTCATAAACATCCACTGAATTACTTTGTTACAGGTAAGTATTTCATGTTTTTGGTTTTATTTTATTATTACTTTTGGTTCATCTTGTCCGTTGATCTACCAGGATTTTATACAGTTTTCACAAATTTTTCTTGCTTCTATTTGGTTGTTTTTACCTATTTATGAATAACCACAAGGTTAATCTATATATAATTAAAAAGAGGATAGTTTGCAATAGCATTGTGACAAGTGGCAGTGTAACAGAATGTCATGTGTTACAATTAGTTTAGAAAATAGTTAATTAGTTATTAAGTAATTATTAGTTAGTGTTATTTAATAATTAATTATATATAGATGTGGATTTAAAAAAAAAAAATAACAGGGAAAAAAACATTCCAGATGGTGTGGATACAACTTCCACGTTTCAGTTTTAAAATTTGGCAATTAATTTTCTATTAAATTCTTCTGGGAAAAGGAAAAGGAAAAGGGGGAAATCAGAAAGAAAAAAAAAACCTACTCCTAAAGTAACCCACATCTACTCCACGTTTCCATTCCTCATCTCCATAATGGAGCAGTTTACAAAGGGCAATAAATCACGATGCAGCGGTTTGTCAACACTCATAATTCTTGACAGAAGTCCTGAATGTTCTCTGCAAAAAGCTCTCTTTGCACTAAAGTGAGTAATCTGATTTCTAATTCCTGAATAATTTCTTTAAACATAATTGTTGTACTTCACATTGATTACCATCTGCACAATATTCTTTTCATAGTTTATGTTTTTTTCATATTCATGGTTATATCATTTAGGTATTTGGTGAATTGGGTAACCAAATCAATTCCTCTACATTGATGAACACAATTTATTTAATTATATGCTTGAATAATTTGAAAACGTTGATTTTACTCTTCTCTTATAACAGTTGCTCTATAATATTGGCTTTTCGTTTCTACTCGCTGACTCGCTGTCAATATTGATTCACACTTCTTCTCTATTAACAGAGGAATTAATGGCGGCTCAAAGTAATTTTATTAGCGAAATTAACACCAAGCCGATGAATTGGAGGTTAAAGGTTCGTATTGTCAGGCTTTGGGAAAAACCACTTCACAACAAACCTGATAGTCCTTTTTCAACTGAGCTTATTCTGATGGATGAAAAGATTAAATATTTTCACTTTACTTCTATTTTGCACTGTTTACATATGCATCATTATACAAGAAAAATTTCCGGAAAAACTTAGTCTTATTTACTGATTTAGTGTTTTTGTAGGGCGGCCGAATTCACGCAAGTGTTGGCAGGAATATTATTCAAAGTTTGAAAACGATGAACCAAGAAATCAAGGAATTGGGTTTGTACATCATGAAGAATTTCATCGTTTGTCCAAATAAGGAGAAACTGAGGACCAAAGACCACAAGTGTAAGTTGATTTTCACGCAGAAGACCATTGTCGAGGAAATACAGGATCCATATTTCGACATGTGTATCTTCAAATTCAGACCCTATGAGCAGTTGTCTAATCCACAGGACTTTGACAACACCGAACTATTCGGTAATTAAATCTTTTTCCTTTTTTCTTTTACTTTCCGTTATTTGCTTTCTGTTGTCCATGGGTTGAACTGATTGCTAATACCTACAAACCAAGCTACTATCTATAACTATTATCTAAATTATACTGTTAAACTTTAAACAACAGCCCATGAGCCAAAGTAGTAATTTCAATAAATCTAAACTCTTTGAGCATGTGGTGAATCTCATGCTTTTACACGTTAAAACCCAATATTATTTCGCAGAACAGGAAATGAATCTACTAACATTACATAAAATTATTTACCGGAGAGAATGTATAGGTGGTAGTTTTCATGAAATTTCTTATTAGTAAGATAGTAATTGCAGTACTTCCAGTTTCTTTAGATTCTATGCAAGAAAAGTATTATAGGTTTCTCTCTACTGTTTGTTGGAGGATCATTTGTTTTCTTGTGGTGAGTACTATTGTGGCTAACTGTTGCAACTTATTTGGATGAGTCCAGAATGTTTCTATAAGCTATTGTCATGGTCTATTTTGATTATATTCTACCTATTCCATTTCTTGAAGCCTTGCCTCAAGATATCCTGCCTGGTTAGTACAGAATTAGACTTACTTTATTTTTACTGTTTGCTGTACTTATATTCATTGATGCTTAATTGACTATAACTGAACTTATTTCCACTGAATTATGGTTGAATTTATTTCTAGGTTGAAGCCTAACTAATTCATTTTGTTTTACTGTAAATTTTTTTAATTGAATCGTGGTAACCCTGTATCATCCAATGCACGTTTTGGGAACAGATTAACGCCCACGTAAATAGATAACTGTTGCCTAATCAAGAAAAAAGTAAAAACAAATAAACATATTTGCTCTATAGTGTGTATGTTTCTGACCCACTTTTTGTAAACTACCATCAACACCTACCCCCAGAATCTCCATATATCTCCCCACTCTTAGCATTCTCTGTTTCTGCTGCTGCCATCTTTTCTACTACATTGTATCGTCATGTACTTTGATATTTCATTGTTACTTTGATGTTTCTGTTCGTGTCTTGATTAGTTAAAATAATTTTTGCTGTCAATTACTACTAATTCAAAGTTCTCCGTTATACATTTAGCCTGTTGCACGACAAGTTTAAGATGTCTTGATTTCATTTTCTGAAGACTGAAGTACTAACTTGGATGACCTTTTAATATTATATTCACTAGCATATTATCTTTGGGGCAAATGATTTTTGCTGTCGTGAGTGGTAGGAATAGCTGCTAACTTTATAAGAGATCCAAAAGATAGAGACTAACTTATATGACCAAATGGAGGAAGTAGTTCCATTATCATGCCAGACGCTACTAGAAATAAAGGTTTTTTCCACCGTCATTCAGTGAAAAATTTATACTATAAAACATGATTTTCCCACCTCATTCACATCGAACAATCTCACTGAGAAGACGCATGGTGGAAACATGTTACCATTGAAACGGTGGGAAACTTTATAATTTTTTCATGTGAAAACACTACTATTTAGGTTTTCCCCACTGACATTCAGTGGAAAATAGCCACTGAACATTTTTCTGTGAGAAATTCAATGGGAAAATAGTGATTTTTAGTAGTGAGAGGCAGCAACACATTTCTGCTAGAAAGTTTTATTCAATGAACGCTCAAAAGAACTGTGGGCTGCAGTATGACACGAGTGATGTTGATTCATCTTTGACATTCCTTAAGAAGAGTGGAGGGAAATCAATTTTAGGAACGCCTTGGCCTTACACCCCTTCATATCGCAACCTGGATAAATCACATTGCAATAGTTAAGAGGCTACTACTGTTGCAGACCCTAATGTTAGGTTGTGTTAGTCTTCTGATCCTTTAGATGAGCACTTTTTCTTGGACCTAGGAACATGTCTAATTAACCATGAAGCATGAGCAGACTTATAAAATGACATCACAGCAGCAAAGAACGTAAATGAAGCAACTTGGTTATTCAGTTTGTTCTTAATTGATGTGTTCTTTTGTATTTTTTTTAGCCACATCATCATCTATGGTTTAGTCATTACTATTGTTTGCCGTCTGTATATTTAGGCACACTTTCGAACTTTATTGTACTGCAAATTGAATGCAGCCCATGTTTTTGTAATAATAAATTGATTCACAGCTAAAACTTGAATCAACTGAAAAATATGCGACTATTGATAAAGCTTTAGACTTATCAATTGAAACTTTTTAAACTCTGTTTATTACTCTAAGGCCTTATAAATTGATTGAAAATATATGTTTTTTGTCAAGCCGGCAATTCTTTGAAGTATTGAATAAACACCAATAGAAGTCACTGCTATCTTAATAATCAACGTCACTCAAAACGGCCCAATTTCTCAACCTCGCAATGGCTTTAACTGTTGGCAAGCGCATTATTATTTATTCAATTTGGCAACAGGATCATCAAATGGTCGCATTAACCACAGTTGAAAAGGGTAGTAATCTCCATCACCGACAAAAAATTGAAGTATAGCCACTCCATTTATCTGCAAAGATTGTGAATTTAATTGGTTCTTGAATATTCATTTTGGAATCAATGGTGTGCTCTGCTTCTGTAGTAGTAGTGCAAAAATGGTATATGCATGTGGTGCATTGAGGTTTCTTCAAATTTCTATCAGTATTTGGACAGATGAGCTTAACGATATGAGACGCAAAGATCATTTGAGAATTAACTGTACTTCGGAGAAGAAAAGAGAAGTTATGTGGCTTAATAATTCACTGTTCCTAAACGTTATGCTACTTATTTTCCAATGTTAAGTACTGTGCTATCTAATAAAAGGGATATACGGAGTTGATGAAAGGAGATACGACATCAACAAAGATTGTTGCTTAGCATGTCTATTTTGCAAATTCGTGAGCATTAATGATGGATTGTTTTGTTGATGGTCGCTATTATTCATATTCATTAGCGCACAGGGAGAAGAATTATGTTGACCATTTGTGGCAAAAACAACTGTGATGATTTTCCTGGACAGCAAGTACAATTAATAATACCTTCAGCTTTTTACTTTGATTCATCAAAAAACAAAGACAAGATTATTTTAAGCTGTTAGCATTCACACAAAACGAAAAAGGGGAACACGTTAACAATGTACTTCTTTCGTCATTTGGTCTATGTCAGAATAAGTTTTGACTAGAATTTATGCTGCTGTATAAAGTACTTCCATATATTAGAATTGTTACGGTAATTTTAATCTACCAAAGTATTGTTTAAGAGGAAGTGTTGTTAGGTTCTCACCGAGTGATTACTCCACATCACCGTGTCGCGCATCGCGAGGGTACTTATACTAGTATTAGTTAAAAAGTGTTATAGTAGCTAAACCCATATTCCATTTGTTGTTTTTCTTCAAGATTTTTTTGGGTTTTGCTTATTTTTACAGGTTTGGCTTCAATATTATCATCTTTTTTCTTCTCTGTTTCTCCTAATTCATTACTCATACAGGTTTACATTTTTCTTCATTTATTGAAGTGCTAGTTACTCTCTGATTACACTTCGATATTATGTTTGTTGTGGGTTTTCTTGTTCAGATAGCTATCTACCATTACCATAATGATTTTTTCCTAGTTAACTTAAAGGAGACTTTATCCTGCTTTACAATATGCTTATGTGAGATTTTTCGAAATTTTGCCGAAATATGGGTTTTTGGGTTTCTAGACTATTGTTTAAATTGGATGAAATTGTGTGCTTTAAAATGTAATTGGTATTACTCATCAAACCCATCTCAACAAAGTGTTTTCTCTAATTTCTGATCAATTTGGTAAAAGAATTGAAAATATCGGTGCTATTTGCGTGTTTTGTGTGGATGCGGACGCCGGAGCTCTAGTCCCTGCTTCAATTTTTCTTTTTTCTGCTCATGTTGTTTCTAGCTATAATAGGTATACGCGGGTACTTTCCACAATCATTATTTTATTTGAGAGCTTTGTTGTAAAGATTTTCTTTAACAATTTTTCCTTTGCCTTTAATACATATATATTGTAGATTTTACTCAACTTTTTAAATTCATATATTGTGCACCTTGCTATTTGCAAGTACTATGTTGTGGTTCTGTTAGAACATTTGAAAGTTGCATTTGCAGATTCATGAACGGGGTTGCACTTTTCTTCCTTTTCTTTGGGTAACTAACAGAGTTGCAGCACTACAAGAAAATGTCAAAATTGTGACGGAATATTTGAGATGGAGCAGTTCTGTCACAAATTGTGACAAAATTGTGATGGATCAACCTTTCATACATAAAAAATTTTAAAAAACTTTTTTTCCCATAAAAGTTTTGAGGGTAACGGATTTGTGACAAATTTTAAATATGATTTTTGTGACGGACATATTTTCGTCACAAATTAAGGCTGATAAGAAAAAATGACAATTATTTGTCACAAATCCGTAACAAAAATTGTGACGGATTGAATATTCCGTCACAAATATAATAACAAGACAATTAATAACAAATATATAAATTTGTGATAGATTTGTTTCCCTCACAACAACAAAATTAGGCAACTTTTTAATTTTGGCCCCAAAAATTTTCACTACTTTTTAGTTTCCCACAAAAATTTGACCCCATTACATTTCAGCAAAATAGCTTCACTTCCCCCAAAATTAGACCCCATTACATTTCAGCAAAGTAGCTTTACTTTCCCCAAAATTAGACCCTTCTAAGCTTCGATTCCGTTAATTTCTCGATGATTTCAGTAAAGTAGCAAGCCGTTCACTTCGACTCCGCTGTCATCTTCACTAGGAGGTTTAGTTTTTCACTATTAACCAAAACTTACAGTGAATAACTTTTGGATCTTCATATTGGGTCCTTCAATTCTTGCTCAAATTTGTCTCTGATTTCCTGTGTAAGTATTCTAAAGTGAATAATTTTTGGATCTTGTTATTAGATCTTTCAATCTATGTTTAAAAAAACTCCTACCAGCTTTTGCATGCACCGATTTTTGAATTTTTTGTGGTGGGTCTTCATCAAACTAGAATATTGCGTCCTTCACTTGAAGTGGGTAAAATTTTGATCACTTTCTTTCTGATTTGAACAAATTTTGGGCTAAATGGAAAAGCTTTGATTTTACTAAAGGAATTTTTTGTTGCAATGTTGATTTTCCTAAAGGAACTCCCGATGTTCATGATCAATTTATGGTCGCAATGGTTACGTCCTAAAAATCACTCTTTGTTATCAAAAGAAAAGGGTTCGTAGTATAAGCTTGGTGCCGAAGTTCATGTTTTACTTTATAGTATTATCATAGATGTACTTATTTCACTATCTTTTGTAGCTCAGATCATTTGAGTGATATTCGTAGTATTATCCTAGTTGTGCCTTTAGTTTTGAAGCTTATATGTCTAGATATTGGTAGCTCGTATCGTCTTATGGTGTATTGCAAGAGGAGAAGGCAAAGAGGAGTTCTTTCTTCAAGGTTTGCATTTTATAGAGCTTATTACTTCTTTTTGCTGATTTGTTGGACTCGATGAGGAGACTTTGGCGTGATCACTCATGTAAGTATTTGGCGGCACTTTCCGGGTAACTAATATTCATCATAGAATCAAGTAAGTTTAGGATAAATAGAAAGTAAGTTTAGGATAACTAGAATTCTTGAAACTTGACTGAAGAGGTTTTTTAGTTGATTTTGCTTTTCATTTTCTTATATTCAAAGTACAATTGTTTCATTGTTGATACAGGTGAATCTGTTGGAGTACATTAGTTTATTTGAATTTGTTAAGTTTAGAGCATGAAGAGAACAATGCAAACTAATATAGTTAATTAGTCTAGCTTACCTACTACCTTAGCAGATGTTTTTGGTAATAGGATGCTGGTCCTAATTCACGGTTAAGAGAATTCATTAATTCAATTCAATTACAATTTATTGTTGGATGACATTTCATTTTAGATGGTAACTTGCTTCTATTTTAAAAGCTTTTAGAGATGGACTTTGTTTGACTTGAAAATAAGTAGGTTTGGTATGTGTGCTACTAGTATGGGGGTTGTTTCAACATTTCATCGAGTCAGAGGGCATTTCAACCATTTATCTTCAAAAATGGAGGAATGGTAGTTATGCCACCCAATTGTTCGATGAAATGACTCAAATAAATTTGGATGTGCTGAAGTCTGAGTAGCCTTAATTCATGAAACTCCCCCAGTATGTGAAGGGGTGTGTGTGTGAGTCCAAATGATTGTCTGTTCATGTCAAGGGGTGTTCATTTTTAGTGTTATTAGTTAGAAATACATCTAAATGATGTTTTGAGAATAAGAAATACATCAATCACATTTTTAAACTAAAAAAAAAATGTTTTACATGGAGATTAATATACAAGTTCAGTATGAAAATTGATCACTTTTCCATATCCTTTTAAGGCTTTTTGTTAAGTGTTTCAGTTAATAGTAATGAGAGCTATGTCGTTCTAATTGTTTCTGGTGAAAGAAAAAAAAGGTACTTTATATGTAGTAAAGATTATTTTTTGAGAATACTAGTTAAAAGTTTTTAAGTTAAAAGATTGTTATGACTTTGTTGACAAGGCTGAGTGGTTGGATCCCAACTCTATATCTTCATAGGTGGTTTGTCTAATTTGGCTAAGATAATTTTTGTTGGTAGCCAGCTTTGAATACCTTCCCTTTTTTTTTTTTTTTTTGCTAAGATAATATAGGCTAAACAGATTTTGGATGAAATAGTGTTAGAATCTTTTGGTGGCTCTTCATCAACCTTTTGTCTTATCGTGTATTGCAACTTATTTTGCAGAAATGTTCAAGGCTTGCATTTTGTAGAGCTTCTTACTTCGTTTTGCTGATTTGTGGGATTCAGTGGAGGGACTTTGGCGTAATCATTCATGTAAGTATTTGCCCAATGTGCATGAAAATAGTAAATCAGTGTAGCAGATAATGCCTATAAGATTTAGGATTCTTTGCTAACTCTGTTGGCATTTTTGTTATTGCTTATCATTATGCAATGGATAATTCTAAGTACTTAGACAACTAGTTGATGCCAAGCATCCAGTGAGAACTTTTAAGCTGCTATAACTTGTGCGATCAGTTTATACAAGACGCCTCAGCATTATACTCACAAAGGGGAATGATATGTCCATATATATTTGAACGTTAGAGTTATAATTTTTTAACGTGCTCGTACACTTCACTCTCTTGGGGCCTTTTTCTTGTGCCTTTCATTTGTGATTTTCTGGGTAACTAATATTCACCAAAGAATCATGTATGTTCAGGATAACTAGAATTCTGGAGACTTCATTTGTGCCAGGGTCATGTTTAGCATGCTATTCTTATTCTTGATATTATCATTCATAATATTCTTATTCTGTTAGAAGATAAGAAAAATATACATATCATATTTTTGCAATCTTAATGGGATAAACTAAATTAGCCACTCATTTTGTTTCAGTTTGTGACCAATACACCTTTGTGGCTTAAACAATCATACACTCCATGTCTAACTACTAAAATTTTAGAAATTGAGTGCTTTTGTTCTGTTCCCGTTCTTAAATTTTTTTACCAGAGATGTTTCCTTTTTTGCTATGTTCTGATTCATCTATTTTTTAACTAGATTTATTGATGGTTTTTTTAAGAAAGGTAAAAGGAGAATTGAATTTTGTCCTTCCTCTGTCAGATGGGACATGCATCGTTGACTTGATAGAGATTAAGCACTTAACTGGTCATATTTATATTTCTCCTTAATGTTCCGCAGCCTGAAAATCATGGTTTAGGTCTGGAACATGCATCATTGACTTTATAGACATGTAATATTTTACTGATCATATCCATATTTCTCATTGTCAATGACTACAGAGATAGCAAAGCGTTACATGTGCTTTTTGCTATGTAGAGTGCACTTCTTCTAATTATGAGAGGGCGGTTATATCTTTTGACTAAGTCCAAATGGTTTCATCAAATTAATCAATTGATCCGTTTTTGTATTTCTGGGTGTCGTGTCTTGTATCTCTGCTAGTAGGGTTGTAGTAAAGTTGTTTGATTTGTTATGTTAGTGGAGCGTAATATAACTAATGGAAAATTGCCTTTGAAGGCAATAAAGTTAATCACCTTCCTACATTTTTATTAATTTGAGAAGTGAAAAAGTTTACTTTGAAATTTATTGACATGTCATATGGTTATTGCATGTTTCGTGACGATGTATCGTGTGGTTGGATATTCTCATAGGGAATAAAATTGCATGACTTTGGTAAGCATCTTGGTGAGCTATTTTAGCCGAAAGTCTAATTGTTTCTATTGACAGGGTATAACAAGGTTTCTCTTAACACTAATTCCGCATTAATAGAAAAGTACTTGACGCCCTCCCTCTCTTTTCTCTGAGGTGGTGCTGATCTTATAATTATAAGCAAGTGTTTGAGATACAATTTTCCTCTACTTTCTGGTGACTGATTAAATTTCTCAAGATTAGGAATCTGTTCAACTTTTCAATTGTGGTTCACTGGTTTGAGATAGTTATGTCATATTTTTGTCATATACAAAAGATTCACCATGTTGTCCTGGTGCATTGTGCACATTTCAATTTATTTTGGGCATAATTGTATGATGATAGCATTGACTTGATGTCAGCCATTTGCTATTATTTGATCTCTTACCTTTGACGCAGCAAAATAATTATTTTGATAAGGGAGCTGAGGCTAAAACAGAGTAGCTGATGTAACAGACTGGAGCATCGTTCTCTAACCATGCATAGAGGAGGAGATTTCACATTTGAGTGAACAGAGAGAAGGTCGGTTACATTATGTGGAGGAGCGATTTATGTGTGCATGATGAGTGAGATGGCATTATCATTCCTTCTTCGATTCTCGTCCCTTTGATACTGACTCTTCGGATGCTTTAGTGGTTACTAATGTTAGACTTTTGTTAACTTTATACTCAGTCTTTAGTATTTCTAAATTTTTATAGAAGAATTTATGTATTTGCAATTTTTAAATTCATTTGTAATATATTTCATAGTATGAAAGTTACATTTTTGTTATTGTTAATTATTTTGTGCTTTTAGCTAACTTGATGTCATTTTATATTAATGTGAAAGGTGACAAATAAAATTTGTGACAAAAAACCTAGCCTCAAATCCGTCACAAAATGTTACACCTCGGAAATTTTCCGTTAACGTACAGTGAATAGACTAACAAAGGGCACGACGTATGTTTTGATAAGTAAGAAATAGCATGTGATGATTCTAATCGAGATTTCAAAGACATTTAAGGTAAGACAAGAAAGTTGTTAAGGAAAGTAAGGTATATGTTGTGTGTCGGATAGGATTTGCGAGTATCGAATTAATGATGACTTAATGATGTCTTGGAGAAGAGTTATAATGTCCCTTAGATTGGTAATGAGGTGTTAAACAAGTGTCAAGAAGGTTCCATAAAGATTGGAGGTCAAACGAGTCGACGAGAACGAACTTCGAAAAGCTGGGCATTATACGGCCTAACATGCCGGCCGTATGTTGTGACCAGAATGGGTCCTTCACTGGACCAGATCTACGGCCATACATACGGCCAGTATGTTGGTCTGTAGAATCTGGTCGGAACAGCTTTTAAAAATTATATAAGGGACCAATCTCATTCCATTTATTTCATTCTTTCTCTCCACACTTCAACAACATTCTAGAGAGCTCTCCACTCTTCATCCACAAGAACCCAAGAGAGATTTGTGGTCAATTTCATCAAACCAACAAAATCAAGTGTATGAAATTCATTGAAGTTCATCCAATCCAAGGAATTCCAATAGGAGTGAACTAGGGTTTTGGTGCAAGAGAAATATTTCCACTCAAGGCTTATTCCTACACTATCTAAGGTAAGTTTTATGATCTTTTCATGTTGTTTAAGGTGAGAGGTTGAAAGACTTAGATTGTGGAAGGAGATAGAAATTGGGTCACAAAGATAGGAATAATGAGATTTTGAATAGTAGTTTAGAATGAGTGATGAATATTGATATGTTGTGATTGTAAGTATACTATAAGTGACATTTAGAGCATGGGATAAATATTATATGTGAGAAAACGTAATAGTGAACTATGACCATGGTTATGGAGGAATTGAAGTGAAATTGTGAAATGTGGATAATGCAGATGAATGATGATTGTTGCTTATAATATTGTGAATGTTGTTATGGATGTTTAGGAGTTCATATGTTATATGAGGAAAGTGGTATAAATAAAGGAAATGCTGTCCAATTTTCTCTAGCATTAGTAAGCTCGTTCATATAATCGATTAGCTAATGTTGATGCGAATTTTCTTGAAAGTAGAAACGTGAGCATTGAAGGAGAACAATTAAGCGAGAGAATTGTTAAACGAAAAAGGTATGTAAGGCTAACCCTTTCCTTCTAAGTCATGACTCCTATGGCATGAATCTTCCTATTTTTCCATGATCTTCCTAAATAACGGAAATTATGAGTCCATGACTATAAAGAACTGCATATGCATATGATAAAGAAAGGAGAGACGATACGAGCATGATAATGATGATGACGAGTTAAGTATAAAGAATCTTAAAGTGAGGTACGATGTCCATGAGGTTAATGTTCCTAAGTATGGTTCCATTGATGCTTTCCCTTGTGTGCACTCACCTTAAAATGTTAGTTCCTTCAAGGAATGATATGATGATTATGATCACTCCATAACGTAGTCGGGGGTTCACGACCTCATGTCACCCCGACATAGCCATAGTTGCCACCAAGTTCTAATGTATGTTCTAAAGATAAATGTATGATGATGCCAAGTTTATTATATGCCTATGAAATGTATGATAATGTTAAGTTTATGATGAGTATATGACGATGTGATTCCACTGTGCCTAAATGGCCGGACATTTCACCGCGAAGGCGGGCTGCATACGATTACACCGTGCCTAGATGGCCAGGCATGTCACCGCTAATGCGGGCTGCTATGTTTACACCGAGCCTAGAGGGCCGGGCATGACACCACTAGTGGACGGCATATGATGGTTACCCGGACGTGGGTTAACGATGATGATATATATATATATATACATATATGATGTATGCGCTGTAATGATACATGTACTACGATTATATATGATATATGTATGAAATGCATCCACTCATAAAAGTTAAGCAGGTTATATCTTCATCTTATGTCTTGTGATTTCTCTATTATGTTCATTTCATTCATGCCTTACATACTCAGTACAATGTTCGTACTGACGTCCTTTTTCTTTGGACGCTGTGTTCATGCCCACAGGTAGACAAGGAGGTGATCCAGACTCGTAGGAGCTATTAGCAGACTTGAGAGCACTCCATTGTTCCAGAGGTGCCATTGACTTATTCTTTTGTGTATATTTTTGTTTTGGGCACGACGGGGTCTTGTCCCGTCCATATGTCTAGTACTCTAGTAGAGGCTCGTAGATACGCATGTGTGGGTAATATGGTCTCACAATGTCCTTATTGTATGTATATTATTTTGATAGCCGAAGGGCTTATGTATATAAAGGTAATTATGTTTCGAAGTGAGAAATGGTTTTCCTATGATTTGAGTATAAGATTAATGAATGAACGCTTGATGTGTACGATGGGTAAAGGTATGAGCGGTGCTCGGTGGTTAGCCTCGGGTACCTGTCATGGCCCCTAGTCGAGTCGTGACAAAAGTGGTATCAGAGTAGTTCAGTCCTGGGAAGTGTCTACGAGCCGTGTCTAGTAGAGTCTTGTTTATGGTGTGTTGCGCGCCACACTAATAAACAGGAGGCCACAGGGCATTTAGGAAAAATGACCATCCTTCATCTTAAGAGATCGTGCGATAGAGCTGTGTTATAAGATTATCTCCTCCTTAATAGTGTGCTATGATTTAAGAAATTCCGCCAAAGGGAAAAGCTACAGCCGCCAAGAAGGGCAAGATTGCGATGAAAAGACGGGTAGAAAGGGAGCCGCAAATGAATGTAGAAGAGGGTGAATCACATAATGAGGCTTCATCTGATGCCTCTTCTACTCCGCCTATTATAGAAGAACAGGAAGGAGCTTTAGCTCCTGCTCCTATGCCTCCAGTCCCTCCACCGGCTACTTCGGGTCAACAAGTGACCGAGGCTATTCATCTATTGACGCAGTTAGTTTCCGCCCAAGCACAGCGGCAGGTTTGGGTTCAAGTGACAGGGCCGTTAGTACTAGAGCTCGAGATTTCATGAGTTTGAATCCTCCGGAGTTTTTCGGGTCAAAGCCGGATGAAGACCCACAAGGTTTTATTGATGAAATATTGAGAACATTGAAGATTATTCATGCCTCCAAAACCGAATCTGTGGAGTTAGCATTTTATAAACTCCGGGATGTGGCAGTCTTATGGTACAATAATTGGATATCATCAAGAAAAGAGAATGCGCCTCCTCCCGTTTGGCAAGAATTTGTAGATGCCTTCATCCGCCACTATTTGCCACCCGAGGTCCGCCGAGCTAGAGCGGACAGGTTCTTAAATTTAAAGCAAGGAAATATGAATGCTCGGGATTATAGCCTTCAGTTTCATTCATTGGCTAGATATGCCCCGACTATGGTGGCACAGGTTTGTGAGCTGCTTAGGGCCACATTTATTTAAAGATTGTCTAACGGCCTCATTGCAAGACGGGATGGATATTTCCCGCATTAAAGCCCATGCCTAGAATTTAGAAGGACAACAACATCCACAAAGGGGTGAGCGTGATAATGATAGGGGCAAAGCAAGAGGGCCAGATCTATGGGGGCAGGTAGTGATTATAGAGGGGGATCAAGACAGACACATTCTAGACTCTCAGGCCAGTCGGCGACTAGTGCACCTCCACGATTTGCAGGTAGGAGATTTGACCGCTCCATTCCTTCGGGACAGGGTCAGAGTTCGAGAGCTTCAGGTCCCCAGTTTAGGGGTGATTATAGCCAGAGGAGACCACCAGTTCCACGATGTAGTCAGTGCAGAAAATTACATTCAGGGCCATGATGTTTTGGAGAAGAGTTATAATGTCCCTTAGATTGGTAATGAGGTGTTAAACAAGTGTCAAGAAGGTTCCATAAGGATTGGAGGTCAAACGAGTCAACGAGAACGAACTTCGGAAAGCTGGGCATTATACGGCCCAACATACTGGCCGTATAAAACATACTGGCCATATGTTGTGACCAGAATGGGTCCTTCACAGGACCATATCTACGGCCATACATACAACCAGTATAAATTATACGGCCAGTATGTTGGTCCGTAGAATCTGGTCGGGACAGCTTTTAAAATTTATATAAGGGACCAATCTCATTCCATTTATTCCATTCTTTCTCTCCACACTTCAAGAACATTCTAGAGAGATCTCCACTCTTCATCCACAAGAACCCAACAGAGGTTTGTGATCAATTTCATCAAACCAACAAAATCAAGTGTATGAAACTCATTGAAGTTCATCCAAGCCAAGGAATTCCAATGGGAGTGAACTAGGGTTTTGGTGCAAGAGAAGTATTTACACTCAAGGATTATTCCTACACTATCTAAGGTAAGTTTTATGATCTTTTCATGTTTTTTAAGGTAATGAGAGGTTGAAAGACTTAGATTGTGGAAGGAGATAGAAAATGGGTCACAAAAATAGGAATAACGAGATTTTGAGTAGTAGATTGGAATGAGTCATGACTATTGATATGTTGTGATTGTAAGTATGCTATAAATGACATTTAGAACATGGGATAAATATTATATGTGGGAAATCCTAATAGTGAACTATGACCATGGTTATGGAGGAATTGAAGTGAAATTGTGAAATGTGGATAATGTAGATGAATGATGATTGTTGCTTATAATATTGTGAATGTTGTTATGGATGCTTGGGAGTTGATATGTAATATGAGGAAAGTGGTATAAATAAAGGAAATGCTGCCCAATTTTCTCTAGCATTAGTAAGCACGTTCATATAATCTATTAGCTAATGTTGATGTGAATTCTCTTGAAGGTAGAAACGTGAGCATTGAAGGAGAACAATTAAGCGAGAGAATTGTTAAATGAAAAAAGTATGTAAGACTAACCCTTTCCTTCTAAAGCATGATTCCTATGGCATGAATCTTCCTATTTTTCCATGATCTTCCTAAATAACGGAAATTATGAGTCCATGACTATAAAGAGCTACATACGCATATGATAAAGAAAGAAGATACGATACGAGCATGATAATGATGATGACGAGTTAAGTATAAAGAATCTTAAAGTAAGGTACGATGTCCATGAGGTTAATGATCCTAAGTATGATTCCATTGATGCTTTCCCTTGTGTGCACTCACCTTAAAATGTTAGTTCCTTCAAGGTGGGATATGACGATTATGATCACTCCATAACGTAGTCGGGGGTTCACGACCTCATGTCACCTCGACATAGCCATAGTTGCTTCCAAGTTCTAATGTATGTTCTAAAGATAAATGTATGATGATGCCAAGTTTATGATATGCCTATGAAATATATGATAATGTTAAGTTTATGATGAGTATATGACGATGCGATTCCACCGTGCCTAAATGGCCGGATATGTCACCGTGAAGGCGGGCTGCATACGATTACACTGTGCCTAGATGGCTGGGCATGTCACCGCTAAGGCGGGCTGCTATGTTTACACTGAGCCTAGAGGGCCGGGCATGACACCACTAGTGGGCGGCATATGATGGTTACCCGGACGCGAGTTAACGATGATATATATATGATGTATGCGCTGGGATGATACATGTACTACGATTATATATGATATATGTATGAAATGCATCCACTCGTAAAAGTTAAGCAGGTTATATGTCCATCTTATGTCTTATGATTTCTTTATTATGTTCATTTGATTCATGTCTTACATACTCAGTACAATGTTCGTACTGACTTTCTTTTTCTTTGGACGCTGTATTCATGCCCACAGGTAGACAGGGAGGTGATCCAGACTCGTAGGAGCTATTAGCAGACTTGAGAGCACTCCATTGTTCCGGAGGTTCCATTGACTTATTATTTTGTGTATATATATGTTTTGGGCACGACGGGGTCCTGTCCCGTCCATATGTCTAGTACTCTAGTAGAGGCTCGTAGATACGCATGTGTGGGTAATATGGTCTCACGATGTCCTTATTGTATGTATATTATTTTGATAGCCGAAGGGCTTATGTATGTAAAGGTAATTATGTTTCGAAGTGAGAAATGGTTTTCCTATGATTTGAGTATAAGATTAATGAATGAACGCTTGATGTGTACAATGGGTAAAGGTATGAGTGGTGCTCGGTGGTTAGCCCCGGGTACCCGTCATGGCCCTTAGTCGGGTCGTGACACAAAATAGCTACCAAAGGTTTGAATTTGTGACGGAATATTGTGTCATAAAGATTTATGATGGAATATGGTGTCAAAAATGCTTGGGTGAGAAATTAAAATTTGTGACAAAAAACGTTTTATCACAAATATTGTGATGGAGTAAGTCATCCCAAATCTGTCACAATTTTGTGACGGAATCAAGCCTAGCAAGGCTCCTCAATTTTGTGACGAAAATATCTGTCACAATTTCATCAAAAACAATTGTGACAAAATTGAGATCCGTCAAAAGAAATTTATGACCAAAGACTATGTGACGGCCGCAGTTCCGTCACAAATCCATCACAATTTTGACATTTTGTATTAGTGTTGCATCACAGAGTTCATTATAGGTAAATGTTGGTACATGTATACATAATTTTTGGGTAAAAGCATTTTGAGCTGAAAGTGGGTGTTTTTACTAATTAGTAGAAGGCTACATTTGCCAATTCATGAATTAAGTTGCTGGTTTTTCCCTTTTTTCTTTTTATTTTTGTTATCGATAGAAATGCATTTTATATGTTGCAAAATTCTATGAGATAACCGCTTAGGTGCTGTATATTTGTGGTTCAGTTGGAATTGTGTGTTATTGCAAAGAGTTGATGGAAGACAACTAGGGTATGTACTGATTCTATATATGTTATCTGCTACTTTTCTCTTGCTATTCATCATATAGGTTTATAGGTAGATTAAGTATTTTTAAGTCCCAGAATGCTAAGTACCAAGGCATCTATTAGTTATTACTTGAGAGATTTTGGAACTTAGAGCTTTGCATGCACGAAAATTAATTCCGAGCTATTTTTTCGCAATTCAATGAGATGTTTTGATTTATGCCTTTTTATTATAGATTTGTAATGTTTGAGTGTAACGACTCGTTTGGTCGTTATTGCGTTTCTGAGCCTTTTGATCCTTTATCAAGCTTTATTAGCTCATATTTGACCCGCGGGGACCGTTGGCACGCTTTCCGAGATCATCGGAGTTGATTTGGGTAAGTTTTGGGAAAATTTGGCTTAAAAGCAAAAAGTAGTTGACTCAAAGTTGACTTTTGAGTAAACAGACCTTTTTCGAGAATTCGTTGATTCCGAGAAGTCCGGATGGTCTGTTAGAACTTGTGTGCATATTTAGTTTTTGAGTAGACCGTATCGAGTGTTAGTCGGGACTTCAGTGAAGTTCATGAAACTTGGGCTGTTTTCTGGTTTACTGGTGTCCGCTTCCGCGACACCAGTACCACCGAAGAGGCGCCGCGGAAGCGGTTGACCAACCGCCGAAGAGGTCTAGACCATTTGCAAGGGACCGTCAAAGCGGTACCCTGAGCGCCGAAGCGCGACCGCTGAAGCGGTCAAGCTAAGCACTGAAGCGTCTGTTGGACAGTAACTGAATGTTCTAAGTGATAAAAACCCCTAAGTCTCTAAACATTTTCCCATTTAGTCTAGGAGAGGGTTTTGGAGTTCTTGAAGAGGCTAAGCTTTGTGGTGAGTTTCCCCAACCTTATACTTCATCCCTTGATCATTAAATCACTATAAAAATTCATGGTTCAAGCTAAGTTCATCAATAAGTTGGGTATTAACAGTGGGTTTTAATGGATTTCTTGGCTATAAATCTGAAATTAGTGGTTTGGTTTGCTTTATTTAGCATTGATTTGATGAATATAAGCTTTAGTAACATGTTTACTTCTTGATTAAGATCTAATTGTTGAATTAGGAGCTAGGGTTTATATCCAAATTTGGGGGTTTTGCCTAGAATTCTTATTTTAATAAATTGTTGGTTCTTCTAGCTTGATATTGATGGGAATTTATCACCTATAGCTTTAATTTCATGTTGAGATCTTTAGATTCTTAATTTCACCTTTCTAGTTTATAAACCCTATTCCATAGGTTGGGAATTTGGGTCTTGAATAGAAGTAGGGTTTGAATGATGCTCTTCTTGATTCTAATTCCATAATTCGGATTGTTTAGACTTTCATTATCTCGAGGCTCAAAGGAAAGAGAAGACTAAGGTCTGATTATTGGAGAACTTGCTGTTCGCCCTCCAGGTAGGCTACGGTTTACCCTATGGTGAGACTTCATTTAGCAAAGCATATATTTAGATGATATTATCGGAGAATGCATATAAACCTTTGGGTATGAAGTTGGGTTGGATATTGTCTTAGGTTGGGCCCTGTTGTGTGATTGGGGTTAGCCACCCCGTTATGCTGTGACCTATCTTGCTCTATTGTTGTTGGCTCGATGTCACGTAGAGATAGTAGATATTGGAGACTATTGATACATCCTGATTATGGCTTTGTAGTATCTTACCTGTTGCCGTTTGATTCGAGGAAATATATTCTATTATGGCTTATTGTGTAGCCTTTTCATGATGTTGTTGGTGTGCCCATGTGTGGTACTTTGATATTGATTTGATTATTGACATTGAACTCATTCATTGCATGCATTCTCATCCTTCATGATATACTGTTGATACATTGATGATACTTGAGGAAACACTGTCATGAGCTGGGCTCAGTTGGATGAGAGTAATGTGAGGACCGATGTCTGATGTTTATCCCGGAATCGAGGATGAGTGTAGCGATTGCTGAGGTTGTTGCCAGAATTGTGAGGTAGCGGTTGCCGAGTTTATTACCTGAACTATGAGGTACATGGACTTTGCGGGTCCCCTATGGGTTGTGCTGCCGAGATGTGATGTTCCATCATGGGAGTACATGTGTACGGTGCATATGCATTGCATTCACATTCCATACATTATTGCAGCATTGTACTATGGCTTCTATTGTAATATTCTTGTGATGTACTTGTGATATACGGATTCAGATTGAGTATATTGAGACTTGGCACAATTGGGTTAGATGCTATAACATAGGTGATGACATGTACTTGGTTACTGGCTCGTGTTTAACTTATACATTGTTGATTTACCTGTTAATCTTACTTTATTTCCTTGATATATGTTTTCTAATCTTAGTCGGCCTATGATACCTACCAGTACTTATTGTTTGTGCTGACCTGCACTTGCTGCATTCTTTTATGAATGCAGAGTACCAGGTGAGATCGACTTCTACTCCTCGTGAGTGATATTCAAGGATGGCTGATTCGAGTCCTTCAGGGTGAGCATGAGGACGTTCGCTGCCGATGACTCTTTCTATCATTATGTCTTTATTTCTATTCTAAGACATGATCTTTGAGACTACTTATGTATTATTATGATTCAGACTTGTAATATTTATTTAGATGCTCTTGTATGACCAGACCGGATACTAGGGCGGATTTTATTTACTTCCGCATTCTCTTATTTATATTATATTTGTGAGGCTTTCATTATTTTACTTCTTCCACTACTTTCTATTAATTGTGAATGTTGGGTTAAGGGTTCGCCTACCGAGGTAGGAAAGGTAGGTGTCCGCACGACTTAGTGAAATTGGGTCGTGACACTAAGAATATCGTTCTTCATCTTCGTCAAAATATTTTGGATGAGATATACTGTTGCGGTTAGTGTGATTTAATTATAAGAGTGAAAAGTTGTCTGGTATATAGAAATTTGACACTACTATTTTCTCGCTCCCTGCTTTTTCTTTCAACATTTGTTTTGTTAGTTTTTGTTTTCATTCCAGTTCCTTTTAATGTTGAGGTAGTTTAATCCCATATCTTAGTATAATTTATGTAATAATTTTATTCATGGAGTGGGGGAGGTTGAGGAGATATTGGGTCATGTTTGTTGAATTTTTATGTTTTTGATTATGAAACAAACCAATTTAACAAGTGGTATTGGCCTAATAAGTATGTATCCAGCTCAGTCATCCTAACTCGCAAGAGTATT
Organism: Lycium barbarum; assembly: GCF_019175385.1. NCBI lineage: Eukaryota > Viridiplantae > Streptophyta > Magnoliopsida > Solanales > Solanaceae > Lycium > Lycium barbarum. Next base: position 81,711,724 of record NC_083341.1, read on the forward strand.
TTGTTGTTTTCTCTCTTAGTTGTGTGGATCCTGCTAATTTCGATTTCTTTTCTCTAAGAAGATTAGTCAACGCTTAGGAATTTTGGTCTACTTGAAGTTGATTTTGGTTTAGCGTAAGTGTCATGACTACGTAAGAAATCCTTATCATCTTGTAACACATATGCTTAAATGATTATATATTTAAAGATCTAATATTAATATTTAATTTTTGGGACTTCAAATGTTCTGTCCAAGGATTGGATGGATTTACCAAGGTATAGCAAAGAGTATATTGATGGTGTTCAATCTTTCTTAGAATTTGCTTACTCTTATGGAGATCCCCAAGGTGAAGAAATTCAATGCCCATGTGCAAAGTGTTGCAATATACGTTGGACTCGAATGGGTGTATTGTATAATCATCTAATATGGTACAAATTTGTTATAGGTTACACAAGATAAATCATGGAGAATGGAAAATCTCGAAGGTTGTTGATTGTGATATGTATGATGTTGATAACATGTACGATGAAATTGATGGAGCGTTGACTAATCAATTTAGAGATGTTGCACAAGCTGAAGGAGCTTATGAAGGTCCCAATGAAAATGCCAATAAAGTTTATAAGTTAGTTGATGAGGCAAGCTAAGAATTATATCCCAGTTGTAAAGGATTTATCTAGATTATCATTCACGATCCTCCTATATTTGTTGAAGTGTCTACATGGATGGAGCAATGCATCATTTACTTCCCTTCTAGGGTTATTGAAAGAGGCGATGCCAGAGTTGGAAATTCCTGAATCCTCCTATAAAGCGAAGTCTATTGTAAAGGATCTCGGTTTTGATTATGTAAAAATTTATACATGTCCCAATGATTGCATGCTATTTAGGAATGACTATAAGGCTGATGAATATTGCCATATTTGTGGAGCTTCTCGATATATTAAATGTCCTGAAGTGGATAGAGAGCTTGAGCGTCCAAAAAAGATCATCGTGTTCCAGCAAAAACCTTGAGACATTTTCCATTGATTCCTAGACTCAAAAGGCTATTTGTGTTCTCAAAAACAGCAGATACGTTGAGGTGGCATGACGAAGAGTGTTCTAAAGATGGAAAGTTAAGACATCCTGCTGATGGCCAAGCATGGAAAGACTTTGATAGCTTAAATCCAGATTTTGCAAGATATTCTTCCAATTTGAGACTTGGCTTGGCAAGTGATGGGTTTAATCCATTTCGGACGATGAGCATATCTCATAGCACATAGCCAGTTATCTTAATGGTGTATAATTTGCCTCCTTGGATGTGTATGAAGCCAGAATACTGTATGCTTTTTTTGCTTATATCTGGGCCACAATCACCTGGAAATGATATTACTATTTATTTACAACCATTGATATAAGAGTTAAATGTGTTGTGGGAGTTCGGGGTAGAAACATATGATGCTTCAAAAAATCAAACTTTTCAAATGCGAGCAACTCTTTTGTGGACAATCAATGATTTCCCTGCATATGTTATGTTATCCGGTTGGAGTACAAAAGGAAAATTGGCTTGCCCTTGTTGTAATTATGGCACTAATCCTCGCTATCTTGAACATAGTCGAAAAATGTGTTATATGGACCATCGTGTTTTTCTATCCATGGATCATCCGTGGAGGTCTAACAAAAGGTCTTTCTCCTGATTGTGCCTATATGGTTTGCAATTATGTGGTCCATGTAAAGCATATAGAAGATTCGTGAACGCCAAAAGAGTACTGGACGACCTGCCTTATATTCATTTCAGTTGCCTTTTTTTTTAAGATCAATGAGCTATGGAATTAGTAAAGAGCTCTATCTATACCTGCTCGAGTGGTGCGAAGGATTGTCTAGAAAGCTGTGTTTCGAGAAACTGTCAAGCCACAATTAGCTAAGTTCCTAGCCAGAATTAATTTTATCCTTGATGTAGTTTCAGTTGAGAGTTATAATGTGGTTGTTTTTCACGTAAATTTAGTGGAATTGGGTGAAATATTGGATAGTTGCCTATGTTTTGTGCCTGTGACTCTTGAATATTTTATTAACTCTTGAATATTTTATTTACTTGCTGTTGCATCTTATTTTGGTGTTAAGTTTGAATTGATATAGCTGATAGGTTTTATTTTAAATAACATGCTAGCATTTCAAAACAGAATCACAAGTGGGAATTAATTGACTTGAATGATTTTACAGAGCAGCCATTTGAGGATACACATATAAATATAGCTGATAGATTTTATTTTAAATAACATGTTCTTTGAAAAATATAGATTTGGATAGTTAATATTTGTGTATCTGCAGAGAAGAAGAAGATCAGATACACATATATTATTCTCACACGTGTTTTTTATGACAGTCTGAACTTCAAAACCGTCAAAACTCTGGGAAAACAGCGGATGAAGCATTTAGGGCAGTATTTGGAAAGGAGCAGCCTGGTCGAATAAGATGCTACGATAGATCAGTGACAACAAGTTCTCTGAAAAAAGGCGAGGAAATCAACAAGCTCCAATAAAAGCATAACAATGAAGTCTCTAGTATGAAAGAAGAAATGAAAGAAATGAGAGAAGACATGCATGAATTGAGGCAATTGCGACATTGCTTTAGTCTATTGGTGCAAAATAATCCTGGACTAAATGTTCAAGATATTGTCGGATCTAACCAACCTTCTCCAGTTGATGCTAATAGTTCACAGGCAGTAAGAAGCCATAATCTTCCACATTCTTTTGCATCAACTCATGATTCAATTCTTGAAAAGGTATTTATACTCCACATCCCACCAAACTTAAATGATTTTCACTATGAATCTAGTGATGCAGATTTTATAGTTCTTGTTTTTAGCAACAGAGATACAAATTTAATGGACTGATTGGTTGAGCTAACATCAGCTTGACCACCATTTGATAGTACCCATTTTTCTCATCTTTGTTTATAGTTTCCTACTTTGCGTTATTATCCGGAAGAATGAATACCCGAAAAAATATTCATTTTTTCTGCTAGTGGTAGCGACAGTCTGAGATCCACTTGGGAAAAATAGTGAGCAAAGTATTTAACTGAATTACAAAGATAATTTAGTCAAGCTGAAATTTTTGTACCCTTTTATGCATCCATGTCCGACAACTCGAGACTGCATTGAGCAAAGATCCATGGAATCAGGTTTTAGTTCCAGCTTTATTTGATCTTTTCGACCAAACTAATTATATTGGATATGAAAAATAGAGATAGGACTTTTTTTTTTAAGTCCATATAGGATGGAATTAGACATGAGTTGTGTGTGACACCAATGGATATATGAATTGTTGTTTCTAAAAGAAGACACATAAGACACCTATGATATCGTGTACTATTTAAGGGTTGTGTTAATGTATCTAAATTCAATAAGCAAATTTTAGCTGTAAGAATATTTTACTGTCGTTCAGAATGATGACTATCTAATATTCCTGTTTTGCATTTCCTCTTTCAATTTGAATCAACTTCTAATATGTTTTACCTTTCACCCCCAAAATAGACATGTGATTATTGAAAGTATCAATTTATGATAGATAATATAGTTGTCTGAAGGCAAGTGTTGCATTGCTTTTTGGTAGGAAAGTAATGTACAAATATTGCAATGAACTCAAAGGACAACATTTCTTCTGAGTGCTAAGTTTTCTTTAGAATATTAGTATTAAGGTTCTATCTGTAGTTGGAACTTTAGCAGCATTTACATTAGTATGTGTACATCTCTTTTGTTAATTTTCTTTCTTTAGTTATGTATCAATTCAACATTTTCTTTTTATGTGTAGGAGAATAGGGGTGATGCAATTGGCAATGATGGCAGAAAGTCAATTTGATCTATTGATGCGAATGGCGAAGACTATTGAATAATTAGGATGTCTATTATTCATGATATTATATGAATACATTCAGTTTAATTTGTAAAGTTTATTGGTAGGGCATTTTGATACATTGTTTTATTAGCATGTGTATTACATGACTAAGTCGAAGTCCATTGCAAGTTTATATATATGAACTTGAATTAGTTTTTGGTATTTATTAGCTAATTTTGTTCTTGATATCAGCAAATTATATAAAAATAATGCATATCTTGAAATAACAGTGATTACATGATATATCCAAAATGTAACCTTTTAACTAGAAAATTTTTGCTTGTAAAATCTTTAAAAATATATTTTATAATCTAGCAAAATGATCATGCTTTAAAAGTGTGGCCATATATATGGGTTGCACGTGTGGCATGTCTATAGGCAAAGGCTACGTTTTATAAGTGTTCCTTTAGAAGTCACGTTTAAAAAGCGTGGCCTATAAAACAATAAAGGACACACTTTCGCAGTGTAGGCCTAAGGTGTGAAAGCGTTGCCAGATGGGGTTGTAACAAGCGTGGCCTTTGTTAGTTAATAGGATTCGAAAAGCGTGCAGGTTCATTAATGACTCAGCATCCTCACTGATGGGAAAGAATGCTCGTCTGCATGATAACCCTCCTGCGGAAGGAACTTCGCATGTGCGGAGAATACCCAACTTAGCAGAAAATCGCATATGTGGACCAAGCCTCGCTGAGGTGGGCCACAGAAGCGGTCACCCCATTACAGAAGCAACACGCCAGAAAACTTGATTTTCAACCCGAAAATCCGACCTCCATCCGAGACCTCCGTTATACAAACCAAATATGTAGACACATATAAAACATGCTACGAACTCAACCGTAGCTTCAGAATTTCCAACGGAGGTCACCTTGACCCGGTCACCCCCAAATGGCCAAAACCAAGTTTCCAACCAAAGGCCCAAAACGCTCCTGAGTGCCTCGAGAACCAAAACCATCATCCCACCAAGTCATAATTGACCCGCCGGACCTAATGGAACTAAAGGAAATCACAAAAATGTCCGTTTACCCAAAAGTCAACTATTGGTCAAAGGGTTTCTACATATTAAACTTAGAACTTCTAATTTCCTCAAAAATCAAATAAGACTCGCCCGATCACCTCGGGAACAGTGCTACCCATCCCCGCAAGTCAAACACGCTCTAACGAGGCTAGGGGAAGGGTCAACGAGGTAAAATGGTAAAATGCCTAAACGACCAAACGGGTCGTTATAGTCAGGGATCACTTAAAATTCATCCTAAGACGGTTTCTTAAATTTGGTCTAATTAACTAGGGGGATTATCTATTTCTAATTATTATTTGCTTAAAAAGAAGTGGTGATTTATAAATAAATAAAATAAAATGGAAAGCAATCTTTTTGAAAAATTATGAGGCATACAGATTACATATAAGTATTATATAGAATGTATATGGGTTAAACAGTATAATGATGTATATATGTATGTAAAAAAAGTATATATGCATATAGATAGATATATGTATATCATATGAGGAAGTAACATGTACTAGATAGTATAATGTGTATATAGACATGAACATATAAATATATACTTTGTAAAGTAATATAGTATACCTCATATTTGGGCATGGTTTTGGAGATAGCTTAGGGGGCCAACTGATCGAGTTAGCCTTTTTAAACTTTTTTTTGCGCGGAGTGCCCTTCTTTTGGGTTGGTCTTTATATTTTGCCCTTCATTTATGCCTTCTTTAATTTTTGCCCCTGCCGCCTGTTTAATGAATGTTTTTTGACGAAATTACCTTTACCCCATTAAAACCCTTTCTATTTCGTCATTTGCCCTTTTCTTTTCTTTTTTTGCTTCTTCGTTCCTCATCTGTTTTGTGTATGTCTTATCTGTTCTAAAATTTAGGTACGAATTTGGATATTTTGCTCGTTTCAATATTTGTTTTTATGTTAAATTGTTGTTTGTTGAATTGATATCTTTGTCTTCGTCGTTTTTTATATTTAATTGATCATTTTTTATTTAAAATTATAGTGTTTTTGTTACAGTGTCTGTATGATTTTTTGAACATTAGTTTCGTTCCCCATGTATATATTCTGGTTTTTTGAATGTCGTATTATGAATGTCGTAATATGTTTTAGTTGATTTTGATATGCGTTTTGGTTTTCTCTTTGTTGAATCTTTGAAGTTTTGCCTGTGAACAGCTGTTTTATGTTGTTGCTGTTGTTTTTGTTTAATAATCTGGGTTTTGTGAAGAATGTGTTTGTCTGAGGCAACATATGCTAGGTCCGACATAGTTGTTGCTTTTTGAAATTGAAGTTATGCCGGTTCCGGCATAAAGTTATGCCTGTTCCGGCATAACTTCATGAATTAAGTTAATTTGTGTGTGTCTTGGTTTTTTGGTGTTGTCTTGTTAATAATTTTGGTTTTTATGCAATCTTTATGTGTTTTGGTGTTGTTTTGTTAATAATGTTGGCTTTTTATGCAATCTTATGTGTTTTGGTTCTTTCTTCTATTATGCAGGTATTTGTGTACCAGTCTAGGGGCTGATTTTTTATTATGGTATATGTTAATTATTTTCATTCTCATTTTTGGTTTATTCTTATGTAAACTCTTGGTTTCTTTTGACATTAATTTTTCTTTTATAGGAGGAACATCCCTTGGTTAAGTTTGAACACTGGGTTGAAGGAGGTGGCATGTGGAGTGGTGATTTTCATTTTCGGAGTTTGATTTTGTCCTTTTTGAGTGTCTCTCAATTGGAGTTGTTGAAAAAGGGTGTGTTTGGACAGTTTATGGATTTGGTTGATGTCCGCCTGAGTGATAGTATTTTCCATTGCTTGATCTTATCGCAACTTTCATCTAGTAATGATAGTGCGTTAAAGTTTCAGATTTTTTATCGCGTGTGTGTATTTGATTCCGAGTCTTTCCGTCTTATTACTGGGTTGGATTCTTGTGTTGGCGATTTTAGTGTTATGTCTAGCAGACCAAATAGATTGTTGAGACTTTATTTTCCAAATCAGGATAGAATAAGGTTGTGTGATCTCAAGAGTTTCTTACAGATCAAGTCAAGTAATCGTACTGGTGGTTTTTGGGAAAGATATAGTGATCCTGTTAGACTTGCTGAGGTCTATATATTGGAGAGGGTTTTGTTGGGTCGTAACGAGAAATGTATTGTTAAAGGTCATCTAATGAAGATAATTGACGATGACAGTCTTCGGGTGTCTTATCCTTGGGGTTCTCTTAGTTTTAATTGGTTGGTACGGTCGATTTGTGGTTGTGTGAAGACTTTCAAGAGCATGCCATCTACACATTATATGATTAGTGGTTTCCCTTACGCTTTAAATGTGTGGCTGTTGGAGGTTTTCCCTATCTTTCGAGGGTTTTCAAGTTTTCATGGTCTGAAGTCTCCTCGTATGTTGTCTTGGGGTCCTTCAAAGCAAGTTGATTATAAAGTTATTACTGATAATTTCTTCCATGCTGAAAAAGTATGTGTTTCCCTTTTGTTAGTGCTTCTTTTTCTTGGTTCTTTTTCCATCTTGTTATTTTTTGTGTTTTTGTCTAAATTGATGTGTTTATATTGTGTTATAGAGATTCAAGAAATTTATTGTCCATGCTGTTGTTGTTGGTACGAAACAAGAGATGCTGGATTATCCAGTTGCACTTAAATTTCCTGATGATTCAGGCCGTTGTTCTTCCCGTGCGATTTTGCCATCTGAAGTTACTTCTCAGATAGTTGATGTAAGTTGTACTTTGCTTTTTGTGTTTTTGGTTGTTTAACTGAATTCTGAGTTAGAGGCCTTGTGGTATAGTATTTTAGTAGGAGACATTTTTGTAGTCTTTTCTGTTTTGGTTATGGAAATTAAAGTTTATGCCCCTTGAGGCATATTATTTGGTTTTGCAAACGTAGAATCTGCCCCTTCCGGCATACATTTCTCCTTTCATATTTTCAGTTCTGCCCCTACAGGCATAATGTTCTCATTTTGAGACTAATTTTAGTAGGTAACACATTTTGCAGTCTTCTCTGTTTTGGTTTTGGAAATGAAAGTTTATGCCTCTTGAGGCATATTTTTTGGTTTTGCAAACTTAAAATCTACCCCTTCCGGCATACAGTTCTCCTTTCATATTTGAATTCTGCCCCTACCGGCAAACTGTTTTCATTTTCAGACTTCAGTTCTGCCGGTTCCGGCATACTTGTTCAACATTAATTTAGTGACATCAAAAGTAATGTGTTGTTTTATTGATCTGTTATACAGGCTATTTTGTCTAGTGTGAAGAAGCAACTTGATGATGAACGATCTACAATTGTCAATCAAGTAAAGGTATTTTTATTTTTTTATCTTTGAGTTTGTTAATATGATATGTATACTTTGCATGCTGCATTCGTTGTTTTTGTTTATTCTCATTTTCTTTTCTTCTTTGTTTAATTTTTTTTTTCGTTTTTTTGTAGTGTTTGGATAGCCGTTTCGAAGAATTAGATAAAAATTTTGTTGGCGCGATTAATGCTATGGATAGCTTAGTTCATGTACATGATGAAACAAATTCATGTGTAGCAGCTTCTGAAAGTGCTAAAAGAACTTGTTTAGAAAGTAGACTTGACAGTTTGGAAAGTAAATTTGATTATGTGATGCATTGTGTTGAAAGTTTAGTTCGACTGCATAGCGAAAACAAATCTTGTAAAGCTTGTGCATCTGGTAAAAGACAACCTGATTTGGGTTATTCAGTGAATGATGAGGTGAAGTTAGATGCACATCTTGGAAAAGAGGAGAATATGCTTTGTAAAGCAAGGTCTAAAAAAAATGAGACGTCTCCCATGCTCGATATGCTCTGTGATGCTGTTGTTTCTTCATCAAGTCAACCGTCTGATAAAACTCAAACTCTTTCTCAGTTTGAAAAGGAATTTGTGAAAGAAAATGAAGACCGCGTTAAAGAAATTGCTGCAATTAATAATGCTTTTCTATGCAGAGATTATGTGTTTTCTTCTAATGAAGCATCACAAATGTAAATGAAGCAGCAGCTGCTGTTGAAGATAGTAGAAAACGTCCGAGATGCGAAGATGGAAACAAAGAAGATGATAGTTATCCTAATTGGTATTTGCTTACACCAAGCAGTACTCCAGTTGAGAAACGATTGAGTTCTGCTGTTGAAGATATATATTGTACTGCAGAAGAGTTAGGAAAGTGAATTGATTTTTTTGTTGTTATTTACGGCAAGTGTTATGTTATTGTGTTTCTCCCTTTTTCGAATGATGTATATGTAAATTGTTCTTTCATTTTTTGTACATATAATGAAGTTTCATTTTTTCAAACTGTGTTCTGTAGTCTTCCTTAACCGGCATACTTTTGCCATTTCTCAATAGATGTTCTGCCCCTTCCGGCATACTTCTAAGATGGAAGTAACTGTTTTTCCTAAAAATAAAAAAGTTAATTAAAAAGTGACTTTTGTTCCAAAACATCTCGAATAAGTGCGACAGTTACTTCCAATTAATGTATTAATTATTTTATTTTAAAAAAAATGGAAAGAAAAACTGAAAAATTCTTTGTATTTTTGTCAATAGTTGCGACAGTTACTCCAATTTAAATTTCAGTAACTGTTTTTGCTTTTAAAAAAAAATTCAATAATTTTAATCTTGCCGCCTCCGGCATAAGTTTACCTGTTGGGAATAGAAATTATGCCCCTTCCGGCATACTTCTAAATTCGTAGTAACAGTTTTGTTTTTTCGCTAGAAATAAAAAAAGATAATGAAAAAGTGACTCTTATTCCCAATATCTCTAATAGTTATTGCTACATTTACTTGCAATTGAAAATGTATTAATTCTTTTTTTTTTTTAAAAAAAAGAAAAAAGAAAAAACTGAAAAACTCTTTGTATTTTTGTCAATAATTGCAACAGTTACCTCAATTCAAATTTCACTAACTGTTTTGGTTTTTTTTTTTTTAGAAAAAACTGCAAAACTCCTTGTATCCTCATTCAATTGAAATCCAATCGTTTCAACAGTTATTCCAATTTAAAATGCACTAATTTGAACTTCTATATAAAGCCACACAGTTATGCCTACAACGACAAACTTTTATTCCTAACACACTTACATTATGCCGCTTTCGGCATAAGTTTTGTCACGTGGTTAGCACGTGTGCGTTTTAATTTTTTTTTTTGTTCAATATATATTTGCCCGCTCTTCCTGTAATTTACTTTTTATTTTTGTTTGTTCACTTTAAAGCTGAAGAAGGCAGTTGCTTTGTCACGTTTCCTATATCATCTTTATCATTCATTGATTTCTCTTAGTGGGGTTTCAATTTCATCTGTAAGTTATTAGTTACTATTTTATTACTTGTTGATAAGTTATTTCCTTCAATTGTTTGTATTTGTATTTTATTTGAATAGGGTTTTCTGTTTTTTTTTTCCTTTTTACGTTTTTGGTAATGCATTTTGGTAATGTATTTTTGTTGGTAATGTTTTTTATGTGTTTTTTTTTTCTGATTGAATTTTATGTTTTGCTCATGTCAGTGTGCTAAATCATGAAACGACAATTTGGACAAGTTGCTGACTATTATATTCCTCCGGAAGAGTGGACGGACACACGCATCAGTGTTGTATGGCGAGGGGATGAAAAATTTGTTAAATTTGTTGAGAAATTTCTTACAAAAGAACAGTAGGTAATTTTGAAGAATCGTCCTTTTGGGAAATTTATGGAATTACATAATATAAAAATGCCGGGTATCTTGGTGAATTTTATGTTGTTGTCGGAAGTTCAGTGTTCTGAAACCAATGAAATGCATTTTAATATACAAGATAAACTTGTGACATTTACAGACCAATCATTTAAGAGAGTCACTGGGTTATCAATTACTGAACCTCCTAGATCTTTCTATGCTAAATATAACAAAACCAGTGGCAGTCGTCTTTTGAGAAGATATTTTGGTGTTGAAGATGGTAAAAGGAATTTGGAAATGAGGGATTTGAAGAATGTGATGAGTGATGAAAATGTATATTTTGAAGATGACCTTGATGCGGTGATGCTAGCAGAGGTATACATTCTTGGTCGTGTTTTATTGGGCGGTAGAATTGATAAAAAGGTGTTGTGGCGGCATATTGTATACATAGAGGACAGTGAATTGTTCGAGAAGTTTAATTGGGGGTCTTTGTTTTTTGCTGAACTCCTGAGGTGTTTCAAATCAATATATAAGCAAGGGATAAACAGACATACCATTGATTATGGTGTTGTTGGTTTTGTTTTTGGCTTTAGTGTTTGGGTTTGGTCTAGGTTCAATGACTATCGCAAACTATATGTTGATATTATTGGCAATTGTCGTGAACCTCTGATGTTGTCGTATGTCAGCAATAAATCTCCACATTTCAATGAAGTGGAGAAATTGCTTGTATCCGAAGAGTACACGAGTGGAAAGGTAATGGTGTTTATTGCCCTTTACTTTTCGTGTCAACTTTTAATGTGGTTTTTCTTTTTCTGTTTTGATGTCATTATTTATTATTATTATTATTGTATGGATTTTATTTCAATAGCGAGGTAAAGGGGTGGTTGATGAATCTCCGGACAATTCAAGTGTTGTTGAAAGTGAATCTGAAGATGCCAATATTGCTGGCAAATCCACTGAAAGCTCTTCTCTAGAGCGTCGCATTGAGGTATTTCTCATGGGTCCTCTCTGTTTTTCCTGTAAACGTTTTGTTCCTTTTTTTTTTCTCTTGAGTTTAACACTTTGCTGTATTTGTTTATTTTCACAGTTCCTGGAAAATGTTTGTGATGTTAAATTGGATAGGATTTTGAATAATCAACAGAAGGAGAAGGCTCGGAAGGATCAGCTGATTTCTGCTTTGCAAAAAGCAGGGTTAAATTTTGAATCCCAAACTGCTTCTCATGCTGAATATGTTCATCGACATATTGATTCTCCTCGTCATGTTGAAAAGGGTAGGCGCAAGAGCACAAGATCTGTTCGTAAAAGTGCTGCTGCTAAAAGGAAAACTAAACAAGCCATGCCTCGTAAAAATGTTGAGCAATCTTCCGTTGGGCAACGAAGAAGATCAGTGCAGTCTGATGTTGGGGAAGATATTGCTGATCTTGAACAGGAATTTTGGGAATCTGAAACTGCCACCAGAGATGAGGGGGGCAACGGTGTTGATTTGTCTAATGTTGAGGCTGAAAGTAAACAAGAAATTCAGATCGAAGATGTGCAAGCCGGTTCGAGTGAAAGAACCATTGATGAGACAGAGTTGGGACGAAAAATCCAGTTTTACAAGAGAAGAAAATTACGCAAAACATTACAAGATGCAAATGCTTCTCTAAATGTGGCATTTGAAGATGTTTTTGGAGAAGGCCAAGCAAATGTGACATGTCCCATGGAGACAGATGTTGAACAAGTTGAATCTCTAAATGCAACCGAAAATGTTGAGGCTGAATTGCCTTCGGTAATTTTACATTTATACTTTGTTGTTTTCTAAATCTAAGTTGCCTTTTCTGGTAGTTGACACTTTGTTTGCTCTTTTTGTTTTCCTATATGCAAATGATAGTTTTGGCCGTCCTGGCATAATCCCCTTTTTTATTGCAACTCATGTTCTGCCTACTCCGGCATACTACCTTTTTCGCAAAGTTATATTTCTGCCTACACTGGCATACTTTTACTTTTTGAAACTTAGCTCTTGCCCCTTCAGGCATACTTTCACATTTTATATGCAAACTCATGTTCTGCCTCATCCGGCATACTCATCTCTTTTGGAAAGTTATTTTTTGCCCACTCCGGCATACTTTTACTTTTGAAACTTAAATCTTGCCCCTTCCGGCATACTTTTTCCTTTTTCAAGCATAAGGTTTGCCCCTTCCGGCATATTTTTCAAAACTTGTTCATAAATTTTCCTTTTTGTGAACCTAACTTCTGTTTGTTTCGACATAATTTTCAATCTTTTACCACTTTCAGAATTTGTTAATTTCTTATTTTAATATTTTTGCTTCAATGATGGATGTTGTGTTTCTTAATTTGTTACTTTATGTAGGTTGTTGTGGAGGAACAATTTGCCAGTGAACAGTTTGGTGACGCCAATCGTGAAGAATCCAACGTATCTCCACCGAAAGAACATATGCTTGAAAATGTTGAGCAAATTCAAGATGACGATGTGGTGGTTTCTGATTATCTCGAACGAGATTTATCTCCTGCCAGAGATGATAGGATAGAAGAGGGTGATACGTTAGTGTCGCCTCATCATGATGAATCCATTGTATCTCAAGCTGAAGGAAATGCAACTGGAAATGTTGAGGCTGAATTGCCTTCGGTAAATTTACATTTATACTTTGTTGTTTTTAACACTTTGTTTGCTCTTCTATGTTTTGCTTATGCAAATGATAGTGTTGCCCCTCCTGGCATAATCAACCCTTTTATTGCAAACTCATTTTCTGTCTACTCCGGCATACTACCTTTTTTCGCAAAGTTATATTTCTGCCTGCACTGGCATACTTTCAGTTTTTTAACTTAGCTCTTGCCCCTTCCGGCATACTTTCACATTTTATATGCAAACTCATGTTCTGCCTTCTTCGGCATACTCATCTCTTTTGGAAAGTTATTTTCCTCCCACTTCGGCATACTTTTACTTTTTGAAACTTAAATCTTGCCTCTTCCGGCATACTTTTTCCTTTTTCAAGCATAAGGTTTGCCCCTTCCGGCATATTTTTCGGACCTTGTTCGTAAATTTTCCTTTTTGTGAACCTAATTTCTGCTTGTTTCGACATAATTTTCAATCTTTTACCACTTGCAGAATTTGTTAACTTTTTATTTAATATTTTTGCTTTGATAACGGATGTTGTGTTTCTTAATTTGTTACTTTATGTAGGTTGTTGTGGAGGAACAATTGGGCGGTGAACAGTTTGGTGACGCCAATTGCGAAGAATCCATTGTATCTCCACCAAAAGGAGATATGGCTCAAAATCTTGAGCAAACAACACTTGAAAATCTTGAGCATATAAGATGTGAAACACCTGAAGCTCAAGTTTCTAACGAGGGTGATGAACGCGCTGTTGTTCCTCATATTGGTGTTATGCCCGAGCCTATTAATGCGGTTGAGCCATTGAGGAGCGAACCAACCAATGCAGACCTGCCCGAGCCTATTAATGCTGTTGAGCCATTGAGGAGCGAACCAGCCAATGCAGACCAGGTTCAAGTCAGTACTCCAAGGGAGTCCGCTGTTGTTGATGGAAAGGTTGAGAACTCTCAAGGAATGGAGGACAATTTTCGATATGTGTCCTTTGAAGATATTGTAAATGTCGCTTCTTCCGCTGTGAAAGAGAGTACTGTTAGTCAAACCCCTCCTATTCCTGTAGAAGAACCTATTGTTGAAGTGGCGGAAGTGCTATCTTCCTTGAAGACAAGGGGCTAGAGGAAAAGGAAAGTAGTGGGTGATACCCCGGCACCCGGATGGATGCTATATTCTGGACGAAACGATCTTCCTTTTAGGTCACGGAAGGACGAAAGTGACTGGGATGAACAGTACAGAAGGATGTGCCCATTCCATTACTTCAAAAGTAAACTTGCCGTGAACTTTTGGAAAAAATTTATCAATCCTCGAAATCTTCCACCAAGTAGCTTTCGACCTACTGGGTAAGTTTTTAGTTATTGTGTGCTTTCTTGCATTTTTCTTCCTTATTTTTGGGTTTATGTTTTTTTCTTTTCAGACTTTTAGGTACAATCTCTGTATTTTTGCCCCTCCTGGCATAATCCCCCCTTTTATTCCAAACTCTTGTTCTGCCTACTCCGGCATACTACTGTTTTTCGCAAAGTTATAATTCTGCCTAAACCGGTATACTTTTACTTTTTGAAACTTAGCTCTTGCTCCTTCCGGGATAGTTTCACATTTTATTGCAAACTCATGTTCTGCCTCCTCCGGCATACTCATCTCTTTTGGAAAGTTATTTTCTGCCCACTCCGGCATACTTTTACTTTTTGAAACCTAAATCTTGCCCCTTCCGGCATACTTTTCCCTTTTTCAACCATAAGGTTTGCCTCTTCCGGCAAACCTTATTCATAAAATTTCCTTTCTGTGAACCAAACTTCTGTTTGTATTTTTCTAATTTTTGTTCCCTTTTCTTTAATCAAGGAAAAAGATGAGGTAATGTATCCTGGAAAGTTGAACCAACTGAGTGAAGTTTATAAGTTGGGTGATGTTGAGCCAAAATATAGGATGTTTTTTTTTGGAGCTGTACCATGATGTCTATGCGCTTAATGATGAGGTTCGTGATTGTCTTTTACTTTTTCTTTTCTTATTTTTCTATTAGTTATTGGTTCTTGCTTCTTTTTTTTTCTTTATTGCTGAATCGCTATTTTTTTTCCTTAACACAGCATATTGATGTGATGCTCTATTATTTGAGGAAGAAAATGACGTATCATCCTCCAGCTGCCAATGCTGTTAAGTACACAACCGTAGATATGATGTTTGATCAGCTTGTGCAATTTGACATCAATAGATACTACCAAGACCCGGTTAATTACCACTGGTATGCTGGTGGCAGTGATGATGCATTTTTGCTGAGTAATATTGTGTATGGGCAAAGAGGAAAATGTGGTATATCATGGGAGAATGTCGACAGGGTATTAATTCCTATTCACCCAGGATCTGATGATCCTAAAGCAATTTCTCACTATGTACTTGCTATTTTCATGATTGATGAGCATAAATTGGTAGTTTATAACTCACTCAATCATAATGATGATCGTTTGGTTTGCATTGTCGAGGACTACAGTGGTATGATCCCTAAGTTGTTGGAGGTCAATGATTTTCAATTATTCAGGCCATCATACAATAACTTCAGTAATCTGACATATACCTGGGCTGCCTGTCCAAAGCAAGGATCGTACGTTTCATTCTTATCTTTTTTTAGCTTTTTCCATTGTTTTTTGTTGATTTTTATTTTTGTTTATTGTTTTTGTTTTTCTGTTGTTCTAAAACATCTCTCTTTTATGACTTTCACATATTATAATTGTGGTCATTTTTTGATCAAGTTTGCTGATATGCTGATTAGTGGTGAAGATCCTGCTGATTGGGATGGTTCTGGTTTGATGGACTACATGAAAGAGTGGTCAATCAATTTTGTTTGTCATGGGAAAGATAAGCTGAAAAAGGGTTATGACATGCCGCTAGATACAGCTGGAAGCGATTATCATGAGCATAACGATATGGAGTGTGAGTATGAGATGAAAAAGAGAGCAAGATATGTGAAGAAAGCAAAAAAATAGTTTGTTTTAGTTGAGCTAGATCTGTGAAAAAAATAGTTTGTTTTAGTTATTTTTGCACTATGTAATTTTTTTTTTCGTGCGCACTTGTGTTTTTTGTAAATGCTATAAGATTGTATAGTTTGTTTGTGTTATAAATTTCAAGTTTAAGCCCCTTTGTAATTTGATGGTATTCATTTTTAATCTCAACTTCTCTGTTCATAAACGCTGTTATTTTGTTGAAAATCCAAGTTATGCCCTTTCCATCACAACTTCATGGTGGTTATGTAATAGAATTTTGCCGGGGTCGGCATAGTTTCTCATTTTGTAAATAGAAGTTCTGCCCATTACGGCATAATTTATGTTCAGAAAAGTTGCCAAAACCAGCAACAAAGACAAACCCTTTGAAGTTATTGACCAGCCAAAATGCATTTATTGGGGATTATTTGTGACGTAATGCTGTTATTTTGTTGAAAACCAAAGTTATGCCCTTTGCATCACAACTTTATGGTGGTTGTGTAATAGGAGTTTGCCGGGGTCGGCATAGTTTCTCATTTTGTAAATAGAAGTTCTGCCCATTACGGCATAATTTAAGTTCAGAAAAGTTGCCACAACCAGCAACAAAGACAAAACCTTTTAACTTTTTTGACCAATCAGAATGCATTTTATTGGGATTAGTGGCCAACTTTTTGGGCAGTCAAACGCATTTATTAACTTTAATTAAATGTATTTTGACTATACTTATGATTTTACACTATAAATTAGACCATTTTTACATTCACTCACATTTTATCTCTTTCTTATACAACTTTTGCCGCATAACAATGGATGTGAATTTCGAGAAAAGGTTAAGCAGGTCCTATGTCCTTAACGATGACTTTGTATGTGTAAATGTTACCAAGAAACTTTTTTGTTTTCATCTGGGTTTTTATTCCATTCATCCTTATTTTTAGTAATAATTTTGCGTGTTTATTTCGTTGCAGATCCTTCCAAATGACATCTCAGACAGCCTTCCGAACTCTGAATGTGAAGCCTATGTGCTTTATGGTCGGCATTACTACAAGATGACTTACAAAGTTGGTGCATATCGGCGTCTTTGCCAGGGGTGGAAAGACTTTGTTGATTCCAATGGGCTGCAGGAAGGAGATACTCTATGCTTTAGGCTTGTTGAGTGCAATGTTGGCATAGGGATTATTGTTGAGAAGAAGGAGGGGATTGTAGTTATAGACTAAATCTGCTCATAATTTTTGTTTTGGTATGAATGAATTTTTATTTTTAGTCTATGTTTGTTGTTGTTTTTTTTTTTGTTGCTCTCCAAAATTTGTATGAATGAAATTTTACTATGAATGAATGAAATATTTTACTTAATGTTAATTGTGTTGTGCTGAATGTTTTTTCCAATTTTTCAGCATTTTAAAATATTTTATAAACAACAAAGCACATAAGTATGCCCCTAACAGCATACTTATTTATTTTGTAAGCGGAAGACATGCCAGTTCCGGCATAAATGTAAAACTTGAAAACAACAGAGAGAAGGAATATTGTTATGTCCCAAGGCATACATTTATTAAACTTACCAGGATGTAGTCTTTGAGATACCAATTTTGTTTTGCCATTTTCCCCGGCAAAAACTGTTATACCTGTCAGAGGAGGCATAAATTATAAAACTGGATAATTAAAGTTGATAATTTTTTTTCTTTTTCCTCAATGTTTTATGGTAGAGAATTGTAGATTTCATGTAGGGACATTTATCTGTTGCTATTATATAGTCTTTTATTATCAGCAACAAGAAGATAACAACTTAATAAAAGAAAATAATAAAAGAAAGAATGGACAGAAGAATAAATGAGTGATAAGATGTTTGAAGTCTCAGTCTTAGTAATACCAAAGTTTTGCCATTTCTTTCAGGCAGAGTGTGCATTATGCATCAAGAATCATAAGATAAATTCATATAAACCATGTATAAGAGTGTGATGTTAGGATGACAATTTCCTCTTCCTGTATCTTCTTGAATATGGATTGAGAGTTGGACTGTGGTTACAGGTTGCCCTAGTGTGTCCAAAGAACTTGCATCTACCACATCTGTATGTGTACTTTGTGGATTCTCTTCTTGGGCGATATCTTTTTGTTTGTTTTCTTCCAGGCTTATTTTAACATCAGGCGACGTTATTTTAATATCCATAATGTTTTGTGGAATAATCCATGAGTCTTGATTACCAACTATTAGTATTTCACCTTTGTATGACTCTTGGCAGACTTGTTTCTTGAACCAGTCCGCACAGTATGTAGATTTTGGCAAACTTCTTTTGTCTATAACTGCCATGGCATGTGTGCACGGTAACTCATCAGTTTGGAACTCCAAGCACTCACAAGTCATATTCTTCAGGTCTACATTGTATTGATATCCTTCATCTTTCACAACAAATTTGACGGGAGTTATGTTTTCTACTTGTGAAAATTGACAATATAAATGAGTGATATTTTTTGTGGGAATTTTCAGATTATATGAGAGTTATGCCCTTTCCGGCATACTTCCTGTACATTTAAAATAAGAGTCTGCCCCTTCCGGCAGAACTAAGTATAAATTAGGGTCATAGTTCCTTTGTCCAGCATAACTTTTGTGTTTGGTTAATTTTAAACTGTACATTGCTCATAAAACTAAGATTGAAGTGTGTGTTGGTAAAATCTACTTACTTTCATTGTGAGCATAAAAACAGTGTCATAGTTATGCCCTCACCGGCATAATTCCATGCTAGTTAATATAAGTGTCTGCCCCTTCCGGCAGAACGAAGTATAAAAATAGGGTGATAGTTCTTCCTTTATCCAGCATAACTTTTGTGTTTGGTTAAAATTAAACTATGCATTGCTCACCAAACTAATATTGAAGTGTGTGTTGGTAAAATGTACTTACTTTCATTGTGAAGGCTCTACTTATCTTTTCAAGCAGAATCTTTTCAACCCAACATGTCAGTCATGGGACGGTCCTGTTGCGTCCAATTTTATCTGGTAAAACCAATTTTGCAGCTTGTTCTAGATGTAATCAATACATGCCATCATTGGCAACTCCCTTGCTTTCCTCAATATAGAATTCATTGTCTCGACATTGTTTGTTGTGAGCATGTTGTAACGCCTGTTGGTGTGGAATGAACGTGCCCATCTTTCCGGTGGTTCTTCTTCTGTGTATTCTGCAGCTTTTGGGTCGATTTGTTGTATCTGTGACATATAGGTACGAAACTCTGCCTGTTTGTAGGTAGTTGTTGCATTGTAGAACAGTGATAGGATCGCTTCGGATGAGAAATATTTCTGCAAGTTCTTCTCCATGTGGTAGATGCTGTCACGACCCCGCCCCGTGGGCCGTGACTAGTGCCCTAACTGGACACCCATACAGACTTGATTACCAGATCGACATATCAAAGACTTATTCAAATTTAACATACGTTATTTATACGGATACAGAGAAACAGACGTCATCTTAAGCAGTCACCTGTAACAAAATATCATACCAAAAGCCGGCAGGCTGGCGGAATACACATCGCCCGAATATACATACACAAACAAACATGTGGGCCGTTTTGGCCATGATAGCAAACGGGACCGCTTAAGGCACAAATCACAAACATAATCGAACAAACATGACCCATGACCCACATATATGTCTACAGGCCTCTACAAACCATAACAGAAACATATGACGGGACAGGGCCCTGTCGTACCCTCAAATAGTCATATATACAGAAATATGTATGACAAAAGATATGTACCAAAATATGAGCTCCAGATCAAAGGAGAACTCCAAATAGCAGAATAAGTATCCTACACTGGCGGGTCACCAGAACGAACGTCTGTACATTCGAGCATGAAACGCAGCCCCCGAAGAAAGGGGGTCAGTACGAAATATGTACTGAGTATGTAAAGCATGAAGCACAGTAATCCGAATCATAACTGAAGTGAGGAGTACAGAAAATGGATACAGAATTAGTATATCAAAACCTGTGCTGAAAATATAAATAATGCAAATAAAAATCATGCATAGGGGTCAGGAACGTGGTCGCCACTCCGACGCTGGCGCCACAACACATCATACTCCAGAAGGTTTCAAATCTTCGTACAATCCCCGAACATATCGTATCATCATGACATATCACAACATCAAACACATCATATGCCATATCACATCATAACGCCGTATATAAGCGGTACCCGACCCTATGACGAGGTCTCGGGAACCGTAACACATCATACTGCCGAATATAACATATTGCGCACGATCACAAAACCGGCTCGGGATCCGGCGAACGATATCATAGTTCTATGCACGAGCGGAGTAGTGAGGAAACCATATGCATATAAGTACATAAATAAATTTCAAAACTCGATGGACAAATATATTTACCGACATCTGAAGGCTCAAAAATAAGATTCGGGTCAATCGAAATTAGTATAAGAAAGTTACGAGCTTTTGAAGTACAGAACCTTCTAAAAATATTTCATAAGCCATACTTGGAAATTCAAGTATCATTCATATTAGAAAACTTTCGAACATCATTATGGATCAAATATTCATATTAGGAAACTTTCGAATAACATTATGGATCCAATCAAATGGAGACTTTTGGACCATATTTACGTACCAAAATATTCATCAAAGACTTAGTCATCTCGATTTTTCTTTCGAACAACATTCGGAAACATAACAACTAGAGTCTTCGAATATAACAAATACGTATCAAGCCATATGAAATAGCTTATGGAAGTCAAAGATGTTAGCCATCCTAGTGGCTCTAAGAGTAGGATTTTCTTTATAAGCATACATATACATTTTTGTTCATTTCAAAAGGATCATGCCAAAAGAAGGAAAGGTAGGCTTTACATATCTCAATCGCTCGCTAACCAAATCCTGACTCAAGTCTCGGGCTCTCCAATATCTACAGTAATGTTATCAATTACCAAACATTAGCTACAAGTACTTAGAAATCCAATTCTAACTAGTACTTGTCTACAGAAATTTCGGCAGCATCTCCCCTGTAAATTCAACATCCCCGAGAATTTAACTCGGCCAAATTCATCAACAACCATACCAACAATACCAACAACCATACCAATAACATCAAGAATCAATTTAAACGCATTCTAACATTAGTAACTTTCTTCTCTACGTAGCTTATCACATTCAATTCAACTACGTATTTTCAAGACAATATCAATGCTCACATATTCATGACTAATCCAAGATCATTCAAACACAATTCAAGAACACATTAAACAATTTGTACAATATTCAAACAATCCCACTAACACCATATTCTACCCGAAACTTCTACAAATGCAACGAAACTACGACGACGCATTTTCTTCTTTCAAATTCATAAACTACAACAACAATTCATACGTTAGCAATGTTATTCCCGCAAATACAAGAACTACATTAATGACCATGGTGGCTTCCAAAACAGCCCACACTCATCACAACTTCAACTCGAATCACCAAATTCTCATTTTCATCATAGAATACATATCAACAACAACCAAATTACTACATAAAAATTAGTTCATCTTCCCTACACTACACACACATACATGGCCACATACACTCACACATACCCACACGGCCACATACACTCACACATACCCACACGGCCACACCCACAACACACAAATTTCATACTTTTCATTCATTTCCACATACTACAACATATATATAAGTCTTCCATAACATAAAAAGAATATAATTCTTACCTTTTTCTTCAATTTTCCACTTGCCACCAAAATGGTTTTCTTGCTTAAATAATTATACCACGTTGAAGAGAGTCTTGAACTTAGTAAGAATTCAAGAAAATTATAATTTTTGGATCCAAGATTGATGGCTCAAATTTGTTTTCCTTTTTTCTCTTGTTGGCCGAATTCCCCTTCTTTTCTTGCTCTAACTTTTGTTTCTTGAATATTCTTGAATGGTGGCCCTTTTTATCTATTTATTTGGTCTATTAAATTAGCACATGGGCTTGGTCCCCTTTTTTTTCCCATGGCCGGCCACCCCATAGATTTGGGCCTCTCCTTTCTTTTTTTTTTTTTTCATTTTTTTCCTAGCCCATTTACTTTAGTTAATATTTTGTAAGTCATGACACAAATTTTCAAAATTCCAATTTTTCCCTTAGCCTTCCTCCATATTTCCGCCTCAATATTTTTCATGAACAACATATATATTAAATAAAATCAAAATATTGCCTTATCTCTTACTAGTCACAATTATTTTAATTTTTTCCGAATATGCAAAATACGGGATATAACATCCTCCCCCCCCCCCCCCCCCCCCCTTTAAAACATTCGTCCTCGAATGTTAAACTAGCCTTATAGGGTCTTGTACGCATTTCGGGGGAGTTTCTTTTTATGGACAGCACATATAAATTATTCACCAATCAATATAACCAATTTAGGAATTTAGATTACCTGTAGGCATAGGAAACAAGTGAGGATACTTCTTCTTCATCTCGTCCTCCGCTTCCCAGGTCATTTCCTCTCGGTTATTGTTTCGCCACAAGACATTAACAGAAGGTACATCTTTGGTGCGCAGTCTCCTCACCTGACGATCCAAAATAGCTACAAGTCGTTCTTCGTAGGATAGCTCCTTAGTTACCTGGATATCCTCTATAGGAAATATTCTGGAAGGATCACCAATACACTTACGGAGCATTGATACATGGAATATCGGATGTACTGCCTCCAGATCAGATGGTAAGTCTAACTCGTAAGCGACACATGTAAAACTCCACGGTTATGACTTATGAATTCGTGGTTGCACCTATTGAATTCTTTGCTTACTTCTTTGACAATTTGTTTCTTCTATATTTTTCTGCAGTACTCTTCTTCCTGTAGAAATTGTCAGAAAATATGCGAGAATAGGATATATTTATTCATGTTTTATTTAAAAACTTATTTTTATATACAAAATATCATGAATAATTTATATCCATCAAACTCCCCCATACTTGAATTTTTGCTCGTCCTCGAGGAGAAAGATAATTTTCAAACATTTAAAAATCAATGATCTTTATAGGATAGAAAAATTATTCAGAAATAAATTTCTTTCATAATGCTCAATATAATCTAACCTTTTCAAGTTCACCAAATATTTTTCCTGATTTCTGAATTCCGCTTTGATCAGAATGAACTTGCACTCTTTTTTCCCTTGAATCTTTTAGAATTGATAAATTTATGATCACTTATTCATTGAGTATCACAGTCTTGTCCATAGGCTTGCTCCTTATGTTTATCTCCACTAATATAGATTCGACACTGTTTTCTGAAATCATCTTAGGACTTTTATTGGCTTATAATGTCAGGCTTCAGGCTGGTAAGATAAGGATATTTTAATAGTGACTTTTTTCTCCCAGCATGGAGTAGATATATAAAGCTCTTTTTATTTTATTTGTTTTTATATATATATTTCTCCATTTGATAAACTTTTCTTGATTTTCATTTCTCCTCTTTTGCAATGTCTCAAAGACTTGTATATTCACAATTTTCTTTTTCTCAACCCCTATTTTTTTTTTCTTTCACTTTCTTCCCCTTTTTGGTTTCTGCTCATTTATTTATAGCTGGAAGGACTAGGAGATCTCTGTGTGTGTATGCGTATATATGTATATACACACATATATGTAGAATATTATGGTGTCCAGAAAAAGAAAAAAAATTATGGCTCAAAGAAGGGTTCTAAAAGGGAAAATGTGTATGCTTGGGTAAAAATGAAAAGGTTAAAATAGGCTATGAAAGAAGGCCTAATATCATTTTTCAAAAATAAGTATCATCCATTATTTCGCCTTGAAAAACATTAAGAGCAAGTTCTAGCTAATAGAGTGATTCTTCCTGTTTGGTGATCATAACTTTTCTCAATTCCAATGATTTCTTGAGTTGAAGACGATTGCTCTTTCTTTCACAAAGTCAAAATCATAGACATGAAAATCATTTGGTGAAGGTAAAAAGAAAATTATCTTGAACATAATGTAAAGTACTTTTTTTTTTAAAACTAAAATACCTACAACAAGATCAAGTTTAAAGAAATACATATATAATATTTATAAATAAAATAAAAATATTTTTGGCTTTCAAATTTACAACTGCAGAAGAAAGCTTGAAAGAAACTGCATTCCCACACCTTATGTATGCCATAACATAGTTTTATATAATTATTTTTTTTGTTCTTGGTCCTATCAAAGAGTTACCCATTACTAGTTCCTAATCATTATTAGAGAGGAATACAATATTACCCACTTTGAGGTATTAAAGTATTTCCTAGATTCCATCTTCTTTTTCACCTACTGCAATATATATATATATATATATATATATAGCCTAAACAGAAGTAGCATATGGATATATACACAAAAACAGGTGGATTAGATCTAAAAAGTCTCCCCACACTTGAGCTTTTCATTCTTCCAGATGAAAATCAGTTTAAACGAGTCCTCCAACTCCACCTCCATTTTTTTTAAGATAAAATAAAACTTATGTTCTAACTAATATGTATATGTATATATATATATACACACACACACACATGCACACAAAAACATACTTTAAAAAGAAATATATCTATATTATAGGCTTAAAATAACTGTGAACTCACATGTCTATATTAGACTGACTAATTCAAGACGTTATTAGTTATTTGATCTTTGTTTATTATAAACCAAAAAATTACCTGAGCCAGTAATTAACTTCTACAGTAAATTGGTTAACCAACCAGTTACTTAGGCATATCGATCACCATGGAATTACTCCTTTGTAGGTGACTCTGTTTTTGTAGAGGCCTTCATGAGATGCTCCGGTTGTACACTAACCTGGATATTCACCAGATTAATTGGTTAAGCAATTTATTGATGCAAATTTATATTGGGCTTATGACGTTCCATTGCTTCACCCTCAATGGCTACAGTTGAAAATAGGAGTTCTGAGTTTAATGTCGCCAGCTCGACTTATTGACTTCTTGATTCATCATTTAATCAGAGTCACCGATAGTTGTTCCTCAAATTTTCCTCCAAAATATAATTTCAGCCTGTGACCATTTACCTTAAACTTGTTTCCGCCACTGATCTGTTAAATTTCAATAGCTCCATATGAAGTGACATTTGTAACATTGTAGGGACCTGTCCACCGGGATTTTAGTTTTCCTAGAAATAGCCTAAGCCTGTTATTATAAAGAAGTACCAAGTCTCCAATTTTTAAAACTCTTTGGTCGGATCAAATTGTCATGCCATTTTTTTGTTTTTTCTTTAAAAAATCTCGTATTTTCATAGGCTCCCAACCTCATTTCTTCTAATTCATTAATTTGGAGAAATCTATTTTTTCCAGCAGAGGTCAATTCATAATTTAGTGCTCTTAACGCCCAAAAAGCTTTGTGTTCTAATTCAACAGGTAAATGACAAGCTTTTCCAAAGACTAATCTATACGGAGATGTTCCGATTGGCGTTTTGAAAGCCGTTCGGTATGCCCATAGAGCATCATCTAATTTTAAAGCCCAGTCTTTTCTTGAGATTCCAACCGTCTTTTCAAGTATTCTTTTTAATTCGCGGTTGGATACCTCAACTTGCCCTTGAGTTTGAGCATGATATGGTATTCTTGTTTTATGAGTCACACCATATTTTGACAGCAACGAAGAAAATTGTTTATTGATGAAATGAGTCCCTTGATCGCTAATGATGACTCGTGGTGTGCCGAATCTGGTAAAAATATTTTTTCTAAGAAAATCACACACGGTACGAGCATAATTTTCTTTTGTAGGAATTGCTTCAACCCACCTTGATACATAATCCACAGCTACAAGGATATATGTATAAGAGTGAGAAAAAGGAAAAGGACCCATAAAATCTATTCCCCAAACATCAAATATTTCACATACCTGTATTGATTGTAATCGAATTTCATCTCTCTTAGTTATATTACCTGTTCTCTGACATTTATCACATTGTGCAACATATGCCCGAGCATCATTAAATATTGTCGGCCAGAAAAATCCAGCTTCCAAAACTTTAAAGGCAGTTCGGTTGGCTGCATAATGTCCACCAATTGCTCCCCCATAACAGCGGTAAAGTATGTTCTTCATATCCTCCTCGGGTACGCAACATCTAATGATATTATCTGCACAATTTTTAAACAAGTAAGGTTCATCCCACAGGTAATATTTAGCATCAAACATAAGCTTTTTTCTTTGCTGATAAGTGAGATCTTGAGGTGTCCACTTTCCAACCAAGTAATTTGCGATATCTGCAAACCAGGGTGGTTGAGTTACAACAGAAAAAATATGCTCATCGGGAAATTCTTCTTTTATCTCAGTAAACTAAGGAGGGTTCTCTAATCTAGACAAATGGTCAACTACTTGATTTTCAGTTCCTTTCTTGTCTTTTATTTCAAGGTCAAATTCTTGCAGAAGTAAAATCCATCTTAACAATCTCGGTCGAGCATCTTTCTTCGCTAAGAGGTATTTTAAAGCTGCATGGTCAGTATAAACAGTAACCTTGGTCCCTATTAAATAGGAACAAAACTTGTCAAATGCAAATACTACTGCTAGTAATTCTTTTTCTGTAGTTGCATAATTCAATTGAGCCTCATTCAATGTTCTACTAGCATAGTAAATGGGACGAAAAATCTTATCTTTTCTCTGGCCTAAAACAGCTCCTACGGCTGTATCACTAGCATCACACATGACCTCAAAAGGTTGGCTCTAATCAGGGGACACAACTATAGGGGTTGTTGACAATCTTTCCTTAAGGGTTTCAAATGCCTTCAAACAATCACCCGAAAATTCAAACTTAACATCTTTCATCAAAAGGTTAGTCAGCGGTTTTGAAATCTTTGAAAAGTCTTTTATGAACCGTCTATAAAAACCTGCATGCCCTAAAAAACTTCTAATGCTTTTAACTGTTGTGGGAGGGGGTAATCTTGCTATAACATCAATTTTAGCCTTATCAACTTCTATCCCTTTAGCAGTGATTTTATGTCCTAGAACAATTCCTTCTGTAACTATAAAATGACATTTCTCCCAATTAAGAATCAAGTTTGTCTCTTCACATCTCTTAAGAACTAAGGTCAAATGGTAAAGACAATCTTCGAATGATTTTCCAAAAAGAGTGAAATCATCCATAAAAATCTCTAGAATTTTTTCGGTCATGTCTGAGAAAATTGCTGACATACAACGTTGAAATGTGGCAGGTGCATTACATAAACCAAATGGCATTCTCCTATAGGCATATGTTCCATGGGGACATGTGAAAGTTGTCTTATCCTGGTCTTCTGGTGCTCTTGGTATCTAGTTATAATCTGAATATCCATCAAGAAAACAGTAAAAACCATATCCTGCTACCCTTTCCAACATTTGATCGATAAATGGTAAAGGAAAATGATATTTTCTGGTAGCATAATTGAGGCGTCTATAATCAATACAAACTCTCCATCCAGTAATTGTTCTAGTAGGTATGAGTTCGTTATTTTCATTTTTCAAGACCGTCATACCTCCTTTTTTGGTACTACTTGAACAGGACTTACCCAAGAGCTATCTGAAATGGGGTAGATGATACCTGCCGCAAGAAGTTTAATTATTTCATTTTCACCACTTCTTGCATTGTAGGATTCAATCTTCTTTGGGACTGGACTATTGGTTTGTAGCTATCTTCCATCAGGATTATGTGCGTACAAATAACTGGACTAATCCCTTTGATATCTCTCACTGTCCACCCTAAGGCTCCTTTGTGTGCTCGTAATACTTTAATTAAACTGTCTTCCTGTTCAGCAGATAGAGAAGATGAAATAATTACTGGAAATAATATGCTCAAGATAAACATATTTCAAATGAGAAGGAAGAATTTTGAGTTCCATTTTTGGTTGAACTTCTTCCGCTTGTATCTCCTCATCCTTATAATGTTTTTCCAATATTTCAACTTCGCTCCTGATGGTGGGATCATCATCTTGTGAGGTGCCAGATTTGGACAAGCATCTTTCCATAGAATCTAGAATCAATTTATCATCTTTGAATTCATCTGCAAGATCACTAATCATGTCAATTGAAAAACATGGGGATGATGTCTCATCTCCTGAAAATCTTAGCAATTTTTGCATATCAAAAATGACTCTTTCTTCATCTACTCTTAAAATGAATTGTCTTTGATGGACATCTATGGTTGCTCTTCCTGTCGCAAGAAATGGTCCACCCAAAATTATCGGTTCATCACGACATTCCTGCATTTCAAGTACTATAAAATCCACAGGGAAAACGAACTTATCAACTCTTACAAGAATATTTTCAATTACTCCCTTAGGTTTTTTAGTACTTTGATCTGCAAACTGAAGAGAAACACTTGTGTTTTTTATTTCACCAAGATCCAATTTTCTAAAAATATAAAAAGGCATTAGATTTATTGAAGCCCCAAAGTCACAAAGTGCTTTTTCAAAATATACTCCTCCCAAAGTGCATGGAATTGTAAAACTACCTGGATCCCCGAGCTTTTGTGGTAGTTTGTTTTGAAGCATAGCACTACATTTTTCAGTAAGTACTACCACAGAAGCTTCTACCAGTTTTCTTTTGCTTGACAAAATTTCTTTTAGAAACTTGGCATATGAAGGCATTTGTAATAAAGCATCAATAAAAGGAATATTTATGTGAATTTGTTTTAAAATATCCAAAAACTTGGAAAATTGACTATCAAGCTTTTCTCTCTTCATATTTTGTGGAAAAGGAATTTTCACAGGGAGAATATTTTCCTCTTCCATTTTTTTTTTTTTTCTGATTGTTCAGAGGGTGTTTCAACATTCTTACCTTTGTCTACTTGTTGTGAAGATTGATTCTTTTCTTGGGTGTCCGTTCATCAAGGTTCTTACCTGACCGTAAAGTGATGGCTTTAAGGTGCACTTTTGGATTTTTCTGTGTATTGCTTGGTAAGGGACCTTGAATTTTTTCGGACACAAGAGTTGCCAACTGGCTTAACTGAATTTCCAGATTTTTTAGAGCTGAATTTTGACTCTCCATTTTTTCATCAGTGGATTTGATGTACTTATATAATAGGTCATCAAGATTCGTATGTGCTTGTTGCGACCTCTGCTGATATGGAGTTATTTGTTGATATGGTCTGAAATTTGATGGCCCACGATTTTGATTCTGGTATCCAGGTGGACCCTGTACCTGTCGTACCCCGTTTTTAACCGGGTTAAATTAGGAGTACAACATTTTGGTGATTCCTATTTGTTTTATTTAAGGAGTCGCCACCTAATTAATTTAACGGTGAATTAGGACACCTAGATGTTAACTAAGGTAAAGTTAAAACTAAACCTCCGTTAATAATCTGCTTAACCAATGTGATTCTAGGTAAGGGTTCTTTATTATCCTAAAGGGAAGGGGTTAGACATCCTTTAGAATCCGTTAACTATGGTTATCCGGCCAAACTTAGGTTAATTAATTAAGGTTAGATAAGATGCTTAAATTTTAAGAAAAGGGGCTAGGAAATGTTGCTAAGGTTTTTAAGAAAATATAAGAATGTTGCTTAAGATAGGATTTAGAGAGAATATAATAATCTGCATTAAAAGAAAATTTTAAATGCCTTTTAAAATAAAACTTATAAAAGTTGCTAGGGCTTTAAATAAAAAATACTATTTAGAATAAGATTTGTAGAAAGTATAATAATTTGCATAAAAGAAAACTTCAAATGCCATTTAAAATAAACTTATAAATGTTGCAAAACTTTAGATAATAATGCTATTAAAAAAATAAGATTGCATAAAATATATAAGTAGAAGAAAATGTGGATTTGTGCAATGTTTAATAAATATTTGAAATAACTGAAATGTCGGGGTATTGATTGATTTTAGGAGTATAAAAATACGAAAATAGCTAATGAAAACTCTCTTTATCCTTTTCATTACTTCTTATTAACTGTGCTTCGCTAAAATTTTATGATTGATTCAAACTTGAAGAGTTATTTATAAAATATACTTAAATTTATATTTACATATTAGTGACGCTTTAGAAATGTCTATGACAGTAAGAATAAAATATGATTCGCTTTACTTAAAATATATAGTCATGTTATTTTGCAAATCAATTGTTCCAAATAAAATAAATATTAGACATTATAAATAGTTTTAACATGGAAAGAAGAGAATAAAACTTATGGAATTAATTGTTAGTTTCCTTAGATTAAACTTCCCATTACTAAAACTAAACCTGCTAATTCATTAGGATTTATCTAAACTAAGAAAATAAAATAAACAAAGAGTTAGTTGCATAATACAAATTAAATGCTTAAAAGAATAAAATAGAGGAATAAATAAAATTGAACGGGTTCAGCCCATTCTTTGAACTACTGCAATCCGTTACTGTTGGGCTTTGATCCAATTATATTTTTTAAGACTGATGTGGCTGTTGCTGCTGTTGGGCCTTGGCCCAGTGGTATGAAATTGAATGAATCAGCCCATTTAGGCCATTGGCTGCAGACTGTTTCTGTTATTGGGCCTTGACCCAGAATTTTCTTTTTTATGTACTGTGGATGGGCTGGCATGGGAGATTTCGTTGGGCTTTTATCCCAACACCGAATGTGGAAGAAGAACGAGTCCCTCGGACTCGTATATGATGGTCATGCATAAAAATGAAAGGAAAAGGATTAGTACATAACCAATAAATAAAGCTAAATATATAAAATATAAACTCAAAACGAATCTGTAGATTATTTATATACGGTGTCTATTTAAGTATACCTCATGTATACACATTCCTAAACATACTTCAACAAGATATACTTGCAACATATGCAGAATTCTAACAAAGGTGTATACTGATACTATGGAATACATTACAAGGCTTAACTAATGCATATTCACTTATTCATTCGAAAAGACTTCAAGATACTTCGAACCTACAACAAATATCCCACTGCCTGTGTTCTAAGACACTGGCACAATACAAAGAAAAACTACAAACTGAATGGCAATCCTCTTATATTTCTCAAATTTTATCCTTGACATGGTTTATATCGTATTGGATTCAACTACTTTAACAAAATGATAACTAAGCTAGCAAATAATTCAAAGATTTCAAGGGGGATACATACAGCATGTATGCATAAAATTTGACCAAAATAGGACCGCAACCATGTATCATAATTTTCCCGGAATACTAGATAGATTCACATATGCTACAAGTTGCATTTAACAATCTTTCTACACCCACTCTGCGACTTTGGAATACCCAACCAATCGACCTAGACTCATATCATGGACATATATTTAACAAGAGCGACAACAAGACCATACTAAACAAATGAAAGACCAGAACTTGAACTACTCCCACATTTAGCAGCCAGGTTTGAAACTACACCCAGAAGTTATTGAAAGATGGGTACTCAACTGCCTCTTAACAGGGTAAGCATATATTTATGACCTAGACTTGAAGGAATATGCCTGATCGCACAAGTTGAATCAAAGGTAAAACCATGTTTGTCTAGGACTGCTTTAAGCTATAATAGCACCTAAGAATGTGACCAACCTTAATGTCACAGGGAATCATGCATGGAACAAGCTTACTAGAGCACCTAACTTATTTGCTCCAAACTACAATATTACTCCTATCAATAAGATACTGCCAGACTAATACAAGTTCTGCCTACATTTTTTGAAAACAATCAACACCTATTTTTCATTACGGAATGGTCGACCTTATCATGACAGCCATATTAATCAACATAGAATACGTATTCAACATAAATACTGACCTAAAGAACACTTTAAGGCAGTTGAGATAACATGCTGAACTAATCAATCCAAAAAAAAAAAAAACCATAACCTCTTAATCATACTTAGACTATTAGCAACAAAGGAACTAGCCAACATCAAATTAAATGGCTATTAATCATGCTCAAACCACTACCAATTAGAGGAGTAACCATCAAGATAAGCATACAACGATTACCCTATCCTACATGACCACAGATTAAATGACATGCCCTGTATAACATAGAAAACTGGACTCAGGGCAGCAACAGTTAAGAATAATAGTGTCTCGACCAACCATCATTTTCAACTCAACTGTCTAAACTTTATGCAACGCAGCTTCAGATTTAACAAAAAAAAAAAAAAACGAATTAATGCATGAACATGTTTGACTGGACCAGTTGACTCAACACATCATAAATAAATGATTCATATTTTTTTAAACAGATAATGGGCTAACTGATAATACAAGATTTAGGCATACAAACATCATTAGCAAATCTCTAACCAAACTGAACCTATAACTAATAACATTAGCCATGGATAACATGTACCTAAACAAGTAGGCTGAAGTTAGTTGATAAAATACGTTCTCCATATATACTAATCAAACCAATCGCTCAGCATGTTTTAGCCAATAAACTAAATAATTCATATGCTGGACAGATATGAAATCTCATCAACCTAACCCAAACAGAAACCAACATAACATCTGTTACTCCTAACAACTATTAGACTAATTTACAAGCTAACTAACAAACACATGAAACGCCTAAAACACATAAGACAAACAGAGAGCATTTAATTTACTGATAAATTCATAAAAGAAGAGATGTTTACCGACCTGATTAGCATGTTTAGTAACTAGGTAAATTATCTCCCAATAACATATTCCTTTTGACTAAATCGAACTGAACATGAATATGATTCATACATGGATTGTCCTAACACATACACAGATACTGAATACACAAATCCATAGAGGCAGAAAATGAATCGACACAAAACAAACAAGCCTAAAATAAAAAATTAAAAATTAAAAAAAAAACGCGAAAGGGAAAGGAGAATCACCTGCTTCGGGTGCAGCGAAGTGGGATTCGAGCCTCCGATATACCTCGAATTCCAAATAACAACCCAAATAGATAAAAAGGAATGGTTTAATATTTTCGAATGAGAAAACCAGAAATATTGAAATTGCAAAATATCAACTTTTTAGAGAAAATTAAGGCGGCTAATAAAAGACTCTACTCTTTCGGGGATCTTGCCAACTCAAGAACTTATAATTTTCAGGGATTTTTTTTTTTGATCATTGGAAAGCTTTTTTTTTTTTTTAGGGATTTCGGGTTCCAGATCTGGTCCTTTTGCAAGGCAATTTTTTGGGGGTTTTTCGGGGTTCAAGAACTCGTTTTTTGTAAAGGGATTCTTGCCATTTTTTCACCTCCTCTAAACTGACTTGGAAACGATTATTTATAGGGCGATTCTAGGGTTTGTTTGCGAAGAAGAGAGAGAGGAGAGTGAAGAGGAAAGGAGCGGGGGACAAAGGAAAGTGGGGGACAGTGGTGAGTGGAGACGGCAGTGGTGGGGGACAGGGGAAGGTGGAGAGACATGATGGAGGGAGAAGAGAGACGAAGAGGTAGGGTAGAGAGGGAGAAAGGGAGTGGGAAAGAGGAGAAAGGAGAGACAAGGGAGTGGGGGGAGGCGGCGTGAAGGAGACGAAAATGAAAGGGAAACCCTAAAAGGGTTTCCCTTATTTTGAAATGGATGGGTCGGGTCCGGGTCAAGATTAAACGGGTATGGGCTGGTCCGTTTGGGTAATTATTTGGGCTGAATTGATTGAAAATGTGGGCTGGGTGGAAGAAATAGTTTGGCTTCTAAATTTACATAAGAAACTCATTTTAAATTAATCATATACTGAGTGTGCTAAAATATCCCCTGATATAAAAGTATGTATTTATTAATATTTAGATGAAAATAAAATGACGTCGTAATAGCCGGGCGATAATATATTTGAGATTCAACAGTAAGTAAATGCTATTATTAAATTACGCGAAGATAAATGCGATGCGTGTGCATAAGCTGGTAAAATGATAAAAAATTGTGAATTATAATAATAATAATAATAATAATAATAATAATAATAATAATAATAATAATAATAATGGTAGTAGAAATGGTAATAAAAGATAATGACAGCATAATGCAATGCCGGTATTAATAAAAACTAATAATTATAGTAAAAATATAAATACAGTTTTTAGATTTGCCAAAATATTAGAAGCGTAAATAGGTATTTCGGAGGAAAGGCGGGACAAAATTGGATGTCAACAGTACCTATTGCTTTTGAAAGCTTTGGGAGTTTTTCAGCACCATTTGAATTGCTCCATTGAAAGCCCGGATGTTTTTGTGCCAATGGACTACCAAAAGAGTATGGCTTGTATCCGACGGTATTAACCTGCTTATCATTTTGGTTGCTTGCTTGACATTCATGGTTTAGATGGTTTCCTCCGCATATGTCACAGGCCTCAACTTTGCTTGACTGTTGTTTATTCTCCTGAAAAGATTCAAACTTTTGTGCCAAAGAAGCAATTTGTTGAGTTAGTATATTTAAAGCATCTGCTTGAATTACAGTAGCAGCTTTCTTATTGATTACACGATCAGATGGCCATTGAATGGCATTTTCAGATATTTCATTCATCATTTGCAAAGCTTCTTATGTGGTTTTTCCCATAATGGAACCACCTGCAGCTGCATCTATCACATTTCGAGAAGAAGGTTTTAGCCCATGATAAAAAATATACATTTGCATATGTTCAGCAATGTCATGATGTGGACATTGTCTTAGCATTGCTTTTAATCTCTCCCAAGCCTGATAAACTGACTCTGTGTCAGTCTGCAAGAAATTAGTAATATCTTGTCTTAACTTTGTGGTTTTAGCAGGGGAAAATATTTATTTAAAAAAATTTGAGTCATCTGATCCCATATGGTGATAGACCCTTGAGGCAAACTTCGCAACCAAGTCTTGGCATCTCCTTTTAAAGAAAAAGGAAATAGCCTTAGTTTGATTGCTTCAGGGGATACTCCATTATATTTAGCAGTTTCAACTAATTCTAAGAAATCAATCAGATGACTATGTGGATCTTCACTAAGATCACCGGTGAATGTACACGATTGTTGAATTGTTTGAATCAATCCAGTCCTGATTTCGAAGTTGTTAGCTGCAACTGGAGGGTTCCTCACACTAGATTCACAGTTGAAATGATCCGGTCTAGCATAATCCCTTAGAATTCTGTTTGCTAGTCATGGAACCACTTCGTCAAACCGATCTTCCGGAATAAGTGGTGGTGGAATTCCGGGTGGTTGATTTTCAACTCTTGGTTGATGCTCCATTTCTTCACGAGTTATGCTTTGAGAAGCAGATGTTTGTTTCTTCCTGCGCAAACGAATAGATCTTTCAATTTCTGGATCGTAACATGCCAACTCTTTTGAAGAAGAGTGGGTCATAAACTACAGTAATATTGCAATAATAATAATAATAATAATAATAATAATAATAATTGTTGACACCCAATTTTGGCCCTCTGTATTTAAAAATTAACTTCTTTAGACTTCCTAGTCATTAAATAGCACAATATACTGTTTTTATACATTTTTTAACTTTAATATAATTTATTGATGATTCTCCTTATTTTTAAATAATAGGAATTTTTATCAATTTATTTTCATTTTAAATAATTATTTCGTTATAGTCGTTTGTATATAAACAACATGCTAATACAATTTTACTTCAATTAATTAGCAAGTCTCCTTAATTCAAATCACATTTTTTACTTTATTCACGAAATTATCTTAAATATAGTTTTATACTTTATTATTTTTAGTTAGAGCCTATTATTACATGGAAGTCGGAGGAACTAATTTTAAACACAGATAAGACTTAGCACATGGTTTTGAGAAGCCATGGTTTTGTGAAGCCCATGATTTTGTAAAGCCCATGGTTTTAGCACATGGGTTTGGAAAAAACTTGGTTTACCTTTGCCTATATAAAGGAAGACTTCCCCTCTGATTTTTCTCATCACTTGCACACTACCTCACACACATTTTTCTTCTCTCTACACTCTCTAGATTTTCTTTCTATAGGAAGACTAGCAAGGCTAACACTTTCTTCCATTTTTATATATTTTTTAAATTTTTCTTTATATTTCATTCATACATTGCTTCTTTACTTATTCATATATATTGTCTTTACATTTATTTACTTGCATTGTCTTTATATTTTTTTTTATACATTGCCTTTATATTTATTTATCTATATTATTTTTACATTTATTTATATACATTGTGTCTTTAAATTTCTTCATATGTTGTTTCTATATTTTTGTATTCTCTATACATTTTTCTTTACATTTTACATACATTTTCCTTATACTCTCCACACTTTTCCTTTATATTATCTTACATCTATCTATTCTTTTATATATGTTTTATACAAATACATTATATACATATACATGTACATATTTACATTACCTAACTACTAAGAAAAGAAGAGAGAAACTTTTCATTAAAAGGAATGCACTTATTGTCTCTACATTCTTTATGCATTATCTTTATATTTTGCTATATTGTCTCTACAACTTTATTTATTTTCAATACATGTATACATTGTTAAGTATTTTCTTTACACTTTTGTCAATACCATCACACTACATGCCTATTTGTTTTTCTATATATTTTGCTATTTACATTTACTCTACATTGGCTTATCATATTTATATTTATCTATATTTTCATTTGTATTCTTATGTTCTTTTTACATACATCTTTCACCTATACATTTGTTACATTACATACACTACACTAATCCCAGGGGAAAATCAAGTTTCATCATTCTTTTATCAAATCACTTTTTCAAAAACTTTACATCAAATCATCTTTTCAATAATTTTTTGTCAAACTACTTTTTCAAGGACTTTGGTCACATTACCTTTTCAAAGAATCTTTATCAAATCACTTTTTAAAGACTTTATGTCACATACCTTACTTTTTGACTCTTTTAATTTTTTTTTAACTAATACTTTTTCTTTCATCTTGCAATTTATTGCAAATACTACACTTTTGGCCGATGAAGAAATTTCCGTCGATTTCCAAGGCCTCCCGTGTACAAAAGACGGATTTTTTATTTTAAGTTTATTCATTATTTTTTTAATTCATTCGATAGTTATTTATTCTCTTATTAACACTTTTACTAAGTGTTTATACAGGTACCCGGAGATACATCCCGAAGACGACACTCGGAAGAAACCCGAAGACTTCATCGAATCACTGTTTGTATTTACTTTCCGCATTTTTTATAACTATACAAAACATAAACTCATAGTATAGTGAAAACTTTATTTTTGGAATGATGGGTTGATATATTTATTTACTTGTCGCCTTGTTTGTTAAACTTAAAATTGCCATTCGCTTTAGGCAAGACTTAGGCCGTCAATACTTTCGTAAATAGATTAAATTGACTTGGTATAAGTACTTTGTTAAATAAATTCACACTTTTGACGATTAGGTAAAAATACAAGTCCATCCTTTAATTTAGATTCTTTATACACTCTTAATACAACTTACATTTTATATTGTTTCGTGTACACTAATACATTTTTTAATTAAGTTAAATTCACATTTTGATGCTAGGCAAATATTAAGTCATCCATTTACAAATTTTTTATTCTTTAGAGGCATTACACATTTTCACTCATTTTTTATCCACAATTCCTTATACTTATTTTTAACCAATACTTTTTATAATTATTTTATTCCTTATTCTTTTGATAGGATATTCATTAAATAAACACTCTTTTTAACTAAACGGTAGAAACAAGTCAAATAAACTTCACTTTTCTGAATAATTTCGTTATATAAAATCTTTACACCAACGAATATTCGTAAATTATTTTTACATTCTTTATGCACTAATATACCTAGTTATACAATTCTTCATACATATTAGGTTTGATGTACACTCTTTTACACTTGAAAATACATTCTTTATTTATTTAATATCCATACATTCTTACATAGGCGCATATTCTTCATATCCTTGATATATTTATTTTCTACATAGTCTTACATTTTTTTTATATTCTTAATATAGTTACACATTTTTTATACTAACATATATATACACTCTTTGTACTAACAGATATACTTTTATACTTACGAGGTACATTCTCTTTATACGCTTTTATATATTCTTTTTTACTATACATTCTTTATGAATACTTGATACTTGATATAAATACATTTTTATACACTGTATATACTTAGTATATTATCACTTAGTGTATCTTTTCATGAAGTCATATCATTTTGAAAACAGGTAATAATAATGATAAACAGATAAATAATCCCCCTCTAGTGTTCAGTTAAACTAAGTCTAAGGACTGTCTTCGGACAGGCTCTAAGGGATGCTTAATACCTTCCCCTCGGGGTAAATAAAACTCTTATCTAGAATCTCATAGGTTTCGTGGACTAAAATGGAGTAGACACACAAATACATATAGGTTTCCTGATTTTCCTAATGAATAAGGTGGCGACTCTAACTCTTTTTAAACCAGTTAGAAGAACCGGGAAGTTGCAAACTATATTGGACCCGTTCAAAATAGGGCGTAACAGAATGTCGACTCCATTGGGGATTACCTAGGTTTTGACCTTAACAGACATAGTTTAAGTGAGCACTTGAGGGATATGTGATTATTTATATGTTTTTATCATTATTACTTGTAATATATATCATGAACTGCTACAATATTATCTTTGAAAGGACGTGAGCAAAGCCAAACTCGTGTTCCTTATTTGTTTGAAGACATTAAATATTACTGCTTTCGTTATACTGTCCTCGCACTTTCAATTGAGTCTTTGGCCGTACACATACACACATTGTGCACGCGATTTGTGCTTTGCGCTCCTCCAAACCTTCTTCAAACTCCTTAGTTTCAGAGATTGGTGGGCTAGTCTTACTACTTGCCATCTCGCAGTTGTCCGTATATTCTTTATCAGCTTAGGTGAATCTACTCTTAGAATTCTTAGGCCGTTGTATGTATAATTTTGATCACTGCTCTAGCCGGATTAATTTCATTCTTTATTTGTCACACATTCTTATTTTCTACATGCTCTTTACATAGTACATATTCTTTATTTGTTTCACATACTGTATTTATTAGACATTCTTTAGTTGTACATATATTCTAGACATACCTTCGTCCGCCTCGTCTGCTTTATCAGACAATTTTGGTTGACTTGTGTTGAGCTTGGAACCTTTCCAACCCTCACACCCATTTTTTGGTCTTTACGACCACTGTCACAGCCACATTATTTTTCATACCCATTTCCGGTCTTTGTACCATTGTTTTGACTTTACCATTCTTTTTTTTTAATACAAAACGACCTTGTATATTCTTTCCCTCTCTGGAACACATTTTTTCCAGATTCGAACTCTTGTTCATAGCCTCACTTCTGTTCAATACAACCATCAATTCATAGAAATCATACAAATCACATACTACACAGTATCTGCCCGAACTACGCCTGACCTGATTTTTGTCCCGACAAGATACGTAGGCAACCCTACATAAGGGTTTGGTCTCCCCACTGTTTCAAAATAATTCACCCGAATAAAAAACTGGGACAATTATTTTGGAGCAGTTCAAAGATGCTCTCCAAAAGGCTTCTAAGAGCGTCAATCAACCCCTTGAAATCCAAAACCCTACAATTCCAATACCAGCCTTACCCCAACCATCACCTGGCTTTGGTCCCAAAATCTGGGATATAAGCTTTTCTTCTTTACCCAAGCATCACAGGCCATGGAACTTTGGTGTGTCGGCCTTTATATTTCAACTCCAAAGGTTCAACACAAGTAAATCCTCCCCCCTCAACTATACAATAATCGCGCCAACTGATAAGGAGTAATGTCAAAGCTCTGCAAGCAGTTTGGTACCCAATCATTGCAATCTTGCCGATAGGCGCGGAGTATTTTTAGAAACTCCGTAAAGGACGGCATCCCCTCTTATTACTTTGCCAGCCGACGTGGATTATTTTTAAAAACTCCGCCTACGTTGACATTCCCTCATAGCCAACCATGCCAATAAATGCAGAGTAGTATCAAAAGCTCTGCCAATGTCCAACCTTTTCCTCCATCACAATCTTGTCAACGTACTGGAGCAATGTCAAGGCTCCATCTACAGTTGACCCCCTTCTTCTCGGCTGCCTGTTAGAGTATTTTCAATGCTCTGGCTGCGATCGGCTCATTTTTTCTGACCGCCTACCATAGTACTGTCCAAGCTCTGAGCCTATGATTGGTCCCTTCCTGGATAATTTTCAAAGGCCTGTGCCTACGATGGACACACCCTTCTGCCGTCTGTCGGAGTACTTGCAAAACTCCGCCTTCAATCGACACCTCTTCTTATATCTTATCTGCAAGAACTACGCACACCTGATTCTCTTCTTTGATGAGATACGTAGGCAGTCCTTTTGGGTCCGGTATTCATTATTTAAAAAAAAAATCTTTGTTCTTACCTCTCTGAACGAACTACGCGCACCTGATTCTCATCAAAGATGAGATACGTAGCAACCCTTCTTGGGTTCGGTACCCCTTATTCAAAAAATACAAAAAAAATATTTTTTATATTCATATCTTTGACTTGGTTGGTACCAACACAGTTGGGAATGTGCATAGGAAAGAAACAAGTAACAATCAATGTGATGGAGAGAACTGACTTCGTGGTGAACCATAGATTCTTTTGGTACCTCTCATTCACACCTTAAGTGACACTTGAAAAATTCTCTTGCATGCTTGTAAGACAAGAACAAAACCAACCTCATTGTTTCATGTGCATTGTGTGGTGAGCTTTAGATAGCGTTCAATTGCATTGCATTGTGATCTAGAACTTGGCCTAAATGTCTGTTGAGGCGAAATTATGAGTAACACTCGGTATAGGAAAGGATCGTAGGCCTTCTTTGACCCGTTTGAGCCTTTCTAGCCTACCAAAGGACATTATCCCTAGCATTCCCCCTTTGAGCCTAAAGCCTTTTCTTTGACAACCACATAATAAGCCTATACCATTTCTGAGTGCTTACACGCACTATCCCTCTCTTGGCCCAACCTCCCTGAGCTAGTGTATTAGAAATGTGCAATCGCGGATAAAGATCCAAGCTGAAGTTTCCAATGACAAAAAGATACAAAAGTCCCATAAAAACAAAGACGAACAACGACCTCCAAAGCAAGAAGGAGCCAAAAAAAAAATCATCATCAGTCATCATTCAGGATCT
Source organism: Lycium barbarum (assembly GCF_019175385.1). Taxonomy (NCBI): domain Eukaryota; kingdom Viridiplantae; phylum Streptophyta; class Magnoliopsida; order Solanales; family Solanaceae; genus Lycium; species Lycium barbarum. The sequence goes on from NC_083341.1 coordinate 81,752,801, forward strand.
CGGGTATACAACCTGTTATTCCTCTTTATTTTCCACACTCCAGCATACAACCCAAAATTAACATCAAGACTTCGGGCATACAACCCAGGTCAATTCTCTTAATCCCCACAGAGTCTCGGGCATACAAATCCGAACTCCAAAAAAATAGGCTCCAACTTGCAAAAGAAGTCACATAAGTACAAAAGAAAGGAACAACAAAACGAAGCAGATCAGCGTCAGAGCACACAAATACCAAGCACGAACATAGTGCAATGCTCAGGGAAGGATTAGTCACTCATTGCCCAAATAATATCCTACCCTTTTCCCCAAGCCTACATTACAAACCAGTAACAAGCCCCTACGTGATCCTATGCTAAGGGTTCTCACATTAGTGGATACTTACATGACAACCAAGCTTATAGTATCACAATTGCATGCATTGAACATCTTTCTGAGTATGAGTGTACTTCTCTAGACGTCCCAAAGTTCAAAAATACTGAATATGTGTGAAAAAGGGACTTTCTTTCTAGTGAGGGCACTTGAAACATGAGGATAGGTATAGTTCAAACCCTTTGCTTGAAGCAAGACGAACAAATCTTGTCGATACTTAGGTATGTCTCAGGTACCACTTGAAGCTATAGGAATTATCCCGAAATCAATCTCGGTAAGCTGAGAAGAAATTGACGAAATTCTTATACACAAAACTAATTGTTGGTACTAACTGAAGTCAAGACACAATTCTCTTCACTTCTTAATTTTCCAATATTCTTTACAACAAAAGTAACGAAAATGCATCAAAAAAAAAAAAAACAAAAAAAAAACAGGCGCCCACCTTCTAATGCGGGTATTTTAATTTCAATATCTCGGTACACAACACGAGATTTCATTTCATTTCAAGGCTTCGGTACACAAACCGGAGTATGCATCAAGGTCCTCACACACAATCCAAGACTCCTCCCCATTCAAAGCTCCGACACACAACCCGATCTATTCATAAGGGTCCCGACATACAACTTTGTAGTCTATGTCAATCCATAGCTCTGATTTCGGTCGCTCCTCTAGCAATGAATCATTTTCCTCCCCAACAAGTTTTCCCGAACTACAATCGGTCTGACTCCCATCTCAGGGATATGTAGGTAGCTCGAATTCGAGCACGACCGTTCTTCGTCCTACACTTGCTAGGACCATTCTAACAACACTGGGGCAAAAATTTTGATCGGACGATCAAAATTTGCCACAACATCCATTAGTCATCATTTTTCGAACTACATTGACCTGATTCTCGTGATTGTCGAGATATGTAGGAAGCTCTATGTAGAGTTCAGTCACATCGGGGTGAGAATCATTCTTTCACTAGCAAGTATACAATCTTGCACCCTCCCAGCGTCTCGTAGCTCGACACTGGGGCAATTTTGGAAGCGACGACGTGGGTACGCGAATATTTTTCGGCCCTGAACAATCCTTCCCTTTTTATCATTCTTCTTTTTATCACAACCCTGCCGACGGACTGAGAGTATTGTCAAAGCTCTATTAACGTCTGGCTACTTTATTTGTACATATCATTTTAACAATCCCTTGCCGAGCCAAAATTGGCTACACGTCAACGTCTTCGTACAAAAACACTTTCATCATCTCCGGTCGAAGATGTAACGCCTCGTATCTTAGAACTCATGTTAGACTCGTAACGTTAGAGTTTTAGAGAAAAATTTGAAAGTTTGTACGTATTACGAAAGTGGTTGACCAGCCTACTTCGGGTCCCATAACTCCTTGATTGGTTGATAATTTGGGAAAACTTAAAACATTAAAGTTGCAGCCCTTTGGAATATCTTTCCAACGGTATCTTATGGAGCTCAAACGGAGCTCTGTGCTAAGAGTTATGTCTGTTTTACCATCCCTGGTCGGAGCAAAATTTTCAGATTTTGGGTTACGTTTTTAGCCTTTTCCTACTCGAATTGGGACTCCTTATTTTATTACTGTATGAAGTAAAAACGTCCCTAACACTATTCTAAACCGTAAGAGACTATTCTTTTTCTCTCTACCTCCATCCCTAAAGAACCTAGACACTTCAATCTTGCAATCAAGAAAAATTAAGAAACCTTCAAGAATTCGGTTTGGCAATCTAGTTTCCTAAGGTTTCCTCCAAGGTAAATATTTTAATCAAGAACCTTTGTATTCTACAAGATTTATAATTTATAAAGACTAGAATAAATCCATCTATCCCGTTACCCTATAAAAATCAAGAGTTGTAAAAATAGTTGGAGAAAAATCTAGTATTTTTTTGTTGAGTTTCATTCCGACCAGCCATATTAATTTGGTGTTTCCCGATAATCTAACCGTTGGATCAAGCCCAAATTTTAACTGAGTCTTCATAACATATAAGTATAAAATATGAACGGTGAGATTGGATTTGGAGGTCCGGAGCAGTACCCTTTGAGCCACGAACAGTAGCTACTTAAATCAGTGAAAATCCTCTCAAGGTTTCCAAATTCAAAGCTTTTGGAATTCCTCTTCAAAGATTCAGACTTTTCTTCAAGGTTTTAGAGCGATTAAGGTATGTAGAGTTACTATCTACGTGCGGGAACATCATTGTTCTTCCCCACGCCTCCTAATCCATAAAGTATGAAACTTTACAAAACTAGGGTTTCTATTCTATACTATACTCATGATAACCCTAGGTCCATGTCTATGACTATATTATGTTTGAATTACTATTATTCTATCATTGTGTTCTTGATACTCATTCTGATTATTGAGAATCTGTCTGTAATCCATAAAAACCCATATTTTGTATTCCATGGGTTCTTGCATGCATGTTTTTTTACTAAGAATGATTATTTCATGAATATCCTATGTGTCTACAAGTTTTCATGCAATTAAATCATATAATTACTTTCATGCCATGATACAAAAAATATACATGCTAAATACAAGTTATTTCATGAAACCATGCTACAAGTTATCTCATGAAACCATGATACAAGCTATGTTACAAGTTACTTCGTGAAATCATGATTACAAGTTATTTACAAGTTACTTCACGAAAATCATGGGCTTCTTAGTCAACTATATTATGTTCATGTTTTTGGAAGTTGCACGAATTACCGAGAAGGCTCAGATAGCCTGAAACTACGTAGCCACCGTAGGACAAGGATCGCTCCGCCCAGTTAGGACGATACCTTAATTTTACACTGAGTGGATCCATCAGGAACGTTACCACCTTATACCCTGGCAAGGTATGAGGGCTCTACTGGTTCGGCGAGGTACCAGACTCCACGTACCCACGTGGTGATATCACATGTCGGTTTATGAAATGCTCTCCCTACTTATCATGTTTTGCTCATGCTCATGTTCATGTCCAGGTTTTCAGTTTCAGTTCTTATCATGTTATTCTATATCTCATGTTATTTCTTTCAGTTGCTTTACATACCAGTACATTCAATGTGCTGACGTCCCCTTTCTATTGCCCGGGGGCCTGCATTTCACGATGCAGGTATTGATTGACAGGACAACAGATTTGCTCGTTAGGACATTGCTCGTATCAGCTTTTGGTGAGCCCCATCTCATTCGGGGTTGTGTCTTTACTTCTATTTATGTCAGTTATGCATTTAAGGTATGCCGAGGGCCTTGTCCCGGTGAACAGTTTAGCAGACAGATTCGTGTCAGAGGTTTCATAGATTAGTCAGTTGTCATGTTCAGTTGAGTTGGCCTTAATGGCTACATTACCATAATTTCGCATTCATGATATAATAATAATAATAATAATAATAATAATAATAATAATAATAATAATAATAATAATAATAATAATAATAATAATAATAATAATAATAATAATAATATTTTCAGACTTATGATTATTGAACTCCATGTTTTCACAATTCATGCATGTTTACTTTATATTCCGCATCAATTCATGTTCCATGTAGACTCAACAAGTCATGTGGTTCGCTCGGTCACATGCAGCAAGGCACCGAGTGCCGTGTTACGCCCAGGCTATGGTTCGGGGCGTGACAGAAGAGGAACAAGTTGTTGACATCCAATTTTGGCCCTTTGTATTTAAAAATTAACTTCTTTAGGCTTCCTAGTCATTAAATAACACAATATACTGTTTTTATACATTTTTTAACTTTAATATAATTTATTGATGATTAACCTTATTTTTAAATAATAGGAATTTTTATCAATTTATTTTCATTTTAAATAATTATTTTGTTACAATCGTTTGTATATAAACAACATGCTCATACAGTTTTACTTCAATTAATTAGCAAGTCTCCTTAATTCAAATCACATTTTTTACTTTATTCACGAAATTACCTTAAATATTATACTTTATTATTTTTAGTTACAGTCTATTATTACATGGAAGTCGGAGGAACTAATTTTAAACACAGATAAGATTTAGCACATGGTTTTGAGAAGCCATGGTTTTCTTTCTATAGGAAGACTAGCAAGACTAGCCTTTCTTCCTCTTTTTTTATATTTTTTTTAAATTGTTTTTATATCTCATTCATACATTGCTTCTTTACTTATTCATATATATTGTCTTTACATTTATTTACTTGCATTGTCTTTATATTTTTTTTAATACATTACCTTTATATTTATTTATCTATATTATTTTTACATTTATTTATATACATTGTGTCTTTAAATTTCTTCATATATTGTTTCTATGTTTTTGTATTCTCTATACATTTTTCTTTACATTTTCCTTATACTCTCCACACTTTTCCTTTATATTATCTTACATCTATCTATTCTTTTATATATCTTTTTATACAAATACATTATATACATACATGTACATATTTACATTACCTAACTACTAAGAAAAGAAGAGAGAAACTTTTCATTAAAAGGAATGCACTTATTGTCTCTACATTTTTTATGCATTATCTTTATATTTTGCTATATTGTCTCTACAACTTTATTTATTTTCAATACATGTATACATTGTCAAGTATTTTCTTTACACTTTTGTCAATACCATCACACTACATGCCTATTTGTTTTTCTATATATTTTGCTATTTACATTTACTCTACATTGGCTATACATCATATTTATATTTATCTATATTTTCATTTGTATTCTTATGTTCTTTTTACATACATCATTCACCTATACATTTGTTACATTACATACACTACACTAATCCCAGTGCAAAATCAAGTTTCATCATTCTTTTATCAAATCACTTTTTCAAAAACTTTACATCAAATCATCTTTTCAATAATTTTTTGTCAAACTACTTTTTCAAGGACTTTGGTTACATTACTTTTTCAAAGAATCTTTATCAAATCACTTTTTAAAGACTTTATGTCACATACCTTACTTTTTGACTCTTTTAATTTTTTTTAACTAATACTTTTTCTTTCATCTTGCAATTTATTGCAAATACTACACTTTTGGCCGATGAAGAAATTTCCGTCGATTTCCAAGGCCTCCTGTGTACAAAAGACGGGTTTTTTATTTTAAGTTTATTCATTATTTATTTAATTCATTCGATAGTTATTTATTCTCTTACTAACACTTTTACTAAGTGTTTATACAGGTACCCGGAGATACATCCCGAAGACGACACTCGGAAGGAACCCGAAGAATTCATCGAATCACTGTTTGTATTTACTTTCCGCATTTTTTATAATTGTACAAAACATAAACTCAGAGTATAGTGAAAACTTTATTTTTGGAATGATGGGTTGATATATTTATTTACTTGTCGCCTTGTTTGTTAAACCTAAAATTGTCATTCGCTTTAGGCAAGACTTAGGCCGTCAATACTTTCATAAATAGATTAAATTGACTTGGTATAAATACTTTGTTAAATAAATTCACACTTTTGACGATTAGGTAAAAATACTAGTCCATCCTTTAATTTAGATTCTTTATACACTCTTAATACAACTTACATTTTATATTGTTTCGTGTACACTAATACATTTTTTAATTAAGTTAAATTCACATTTTGATGCTAGGCAAATATTAAGTCGTCCATTTACAAAAAATTTATTCTTTAGTGGCATTACACATTTTCACTCATTTTTTATCCACAATTCCTTATACTTATTTTTAACCAATACTTTTTACAATTATTTTATTCCTTATTCTTTTGATAGGATATTCATTAAACAAACACTCTTTTTAACTAAACGGTAGAAACAAGTCAAATAAACTTCACTTTTCTGAATAATTTCGTTATATAAAATCTTTACACCAATGAATATTCGTAAATTATTTTTACATTCTTTATGCACTAATATACCTTGTTATACAATTCTTCATACATATTAGGTTTGATGTATACTCTTTTACACTTGAAAATATATTCTTTATTTATTTAATATCCATACATTCTTACATAGACGCATATTCTTTATATACTTGTATATTTATTTTCTACATAGTCTTACATTTTTTTTATATTCTTAATATAGTTACACATTCTTTACACTAACATATATATACACTCTTTGTACTAACAGTTATACTTTTATACTTACGAGGTACATTCTCTTTATACTCTTTTATATATTCTTTTTTACTATACATTCTTTATGCATATTTGATACTTGATATAAATATATTTTTATACACTGTATATACTTAGTATATTATCACTTAGTGTAGCTTTTCATGAAGTCATAACATTTTGAAAACAGGTAATAATAATGATAAACAGATAAATAATCCCCCTTTAGTGTTCAGTTAAACTAAGTCTAAGGACTGTCTTCGGGCAGGCTCTGAGGGATGCTTAATACCTTTCCCTCGGGGTAAATAAAACATTTATCTAGAATCTCATAGGTTTCGTGGACTAAAATGGAGTAGACACACAAATACATATAGGTTTCCTGATTTTCCTAAAAAATAAGGTGGCGACTCTAACTCTTTTTAAACCAGTTAGAAGAACCGGGAAGTTGCAAATAATAATAATAATAATAATAATAATAATAATAATAATAATAATAATAATAATAATAATAATAATAATAATAATAATAATAATAATAATAATAATAATAACAGTAGACACACAAATACATATAGGTTTCCTGATTTTCCTAAAAAATAAGGTGGCGACTCTAACTCTTTTTAAACCAGTTAGAAGAACCGGGAAGTTGCAAATAATAATAATAATCATAATAATAATCATAATAATAATAATAATAATAATAATAATAACAGTAGACACACAAATACATATAGGTTTCCTGATTTTCCTAAAAAATAAGGTGGCGACTCTAACTCTTTTTAAACCAGTTAGAAGAACCGGGAAGTTGCAAATAATAATAATAATAATAATAATAATAATAATAATAATAATAATAATAATAATAATAATAATAATAATAATAATCTTTGAACACCAATAATAAAAAATCACTTTTATATAGACAAGAGTGATGAGAACAACAGATGGTAGTACTAATAATGAAATATTATAGTACTTCTATATAAAGGAAGTTTATATAATGATAATAAAAAAAGTTATAATGATGGTAAGAATAGAGGTGATGTAACGATGTAACAATGAAACTGTAGGAAGACTAAATTTTTTCTTTTTAAAGAAAATTTATATGATTACAAATAAAAACACTAGTATTAATAAATAAAATAATTATAATAGTACTTAGTTGGTAATGATAATATTAATGAATATATAGATAATGATAAACATAAACGTAAGTTCTCAAATTAGTAACAAAACACTTAGTCTGAAGTAGATGTATGCCAATCCCCGGCAACAGCGCCAAAAATTTGACGAGGCCTCTAGTGCATAGGAAATTTCGCTCGTATCTGTCAAATTCTAATATAGTTTAAGATATCGTCCCACAGAGATTGGAAAATCTATGCTACAGACTTGTAGTATTTTTGCTGCTATTTGAGAGAATCGGATTGATGAAAGGAGAGTAGTGACTTAAATTTGTAAATTACTTTAACAAAAGAAATAACTTTCAAAAGATTATCTTAAAAAAAAGAGTTGGAGTCGTTGAATCCACTTAGTGTATATATGACAATAGAACCTTTTTTTTAGTAAATTCCACAAAACAGTAGAAATAGTTCCTAGACTCGATTTGTGTTATGAGGAATAAAGATCTCTTGCGATTAGTCCTTAAATCAATAAACTTATTTGAAACAATCCCTCCGCGAGAATTAGAATTGAAAGAAATAAGATGGAGATCCCTCAAATCAATAAACTTATTTGAGATCGTCCCTCCGTGAGAATTAGGACAGAAAGATATAAGATAAAGATTTAAACCTAAGAACTAACTTGAAATAACCCCTCCGTGAGAATTAGTATTAAAAGAAGCAAGTTCAAAGATTTGGAATAATAGATGACTAAAAATCATTATTACATATATATTTTATGTGATTATTATAGTATATTAATTTCCCTTCTTGTTAGAAGTACAAATTAATATAACTATAATCATAACACAAAATATACTAAGTAACGATAATGATTAGTAGAACATATCATTCCAACACAAAGTATGACACTTAAATAATATCAAGACGAGGAATGACTAAAATAAGATAATATAAAATTACACCAAGTTTCATCAACTATCCCAACAAAAAGAGATTACTCCATTATGGAGTTAGAAAAGAGAAAACATGAATTTAAGAAGCTAGAAATATTGAAAGACTTGGAGAAATATTTTTACTACAAAGGAAAGAAAAGAGAATAGAACAAGATTGACACTTTGTCTTCTAAATTATTGGATGATTTGTAAGCAAAATAATGCTTCTATTTATAGGAAAATGTAGTGTCTCCCCCCTATGGGTGCATTCCTTGATGGAGGGCTCACATCCGTGACCTTACTTGACGGGTGAGAGTATAACAATAGTTGACGGGTGAAAGACTTGCAACTTCTTTCTTGATGCCCACAGTTGACGGGTGTGAGTATGAAGCGGTGACACCCGTGGATTTCACACTTGATGGGTGGTGAGTATGAAGCAGTGACACACGTGGATTTCAACACTTGATGGGTGTGAGTATGAAGCGGTGACACCCGTGGATTTTGCAACTTCTCCAATGTTTTCTTTTGTAATTCCATAGGTAAAACTCCACGGTTATGACTTATGAATTCGTGATTGCACCTATTGAATTCTTTGCTTACTTCTTTGACAATTTGTTTCTTCTATATTCTTCTGCAGTACTCTTCTTCCTGTAGAAATTGTCAGAAAATATGCGAGAATAGGATATATTTATTCATGTTTTATTTAAAAATTTATTTTTATATACAAAATATCATGAATAATTTATATCCGTCAATGACCTGTAAAACTCTCAAACCCTCTCCAATTAATCCTCCATCAATCTCAATCTAAACCAAGAGCAAATCTATCAACTTTAACATGAAGAACAACATGGCAACTTCGAAATTGTGATTCACTATTGCACCTTTCGAAGGAAAACCTTGCTTTGAAGTAACTTGGAGTTTGAAGTGATTTTCATGACCTAAGGTATATTTTAACTTCGTTTTGATCTCTTTGAACTTTTACAAGTAATTAAACCTAGAAATTTGGTGAAAACCCCATAGAATAAGCTTTGACAATTCTTGTGAACTCTTATGGACTTGGCTTGATAGTTGGGCTATTTTATGTGGTTTTAACGTGTTGTTTGGAGCTGCGTTGATATGGATTGGATCGTATTGACGAGGAGGAGTAGAAAAGTAGAATTTGATAGCGTTTTACGAGGAAATTACGCTACAAAAAGTCCTATAAATTGACGCCCATGAGTTGCTCGATTAAATGTCTAAATGAATATTTCTATAAGCTATGACCTTGGTTTTGATCTTGAATAGTCTGTATTATGTAGGAACTCATTCGTAAGACGTTCGAGGACTCGGGGAAATGTATACAACTCTATCGACGAGGCATGTAGGGCTTTCTATTCTCTTTGTGGCATGACTAGATTTCAAATGACCTTTCATTGAAAAGTTATTCCGCTAACTTGGATCAATCATGTTCCATGATAATTGAGTTGACACATACTCATCTATGACTTGTACCAAATTATGGTCCACATCTCCTTTTGGCTATCGATTAAAAGACTTTCCGTTCAACTTGTGTCGATTATGTCCCAATATGGTCAAGCTTATCATTTTCTCATGAATAGCTTGTATCGAAGTACCTTTCACATTTCGTATCCATCTTGTTTGTCGAATGAAGAATAATATTAGTTATGGTACTCTTCACATCAAAGTTGAGTTGATTGTACTTCCTTTAATTGAGTTAATCCTTATCTTCTTGTCTATTGCTCCAAGGTGACGAACCTCTCGTTGGCACACTCTTTCCGATAAAAGTTGTGTCGATCATATTTCATAAGAGTTTGGCTAACTTTGGCTTCGTGAATAATTCATAACAAGATGTTTCCTTGTACTTTTACTTCTTTGGCCTAATAATCAAATAATGATAAACGTAGTGACAATAATGATAATCGGAGGATAACAACGATAGGTCACTCCGACTCTTGCTATGATATTTCTTATGGGGTCAATCTTTCATTGGACTTATATATATATGTATTTATTTTCATTACCGAGCCGCGCTATAGTCAGCCGGGTAGGTACTTATATGTGCACCTAGACATGTTTCTTTCTTTACCGAGCCGTGTTGTAGGTGGCTGGGTAGGCACGTAGCTGTGCACCTAGATGTATTTCTTTCTTTACCGAGCCGTGTTGTAGGCGGCCGGGTAGACACGTAGCTATGCATTGCCATTGATCAGTTCGGCAGAGATATTGTTATGATGATGAGCTCACCCCACAGAGGGATTTATTATTGTTATATGATATGATATATGCCTCCACAGGGAGGAATGATTTACGGGCATGCACCTATGTTCCAAACAATCTGATAAGGCCCAATATATCTCGGACTGAGCTTTCCTTTTCTGCCGAATCGCATTACACCTTTCATAGGTGACACTTTCAGAAATACCCAGTCACCATTCTGAAACTCCAAAGGTCGACGTCGTTTATCTGTATATGATTTCTGTCGACTCTGGGCTACTAATAACCGCTCCCGAATGAGTTTCACCTTATCGACTGCTTTCTGGATCATATCTGGACCAATCAATTTAGTTTCACCCACATCGAACCAACCAATCGGAGATCTGCATTTTCTACCATATAAGGCTTCATACGGCGCCATCTGAATGCTGGAATGATAATTATTATTATAAGAAAATTCAATAAGCGGCAAATGATCATCCCAACTACCTCTGAAATCAATAACACAGGCCCTTAGCATATCTTCCAGCGTCTAAATAGTACGCTCGGCCTGCCCGTCGGACTGAGGATGGAATGTTGTACTAAGACTCACCTGAGTCCCTAACCCATCCTGAAACGACCTCCAGAAGTTAGCCGTAAGCTGGGCACCCCTGTCGGTTATAATAGATATAGGAACTCCGTGAAGTTTTACTATCTCTTTAATATACAACCGGGCATAATCCTCAGCCGAATAGGTGGTCCTGACCGGAAGAAAATGGGCTGATTTTGTCAGCCTATCAACAATAACCGATATAGAATCATACTTCCGAGAAGTGCGCGGCAAACCTGTAATGAAATCCATATTAATTATTTCCCATTTCCAAGCTGGAATTGCCATTTCCTGTAACAATCCACCGGGCTTCTGATGCTCGATTTTAACCTGTTGGCAATTTGGACACTGAGCAACGAACTCTGCGATATCTCTTTTCATACCATCCCGCCAATATAAACATCTGAGATCATGGTACATTTTAGTAGATCCAGGATGAACAGAATACCGAGCATAATATGCCTCTCCCATAATCTGTCGCCGCAGCCCTGCAACGTCAGGTACACATAACTTGCCTCCATATAGTAATACCCCGTCAGGTGAAATCTCGAATTGGGTCTTTTCCTTATCAAGGGTTGTGTCCCTGTACTGTACCAGAATAGGATCCTCGAACTGACGTCGTTTTACCTCTTCCATAATAGATGATTCAGCAACTTCTCGAACAGAAACCCCAATATTTCCAGAGTCGGCCAACCGGACTCCAAGATTGGCTAGCTGATGAATCTCACGAACTAATTCTTTCTTCTCTGGCTGCACGTCGGTCAAACTGCCCATAGACTTGCGACTAACTGCATCTGCTACAACGTTAGCTTTTCCAGGATGATACAAAATGTCAACGTCATAATCTTTCAATAATACGAGCCACCTTCTTTGCCGCAAATTCAGCTCCTTTTGCTTAAAAATATACTGAAGGCTTTTGTGGTCCGTATAGATATCAACATGGACCCCATATAAGTAATGCCGCCATATCTTCAAAGCATGAATTACCGCGGCTAATTCCATATCATGAGTAGGATAATTTCTCTCGTACGGCTGGAGCTGCCGAGAAGCATAGGCTATAACTCGACTATGCTGCATTAATACACAACCTATCCCAATACCGGAAGCATCACAATAAATAACATACCCATCTGACCCCTCTGGAAGAGTTAAAACTGGAGCTGTAATCAATTTTTCCTTCAGCAACTGGAAGCTGCGTTCACAAGCATCGGTCCACTGAAATTTTGCTGCCTTCTAAGTTAACTTTGTTAATGGTGCTGCAATCGAAGCAAAATTCTCCACAAACCTTCTGTAATAGCCTGCTAATCCTAGAAAACTGCGTACCTCAGTCGGTGTCGTGGGCCTAGGCCAATTCTTTACAGCCTCGATCTTCTGTGTATCGACCCGAATACCATCTGCTCCGACGATATGCCCCAAGAATGCCACTGAGGTTAACCAGAATTCACACTTGGAGAACTTAGCATATAATTTTTGTTGCCGAAGTGTGACAAGTACTGTCCTCAGATGATCTGAATGCTCCTCTGCTGATCGTGAGTAAACCAGAATGTCATCAATAAATACAATCACGAACATGTCTAGAAACGGCCTGAATACCCGATTCATGAAATCCATAAACACTGCTGGGGCGTTGGTCAGCCCAAAAGACATCACTCTGAACTCATAATGCCCGTATCGGGTCCTGAAGGCAGTCTTTGGAATATCTGCCTCTCGTACCCGCACCTGATGATAACCCGAGCGCAAATCTATCTTCAACAAATATTTAGCACCCTGCAACTGGTCAAATAAATCATCAATCCGGGGAAGGGGATATTTATTCTTTATAGTCACCTTATTCAGCTGTCTGTAATCAATGCACATCCGCAGCGACCCGTCTTTCTTTCTGACAAACAATACCAGCGCTCCCCAGGGTGAAGTACTGGGTCTGATGAAGCCTTTTTCTAATAGATCTTTCAGCTGCTCTTTCAATTCTTTCAATTCTGCAGGTGCCATTCTGTAAGGAGGAATAGATATAGGCTGGGTATCTGGCAATACATCTATCGTGAATTCTATCTCCCATTCAGGTGGGAGACCCGGAAGCTCATCCGGAAATACATCTGGAAATTCATTAACAACCGGAACTGACTGGAGAGTAGGTGTTTCTGCTTTAGTATCATGCACACGGACCAAATGATAAATATACCCTTTCTGAATCATCTTCCTGGCCTTGAGGTATGAAATAAACTTACCTCTCGGCGATGCTGTATTTCCTGCCCATTTTATAACTGGTTCCCCTGGAAACTGGAAGCGGACTACCTTTTTCTGACAGTCAACATTAGCATAACAAGAGGCTAACCAATCCATGCCCATGATAACATCGAATTCCATCATATCTAATTCTACCAAATCAGCCTTAGTGCAACGGCCACATATAATCACAGAACAATCCTTATATACCTTCCTCGCTATAATAAAGTCCCCGATCGGTGTAGCTTCCTCGAACGGCTCTATAGGTTCAAGTGTTATCCCAATTTTACCAGCAACGAGGGGAGAAATATATGATAAGGTAGAACCTGGGTCTATCAATGCATATACAGCTCGAGAGAAAACCAATAATGTACATGTGACCACATTTGGCGACGCCTCCTGATCCTGTCGACTAGCCAATACATATATACGGTTCAAAGGACCGCTAGAATCAGAAACCCCGCCACGGCCTCTACCGCGGCCCGCTGGTGCTGGCATACCCCGCCCCGCAGGGCGCATAGCTGCAGGAGTGGAAGACGAACCAGCAGCTGATCTCGTCGGCTGAGCTGCACCACAAGAACCACCCGCCAACGGACAATCTCTCATAATATGGCCCTGGCGGCCACAAGAAAAACAGGCACCTGTAGCTCGATAGCACTCTCCTGGGTGAGACCTCCCACAATAAGAACATCGAGGCATAGGTGGCCTCGCCTGGCTGGAACCCCTGCTCACCTGCGAACCTGAGGCTCTGGAACTCTGGCCTGCTCCTGAGTGCCCGGCACCATCAAATCGTCTACCTGTAGACTGTGAATGTGCACTCCGTCCGGACTGAGGAGGATATCTGCTATACTGCTGCTGAGGCTGTCCGCCTCGAGACTCCCCTGAATAACTGGCTGATCTAGCCCTCTTGGGCTGCCTCCTGTCACGATCTCTTTCAGGCTGGCGCCCTCTGTGCCGGTCCTCCATACCCTGCGCGTAGGCCTGTAACCGGGCAATGTCCATCCCAGTCTGCGACGCCATCGTCATACAACTATCAACCAAATAATGATCCAGCCCTATCACGTACCGATGCATCCTGTCAGCCATATCAGCCACAATGGTAGGTGCATATCTGGCCAGAGAATCAAACTCTAAGTTGTACTCTCGGACACTCCTGCCTCTCTGCCTCGGCTGTAAAAATCTGTCAACTCTCGCCCGCAGCATCTCTGGGGGCAAAAGGTGGCTGAGAAAAGCTGCTGTAAACTCATCCCACACGGCTGGAGGAGCATCCTCGCCTCTGGACAACTCCCAAGACTCGTACCAATTAATCGCTACATCCCGCAATCTGTGTGAAGCCAGCTCGACAGACTCAGTCTCAGTGTGCGCTGCATCTGTCGAATGAAATCCTAGGGGTCCTCCTCGGGCTTAAACCTGTAGAACTCTGGGGGATTACAGGTCAATAAATCACGGACCCTCAAACTATCGCGTCTGTCACCATCATCACCCCCTAGCCCGCGTCTGTGAGCCTGTCCTGCTACTAATGTCGTCAATAATTGCACAGCGTCCCTCGTCGCTCTATCCTCCGCCCCTGGCTGAGGAGCTGGAGGCTCGGGCGCTGGAGCCTCTGGGGCTAATGGTGGAGCCGTTCCAGGCTCCTCTGATGGTGGGGGTGTACCAGAACCCGCTGACTGGGGCGCAAAATCGGGCATAGTATGAGCACGAGCCCGAGTGACCCTCTGTATCTGACTGGTCTCTCCTGCCACTGCTTTGCCCTTCTGGGCAACCGTCGTCTTCTTCGGAGGCATCACTGTAAACATAACAGTCGGTCAGAAAGAAATCATCATAATAGCATAGCTCTATCGCACGATCTAAGATCCCAAGAAAGGTAACACCCTAAATGTCCTGTAGCCTCCTGTTTATAGATGTGGTGCACAACACACCGATAAACAAAATTCTACTAGACACGGCCAGTAGACATTCTGACGACAAACCGCTCTGATACCACTTTTGTCACGACCCCGCCCCATGGGCCGTGACTAGTGTCCTAACTGGACACCCATACAGACTTGATTACCAGATCGACAGATCAAAGACTTATTCAAATTTAACATACGTTATTTATACGGATACTGAGAAACAGACGTCATCTTAAGCGGTCACTTGTAACAAAATATCATACCAAAAGCCGGCAGGCTGGCGGAATACACATCGCCCGAATATACATGCATATACAAACATGTGGGCCGTTTTGGCCATGATAGCAAACGGGACCGCTTAAGGCACAAATCACAAACATAATCGAACAAACATGACCCATGACCCACATATATGTCTACAGGCCTCTACAAACCATAACAGAAACATATGACGGGTCAGGGCCCTGCCGTACCCTCAAATAGTCATATATACAGAAATATGTATGACAAAAGATATGTACCAAAATATGAGCTCCGGATCAAAGGAGAACTCCAAATAGCAGAATAAGTATCCTACACTGGCGGGTCACCAGAACGAACGTCTGTACCTGCGGGCATGAAACGCAGCCCCCGAAGAAAGGGGGTCAGTACAAAATATGTACTGAGTATGTAAAGCATGAAGCACAGTAATCCGAATCATAACTGAAGTGAGGAGTACAGAAAATGGATACAGAATTAGTATATCAAAACCTGTGCTGAAAATATAAATAATGCAAATAAAAATCATGCATAGGGGTCAGGAACGTGGTCGCCACTCCGACGCTGGCGCCACAACACATCATACTCCAGAAGGTTTCAAATCTCCGTACAATCCCCGAACATATCGTATCATCATGACATATCACAACATCAAACACATCATTTGCCATATCACATCATAACGCCGTATATAAGTTGTACCCGACCCTATGGCGAGGTCTCGGGAACCGTAACACATCATACTGCCGAATATAACATAGTGCGCACGATCACAAAACCTACCCGGGATTCGGTGAATGATATCATAGTTCTATGCACGAGCGGAGTAGTGAGGAAACCATATGCATATAAGTACATAAATAAATTTCAAAACTCGATGGACAAATATATTTACCGACATCTGAAGGCTCAAAAATAAGATTCAGGTCAATCAGAATTAGTATAAGGAAGTTACGAGCTTTTGAAGTACAAAACCTTCTAAAAATATTTCATAAGCCATACTTGGAAATTCAAGTATCATTCATATTAGAAAACTTTCGAACATCATTATGGATCAAATATTCATATTAGGAAACTTTCGAATAACATTATGGATCAAATCAAATGGAGACTTTTGGACCATATTTACGTACCAAAATATTCATCAAAGACTTAGTCATCTCGATTTTTCTTTCGAACAACATTCGGAAACATAACAACTAGAGTCTTCGAACATAACAAATATGTATCAAGCCATATGAAATAGCTTATGGAAGTCAAAGATATTAGCCATCCTAGTGGCTCTAAGAGTAGGATTTTCTTTATAAGCATACATATACATTTTTGATCATTTCAAAAGGATCATGCCAAAAGAAGGAAAGGTAGGCTTTACATATCTCAATCGCTCGCTAACCAAATCCTGACTCAAGTCTCGGGCTCTCCAATATCTACAGTAACGTTATCGATTACCAAACATTAGCTACATGTACTTAGAAATCCAATTCTAACTAGTACTTGTCTACAGAAATTTCGGTAGCATCTCCCCTGTAAATTCAACATCCACGAGAATTTAACTCGGTGAAATTCATCAACAACCATACCAACAATACCAACAACCATACCAATAACATCAAGAATCGATTTAAATGCATTCTAACATTAGTAACTTTCTTCTCTACGTAGCTTATCACATTCAATTCAACTACGTATTTTCAAGCCAATATCAACGCTCACATATTCATTACTAATCCAAGATCATTAAAACACAATTCAAGAACACTTTAAACAATTTGTACAATATTCAAACAATCCCACTAACACCATATTCCACCCGAAACTTCTACAAATGCAACGAAACTACGACGACGCATTTTCTTCTTTCAAATTCATAAACTACAATAACAATTCATACGTTAGCAATGTTATTCCCGCAAATACAAGAACTACATTAATGACCATGGTGGCTTCCAAAACAGCCCACAATCATCACAACTTCAACTCGAATCACCAAATTCTCATTTTCATCATAGAATACATATCAACAACAACCAAATTACTACATAAAAATTAGTTCATCTTCCCTACACTACACACACATACACTCACACATACCCACACCGCCACACCCACAACACACAAATTTCATACTTTTCATTCATTTCCACATACTACAACATATATATAAGTCTTCCATAACATAAAAATGATAGAATTCTTACCTTTTTCTTCAATTTTTCACTTGCCACCAAAATGGTTTTCTTGCTTAAATAATTATACCACGTTGAAGAGGGTCTTGAGCTTAGTAAGAATTCAAGAAAATTATAATTTTTGGATCCAAGATTGATGGCTCAAATTGTTTTCCTTTTTTCTCTTGTTGGCCGAATTCCCCTTCTTTTCTTGCTCTAACATTTGTTTCTTGAATATTCTTGAATGGTGGCCCTTTTGATCTATTTATTTGGTCTATTAAATTAGCACATGGGATTGGGCCCCTTTTTTTTCCCATGGCCGGCCACCCCATAGATTTGGGCCTCTCCTTTCTTTTTTTTTCATTTTTTTCCTAGCCCATTTACTTTAGTTAATATTTTGTAAGTCATGAAACAAATTTCCAAAATTTCAATTTTGCCCTTAGCTTTCCTCCATATCTCCGCCTCAATATTTTTCATGAACAACATATATATTAAATAAAATCAAAATATTGCCTTATCTCTTACTAGTCACAATTATTTCAAATTTTTCCGAATATGCAAAATACGGGATATAACATCTGCATATTCCATGTTGGGTATCTGGATACAGTTCTTTGATTGCAGTTGCAATTGACGAGTGGTGATCGGAAAGAATTGATAGGTCTTTGGGCGTCCCAAACACCTTTTTCACGTGTCTGAAGAACCACCTGTAGGATTCATTATTCTCAGAGTCTACAATACCAAATGCGAGAGGAAATATGCTGTTGTTTACATCTTTTGCTACTGCTATCATGAGCACACCGCGGTATTTTGATTTCAAGAAGGTTGCATCCACCATCATTACTGGTCTGCAGTGTTTCCAACCCTCAATTGATGCTCCATACGCAAAAAAAGCATATTTAAACTTATTGTCAGCGGTCCATTTGATGTTAGCAACTGTTCTAGGATTTCTTAATTTCATCATGTGAAGATATTACGGTAGAAGTGCGTAGTTATTTTCTGGGCTTCCTCTTATGACATTATAAGCGTGTTGGAGGGAACGTCATGCTTTGTGGTAACCAATGTGCAAGCCATATCTACTTCTCATTTCTTCAATGACAAATTTGGGTGTTATCTCTTGTAGTGTATGGCGTACTAGGTCTGTAATGTATGCCGCTATGAATTTTGAAGTTGCATTCCTCATGTCAGAGGTGATGAAATTTATTGAACAACTATGTCTCTTTTCAAAGTTAACTACTTTGAAAAGTTCTGATCCTCTGAACCTTGAACTGTGGAAACGCCAAATGCAGGTTGGATCAACACATCTGATGTAATACCATTGCGTGCATGACTTTTCTACCTTGTACTGTTGATGACGAGTAATTTCAATGTTATTCATGCACTTTTTCACGGTATCTTTGTCTTTGAATAAAATGTCAACTTCTATTTGATCAATCGATGCACTAGGTGTCAAAATTTGTGTATCATTTTGTATCCTCTTCCTTTTTAGTGTCTTTGTTTTGTTGCATGGCTGTGTTTGTGTCTCTTCAACTGTCATGCTCGGAGTAAGTGATACAACATTCATTGAAGTTGGATGCTGAGAAAGGTCATTGTTTACAACTTGCTCAATGTTTGGCGGTTGCCATTGTAGCTGCTGAGGTGTCTGGTTAGGAGTTACTATCTCGCTCTGCTCATGTGGAATCCCAAGGTTATGTCCAATAGGGTTGTGTTGTTCGTCATCCAATCCAACTTCAGACATGTCTTCTTCATAAGCAATGCAGAGTTGTCTGTCAATTTCCTCTATGGTTTGTCCTTCTTTCATTAGGATAGATTCATTATGATGTTCTTGTAATGGGTTGTTCTCCGCATCAGCTGAATTGAACTCTAATATGAAACGGGAATTCCTGAAGTTGTCATTGTTGTTGAGCAGGTACAAGCGAGTGTGAAGATCAATATCGTTTGTTACACGCATCCCTTTGGATGTTTTCTCACTGGTGTCAAACCATATGTTGTCCTCTTTTTGCTGAGTATATTGTGTATGCCCCGCAAATATCTATTGAGTGAATTGTTGAAAATTTACACCATCATTGACAAGTATTAGCTTGGTTTCATGATTAACATAATTGTAGGCGGCGTCCCATTTGCCGTTGAAGGCTACGTAGATGCATCTTGGTGTCATTTTTTTGTTAAACTTCCTGCATAAAGAGAGATTCATTTGAGAAAAAACCAAAATGAAATGTATTTAAGTTGTTAGTTTTGAAAATTTAAGTTCTGCCCTTCCCAGCAGGCTTTGTATATAAAGTCATGAAGTATGCCTGAAACGGCATACTCTACCATTTTGTAAACAGAAGTTCTGCCGCTAACAGCATTCTTAAAAAACGGAGTAACTGTTTCTGCAACAGTTATTCCAATGAAATTGCAACAGTTATTTTCATGAAACTGAAATACCTCCTCTGTCTTTATCCAATTTAAATCAAATCCATGCAACAGTTATTCCAATTTAAAATGGACTAATTTATACTTCTATATAAACCAACACAACTTTTGGAAGAAGGAAAAAAAAAACACTGTACTTCTGAAAACTAGATATAATCACATACAAAATGAACCAAAATCAACATATTGTACATGTTAATGGTGGCCACGGGCAAGCACATGAACATGCCCATCCTCATAACCAAATCCATCCTAATATTGCAAATTTGCAAATTACTCATGAAATTGCTGATATCAAAAGAGACATAGATTTTCTGAGGGCTCTTTACGGTGCTCTAAGTAGAGAAAATGATGATCTGCGAAGAGAATTACGATTTGTAAGGCAGAGGTTATTCCAGCACATTGGCCAAGTTGACGATGGGGCAATTTGGAATGGGTACACATGAAATTAGAACTGATGATGGTAGTTTGGTACTTATGAAGTTAGGATTTTATGTTTTGTGGATATATATATATATATATATATATATATATATATATTTAAATGTATGTTAATGAAGTGTAAGTTTCTTTAGGTTTGTAGAATTTTACTTTAATGACTTCTAAACAGAAGTATTGCCTTCTACGGCATACTTGTTCAGAAGTTTGTTCAGAACTTTGCCTGTAACGGCATACTCTACTACTTTGTAAATTGTACTTTTGCCTTCTCCGGCATACTTGTTATGAAATTGGTTCAGAACATTGCTGTTAACGGCATACTCTACTCTTTTGTAAATTGAACTTTTGCCTCCTCCGGCATAAGCACTTTTTGTTTTGCTGATGATAATGCAGTAACTGTTTTTGGTTAAAAAAAATAATGAAAACCTCTTCTACCTTCATCCAATTTAAATCAAATGCCTGCAACAGTTATTCCAATTAGAGGATTGACACAACTGGACTAATTTATACTTTTACATAAACCAGAACTTTTGCCTTCTTCGGCATACTTGTTATGAAATTGGTTCAGAACATTGCCGTTAACGGCATACTCTACTCTTTTGTAAATTGAACTTTTTCCTCCTCCGGCATAAGCACTTTTTGTTTTGCTGATGATAATGCAGTAACTATTTTTGGTTAAAAAAATTAAAAAAAATGAAAACCTCCTCTACCTTCATCCAATTTAAATCAAACTCCTGCAACAGTTGTTCCAATTAGAGGATTGACGCAACTGCACTACTTCATACTTCTATATAAACCAGAACTTTTGCCTTCTCCGGCATACTTGTTATGAAATTGGTTCAGAACATTGTCGTTAATGGCATACTCTACTCTTTTGTAAATTGAACTTTGGCCTCCTCCGGCATACTTGTTCTAAATTTGCACACAGTTTACCTTAATTCAAGTTTAAATCGATAAGCATTGCCTGATTTAAATTGAATTTACTATAATTACAATTTCAAGTAAATAAGCATTGTATACTAATTTAATTAAGGTATAAAGTAATAAAAATCAGAACAAAGCATTAAATCCAATCGATTATATTTTGCTCATTAATTATATCATGCGTAATGTTCACTCTGAGTTGTATGTCATCTATTTCTTAATAATCAGGTCGTAGAAGATGATCTTTTTCAAATATTAACAATCTAAACTCAATAAAATCGTTAAATTGAGTTGAATTAAGATTTGTACCTTTTACTGATGTTGTAGCAGCAAAATAAATGGAGAAATCTGGCTTGAAACAACGATTTGAATAATTGAGAAATCTGGCTTGGGAACGAAGTTGGGCTGGATTAACGATAGAAGGATTTGAGAATAACGATTTCTGTTGTGTTTTATATGTAACGGTTAGGGGTAGTAATGTCTTTTTACTATGTTAGTTTTGCTCGGAAGGGCAATAATTAAAGACCGCCATTTTGAGGGGCAAAATCTAAAGACCAGCCCAAAAGAGGGGCATTCGCGCCAATTGCCCCTTCTTAAACAAGTTAATTCACTAAAAAAAAAAAAACAGGTTGGGCTAAGGCCCAATTTCGTGGAAAATCTGTTTTAAGCCTTTGAAGGAATTTGTTTGGGCTGAAACTTTTAAGCTTTAATTTCAAACACTCTTTCCAATTAATTTTAACTTTGTAAAAAACTGCATTTCAGTTCCTGAAAAGAAGCTGGATTTGAACAAGAAATATGGAATAGCATGTTAGGTAGTTTTAGAAATCCTAAGAATACCGTTGCCATTTTCATTCTTATTTTTTTATACCTGAAAACGTCAGAAGTAGAAGTGTGACAGTTAAAAAGAAATAAGTCTAGCCTAATTATTAAACTAAGTAGAATTAAAAGGATGAGCGGAAATAGTCAAATAGGTCACCATATACTACTATTTGGTCTTGACTACAGGTTTATACAGCATCGCAAACAAAACACATAACAAAATACAAACAATCACAATGTTAGTTGAAGGAATAATAACATCGAAAACTATAAACAGAAAATAAGAGCAATAAATGTTGGGTTCCCTTTTGAAGAACCGAACTCCTAACATATCGACTCTGATGGAAGACAATAACATTTTTTTGCACGGATTGCCCTTCTTTTGGGTGGTCTTTAAATTTTGCTCCTCATATTTGTGTTCTTTAAGTTTTGCCCTTCGCTTGGATACCTGAGGTTCTGGGTTCGAACCCCCGCTCACGCATAAAATAAAAAAATAATTTCGCAAGATAGGGCTGGGGGGAGTGTATGCCGGATCCGGCATACAATCCTTAAGGAAAAACTAAAGTTACGCTGGAGGGGGCAGACTTTGCTTTGAGACATATATATTATTTTATTTTATTTTTTACTTTTCAAGGCAAACTTTTAATTATGCCTTAAGGAAAAGTTTCACCTTATGGGGCATACTTTTAGTTATGCCTTAACTAAAAGTGTGCCCCATAAAATATAACTAAAAGTATGCCCCATAAGGCGGAACTTATCCTTAAGGCATAACTAAAAGTTGCCTTAAGGAAAAGTTCTGCCTTATGGGGCATACTTTTGTTTATGCCTTAATTAAAAGTTTGCCCCATAAGGCATAGTTCCTTAAGGAAAAGTTTTACCCCATAAGGCATAACTAAACTATGCCTTGAGGAAACGTTATGCCCCCTCCGGCATAACTTTAGTTTTTCCTTAAAGACTTTATGCCGGATCCGGCATACAATCCTTAAGGAAAAACTAAAGTTATGCCGGAGGGGGCAGACTTTTCCTTGAGACATATATATATATATATATATATATTTTTTTTATTTTTTTTTTTTTTTTTTTTTTTTATTTTTTTTTTCTTTTCAAAGCAAACTTTTAATTATGCCTTAAGGAAAAATTCCGTCTTATGAGGCATACTTTTAGTTATGCCTTAACTAAAAGTGTGCCCCATAAAATATAACTAAAAGTATGCCCCATTAGGCGGAACTTTTCCTTAAGGCATAACTAAAAGTTTGTCTTAAGGAAAAGTTCTGCCTTATGAGGCATACTTTTGGTTATGCCTTAATTAAAAATCTGCCCCATAAGGCATAACTAAACTATGCCTTGAGGAAAAGTTATGCCCCCTCCGGCATAACTTTAGTTTTTCCTTAAGGACTTTATGTCGGATCCGACATACACTCCCTCCAGCCCTGCCTTGCGATTTTTGTTTTTATTTTATGCCTGAGCGGGGGTTCGAACCCAAAACCTCAGGTATCCAAGCTAAGGGCAAAACTTAAAGACCACAAATATGAGGGACAAAATTTAAAGACCGCAAATATGAGGGGCAAAATTTAAAAACCACCCCAAAAGAAGGGCAATTCTGCGAATTGCCCAGACAATAACATCTGTTGGCCCAAACTTTGGGCCAAAGATGAATCTCAAGTCAAACATCAGCTTTCCCATTTTTTTGCGCGGATTGCCCTTCTTTTGGGGTGGTCTTTAAATTTTTCCCCTCATATTTGTGGTCTTTAAATTATGCCCCTCATATTGCTGGTTTTTAATTTTTGCCCTTCCCATTGCAACCCTGAGCGTTCACGCAGAAATTATGAGGTTTTGGGTTCGAACCCCCGCTCAAGCATAAATTAAAAAATAATTGCAAGGCAAGGTTTGAGTCGCGTGTATGACGGACCCGGCATACACTTGTTAAGGAATTACCAAAGTTATGTCGGACCCGGCATACTCATGCCTTATGAGCAGACTTGGCATAAGTATGCCGAGTCCGGCATAACTTTGGTAATTCCTTAACAAGTTTATGCTGGTGGGGGCATACTTATGGGCAAACTTTTAGTTAAGCCTTAACTAAAAGTTTTTTTCTAGTTATGCCTTATGGGGCAGACTTTTAGTTAAGGCACAACTAAAAGTATGCCCCATAAGGCGGAACTTTTCCTTAAGGCATACTAAAAATTTGCCTTATAAGACAAAGTTTATGTCTTAAAGTATGCCTTATGGGGCATACTTTTAGTTATGCCTTAACTAAAAGTCTACCCCATAAGGCATAACTAGGAAAAGACTTTTAGTTAAGGTTTAACAAAATGTTTGCCCATAAGTATGTCGGACCCGACATAAACTTGTGAAGGAATTACCAAAGTTATGCCGGACCCAGCATACTTATGCCAAGTCTTCCCATAAGGCTTAAGTATGCCGGGTCCGGCATAACTTTGGTAATTCCTTAACAAGTGTATGCCGGTAGGGGCATAGCGAAATTTAAACTCTGCCTTGCGATTTTTTTAAAAAATTTTGACTGAGTGGGGTTTCGAACTTGGAACCCATGAATTTTAGCCGAAGAGCAAATTTTAAAGATTTCAAATATGAGGGGTAAAATTTAAAGATTTCAAATATGAGGGGCAAAATTTAAAGACCACCCCAAAAGAAAATTCTGCGAATTGCCCCAGCTTTCCCGCTTGTGTGGAGCAGCAAGACCGGAGCTTCATCGTCGAAGACTCGAACTTGTCTCCTATAACTTTGAACTCAACCAGAACAAAATCACGAGAGAAAAATAATAAGAATCGAAGGTATTATACTACTCAAAATTGTGGTTACTTAGCAGTGAATTGGCTACGAAAAATGAGTAGTGAATGGGTGAGTGTTTGAGGGTGCAATAGTTGGTATTTATAGCCAAAGTTTGAAGAGTTTCGGAGTTGAAATCAGGATTTGAATTTGGTGAAGATAATGAAAGAATGAAAAAACAGTCAACATTGAGCCGAAAAAACGAGGGAAAACTTTACATGTTTTCAGAGATGAAAGAAACGGGGACATAGGCGTTTGAATATTTGAAGCTCGAGTTTAACTCGAAATCCTTGGGTCTTGGAGACAAACGATTTGAGGTAGATCGAAGCGTGATGGATAACGGTCTTTCACGTTGCATCGATTAAGGCATGAAGGGGCGGAGAGGATGTAGAGTAAAAAGGGAAACAACAGCGAGATTCTCATCAGGGCTCAAGCAAAAGTGACGATGGAGAGAGGAGCGTACGCGGCGCTTCTATTTTGGTGAAGTAAAACTTTTACCCCCGGTTTGGATGGTTGTTTCCCGTGGTTCATTAATGTATGATTTTCTATGAAATCATGTTTGTATCCATTGTTCTTAAAATTATGTGGTATGTTGTTGTAAACCCGTTGTAATTTCGTGGTTATTTAACCATGAAAAAGTTCAATTTTTGTAACCACGGATTTGGTGGTTTTTTCGTGGTTACGTATTTCATTTCTCCATTCTACCCCCACCCTTCACCAGCCCACCCCCATCCTACCACCCACTCACCCCACCCTACCAATAACCCCCATCCCTAACTACCCCACCCTGCCATCCACCACCCCAACCACCACTCAACCCCACCACACAAGCACTTATCCCCACTCGACCACCCACTACCCCACCCTCATCCCATAACCACCCACTTCACATCACCCACCCCTTCACCACCCGCACCCACCACCACCCAATCCGACCGCCCAACCACTCACCCTTACACTACCACCCACCTCTCCACCAACCCCACCTACTACACCTCACCACTAACCAACCCCACCCTACAACCACTCATCCCCACACTACCACCCACTACCCCACCCCTCCACCACCCCTAGCCACTACACCTCACCACTAACCAACCCCACCCCACAACCACTCATCCCCACACTACCACCCACTACCCCTACCCTCATCCCACAACCACCCACCTCACACCACCCACCCCTTCACCATTCTTTTAATGACCACCTTCACCACCACCTACTTTTTTTTTCACGTTCTTATTTTATCCTTTGCCGAGTTTTATTGATATACTGTATATAAACTAATTTTATTAATTAACAGTTAAGGGTATTTTAGTAACTTACAAGTTATTATACAATATCATACAACTAAACCAAACAATACAAATGTTATTAAACCGCAACAAACGATATAGTCTATCCAAACATTGTGTTCATTAATACAGTACAATACAATGCAACACCATATTGTACCATACCATACTGTACATTAATGAACCACAGGAAACAACCATCCAAATAGAGGGTTAGGATTTCTGAAAAGTGTTTTCTTTAAAGAGGAAAAAGCTTTGTGGGCCGCTGGATCAACACATCTAACGGCTGAAAAACATGAGCACTGTTGAACTAAATGATCCAATGGCCAAGGATAAGTGTGCATGAATTTTCCTACGCTTATTTTTATGACGTGTCAATGCTCGATTGGTGGGAATTTTATTGCTTATTTTGAAATTGAAATACAACCAACAATACCACTCAATCGACGTAAAATGTGATTAAAATCAGGCATACTCATATATCAGATCATCACAAAAATCAAGGAATCAGAAGGCATATAGAAACTCAACTATTCAAATCATAAGCCTAGATGGGGCCACTAAACCACAATGATGTCAAGTCAGTTAATTGATCTTTACCACAAGAAGAATACATCAATCAATGACAAGAATCAATAATAAAAGTGCCATATGATGCCGTGGATGAAATGTAATGATATGCAATGCAATGCTATGCAAGTCATGCAATGCAATGGCCAATATCTCAACCTGTACACACATGCTCCTGACGGAATCTCGACATCTCGGCAGTCATGACCCCTAGGGGACCCATGTCGTCGATGTACCACTCGCTCTGGAACAGACCTCGGATCACAAGCACACGTACCTTCCGCCCCAGAACAGAGCTCAAATTACGGATTCACATACCATCCACTTCAGAACAGACCTCAGATCATGGATTCACATCATACTTTCATCAAAAAGTGTCACGTTTTCTTTCATAGTTGCCATAAATCTTTCAGCATCGGTACCATATTTCTTCCATCAATTCATTTTCGAACCATTTCCATCATGTATGAGTGAGTGAATGCAATAATGCTAAATCAATGCAGTCAATGCCAATGAACATGCTATGGAAGTCATAAACACTATAAGCCACATCAGGACTTGTATAAATCACACAAACCTTGGAAATGGAATCAACAATCTAGTTTCAATCACCATAGTGAATCTATCACTTCACTTCCAAATATAACAAGTACACCATAAGTCACAATGAATAAAATAACAGTGACAAGCCCACATAATCAGAAGTCATACCAACCTAAGAGTATATCCATCCCAACATTATGTCCGATGACCTAATCATTCTTTATCCCATCAATTCTACGCATGCATACGTTTCACTAATTAAAGTCTAACTAAAGTAAGCCGTAACCTAACTCAATGCCGAGTGGGTGCCACAGACCGTCAAACGTGAGCCTTGCCCTTCCGAAGAGCTTCCGAATAATCAAAGTCTAGTCAAAATCGTAATCTAAGTTAGAAGAGGAGACTAACGATACCCATATTATCATAGATTTATTCCAATCGAAAATCAAACTTAAAAAGAGGAAACAGGGACCTCAAGGGCAAAATGGAAAATTCAAGATTGGAAATGGTAACCCAACGTTCTAAAAGTTCAATAATACTCCACAATTGCTAATTAGTCATCAATTTCATCATTAGATCAAAAACCTCCAATTTAAGTATAACCCTAGCTTTCCATTACTTTAATTATTGAGATATAAGGAAGATTCAAGCCAAGAATTACTTTCCCAATGATTAAATGGTATGAAACAAGAAGATAACATAAAAACTCCACAAGATTGAAAAGAGAGTCGATATTGATTAACCTAGGGTCTAAGAACTCATCTTTCCCAATTAGCCTCTTTAACCACCATAGATTTCCTTCATAATCATGCCATCAAAATAAAAAGAAGTAAAGGAACTTACGCTTTTTCACCACCCAATTTAGCTAAGTCGTGTGGGCACTTACCTTTCCCACCTCGATAAGCGAACCCTCAACCCAATGATAGTAAAAAACGTAAATAAATAATTCAATAAGCGGAAGAGAATAAATCACGTAAATCTGACGATAATAATATAGAAATAGTGTGGAAATAAGGAATACATCCCAGAGTCTGGTCTAATCCATACAAGAGCATCTAGCTTGAAATATACAATTCTGGAATATCAATAATACATCAAGTCTGAATATGTGTCAGAATGGAAAATAAGAAATAAATAAAGAAGAATCTTCAAGGCGGCGGACGTCTCATGCTCACCCTGAAGACTTTAAGCAAATCTCGGAGCGACTATCAGCCACGAGAAATAGAAGTAGATCCAACCTGGAATTCTACATTCATAAAAGAATGCAACAAGTGCAGGTCAGTACAAAATCACAGTACTGGTAGGTATCATAGGCCAACTAAGTTTAGCTAACATAATCCAGACAATAAAGTAAGATAAGCAAATAAATCGACAAGTATAAGTCAAAACACAAGCCAGAATCAAGTACATGTCATCACCTAGGTTGTTGCATCTAAACCCAAATGTGTCAAGTCTCAATATATCCAATCCGAATCCAAATAACACAAGTAAATCACCTGATCATCACAATATGAGCCATAGTGCAATGCTATATAATAGTGTATGAATGAAAATGCAATGCAATGCTGTGTACACATGTACTCCGGACGGAAGTATCGACGTCTTAGTAGCACATCCCATTGGGGACCCGCGAAGTCCATGTACCACTCGTTCCGGATCTTTGCCCAACAGTAACGAGACTCTGGTTCTTTTCCCATAGAGAATCTTTATCAGTACAACCCATGGGGGACTCGCGAATTCCATGTACCTCACGGTCCCACGACAACCTGGATACCGCTAACACACAACCACAATTCTAGGACAACCATCGAATATCGGACCTCACGTCACTCTCCTCCAAACTAAGCCCAGCTCATCACATTGTTTCCTCATGTATGATCAATGTATCAACAACATATCATGAAGTATGAGAATGCTTGCAATGTATGAGTTCAACATCAATGATCAGATCATATATCACAAGTACCGAGCATGGGTACGTCAACAATATCATGAAAAGACTACACAATTCATATAGAACACTATCCTCGTATCAAACGTCAACAAGTAAGATACTACAATATCATGATCAAGATGTATCAATAGTCTCCAATATCTATTATCATAAAGTGGCATCGAACCAACAACAATAGAACAAATCAAATCACAACACAACGGGGTGGCTAACCCCAATCACACAACAGGGCCTAACCTAAGACAATATCCAACGCAACTTCATACCCGAAGGTTTACATGCTTTCTCCAACAATATCATCTAAATATATGCTTCGCTAAATGAAGTCTCACCATAGGGTAAGCCATAACCTACCTGGAAGGCCGAACACCAATTACACCAACAATCACTCCTTCGCATTTCCTTTCCGCTGAGCCTCGAGATCAACAAAGTCTAAGCATATTCGAATCATGAAATTAGAATCAAGAAGAACATCAAAACCAACCCTACTTCTATCAAATCCAAATCCCAACCTATGGAATATGGTTTATGAACATGAAGGGTTAAATTAGGAATCTAAAGGTCCCAACTAAAATTAAACCTCTAGGTGATCAATTCCCATCAATAGCAAGCTAAAATAATCAACAATTTACTCTAATTCGGATTCTAGGCAAAACTCTCAAATTTGGGTATAAACCCTAACTTCTACATCCACAAATTAGCCTCTAATTAGGAAGAAGTTATGAAATAAGGGTTCTAATCATCAATTCAATGCTTAATGAAGCTAACCCAGCCAACAAATCATGATTTAGAAGCCTAGATAGAATATTCATTAACCCACTTTAATCTTCCTTTAAAAATGAACTAACAAGGAAAAACTATTCTAAGATGGTTAGGGATAATGAAATACAAAGAGATTAGAAGGACTTACCACTAAGAATCCTCTAGAATTTCTCCCCAAAGCTCAATTTTGGGAATAGTAATAAATGAGATACTAAGGGCTTGTAATGCACAATTAATGAATATAACAAGCGCGATACCGTTATGGCGGCAGCGGTGCCGCCCCAACGTCCACTCAGACCGCCGAGACGGTCGAGCAACAAGAGCACTGGGCCGCCATAGCGCCCAATACCACCGCTCTGGCGGTAATAGTTCCGCCTGGGCGGACACTAGCCCAGATTTTTCTCGAAATAATCACAATCTCAATCCGAAATCTCGACTATACTCGAGGCCATCTGCTCACAAACCACAAACACAGACACATATAAAAACACGCTACGCACGCACTCGTGGCCTCGAAATTCCCAACGGAGGTCTCGTTAACCGAGTCAACCCCCGATACCTCAATTCCAACATCCCAACCCAAGTCCCAAAATGCACCCGAGTGCATTGGGAACTGAACCAGATATACACACAAGTTCTAAAAGACCATCTGGACCTCTCAGAATTGACGAATTTCTGAAAAAGGTTTGTTTACTCAAAAGTCAACTTTGAGTCAACTCTTTTTCGCTTTAAGCCTAAATTTCACAAAAAGTCACTCGGATCAAATTTAAACACCTCGGGAAGTGTATCAACGGTCCCCTGGGGTCAAAAGTAAGTTAACCAAGCTTAGGAAATGGTTGAAAATGCCGGAAAGACTATAACGACCAAGCGGGGCGTTACACCCTTATGAAGATTCAACCCCAACTGCTCATCAAATCTCCCTTAGAGCTCTTAGGTCAAGAACTTAGTGAATGGGAAATAATGGCTTCGGAGTTGGAATAAAAACATAATTTTGATTCAGCGTTATTTTCTTCCACAGTAAAGGTCCACTTACGCGATGCCGTCTCGACGGAGAACTGTCCGCTGAGGCGGATCTCATTAATTGGCGTAGATCCAGCGTTTGCGGGCCAAATCCCACTTGGGTGGGCCTGCAGAGGCCGAAAGATTCTCGCTGAGGTAAGACACCAGAAACCAGAAAAATATGAATTTCACCAAGTTTAACCCATAATCCCGACATCCATCCGAGACCTCCCATATACAAACCAAACATGCGAACACAAGTAAAAACACGCTACAAACCCATTTGTGACCTCGAATTCCCAACAGAGGTCACTTTGACTCGTCAATCCCCAAACGGCTAAAGTCAAGTTTCCAATCAAGTACCAAATCCCCCCGGAAGCCTCAAGAATCGAACCAGCCACCTCACCAAGTCATAATGACCCTTCGAACCTAATGGAATTGACGGAATTCTGAAAAAGGTCCGTTTACCCAAATTCAACTGTTGGTAAAACATTTTTCACTTTAAAGCTATATATTCTTCAAAATCACACTAAAAATCAGGGAAACGTCATCGGGGGTAACTGGGTCCAAAGCGCAATAACGACCAAACGGGCCATTACAATGCAGGATCGCACCTGCGAATGAATTTCCGCAGGGGCAGTCTTCACTTACCGGACTCCAAAAACATAAGTGCAAGCTTGGTCGCCGGTGCACTCTCGCGCCTGCGGAAAATACATCGCAGGTGTGGACCTGCCCCGACCTACCCATCACCGCGCCTGCGGACCAAGATCTGTAGATGCGGACCCGCAGGTGCGGTCAGAAGCTCGCAGGTGTGGCTTCACCAGAAACCAGAAAAATCTAGTTTCACTCAACTTCAACCCGTTGCCCGAAACTCGTCCGAGACCCCCCGGACTCAAACCAAACATGCAAACCAACTCTTAAAATAAGCTAAGAACTCACCCGTACCCTCGGGATTTCCAAAAGAGGTTATCTTAACCCGGTCAACCCCCCCACACCCTTAAACTAGAATTTCAAACAAAAGACCAAAATACCCCCCGAGTCCCTCTGGAACTGAACCGACCACTCTACCAAGTTAGAAGCGACCTTCCCCACCTAATAGAACCGAAGAAATTCTCAAAAAGACTCATGTACTCAAAAGTCAACTATGGGTCAACACTTCTTCACTTATTCAACTTAGAAGTTCTAAAATTCTAAAACCAACCACGACTCACCCGATTTCCTTGGGAACCGCTCCACCCATCCCCTCAAGTCAAAAACACACTAAAATAATTAGGGGAAGGGTCAACAGGGGTAAAACAATAAAAACCTAAAACGACCAAACAAATCGTTACAACAACTATACTACCAATCAAGAATATCAATATGAAAAATAAATATGTTGACACATTTGTAATCTGATACTAGATACATTATATTTACTTTAATACTGCATATATACAGTTGTCCTCGAATTGATCATAGGTTAGCTGTACGGACAGCTGTACGCAAATTGATCATTGTTTAGCCGTGTATCTGCAACCATAAAAGTTGTGTCTTCCTCTAAAGAATGAACCCAAATCGCATTATTCAATAGCACAAAATTACATAGTTTATCCCCTCGCTTCCACATCGGTTCCATTGAAAAGTTTTATATCTTTATTTTTATCGATTAACACAATTTATTTATCTTTAAATTTATTTACTTGATTTTTGATTGTTATTCATATATCTTCAAACTTGGTTACTTCATCTACACTGATTTCATCGATGGATACCCACCGACCTATCTGTCTAGTCTCACTGATTTGATCTAATAAAAGCTTTTTGACTGATTGCAATATTTTTATCTTGTCTCAAATTCTTTAAGCTTATCGTTGCTTTGATTTACATTGTTCCGTGTATGTGGGCAACGAGTTGTGCACTTTCACTTAATTCTACAGTAGGCTTCATATAACAATCAACGACTGCATTGGTCGTTGGACCAAAAGAAAAAAACCAGTCAGTGAAGAAAGAACTATTCTGACATCAACGTCACATTCTCTAACAAGTTCACTGGCTTTTTTTCCCTTTACACATCATGAAAGGTCAGAATCTTCTTAATCTCAGGTGAATGCGTCCTTACATTCTGTTGTAATTATTTATTCATATATACATATTAACAAGTCTCGTATTTACCTACTTAATATTAGTTTTAGCTTATTTTACTTCGATTCTAGGATTAAGATCCTATCAAAAGTTTAGTAATAGATTTTTTTATTAGATACGATCTGTAGATCCAATAAATTTAACATTTTGCATAGAATTTTAAAAACAATCTAATTAAGATATCTTTACAATTATCAACCAACATAAAGAGATTTTTAAAGTTTTAGTAAGCACACTAAAATATGGTCTAATTCAAGTCAACTTTTAGATTTAGTTACTCTAAATGCATATTGAAAGTCTGATTTCCATTATAGTTATTTATTGAAGTATTTACTATTCAAGTTAATTTTTCAAGTATATTCAAGGTCACTCCAAATTATATGGATGTTAATCCATGTGAAGGATCTATTTATGTTTCAAACTTTAAGAATATTAATACTTTTTTTTCAAGTTACATGATAGATTTGTTTCTATTTATGCAAATGTAGAATTTGATTTAGTTACTATGAAAGAATTGAAAGATTTTGGTATGCAAGTAATGTTCCATATAATTATACTCACAATGGTTAATCAATAATTGGTAAACTTTATTTAGCTTAATAAAAAATTTACCTCTTTTAATTTAAAATTTTAGATTCATTGATGTTACTTAAAACTCATATTCTGAGTATCAATTCAATTTAAATTTCTACTATAACTTTTAATATGAATAAAAGATTACTTTCCATTGCAATATTTGGCTAGATTCAATTAACATTATGAATAAATTTTCAATTTATGTATATAAATAAATACTCATGATATTTTTTTTTTTTGTAAGTCACATTTCTTGAAAACAATTGTCAATAGATTTTATTGTATTCTAGCATGGAGGGTAAGAAGACGGCTGGACGCCAAAAAATTCCATTAGTAAAAATAGAAAATGAAGTTGAACGATATGCTACATTCTCTAGTCAGCTTTGTTTTCTATTTTCACTAGTGGAATTTTTTGGCGTCCAGCAGTCTGCTTACCCTCCATGCTAGAATACAATAAAATCTATTGAAAATTATTTTCAAGAAATGTGACTTACAAAAAAATCAAATATCATGAGTATTTGTATATATAAATTGAAAATTTATTCACAATGGTAATTTAATCTAGCCAAATATTGCAATGGAAAGTAATCTTTTCTTCATATTGAAAGTTATAACAGAAAATTTAAATTGAATTGATACTCAAAATATTAGTTTTAAGTAACATTAACGAATCTAAAAGTTTAAATTAAAAGAGATAATTTTTTTAATAAGCTAAATAAAATTTACCAATTAGTGATTAACCATTGTGAGTATAATCAGATGGAACATTAGTTGCATTCCAAAATCTTTTTTTTGATACTCAAAATATTAGTTTTAAGTAACATTAACGAATCTAAAAGTTTAAATTAAAAGAGATAATTTTTTTAATAAGCTAAATAAAATTTACCAATTAGTGATTAACCATTGTGAGTATAATCAGATGGAACATTAGTTGCATTCCAAAATCTTTTTTTTTTCGCTCATTCCAAAATCTTGCAATTCTTTCATGGTAACAAAATCAAGTTCTACACCAATATAAATAGAAACAAATTTATCATGTAACTCGAAAAGGAAAATGTATTAATATACTTAAAGTTTTAAACATAAAATCCTTCACATGCATTAACATCCATATAATGTGGGAGTGACCTTGAATATAATTAAAAAATTAACCTGAATAGTAAATATATTAATGAATAACTATAATGAAAATCAGACTTTCATTTCAATGGTTAATAAATAACTATAATGAAAATGATTGCATAACTATTTAATTGAAAATGGTCAATGTGAATTCTCAATTATTCATTAGAACACCTCAACAAAATGGCGTTGTAGAGCGATAGAGCGAAAAAACAGAACTCTTGAAGATATGGCTAGAACAATGTTAATAGCTAGCGGGGTGTCCAAAAGTTTCTGGGCAGTAGCCGTGAACACTGCTTGTCATGTAATAAACAGATGCATGATCATGTCTCTACTTGAAAAAACTCCATACGAGTTATTAAATGGAAGAAAGCTCAAGTTGACTTACTTAAGAGTTTCTGGCCTCAAATGCATTGTACTCAACAACGGCAAGGAAGCTCTGGGAAAATTTGATGCCAAAAGTGATGAGGGTATCTTCCTCGGGTATTCTTGTCATAGCAAAACATACAAAGTCTACAACAAAAGGACACAAACTGAGGAGGAAAGTGTGCATGTAATTTTCAATGAGTCTAGCTTTTAAGGGGATATCAGGGCTCCACATGATGAAGAGGATGATGGAGTTTTCCAAAAAGTTCCAGATGAAGACATTGAAATCTCCAGTGGGAAGACTGAGCTGGTGAATCAAATCAAACCAGTCGATGAAGAAAATGTTGATAATTCTCAAGAGGAAGCAGAGGAACTTGCCTCTCAGATCACTACCCCAGAAGCTGTGCATAGAGTGATAGATGTTGTATCAGGAACTTCTGAAGCCGATCAAGGAAGTGGTGGAAATGGATCAATGGATGCTAACAACGGATCAAACAATGAAGAAGCTAGTCCATCTACTCCTACTTTTCAAACATCCACATGGAATCTTAGAGGAGCTCACCCTCTTCACAATGTAATTACTCCTCTAAACTCAGGCATTCAAACCAGATATAAGGCAAGAAACCTATTTACTTTTTTAGAGTTTCTATCTCAAATTGAGTCTAAGAATATCAAAGAAGCCTTAAAGGATGCCGACTGGATAGCTGCTATGCAAAAAGAGCTTCATCAATTCGAAAGAAACAAAGTATGGCACTTGGTCCCTCGGCCATCAGATAGAACTGTGATAGGCACCAGATGGGTGTTCCGTAACAAGCTTGATAAGCTTGGAATACCACAAGAAACAAGGCAAGACTGGTAGTTCAATGCTAAATCAAGAAGAAGGAATAAACTACGATGAGACATTTGCTCTAGTGGCCAGAATGGAGGCAATCATGATTCTTATAGCTTTTGCATCCCATATGGAATTCAAACTGTTGGAAATGGATGTCAAGAGTGCCTTTCTGAATGGGTATTTAAAGGAAAAAGTGTTTGTCAAGAAACCTCCTGACTTCGAAAATCATGAACATCCAGAATATGTGTTCAAACTTGACAAAGCTTTATATGGTCTGAAACAAGCCCTCGAGCTTGATCTGAAAGATTGTCAAAATTTTTGCTTGAAAAAGGTTTCATTAGAGGAAAGATTGACAACACTCTACTCCTGAAGAAGAGAGGAAGAAGTTATTGATTGTACAAGTGTCACGACCTAACCTAGGGCCATGACGAGTGACCGGGCTTAACATGCCCGATAACCCAACTTATGTTACTTGTACTCAAACATGGCATTCAATAGGGTCTATTTAACTAAGTTTGAAAGCTGTAAATAGAATACCAAAGTCCATCTGTAACTCAAAACATCCCAAAACATACTTATATATACGTAACATATTACAATGCAAGCCAACGAGGCTGCCGATACTTCTGTACAACAAAACAATGGCCGGCAAGGCCAAACAGTATCCATGACACCCACGCTGTCCGCAGACTACTAGAAGAGTATGACCGTGCATAAGTGATGGGACAGGGCCCCGTCGTACCCATAATGTATACAAACAGAATTATACCAAAATAGGAACAGTCTCCGTAGCAAGTGGAGCTATCTGACTCTCAATGCTGACTCCTCCTAGGTGGTTGGATCGTTTAACCGCGTCCCTAAACCTGCGGGCATGAAACGCAGCCCCCGAAGAAAGGGGGTCAGTACGGAATGTGTACTGAATATGTAAGGCAATACTGAATCATAAAACAAGGAAAAGCGTAACAGTAAGCAAGTTTAGAAAGCAACCTGGAACAACACTTTGAACCATGTCATATGGTCCCTTACACAAATTCTAGCATACACAATATAAATATAGAATATCCTACTCGTAGCCGCTTCCGGCTAATAACACATTAGTCCCTTCGGACGGCCGCTTCCGGCGTAGTCATGATGGCCCCTTCGAGCAGCCGCTTCCGGCTTAGCTAGGGTGCCCATTCGGGCAGCCGCTTCCGGCTTAAGAATATCATAATCCAGCTGATCAGGTGGAACAATAACAATACATATGATATGCAGTATGAGTATGTAATGAAGTTACAAAACGTTGCACCCCTTTCAGAGTGGTTTCTATTACAACTCCCTTTGGAGAGATTTTGAGAACAAGTTTTAGAGTTTCCTTCATTTACCATTTGCTTTGTAGTGAACATGTAAGTATAATGTATCGCAGAAGCTTCCTTTGAATTATCAACAAGAGTATAGCATGAACGAAACAAGACATTGGATATCGACTCCAAATCCAACTAAGAATAGAGTACTTATGTTTTACGTTCTTTAGGAGTCATATAAAAGGGATCATGCCAAAATATGAAAGAAGGGTTAGCCTTACATACCTTATTTATGCCTCAAGATAATCCTCGAGTCCCTTCCCGAGCTTAGTCAACTAAAATACCATCAACAATATAGGGATTAAGACTAGGCCAACAAGATTATTCTAACTAATCATTTATTCTGTCGCCTAACGGGATTTGGACAACATCTCCCCTATAATCCTACCAACCCAACAATTCCAAATTAAGCTAATAACCAACAACAATAACAAATCTAACAATTTACAACAATAGTATGACTAAACTCATCTTACAATTCCATCTAAAACAACCCTTAAACCACAACGCCTTAATATTCGGTATACGATAATTATAACTATATTTCTAACACTTTAATCCATTAAATCTCCACGTAATCATCTCAATAACAAAGATGAGAAAATAATACATACCTTAGTAGCAGCTCAACCACGAAAATATCATCCCCCAAGCTCAATATTTAGCTTGAAACGATGACGACAACTCGTATTACACTTTATCCTTCACGAGCCTCGGGATTCGGGGCCTCGAACTTGATCGAACCCTTGATTTATCTCTCTAACTCTCCTCACTCTCTCTCTCTAAAATATTCCAGATCTTTTGGCATGCAATGAGGAAGATAATGGGCGAAAATTTTCCTTAAATAGCCAAGGAAGTGGGCCTGACCCGACTTAGAGTTGGGTTGGGCCGAGCCCACTGCCAGTTTGACCTTTCCTCCTTAAAATGTCTATAACTTTTTATGCATGTCGCATGAAGGCCCACGAACTATGGTTGGAAAGGTATTTCAATCATCTACAACTTTCATTTTTTGTGTGTTACCAAATTCGCAACGTATAATGGTGTGTTGGCCTCGTAAAGCTAGATCACCCGAAAATGTATCCTTAAATCATCCTTTTGGAGTGCTTATGCTCATATTTGGCTTAAGTGTCCCCCTTAAGACTTGCTAAACTTCCTATGTACTATTCATATAACCTGTCATATGCCCTTTATAAAATCCCGACATGTGGGCCCCACCTTAACTTACGGTTACGAGGGCTATTTGTCAAGTAACGTATTAACCAACTTACACCATATGGCCTCCACTGTCGTCTATATGTTATTCTTATACATATATGAAATAATTTTCATCCCTAATCCTTGTATATCTTTACTCTCCCCTGAGCCCATACTAAGTCATCTGTAGTCTCGGTAACACGAAATTTTTCTGGGGTGTAACAACAAGTGTATGTCGATGACATCATCTTTGAAGCCACAAATGATTCACTGTGTAAGGACTTTGCAAAGCTGATGGGAAGTGAATTCGAGATGAGCATGATGGGTGAGCTGAACTTCTTCCTTGGTTTGCAAGTAAAGCAGACTCCAAAAAGTTCTATGATCAGTCAACAGAAATACATCAAGGAGTTGCTGAAACGTTTTGAAATGGAGAATGCCAAGCCTATCAACACTTCGATAGCTACTGCCACTCGACTTGATATGGATGAATCTGGTGATCCAATAAATGAGATAATATACAGAGGTATCATAGGATCTCTTCTGTATCTAACAGTCAGCAGGCCTGATATTGTATTTAGTGTCGGACTATGTGCTAGATTTCAATCAAGTCCTAAGGAATATCACTTGAAGGCTGCCAAGAGAATTCTGAGATATCTTTAAGGAACACCAGACCTTGTCATTTACTATCCCACAGGAGACAACTTTGCATTAGTTGGATATGCAGACGCTGACTAAACTAGTTACTTAGTCGACAGAAAAAGCACATCCGGAATGGCTCGTTTTCTAGGTTCGTGTATGATATCTTGGGGTATGAAGAAACAGAACTCAGTTGCTCTTTCAACTGCCGAAGTCGAATATGTTGCTGCTGCTTCTTGTTCTGCTCAACTGTTGTGGATCAAGCAACAACTTGAAGACTTTGGTGTTCTCACTGACTGTGTTCCCTTACTATGTGACAATACAAGTGGACTCAACATAGCCAAGAATCTAGTTCACCATAAACGAACCAAATGCACCGATGTCAGACATCACTTTCTAAGATTTAATGTTGAAAAAGGTTTGATACATGTGGAGTTCTGCAAGACAGAGGACCAAGTTGCTGACATCTTCACAAAAGCGTTGAGTAGGGAGCATTTTGAAAGAAATTGTTTGGAGCTGGGCTTGATCAAGCCTAACTAAGCCGCCAAAATATTTTTGGCTATGTAGAGGGAAGAGCTGCACTGTAATAAAGTGTTTTTCCACAAGCATCTAACTCATTTTTCCACTGTTATAGGTGTACACACATAGTAATCTTGGAAGGCAAAGTTCGCGTACGAGACAGTGTATATTTCAGAGTTTCTACCATAATCTATCATGAAACAACCCGGAGACCCGGTCTCTGAGGTTCAGGTTAGCAGCCTACTGAATGATTGTATAATTCTTGAAATTGTTACAATTGCCAAGTCATCCACGTAACATCCTACTCAACTACTGAAATATTCCCATTAATACATGCCTCTCATTTCTCTCTCCTCCCACTAATCTGAAATCCCACTAAATTTCTCCTTGTCTCTAGCAGTCGTCCCTAACAACTTCTATGGCTCAATCCTCAAATCTCACAAAGAAAGATTTGTTTACCCTCTCCTCAAAGCCTTAAATCTCCAACTCCTTCCAAATCTGCAAAAGTCCCACTCCCAGCAATTCATAGCTTGCCTGACTGCCTCCAGCTCAATCAACCCAAAAAGCTAAATGACAGATCGAACTGCATCTCCAAGTAATTCAGTCTCTAACAAAGACATAGACAACTTGTCTGCACAGTCAGATAGGTGTTTCTCTA
Organism: Lycium barbarum; assembly: GCF_019175385.1. Taxonomy (NCBI): domain Eukaryota; kingdom Viridiplantae; phylum Streptophyta; class Magnoliopsida; order Solanales; family Solanaceae; genus Lycium; species Lycium barbarum. Next base: position 81,793,525 of record NC_083341.1, read on the forward strand.
AACAGGGGATGAGTGAATCAGATCTACTACAAAGTGAAGTTGAAGTTCTGGATATCATGGCAAAAACCTTACAAGCTATGAGACATGATAAAAGTGTTGTCAGTGGCATAGAGTCTAAGGTTGCCATCCTATCACAAGATTCAAATAAGGGACTTAGTCTATATGGAAGGGAATCTAAATCTCCAATTGGTATTGTGCTGAATGTAGCGTTTGACGCTTCTACATGTGCTGATGGTGCGACAAGTACTCTCGAGCGAGTACAGCCTCAGAAAAGGCAACTGGAGGTAAATCTAACTAAGAATGGAAGTACCTTGTGCGCTGCCAAAACACAAATTACCAGACCCCGTTCCTCACGGAAAAGCACAGGTCGCAGTCACATGGCACGTGCACTAGGACTCATTGCCAAATGCAAGATAATGACCTTACAAGGAAACATTGGTGTCATCCCACAGGAATCGGGCCTCTCTAGTGCTTCAGAAGATACCAGCGCTGAAACTGCACATCTACAAGCTCTGAATGCGCGAATCCAATAAAAAGATTGATATTCTTCGTGATCATATGCTGCAAGATCAGCGCACCAGCAGTGAGCACATTAACTAGTTCTTACAGACCTTTGTTCCCTTCTTTTCCTCTCCTACTTCTTCCTTAACCGGTTTCTTATCTCATACCTTTCTACACTTCTTTTTTTGGCATATGTCTTGGCTTTAAGACAATTTGATCCTTATACGTTCTATTGTTTGGCTGTTGATTTTCCTGGTATTCTCATTTGGCTATCACTCTATTTTGTGCATTTTCTTTTGCCATATTATTCCCGTATTATCTGTTTTGCGTTTCCCGAGTGCCTCTGAGTTTATGTTATTGAACTTCTTGATTTGATTTTGTTATCTAAACTCTTTTCAATGATGCTCAAAGGGGGAAGAAAAGGAAGAAGATGATCTGGGGGGAGGAGAAATACTGAACAAAGGGGGAAGAGATACTGGGGGAAAAATACTGAACAAACAAAATATGTACTGATAATGTGGAGATCTGATTTTCCAATTGAATTTTTTTTATTTTTGCTAACATGTTGCAGGTATCTTGAAAATGATAGTTTGCTTCGCAGGGGGAACAAGTGGGAAGCTGGTTCTTAGGGGGAACATCGTCTATAAGTTTGTCATCATCAGAAAGCGGGAAATTGACAAGGTGTACCCTATGATCCTATGTTTTGATAATTGACAAACTAATGAGGAACCGACAAGAGACTTGGTCTGTGATCGATTTTGAATATACTGCACGCACTCAGTGGTACAACTTTAAACAGCTGTAAAGTTGGACCGTACAACAGCAGTGTTGCAGCCCATGCCTTGGGTCAAACTTTGGTTGAGAAGTCCCCATCACATATCTCATATTTTCCCCACTATATATTTGATATGTACCAACATATTGGGTATCACTTAGAAGACATAAAAATCACTTTAAAAATGTAGCCGTCACAAGATTCCCAAGTTTTCAACTAACAAAGCTGAAAACAAACTGAAGGACCAGATGCTAACTCTGAAGATATCAAAGTCACTTAGTTTGTCTTTAGTTTTTTTTTCATTTGTAAGTAAATGGTAAACCTATTGTTCTTGTTTGAGAAGCTGTTTGTAGGGATTTAAAAGTCTCAAAGTCAGCTTGTTGGAAGTGTGTTTCCACAAGCTCTTGAGTGGTACACTGGGCTAGAGTTAGTCTAAGTGTATTAGTGGTCCTAAGCTAGAGTTAGCTACGTGTAGGTGCTTGCAATCGGAGTATTGCAAGTGTGGAGGGACTACGGGTGAGGGATTATGGGAGTTAATTCCTAGCTTATGATAGAGTTATGACCTAAAAGTGCTCATGTAGTGGAGTTGAAATCCTGCAGGGGTAGGTCATGGTTTTTAATCCCTTGAGCAAGGAATTTTCCACAGTAAAATCCTGTGTCTCGTGATTTTTGGGGGTTGTAACTCTTTATTACGTTTTTATGACTATCGATTTGTTAAGACTCTAAAATGACTTGTATGATCTCTTTTCTGCCTTAATTCCTTATTAAATTGTTCTAACGGGTGGTGGATGGCTTACTAACTTGGTGGGAGTTAGTGCCTTCACGACTTATTAAATTGGGTCGTGACAATGTATAGTTAAATATATTTGACTTGTTCTGAGTATATCATAATGAAATGATGTTAAATTTACCTAATAAAATTTTTGATACTTTATTTGTTTGTTTAATGTGAAGAAACAATAGTAGAAAAGGAAGGAAGGAGTATATATTTGTGTATGGTTAAAAATCGAATAATCAAACCAAAACCGATAACAGCCAAACCAATAAATGTATATTATATTTGATTTTAATAATTGAAAAATCGACTAAAGTGGTGACATAAACTGAACCGTGAAAAATCGTTGACCAATAATTGACTTTTGGGTAAGCGAACCTTTTTGGAAATTCTGTTGATTCCATAAGGTTCAGAGAGTCATTTATAATAAAATTTTTGATACTTTATTTGTTTGTTTAATGTGAAGAAACAATAGTAGAAAAGGAAGGAAGGAGTATATATTTGTGTATGGTTAAAAATCGAATAATCAAACCAAAACCGATAAAAGCCAAACCAATAAATGTATATTATATTTGATTTTAATAATTGAAAAATCGACTAAAGTGGTGACATAAACTGAACCGTGAAAAATCGTTGACCCATAATTGACTTTTGGGTAAGCGAACCTTTTTGGAAATTCTGTTGATTCCATAAGGTTCAGAGAGTCATTTATAATTTGGTAGGGTGATTGGTTCGGTTCCCGAGGCACTCGGGAGCTTTTTAGGTCCTTGGTTGGAAACTTAATTTTTGGGTTTTTGGGGGTTGACCGGGTCAAGATGACCTCTGTTGGAAATTTCGAGGGCACGGGTGAGTTCGTAGCGTGTTTTTACATTGGGTTGCATATTTGGTTTGTGTCCGAGAGGTCTCGGATGCATGTCGGATTTTGGATGAACCTTGGTGAAAAACCAAATTTTGCTGGTTTCTGGTGTCCCACTTCCGCGGGTGTATGTTCGCCTCTACGGGTCTCCCATGCGAGACTTGGCCCACAGACGCGAGAAAGTGAGATGTCAAGTGACTCCGTATGCGCAAGCCATTCTTCGTGAAGGCGAGTCCGTATCTGCGAACAAGGTGCTCGTGGATGCGAGAATTGCTTAATAAAATCTCTTATTTTCTCCAATTTTGAACCATTCTTTCCATTCACAAATTCTAAACTTGAAGAGTGTTTCTGTGGGCGATTTGCAGAGCTTTTGGGTGAATTCTTCCTTAGGTAAGTTCCTATTGCTCCCTTTGTGATTTATTTATGATTTAACAGTGGAATCTTTAGTGGTTTTCTTCTTTTAAGTTGAGGAAGATAGGTTATATATAACCCTAAGTGATTTTGTGAACCCTTTTCAATTGTAATTCTAATGAATTTTATGGGAAGATTTCTTAATTTTTAAGCTTCTAAACATTGGGGAAATTAGTTGCTAAGTTGAATCTCTCTTTAATTCTAGGGGTTTGATTATGCAAAATTGGGGAATTTCTCTTAATTTGGCAGTTTTCAATTAATGATGCAATTGATGCTAATTAGGGACTAGTTTGTGTTGATAATTACTGTTTGGGCTTCTTATGCTTGGGGTTGAACTTTTTCAATTGGGAATTCCGCTTTTACCCTTGTGGGCCCGAGGTTTCCTTTTAAAGGGTTAATTTCGATTCAGATCTTATTATAGTAATGTGGGTATCGTTAGATTCGATTCCTAACATAGATTAATTTGTTGATTAGACTTCGACCGTTTGGAAGCTCTTCTCAAAGGGAAGGCTCGTGTTGGATAGTTCGTGGCTCTTGCTCGTCATTGAGGTAGGTTACGGCTTACCTCATGGTTAGACTTCGATTAGTGAATCAGATGTAGAAGTAGTTATTGATGGGGAAAGCATGATAGGTCTTCGGGCATGGTATGGAGGTGAAATCCAATTAGGTTCGTTCCATCAGCTGTTATGTGGGCTTGTCACCGTATATGGTATATTTGTGATACATGGGCTTGTCGCCTATGTGATATTTTTTTGATATGTGTTTGCATTCATCTCCCTCTTGATGTCTCACTTATCATCGAAAAAAGGAAAGATAATGAAAAGGGCTGAAATTGTGATGTGTGTTTATGACTAGTACGGATGAGATTTTGATGTGATTTACTGTTGATGATTGATATCATGCATGGCATACATTCTTATTCCATATGTTTATATGATATGAACTGTGGCTCGAAATGATGATAAGTGAGAGAGTGTAGCCTTTGAGGTTTTTGCTGGAGAGCGTAAAAGAGAGATATGAGAGAGTTCGTGATCTGAGGTTGTTATCGGAGCAGAATAGGTGTACGTTGCCCGAGGTCTCTTGCCAGGAATGACAGTGTGCTCGATGCCCGAGGTCATTTGCCGGGACGAGCAGTACATAGACTTCATGGGTCCCCCTTGGGTCATGGCTCTGAGACTTTTTCCTTAGCATGTGTGTACGGTACTAAAGGTTGGCAAGTGCATTGCATTTACATTGCATATCATTACATTTCATCCTACATCAGTATATGGCAATTCTATTTCTGATTCAAGGTATTGATTGTTCAACTGTTGTTGTGATGAAGATTCGATTATGGACTTGACAGAGCTGTAGTTTAGTGACTCTACCTACGCTCATGACTTGAACACTTGAATTATTTGCAACTACTGTTTGGTGGAATATTCTTGATTATTGTTGCTATGTGTTGATTGCTTATCTGTCTACCTGTTCGTTTCTGTCTTTTATATATGTGAACTAATTGTTGTTGGGCTATGATATCTATCAGTACTAGTGTTGTACTGATGCTACCCTTGTTGTACTATTTCCTTGAGTGCAGAGTTTGTTACAGGTTTCACGTCTCCGCCTCGCGAGTGATCCTGAGGCCTTCACACATGAGATTTTAGGGTAAGCCTTGCTAGATCCGAAGCCCTGGATCCCCTCTTCTGCTATCCATCTATCTTGATTTCGTAGACAGATTTTGTTATGTATTTTGAGATTTAGTATTCCTTAGACTTGCTTATGTTAGTGGCTCTTGTACTGTGTTTCAGACCAGATCTTTTGGGATTATGTCTTGTATATCCGCACATATTTAGTATTCATATATTGAGACTGCTTTAGTAATTGTCATAATGTCCACATGTTTCTTTTAAATAAAATAAAGGAAGGGGAGGGTTCGCCCACCAGGGGGTTAGTGTGGACGCCCGCTCGACCCACAATTTGGATCGTGCATATTTTAGGCTCTTTTCCGTATTTATTTTTCACATTGATATTTTTGATGGCTCGTGAAGTAACTTAGTATAGTTGCAATACTAATAATTTTCTATCTTAGCATGATTGTGAAATTACCTCATTAGATTTACTAGTTTTTATTGTTAATGCTTAGCTTATAGCTTTATCTATTTTTTTTATTACTTATGGATTTTAATCTTTCAAAGATGTTTTATTTTGGCATACCTATATGTCACGTCCCAAAAAGGGATGAGACGTGAAAGGTACCAAGTACAGTCAATTCTCATCGAGTGAACAATTGTTATGTAGTTTCTATTTGTTTGATACATACCCACATGCAACATGTTATTCACCGTACCTTTTTTATAGGCATAACAACACATTTGAACTATAGTGAAATTTATCAATTACACACCTGAACTATGCGCAAGTCCTATTATCCCCGAACTTGTTTTTCGTATTTTTTACCCCTTTTGTAATGACCAGGTAAAGAAACCATGTTAAAATTTGTCCCACGCAAACGCACTTATACAAGACCAAAAAAGTGGGATCTTATGTCCATTATTTTATTTTATGCTTTCATATCCAAAACCGGCCAGACCCTCTCTATCTCTCAACCCGTTTGTACTTTCACAGTTATTCAGCCAAATCATTTTATTTACATTTTTATTTATTTTGTGAATCAACATTACCCACTTGTGTACTCAAGTTTATTTCTTTGTTTGCTCTTGTAATTTTGTCATAACGTGAAGAGATCCGAGAATTAGTCATAATTGGTTTTGTGAGGGTTTGGAGCTAGTTTGGGTGATTATTAGTGACATTCGGGGGGTTGTGCACTTTACACTGGGTCAGAATTATTCATGTAATGTCGGGTAGCTAATGGATGCATTACCAGGAAGAATTATTTTTATTATATTAACCCATCTTCAAAGATTTGATAGATTTACGGTTCAGAACAGAGGTATGATGGGGTTACTGGGCTTTATTGGAGTTTGCAAGTGGACTTGATGATATTTTACTGATGGTAGCTATTCGGAAAGTTCTAATGGGTTATGCAGAACTTGGTGATGTATTGAGAAGGTTCAAATGGTTATGGGAAGTCTTAATGAAGTAATCATTAGGGTGATGCGCACAATATGTTTTTTGAAGATTTAAGAGGAATTGGACTATGGGTTATGACTCAGTAGCTTCAGCTCGATGAAATGAAACTAACAGATTTAATTAGCGCAATCGGCCTTGGATAAGGTCAGTTTTTATGGAAATGCTTAGAATTGGCTCAGAACAAGCACAAAGTCTATTCTGGTCAAAGGGAGTCATGATTTAGGCTTGCGGTGTGTGAAAACATGTTTTCTATGGATTTTTGGTGCTAAGATGACTTTAGAAGGTGAGGAAAAAAATAAGTAGAATTAGAGTATTTCACCAGTATAAGTTTGGCATTGGATTGCGGCTACAACTAAAGGATTGTGGTGCCTATGAGGAAATTTGTGGAATCAATCAATGCGTTCATGAGTGTGATTATAATTAAAATCAGGGAATTCGAGCGGAGTCAGTTCAAATACATGAGGATCAGCTGTGAAACAAAGTTCGAGAATGGAAAAATGGAAATTTGGGTCTTTGAGCTAAGTTAAAGGAAGTTTTGACTGATAAAGTGAACAAGCGGCCCTATCAGCGTTATTCTTGCTCATGGAGGCTTTCATGTGGTTTATGACGGGGTTTCTTCAGCTACTTGACAGCTTTGGTGCTTTCCTCAAAATACCAAAGGCGCCAAGAGATAAATACCACTGAAGGGCTTTCTACAACGTGAAATAATAACCCTAAATTGGTTGAGGGGAGAAAAGTGGTCGAAAATAGAAACAGTTTGATAAATCCGGAAGAGGGAGCTGATGAAACTAACCAGTAGACTGGTACAGGGGAATATGAAGGTAAGAGAGCTATGGGTTGACTGAGAAACATGACAATGCAGCAAACATAGAGGATTGAAACCAAACGCAGCCTATGGAAGTAACCAATTATGGTTCGCGAGGGAAGGAAGTTGTTGATGGTTGGAATGACACGGGCGTGGGAACTTCTGGTGGCATTAAAACGACTTCAACACATTGTTTTGATATTAGCTTGCAGGAAAAAGATATGCACTTACAACTGCAACCTGATAAAACTAGTTGTAACGACATACTGAGGAAGAAAAAGGACAAAGACCAGACTAACAAGAAGGAGTTGCAAGAAGGCATGAATGCGACTACCACAATCGCTAATCAGATGGAAGTTCATGAAGCAATCACTAACATACAAGGGAAAAATGACCAGGTATGTACTACTAATCTCGAGTCTTATTTTGAAGCTTCTTCTTACACTTTAACAATTGAACCTTTAAATGAAAATATAAATCTATATCAACCAATGATTGATAAAAATAATGAAGGAAAGAAAAAGAAAAATTGGAAACGAATGGCTAGACTAGTTGATGTTTCTGACGGTTTTGAATAAGAATACAGAACAAAAGGTGTTTAATGAAAATATTAGTGAGTTTGCTATTATAGAGGAAGGTATACAAAATAGAGGAGATAAACGAAAAAGTGTTACTTAGTTGAGTACTGATATGAATACAAAAAAGAATAACATTGTGGTGGAGCGGGAGGCTAGCCCTGAATGGCTTCCCTCTCTACAATGAGGGCTATGGTGTGGAATTGTTGAGGCTTGGGGGGTCCTTGACAATTCCCCTTTTGAAGGAGACAATACGTAACCACTCCCCGAGTATGATATTTTTATGTGAAACAAAGAATCGAGAACGAACGGTGTCAGGAGTTCAGAGGCAGCTAAACATGGCGCATTCTATTGTTGTGGATCCGATAGGACTAGCTAGAGGACTGTGTTTATTTTGGAACGACAATTTTCAGGTATGTCAATTTCATCCATCCTCTTTCTATATTGAACCTTATATTCATGATGTGGTATCTGATTATAAATATTAGTGTGTCTTTGTCTATTTAAGTACTGATAAAGCTACTCGTAGAACTCAATTGCAAGAACTTAATGTTAAATGGAGTAGTTGGGATCACTTTGGGTAATGGCGGGAGATTTCGACGATATCATTGATAATTCTAAGAAGTCAGGGGATAGGATTAGAGAGATTACATCTTTTAGAGATTTTAGAGACTTTTTATGGGGTGTCGGAGCATTAGATTTACGCTTTAATGGAAAATTTTGGACTTGGTGGTGCTGTAAAGAAAATGATGGTATTATTCAATAAATACTTGATATAGCAATAGGTTCCTCGGATTGGAGATTAGAATTTAATCAGGCAAATATCCTTCATTTAGAAATAGACATACTACTTTGCTAATGAATAAAGAACTTAGTCTTATAAGAAAGAAGAAAAGGTTTTATTTCGACAAAAAGATGGAGTGAAAAGGAAGAAGTGAATGTGACTATAGCGCGTTCGTGGAATAGATATATGGGAGGGTTTGAACAATCCAAAGTTAGCTTTAAATTAAAGAACTGTCGAGTCTCATTACTAGCTTGGCTTCGCGGGGAAAAGGAAATTCAAAGAAAAACAATTCAAGGCATTAAGGATAGAATTGCGGATCTTAAGAATGATTCTAGGGGGCTTAATCTAAATAAGTTGAAAATGCTTCGGAAATAACTAGGACAGGCGTACAAGGATGAAGAAGCTTACTCGAAGCAAAATCTAGAGCTCTGTGGCTTCAGGAAGGTGATAAAAACACTTTTATTTTTTCATTTGAAACCATCTAGAGACTCAAATGTAATAATATTAAAGGGCTTTAATTGGACGACAATCAGTGGGTCACAGAGCATAGTGATATTTTGAAGGAAGTAGAGAGATTCTACAAACATTTATTCACTACCTCTAGACCTACTAACTTTGATCCCATTCTGAGTTTAATTCCTCCTTTAGTTAATAACTCCGTTAACGATAGGCTTATTAGAGATGTCACGGATGATGAAATTAAACAAGTTGTATTTGGTATGCATCCACTAAAAACACCAGGGGTGGATGGTATGACTCCTTTTTTCTTTCAAAAATATTGGAATATTGTGTCCGGTGATATTTGTGAAGTTGTTAAAAGTTTTTTCGTTTAGGATATTTACTACCTTCTTGGAATCAAACTCTTATAACTTTGATTCCTAAAGTAAAAAATCCTAGTGACATTAGTCAGTTTAGACCCATAAGCTTATGTTCTACGGTGTATAAAATTATTGCTAAGATCATAGCTGCAAGACTCAAAACTTACCTTCCCAAAATCATTTCTCCGAATCAATCTACTTTTATTGGGAAAAGACAAATTGTGGATAATGTCGTTCTAGCTCATGAATTTATACATCTTTTGAACAATAAAAGATGAGGGAAACAAAAGTAAATGGCTGTTAAACTAGATATGGCCAAAGCGTATGATCGTGTAGAGTGGTTTTATATCCAAAAATTACTTCTTAAAATGGACCTTCACGAGAATTTTGTCACTTGGATGATGAAATGTGTTACTATTCCGACATATAGGTTTAAAATTAATGGGGATATAGCAGGAGAGGTGAAACCTACTAGAGGATTAAGGCAAGGGGATCCTCTATCTCCTTATTTGATCTTACTATGTGCGGAAGGTCTTTCAAGAATTCTAAATCAAGCAGAAGTACTAGGGGATATACAAAGTTTACGTTTAATCAGAGGTGGACCTACAGTTAACCATATATTTTTCGCTGATGATTCATTTATTTTTTGTAATGCAAATGCTCAGAATGCCGCTAAAATATCTGAAATTTTAAGAACTTTTGAAGAATGTTTGGGTCAAAGGGTTAATTTTGCCAAGTCTGCTATATTCTTTAGTAAAAATACTTCTGAACTTGAGAAAGATGAAATTATTGTGGAACTAGGACGATTACAAAGAAATAACTTAGGGTCATACTTGGGCTTACCTGCAGTAGTTGGACGATTGAAGAAAAAACTGTTAGATTTTATTAAAGATAGAGTGAAGGCTAAAATAAAAGATTGGAAAAATAATTTTTTAAACCCTGCAGGAAAGAAGTGATGCTGAAATCTGTCATTCCTTCTTGTGCTTTATCATGTTTTCAATTTATGGATAATTTGTGTAAGGAGATCACGACTATTTTCTCTAATTTTTGGTGGGGGCATGATGAGGATAGAAGGAAAATGCATTTTGAAAAATGGGAGAAACTTTATTTAGAAAAATCTAAAGGGGGAATAGGATTTAGAGAGTTAAAATCTTTTAATCAAGCGTTGTTGACAATTTAGCTACAATTTAGCTAAGTTTTCTAATTCGTTGTTTCGTAAAGTTATTTGGGTTTCTAGTTTCCTTAGTTGGGTTGTAACTGATGCTGCTGCATCATTTAACTTTTTGAAACTGTTCGTGCATTAATAAAATAAAGTCGTTTATTGAAAGAAAAAAAGAAAAAAAAAAAGAGAAACCAAAACAAACAAAAAAAAAAAAAAACAGAGGAGGCCCTTTACCTCACATTGTACTTTATGAAGAGATGGACTTGGCTGCAAGGTCTGAAAATAGTAGAGAGGATCTTAATAGAGGTCATGCTGAATATGTTTGCTGGCTTAATAAACAAGACAACATGTTGAAACAAAAGTCTCATATTAGATGGTTTGAAGATGGGGATAGCAACACCAAGTACTTTCATGCTGCCATTAGAGAAAGAAGAAGAAAATTGAATATTCAAAGAATCATGAATAAGAAAGGAAACTGGATTTCTGGAGAAGACAGAATTGCTAGAAATGCTGTTAACCACTTTGAGAAGCTTTTTAATTTAAAGAAGGCCTTTGTAGACCCTCAAATTTTGAATCGCATCCCGGAGTGTATCAGTGATGAAGACAACAGTTTTTTTATTAAATGTCCTGAAGAAGATGAAATTAAGGAGACTGTTTTTAACATGAGCACTGACAGTGCTGCTGGGCCTGATGGATATACTGGAAAATTCTACCATTGCTGTTGGGATATAATCAAGAGGGAAGTGGTAGAATTTGTTCAGTTTTTCTTCATGAAAGGAAAAATGACCAAATTCTTTTCACATACCCTTCTTGTGCTAATCCCTAAAGTAGAAGGCCCTAGTAATTTTACAGAGTTCAGACCTATAAGTCTCAGTAATTTCTCGAGCAAGATTATCACCAAGCTCATTTCCAGGAGATTGAATCCTTTACTGCCCCTTATGATCTCTGAAAATCAAAGTGGCTTCTTGAAAGGAAGACCGATAACAGAAAATGTCCAGTTAACTCAAGAGATTGTGCAAAATATCAAGTGTAAGAACAAAGGGGTTAATGTGGTGATCAAGCTGGATATGGCAAAAGCTTATGACAGAATGTCTTGGTCCTTCATCAAAGCAGTGCTCAAAAAGTTTGGTTTCTCGGATGCTGTTACCAATATGATCATGGGCATTGTGTCCAACGTTTGGTATTCTATCATAATCAATGGCAAAAGACATGGATTTTTCACATCATCTCAAGGCCTGAAACAGGGAGATCCTCTTTCTCCATCTCTATTTATCATTGGCGCAGAAGTTTTAGCTAGGCTTCTTAACAGTTTGATTCATAGTGAACATTTCTTGCCTTTTGCTATGTTAGATACAGGTCCTGTCATTAACCATTTGTCTTATGCAGATGATATTGTCATTTTTAAGAGTGGAAACACCAAGGCCATCAAGATGATTATGAAGCAAATTCGGTGGTACAATAGATGCTCGGGGCAGAAAATGAACAAAGCCAAGTGTTTTTTCCTAACTGCTCCAGGCACTGGTCCAAGTAGAATTAATAAGATTAGAGAAGCAACTGGTTTTCTTGACAAACAGTTCCCATTTGAATACTTGGGGTGCCCCATCTATATTGGAAGGAAAAAGGTGGAATACTTTGAAAAAATGCTATCCAAAGTCATTAAAAGACTGAATGAATGGCAAAACAGTATGCTGTCTCATGGGGGAAAGCTGGTGTTGATCAAGAGTGTGCTCCAATCTTTACCTATCTATACCTTAACTGCCCTTAGTCCCCCCAAAAGCACCATTTCCTTAATGGAGAAGCATTTTGCTAGATTCTTTTGGGGGTCAAGCAATGATAAAAGAAGATACCACTGGAGTTCTTGGGAGAACTTGTGTTTTCCTAAAGATGAAGGTGGAGTGGGCATCAGAAATATGACTGACATTTGTAAATCTCTAGATATCAAGAAATGGTGGAGATTTAGGTGTCAAGACTCTTTGTGGGCTAGATTCACAAAGGCTAAGTACTACATAAGAGCACATCCTGTCGCTAAAGTCTAGGTGTCTGGGAATTCTCACATTTGGAAAACTTTGACTAAAATTAGAAGTGATGCTGAGCCACACATGATCTGGAAAATTCAAAATGGTCATATCAGCTTTTGGTGGGACAATTGGACTGGTTATGGAGCTATTGTTACTTACTGCCCGGATTATGTACACTCTATTAGAACAAGAGTAAGAAACTTCATTATTGATAATGAATGGGATTTGCAAAGCTTGGGACACATAGTTACTGGTTGGCTGCTACATCACATTGCCAGTATCAAGATTGGATCACAACACAAAAAAGACTACTTAATGTGGAAGCTGGCTGCAGATGGAGTTTTTTCCAACAAAGAAGCCTGGAATGGGATAAGAACTCATAGAAAGAAGGACCTGTTAATCAACAGGGCCTGGCACAAAAACATCCCTTTTAAATTTTCATTTCTTACCTAGAGATTGATTAAAAGCAAGCTACCATTCACTAACAACTCTGTTTGCAGGTTTGTGGACATGCCAGTTGACTGCTTATGCTGTTCAAATGCTCAACCAGAGACTATCCAACATTTTTTCATCGAAAGTGAGCCTGCTCTATTTCTGTGGAAATATTTTGGACAACCTCTTGGAATCAGTTATCAAGTCCAACTTGTTAGAGCTTTTCTACATGAATGGTGGCAAACCCGGAGCAAAAATGAAATGCACAAGATGATAATTCATGTTATCCCAGTTATCATATGTTGGATAATGTGGATAAACAGATGCTCTTGCAGATATGGAGATCAGAAAAAATTCTACATTAGGAGAATGCAACAAGAGGTGATTTGGTATCTCAAAGCAGCAATGGACAAAGCATTCCCAAACTTCAAAATGGAGTTGCCTTGGCTTCAACTGTGTGAAGTAGTGGAGAAGCTTAAACCAAGAGCAAATATTACACAAGTAACATGGAGCATGCCAACTGGGAAAATAAAAGTTAACACTGATGGGAGCTACAACAATCATGGCAACAGAGCTGGAATCGGGGGAATAGCTAGAGATGAGGCTGGAAGCATGATTTTTGCCTTTGCAATCCCAGTTCAAGGTGCAAGTCATAATATGATAGAAGCTATGGCAATCAGATATGCTGCTCAATGGATCAAAAACAATGGATACAGACAAAGCTATATAGAGTCTGATTCATTGATGATTGTGGAAATGTTAACAAACAGGACCTCTAACAATCTTACTATAAAGGATATCATTGAGGAGACTATGAATATAGGGGATCAAATGGAGATTACTTTCAAACATTGCTACAGAGAGGGTAACCAAACTGCTAATTTTCTGGCTAAATTTGCATCATCTAAGGAGAATCCATCATTGAGTCATAACCTTCAACAGATGCCAAGAGGGGCCTTTGGTGCTTACTACTTAGACAAGAGTCAAATGCCTAGCATGAGGATAAGATATGACAAAGCTAATGTTTTTGTGAGCTAAAGTGTATAGGTCTAATGTATATTAGAGAATGTATAGCTAACTAGTTTTAACATTCTCCTTTTTGCTAGATTGCCTTGCAATCTGTGTTTGTATATCAGGGGTATGGTCTAGCCCTCCCCTTCTTTTGTGTTTGCATAAAATGATATACAACACCCCAGGACACTTATCCTGGAAATTTAAAAAAAAAGAAGAAGTTGTGTCTATCATTTTTATTTTCCTTATACAGTCAGACCACTCTAAAAACAACATCTGTATATAATAACACCTCTCTATAACAATTATGATTTCTTGGAACCAATTTTTGATGTTGTATTTTACTTCTCTATAACAATATTTTACCTATAACAGCAATGACCAACTTTACAACAGTACGTTGTTTGTAAAATTACCCCTCATATAACAACTATTTCTTCTTTTCATTTTTGTTTTTTGTAATATAGAGCCCGTTTGGATTAGCTGGAAAAAAGTGGCTTTTAAGCATAAGTGCTTAAAGTATTTTTTAAGTGCTGAAAATTATTTTATAAATAAGCAGTTATGTGTTTGGATAAAAGTGCTTAAAGGATTTTTAGAAGTAAGGGTAATATTGGAATTAACAGAAAATATAAGGGATAAAAGGGTAAAGTTGTTGGTCAAACCAAAATGGCTTTTAAACAAAAAAAAAATTAAGTTGGGGTTGAACAACTTCTTAGTTTTGATTTATTTTAAGCTGTTTTCTATTTTTGTCAAACACCTAAATAATTTAAAAATGGCTTAAGCTGGTTTGACCAACTTATAAGCCAATCTAACGGGCTCATAATAATTAACCATATTTATAAAAATAGAATATCTATGGTTACCAATAATAAGCATAGAGATTTTGACCAAATATTTGAGTTGATACAATGAAAGTGCTAACGAAGAACCTAAACCGATTGTTACTTGGATTGGAATAGAAGATTCAACAGTTCAACTCTTAGATTTCCTTCAAGGGAAAGCAATTGGATACCCGTTTGCTGAAAGTTATGGACGCAAATCTTCGTTAATTCAAGTGTTATATCACCATTAAGAGATTGACCTCCATGAAATAAGCTACAATTATAAATTTCTTGCATCAATCTTAAAAGGACTTAATTTTCACATAGATTCAAAATGTCTGCCTTAGAGATTAAAACTTTAAATATTCAGTTATGAATTTATTGAAATTGTATTATTCAGTTATGAATATATTGAAATTGTATTAACTTTTAAATGTTTAGTAGTGAAGTATGCATATCTTTGGAATTTAAAATTAAATAATTTTGTTATATTTTATAACAATAACAAATAAAATGTGAATCCTTTTTGCCTATAACAGCCAAAACATTGCGGATCCAACGATGCTATTACAAAGAGATTTGACTGTATGGAGAATTCTTTAAAAATAGTTTCTTAATATCTTTTTATAACAATAATACCTTAATCAATCTCCACGAACTTTAGTAAACTACTGGATACATGTTACCTCCTAACATATCGCAAATACTAAATAACTAGGTCAATCAACAGATACTAAAAAAGAAAATCGCCTGCCATATATTTTTCTCAAGTGCCTCTATCAACCAAGAAACTCAAAAGGAGTGCTTTAGTTAAAGAATCAAGTATTCTTTTCCAGAAAATGACACGAGAAACAGATTAAGGAAACCGATAAGGATCTTTTACAGAACTTATGATCAACAGTATACTTTCTTCCACTAGTACAATCATATCCCCTTACACTTAAATTACTTGATTTTTGGTCCTTCCATACTTTAGCAACTCTTTACATGAGAGCATGTCAGATAAACTTATATACAGAAGCTATTTTCATTAGTAATAGACATCAAATGGAAACTAAGGTACTAATACTGTGTCTAGACGCCCATGACCACGATGTCAATTAGGCAGGGGAAAAGGAAAGCTAATGCTTATATATTCAAGCAGCAGCTACTTGATTAACATGTTTGGCTTCAAGCATTTTCTCATATTCCTCGATCGATCTAAAGAGCTCTGAGAAGTTTCCCTTACCGAAGCCTCCACATCCGCCCTTCTGATAAACTTGTCCATTTTCATCTTTGAGCATGCAACCGATTCTCTGAATAATTTCAATAAATATTGTTGGCCTGCAGAAAGCAATTACAATAATTGTCAAAACTTATCTTTTTTACTACACAAAAGTTGCAAAAGTTCAGTGATTACCACATAGGTCAGCAGCAAAGAGAAGTTTTACTGGAAGCAATATTTAGTTTTATTCGTTATCTTCGTAGCTTTTCTAGGTGTAGGTATAAGTCCTTTTGGTGCATCTTCATATGAACTGCTACCACGTCCAACTCGAAACCAAAGTTTTGTAATAGTCTACAAGCTTTACTGAACCATTAGGGGAGGTACTAAAATGAGGTTTCTGGCAT
Organism: Lycium barbarum; assembly: GCF_019175385.1. Lineage (NCBI taxonomy): Eukaryota > Viridiplantae > Streptophyta > Magnoliopsida > Solanales > Solanaceae > Lycium > Lycium barbarum. Next base: position 81,809,946 of record NC_083341.1, read on the forward strand.
GAAAACAAAGTTCTTGTTCTTTTCTTTTTCCTGTTTTTTTCATTTTCCACGCCAACGAGAACGAGCCAGCCAATTCCTTGTCTTTTTCCTAACAACTAAATTAAGCTACATGATGATAAATGCTATTCCCTACATTACTGTAGCAAATGTTGACCTGTTATTACTCTATGTGAGCAAGTCCCTGAATCGTTTTCCCCATCCCTTAACAAACTTACTTTTCAAAAGTTCTTTTTTTCTTGTGAATGCAGCCAAAATGTTAAAGAGTTCTTTCAGTCTCTCAGCACTATCTTTGTTTTATTTGCACATAGGCAGCTAGAAGAATCATTCTCACCTGTGCCTCTTTAAGAGTGGAAAATTCCAGATAGCCACAAAATGAATTTTAGTCAACAGACTGAAAGAAAGCTGAACCTAATGGGGTAGTGCTTCTGGAGTTTCATGCATAAGCATGATTCAATGAAGATAAGAAATTTATAATGGAAACCAGATTAGCATTTTGAAGCAGTTTACTTTGCTGAGGACCGAGAAGCATGATCTTAGCATAGATAATTTAGCTGACATTAAAGTTAAAGGCAAGGAGGTGGTGACACAAAATGGTACATTAAAAATGAGTAAATAGTTTTAATATTAGAGTGTTGACGACTTAGCCTTCTTCAATGAAAATGCTTCCCTAATAATCTGCAAATAGGGAATCTAAACGGCTAAACCACTCGGCAATCCACATTTTTGGTCACTGTGGTCCTAAAGCAATAGTATAGTTTCAAGGAGGTGGAATCTCCACTTGGTTAAGTTGTTATATTATTTTTTGGAGGGAGAGAGGACCACAGACAGTTATCTGGTTAGAGCAGAAAACGAGTTTTGCAAATGGCATCAAAAACCTCTTTCCATTAACCCCCCGCCCCCCCAAAAAAAAAAACACATCCCCCACCCTTCTCGGCGACTTCTCAACGTTGACATCTCAAAGCAGTAATAGAGCTCATTTTGAAGCATACAATTCAGTGTTAGATGCGGAAAGACGACATGCAACGAAATAAAAAGAAAATAAGATGCACAAAAGACGCCAAAATAACGGGCATCCAATATACTATGTAATGAAAGAAAGAACAAGATCCACTGTATAGTTTGTTTAGTTACCCAATAGTTTGAGCAAAAACAGTGCAGATAGATCATTGATACCAGAAAGTGATTCTGTAGGAATCCCAAGAATTAGGAGTGACTCCATGAACATGAACAAAACAGCTATGAAGCAAGAAATGGGCGAAAAAGCAAAGTGGTGCAAACATTCCTAGTTACCACACACTATGTGAATAACAAGGAAAGAGATTATACTACTGCGTGTTTCACATGATTCTTTTTTTTAGAAGTCAACATGAGATTGACCTACTTGGAGTTGCGTGAAGAATGTCCTTATCATGGAAAGGTGAGTTACTGTTCATGATATGCTAGAAAAAAACTAACACAAAGATCTATTATAGTTAACCAACACCATCACCAAACTGCTGCAAGGAACGTAACAAACCTGAGAATGCACACAAGTTTCTGCTGAACCCCACCAGTGGTTTAGTGGTAAAATAGTACCCTGCCACGGTACAGACTCCGATTTACTCCCTCTGGTGTAATCCTTCTTTAAAACAGCTTTTCGTCTCTCTAGCAAAGCGCCTTTCCTTAAAAAAAATAAAAAATAAATAGAACTCCTAAAGAACGTTTTTTATGAGAATAACTCCTAAGGAACATATTGACTGGATTTACCGACCTTCGTCCAAAATAGAGAATCTGAGCACCTAAATCACAATGAGGCTGGTCAAATAGGCCAGTGACAGAAACTGGCAGGAAATGTAATGGCAGCTTCTAGTTCCCCTACAGTTAAGCGTTGCTGTTTGATGCCTTACCGCTACTGGCTCACCCACATTTTCAGAGATCTCTTCACCATATTTCTTAATGAATCAATATACACCAACTCCTAAACCCTAATTCTTTCCGCTTGACCTAAACATATATGAACTTAACTATTCTGCGGACACTCAACTCTCGACACTTTCTACAACAAGAATCAATTTCTCATGCTCCAGGTTTCGAAACTCCAAACACTCAGCTCTACTAAGGTTCCTGTGGGCATTCTCCATTAGGAGAAGCAGCTATAACATCACGAGACCAACCACAAGTTTCTATTAGACACCAGTCACTCCATACCGAGTCCCTAAAATGATAGAATACTTCCAAAGTAAATCCATTCTGCAACACCTCTTCAGCTAATATTTTGGTGCTTAACAAAAATTTCTATCGGCTTTCAAGCAAACAACCTCACTAATCTTGAAATTCGATCTTCAAATTATGCTTAATAGTCACGACAAAAGAAACCAACACTCCCAGAAACAATCTAGGATTAGATATTTCTCATTAGCAGATTTGTTTTACAAAAACGGAGAATAAGTTATTTAGCAACATAAATATAACATTGCTCAAAATTTATAACACCCACAATATAAACTTAAAGACCACCTGCAGGTGCTTTTCATAGTAGACTTGGATGAATAACCAGAAAAACGAGTACTCAACCTACAACAACCAGCTAACCTTACATGAAAAATTTATTTAGCTGTCAGTATCTATAACTTAAGATTATTAAAATGCATTAAGATAGTCTAGTTGATACTTGATAGGTAATTTAATAAGAGTCGAGGTAAAAAAGAGTGATAGCATACCTGTCTCCCACAGGCTTGGTGAATATCTGAAGCAAAGTCCCCTGATCATCCCTATCCACCAAGATTCCCAAATCTTTGCATGCCTGGATTTGTTCGTCACTGAGTACATCCCCAGCCCTACTCTTCAAATTCTTATAATAAGTAGGTGGAGGCGAAGGCATGAATTCAAATCCCCCAACTCCGCTCCTTTGCCTCATTTCCTTCAAAGTTCTGAATATATCCTCTGTAACCAAAGCTAAATGTTGCACTCCTGCCCCTTCATTATGCTCTAAGTAAGTCTGAATTTGACTCTTCCTTTTGGTTCCATACACCGGCTCATTCAGCGGAAGCAACACAGTTTCGTCATTGTTTGCCAACACCACCGAGTTCAATCCGCTCTCAGCAGTCCCAACATCTTCAGCTGTGAACTCAGCGAATTCATGAAACCCAGTAAAGCGCTTGATGTAATCCACTACAGGTCCCAGCTCTGGCACATTCCCAACGGCGTGGTCAAGCTGGCGAATCCCATAATCTAGTTCCTTGTAGGATGCCGTTTCATCCATGGCCTCGAAACCTGTAGTACATATTGATAAATAAATAGAAGTGTTCATCTCTAGCTACTTATGCTTTTAGATAAGGCAGTTCAAATGAATTAAAACAGGAACAATTCTTACCACCATTCATGAAAATAAATAATTTCACCTACTTGGTACAAAATATATCAGGCATAATGTGCTCCGGACATAAATAAATGAACAAGCCAACAAAAACAAATAAACGAATGTGATTGATAAGTCGATTTATTAAAGCAAACATAAATAGATAAAAGTGCTCTGTAAATGGATTGAGGAAACAAATTATGTCTTACTATCACTCATCAACAGGAAAAAGAAAAAGTACTTTAACGTATTGCATGGTAATAGACAGCAGAGGCAGATTTATGTGGATGGATGGGGATGCCACGGCACCCGGACCGCTCGACTGAAACTTGGTATATATATGTGGATATGTATAAGAAATGAAATATATATAAGTCTTGCCACCCCCAAGAACAAAAGAGTGAAAAGTGCCACTGGCAAAGGGCATTTGCCATAACCTGCCACTCTTGCGACTGATGGTCGAACCTGCGTGCAGTACCATTTTGCATGTTTTTTTTTTCCTTGTGCACGCTTCAGCTCTACACTTTTTCAGTTTTTGTATCTTTAATTCTTTTAACTTGCTATTCTTTGTTAATCCAAATTAACTCTTTTATGCTTTAATTAATTCTTGGCTCTTTTTACTTCCTCTTTCTTTAAGTATTAATCTCTTTATGCGTGCATTGAGTGCGTATCCTATATCAATGAGTACTAATTTTAAAATGTCACATAAATATTAAAAAATATATATGTAAATCGTAAATTTCAAAATTTTAAAACAAATTCAAGTTTTAAAATGATGAATACTATTATGTTAAGAGTTTTCAAATTTAAAGGTTGCTTTGATCTTTCCGCAACGTTCGCGCTTATGGAAGATGAGTGGGTTGAAGCTACAATTTTAACTCTTTCTACACTATATATCTACAAGAATACACCAGGAAAATAGAGTATGAATCTATTGAGATAACGGTATTAGATGGTTTATAGAGGTTCAGATTTTTAACGTACAAAATCTTTATTTTTCTCAAAGTTTTAGAGGATAAGGCCTCTTACTCCTACAAAAAAAAAAAAAACAAAAGGGCCGCTTAGGCATCGTTAACCGATATCTGCATATTCGTTCGATTTGTCTATATTAATCGAAATAGATAAATGACCCGAACCGTAACTCAATTTTGAAGAAACCGACCCGTTTACCCTATTTGAACGGTGTGGCACCCCGAACCTTTAAATCCTGGATCCGTCTCTGATAGACAAACAACATAAAATAATTTTTTCAATATCATTTAAAAGATACATGCACACAATCATTCATAATAAGGGAGATTTATAACTTAAAATTCATTACGTTAAATACTCCCTCTTCCTCTGCTTCAACGAAAGATTGATTTTTGAAACGTGTATCTGAAAATATGTCAATGATATTTGTGTTGCTATAAATCATTTTATTATAGAAAGTTTAAGTTATATTATTTCTAAATAGAAAGATGAATATTTTTTGGAACTAAAAGAAAAGTGTTTCAAGATAAAATGGGACAGATGGAATAACAAATAAGTTAACTGAAGTATTTTAACAAGTTACGAGTTAAAATAAGTTAAAATACACTGACAATATAAATATTCTTTATATAAAACATACGATGTATATAAGTTAAATTCCACATCTAATATAGTAGTACTTCCTTTGTCCCGATGTATATCAATGGCACTGTTCGAATTTTGCGAGTCAAACTTTTTAATTTGACCATGAATTTGGAGATAAAATCTTTAAGTTTTACAAAATAAAAGTTATATATTTCGAAAAGTAAAAAAGTACTATTAAGTCACAACAATTAAAAATTCAATTATGAAAAAACTCTCGGTCAAGAAAAACTCATTTGATTCTCAAAATCATACCGATGTCATATAAATTGGGACGGAAAAATCCCTTTTCCCAATTTATGTGGATCAGTTTGAATTTGAAGAGTCAAATAGTTTATTTCTGATTTTAAATTTGGACGTGGAATCTTGAAATTTCTTGAAATAAAATTTTCATATTTAAAAATTAAGTAAAAAATATTATAAGCCACAATAATTGATAATTCAAAATATTTAAAAAATATATAAAAAGATATCAAAGTGTCCCCTAAATTGTACGGAGCGAATACATTTTTTCTGTAAACTCCATATCGAATACAGTAGAGTAATAAAAGTGGACAGCACGTTGGGAGGGTCAGAAAAGATAAATTCACCAAACCTGGGAGGAAAACGAGGCTGTCCGCATCTTTAAGATAACTCACAAACCGCAAAACGACGTCGCCGTATAGGTGGACTTCCGCCACAGCCACGTGTTCATCAATCGTTACAGGTTCATACCGTGGTTTCGCTCCACGTGAAACACTAGCGGAGAACGCCGTGTAGGCATTCTTCACTTCCAAAGCAAGTGCACGGACACCGAGTCCGTGAGTTGCCGTGAAATCCCTGTCGGCAGACGTGTCAAATTAGTTAAAATCAAAGCTCAGCCTATTTCAGAAAAATTAAAATAATATTTTAATTATTTATCTTTATCTAATGATTTATAGCCGTATAAATTTTATGTGACACGGTCAATAAGTTCTTAAGGAAAGTATATACTCCTCTATTTTAATTTATGTGAACTTATTTAACTGGACACGACATTTAAGGAAGAGTGAAGATTTTTAAAACTTATGGTTCAAAATACATCTTGAATATTGTGTAACTGTAAATCATTTCATAAATTGAATTTGTTTTCAAATTGGAAAAGAAGTCGTTCATTTTGGCACGAACTAAAAAAATAAATTCACATAAATTAAAATAAAGGATATAATTAATTTTGACTATAAATCAACCCAATTTTATATATATTCATGATAAAGAAAAACATTACACTCCGTCTCAATTTATATGATATTATTTAACTAGGTGCAGAATTTTACAAAAAACAATTAACACTTATGGTCTAAAATAAGTGTTTGATTGTAAATGTGAAAAACAAAATAGAAAGTGTGTCACACGAGTTGACAGGGAGAGAGTAAATTTATTAGGCTACAAAATTATAGACAAATAAAGCAATTAAAAGTTAGTTTCAGTCCAACCATGTAACCCCGAGTAATTTTTGAACGGGTTAATAACCTACTCATTTATTAACTTTTATTAACTCAGCCTATTTTAGCCGCCAAATTCAGCCTAATCCTCAACGTGCCGTTCTGACACCTCTTACCTGTGAGTGGATGTAGAGAAACTTGGGATGGCTGCAGATGACGGCGTTGAAATAGAAGGCGAATAAGGAGCAGTGAAGACGAACTGGAGCCCACCAGAAACGGAACGGAGGAGATAAGTAGCATGAACAGAGTTACCAGTTGAAAGGTCAGATTTAGCTGCAATTGGCATTCCAAGTGACCAAGAAAAACGACGAGCTGTATTTGTAGCATCACCACACCAAAATTCAATGTGATGGAAACGTTTAACGGAGAAGAAATCTGAACAGGGATTGATACGAGTGAAGTTCTTGAATCCAACTAGCTTGAAGGTATCTTTGCCCATCGTTGTTTGTGTGATGGTGTTTTAGTCTGTTTTTATTTTCTCTTTTTGTGTTCTGAAGTGAACTGAACGGGTATTAGGAATTTAGGATATATGTTTTTTAAAGAGATTCTGGGGTGGTAAAAATTTGAAGTTAAAGGATTTTTGGTCTTGGAATGAAGATAGAGTTGACACGTGTACAATAATGGTTTCCTACGTCTCTTCTAATTATTTTATGTTTTGTGGATTTAATTCATGGAGGAAAAGAATTTCTTTTTCAAGGAGGAAATTACTCGGGAAAAGCTAATCTCTATTTCAACAAATAAGTTATACGTTGATCGAATTAATTTATTTTACGTGTTTGGCAAACATTTCAATAGTAAATAGTTGAACTGCTTATTAAGTCAAACTCAACTAAAAATATAAGTTAGTGAAATTCTTGAATCCCACTGGCTTGAAGGTAGCGGTTGAGGTGGCGGTGGTGGTGATGAGAATTTCTTTGCCCCTGCCTGTTTGTTTGATGGTATTTTAGACTTTTTTTTTTTTTTTTTTGTGACAGAAATATAATGTTAAGATGTTATGAGTAGTTTATAGTTTAAATAGATTCTGGGGTGCTAAAATTTGAAGTGGGATTTTTGTATTGGAATGAAGATTAATAGTCTGTTTGGTCAAGCTTTTAAAATAAATTTATTTTGAACAATATATTTTTTTTTAAATGCTTTTCAAAAAAGTATTTTTGACTAAAAGTAATTTCTGTTTGGCCTATTAATTTAAAAAATACTTTTGAACAATAATTAGTGTGGCAAAGTTTTTAAAAAGTGCTTCTAACTATATTTTTCTCAAAAGTGTTTTTCAAAATAGTGTTTTTGGGCAAAAACTATTTTTTTAGTCTCTGAAAAACTGCTTCTGCTACATTTGATAAGGGAGTTCAAGAAAAAGAGATTGGATGAAAAATGGTTAAAAAATGTTGTTATAAAGAATCGAACTCACAACCATAGACTCAATAATAGGCACCTCAACCGCTGGGCTGAGTTTTCCAAAATTTTCAGGGAATGCAACATTAATATTTATACATGAATTAAAACATTAACCTCATATATATAGTGCAATTTTCCGATGAAGGGGGTTCGATTGACACCCCTTACACCAGGGGCGGATGCACCAATAGCCGAGGGTGTTCACCCGAACACCCTCGGCAAAAAATTACAGTGTATATATAGGGTAAATTTTCTGTATTTATGTGCATATATTAACTTTTGAACACCCTCAGCAAAAAATTACAATGTATATTTAGCTTCTTCTTTTTTCCGAACACCCTGAATGAAAATCCTAGATCCGCCACTGCCTTACACCCCTATAATTCCGCCCCTGAATATATGAAGTGAACTGAACCGGTATTAGTACATATTTTTTGGCAGAAAAATTTGAATTTGAAGTGAAGGATTTTGGTATTGGAATGAAGATGGAGTTAACACGTGGACAAGAATAGTTTCACGCGTCTCTTCCAATTACTTTATGTTTTGTGGATTTAATTCAAGAAAGAAAAGAAATTTTTTTCAAGGAAGAAACTACTCGGGAAAAAATTATCTCTATTTGAATAAATCCAAATATAAATAATAGGGTGTTTGGCTAAGCTTATAAGTTGGTTAAATCGATTCATGGTACACGTTTGGTAAACACTTGAACAGTTGAACTTCTATCAAGTCAAGTATTTATAAGTCAAACTCAGCCAAAAAGTCATAAGTTAGTGATCTCAATTTATGATTGTTCAGCTTATAAGCAATTTGGTTGACCAAATTTTAAAATATTTTATCCTTAATATTTTTCAATTCTCAATTTTTTTTCAAAATAAAATTTCAATCTTTCTCTTTACTTTGTATTCATCGTTCATCTTTTCTTTACAAAAATGGTTTTCAGTTTATTATATTGGGTAGCAAAAAAAAAAAAGTAAGGGTGTGTTTGTCATTTTAATAATAAAAAAAAACAATTTATCAACATCTTTTTACCACTCCTATTAACTATTTATTATTAATTTCAGCACTTTTGTCTAAACGCATAATTTATTATTTATAAATTAATTTCAGCATGCCATTACAATGAGCTAACCTCAAAATTAGTTTAGACCGCATAAACTAACATTGTTTACCAAAAAAAGAAAAATAATTTGAGAGGAAATACTGTCACGTGGATATGAATACAAATTTTGGATAATGATGTGCAGCTAATGAGCTTTGGCTGGTAGTTCTCGTTGCATTCAATACGCAAACGCAAGCACGCAACGTAAACGAGTTAATGGGTGATTTATGTTTGACAAGTGGTTCCTAATATCACTTTTATTTCTTTTAGCACTATAATATTACTTAATTATTATCATTTTTCTTAAAAAAATACTAAACATTACAAAACCCTTCTTCTCTTCTAGTTGGCATGTCATATCACATTAATTTTTTTAAAATTAATTTATGAAATAATTTTAAATACCTCCCTCCAAATTTATCTTGATAACACTTAGTTCCCTTGTGGTTTGAGATATTTACGCTAACCTCTCTTATTTCGATTTTTGTAACCAAACTTGTTTAAATAATAAAAAAATCTATATATTTCAAATTTACCCTTTTATAACTTAATTATGGGAACAATATTTCATAATAGCTTTCTCCCCTAAAATTGTTAGGTATTATTTTAATAGTTAGGCTAAAAAATTTTAAACTATCTTATATCTAAATAATAAATCCTAAATTCTAGTGTTAATGTAATATCACTATGACAAATTCTACATTCTAGTGTTACGGTAATATTTCGCTTTGTTCTTATAATCATGTTATTAATAACAATATTTAGGCTAAAATGAGCACATCTCGCTTTTACTATTTATAGGGTGAGATGAATAATCCACTTTTTAAATTCTTATAGTTGTATAACTGCAATAACTTTTAAACTAATTGTTTTGGTAGAAGGAGCATAATCACATCTACGAAAAAGGGTTAGAAATTGCATATACAACGTGAGACTTTAAAAATAATCAATGAAGCAATATGAAGCCCAAGCTTTTTGAATCAATTTTCATATCACAGTTGTTTAATTTCATGTTTTAGCATTTGAGATTAAAATTTTCAAGCACAACAAAAAAAAAAACTAGCACTTTACCTATAAAATTAGATATTTATAAATTAGGAAAAATCTTACGATCAATGAGAAGCTATTATTATCAAAAGGTTAAACATTATAAATAAGGTTACAAAGGGTATGTAAATTTTAGTATTTAAAATTAGTTTGGTTACAAAATAATCAAAATAAGGGAGGCTAGTGTAAAGGGAACTAAGTGTCATACAGACAAATTTGGAGGGAGGTCTTTGAAAGTATTTCATAAGTTTATTAGTAAAAAATAAAATTTTAACGTGACATGGCATGCCAATTGGGAGAGAAAGAGGTTTTGTAATGTTTAGTATTTTTTGAGGAAAATGATGATAGTTGAGTGATATTCTAGTCCTAAAAATAAAATAAAAGTGATATTAGGAGGCAGGGGCGAATCTAGCCTATTAAGTGGGCGTTCAATTGAAACCCCAATATTGGACACGGAGTATAAATTTATATGTAAAAAATTATTAAAAATTGTATATATAGTAGATATGAAACCATAACTTTTAAAGTATTGTTGGGTTTAATACATAGGTTGAATGGGAAATAGAGGGAAAAGAAGTGGAGGGAAAATGAGTTGTCCCCTTTTGCTTTATGAAATAAGCATTTGCCCTCATAGGTGGTGGAAAGAAAAGTTCTCATACTTAAAAGTAGAAGCACTCCTTCTTGTTGCTAAAAGGGTCAAGAAGAGGGTCTCCCCTCGCGCCGTCGTCGTCGCTCGGCTTCGGCTTCGGCTTTGGCTTTGGATGATTTGGATTTGGTCAAATGATTTGATTGATAATCTTTTTGGACCAAAATTCCTTTAATTTTAATTTAATTAATTATTTCCAGATCCTGACCAGTTAGTGACCCGGATCCGCGTGTCTGACCCGCGACCCGTTTCATTCCCGGATTAATTTAAATTTCCCTCCGTTTTATTTTTAAAACGAATATTTTCTGAAAGGTTGCAAACCTTTCTGAAAAGCTGCAAACCTCTTCCCAACCAGTGCATTAATGGTTATAAATTCCAGTTAATATTCAGATTATTACTTACGAATTTTCTGATATTTTTCTATTCTTCTACTCTCTTAAAAGTTTACTTTTGTGTGATATACTGCCGTTAAGTGGTTCGCCTGACATCGGAGTTTTTGGTACCAACACATCGGTGAGTGAAATCCTTCTATCTTGGGAGGAAATATTCCACATTCAACCTCGGGTACTTGAAGGGAATAATTTCCTTAAGGACACACTGTGCATTCAGTGGGCTGGATTTTCTGTTCCTTAAAAATATTTTCGTATACTCTTTCTGATTATTTTTCCAGATTCTGTTTTACATTGGTTTATACTTTCTGATTTTGTAAAGTTACTGATTTCTGGAAATATTGCTAAGTTACTGTTTCGTAATACAGATTGATAACAAATATAATGAGTGTTCAATACTAAAATTCTTAATATTGAACCCATAAAATCTAAATCCTGGATCCGCCACTATTGGGAGGCAATTGTCAAAACATGGGTCACCTTTTAGGGAATCCAACATAAACCAATCAATGTGCATGTCTTTCACGAGTAGTTTGGTGTTAGCCGTGCCCGTGGGTGATCGTTTCAAAAAGCTAATTCAAAAGTTCCACTCTGTTTGGATGGTTGTTACCCATGGACCATGGTCCCGTAATGTACAATATCGTATTGTATAGTATCATAATATATTGTAATGAATACAATGTTTGAATAGACTGTATCGTTTGTTTTTATTTAATAACTTTTTTATTATTTGATTTAACGGTAAGGTATTGTATAATAACATCTAAGTTTGCTAAAACATCCTTAACCCTTAATTACAAACTAGTAGTTTATATATATTAATAAAATACTAAGATAAAGAATAATGAGGAAATAGGTGGTGGGTGGTGGAGGTGGGGGTTGGTTGGGGGGGGGGGGGGGTGGGGGTTTGGAGGTGCGTGGGTGGGGTTGGGTATAATGAGGAAATGAAATACGTAGTCATGCAAAAATTACCAAATCCGTGATTATAAATATTGACTTTTTCATGGTTATATAACCACGGAATTACGAAATAGGTTACAAACACCATACAACATATTTAAGAACAATGAAAACAAACATGATTTTATAGAAAATAATACAATAATGAACCACGGGAAACAACCATCCAAAGAGGGGTTTAGAGTTGATGTGAACTTAAACTATGATTAATATATTATATATAACATTCTTAAAATTTTATTTACAGACATAAGCATAATTCGATCTATAAATTGTTGATTCAGTTAAATTCGTTCTATAAATTGTTGATTCAGTTAAATTCGTTATACATGTATTTCTGGTGACAGTAGAACAGTTTAGCATGTGTATACTAAATGTGTCGTAACGCTTATCCTAGGAAATCGTTGTCCTTGACAGATATGGATAGCTTGGATAACCTTCTCAAGTAATAATACAACTAAACGTATCGTGTCGTACTCATCCAAGGAAATAGTATGTCAATAGCTTAGGACTTCAATTCGATTTATTCATCTTTGTTTCCTTGCAGTAAAGTGATACACTATTAAACATAAAAAAAGCTATTGCTAGATTTCATGTCAACAGTCTGGCAAATAAGACAGCACGTGGTACATCTCTCATGCATTTTTTGTTGACTTATTTCGCTTATTTTCGTGTTCTTATTTCTTTCTCAAGGTAAAAATTGCTGGGTTTAGGCTTAGTATAAATGAGAAATGGGGGGAAATAAAAATTTAAACAAAATTCTTTTTGGATCGAAACTTTATCTCTCATTGATTAAAAAGAGGAAAGATTTTGCTTATATACAGAAGCACAACTTTTGGCTCTTAAATGATTGAGAAGAAGACAAGTCTCGCGTCGTCGCCATGGCTCGCTCGGCTTCAACTTTGACCAAATAATTTGATTGATTGATACTCGTATTTTTCCTTCCAAAAAACACATGGTCTTTTACATAAAGGCAACATTTTCAAATGGACATTTTTCACACTACTTAAACTCCAAATCGTGGCTATAAATACGAATTTGTTGAAATTTTCTTCTATATTCTTCTTACAATTAAAGTAGAGTCTTTGTGTGGTTCGTGATTGTCTTCAAGTTCAGTGAAGTTATTGGTGCTTGAGGTACCATATTCCGATAATAGGTATACTCATTCTATCTTGGGAGGAAATAATCCAATACCCCGCGTACAATGAGACCGGAACCAAAATGCCCCCCAAAAAATCATTTTGAACCAAAATACCCCAACAAAAAAAATAGATACAAAACTACCTTTAGCGCAGTATTTTACTGCGCTAATGCAGTTCACGGAGACGGAGCCGTTAACTGCTTTAGCGCAGTATTTTACTGCGTTATATAAAAAAATAATAATTCTATAACACAGTAAAATACTGCGTTATAGAAACAGTACCAATTTTTTTTTTCTATAACGCAGTATTTTACTGCGTTATAGAAACAGTACCAAAAAATAAATAAAATTGACCGACTTTATTTTTTGCAACACTTAGTGTTATTTTCCATACTTTGCCCAATGATTAGTCGTGTGTCAAGCCTCCGAAACGTCAATATTTTATATAGAACATGATATTTTTTTCTGCGTACAATAATGTAGGCCCAATACCTCAAGGATACGTAGACGTTCGAATAATCGTTTTATTGGTTGAACAGGTGCCCAATAGTAAGTTTTGTTTGAAAATACTTAGTGTTTTTTCCATACTTTGACCAACGATTAGTCGTGTGTCAAGACTCCGAACCGTCAATATTTTATATAAAACCTGATATTTTTTTCTGCGTACAATAATGTAGGGCCAATATATCAAGGATACGTAGACGTTCGGATAATCGTTTTATTGGTTGAACAGGTGCCCAATAGTAAGTTTTGTTTGAAAAAACTTAGTGTTTTTTCCATACTTTGAACAACGATTAGTCGTGTGTCAAGACTTCTAAACGCCAATATATTATGTAGAACCTGATATTTTTTTCTGCGTACAATAATGTAAGCCCAACACATCAAGGATATGTAGACGTTCAGATAGTCATTCTAGGGGTTGAACAGGTGCCCGAAGTAAGTTTTGTTTGAAAAAACATAGTGTTTTTCCATACATTGACCAACGATTAGTCGTGTGTCAAGACTACGAAACGTCAATATTTTATATAGAACCATATATTTTTTTCTGCGTACAATAATGTAAGCCCAATACATCAAGGATACGTAGACGTTCGGATAGTCGTTTTAGGGGTTGAAAAGGTGCCCGAAGTAAGTTTTGTTTGAAAAAACTTAGTGTTTTTTCCATACTTTGACCAACGATCAGTCGTGTGTCAAGACTCCAAAACGTCAATATTTTATATGGAACCTGATATTTTTTTCTGTGTACAATAATGTAGGCCCAATACCTCAAGGATACGTAGACGTTCGGATAGTCGTTTTATGGATTGAAAAGGTGCCCAATAGTAAGTTTTGTTTGAAAAAACTTAGTGTTTTTTCCATACTTTGACCAACGATTAGTCGTGTGTCAAGACTCCGAGACGTCAATATTTTATATAGAACCTGATATTTGTTTCTGCCTACAATAATGTAGGCCCAATACGTCAAGGATACGTAGACGTTCGGATAGTCGTTTTAGGTGTTGAAAAGGTGCCCAACAGTAAGTTTTGTTTGAAAAAACTTAGTGTTTTTTCCATACTTTGAACAACGATTAGTCGTGTGTCAAGACTTCTAAACGTCAATATATTATGTAGAACCTGATATTTTTTTCTGCGTACAATAATGTAAGCCCAACACATCAAGGATACGTAGACGTTCGGATAGTCGTTTTAGGGGTTGAAAAGGCGCCCGAAGTAAGTTTTGTTTGAAAAAACTTAGTGTTTTTTCCATACTTTGACCCACGATTAGTCGTGTGTCAAGACTTCGAAATGTCAATATTTTATATAGAACCTGATATTTTTTTCTGCGTACAATAATGTATGCCCAATACATCAAGGATATGTAGACGTTCGGATAATCGTTTTAGGGGTTGAACTGGTGCCCGAAGTAGTTTTGTTTGAAAAAAGTTAGTGTTTTTTCCATACTTTGACCCACGATTAGTCGTGTGTCAAGATTCCGAAACGTCAATATTTCATATAAAACCTGATATTTTTTTCTGCGTACAATAATGTAAGCCCAATACATCAAGGATACGTAGACGTTCGGATAGTCGTTTTTGGGGTTGAAAAGGCGCCCGAAGTAAGTTTTGTTTGAAAAAACTTAAGTGTTTTTTCCATACTTTGAACAACGATTAGTCGTGTGTCAAGACTTCTAAACGTCAATATATTATGTAGAACCTGATATTTTTTTATGCGTACAATAATGTAAGCCCAACACATCAAGGATATGTAGACGTTCGGATAGTCGTTTTAGGGGTTGAACAGGTGCCCGAAGTAAGTTTTGTTTGAAAAAACTTAGTGTTTTTCCATACATTGACCAACGATTAGTCGTGTGTCAAGACTCCGAAACGTCAATATTTTATATAGAACCTGATATTTTTTTCTGCGTACAATAATGTAAGCCCAATACATCAAGGATACGTAGACGTTCGGATAGTCGTTTTAGGGGTTGAAAAGGCGCCCGAAGTAAGTTTTGTTTGAAAAAACTTAGTGTTTTTTCCATACTTTGACCCACGATTAGTCGTGTGTCAAGACTTCGAAATGTCAATATTTTATATAGAACCTGATATTTTTTTCTGCGTACAATAATGTATGCCCAATACATCAAGGATATGTAGACGTTCGGATAATCGTTTTAGGGGTTGAACTGGTGCCCGAAGTAGTTTTGTTTGAAAAAAGTTAGTGTTTTTTCCATACTTTGACCCACGATTAGTCGTGTGTCAAGATTCCGAAACGTCAATATTTCATATAAAACCTGATATTTTTTTCTGCGTACAATAATGTAGGGCCAATATATCATGGATACGTAGACGTTCGGATAATCGTTTTATTGGTTGAACAGGTGCCCGAAGTAAGTTTTGTTTGAAAATACTTAGTGTTTTTTCCATACTTTGACCTACGATTAGTCGTGTGTCAATACTCCGAAATGTCAATATGTTATATTGAACCTGATATTTTTTTCTGCATACAATAATGTAGGCCCAATACGTCAAGGATTCGTAGACATTCGGATAGTCGTTTTAGGGGTTGTACAGGTGCCCGAAGTAAGTTTTGTTTGGAAAAACGTAGTGTTTTTTTCATTTATTGACCAACGATTAGTCGTGTGTCAAGACTCCGAAAAGTTAATATTTTATATAGAACCTGATATTTTTTTCTGCGTACAATATTGTAGGCCCAATACCTCAAGGATACGTAGACGTTTGAATAGTCGTTTTAGGGGTTGAACGCGTGCCCGAAGTAAGTTTTGTTTCAAAAAAGTTAGTGTTTTTTCAATACTTTGACCCACGATTAGTCGTGTGTCAAGATTCCGAAACGTCAATATTTCATATAAAACCTGATATTTTTTTCTGCGTACAATAATTTAGGCCAATATATCAAGGATACGTAGACGTTCGAATAATCGTTTTATTGGTTGAACAGGTGCTCGAAGTAAGTTTTGTTTGAAAATACTTAGTGTTTTTTCCATACTTTGACCAACGATTAGTCGTGTGTCAAGACTCCGAACCGTCAATATTTTATATAAAACCTGATATTTTTTTCTGCGTACAATAATGTAGGGCCAATATATCAAGGATACGTAGACGTTCGGATAATCGTTTTATTGGTTGAACAGGTGCCCAATAGTAAGTTTTGTTTGAAAACACTTAGTGTTTTTTCCATACTTTGAACAACGATTAGTCGTGTGTCAAGACTTCTAAACGTCAATATATTATGTAGAACCTGATATTTTTTTCTGCGTACAATAATGTAAGCCCAACACATCAAGGATATGTAGACGTTCAGATAGTCATTCTAGGGGTTGAACAGGTGCCCGAAGTAAGTTTTGTTTGAAAAAACATAGTGTTTTTCCATACATTGACCAACGATTAGTCGTGTGTCAAGACTCCGAAACGTCAATATTTTATATAGAACCATATATTTTTTTCTGCGTACAATAATGTAAGCCCAATACATCAAGGATACGTAGACGTTCGGATAGTCGTTTTAGGGGTTGAAAAGGTGCCCGAAGTAAGTTTTGTTTGAAAAAACTTAGTGTTTTTTCCATACTTTGACCAACGATCAGTCGTGTGTCAAGACTCCAAAACGTCAATATTTTATATGGAACCTGATATTTTTTTCTGTGTACAATAACGTAGGCCCAATACCTCAAGGATACGTAGACGTTCGGATAGTCGTTTTATGGATTGAAAAGGTGCCCAATAGTAAGTTTTGTTTGAAAAAACTTAGTGTTTTTTCCATACTTTGACCAACGATTAGTCGTGTGTCAAGACTCCGAGACGTCAATATTTTATATAGAACCTGATATTTGTTTCTGCCTACAATAATGTAGGCCCAATACGTCAAGGATACGTAGACGTTCGGATAGTCGTTTTAGGTGTTGAAAAGGTGCCCAACAGTAAGTTTTGTTTGAAAAAACTTAGTGTTTTTTCCATACTTTGAACAACGATTAGTCGTGTGTCAAGACTTCTAAACGTCAATATATTATGTAGAACCTGATATTTTTTTCTGCGTACAATAATGTAAGCCCAACACATCAAGGATACGTAGACGTTCGGATAGTCGTTTTAGGGGTTGAAAAGGCGCCCGAAGTAAGTTTTGTTTGAAAAAACTTAGTGTTTTTTCCATACTTTGACCCACGATTAGTCGTGTGTCAAGACTTCGAAATGTCAATATTTTATATAGAACCTGATATTTTTTTCTGCGTACAATAATGTATGCCCAATACATCAAGGATATGTAGACGTTCGGATAATCGTTTTAGGGGTTGAACTGGTGCCCGAAGTAGTTTTGTTTGAAAAAGGTTAGTGTTTTTTCCATACTTTGACCCACGATTAGTCGTGTGTCAAGATTCCGAAACGTCAATATTTCATATAAAACCTGATATTTTTTTCTGCGTACAATAATGTAAGCCCAATACATCAAGGATACGTAGACGTTTGGATAGTCGTTTTAGGGGGTGAAAAGGCGCCCGAAGTAAGTTTTGTTTGAAAAAACTTAGTGTTTTTTCCATACTTTGACCCACGATTAGTCGTGTGTCAAGACTTCGAAATGTCAATATTTTATATAGAACCTGATATTTTTTTCTGCGTACAATAATGTATGCCCAATACATCAAGGATATGTAGACGTTCGGATAATCATTTTTGGGGTTGAACTGGTGCCCGAAGTAGTTTTGTTTGAAAATATTTAGTGTTTTTTCCATACTTTGAGCAACGATTAGTCGTGTGTCAAGACTTCTAAACGTCAATATATTATGTAGAACCTGATATTTTTTTCTGCGTACAATAATGTAAGCCAACACATCAAGGATATGTAGACGTTCAGATAGTCGTTTTAGGGGTTGAACAGGTGCCCGAAGTAAGTTTTGTTTGAAAGAACTTAGTATTTTTCCATACATTGACCAACGATTAGTCGTGTGTCAAGACTCCGAAACGTCAATATTTTATATAGAACCAGATATTTTTTTCTGCGTACAATAATGTAAGCCCAATACATCAAGGATACGTAGACGTTCGGATAGTCGTTTTAGGGGTTGAAAAGGTGCCCGAAGTAAGTTTTGTTTGAAAAAACTTAGTGTTTTTTCCATACTTTGACCAACGATCAGTCGTGTGTCAAGACTCCAAAACGTCAATATTTTATATGGAACCTGATATTTTTTTCTGTGTACAATAATGTAGGCCCAATACCTCAAGGATACGTAGACGTTCGGATAGTCGTTTTATGGATTGAAAAGGTGCCCAATAGTAAGTTTTGTTTGAAAAAACATAGTGTTTTTTCCATACTTTGACCAACGATTAGTCGTGTGTCAAGACTCCGAGACGTCAATATTTTATATAGAACCTGATATTTTTTTCTGCGTACAATAATGTAGGCCCAATACATCAAGGATACGTAGACGTTCGGATAGTCGTTTTAGGTGTTGAAAAGGTGCCCAATAGTAAGTTTTGTTTGAAAAAACTTAGTGTTTTTTCCATACTTTGAACAACGATTAGTCGTGTGTCAAGACTTCTAAACGTCAATATATTATGTAGAACCTGATATTTTTTTCTGCGTACAATAATGTAAGCCCAACACATCAAGGATATGTAGACGTTCGGATAGTCGTTTTAGGGGTTGAACAGGTGCCCGAAGTAAGTTTTGTTTGAAAAAACTTAGTGTTTTTCCATACATTGACCAACGATTAGTCTTGTGTCAAGACTCCGAAACGTCAATATTTTATATAGAACCTGATATTTTTTTCTGCGTACAATAATGTAAGCCCAATACATCAAGGATACGTAGACGTTCGGATAGTCGTTTTAGGGGTTGAAAAGGCGCCCGAAGTAAGTTTTGTTTGAAAATACTTAGTGTTTTTTCCATACTTTGACCCACGATTAGTCGTGTGTCAAGACTTCGAAATGTCAATATTTTATATAGAACCTGATATTTTTTTCTGCTTACAATAATGTATGCCCAATACATCAAGGATATGTAGACGTTCGGATAATCGTTTTAGGGGTTGAACTGGTGCCCGAAGTAGTTTTGTTTGAAAATATTTAGTGTTTTTTCCATACTTTGAGCAACGATTAGTCGTGTGTCAAGACTTCTAAACGTCAATATATTATGTAGAACCTGATATTTTTTTCTGCGTACAATAATGTAAGCCCAACACATCAAGGAAATGTAGACGTTCGGATTGTCATGGGAGGCTTTCCAGCCATGCCCCATGACCCCTTGGGCGCGCCCCACGGCGCCATGGCAAGCTTCTCAGCGCCCAGCGCCATGGACGGCCCCGTGGTCTCGGACGCCCCAAGTGACAAGGTTGCTTCTGCCTATCGTCACCCCATCAATGTCCCTCGTGCGCGCCCCTGCGCTGGCCGTGCCCCAACGCTTGCCCAGCACCCAGTGTCAATGCAGCCCTGCTACAGAAACGTCAATATTTCATATAAAACCTGATATTTTTTTCTGCGTACAATAATGTAGGGCCAATATATCATGGATACGTAGACGTTCGGATAATAGTTTTATTGGTTGAACAGGTGCCCGAAGTAAGTTTTGTTTGAAAATACTTAGTGTTTTTTCCATACTTTGACCTACGATTAGTCGTGTGTCAAGACTCCGAAATGTCAATATGTTATATTGAACCTGATATTTTTTTCTGCATACAATAATGTAGGCCCAATACGTCAAGGATTCGTAGACATTCGGATAATCGTTTTAGGGGTTGTACAGGTGCCCGAAGTAAGTTTTGTTTGGAAAAACGTAGTGTTTTTTTCATTTATTGACCAACGATTAGTCGTGTGTCAAGACTCCGAAACGTCAATATTTCATATAAAACCTGATATTTTTTTCTGCGTACAATAATGTAGGGCCAATATATCATGGATACGTAGACGTTCGGATAATCGTTTTATTGGTTGAACAGGTGCCCGAAGTAAGTTTTGTTTGAAAATATTTAGTGTTTTTTCCATACTTTGACCTATGATTAGTCGTGTGTCAAGACTCCGAAATGTCAATATGTTATATTGAACCTGATATTTTTTTCTGCATACAATAATGTAGGCCCAATACGTCAAGGATTCGTAGACATTCGGATAGTCGTTTTAGGGGTTGTACAGGTGCCCGAAGTAAGTTTTGTTGGGAAAAACGTAGTGTTTTTTTCATTTATTGACCAACGATTAGTCGTGTGTCAAGACTCCGAAACGTTAATATTTTATATAGAACCTGATATATTTTTCTGCGTACAATAATGTAGGCCCAATACCTCAAGGATACGTAGACGTTTGAATAGTCGTTTTAGGGGTTGAACGGGTGCCCGAAGTAAGTTTTGTTTGAAAAAAGTTAGTGTTTTTTCAATACTTTGACCCACGATTAGTCGTGTGTCAAGATTCCGAAACGTCAATATTTCATATAAAACCTGATATTGTTTTTTGCGTACAATAATTTAGGCCAATATATCAAGGATACGTAGACGTTCGAATAATCGTTTTATTGGTTGAACAGGTGCCCGAAGTAAGTTTTGTTTGAAAATACTTAGTGTTTTTTCCATACTTTGACCAACGATTAGTCGTGTGTCAAGACTCCGAAACGTCAATATTTTATATAAAACCTGATATTTTTTTCTGCGTACAATAATGTAGGCCCAATACCTCAAGGATACGTAGACGTTCGGATAGTCGTTTTATGGATTGAAAAGGTGCCCAATAGTAAGTTTTGTTTGAAAAAACATAGTGTTTTTTCCATACTTTGACCAACGATTAGTCGTGTGTCAAGACTCCGAGACGTCAATATTTTATATAGAACCTGATATTTTTTTCTGCGTACAATAATGTAGGCCCAATATATCAAGGATACGTAGACGTTCGGATAATCGTTTTATTGGTTGAACAGGTGCCCAATAGTAAGTTTTGTTTGAAAAAACTTAGTGTTTTTTCCATACTTTGAACAACGATTAGTCGTGTGTCAAGACTTCTAAACGTCAATATTTTATGTAGAACCTGATATTTTTTTCTGCGTACAATAATGTAAGCCCAACACATCAAGGATATGTAGACGTTCAGATAGTCGTTTTAGGGGTTGAACAGGTGCCCGAAGTAAGTTTTGTATGAAAAAACTTAGTGTTTTTCCATACATTGACCAACGATTAGTCGTGTGTCAAGACTCCGAAACGTCAATATTTTATATAGAACCAGATATTTTTTTCTGCGTACAATAATGTAAGCCCAATACATCAAGGATACGTAGACGTTCGGATAGTCGTTTTTGGGGTTGAAAAGGTGCCCGAAGTAAGTTTTATTTGACACCGCTTGCTCTCATTGTAATCAATTTTCATTAATGCAAACAAGCTCTCTTTCTTTCTCATTCTCAATTCACTTTTCTATTCTCTCAATTGCTCTTGACATTGGTTTTCCCGCACGGCACTGCCAGTCTCGTCTAGCGTGCGGAGGGGACCCCGGTTGGCGGACAACAACTTTGGAATCATCGGTTGCTTAGCCTTACGTCGCCCTTCCAAGAAGTCTCATGAAGGCGCCGCGTAACAGTTGGTATCAGAGCTTAGGCTCGACATCGGACGAGGGAACACGTTGCTATTGTCAGCATTTTCTGACCATGGTGAACCATGGAGACCGTCTCTTGATTTTGGAAACGACGGTCAACAGATTTCGACCCGTGACTTAAAAGGTGGAGGACCTGGACCGCAGGATGCGGCAGGCCGAGCAAGACATTGTAAACATTGCTACTGACACTGATGCAGCCGCACAGGCGGCTGCCACACAAAGAGATGAGGACCTAGCCCATAGGACTCAGGAGGCAGATCGACTGACTGCCATGCAAGTAACCATCGACAATTTGACTAATCAGCTCAATATTGTCAATGCTGCCTTACAAGGCCTACTCCGAGGAGGGGGCAATCCCATTGGGGGCGCGGCAAACATTGCCCCGGCACCCCAGAAACTCAAGATTCCTGAACCCAAGCCCTTCCAGGGCGCTCGAAATGCCAAAGAAGTGGAAAATTTCATCTTTGACATCGAACAGTACTTCGACGCTGTGGGAGAACTGGAAGAGCCCAAGAAGGTCGCAACTGCTGCCATGTATTTACAAGGCGACGCCAAACTTTGGTGGCGTGTTAAATATGAAGCCATTAAGGCGGGTGAGGATGCTCTTGAGACATGGGAGGAACTAAAAGCATCCATTCACTTACAGTTCTTCCCCGAGAATGTCGAGTATAATGCATGGAGGAAACTTCGGGAACTCAGGCAAACGAAGTCAGTCCGAGATTATGTCCGCGAGTTCTCCGCACTCATGTTGAACATAAGGCACATGGGCGGCAAGGACAAACTTTTCACGTTCATGGAAGGCTTGAAACCCTATGCCCGCATGGAAATACAAAGACAGAGGGTGGATTCCCTGCCCAAGGCCATCCAAGCTGCGGAATGCCTCAGTGACTACCAAGTGGATGCTCGAAAGGATAGACCTCAACCACCAACCCGTGGGGGATTCAAAGGGAGCCAATCATACAATGCTGGCCCCAGCAGAAGTGGGGGAGATCGTAGTGCAACCAAATCAAAAGGTTCTTCCTCAGGCAGCAATAGTGCTGCATCTCATAATAATGATCGGGGGCGGAAGCCCCCCTCAGGATGCCGTCATTGCGGCGGACCACATTGGAACAATGAATGCCCACAGGCACAAATGAACGCCCATCAAATTCTGGATGATGGGACGGACGATGATGATGATGCGGATCAGATAGAACCAATAGGTGCCTTCAATGCACTTGTTTGTTCTATTTCCGACGTTGTAAAAGGCACCAGTGCCGGCATATGCAAAAAGAAAGACCCAAGCTCAACTGCCAAGAAGGGAAAGACAAAGGCAGGCAATGGGCCTCCTCCCAGAAAGGAGAAGACCCTGATGTTTGTCGACTCGAGAGTAAATGGCAAACCTATTAAGGCCATGATAGACACAGGTGCTACGCACAACTACCTAGCCACCATAGAAGTAGAACGCCTTGGCCTAGTTGTTGGAAAGGGTAAGGGTCGTGTCAAAGCCATCAACTCGCCACCCCAATTGGTGGGTGGAATAGCCAAAGGAGTGCCGGTAAAGATGGGTCCTTATGAAGGCAAGTTCGACTTGCGGGTAGTGATCATTGACGATTTGATTTGATAGTGGGGTTGGAATTCATGAGGCAAACTAACATCATCCCCAAACCCTATGCGAACATGCTTCTGATAATGGGAGCAAACGGGGCCAAACCTTGCATTGTTCCGTGCACAACCATAAAGATGGCATCAAGAAATAGCTCTGCATTGCAGCTGAAGAAGGGGGTCCATCGACAAGAACCCACGTTCCTGGCTACCCTTTGCGTTGAGGAGATTGAGTCTTCTTCAGGCCCCATTCCAACGCCTGTGAAGGATCTCATGAAAGAGTTTGAGGATGTCATGCCACAAGACATGCCGAAGCGACTCCCGCCTAGGCGGACGGTCGATCATGAAATTGAACTGGTGCCGGGTGCGAAGCCACCTGCCCGCGCACCCTACAGAATGTCACAACCCGAGCTCACCGAGCTTCGGAGACAATTGACGGAGATGCTGGACACGGGGATCATCGTGCCCTCCAAATCGCCTTATGGGTCGCCTGTACTATTCCAAAAGAAACATGATGGTACCCTAAGGCTCTGTGTTAACTATCGAGCTCTCAACAAGATCACCGTGAAGAACAAGTACCCCATACCATTAATGGCAGACTTATTTGATAGACTGGGCGGCGCCACAGTGTTCACCAAAATAGACCTGAAGACAGGTTATTGGCAAGTACGCATTGCTGAAGGAGATGAGTCCAAGACGACATGTGTGACTAGATATGGCTCATTCGACTTCCTGGTCATGCCGTTCGGCTTGACCAATGCTCCAGCCACGTTTTGCACGCTAATGAACCAGGTCTTTTGAGAGTACATTGACGAATTTGTGGTAGTGTACCTGAACGACATTGTGGTGTATAGCAAAACGTTAGGCGAACACCTGGAGCACCTGAGGAAAGTCCTAACTCGGTTGCGAGAGCATGAATTGTACGTAAAGCTGTCCAAATGCTCCTTTGCACAAAAGCAGATTGACTTCCTCGGGTATGTTGTGGAAGAAGGTTGCATCAAGATGGACCAACAAAAGATCAAGGCTGTCACAGATTGGCCACCGCCCAAGGATGTCCATGCCTTGAGGGCGTTCCTCGGCCTATGCAACTTTTATCGACGGTTCGTCAAGAACTACTCCCTCATTGCATTACCACTGACAGAACTCCTCAAGAAGATCACACCTTGGGACTGGTCGCCAAAGAGAGCAGACGCTTTCAACTCACTAAAAGTGGCTATGTCTAGTAGCCCCGTGTTGGCCCTACCTGACCTGACCAAACCCTTTGAAGTAGAGACGGATGCCTCTGACTACGCCTTGGGCGGAGTCTTGCTACAAGAAGGGCACCCAGTGGCCTACGAGAGTCGGAAATTGAAGGATGCAGAGCGGCGTTATGCAGCTCACGAGAAGGAATTATTGGCTGTCGTCCACTGCTTGCGCCTTTGGAAGCAATATCTTATGGGATCCCCATTCGTGGTGAAGACAGATAACACGGCTGTTAGTCACTTCACGACCCAGCCAAACCTAAATGGTCGCCAGGCCAGATGGCAGGAGCTTCTAGCAGAATTTCACTTCAATCAGGAATACCGAAGTGGGAAGACCAATCATGTTGCGGATGCACTGAGTCGAAGGGCCGATCTAGCATCGGTGTACCTGCTTGCCACCCTTAGGGGGAGCAAGGTGGCTACTACCATAAAAGATCAAATCCAGGATCTTCTCACCAAGGACCTTTCGGCACAGTATTTGGTCGACTTAGCAGGTCAAGGAAAAACTCGCCAGTTTTACATGGAGGATGGTTTCCTGAAGGCAAAAGGAAACCGCCTCTATGTTCCTAAAGGAGGGGATTTGCGGAGAACTCTCCTGATGGAATGTCACGATACTCTATGGGCAGGCCACCCAAGATAAGAACGTACCATGGCATTGCTACGCCGTGCATACTATTGGCCCCAGATGGCAGATGATGTCGCTCAGTATGTGAAGACTTGCCTAGTATGTCAGAAAGATAAGTCTGACCGCTTGACACAAGCGGGCCTGTTGGAGCCATTGCCTGTCCCAAAGAGGCCTTGGGAAAGTGTCTCATTGGATTTCATCACTGGCTTACCCAAGGTTGGAGATCTCACGACTATCTTGGTCGTGGTTGATCGGTTTTCTAAGTATGCCACCTTTATTGCAGCACCCAAGTATATATCAGCAGAGGAGACAGCTCGACTCTTCTTCACCCATGTTGTCAAATATTGGGGTCTGCCCAAGGATATTGTTAGTGACCGCGACTCTCGCTTCACCAGCAACTTTTGGACCCAGCTCTTTAAGTGTTTGGGGTCTAAATTGAGTCACAGCTCGAGTTTTCAGCCGCAATCCGATGGTCAGACGGAGCGGTTCAATGGCATGTTGGAGGAATACTTGCGGCACTTTGTTACTGGCTCGCAGAAGAATTGGGTGAAGCTATTGGATGCGGCCCAACTGTGTTTCAACTCACAAAAGAGCTCTAGCACAAACAAGAGCGCTTTTGAAATTGTTACCGGGCAGCAACCGCTCCTCCCACACACTGTGAATGCGCCAAACATGGCCAAATCTCCACGAGCCGCCAGCTTCTCGAAAGAATGGAAGCAGAATCTAGAGATAGTGCAGAGCTATCTAGTGAAGGCACAAAAACGGATGAAGAGACATGCTGATCAGAATCGTCGCTTTGTGGAATATCAGGTTGGGGACAAGGTGATGGTCAAGATCCCAAAAAGATACCTATTTGCAGGGGTCCATGACCCCCGCCTGTTGCAAAAATACATTGGCCCTCTGTCCATTGAGAGGCGCATTGGGAAGGTAGCATACCGGGTGGATACCCCAGCTTGGTGGAAGATACATCCTGTGTTCCATGTCAGTCTTTTGAAGCCTTTTCGAGAAGACACAGAAGACCCTTCACGCAGCCACCTCACAATACCCAGTATTCGAGGCCCACAAGCAACTGGGAATAGGGTAGTAGAAGCCATCCTCAACGACCGTGTCATACATGCCTCAAGAAAAGATCACCAAGAGTTCCTAGTGAAATGGCTAGGATGTGATGCCGAAGAGAATACACGGGAGAGGGGTACCAGCCTCAAAGCCTACAATCACCTAATCGATGACTATCTTGCAAGCAAGACTCCGAGACGTCAATATTTTATATAGAACCTGATATTTTTTTCTGTGTACAATAATGTAGGCCCAATACATCAAGGATACGTAGACGTTCGGATACTCGTTTTAGGGGTTGAAAAGGTGCCCAATGTAAGTTTTGTTTGAAAAAACTTAGTGTTTTTTCCATACTTTGACCAACGATTAGTCGTGTGTCAAGACTCCAAAACGTCAATATTTTATATAGAACCTGATATTCTTTTCTGCGTACAATAATGTAGGCCCAATACATCAAGGATACGTAGACGTTCGGATAGTCGTTTTAGGTGTTGAAAAGGTGCCTAATAGTAAGTTTTGTTTGAAAAAACTTAGTGTTTTTTCCATACTTTGAACAACGATTAGTCGTGTGTCAAGACTTCTAAACGTCAATATATTATGTAGAACCTGATATTTGTTTCTGCGTACAATAATGTAAGACCAACACATCAAGGATATGTAGACGTTCGGATAGTCGTTTTAGGGGTTGAACAGGTGCCCGAAGTAAGTGTTTTTTGAAAAAACTTAGTGTTTTTCCATACATTGACCAACGATCAGTCGTGTGTCAAGACTCCAAAACGTCAATATTTTATATAGAACCTGATATATTTTTCTGTGTACAATAATGTAGGCCCAATACCTCAAGGATACGTAGACGTTCGGATAGTCGTTTTATGGATTGAAAAGGTGCCCAATAGTAAGTTTTGTTTGAAAAAACTTAGTGTTTTTTCCATACTTTGACCAACAATTAGTCGTGTGTCAAGACTCCGAGACGTCAATATTTTATATAGAACCTGATATTTTTTTCTGCGTACAATAATGTAAGCCCAATACATCAAGGATACGTAGACGTTCGGATAGTCGTTTTAGGGGTTGAAAAGGTGCCCAATAGTAAGTTTTGTTTGAAAAAACTTAGTGTTTTTTCCATACTTTGACCAACGATCAGTCGTGTGTCAAGACTCCAAAACGTCAATATTTTATATAGAACCTGATATTTTTTTCTGCGTACAATAATGTAGCCCAATACATCAAGGATACGTAGACGTTCGGATAGTCGTTTTAGGGGTTGAAAAGGTGCCCGAAGTAAGTTTTGTTTGAAAAAACTTAGTGTTTTTTCCATACTTTGACCAACGATCAGTCGTGTGTCAAGACTCCAAAACGTCAATATTTTATATAGAACCTGATATATTTTTCTGTGTACAATAATGTAGGCCCAATACCTCAAGGATACGTAGACGTTCGGATAGTCGTTTTATGGATTGAAAAGGTGCCCAATAGTAAGTTTTGTTTGAAAAAACTTAGTGTTTTTTCCATACTTTGACCAACGATTAGTCGTGTGTCAAGACTCCGAAACGTCAATATTTTATATAGAACCTGATATTTTTTTCTGCGTACAATAATGTAAGCCCAATACATCAAGGATACGTAGACGTTCGGATAGTCGTTTTAGGGGTTGAAAAGGTGCCCAATAGTAAGTTTTGTTTGAAAAAACTTAGTGTTTTTTCCATACTTTGACCAACGATTAGTCGTGTGTCAAGACTCCGAAACGTCAATATTTTATATAGAACCTGATATTTTTTTCTGCGTACAATAATGTAAGCCCAATACATCAAGGATACGTAGACGTTCGGATAGTCGTTTTAGGGGTTGAAAAGGTGCCCGAAGTAAGTTTTGTTTGAAAAAACTTAGTGTTTTTTCCATACTTTGACCAACGATCAGTCGTGTGTCAAGACTCCAAAACGTCAATATTTTATATAGAACCTGATATATTTTTCTGTGTACAATAATGTAGGCCCAATACCTCAAGGATACGTAGACGTTCGGATAGTCGTTTTATGGATTGAAAAGGTGCCCAATAGTAAGTTTTGTTTGAAAAAACTTAGTGTTTTTTCCATACTTTGACCAACGATTAGTCGTGTGTCAAGACTCCGAGACGTCAATATTTTATATAGAACCTGATATTTTTTTCTGCGTACAATAATGTAAGCCCAATACATCAAGGATACGTAGACGTTCGGATAGTCGTTTTAGGTGTTGAAAAGGTGCCTAATAGTAAGTTTTGTTTGAAAAAACTTAGTGTTTTTTCCATACTTTGAACAACGATTAGTCGTGTGTCAAGACTTCTAAACGTCAATATATTATGTAGAACCTGATATTTTTTTCTGCGTACAATAATGTAAGCCCAACACATCAAGGATATGTAGACGTTCGGATAGTCGTTTTAGGGGTTGAACAGGTGCCCGAAGTAAGTTTTGTTTGAAAAAACTTAGTGTTTTTCCATACATTGACCAACGATTAGTCGTGTGTCAAGACTCCGAAACGTCAATATTTTATATAGAACCTGATATTTTTTTCTGCGTACAATAAAGTAAGCCCAATACATCAAGGATACGTAGATGTTCGGATAGTCGTTTTAGGGGTTGAAAAGGTGCCCAATAGTATGTTTTGTTTGAAAAAAGTTAGTGTTTTTTCCATACATTGACCAACGATTAGTCGTGTGTCAAGACTCCAAAACGTCAATATTTTATATAGAACCTGATATTTTTTCTGTGTACAATAATGTAGGCCCAATACCTCAAGGATACGTAGACGTTCGGATAGTCGTTTTATGGATTGAAAAGGTGCCCAATAGTAAGTTTTGTTTGAAAAAACTTAGTGTTTTTTCCATACTTTGACCAACGATTAGTCGTGTGTCAAGACTCCGAAACGTCAATATTTTATATAGAACCTGATATTTTTTTCTGCGTACAATAATGTAGGCCCAATACATCAAGGATACGTAGACGTTCGGATAGTCGTTTTAGGGGTTGAAAAGGTGCCCGAAGTAAGTTTTGTTTGAAAAAACTTAGTGTTTTTTCCATACTTTGACCAACGATTAGTCGTGTGTCAAGACTCCGAAACGTCAATATTTTATATAGAACCTGATATTTTTTTCTGCGTACAATAATGTAGGCCCAATACATCAAGGATACGTAGACGTTCGGATAGTCGTTTTAGGGGTTGAAAAGGTGCCCGAAGTAAGTTTTGTTTGAAAAAACTTAGTGTTTTTTCCATACTTTGACCAACGATTAGTCGTGTGTCAAGACTCCGAAACGTCAATATTTTATATAGAACCTGATATTTTTTTCTGCGTACAATAATGTAAGCCCAATACATCAAGGATACGTAGACGTTCGGATAGTCGTTTTAGGGGTTGAAAAGGTGCCCGAAGTAAGTTTTGTTTGAAAAAACTTAGTGTTTTTTCCATACATTTGACCAACGATTAGTCGTGTGTCAAGACTCCGAAACGTCAATATTTTATATAGAACCTGATATTTTTTTCTGTGTACAATAATGTAGGCCCAATACCACAAGGATACGTAGACGTTCGGATAGTCGTTTTAGGGGTTGAAAAGGTGCCCGAAGTAAGTTTTGTTTGAAAAAACTTAGTGTTTTTTCCATACTTTGACCAACGATTAGTCGTGTGTCAAGACTCCGAAACGTCAATATTTTATATAGAACCTGATATTTTTTTCTGCGTACAATAATGTAGGCCCAATACATCAAGGATACGTAGACGTTCGGATAGTCGTTTTAGGTGTTGAAAAGGTGCCCAATAGTAAGTTTTGTTTGAAAAAACTTAGTGTTTTTTCCATACTTTGAACAACGATTAGTCGTGTGTCAAGACTCCAAAACGTCAATATTTTATATAGAACCTGATATTTTTTTTGTGTACAATAATGTAAGCCCAACACATCAAGGATATGTAGACGTTCGGATAGTCGTTTTAGGGGTTGAACAGGTGCCCGAAGTAAGTTTTGTTTGAAAAAACTTAGTGTTTTTCCATACATTGACCAACGATTAGTCGTGTGTCAAGACTCCGAAACGTCAATATTTTATATAGAACCTGATATTTTTTTCTGCGTACAATAATGTAAGCCCAATACATCAAGGATACGTAGACGTTCGGATAGTCGTTTTAGGGGTTGAAAAGGTGCCCGAACTAAGTTTTGTTTGAAAAAACTTAGTGTTTTTTTCATACTTTGACCAACGATTCAGTCGTGTGTCAAGACTCCAAAACGTCAATATTTTATATAGAACCTGATATTTTTTTCTGTGTACAATAATGTAGGCCCAATACCTCAAGGATACGTAGACGTTCGGATAGTCGTTTTATGGATTGAAAAGGTGCCCAATAGTAAGTTTTGTTTGAAAAAACTTAGTGTTTTTTCCATACTTTGACCAACGATCAGTCGTGTGTCAATACTCCAAAACGTCAATATTTTATATAGAATCTGATATATTTTTCTGTGTACAATAATGTAGGCCCAATACCTCAAGGATACGTAGACGTTCGGATAGTCGTTTTATCGATTGAAAAGGTGCCCAATAGTAAGTTTTGTTTGAAAAAACTTAGTGTTTTTTCCATACTTTGACCAACGATTAGTCGTGTGTCAAGACTCCAAAACGTCAATATTTTATATAGAACCTGATATATTTTTCTGTGTACAATAATGTAGGCCCAATACCTCAAGGATACGTAGACGTTCGGATAGTCGTTTTATGGATTGAAAAGGTGCCCAATAGTAAGTTTTGTTTGAAAAAACTTAGTGTTTTTTCCATACTTTGACCAACGATTAGTCGTGTGTCAAGACTCCGAGACGTCAATATTTTATATAGAACCTGATATTTTTTTCTGCGTACAATAATGTAAGCCCAATACATCAAGGATACGTAGACGTTCGGATAGTCGTTTTAGGGGTTGAAAAGGTGCCCGAAGTAAGTTTTGTTTGAAAAAACTTAGTGTTTTTTCCATACTTTGACCAACGATCAGTCGTGTGTCAAGACTCCAAAACGTCAATATTTTATATAGAACCTGATATATTTTTCTGTGTACAATAATGTAGGCCCAATACCTCAAGGATACGTAGACGTTCGGATAGTCGTTTTATGGATTGAAAAGGTGCCCAATAGTAAGTTTTGTTTGAAAAAACTTAGTGTTTTTTCCATACTTTGACCAACGATTAGTCGTGTGTCAAGACTCCGAAACGTCAATATTTTATATAGAACCTGATATTTTTTCTGTGTACAATAATGTAGGCCCAATACCTCAAGGATACGTAGACGTTCGGATAGTCGTTTTATGGATTGAAAAGGTGCCCAATAGTAAGTTTTGTTTGAAAAAACTTAGTGTTTTTTCCATACTTTGACCAACGATTAGTCGTGTGTCAAGACTCCGAGAAGTCAATATTTTATATAGAACCTGATATTTTTTTCTGCGTACAATAATGTAGGCCCAATACATCAAGGATACGTAGACGTTCGGATAGTCGTTTTAGGTGTTGAAAAGGTGCCCAATAGTAAGTTTTGTTTGAAAAAACTTAGTGTTTTTTCCATACTTTGAACAACGATTAGTCGTGTGTCAAGACTTCTAAACGTCAATATATTATGTAGAACCTGATATTTTTTTCTGCGTACAATAATGTAAGCCCAACACATCAAGGATATGTAGACGTTCGGATAGTCGTTTTAGGGGTTGAACAGGTGCCCGAAGTAAGTTTTGTTTGAAAAAACTTAGTGTTTTTTCCATACATTGACCAACGATTAGTCGTGTGTCAAGACTCCGAAACGTCAATATTTTATATAGAACCTGATATTTTTTTCTGCGTACAATAATGTAAGCCCAATACATCAAGGATACGTAGACGTTCGGATAGTCGTTTTAGGGGTTGAACAGGTGCCCGAAGTAAGTTTTGTTTGAAAAAACTTAGTGTTTTTCCATACATTTGACCAACGATTAGTCGTGTGTCAAGACTCCGAAACGTCAATATTTTATATAGAACCTGATATTTTTTTCTGTGTACAATAATGTAGGCCCAATACCACAAGGATACGTAGACGTTCGGATAGTCGTTTTAGGGGTTGAAAAGGTGCCCGAAGTAAGTTTTGTTTGAAAAAACTTAGTGTTTTTTCCATACTTTGACCAACGATTAGTCGTGTGTCAAGACTCCGAAACGTCAATATTTTATATAGAACCTGATATTTTTTTCTGCGTACAATAATGTAGGCCCAATACATCAAGGATACGTAGACGTTCGGATAGTCGTTTTAGGTGTTGAAAAGGTGCCCAATAGTAAGTTTTGTTTGAAAAAACTTAGTGTTTTTTCCATACTTTGAACAACGATTAGTCGTGTGTCAAGACTTCTAAACGTCAATATATTATGTAGAACCTGATATTTTTTTCTGCGTACAATAATGTAAGCCCAACACATCAAGGATATGTAGACGTTCGGATAGTCGTTTTAGGGGTTGAACAGGTGCCCGAAGTAAGTTTTGTTTGAAAAAACTTAGTGTTTTTCCATACATTGACCAACGATTAGTCGTGTGTCAAGACTCCGAAACGTCAATATTTTATATAGAACCTGATATTTTTTTCTGCGTACAATAATGTAAGCCCAATACATCAAGGATACGTAGACGTTCGGATAGTCGTTTTAGGGGTTGAAAAGGTGCCCGAAGTAAGTTTTGTTTGAAAAAACTTAGTGTTTTTTCCATACTTTGACCAACGATTAGTCGTGTGTCAAGACTCCAAAACGTCAATATTTTATATAGAACCTGATATTTTTTTCTGTGTACAATAATGTAGGCCCAATACCTCAAGGATACGTAGACGTTCGGATAGTCGTTTTATGGATTGAAAAGGTGCCCAATAGTAAGTTTTGTTTGAAAAAACTTAGTGTTTTTTCCATACTTTGACCAACGATCAGTCGTGTGTCAAGACTCCAAAACGTCAATATTTTATATAGAACCTGATATTTTTTCTGTGTACAATAATGTAGGCCCAATACCTCAAGGATACGTAGACGTTCGGATAGTCGTTTTATGGATTGAAAAGGTGCCCAATAGTAAGTTTTGTTTGAAAAAACTTAGTGTTTTTTCCATACTTTGACCAACGATCAGTCGTGTGTCAATACTCCAAAACGTCAATATTTTATATAGAACCTGATATATTTTTCTGTGTACAATAATGTAGGCCCAATACCTCAAGGATACGTAGACGTTCGGATAGTCGTTTTATGGATTGAAAAGGTGCCCAATAGTAAGTTTTGTTTGAAAAAACTTAGTGTTTTTTCCATACTTTGACCAACGATTAGTCGTGTGTCAAGACTCCGAAACGTCAATATTTTATATAGAACCTGATATTTTTTTCTGCGTACAATAATGTAAGCCCAATACATCAAGGATACGTAGACGTTCGGATAGTCGTTTTAGGGGTTGAAAAGGTGCCCGAAGTAAGTTTTGTTTGAAAAAACTTAGTGTTTTTTCCATACTTTGACCAACGATTAGTCGTGTGTCAAGACTCCGAAACGTCAATATTTTATATAGAACCTGATATTTTTTCTGTGTACAATAATGTAGGCCCAATACCTCAAGGATACGTAGACGTTCGGATAGTCGTTTTAGGGATTGAAAAGGTGCCCAATAGTAAGTTTTGTTTGAAAAAACTTAGTGTTTTTTCCATACTTTGACCAACGATTAGTCGTGTGTCAAGACTCCAAAACGTCAATATTTTATATAGAACCTGATATATTTTTTCTGTGTACAATAATGTAGGCCCAATACCTCAAGGATACGTAGACGTTCGGATAGTCGTTTTATGGATTGAAAAGGTGCCCAATAGTAAGTTTTGTTTGAAAAAACTTAGTGTTTTTTCCATACTTTGACCAACGATTAGTCGTGTGTCAAGACTCCGAGAAGTCAATATTTTATATAGAACCTGATATTTTTTTCTGCGTACAATAATGTAGGCCCAATACATCAAGGATACGTAGACGTTCGGATAGTCGTTTTAGGTGTTGAAAAGGTGCCCAATAGTAAGTTTTGTTTGAAAAAACTTAGTGTTTTTTCCATACTTTGACCAACGATTAGTCGTGTGTCAAGACTCCAAAACGTCAATATATTATAGTAGAACCTGATATTTTTTTCTGCGTACAATAATGTAAGCCCAATACATCAAGGATACGTAGACGTTCGGATAGTCGTTTTAGGGGTTGAACAGGTGCCCGAAGTAAGTTTTGTTTGAAAAAACTTAGTGTTTTTCCATACATTGACCAACGATTAGTCGTGTGTCAAGACTCCGAAACGTCAATATTTTATATAGAACCTGATATTTTTTTCTGTGTACAATAATGTAGGCCCAATACCTCAAGGATACGTAGACGTTCGGATAGTCGTTTTATAGATTGAAAAGGTGCCCAATAGTAAGTTTTGTTTGAAAAAACTTAGTGTTTTTTCCATACTTTGACCAACGATTAGTCGTGTGTCAAGACTCCGAAACGTCAATATTTTATATAGAACCTGATATTTTTTTCTGCGTACAATAATGTAAGCCCAATACATCAAGGATACGTAGACGTTCGGATAGTCGTTTTAGGGTTGAAAAGGTGCCCAATAGTAAGTTTTGTTTGAAAAAACTTAGTGTTTTTTCCATACTTTGACCAACGATTAGTCGTGTGTCAAGACTCCGAAACGTCAATATTTTATATAGAACCTGATATTTTTTTCTGCGTACAATAATGTAGGCCCAATACATCAAGGATACGTAGACGTTCGGATAGTCGTTTTAGGGGTTGAAAAGGTGCCCGAAGTAAGTTTTGTTTTAAAAAAATTAGTGTTTTTTCCATACTTTGACCAACGATTAGTCGTGTGTCAAGACTCCGAAACGTCAATATTTTATATAGAACCTGATATTTTTCTCTGCGTACAATAATGTAAGCCCAATACATCAAGGATACGTAGACGTTCGGATAGTCGTTTTAGGGGTTGAACAGGTGCCCGAAGTAAGTTTTGTTTGAAAAAACTTAGTGTTTTTCCATACATTGACCAACGATTAGTCGTGTGTCAAGACTCCGAAACGTCAATATTTTATATAGAACCTGATATTTTTTTCTGTGTACAATAATGTAGGCCCAATACATCAAGGATACGTAGGCGTTCGGATAGTCGTTTTATGGAATGAAAAGATGCCCAATTGTAAGTTTTGTTTGAAAAAACTTAGTGTTTTTTCCATACTTTGACCAACGATTAGTCGTGTGTCAAGACTCCGAAACGTCAATATTTTATATAGAACCTGATATTTTTTTCTGCGTACAATAATGTAGGCCCAATACATCAAGGATACGTAGACGTTCGGATAGTCGTTTTAGGGGTTGAAAAGGTGCCCGAAGTAAGTTTTGTTTGAAAAAACTTAGTGTTTTTTCCATACTTTGACCAACGATTAGTCGTGTGTCAAGACTCCGAAACGTCAATATTTTATATAGAACCTGATATTTTTTTCTGTGTACAATAATGTAGGCCCAATACATCAAGGATACGTAGACGTTCGGATAGTCGTTTTAGGGGTTGAAAAGGTGCCCAATAGTAAGTTTTGTTTGAAAAAACTTAGTGTTTTTTCCATACTTTGACCAACGATTAGTCGTGTGTCAAGACTCCGAAACGTCAATATTTTATATAGAACCTGATATTTTTTCTGTGTACAATAATGTAAGGCCCAATACATCAAGGATACGTAGACGTTCGGATAGTCGTTTTAGGGGTTGAAAAGGTGCCCGAAGTAAGTTTTGTTTGAAAAAACTTAGTGTTTTTTCCATACTTTGACCAACGATTAGTCGTGTGTCAAGACTCCGAAACGTCAATATTTTATATAGAACCTGATATTTTTTTCTGCGTACAATAATGTAAGCCCAATACATCAAGGATACGTAGACGTTCGGATAGTCGTTTTAGGGGTTGAAAAGGTGCCCGAAGTAAGTTTTGTTTGAAAAAACTTAGTGTTTTTTCCATACTTTGACCAACGATTAGTCGTGTGTCAAGACTCCGAAACGTCAATATTTTATATAGAACCTGATATTTTTTCTGTGTACAATAATGTAGGCCCAATACATCAAGGATACGTAGACGTTCGGATAGTCGTTTTAGGGTTGAAAAGGTGCCCAATAGTAAGTTTTGTTTGAAAAAACTTAGTGTTTTTTCCATACTTTGACCAACGATTAGTCGTGTGTCAAGACTCCGAAACGTCAATATTTTATATAGAACCTGATATTTTTTTCTGCGTACAATAATGTAGGCCCAATACATCAAGGATACGTAGACGTTCGGATAGTCGTTTTAGGGTTGAAAAGGTGCCCGAATAGTAAGTTTTGTTTGAAAAAACTTAGTGTTTTTTCCATACTTTGACCAACGATTAGTCGTGTGTCAAGACTCCGAAACGTCAATATTTTATATAGAACCTGATATTTTTTTCTGCGTACAATAATGTAGGCCCAATACATCAAGGATACGTAGACGTTCGGATAGTCGTTTTAGGGTTGAAAAGGTGCCCGAATAGTAAGTTTTGTTTGAAAAAACTTAGTGTTTTTTCCATACTTTGACCAACGATTAGTCGTGTGTCAAGACTCCGAAACGTCAATATTTTATATAGAACCTGATATTTTTTTCTGCGTACAATAATGTAGGCCCAATACATCAAGGATACGTAGACGTTCGGATAGTCGTTTTAGGGGTTGAAAAGGTGCCCGAAGTAAGTTTTGTTTGAAAAAACTTAGTGTTTTTTCCATACTTTGACCAACGATTAGTCGTGTGTCAAGACTCCGAAACGTCAATATTTTATATAGAACCTGATATTTTTTTCTGTGTACAATAATGTAAGCCCAATACATCAAGGATACGTAGACGTTCGGATAGTCGTTTTATGGATTGAAAAGGTGCCCAATAGTAAGTTTTGTTTGAAAAAACTTAGTGTTTTTTCCATACTTTGACCAACGATTAGTCGTGTGTCAAGACTCCGAAACGTCAATATTTTATATAGAACCTGATATTTTTTTCTGCGTACAATAATGTAGGCCCAATACATCAAGGATACGTAGACGTTCGGATAGTCGTTTTAGGTGTTGAAAAGGTGCCCAATAGTAAGTTTTGTTTGAAAAAACTTAGTGTTTTTTCCATACTTTGACCAACGATCAGTCGTGTGTCAAGACTCCAAAACGTCAATATTTTATATAGAACCTGATATTTTTTTCTGCGTACAATAATGTAGGCCCAATACATCAAGGATACGTAGACGTTCGGATAGTCGTTTTAGGTGTTGAAAAGGTGCCCAATAGTAAGTTTTGTTTGAAAAAACTTAGTGTTTTTTCCATACTTTGACCAACGATTAGTCGTGTGTCAAGACTCCTAAACGTCAATATATTTATA
Source organism: Lycium barbarum (assembly GCF_019175385.1). NCBI lineage: Eukaryota > Viridiplantae > Streptophyta > Magnoliopsida > Solanales > Solanaceae > Lycium > Lycium barbarum. The sequence continues at coordinate 81,848,019 of NC_083341.1, forward strand.
TAGAACCTGATATTTTTTTCTGCGTACAATAATGTAGGCCCAATACATCAAGGATACTGTAGACGTTCGGATAGTCGTTTTAGGGGTTGAACAGGTGCCCGAAGTAAGTTTTGTTTGAAAACACTTAGTGTTTTTTCCATACATTGACCAACGATTAGTCGTGTGTCAAGACTCCGAAACGTCAATATTTTATTTAGAACCTGATATTTTTTTCTGCGTACAATAATGTAAGCCAATACATCAAGGATACGTAGACGTTCGGATAGTCGTTTTAGGGGTTGAAAAGGTGCCCGAAGTAAGTTTTGTTTTAAAAAACTTAGTGTTTTTTCCATACTTTGACCAACGATTAGTCGTGTGTCAAGACTCCGAAACGTCAATATTTTATATAGAACCTGATATTTTTTTCTGCGTACAATAATGTAGGCCCAATACATCAAGGATACGTAGACGTTCGGATAGTCGTTTTAGGGGTTGAAAAGGTGCCCGAATAGTAAGTTTTGTTTGAAAAAACTTAGTGTTTTTTCCATACTTTGACCAACGATTAGTCGTGTGTCAAGACTCCGAAACGTCAATATTTTATATAGAACCTGATATTTTTTTCTGCGTACAATAATGTAAGCCCAATACATCAAGGATACGTAGACGTTCGGATAGTCGTTTTAGGGGTTGAACAGGTGCCCGAAGTAAGTTTTGTTTGAAAAAACTTAGTGTTTTTTCCATACATTTGACCAACGATTAGTCGTGTGTCAAGACTCCGAAACGTCAATATTTTATATAGAACCTGATATTTTTTTCTGCGTACAATAATGTAAGCCCAATACATCAAGGATACGTAGACGTTCGGATAGTCGTTTTAGGGTTGAAAAGGTGCCCAGAAGTAAGTTTTGTTTGAAAAAACTTAGTGTTTTTTCCATACTTTGACCAACGATTAGTCGTGTGTCAAGACTCCGAAACGTCAATATTTTATATAGAACCTGATATTTTTTTCTGTGTACAATAATGTAAGCCCAATACATCAAGGATACGTAGACGTTCGGATAGTCGTTTTAGGGGTTGAAAAGGTGCCCGAAGTAAGTTTTGTTTGAAAAAACTTAGTGTTTTTTCATACTTTGACCAACGATTAGTCGTGTGTCAAGACTCCGAAACGTCAATATTTTATATAGAACCTGATATTTTTCTCTGCGTACAATAATGTAAGGCCCAATACATCAAGGATACGTAGACGTTCGGATAGTCGTTTTAGGGGTTGAAAAGGTGCCCGAATAGTAAGTTTTGTTTGAAAAAACTTAGTGTTTTTTCCATACTTTGACCAACGATTAGTCGTGTGTCAAGACTCCGAAACGTCAATATTTTATATAGAACCTGATATTTTTTTCTGTCGTACAATAATGTAGGCCCAATACATCAAGGATACGTAGACGTTCGGATAGTCGTTTTAGGGTTGAAAAGGTGCCCGAAGTAAGTTTTGTTTGAAAAAACTTAGTGTTTTTTCCATACTTTGACCAACGATTAGTCGTGTGTCAAGACTCCGAAACGTCAATATTTTATATAGAACCTGATATTTTTTTCTGCGTACAATAATGTAGGCCCAATACATCAAGGATACGTAGACGTTCGGATAGTCGTTTTAGGGTTGAAAAGGTGCCCGAAGTAAGTTTTGTTTGAAAAAACTTAGTGTTTTTTCCATACTTTGACCAACGATTAGTCGTGTGTCAAGACTCCTAAACGTCAATATTTTATATAGAACCTGATATTTTTTTCTGCGTACAATAATGTAGGCCCAATACATCAAGGATACGTAGACGTTCGGATAGTCGTTTTAGGGTTGAAAAGGTGCCCGAATAGTAAGTTTTGTTTGAAAAAACTTAGTGTTTTTTCCATACTTTGACCAACGATTAGTCGTGTGTCAAGACTCCGAAACGTCAATATTTTATATAGAACCTGATATTTTTTTCTGCGTACAATAATGTAGGCCCAATACATCAAGGATACGTAGACGTTCGGATAGTCGTTTTAGGGTTGAAAAGGTGCCCGAATAGTAAGTTTTGTTTGAAAAAACTTAGTGTTTTTTCCATACTTTGACCAACGATTAGTCGTGTGTCAAGACTCCGAAACGTCAATATTTTATATAGAACCTGATATTTTTTTCTGCGTACAATAATGTAGGCCCAATACATCAAGGATACGTAGACGTTCGGATAGTCGTTTTAGGGTTGAAAAGGTGCCCAATAGTAAGTTTTGTTTGAAAAAACTTAGTGTTTTTTCCATACTTTGACCAACGATTAGTCGTGTGTCAAGACTCCGAAACGTCAATATTTTATATAGAACCTGATATTTTTTTCTGCGTACAATAATGTAGGCCCAATACATCAAGGATACTGTAGACGTTCGGATAGTCGTTTTAGGGGTTGAAAAGGTGCCCGAAGTAAGTTTTGTTTGAAAAAACTTAGTGTTTTTTCCATACATTTGACCAACGATTAGTCGTGTGTCAAGACTCCGAAACGTCAATATTTTATATAGAACCTGATATTTTTTCTCTGCGTACAATAATGTAGGCCCAATACCTCAAGGATACGTAGACGTTCGGATAGTCGTTTTAGGGGTTGAAAAGGTGCCCGAAGTAAGTTTTGTTTGAAAAAACTTAGTGTTTTTTCCATACTTTGACCAACGATTAGTCGTGTGTCAAGACTCCAAAACGTCAATATTTTATATAGAACCTGATATTTTTTTCTGGGTACAATAATGTAGGCCCAATACCTCAAGGATACGTAGACGTTCGGATAGTCGTTTTAGGTGTTGAAAAGGTGCCCAATAGTAAGTTTTGTTTGAAAAAACTTAGTGTTTTTTCCATACTTTGACCAACGATTAGTCGTGTGTCAAGACTCCGAAACGTCAATATTTTATGTAGAACCTTATATTTTTGCCTGCGTACAATAATGTAGGCCCAATACATCAAGGATGCGTAGACGTTCGTATAGTCGTTTTAGGTGTTGAAAAGGTGCCCAATAGTAAGTTTTGTTTGAAAAAACTTAGTGTTTTTTCCATACTTTGAACAACGATTAGTCGGGTGTCAAGACTTCTAAACGTCAATATATTATGTAGAACCTGATATTTTTTTTCTGCGTACAATAATGTAGGCCCAATGCATCAAGGATATGTAGACGTTCGGATAGTCGTTTTAGGGGTTGAACAGGTGCCCGAAGTAAGTTTTGTTTGAAAAAACTTAGTGTTTTTCCATACATTGACCAACGATTAGTCGTGTGTCAAGACTCCGAAACGTCAATATTTTATATAGAACCTGATATTTTTTTCTGCGTTCAATAATGTAGGCCCAATACCTCAAGGATACGTAGACGTTCGGATAGTCGTTTTAGGGGTTGAAAAGGTGCCCGAAGTAAGTTTTGTTTGAAAACACTTAGTGTTTTTTCCATACTTTGACCAACGATTAGTCGTGTGTCAAGACTCCGAAACGTTAATATTTTATATAGAACCTTATATTTTTGCCTGCGTACAATAATGTAGGCCCAATACATCAAGGATACGTACACGTTCGGATAGTCGTTTTAGGTGTTGAAAAGGTGCCCAATAGTAAATTTTGTTTGAAAAAACTTAGTGTTTTTTGCAAACTTTTAACAACGACTAGTCGTGTGTCAAGACTTCTAAACGTCAATATATTATGTAGAACCTGATATTTTTTTTCTGCGTACAATAATGTTGGCCCAATGCATCAAGGATATGTAGACGTTCGGATAATCGTTTTAGGGGTTGAACAGGTGCCCGAAGTAAGTTTTGTTTGAAAAAACTTAGTGTTTTTCTATACATTGACCAACGATTAGTCGTGTGTCAAGACTCCGAAACGTCAATATTTTATATAGAACCTGATATTTTTTTCTGTATACAATAATGTAGGCCCAATACCACAAGGATACGTAGGCGTTCGGATAGTCGTTTTAGGGTTTGAAATGGTGCCCGAAGTAAGTTTTGTTTGAAAAAACATAGTGTTATTTTCCATACTTTGACCAACGATTAGTCGTGTGTCAAGACTCCGAAACGTTAATATTTTATATAGAACCTTATATTTTTGCCTGCGTACAATAATGTAGGCCCAATACATCAAGGATACGTAGACGTTCGGATAGTCGTTTTAGGTGTTGAAAAGGTGCCCAATAGTAAGTTTTGTTTGAAAAAACTTAGTGTTTTTTCCATACTTTGAACAACGATTAGTCGTGTGTCAAGACTTCTAAACGTCAATATATTATGTAGAACCTGATATTTTTTTTCTGCGTACAATAATGTAGGCCCAATGCATCAAGGATATGTAGACGGTCGGATAGTCGTTTTAGGGGTTGAACAGGTGCCCGAAGTAAGTTTTGTTTGAAAAAACTTAGTGTTTTTCTATACATTGACCAACGATTAGTCGTGTGTCAAGACTCCGAAACGTCAATATTTTATATAGACCCTGATATTTTTTTCTGTGTACAATAATGTAGGCCCAATACCACAGGGATACGTAGGCGTTCGGATAGTCGTTTTAGGGTTTGAAATGGTGCCCGAAGTAAGTTTTGTTTGAAAAAACATAGTGTTATTTTCCATACTTTGACCAACGATTAGTCGTGTGTCAAGACTCCGAAACGTTAATATTTTATATAGAACCTTATATTTTTGCCTGCGTACAATAATGTAGGCCCAATACATCAAGGATACGTAGACGTTCGGATAGTCGTTTTAGGTGTTGAAAAGGTGCCCAATAGTAAGTTTTGTTTGAAAAAACTTAGTGTTTTTTCCATACTTTGAACAACGATTAGTCGTGTGTCAAGACTTCTAAACGTTAATATATTATGTAGAACCTGATATTTTTTTTCTGCGTACAATAATGTAGGCCCAATGCATCAAGGATATGTAGACGTTCGGATAGTCGTTTTAGGGGTTGAACAGGTGCCCGAAGTAAGTTTTGTTTGAAAAAACTTAGTGTTTTTCCATACATTGACCAACGATTAGTCGTGTGTCAAGACTCCGAAACGTCAATATTTTATATAGAACCTGATATTTTTTTCTGCGTACAATAATGTAGGCCCAATACCTCAAGGATACGTAGACGTTCGGATAGTCGTTTTAGGGGTTGAAAAGGTGCCCGAAGTAATTTTTGTTTGAAAACACTTAGTGTTTTTTCCATACTTTGACCAACGATTAGTCGTGTGTCAAGACTCCAAAACGTCAATATTTTATATAGAACCTGATATTTCTTTTTGGGTACAATAATGTAGGCCCAATACCTCAAGGATACGTAGACGTTCGGATAGTCGTTTTAGGTGTTGAAAAGGTGCCCAATAGTAAGTTTTGTTTGAAAAAACATAGTGTTTTTTCCATACTTTGACCAACGATTAGTCGTGTGTCAAGACTCCGAAACGTCAATATTTTATGTAGAACCTTATATTTTTGCCTGCGTACAATAATGTAGGCCCAATACATCAAGGATGCGTAGACGTTCGGATAGTCGTTTTAGGTGTTGAAAAGGTGCCCAATAGTAAGTTTTGTTTGAAAAAACTTAGTGTTTTTTCCATACTTTGAACAACGATTAGTCGTGTGTCAAGACTTCTAAACGTCAATATATTATGTAGAACCTGATATTTTTTTTCTGCGTACAATAATGTAGGCCCAATGCATCAAGGATATGTAGACGTTCGGATAGTCGTTTTAGGGGTTGAACAGGTGCCCGAAGTAAGTTTTGTTTGAAAAAACTTAGTGTTTTTCCATACGTTGACCAACGATTAGTCGTGTGTCAAGACTCCGAAACGTCAATATTTTATATAGAACCTGATATTTTTTTCTGCGTTCAATAATGTAGGCCCAATACCTCAAGGATACGTAGACGTTCGGATAGTCGTTTTAGGGGATGAAAAGGTGCCCGAAGTAAGTTTTGTTTGAAAACACTTAGTGTTTTTTCCATACTTTGACCAACGATTAGTCGTGTGTCAAGACTCCAAAACGTCAATATTTTATATAGAACCTGATATTTTTTTCTGGGTACAATAATGTAGGCCCAATACCTCAAGGATACGTAGACGTTCGGATAGTCGTTTTAGGTGTTGAAAAGGTGCCCAATAGTAAGTTTTGTTTGAAATAACTTAGTGTTTTTTCCATACTTTGACCAACGATTAGTCGTGTGTCAAGACTCCGAAACGTCAATATTTTATATAGAACCTGATATTTTTCTCTGCGTACAATAATGTAAGCCCAATACATCAAGGATACGTAGACGTTCGGATAGTTGTTTTAGGGGTTGAACAGGTGCCCGAAGTAAGTTTTGTTTGAAAAAACTTAGTGTTTTTTCCATACTTTGACCAACGATTAGTCGTGTGTCAAGACTCCGAAACGTCAATATTTTATATAAAACCTGATATTTTTCTCTGCGTACAATAATGTAAGCCCAATACATCAAGGATACGTAGACGTTCGGATAGTCGTTTTAGGGGCTGAACAGGTGCCCGAAGTAAGTTTTGTTTGAAAAAACTTAGTGTTTTTCTATACATTGACCAACGATTAGTCGTGTGTCAAGACTCCGAAACGTCAATATTATATATAGAACCTGTTATTTTTTTCTGTGTACAATAATGTAGGCCCAATACCACAAGGATACGTAGGCGTTCGGATAGTCGTTTTAGGGTTTGAAATGGTGCCCGAAGTAAGTTTTGTTTGAAAAAACATAGTGTTATTTTCCATACTTTGACCAACGATTAGTCGTGTGTCAAGACTCCGAAACGTCAATATTTTATATATAACCTTATATTTTTGCCTGCGTACAATAATGTAGGCCCAATACATCAAGGATACGTAGACGTTCGGTTAGTCGTTTTAGGTGTTGAAAAGGTGCCCAATAGTAAGTTTTGTTTGGAAAAACCTAGTGTTTTTTCCATACTTTGAACAACGATTAGTCGTGTGTCAAGACTTCTAAACGTCAATATATTATGTAGAACCAGATATTTTTTTCTGCGTAAAATAAAGTAGACCCAATATATCAAGGATATGTAGACGTTCGGATAATCGTTTTAGGGGTTGAAATGGTGCCCGAAGTAGTTTTGTTTGAAAAACGTTAGTGTTTTTTCCATACTTTGACCAACGATTAGTCGTGTGTCAAGACTCCGAAATGTCAATCTTTTATATAGAACCTGATATTTTTTTTCTGCGTACAATAATGTAGGCCCAATGCATCAAGGATATGTAGACGTTCGGATAGTCGTTTTAGGGGTTGAACAGGTGCCCGAAGTAAGTTTTGTTTGAAAAAACTTAGTGTTTTTCCATACATTGACCAACGATTAGTCGTGTGTCAATACTCCGAAACGTCAATATTTTATATAGAACCTGATATTTTGTTCTGCGAACAATAATGTAGCCCCAATACGTCAAGGATACGTAGACGTTCGGATAGTCGTTTTAGGGGTTGAATAGGTGCCCGAAGTAAGTTTTGTTTGAAAAAACTTCGTGTTTTTTCCATACTTTGACCAACGATTAGTCGTGTGTCATGACTCCAAAACGTCAATATTTTATATGGAACCTGATATTTTGTTCTGCGAACAATAATGTAGGACCAATACCTCAAGGATACGTAGACGTTCGGATAGTCGTTTTATGGATTGAAAAGGTGCCCAATAGTAAGTTTTGTTTGAAAAAACATAGTGTTTTTTCCATACTTTGACCAACGATTAGTCATGTGTCAAGACTCCGAGACGTCAATATTTTATATAGAACCTGATATTTTTTTCTGCGTACAATAATGTAGGCCGAATACATCAAGGATACGTAGAAGTTCGGATAGTCGTTTTAGGGGTTGAAAAGGTGCCCGAAGTAAGTTTTGTTTGAAAAAACTTAGTGTTTTTTCCATACTTTGACCAACGATTAGTCGTGTGTCAAGACTCCAAAACGTCAATATTTTATATAGAACCTGATATTTTTTTCTGCGTACAATAATGTAGGCCCAATACATCAAGGATATGTAGACGTTCGGATAGTCGTTTTAGGGGTTGAAAAGGTGCCTGAAGTAAGTTTTGTTTGAAAAAAATTAGTGTTTTTTCCATACTTTGACCAACGATTAGTCGTGTGTCAAGACTCCGAAACGTCAATATTTTATATAGAACCTGATATTTTTTTCTGCGTTCAATAATGTAAGTTCAATACATCAAGGATACGTAGACGTTCGGATAGTCGTTTTAGGGGTTGAAAAGGTGCCCGAAGTAAGTTTTGTTTGAAAAAACTTAGTGTTTTTTCCATACTTTGACCAACGATTAGTCGTGTGTCAAGACTCCAAAACGTCAATATTTTATATAGAACCTGATATTTTTTTCTGGGTACAATAATGTAGGCCCAATACCTCAAGGATACATAGACGTTCGGATAGTCGTTTTATGGATTGAAAAGGTGCCCAATAGTAAGTTTTGTTTGAAAAACCTTAGTGTTTTTTCCATACTTTGACCAACGATTAGTCGTGTGTCAAGACTCCGAGACGTCAATATTTTATATAGAACCTGATATTTGTTTCTGCGTACAATAATGTAAGCCCAATGCATCAAGGATACGTAGACGTTCGGATAGTCGTTTTAGGGGTTGAAAAGGTGCCCGAAATAAGTTTTGTTTTAAAGAAATTAGTGTTTTTCCCATACTTTGACCAACGATTAGTCGTGTGTCAAGACTCCGAAACGTCAATATTTTATATAGAACTTGATATTTTTCTCTGCGTACAATAATGTAAGCCTAATACATCAAGGATACGTAGACGTTCGAATAGTCGTTTTAGGGGTTGAACAGGTGCCCGATGTAAGTTTTGTTTGATATCTGAACACTGTAACGTGAATCATAGGCCGACAAGGCTGCTGAATAACAATTGTACGAAGTATATCATAACAACCTGCAAGCAGAAAAGGCCCAACAACACATATATGCATAACCAAGGCCGACAAGGCCACAACTAAGAAAGGTAACTAGTCAAAAGGCCGGCAAGGCCAAACACAATACCTGTACACTGACTGATAGTCTGTAAGCCTCTAAGAGCACTAATACGCATCAACTGGTCGGGACAGTGGCCCCGACGTACCCATAGCCATAGTCTGTATATATATATATGCACGCATCCTATTTAATGACTCTGACCAGCAACTCCGGAGAATGGAGTGCGAAAATCCCTGCAGAACATAGGTATCCTACTGAGAAAGGTACACCAATCTGTCTACCGTACCTGTGGGCATGATCACAGCGCACAAAATGCGTCAGTACGAAATATGTACCGAGTATGTAAGGCGGTAAGCGTAAACATAACATAAGCATAAGAGATACGGATAATCATGGAAAGAGATCTAGAGACAACCTGAAACTCTGAACGAGGCCACTGAGGGCGACCATGATCATAACATAAATGTAAATGCATGCCCGTAAAATCATTCCTCACCGTGGAGGCATATATCATATCATATAACAATAATAAATCCCTCTGTGGGGTGAGCTCATCATCATAACATCATCTCTGCCCAACTGATCAGTGGCAATGCACAGCTACGTGCCTACCCGGCCGCCTACAACACGGCTCGATAAAGAAAGCAACATGTCTAGGTGCACATATAAGTGCCTACTCGGCCGACTATAGCGCGGCTCGGTAATGAAAATAAATTCATATATATAAGTGCAATGAAAGACTGACCTCAGAAGAAATATCATGGAAAGAGTCGGGGTGACCTATCGTCGTTATCCTCCGACTATCATTATTGTCGCTACGTTTATCATTATTTGATCATTGGGCCAAAAAAAGTAAAAGTACAAGGAAACATCTTGTTATGAATTATTCACGAAGCCAAAGTCTCTTATGAAACATGATCGACACAACTTTTATCGGAAAGAGTGTTCCTTCGAGAGGTTCGTCACCTTGGAGCAATAGATAAGAAGATAAGGATTAACTCAATTAGAGGAAGTACAATCAACTCAACTTTGATGTGAAGAGTACCATAACTAATATCATTCTTTATTCGATAAACAAGAGGGACACGAAATATGAAAGGTGCTTCAATACAAGCTATTCATGTGAAAAGGGTAAACTTAACCATTTTGGGACATAATCGACGCAAGTTGAACGGAAAGTCTTTTAATCGATAGCCCAAAGGAGATGCGGACCATAATTTGGTACAAGTCATAGATGAGATTGTATCAGCTGAATTATCATGGAATGCGATCGATCCAAGTTAGCGGAACAATTTTTCAATGAAAGGTCATTTGAATTCTAGTCATGCCACAAAGAGAATAGAAAGCCCTACATACCTCGTCAATGGAGTTATATATGTTTCACGAGTCCTCAAACGCCTTACGAACAATCTACTACATAATACGGACAATATGAGATCAATTCCAAGTTCATAGCTTATGGAAATACTCAATGAGACATTTCGTCGGACAACTTGCGGGCGTAAGTTCATAGGGTCATTTGTAGTTCAATTTCTTCATACAAGACTACCATTTTTATTCTCCTTTAATCATACTCTTACTTATCAATCCATCCATACCTTCACATCTCCAAGAAAATACATTTAAACCACATAAATCAGCTTAACCAATCAGTTTCATCCATACTAGTTCATATGGTTCATATACATGGGATTTCCTCCAAATTTCTTAAATTAAATACTTGGAGAATCATAAGGAGATGATTAAGAGGATAAAAAAATACCTTAGATTCCAAGAATCAATCCAAAATAGAGATTTCTTCAAGTTGAATATTTCTTCCGAAAAGCGAAATAACGAAGAAACGACGATTCTACGATTACCACGTGATTCCTTACTTTAAAGTTACTTGATTAGCCTTTGGATTTGCTTATGATTGATGGTGAAATGTTTGAGAGAGTATAGGGAGTGTTTAGGTTTTGTTCTTTGAAGAGAAATGAGGTTCCAATCTGATTTGTAGGTCTTTTATATAAAAAGGGATAAGCTGCCACCGACCTACAGCACTGTTCCCGCGACAGTTTATGTCCCTCAACCGAAACGCGAATATCTCTCTACTCCGATGTTGTATCGATGAATGGAAAAATTTTCTGAAAACTAGACTCGTAGACCTTCGATTTGGTATGCGGATCCCCCCGTAAATCCAAGTAGATTGAGAGAAAAGCTCCGAGACATCTGACCCAAATTTCAGTGAAACTTACAAATGTCACACCCTAATCTCGCTAGGGTGTGATGGGCACCCGACCCCATATTCGGAGCCGAACGAACCCGCTGACTCTTATTACACACATAATTGCCTTGGAATCTTAAGTCAAATAAGAATGAAATACATAATAAGAGCTTTCAGAAACATTCTTTTCGTCGTTCTCAAGTCAAGTAAAATATATAGTCATTTGGACTTTGTAACAATATGCATACTGGTACGTCGGCTTACAGAACCGATTACAAGACTGACTTTCTATACCCACGACTCTGTCTGCAAAGTCTCTAACTTCGACCAATATACCATAGCATGAATAATCTGACTCGGCAACACTCTAGGAGGAAATGGAGTTCGCCAATTCCGCTGGAACATCTTCTATAATGGCTTCTACTCATCTGTGTATACCTGCGTGGCATGAAACGCAGCCCCTGAAGAAAGGGGGTCAGTGCGGAATATGTACTGAGCATGTAAGGCATGAAATACAGTAAAGAGGATCACAACTGAAACAGATATTTACCAAAAACAAGTATGACTTTTAAAAACATCAATGCACTTGCCTTTCGAAATGAAAATCATGTATGTCAACATCATATATCATATATACATATAACGTGCCCCGGCCCTCTAGTGAGGGACGCGGTGAATAAAATCATGTATGTCAATGTCATGTATCATATATGCATGTAACGTGCCCCGGCCCTCTAGTGAGGGACGCGGTGAATAGAGTCATCATATGCCATCCTGGCCGCCACCCCGTCATCATATCATCATGTCATCATATCATATATATATATATATATATACATATAACGTGCCCCGGCCCTCTAGTAAGGGACGCGGTGAACAATGCAGTGGAGTACGCACGAGAACATGCCCTGGCCCAGGACGCAGTGAAGGACATATTGAGGCATGCACGAGCAGAGTAGTGAGAAACCATATGCACATAAATAAATTTTTAAGACTCGATAGATAAGTACATAAACCGACACTTGAAAGATCGTAAACACGTTTCGGGTCAATCCTAGTTTGCATAAGAAAGTTATGACCATCATTTACTACAGAACCTTCTACGAACGCTTTAAAGCAATCCGAGACCGTCTACGAAAGTTAGACACATTAACACTTGTAGAACTCTTTAAAATCAAGAACTCTTTATGTTTTGCTCGTTATGCAATCATACAATAAGCCCGACTATACTAAGCATACTCTTAGCAAGGAGTGAATAAGAATCGTAAACAGCTCGGAATAAACGAGTAGAGTTACCCCAAGGTACGTGTCATACCTTACTTGGCTCTAGGACATGCAAAAAGAAAGAAAGGGTAAGCCTTACATACCTGTCCCACGTCCTATTAGCTACGCTTATTCGTCCAAGCTTGCTAGTCTACATTCAAAAGGATTTACGCCATCATTAGACTCATCATTATACGCTTGTCTTAGTCTTTCAAATAAATTCATTTATAATCTGCCGAAATTTCCGTAACATTTCCCCTGTTTATATGCCTAGCCCAAAATTCCAATTCAATAACCAACAACCTCAACAACAATACCCATAATAATAACATCATTTCCAACACAACATATGCCATAAAACAGCCCACACACTGTTTTCCCATTTTCTCAACCAACCAATTTGCGATACGACTAATTAATAACTTTATTTCCGTAAGGAAGCCGAAATTAATACCAACAACATTGATAACAACATCTTCAACATCCTACAAAATAAATACATATATTTTTATCCAAATTTCTCTTCAAGCCTAGATCCATAATTCGGCAACACCAACAAACGAATTCATCACACTATACTCTCCGTTCTAATCCGTTAAAACTCCGTTCCAAAGGAACCATAATCTTACCTCAAGTGTGCAGCCACCACGTCCACCCTCTTCTTCTTAGTTGATTTTTAGCTCAAATTGAAGGCAACGCGACGTACGACACTTTTCTCTTCATGGGCTTCGGAATTCGGGGCTCAGATTTTGGTCAAAATTGATTTTTATCTCTCGGCTCTCCTCTCTCTTTTTCTCCAGAATTTTCTGGGTGTTTTGGTATGAAAAATGAGGAGATAAGGCTTAAATTTCACTTAAAAAGGTGTGGGTAATGGGCCTGACCCGGTTGGGCTCGGGTTGGGCCTGGCTCACTGACCTTTCTTCCTTAAAACATACATATCTCCTTATCCCGATATCTCCTGTGAACCCACGACATATGGTTGGAAATATATTTCAATTATCTACAACTTTCATTCTGGGAGTTTTTCCAAATTCCAAACGTACAATACCTTTTTGGCCCCGCGAAGTCAGATCACCCGAAAATGTTTTCTTAAATCGTCCTTTTGGAGGGCTTACACTCGTTTTTGGCTTATGGGTCCTTCTTAGGACTTGCTCAACTTCACATGTACTACCCATGTATCTCTTCATATGTCCTTTATAAAATCCCGACATGTGGGCCCCACCTTAACTTATGGTTACGAGGGCTATTACAGGTAACTTGTTAACTGATTTATTCCATGCGATCTCCAAGTGTCACATGTATACTCTTATACGCAGATAACACAATCTTCATCCCTAATTCTTGTATAACCCTGCTCTCCCTTGAGCTCGTACTAAGCCGTCGACAGTCTTGGTAACGCAAACTTTCTGGGGTGTAACATCCTTCCCCCCTTTTAAAAACATTCGTCCTCGAATGTTGCAGCTTACAACCCACGATGCCATCCTTGAATTTACTCCTTTACTCAGGCTCTCTAATCCTTACACCCTTGCCGCTATTTCTTTTACCCTCACCTGCCAAATGTTTAAACTAGTCTCGTACTCTGCCCATGATCCCGTTCCCGGGTACATTCCTTTATCGGATTATCCTTCCTTTAATACTATCATAATGGATGCATTATTGCATCTACAACCTGGTCATTTAGTTGTTCAGCTCTTGCTGTTTTGTAGTCTCTCTTTACTGGGTGATCACACCATAATAAGCGTCGTGGTTATTTCAATATCTTTGTCAACCCTTTCCCCCTTCATTGGAATACCATTCAATTTCTTTTATTCCTCACGAATTAAATTCAGTTCGATCCTAAGAGATACCTTTCCATCACTTTATTCCTTCGCTGATTGACCCTTAGATCTTATTGACTTGCTTCCACAAAATTCTCCACTTCGAACCGCATCCGTTCTTCATATATGAATGCGTTTAGGACATTCGCACTCTATTCCCTTGCTTCTTCCTTGTGAGTCTTACCTTACGGTGCCTTCAAAACAAATCCACACTTCGATCTTCAATCCTTACTTTCAATTTTAAACCCAATATATTTCTTTCATCGATTCCCTTAATGTCCGTACTGAAATGGATAACGATAACAACTATATCATTTCCGTATAACTCTTACTTTTTGTTTTAGGGTCTATAATTGTCACATCTTAGGATTCGTCATTCCAATCTCTACACTTATACTTTCCTTACTCGCTTCCCCCCTTTTTGGGTCTTACTTATGTCGTTCGCCAATCCATTGCCTCACTTCCAATATTGAATTCATGTATCCCTTTCCTCAATCCCCTTTTCATACCACATCATATTCATGCTATTTCTCATAATTTATAGTAGCAATAATTCACGTGCAAAGTCTTAACATACTCATCTTGTAGTAGCATAGTTCGGTAGTACAGCCAATGTAGCAATCCAAACAAAGGATGTATTTTACTTAGCTAAATCGTTAATTAGGGCTCCATGTTTACCTCTGCTCCACTTAACAACTCTGTCCCATGGGGATACTTAGAATACTAGTATGTTAAACCATCTGTACCCTCTATGTAGTGTCACTTATCCCATTCTTCACCGTAAATGCATTTCCTTTAACCGTCATCTGTCTTATCAGGGATCTAAGTCCCATGCACAACTAATGCCCTTTGTACGTCATACTCTTTTATTCTTGTATCGTACTCAGCATTGGTTTCAAAGACACTCATAATCATATCTTTACTTGCTATTGGCGATAGCGTCACTTTATCGCTTTATCGTCATGTGGTGAACTCGCAACCCATAGCCACATTCTTCTTTCCTGCTTGTTCCTTTATGTACTTTACTTGTTCTGTCTTAGTATAGGGTATCCGGAGGAGACGCATCTTTCTTTCTCATAATACCACTACTTCATAAGCTTGTGTACTTCGCATGTTTCCTTTTTTTTCTATACCCATACTCACTCTATTTTATAATTACTCCGTTATTCCCCACACAATGGACCCTATTCTTAACTCAGTATTGCTTTGTCCTTCACAATATATTACTTCTATACGATCTGTTCCTCGTTTCCAACACTTATCCTACTCGTTTCCTCTCATCCTTAATATGTTGATCCCTTTCCTAACAGTCATTCTATTTAGTCATTCATCTCTCCGTAGTCTTAATCTTTTTTTTTTCATCCAGCCGAAATATCATTCATGCCCTCGGTTCTCTGCCACTGCTTTGCTATGTCGCCTTTCCCTGATTTCTTCTTCGAGTTTACTCCCTCTCCCCTTATGCTTGCTATCGTTCCTGTCATTGCGAAACCTCTATGCTGAACTTTCCTTTATCCCCTTATTAAGGAGGTTCTTATACATCAATATCTTTCGAGTATCAATCGTCTTCGGCAATTACCTACCGTCCTTCATGACCTTCTAAGGGCTAGGGTTCCATCGTCGTATGGTCTGCTTTATTTATCCTTTTTGCTAGTTACACTCTTGTGTTCAATTGGAGTACTCATAAGGGTATCCAATTCTGATGCTTCCCTTCTCGTCTTCTCACACCTCTGTCTTTTACGACTAGCGGTTTTTCAGGCACATAAGTTAATGGGGACACCGAGACTCACCACGTCCTTTCTGAAGTCTTTAATTACACCTTACTCCTTGTTTTTCTGTTGTCGACCTTGCTTATTAAAGTATCCTTCTTACCCCCATGGTTAAAGATTTCCAGTTACTTTACTTCTAAATGCTCTCCGCTTCCTCCGACCAACCGATTTGTATACCTTTCCTACTTTCTTCCTTAACCCTTCTTGGGTTTCTTCCTCCTCGAGCACCTTTCTCCTCTTGTTACCTGTAGTATCGGCCCTGAGGTTCTTGAAATATTACTTTAAACGCGCAAATCCGTTTCATTTCTAAGTCATCTTTTTAGGAAAGCTTCTCCATGTCCGAAGCTACCACATCAATATGGCTACACATTTATCCCCTTTTTAAAAATATATTTTTCAAGAGTTGGAAATCTTTTAGTATCGTTGCGAGGCTTAATCATTCTTTCTTTTACTTCACATTCCTTGTCGTGGTCGCTATTCTTTTAGCCCCACTTATTGGAATCGGTTTTCGAACCCCACACATTCCTCTTTTGTTCCATATTACCATACTCTATCCCTTTCACATACCTACCTTTGAATTTTTACCCAAATAGTCTCGTGCTTTGCCCGTCGTTTCTTTTGGAGGCTTTGCTCAATCATGTTTCTTACTTTTCACTTTTTCTGACATTTTGATCTCCTTGCCTTCCATTTACTCACTCTCTTTCTTTTCCAAATATCGTTGTATTTGAACTTTCCAATCTTAACCTGTAGTGAATATAGCATCAGCCTACCTTGTAACACTTGTACCGTTTATATTTGCTGTCACTTGAACTTCGGTACCCTTGCTCGATTGATGCTTTCCATACTGTAACACCGCTTGCTGGGACACACATGCCCACCGATACAATCGCATGTGGGATATCATTCGCATTCATATATATGTATCTATAATTACTACTGTCTCGCCTACAAAATACTTCCAAACGCTATTCGAACTCATCCTAATTCCAGAGCTGTGATGCACTCTCTGTCTCTTCACCAGTCTAGTCTGCCTCATCCTACGCGACCTCTTATGGTCTCCAACCATCCCGTATACTCTAGTTTCCCTTAGGCTACTCTAGCTTCTCATTTGTCTCTTATGTCTAAATCTATAGGATTTCTTGTACACTTCCCAGGGGGTCACCCATCCTAATATTTCTCTCACCTTAGCACGCTTAACCTCGAAATTTTGATGAAATCCGGTGCATTAATGCTGATATAATCGTATCTACCTCTCCGCATGACCTTCATTACATGATCTGGTGAGGGACGCGGTGAACAATGCAGTGGAGTACGCACGAGAACATGCCCTGGCCCGGGACGCAGTGAAGGACATATTGAGGCATGCACGAGCAGAGTAGTGAGCAACCATATGCACATAAATAAATTTTGAAGACTCGATAGATAAGTACATAAATCGACACTTGAAAGATCGTAAACACGTTTCGGGTCAATCCGAGTTTGCATAAGAAAGTTATGCCCATCATTTACTACAGAACCTTCTACGAACGCTTTAAAGCAATCTGAGACCGTCTACGAAAGTTAGAGACATTAACACTTGTAGAACTCTTTAAAATCAAGAACTCTCCGGGGTGTAACAACAAACTTAACTTGCGACGCCCTTTGTCGACTTTCGTATTACAACTCGTTTGACTTCCAAACTTAACAAGAGACCATTATACAATTCAAATACTTCATATCATTACTTACTTAGCATGTGGAGCACTCCTAATCTCACCCAAAAGTACAAGTTATCGTATTCCCAACTTGCCGACTTTTGACGAAACTCGTGCTTCTTTGATTCATTCACCCTCCAAATCTTCCGCTACTTACTAATATTATTTAGAGACTCTTGTAACCATTTTTATTAATAAAATCAATCCCTTTTATCCTCAACATAATTTCTTTTGAACTTGCGTCGACTAACTCATGATGCGACTTTAACGTGCAAAAACAAATCCGGGGTGTAACACCCGAAGTAAGTTTTGTTTGAAAACTTTAGGGTGTTTTATTTTTAAGATTTTAATTTAAGCGTGTTATTTTTTAATCAAGACATAACTTTATTTTGAATATAAATATAATTCTAAAAAATATAGGGAGAAAAACTAGTTGTAAAGTCGTCAAACTTTAGATGGTCATAACTTTGCGCTCGGATGTCTGTTTCAAGCGTTTTTTTTTTTATCTCGCGGATTTTTTCGCTAAGTTTTTTCAAACAAAACTTACTTCGGACACCTTTTCAACCCCTAAAATGACGATCCAAATGTATACGTAACCTTGATGTATTGAGCTTACATTATTGTACGACTAATCGTTGGTCAAAGTATGCAAAAACACACTAAGTGTTGCAAAAAAAAAAAACAAATTGGCCAATTTTTATTTTTTTTTGTACTATTTTACTGTGCTATACAAAAACAAAATCTTGTAGTTAAAAACCTTTTGGCAACGGCTTTATTTTCAATAAATCTAAACCCTAAAAATAAAAAACCTTCAGCTAATGACAACAAGTCTTCAAACAAAAATGGAAGTCTATGTATATAGAACACTTAAACCTAAAGTTTACAAACAAAACTTACTTCGGGCACCTTTTCAACCCCTAAAATTACTATCCGAACGTTTACGTATCCTTGATGTATTGAGCCTACATTATTATACGCAAAAACAAATATCAGGTTCTATATAAAATATTGACGTTTCGGAGTCTTGACACACGACTAATCATTGGTCAAAGTATGGAAAATAACACTAAGTGTTGCAAAAAAAAAAAAGTTGGCCTTTTTTTTTTTTTGGGTACTGTTTCTATAACGCAGTATTTTACTGCGTTATAGAATATATTTTTTTTGTATAGCGCAGTAAATACTGCGCTAAAGCAGTTAACGGCTCCGTCTCCGTGAATTTCTTTAGCGCAGTAAAATACTGCGCTAAAGGTAGTTTTGTAACTTTTTTTTGTTGAGGTATTTTGGTTCAAAGTGGTTTTTTTTAGGGCATTTTGGTTCCGGACTCGCGTACAATGAGGGGATTAAATTTTTTGAGGACACGCTGTGAATTGTGAATTTTGTTGGCTCGGATAATTAATTAATGATTTTGTATTTTGTTGTTAAATTTATTTTCAGATTATTTCTTATATTTTGGTTTACTGTTTTGAACGTAGGATACTAACAAACTTAAGGGATTAAAAATTTATAATTTTTGTGTCCATCTCTCTTCTGTTTAGGAGATTAAAACTGTTGTAGTTTTCTAATCCCAGTGTTGGAGGTTAAAATCCTCTGATTTAATAGACAGTTTGAAAATATAAAAACTTGTTGTTTTATTAAAACTGTTTTTGTCAAAAATTATCGGGTTTGAAGATTTAAAACCTTCACAGTTTATTAATTTGAATTGTTCATGTCCATACCGATATGAAACGACCAATAACCCTCGTGGTTGGCTCTACAAGCAATGTTGCCTCTCCTAGTCGTTCTGCACCAGTCTCGATACAGGCTCCAGCGGAAAAGTCCAAAAAAATTTCGGGATTGATTTTAAACGATAGCAACAGAAAATGTTTTTCTATTTGACTACTCTAAGTCTGCAGAAGTTCATTAAGGAGGACATTCCGATTCTGCCGAAAGAAACTCCCGAAATTGAACATTTCGTTGTGATAGAGTCTTAGAAGAACTCGAACATTTTATGCAAGAATTATTGCAATGACTTGTCCAGTCATTTTGAATATTTGAAACCTCTTCCCGCAAAATGACACTTCTTGTAGGTTCAACATGCATATTATAACTTGTTATGACAATTGACACGGGTCCCGAGCCACCTGGATGCGCGTCCAAGAAGAAAATCAAAAACTAAAATTTTGAGAAAAAAAAAAGTATTGACCAAAGTCAACATTCGAGATAAATAAACTTGGAATCAAGATATGAAAGTTCCTATAGGTCTGTATGGTGTTTTGAGACTTAGTTGGATAGTTTGGACTGGTCCCAAGAGGCTCGGGAGTAATTTGGACACTTAAGTTAAAAAACTAGTGATTTCAAAAAATAAGAATTGACCACGGTCAAATAGTTGACTAAACGTTCCCGGATTCTTGATTTGAAAAATTTAACAAGTTTGTATGATAATTTTAAATTTGTTCGCAAGTTTTGATTAGATTTCGATGAGTTTTGGACGGGTTTTGATCATGTTGCATTCGTATTTGATGTTTTGACGTAATTTTGAGCATAAACAGTACCACAAAGCAAATGAACTCTAAATTGTGTTTTGATTGAATTATTGGGCCCCTAATGAGATTTCGGAACCATAACAACAAGAATCATCGAATTCAGGTATCATATTAGAGAGTTATGGTCATTTTACCTTGAAAGGTTGTTGTTGGTGCTGGTGCTAGTGCTAGAAATATAATACATGCACCAAGTGACCATAAAAATCATATGAGCAAACATCAAATATTCTAGTTTAGCCACTTTAGTGACTAACAAACTATATAACCACTTTTAGTTGTTAAACAATATAAAAACAAACCATAATTATTCATTACGTGAAATTAAATTGCAATATTGAATTGTGCAATATAAAATTTATTAATAGAAATTCATTAACTTAACAGTCCAAGAACATTAAGTAGTTCACCATAAAATTACTTACGACAAAAATGATTCAACAGTAAGCTTAAACACTTCAATAGAATTTGATTGGAAAAAATTCAGCTTTTAAAGAATCCTAAGAAATCAAACTTAAAAGGCCACTAATAATTTTACAATAGCTTTAAAAAAAGGTTTCTGTTGTTGCTCACTGGCGGAATTATTAGTTCCACAGATATTCATTACCATAACACATATTAGATTCCATTAGATTCTTCATTAGCATATCATCAATTGATTAATAACACTTAAGGACAACTTTTTAACTTTAAACGTCAAACCCCCTAAGAAAACATGATAATTCAGTCGCCATAAACATTAAACAAGCAATGTTAGTGGCGGATTTAGGATTTTCACCAACAAAATTCGAAAAATAAAAAGTAGTGCCGAGGTTTAAACTTGGAACTTCAAGGTAAATTGAACCCCCTAAACCATTGAGTCAACCTCTAGTCTTGTTTACAGGGTTTCAAAATCTATATATGTACATAAAAAAAAAATTACTTTATATATACAGTGTAATTTTTTACAGAGGAAGTTTGGCTGAACACCCTCCCGTCCCCTAGATCTACCCTAAATCAGCATTCATGTTCTTCATCATGTTAATTATGCGCGCAATGAAGAATGTTTTTCATAAACGAATATTATCAGTTCAAATAATTCAAGCTATGATATCACATGTAAACCTGACTTAATTCTCACCAAGATCTTAAACATCATGATCTTACAAGAGAAATGTTAGAGAAAACATATCTGGTGTTGAAGACATTGTCACGTATAAGAGCGGAAGCGTTAGTTGGAGAATTGGTTTCTACCTTCTTGCGTTAGCCTTATGTTACCACAACCATCAATGATAGAAAATGTGTAGAGAATATGTGGTAACTCTCATGGGTGGAGGGACGACTAATTTATAGAGTTTAAGACTTAATTCAGTATGTCCATCAAATAACCGATCTAACAGACGAGATTCATTCTTTATTAGCCATTAGTTATGGGTTTTACATTAATCACTCAACACAAAAAATATTAATAAAAGGTTAATATAGGATACCAAACAGAGATATCAAAGGGTTTTAGCAAATAACGTAAATAGTGAAATCTGTCACCATTAATATATGTTATTTTTGTTGTGTCTATATATAACTCACTCGAACCATTAATTAGAAAGCCTAGACGAATTATTATAACCCCAGAAAAATAGCTACTCATTTATTCAAAAATATAAAATGGCGATATTACGTCAATAGATTTTTCAAACATTGGAAAAGATAGCTAAATGGTAGCTCTGATACCACATGCTGTGAACTGCATACAAATACAAATTCATCGCAATAAAAGAAGAATTAGAAGTACACCTTCAGCCATAACATTGAAGATCAGCCATTAAGGTTGCAAAGAACCTTCTTACCTATTACATATTGTATGATGCTAGACTAATGTAGTCACAAGCGTTATATTATTAGGCTAGAGTCTGAGACAAAAACTTTAGCCCTTGGGATTCTTCATATGACATACTTTTGCCTATGAACTCGTAATAAAATGTTTTCTTTCATCAAGAAAATTAGCAGATATGTTTGTATATTTAAGATATTATCTGATTATTACTTTACTTGGAAGATAAGGTAGATAATTGATTACTTAATATGTGGGCCGCATTAAATATCTCTAATAAAGAAACGTTATTTCTAACAGATACTAGATGGAATTCCACATAAAAAGTGTTGGAGCTTCTCGAGAATTTGAAAAAGCTTTTGTAAGGATGAAATTAGATGATCAAAATTATAAATGTATTTTGATGAAGGTTAGGGTATTAATGAACTGATTATTTTTAAAAATACTATATCATACATATTTTTTGGTTGGTTTATTGTGTATAACTAAAATTAAATATTTCAAAACTATTCTAATTATCTCGATTATTCTTCGGTTTCGATATAATTCAATTATTTTTCCATAATTTATTTTTAAAACGTTTCTCACACTATGTAAAATTAATAATAAATTCAAAATAATAAGACAAACAAATTAACTTAATAAATGTGTAGTATTGTCTCTGCGTGATTGTTAAAGAAATATTTTGTTACCTTTAAATCATGTGGAAGTATCTTAAAAGTTTATTTCAAATTTCAATGCTTAGGTGGTTAACTTTTACCATACTGCTTTATGATTTTTTAAATCCTTGGTATAAAGTATTTGAAAAGACATTATATATATATATATATATATATATATATATATATATATATATATATATATATATATATATTAATGATCTAGTGAGTAGCAAGATAGCAATGGCAGGATGTTGGCATCTTCAGTTCTTCACTGTCACGACCCAATTCGTGAATCGTGAGGTCACTCACGCCATCGCCCCTGGTGGGTGAAGCCTTCCCTTACTCTACCATTTTTAGAATTAACAAGCGGAAGATTAAATAACACACGCAGTCTCAAATCATATCATAAATATCGAAAGTGGGGAAGTACAAACGGAACCCCAAGAATCTGGTCAATTCATATTACAAGAGCCACTACAAATCTACATAAGTCTGAATCTAGAAAATACATAAGTGTCTGAAATACAGTCTTGAAACAGAAAGACATTTATCATAAAAGAAGAGTTTTCCGGGCTGAGGATCTGAAACATGGCTCACCCTGGAAATTCAAAAAAGAAGCCTTGGGAATCACCCACGAGGTGCTGACGTGGATCCTGTGATGAACTCTGCACTCAGAATAAAGTACATCAAGGTAGTATCAATACAAACACTATGTACTGGTAGGTATCATAGGCTGACAACAATTAGTTTACATATATAAAAGACAGAAATTAACAAATAGGCAGATAAGCAATCGAGCATAATCACTAAGTAATAGGAACCATAATAAATCTCCATAATCTCAAGCCATAGCTTAGGTGGAAGTCTCTACTCCTCGAGTCCATGAAGTTCTAAGTAAATGACTTACAGGAAAACAACACTCAAAGAATCATCAACCAAAAAATACAAGGAAATGTACCATGAAATGATAGGAAATGCAATGCAAGTGAATGATATGCTATGCAATGCAATAGCCAATACCTTGAACCTGTACACACATGCTCCGGACGGAATATCGACGTCTCGACAGTCATGACCCATGGGGGACCCGCGAAGTCCATGTACTAGTCACTCTACACACAGCTCAGAGATGAATTCCACAACACCAACCACTCCGCACACAGCCTAGAGATGGTTTCATATCACTAGCCATTCCACACACATCCCAGAGATGGCTACTATATCAAGTCTGTCCAAAATCTAGGATGTTTCCTTCTCACTTATCATCATCAGTACCAATCATATATCATATCAATGTATCATGCAAATGAGTATGAATGCAATCCATAATATCAAGATCAAGTGTAATCACATCAAATTCCAATCATACCTCTACAAGGACATATATCACAATACGAATATCGCATCAAGTTCTTTCATTTATCAATGATTCTGTCAAGATAAATGAGAGGCAACTGTATCACAACCACAATATGGCAACTAAGTAACAAGACAATACACAACAAGAGGCGATAAGCCCACAAATCAACAACAATACAACCTAAGGATTCCATCCCAACTTCATACCCAAAGGCGTAACATGCTTTCTCTGTCAATAACTAACTCTTCATATTCTTCGCTAATTGGAGTCTAACCAAAAGGTAAATCGTAACCTACCTCGATGGCCGAACAGGCGCCACGAACTATCCAACGCAAGCTTTCTTCTTCCGAAACGCCACAAAATAAGAAAAGTCTAACAATTATGAATTTTACATTAAAACAAGATTCGAAGGATACCTATAATAGTCTTAGAGGAATTTCAGATCGAAAAGTTAGTTCAAAAACTCATGCCGAACCTTGAGGGGAAAAATAATCATTTCATAGGAAAATCGGGTTCAATGAGGTAAAATATTCTTCTAGGAAGTCATACGAATCCAATGGTACCCATATTGGCATACTTTAAATCCGAACCCAAAACGTCACCCAAAATAGGATTTCGAGCCACAAAAGGCTACATAGGAAATTTAGTCCAAAATTAGTTTACCCATGACTTATAGAGTCTAGATACCAAAAATAATCAAAACCCATCCACTAATTATATCCCAAATCAAGAAAAAGCTTCTTTTAACTTTATGGTCAAAAACCCTCATTTTTCCCAACCCAAATTGTGGATTAATCATCAAATAAATGGAAGAATTCAATAGGAATCAACAAAATGGTGATTAGAGACTTATCCCCACTGAAAATCACCTCAATCCGAACTCCCAAACTTCTGAGAAAAGTAACTAAATCTCAAAACAAGTGGAGGAAAAAGAGACACAGCAGTTGTTTCGGTCCAAATCAAGTGCTAGTTGATCACAAAGCTGCACGTTCCAGCCTAGGTGAGGCGTGATTGGCACCCGGCACCTTAATAGGGCTGAGCGAACCAAACTATATCTCGCATCATCTATGTCTCGAATGACAAAATAAGGCCAAGGAGGCCAACAACGAATATAATATCATGCATATGTATATGTACAATGGGCCCACGAGGACAACATAACAACTGACAAGACATGACTAAGATGTATATAGGAAACTGTCTACAAAGCCTCTAAGAACATAACCAAAGCGTATAAGTTGGGATAGGGCCTCCTACGTACCCATAACACAAAAATACATATACAATCCCTGAATTGGCAATGCTCCAGGAAGAAGTGGAGCTCACCAATCAGAGCTGGTTCCTGGAGGCAGCCTACTGTGGAGGATCCTTGTCTCGTCTATCTATACCTACGGACATGAACGCAGCGTCCACAAATAAAAAGACGTCAGTACAAATAATATACCGAGTATGTAAGGCATAAATGCAACATAATAAATATATACTGCAAAGAAGGAGGATAAGAATCAACCTTGCGTTTCTGACTTACCAATGAGAATCTAGCATGTATGTCTCTTTATATTCTTCCGTGCTTAACTACATCTATGTACAATACTGTGTCTCTGACCTACTTATCATCCTGGTTCTATCTGCTTAACTGATCAATGGTAAGTACCCGACCGGTCGTAGCACGGTGGTAACTGCCCATTCGATTATCACCCTATGGTAGAGCACATCTGCCCAATTAATCAGTGGTAACTGCCCAACCAACCGTAGCTCAATGGTAATAACTGCCGATCCAGTCGTAGCACGGTGGTAAATACATATCCACCCAACCCACTGTAGCACGGTGGTAACTGCCCATCCGATTATCGCCCGATGGTAGAGCGGATTTGCCCGGTTAATCAGTGGTAACTGCCCAACCGGCCATAGCTTTGTGGTAATAACTGGCCATCCAGATGTAGCATGGTGCTAAAAACATATCTGCCCAACCGAACGTAACTTAGTGGTATAACTGTCCAACTAGCCATAGACCAGTGGTAAATATAATCAACATCATAACTAGACCTCTATGGGTGACTTCTATGCACTTCTCATGACCATTACTTATCCGTTAATGCCTACATGATTTCGTTAGACTTATAAACACATTTCCAGGCCATTAAGACTTCTTCTTGATTAACTAATCCTTAATCAATTCCTGGCTGCATCATAAGCCTATCTTATAGCATTCAATACCTCATTAGCGATCTCATGTCACCACCTAACCGGAGGGACGCAACGGGCACCCGGTGCTAACCCACCCGGGCACCTCTTATCATACTTTCACATTTACAACTAGGTGAGCCACATAGCTTAATCATACTTTCCATCCATTATTCATACTAATTCTATTGGGCAACAATACATATATACATATATCATCATCAATAACCATGCCCATATAGATGTACATAAGCCGCCGAGGCTAACAAAATGATATCCAAAATATAGGCCGACAAGGCCAAACACATCTAACCATATACACATGTCTACGAGCCTCTAAAAAGAGTATGTCATATCATATAGGTGGGACAGGACCCCGCTATGCCCATAAATATGTACACAAAAGAATAAATACCAAAAGTTGTAACGCTGAATGAAATGGAGCTCCGCTATGTAGTCCCTGAGTAATAAGGCTGTGGATCAAGCCTGTCTCCCTAGTCACCTGCGGGCATGACGCAGCGTCCGTAAACAAAAGGACTTCAGTACGAAGAATGTACTGAGTATGTAAAGCATGATCAACATCATTATGAAAGCATAATAGACAACATAAGAAATAGCATAGGATGGGAGATAGTAGTATCATCGTCATAAACACTTACTTGCTTTTCATAGGGAATTTCCATTTCTAATGCGTGATTGTGTACATACATCCATATCCGTATCCGTATTCATATCCGTACTCTTTTACGATTCGTATCCATTTTCGTATTCATAGCATATTCGTATTTATATTCATATTCATATACATATCATTTACATGTACATATCATTTACCTATACATATCATTTACATAGCATACCCGATCATGAAGGTTCGGTGTTTCACATACCTGGCCCTACCAAGGCTCAGGGTCATACATACCTGGCCCTACCAAGGCTCAGGGTTGTCTGTACCCAACTGCAGTGGTGCGCGCGCAATATATAGATATATTCTACCCGGCCATATTAGCTCAGGGTTTCATAATAGCCATACATAGGCACATATACATAAAGCCCATAAGCGTCTTTAGCATCATTACTATCGTCGTTCATAACATCTGTCCCTAGAGGATTACTCATCATAGGAGGAATTTAGTACAATCGTAACATATCGAGAATCCTGAGCTTAGTAGCTTTTAAAGATAGAATCATTTGGATGACATCATAGGCTTATAGAAGATTAGATATTTGGCCAAGGAACCATGCCTTATGAAATAAGGGTTAGCCTTACATACCTTTCCGTTCAACTATTTTATCACTTGCACGTTCTCCTTCAATGCTCACGTTTCTACCTGCATTAGAGTTATACTATCATTAGAAAATCGATAGCTTAGCATACATGACTAAAGCTAGAGAAAATTGGACAGCATCTCCTTTATTTATACGACTTCCTCCATATCATATATCAACTGCCAAACATCAATAATAACACTGGTCTTTATTCACCTACATTATCCTTACTTCTCAATTCACTTCAAGTCATCCATATCCATGGTCATAGCACACTATTACATTCATTCATATACAATGTCTATCCCATGTTCTTAACATCATTTATAACATAAACATAATCACAATCACAACATATCAAAAATCATGACCCAATCCAAGCTATTAATCAAAAATGACACTATTCTCACATTCATGACCCATTTTCTATATTCTTCTACAATCCAAGTGTTTCAACTTCTCAATACCTTAAACAACATAGAAATACCATAAAACTTACCATATATGGTGTAGGAATGAACCTTGAGTGGAATTACTTCACTTGAACCAAAACCCTAGTTCACCTCTCATGGAATCTTTTGTAGTCCTCTAACCCTTGGAAGCTTTCTAACACATAAACACTTGATTCTAGTCTTTGATATTTGTGCTCTTGGACTTGAGTGGAATGTTCTTAAATAAGGGTTTTGAGCTCTCAATACTTGTAGAAGATGAAAAATGAAGTAAAAGAATCCAAGGCATTTATTTATACAAAAACTAAAAATCAGCCCGTCGGTTACTATACGGACACTTATGCGGTCCGTATAGTATTGTACGGTCCGTATAAGTGGCCATGGTTCACCAACCAGAAAATCATCTCCCTGCTGGGAGTTATACGGATCGTATAAAGTTATACGGACCGTATAAGTGGTCGTATAACTCCACTTCTCTGAAATGGATTCCGTCATTTCGTTCGATCTCAAATCCTTATGGAACCTTCTTGACACTTGTTTAGCACCTCATTAACGATCTAAGGGACGTTATAACTCTTCTCCAAAAAATCATTAATTCGGTACTCGTCAATCCTTTTCGATACGTAATGTATACCTTGCCTTTTATCAGCAACTTTCTTCTCTTACCTCGAATGTCTTTACAATCTCAATTAGGATCATCAAATGTTATTTCTTACTTATAGAAATATCGTATACCTTGTGTCCTTCGTTAGTCTATTCGCTGTGCATTAACGGAAAATTTTTCGAGGTGTAACATTCTTCCCTCCTTAAGAACATTCGTCCTCGAATGTTAAGTCCTCAGGGATTCTATAAAAATTTCGCCAGAGTTTCCCCTGTAATATGGCACTACCATCCTGTCACAACATAATAGCAATATAGTTTGGCCACATACGACCCGAATGCATAAAAAGGAAAACATACATACCTTATGATCTTGATGTCTCATCTTGGATCTCTTCCGGGGGCTGAAATAAGTGCGGGTACCTGGATTTCATAATTCCTTCCGCTTCCCATGTCATCTGTTCTCGGTTATTGTTTCTCCATAAAACCTTAACTGAGATCACTTCTTTGTTTCTAAGCCTCCGTATTTGCCTATCTAATATGGCAATGGGTACCTCTTCATAAGTCAACTTTTCTGTCACTTGAACATCATTTACTGGCACGATCCTAGTAGGATCTCCAACACAGTTACGAAGCATCGAGACATGAAAAAATGGGTGTACTGACTCCAAATTAGGAGGTAGATCTAATTCGTAAGCCACTTTGCCTACATTGCGCACAATCTCATAAGGCCCAATGTACCGGGGACTAAGCTGCCCCTTTTTGCCAAATCTCATTACACCCTTCATTGGTGACACTTTTAAGAATACCCAATCTTTCACTTGGAACTCTAAGTCCCTTTGACGATTATCCGCATAGGACTTTTGACGACTTTGGGCTGCTACTAACCGATCTTGTATGAGCTTAACGTTCTCTATGGCTTACTTGACCAAGTCTGGCCCTATCAATTTAGTCTTTCCTACCTCGAACCACCCAATTGGGGATCTACACTTTCGCCCATATAAAGCCTCATACAGTGCCATTTGGATGCTAGAATGATAACTATTGTTATAAGCAAATTTAATGAGTGGTAAGTGATCATCCCAGTTACCTCCAAAATCTATCATACATACCCGTAACATATCCTCAAGAGTCTGAATGGTACGTTCAGCTTGTCCATCAGTCTGCGGGTGAAATGTCGTGCTAAGGCTCACTTGAGTCCCCAAACCCTCTTGGAAGGACTTCCAAAAATTAGCTGTAAACTGAGTTCCTCTATCTGAGATAATAGATACCGGAACACCGTGAAGCCGCACTATCTCTTTAACGTAAAGCTTTGCATAATCTTCTGCCACATATGTAGTTCTGACTGGTAAGAAATGAGCTGACTTCGTGAGTCTATCCACAATCACCCATATAGAATCATACTTACGTTGAGAACGGGGTAAGCTTGTAATGAAGTCCATGTTAATTAATTCTCACTTCCAAGTTGGAATTTCTATAGCTTATAACAATCCGTTGGGCTTTTGGTGCTCGATTTTCACTTGTTGACAGTTGGGACATTGAGCTACGAATTCCGCTACATCTTTCTTCATCTCATTCCACCAATATATAGATTTAAGATCATGGTACATTTTCATTGCTCCGGGGTGGACAGAATAGCTGGAGCAATGGGCTTCCCTTAATATTTGGTGGCGTAACCCTCCCACATCAGGAACACATAATCTGCCTCGGCATCGGAGAACTCCGTCTCCTGCAATCTCAAATGATGACTTCTCCTTCTGAGGGAGTGTATCTTTGTAATGCATTAGCATGGGATCTTCGTATTGTCGCTCTCTTACTTCCACTACTAGCGACGAGACTGCTGAATTCTGAATGGTAGCTCCCCTGCTACCTGAGTCCACTAATTGAACTCCTAGGCTAGCTAACTGCTGGAGCTCACGAGCCATTTCTCTTTTCTCTGGTCGTACATCACACAAACTTCCCATGGATCTACGGCAAAGAGCATCAGCCACAACATTTGCCTTTCCGGGGTGATATAGGATATCAACATCGTAATCTTTTAGCAATTCCAACCATCGTCGTTGCTGCAAATTCAACTCTTTTTGCTTGAAGATATAGTGAAGGATCTTATGATCTGTGTAAATATCCACATGAACACCATACAAGTAATGTCTTCACATCTTTAATGCATGAATCACTGCAGCCAATTCAAGGTCATAGGTTGGATAATGTTTCTCATGTTTTCGTGATTGCCTTGAAACATACACAATCACCATACCATGTTGCATCAACACACAGCCTAGCCCAATGCCTGAAGCATCACAATGAACAACATAACCTTTCAATCCCTCTGGAAGTGTCAGGACTGGGGGCAGAAGTCAATCTATCTTTTAGCTCTTGGAAACTACGTTCACAAGCATCTGTCCATTGAAACCTTACTGATTTCTAGGTCAGCTTTGTGAGTGGTGCAGAAATAGAAGAAAAACCTTCAACAAATCTCCTGTAATAACCTGCTAAGCCTATGAATCTACGAACCTCCGTAGGAGTTGTGGGCCTTGGCCAAGTCTTCACGGCCTCAATCTTTTGGCTATCTACCCGAATACCATCGGCTGAAACAATGTGCCCCAGAAATGTCACTAAGTTCAACCAAAACTCACACTTAGAAAATTTTGCAAACAACTCTCGAGTTTGAAGAACTCTAAGGACAGTACGCAGATGATCTGCATGTTATGCCTCGGATCTAGAATACACCAAGATATCGTCGATGAATACAATCACAAATAAATCTAGGAAGGGCCTGAACACATCGTTCATCAAATCCATAAATACTGTCGGTGCGTTAGTTAGCCCAAATGACATTACGCGGAACTCAAAATGGCCATATCTTGTTCTGAAGGCTGTCTTAGGGATATCTTTCTCACTTGATGATACCCGGACCTCAAACCTATCTTTGAAAACCATTTAGCGCCTTGTAATTGGTCAAATAAGTCATCAATCCTCGGAAGAGGATATTTATTCTTAATCGTCACCTTATTTAATTGCTGATAGTCAATGCACATTCGCAAGGAGCCATCTTTCTTTCGGACAAACAATATGGGTGCTCCCCACAGGGATGAACTAGGCCTAATAAAGCCTTTCTCAAGATGGTCTTTCAATTGCTCTTTCAACTCTTTCAATTCTACAGGAGCCATTCTATAAGGAGGAATATATATAGGCTTGGTGTCTGGAAACACATCAATAGAAAAATCAATCTCTCGCTCGGGAGGGAGGCCTGAAAGCTCTTCCGGGAATACATCCGGAAACTCATTCACTATGGGAACTGACTGACGAGTCGGCGGTTCAGCTTTTACATCTTGAACCCGAACTAGATGATAAATGCAACCAATTGTGATCAGTTTCCTTGCCTTTAGATAGGAAATAAACCTACCTTTTGGTGACGCAGTATTCCCTTTCCATACTAAAACTGGTCCTCCCGGAAATTGGAAATGAACCACTTTCATTCTACAATCAACTTTGGCATAGCAAGAAGCCAACCAATCCATGCCCGTAATAACATCAAAATCCACCATTTTTAACTCATATAAGTCAACTGTAGTATGATGGTCACAAATCACAACTATACAATTTCTATACACTCGGCTGGCTATTACCGATTCACCAATGGGTGTAGACACCTCAAAAGGTTTGATCGACTCCGGTTTGACTCTAAATTGACCCGCAATATACGGAGTAACGTATGATAATGTGGAGCCCGAATCTATCAAAGCATATACATCATGAGAAAATACCAATAATAGACCTGTGACAACATCAGGAGAAGACTCAAGATCTTGGTGTCCAGCCAAAGCATAAATACGGTGCTGAGGACTGCTAGAACTGGGGACTCTCCCTCTGCCTCTACCATGGCCGACCGGCGCATGTGAACCTGGCCCCATAGAGCGTACAGATGATGAAGATCCAACTACCGACCCTGAAGGCTGGGTCCTACCTCTACCACCAACTAAGGGCCAATCACGCATAATATGGCCTGGCCGACCACATGAATAGCAAACCTCCGAACCCAATCGGTACTGACCCCAATGTAACTTCCCACACTAGGAACATCGTGGCATGGGTGGCCTCGCCTGACCCGAATCGCCTTTAAACTGAGAACCGAAAAAACTCTGACTCGGCCCGGAATGAGTAGATCTATCAAATCTCTGGCCTGAAAACCATGGAGGCGCACTAGTCATAGAATGTCTTGAATTCCTAGAAAACTGTTGTCTGTGCCCGCCTCTAAACTCACTCATCGGACCCGAAGATCTAGCCCTCTTGCTATATCACCTATCATGCTCACGCTCACTCCTTTGTTGTTGTAGGCTTTCTTCTAAATTTTGAGCGTGGGCTTTAATGCGTGAAATATCCATATTTTCCTAAAGAGACGCAGTCAAGCACCTATCCATCAAATGTGGCCCTAGGCCTTTCACAAATCGGTGCACTCGGTCACCCATATCCGCTACCATGTTCGAAGCATACCAAGCCAAAGAATTGAAGCGGAGACTATACTCTAAAGCACTCATGCTTCCTTGCCTCAAATTCAAGAACTTATCGGCTCTAGCTCGCCGAACTTCTGGAGGCAGGTAATGTCGGAGGAAAGTATTTACAAATTCTTGCCATACCAGGGGAGGCGCATTGGCTCCCCGTGAAGCCATCCAAACCGTGTACCAATAAACCGCAACATCCCTCAATCTATAGGATGCTAACTCCACCGATTCGGTGCCCGAAGCATGTATCAACCGAAGTGTCCTCAACATTCCATCAATAAAATTCTGAGGGTCCTCGTCCAGCTTTGATCCAAAGAATTTCGGTGCGTTCAAGCTAATAAAATCACGGGCCCTTGCACTAACAGCCCTATCACCTTGCCCTGTACTTTGTCGCTAAGTCTGGGAGGCAACCAATTGAGTAAGCAAATGAATGGCCTCTTTTACATCTTGGCCTGAAGCATCTGGTGAAGGAGCCGGAGGTGCTGGAGCTGGGGCTAAGGCTCCCTCACCCTCCCGAGAAATAGGCACTGAATGGGAGGACTGAGATTGAGCCGCATTCTGGGACTCACTTTCCTCTACAATCGTTGGCGATGCTCTTTCAGCTCGCTTTTTTGCCACTGTCTTGCCCTTTTGGGCTGCTGTAGCCTTTCTATTTAAAGGCATCTCTGAAATACATAACACACGGTTAAGGAAAAATAAGTCCTTATATCATAGCTCTATCGCACGATCTTATGAAGAAAGAAGGTCATTCATTCCTAAAATGCCAGCAGCCTCTTGTTTATAAGTGTGGCGCGCAACACACCCATAACCAAGACTCTACTGGACACGGCTCGTAGACACACCATAGGACAGAACTGCTCGGATACCACTTTTGTCACGACCCAACCGGAGGGCCGCGACGGGCACCCGGTGCTAACCCACCCGGGCACCTCTTATCATACTTTCACATTTACATCTAGGTGAGCCACATAGCTAAATCATACTTTCCATCCATTATTCATACTAATTCCATTGGGAAACAATACATATATACATATATCATCATCAATAACCATGCCCATATAGATGTGCATAAGTCGCCGAGGCTAACAAAATGATATCCAAAATTAGGCCGACAAGGCCAAACACATCTAACCATATACATATGTCTACGAGCCTCTAAGAAGAGTATGTCATATCATATAGACGGGACAGGACCCTGCTATGCCCATAAATATTTACACAAAAGAATAAATACCAAAAGCTGTAACTCCGAATGAAATGGAGCTCCGCTATGTAGTCCCTGAGTAATAAAGCTATGGATCAAGCCTGTCTCCCTGGTCACCTGCGGGCATGACGCAGCGTCCATAAACAAAAGGACGTCAGTACCAAGAATGTACTGAGTATGTAAAGCATAATCAACATCATTATGAAAGCATAATAGACAACATAAGAAATAGCAGGATGGGACATAGTAGTATCATCGTCATAAACACTTACTTTCTTTTCATAGGGACTTTCCATATCTAATGCGTGATTGTGTACATATATCCATATCCGTATTCGTATTCATATCCGTACTCCTTTACGTTTCGTATCCATTTTCGTATTCATAGCATATTCGTATTTATATTCATATTCATATGCATATCATTTACATATGCATATCATTTACCTATACATATCATTTACATAGCATACCCGACCATGAAGGTTCGGTGTTTCACATACCCGGCCGTACCAAGGCTCAGGGTCATACATACCTGGCCCTGCCAAGGCTCAGGGTTGTCCGTACCAAACTGCAGTGGTGCGCTCGCAAGATATATATATTCTACCCGGCCATATAAGCTCGGAATTTCATAATAGTCATACGTAGGCACATATACATAAAGCCCATAAGCGTCTTTAGCATCATTACTATCGTTGTTCATTACATCTATCCCTAGAGGATTACTCATCATATGAGGAATTTAGTACAATCGTAACATATCGAGAATCATGAGCTTAGTAGCTTTTAAAGATAGAATCATTTGGAGGACATCATAGGCTTATAGAAGATTAGATATTTGGCCAAGGAACAATGCCTTATGAAAGAAGGGTTAGCCTTACATACCTTTCCGTTCAACTATTTTATCACTTGCACGTTCTCCTTCAATGCTCACGTTTCTACCTTCATTGGAGTTATACTATCATTAGAAAATCGATAGCTTAGCATACATGACTAAAGCTAGAGAAAATTGGACAGCATCTCTGTTATATCCCGCATTTCGTACATTCGGATAATTCAAGATGATTGCGAGAAATTAAACTCAAGACTATTTTCCAAATTTATTTTAGTGAATGAGTTGTTTATGAAAATGTTTGATGTGGAAATATTAAGAAAGGCTAGGGGTAAAAAGGGAAATTCGCAAGAGGGCTCATGGAATTATTGTGGAAGGCAAAGGGCAAAAATGGGAATTTGGAAGTTATGTGTTCTTGAACAAAAAAAAAAAAAAGGAGACCATGTGGCCGTGCACATGGGGTGTGGGCCATGTCCCACATGAGAGTTAATATATGCACAAGATGAATTAATTCCTCACATTTTTCATTTCAACTCTAGAAAATTCAAGAAGCTTTGGAGATAAGAGAAAAAAGAAAGAAAGAGAGAAAACAAGGGAGGCCATTCGGCCATGGAGGAGCAAAATTTTTCCCTTAAAATCTTGATCAAAAACAATATTTCCTTCTAGTGCTCCAACCAATTAAAGGGTCCTCTTTAACGTGGGGAGGTTGTTGGAGCAAGAAAACCATTGGTTTTTGCAAGATATAACCCTAGCCGGAAGTTGAAGAGCCAAGTGGAAGAGGTAAGGTTCAATCCTCTTTTACATATGTTATGGATAATTTTTGCAAGTTGGAGTGTGTGGAAATGAATGAAATGAATGAAAGGACGATGTTGAAGTTGTGGTCGTGCATGTATAGTGTTGGCCGTGCATGTGTGGTGTTGTGTAGAAAGAATGAATTAATTTTATTTAGTCTTTTGGTTGTTGTTGTAATGTGTAGAAATGGATGAAAATACATGAAACATGTATGTTGTTGATGTGGCCGAATAGGGGTTGTTTTGGTAAGTTATGGTAGAATGATTTCATTTGATATTCTAGTCGTTGTTATCGTGGATTCCATAATAAAAGTGAAGATTTGATGGCTTGAAATGAATTTGTAATCGTTATGAATTGATGAAGAAGCTAATGTGGCACTAGCATGAATTTTTATATTTGTAGGAATAATGTTGTCAATATGTAGCTTGTTGGTATAGTTCATGAATTTGGAAGAAGAGAATGTATTGTCATTGTGTGTCGCATTTGGAAGGTTTCGGGTAAAGTAAAAATGTTGATTGGGTTGTTGGAATGTCATGTGAATTGCTAGGAGCATTCTTGAATCATGTTAGAAAGATTTCGGATTAATACTTGAATGTGAGATCATTGGTGTTAGCTTGATTATAGGTAATTGAATTGAATATAAATGAAATGCCGTTGGATTGTGCGATGAAGGTTGTTAATGTTAGAATGTGTCTTGATTTGATTATTGATGTTGTTGGCACGATTATTAGAATGTTTGTTGTGGATATTGTTCGAATAACTGTTGGTATTGTTGTTGATATTTTGGCCGAGTTAAATTCTCGGATTGTTGTTGATAAAATTGGCCGAGTTGGAATCTCGGGGATGGTGTATTTACAGGGGAAATGCTGCCGAAATTTCAGTAGAATATAAATGAATTCATTTGAAAGACTAAGATAAGTATATGACGATGAATCTAATGATTATGCGAATTCTCTTGAATGTAGATTAGCAAGTTTGGACAAATAAGCGTAGCTAGTTGGTCGTGGAACAGGTATGTAAGGCTTACCCTTTCTTTCTTTGGCATGTCCTAGAGCCAAATAAGGAATGATATGCATTTTGGGGATTATCCTACTCTGTGATTCTGAGTTTGTTTATGATTCGCGTTCACCTTTTTGATATGTATCTATGATTTCCGAAGTTCTATTTGATACGTTTCCGAGGTTGTCTACGATTCTGATTCACTTATGATATAAGTAGGTCTGATATGATCGAGTTTATTATATGATTGAATAACGAGATAAGCGAAAAGAAGTGTGTTTCTAAAAGAGATCTGTAAGTTTTAATGTCCCTAACTTTCGTAAAAGATCTTGGGTTTGCTTTGAAATGGTCGTAAAAGTTCTGTGGTAAAATTGTCCGTAGCTTTCACGTACATATGGTTCCAAGAGTTATATTTAATTCGGTCCATAACGATATCTGAAAAGTACTTGACATGGTTGTTGCTTCGATTTTCCAAAAACGGCTTCTGAAATGTTCATAGAACGTTCTGTACTTCAAACGTTCATAACTTTCTTATACTAATTCGGATTGATCGGAAACTCGTTTCTGAGCCTTCAGAGGTCGGTAAGTACGCTTATCCATCGAGTCTTGATTTATGTGCATTTAGTTTCCCACTACTCTGCTCGTGCATGGGTTATTACTTCTTTCGCCGAGTCCCGGGCCGGTATATATCGTGCGCATGGTTCGTCGGGTCCCTTGCTTGAGGGTCGGGTGCCATATATGTATTCCGGAGTATGATGTGTTACGATGTTATGATGTGTTCATGGTTCGCCGAACCATATATGTGTATATGTATGTTTTGATCTTATGATGTGATATTATGATGTGTGACGGAGATTACGGAGCAAACCTTCTGGAGTATGATGTGTATGGCGCCAAAGGCAGGGTGGTGCCACGTTTCCCCGGGTCCCGTAAGGGGCCGGATACCGTTCTTGGCATGCATGATTCGTGTTCCCAGTAAGTGTTTTATTATTTTGAATATCGTGCTTAATGTCTGTACTAATCTTCTGCACGTGCCACAGCAATGTAATATGTGTATATGGATCGGGTTGCACGTTCCGCGGAATACATTTGTTGATCGGGCCGAACGTTCCTCGGCACTAATATGTTATATATGTGGATCGGGACGTACGTTCCTCGGCACTATTATGTTATATATGAGTCAGTTATGTGTAAACGTGTATGATGACACACGCTGTTGGTACGCGCGGTCTGTGTTTGGGAAGTACACATTTTGGCACTCTGGATGACCTACTTACTTTCTGTACTTCTTATGACATGTGGCATCGGTATATACGATTTGCATTCTGAAAAATAAGTATTTTGGTATTCTGAAGGTGTACTTACTTCTGTACCGTTTCTTTCGATTATAATTCTGTTGGCTGTATTTCATGCTTTACATACTCAGTACATATTCCGTACTAACCCCCTGTTCTTCGGGGGCTGCGTTTCATGCCACGCTGGTACACCCAGATGCGTACAGGACATTGCTAGAAGATGCTTCAGCTGGATTGGCAACTCCATTTGCTCATGGAGTGTTACTGAGTCAGAGTATATGTACTGTGATTGTTTGTTCGAAGTTAGAGACTTTGCAGACAGAGTCGTGGGTATAGTATGTCGGTTTTGTAAGCGGCTCCATCAGCCGATATGTCATTTTGTATTATGTGATAAACTCTATATGATTACAGTTTTTATTTGATTCAAAAACATTGATGAAAGAAAGATTTGAAAGCTTACTATATATTTCACTACTATTTAACTTCAGAGTCCGAGGAGATTATGTATAAAATAAGAGTCTGTGGGTTCGCTCGGCTCCGGATATGGGGTCGGGTGCCCATCACACCCTTGCGGGATTAGGGTGTGACAAAGTGGTATCAGAGCAGGTTTGTTCTAGGGGTTGTCTGCAAAGTCGTGTCCGGTAGAGTCCTGTTTATGGTGTGAAGCGCGCCACATTTATAAACAGGAGGCTACGTGTTACACCTCGGAAAAAATTTCCGTTGGTACATAAGTGAACGAACTAGTGATAAGTATGAGAGCATGATGTCCATGAGCAAGAAACGACGTTTGATGACCTTAGGCGAGATTTCAAAGGTATCCGATGTGAGATGAGAAAGTTGGCTAAATTAAGATGAGATATAAGGTGAGCAATGCATGTGCATGGACATGGGTGATTAAAATGAGAAGTCTAAGAAATATGGGAAGTTGCAGAATTGCAACTGCCCAGTGGTCGTAAAGTGCTGGGACGGACCGTAAACTGGTATACGGTCCGTAAACTAGCAGGTCGTAAGCTGCCATGCAAGGCTTCAACTTTCTGCCAGCCGAGAAATGGTAAAATACGGCCTGGAGGACGAACCGTAAAGTGATTTACGGCCCGTAAACCATGGTCGTAAATCACCATGCAATCAGCCAAAGCTTCTGGTTATGGAAATGGTTAAAGACGATTGCGAGGGACGGTCCGTAAACTGCAATACGGGCCGTAAACCATGATGGACGACCGCTGTTCACCTCAGCACAGATTTTGCAAGTCATTAAATAAAGGGACCAACACTTGTTTTATTCCATTACAATATTACACCACTTCTCTCTAAAACCTCTCTCTACATTTATTATACAACTTTACAAGGATATTTGAGGATCAACAACATTAAACAAGGTGAATCAAGAGTAAGAACATCATCAAAGATCATCTAGGTCAAGAAATCCAAATGGAGAAAAACTAGCGTTTTGCTCAAAGTAGAGTATTATTAACCAAAGATTGTTCCTACAACTTCTAAGGTAAGATTCATGATTTTTACATGATGTTTAAGGTATTGAAGAGTTGAAATACATGGATTGTAGAAAATATGGTCAAGTAGGTCATGAATGATGAATAGTGACATTTTGAGGAATAGTTTTAAGTGAATCATGAATGTTGTTGGGTTGTGATATGAATGCATTATAAATGGTACTAAGATCATGAACTAGACACTTTAGACGAACGGACGAACTTGAATGTTATGACCATGAATATGGGTGAATTAGAGGCAAATTAAGGAATCTAGATAATGTGGATAATGTGAATGACTAATGGCCATTGTTATGATATTAATGAAGGTATAGACGCTAGCATTGGAAGGAAGCGTGCAAGTGTAGAATAGTCTGACGAAAAGGTATGTAAGGCTAACCCTTCTTTCATAAGGCATGGTTCCTTGGCCAAATTCTTAAAATCCTCTACATGAGTATGTTGTATTCAAATGATTGACACTCCGAGCTCATAAGCTCACGATCCTCAATATGTGCTACGATTGTACTACGCAGCCCATATGACGAATAAGCATAAGATATAGATGTAGCGAAAATGATAATAATAATGATGCTAAATATGCCTACGGGCTATTATACTTACATGTGCCTATGAAGGGCTATAATGACACCCCGAGCTTATAACGCCGGGTAGGATATATGTATATGAATATGTATAAATTATGTATACGATACGAAACGCGCGCACACCTCTGCAGATGGTACGGATAACCCTGAAGCCTTGGTAGGGCCAGGTATGAGTAACCTTGAGCCTTGGTTGGCCAAGTATGTATGAAACACCGATCCTATGAGGTCGGGTATGCTATGTAAATGCTATGTATATGAAATGACTATGTATGTAATATGAATATGAATGTGATAAGACTATGTATAAGAATACGAATAAGGACATGTATACGAATATGAGCACAAGTATAGTACGAGTACTATTATGGAATATGGATGATGACGTAGGTGTACAAATACGTATGGAAAATGGAAAGTCCTACGAAAGGCGGGTAAGTGCTATGACGATGATATTATTGTCTCCCCCTCCTATGCTATTTCATATGTTGTTCATGATGCTTATTTACTGATGTTGCTCATGCTTTACATACTCAGTACATTCTTCGTACTAACGTCCTTTTGTTTGTGGTCGCTGCGTCATGCCCGTAGGTGCACAGGGAGACAGACTTGATCCATAGCTGCCTATTCGGAGATTACATAGAGAGCTCCATTTCCTTCGGAGCCATATCTTCGGAGCTCCATTTCCTTCGGAGCCATATCTTTTGGGTACTAATGTGATATGTTATACTCTTAGAGGCTCGTAGACATGTGTGTGTGTGGGTAGATGTGTTTAGCCTTGTCGACCTATGTTTTGTATATCATTTTGTCGGCCACGTTGGCCCATGTACATTGATGTGGCATACATGCCTATGATGATATAAATGTGTTGTTGTCCAAATGGGACTAGTTGACGAATGAATGGAAATGCATGTATAATTATGTGGCTCACCTAGATGTAAGCATAAGAGTAAGCTAAGAGGGTACCCGGGTGGGCTAGCACCGGGTGCTCGTCGCGGCCCCGAGTCGGGTCGTGACACTACAGGGCATCTAGGGACTGTTAACCTTCTTTCTGTCTTAGATCGTGCAATAGAGCCAAGTCATAGGAAAATGAAATTCCATATGTAAGCCTTACATACGACGGGAGGAGGTAAGTGACGATAGGGGAAGTCACTGCGGTGAGTATTGATATATTTGATCTGTTACCTGAAATTGGCAGTTTCGGATGGCTAGAATGTGATAAATAGCCGTATGCTCTTTGAGACATTGTTGATATTTGTTGTGTATAGATTTTGAAAGGAAAGAATGGTATAAGAGGAACCAGGTCTGTTGAAGGATTCAGAGAAAGTCGGCAATTAGTTTTGCTGTAGATTATTATGTAAGAGTGGTAAAGTGGAAATTCAAATAGACTGATACTCGAACTATTCATAAGTAGCGGCGATGAAGGTATGTTCG
This sequence comes from Lycium barbarum, assembly GCF_019175385.1. Taxonomy (NCBI): domain Eukaryota; kingdom Viridiplantae; phylum Streptophyta; class Magnoliopsida; order Solanales; family Solanaceae; genus Lycium; species Lycium barbarum. Next base: position 81,889,705 of record NC_083341.1, read on the forward strand.
CCACCATCGGGAATCTGGAAGCCCTGGACAGGCAATAATCATACACATAAGTGAAAAGTGAACATTGGGAATTGAAAAGGGTAAAATAGAAAATGTACAAAGAAGGACGTGTTACGAGAATGTCTCAGAATCTGTAAGACCTCGACTAGCCCCAAATCATGTAAGAAAGGCCATATGAGAAAGCGGACGCGATTATATCAGTATTAAGGCACCGGATTCCACCAAAGTTTCGAGGTTACGCGTGCTAAGGTGGGAGCAATTTCAGGATGGGTGACCCCTGGGAAGTATGCAAGAAATCCTAAAGATTTAGACATAAGAGACAAATGAAAAGCTAGAATACCCTGAGTGAAATTAGAGTATACGGGATGGTTGGAGGCCACGAGAGGTCGCATAGGACGCGACAGGCTAGACTAGAGAAGAGACAGAAAGTACGCCACAACTTTGGAATTAGGATAGGCTTGAATGACGTTTGGAAGTATTTTGTGGGCTAGTTGATAATAATTATATGTATATATATGAATGCGTACGATATCTCATCTGTGATTGTATCAGTGGACATGTGTGTCCCAGCGACCGGTGCTACGATATGGAAGGCACCAATTGAGTAAGGATACCGAACTCCAAGTAACAACAAAGGTAAATGGTACGAGTGTTATAAGATGAGATGCTATTATTTCTACCACAGGATAAGATTGGAATTGTAATACAACAATATTTGGAAAATAAAAAGTGTGAGTAAATGGAAGGCAAGGAGATCAGATGTCGGGACAAGATGAAAGTTAAGAAAACCTTAGTGAGTGAAACTCTCGAGAGAAATTACCGGTAAAAGTATGAGATTATTTGAATAAAAAAAAATTCAAAGGAAGGCACGTGAAAAGGATAAAGTATGGTAACATGAAACAAAAGAGAAGTGTGTGAGGTTCAAAAACCGATTTAAATAAGTGGGGCTAAAGGAATAGTGACCACGACAAGGAATGTAAGGTAAGAGAAAAGAACGATTAAGCCTTGTGACGATGTTAGAGGATTCCGGCTCTTGAAAGGTGTATAAAGGAATAAAGTGGGCAGCTATATTCCTATGGTTGCCTCGGACGTGGAAGATCTTTCCTGAAAAGGTGACTTAAGAGTAGGACGGATTTGTGTGTTAGAAGGAATATTTCACGAACTTCAAGTTGAGGCTGTAATTAACAAGAAAGTAAAGGGTACAAACTGTAAGGATTCTGTGCTAAGAACAAGAGTAGCGGAATGCTCGAAAAATATGGATGCGCCGTGGCAACGCAAGTGCACGGTTAAGGAAAATTACAAGTAAGTAAGCTAAATAAGTGAAAGGACTAATAGTGGATGAAAAAGATATAGGAATGTTGACAAGAATGATGATATGGTCATAAAAAAATGAAAGAAAAACTTATGGTATGAAGCTTTCGACATGTTATGCACAGAGTTGGAAAGAAAGACGAGGAATAAGGTAATTATTGTAGCCGAAGGTACTCGAAAACTGATGACACACAAGGAGCCCCTTAAAGGGGGGAGAACGTATTATATTAGCCCAAAAAGGAATCATGACATTATCAAACGCCAGAAAGGAAAATTTATTACCTCGGGGCCAGAGTTCGAAACATGTCGGCACATCAAAAGGATACATGGAAGGAGTAGAAACGAACCGACAGTGAGTGTACCGTGAGGCCGACATGAAGGGAAAGAATGAAAGATACCTTAAGAGAATATTTCTTGCCAACATGAATTATGCTATGTTTATACCGTGATTTGAATCTCCCTTATCGGACAAACGTCGTACCTAAGTACGCAGCGACATGTTGTAAGAGTAATAAAAGAGCAAGAAAATGTCTACAAGTTAAATGCAGAGAGGATAAGGGAGAAAATGATAAGGTTCAAAAGATGTTTCGGACGGGAACGACTATTATAACGGAAGAGTTCGTCGGATACTAGAAAATGGTTCATGTACCATTAATTATGCGGAACATGAGAATATACGCTATGAATTTATATGAATCATCGATGTGAAGCGATGCTCGATCACATTTGTAAGGAATCCCCACCGGAGGGCCAACAAGAAATAACAAAGGACGAACTGAGCGCCAATACAAAGAAGTCAAAGACAAGTATACTTTTGTAGAAAAATGTGAAGGAAGGAAATAAAGAAAAAGTTGTAGTAAGAACTCAAAGGTGTTGCGAACTAAAAAGTTAGGCGAATTCAAATCATAAGCTACCATAAGGATTACTAGACTGCGAAGGGATAAAAAATAAGGAAACATTTCGTACATACGTTTTGGGTGAATATTTAGAATGAAAAATTAAAAAGGGGATAGCGACAAAGGTATAAAGAAGCTGGGAGCGATGAAAGGAGAACACCAAAGAGAGACGAATATTTATAGCATGATAAGTGAGACTGCAATATTGTAGATCAAATGAGAGCAGGGAATAGCATGTGGCCATATTGGATCGTTAAGTAAAGATTGCGCGCCAAGGCATGGCTTCTGTCATGTGTGGTGACGAAACAATAACAGAGAAGAGATAATCTGGGGAGTGTAAGGATAATAAGTTGGCGCGGCGGATTAGAAAGCCCATGATAAGAAATAAGCACGGAGAAAGGGACAACTATAAGAGGGACCCTCTCCGAAGTGTTACAAGACCCCATAAAATCAGTTGAACATTCGAGGACGAATGTTCTAAAGGGGGGGAGGATGTTATATCCCGCATTTCGTACATTCGGATAATTCAAGATGATTGCGAGAAATTAAAGTCAAAACTATTTTCCAAAATTATTTTAGTGAATGAGTTGTTTATGAAAATGTTTGATGTGAAAATATTAAGAAAGGCTAGGGATAAAAAGGAAAATTTGCAAGAGGGCACATGGAAATATTGTGGAAGGCAAAGGGCAAAAATGATAATTTGGAAGTTATGTGTTCTTGAACAAAAAAAAAATAATAATAAAAAAAAAGAGACCATGTGGCCGTGCACATGGGGTGTGGGCCATTTCCCACATGAGAGTTAATATATGCACAAGATGAATTAATTCCTCACATTTTTCATTTCAACTCTAGAAAATTCAAGAAGCTTTGGAGATAAGAGAAAAAAGAAAGAAAGAGAGAAAACAAGGGAGGCCATTCGGCCATGGAGGAGCAACATTTTCCCCTTGAAATCTTGATCAAAAAAACTATTTCCTTCTAGTGTTCCAACCAATTAAAGGGTCCTCTTTAACGTGGGGAGGTTGTTGGAGCAAGAAAACCATTGGTTTTTGCAAGATATAACCCTAGCTGGAAGGTGAAGAGCCAAGTGGAAGAGGTAAGGTTCAATCCCCTTTTACATATGTTATGGATAATTTATGCATTTTGGAGTGTGTGGAAATGAATGAAATTCATGAAAGGACGATGTTGAAGTTGTGGCCGTACATGTATAGTGTTGGCCGTGCATGTGTGGTGTTGTGTAGAAAGAATGGATTAATTTTATTTAGTCTTTTGGTTGTTGTTGTAATGTGTAGAAATGGATGAAAATGCATGAAAACATGTATGTTGTTGATGTGGCCGAATAGGGGTTGTTTTGGTAAGTTATGGTAGAATGATTTCATTTGATATTCTAGTCGTTGTTATCGTGGATTCCATAATAAAAGTGAAGATTTGATGGCTTGAAATGAATTTGTAATCGTTATGAATTGATGAAGAAGCTAATGTGGCACTAGCATGAATTTTTATATTTGTAGGAATAATGTTGTCAATATGTAGCTTGTTGGTATAGTTCATAAATTTGGAAGAAGAGAATGTATTGTCGTTGTGTGTCGCATTTGGAAGGTTTCGGGTAAAGTAAAAATGTTGATTGGGTTGTTGGAATGTCATGTGAATTGCTAGGAGCATTCTTGAATCATGTTAGAAAGATTTCGGATTAATACTTGAATGTGAGATCATTGGTGTTAGCTTGATTATAGGTAATTGAATTGAATATAAATGAAATGCCGTTGGATTGTGCAATGAAGGTTGTTAATGTTAGAATGTGTCTTGATTTGATTATTGATGTTGTTGGCACGATTATTAGAATTGTTGTTGTGGATATTGTTAGAATAACTGGTGTTATTGTTGTTGATATTTTGGCCGAGTTAAATTCTCGGATTGTTGTTGATAAAATTGGCCGAGTTGGAATCTCGAGGATGGTGTATTTACAGGGGAAATACTGCCGAAATTTCGGCAGAATATAAATGAATTCATTTGAAAGACTAAGATAAGTATATGACGATGAATCTAATGATTATGCGAATTCTCTTGAATGTATATTAGCAAGTTTGGACAAATAAGCGTAGCTAGTTGGTCGTGGAACGGGTATGTAAGGCTTACCCTTTCTTTCTTTGGCATGTCCTAGAGCCAAATAAGGTATGATATGCATTTTGGGGATTATCCTACTCTGCGATTCTGAGTTTGTTTATGATTCGCGTTCACCTTTTTGATATGTATCTATGATTTCCGAAGTTCTATTTGATACATTTCCGAGGATGGCTACGATTCTGATTCACTTCTGATATAAGTAAGTCTGATATGATCGAGCTTATTATATGATTGAATAACGAGATAAGAAAAAAGAAGTGTGTTTCTAAAAGAGATCTGTAACTTTTAATGTCCCTAACATTCGTAAAAGATCTTGGGTTTGCTTTGAAATGGTCGTAAAAGTTCTGTGGTAAAATTGCCCGTAGCTTTCACGTACATATGGTTCCAAGAGTTATATTTAATTTGGTCCATAACGATATCTGAAAAGTACTTGACATGGTTGTTGCTTCGATTTTCCAAAAACGGCTTCTGAAATGTTTATAGAACGTTCTGTACTTCAAACGTTCATAACTTTCTTATACTAATTCGGATTGATCCGAAACTCATTTCTGAGCCTTCAGAGGTCGGTAAGTATGCTTATCCATCGAGTCTTGATTTATGTGCATTTAGTTTCCCACTACTCTGCTCGTGCATGGGTTATTACTTCTTTCGCCGAGTCCCGGGCCGGTATATATCGTGCGCATGGTTCGCCGGGTCCCTTGCTTGAGGGCCGGGTGCCATATATGTATTCCGGAGTATGATGTGTTACGATGTTATGATGTGTTCATGGTTCGCCGAACCATATATGTGTATATGTATGTTTTGATCTTATGATGTGATATTATGATGTGTGACGGAGATTACGGAGCAAACCTTCTGGAGTATGATGTGTGTGGCGCCAAAGGCAGGGTGGTGCCACGTTTCCCCGGGTCCCGTAAGGGGCCGGATACCGTTCTTGGCATGCATGATTCGTGTTCCCAGTAAGTGTTTTATTATTCTGCATATCGTGCTTAATGTCTGTACTAACCTTCTGCACGTGCCACAGCAATATAATATGTGTATATGGATCGGGCTGCACGTTCCGCGGAATACATTTGTTGATCGGGCCGAACGTTCCTCGGCACTAATATGTTATATATGTGGATCGGGACGTACGTTCCTCGGCACTATTATGTTATATATGAGTCAGTTATGTGTAAACGTGTATGATGACACACGCTGTTGGCACGCACGGTCTGTGTTTGGGAAATACACATTTTGGCACTCTGGATGACCTACTTACTTTCTGTACTTCTTATGACATGTGGCATCGGTATATACGATTTGCATTCTGAAAACTAAGTATTTTGGTATTCTGAAAGTGTACTTACTTCTGTACCGTTTCTTTCGATTATAATTCTGTTGGCTGTATTCCATGCTTTACATACTCAGTACATATTCCGTACTGACCCCCTGTTCTTCGGGGGCTGCGTTTCATGCCACGCTAGTACACCCAGATGAGTACAGGACATTGCTAGAAAATGCTTCAGCTGGATTGGCAACTCCATTTGCTCCTGGAGTGTTGCTAAGTCAGAGTATATGTACTGTGATTGTTTGTTCGAAGTTAGAGACTTTGCAGACAGAGTCGTGGGTATAGTATGTCGGTTTTGTAAGCAGCTCCATCAGCCGATATGTCATTTTGTATTATGTGATAAACTCTATTTGATTACAGTTTTTATTTGATTCAAAAACATTGATGAAAGAAAGATTTGAAAGCTTGCTATATATTTCACTACTATTTAACTTCAGAGTCCGAGGAGATTATGTATAAAATAAGAGTCTGTGGGTTCGCTCGGCTTCAGATATGGGGTTGGGTGCCCATCACACCCTAGCGAGATTAGGGTGTGACAATATCATTTATTTATACGACTTCCTCCATATCATATATCAACTCCCAAACATCAATAATAACAATGGTCTTTATTCACGTACATTATCCTTACTTCTCAATTCACTTCGAGTCATCCATATCCATGGTCATAGCACACTATTACATTCATTCATATACAATGTCTATCCCATGTTCTTAACATCATTTATAACATAACCATAATCACAACATATCAAAAATCATGACCCAATCCAAGCTATTACTCAAAAATGACACTATTCCCACATTCATGACCCATTTTCTATATTCTTCTACAATCCAAGTGTTTCAACTTCTCAATACCTTAAACAATATGGAAATACCATAAAACTTACCTTATATGGGGTAGGAATGAACCTTGAGTGAAATTACTTCACTTGAACCAAAACCCTAGTTCACCTCCCATGGAATCTTTTGTAGTCCTCTAACCCTTGGAACCTTTCGGACACATAAACACTTGATTCTAGTCTTTGATCTTTATGTTCTCTTGGACTTGAGTGGAATGTGCTTAGAGAAGGGTTTTGAGCTCTCAATACTTGTAGAAGATGAAAAAATGAAGTAAAAGAACCCAAGGCATCTATTTATACAAAAACTAAAAATTAGCTCATCAGGTACTATACGGACACTTATACGGTCCGTATATTATTGTACGGTCCGTATAAGTGGCCGTGGTTCACCAACCAGAAAATCATCTCCCTGCTGGGAGTTATACGGACCGTATAAGTGGTCGTATAACTCCACTTTTCTGAAATGGATTCCGTCGTTTCGTTCGATCTCAAATCCTTATGGAACCTTCTTAACACTTGTTTAGCACCTCATTAACGATCTAAGGGACGTTATAACTCTTATCCAAAACATCATTAAGTCATCATTAATTCGGTACTCGTAAATCCTTTTCGATACGTAACGTATACCTTGCCTTTTCTCGGCAACTTTCTTCTCTTACCTCGAATGTCTTTGAAATCTCAATTAGGGTCATCAAATGATATTTCTTACTTATAGAAATATCGTATACCTCGTGACCTTCGTTAGTCTATTCGCTGTGCATTAACGGAAAATTTTCCAAGGTGTAACATCTCATAACTAGCATACTATTCATGTCTTACAAAACATTCCTTAAGAACACATTTCTAAATTCATCGGAGTGACGTAAGGTCGGTAAACCTCCCCTTTCCATTATGGAGCTAACATCCCTGATTAACTAATCCTTAATCAATTCCTGGTTGCATCATAAGCCTATCTTCTAGCATTCAATACCTCATTAGGGATCTCATAACTAGCATACTATTCATGTCTTACAAAACATTCCTTAAGAACACATTTCTAAATTCATCGGAGTGACGTAAGGTCGGTAAACCTCTGCTTTCCATTATGGAGCTATCATTGGCATATCTCACCTTGAAGGAACAATAATCATAAGGTGAGACCAACATCAGTAATATCGTAAGAACATCAAGAATGTAAGCTTCTAGCATTTCTATAAGAGGAATCATTATGGACATCATTTTTGAAAAATCATAGCAATAGGATCATGCCTTAGGAAAGAAAGAGACAGCCTTAACATACCTTACTGCTTACTTAACCACTCAAAGTCTACCTTTCGAGCCTGCAAATCTACATACAAGATGATTCATACAACAATCAGGCCATACGAACAATTTCACACTCAAACTTAGCTAGTTAACGGAATTCGGACATCATTTCCCCTATATTATCTACTCCAACCGATTCCAAAACAGCTCCCAAACATTAATAACAACATCACAATAACATAATGAAGATACCACATGACAAACATATACAAATCCGTCTAAGACTTCCTTCGAAAATCAGCCCATAAGCCAACAACATCAACATATCAAACTACGACCTTTATACTATGTTTTCCTCCACTTTAAACCATTAAAATTATCCAAAACAACTCAATATCAAAATCAAAAAGAAGAACATACCTTATACTTGAAGAACTTTAGTCGTACCAAGTCTCTTCAAGACCAAACTCACCACAACATCAAGTAGAAGCAAGAACAATCATTTTTCATGAACTTGTTTAGTGTAATCTTGTTGAATTCTTTATCTTAAGGACTATAAATATTTAGGGGATGTTTATGAAGGTTTCTAGAGCTCAAGGGAATGTAGAATTATGATAAAATAAGGGGAATAGGGTATTTACCCCTTGAAGGTCAGTTACACCGCCTTCCAAATTGGGCCTGCGGAGAAGCCATCTAGCACCTTATCTTGAAACGCCCATAACTATCTACTCCAATTTTGTATCGACAAACGGTTTGTTGCATTGGAAACTAGACTCAATGAACTTCAGTTTACATAGGCTATTCATTTCATCCCTCCTCATATTCTAGGAGATACACCTCTCTCAGGTTGGACTAGAATTTCACGTCCAAAATTCTGCCAAGTTTTTCAAAATTTTGACAAACTTCATTTCTTCGATTCGCTTGATCCCGAAACGTTTAGACAATTTCTTAAACTTGTTAAAAGTATTCATTAACCTTATAAGGGTTCCATGACCTTTCCGAGCTTATGTTAGTTTACTTACGACGCAAACAACACGAAAATTTTCGAGGTGTAACAAAAGCTCACTTTTGACAAGCCAATAAAATCCTTGCGAAATTCCACCTAAGATAGACTTTTGAATCACCCAATTTGGCCTTAAAATAAGAGAGATATGATGTTTTCAAGTTTTGAAGGAATGCAGAAAACTTAAGGACAAACTTAGGGGCAAAATTGTAATTTTCAGCAAAAATCACACCAAAAAATCAGCATAGCAAAAGTTTAGTAAAATGCCCATACCTCCCTCATACAATGGCGAAACGCGACGATTCTTGTTGCTATAGTTCCAAAATTACAATATGGATATAAAGGTTCAATTAAAACATAAATCAAAGCTCGGTTGCTCAATATGGTACCATTTAAGCTCAAAACGATGTCGGAACAAAAAATAAACGCCGTACAACCCAAACCCATCCAAACCTCATCAGAATTTAACCAAAATTTGTGGACAAGTCCAAAATCATCATACAAATCTGATCGAGCTCTCAAAACACCCAAACAGGTCCATCATAACCTGATGTTGACTATGGCCAACTCCGAATCATACCAGAAGCTAGTTTCTCAACCAACTATCCAAATACCCGAACCTCTCGGGAACCAAACCAATCACTCTACTAAGTCAAAAATGACATTATGGACCTAATGGAATGGATGGAACTTCAAAAAAGACCCTTTCACCCCCGATGTTGACTTTGGTCAAACTTCTTCCTTTCTTCAACTTAAGAGCTTCCAATTTCACTAAATTCGATTCGAACTCACCCGATTGCCTCAAGAACTGCGTCACCCATCCCTGCAAGTCATAAAAAATAATATGAAGCTAATGGAACAAACAAATTTCCAATTCGATTCTTTATTCTTGTCGTGACCATCTTTTCACCATAAATAGGTGTATTAAATGCTAAAACCGACTTAATTATCAAAGACCAACCAAACGAACTTTAAAATTAGCCCCGTCAATTTCCACAGGTCATAAATAATACTTCAAATCTAATGGAATCTTTAGATTGCTAATCACGTTTTCCTAAAGTAAACAATTTATCCAAATAATTGAATGCCCGAATTTCCAAAGTGAAACCATCTCTCAAAGTGACTCAAATGATATCTGTTTGACTTCAAATATGGCAAGAAAGTCAAACTAATTATTACAAAGCTTCTGGAATAGACGACACACAAAATAGAGCATGGGTTCTCAAAATGACCGACCGGGTCGTTACATTCACGGGTTGAAATTATGAAAGGATCAACTAACCTTCTATATATCTTTAAGGAATAGAAAATTAAGTTGTCATGTTTTTATGAAAAATCCTTGTTTACCGAAAGACTAAACAATGTGATTATCTTACAAGTGAATTTGGATTTAAATTATTCACCAAGATTAGCAGTTATAATTGGTGTAGAATTCAGATAGAATAAGACAAATAAAATTAGCTTAATAAACACATTACATTATTTCACATATGCATGATGCAAATAATTAAATTAATAAAAGATCGTCTCGAGCCGAGGGTCTATCGGAAACATTCTTCCTACCCCACAAAGGTAGGGGTAAGGTCCGCATACATCCTACCCTTTCCAGACGCCGCTTGTAGGGATACATTGGGTATGTTGTTATTGTTGTAATAAGAGATCGTATTACTTTCTTCGATCACTGTTACATCTCATGTTTACGTACATTGAGTTGTGTCGTAAGTTATGTTGGTGAAAGTCGAAGAGCTTTGTTATTCCTAAGGTTATAAGTATTTAAGAACATGGTTAGTATGCTTTGGAAGGATTAGAGGTCAAAAATATTGAAGCGCATGAATTTCCGCTAAATTTCCAACTTATGAAGTAACTTACGGTACATTGGAGGTACCGGCTGATGTTATAACCCATACTTTTGGAGTAATACTAGGAGTGCTTAACATGCTAAAACATTTGTGTTATGAGGCATTTCAATCGTATAATAGTCGTATGTTAAGTGTTGAAGTCAAGAAAGTTGTAAAACGAAAGTCGGCAAAAAGTTATTGCAAGTTACGTTCATAAGTTTACTGAAACTTGGATCTGATATCACTGAGCTTTACTCCCAATATACTTGGAGTTAGGGGGTGATCCACCCTGCAACTTGATAGTCTATGAGTCTAATTTCCAAAGCATTAAATCGTTCGTTGATACGACGTCGGGGCAAAGAGATATTGACATTTTAATAGCATTGCACAAGGCAACCCCTTGGGGACCCACTTGAGGCGGTGTAACTTCCCTTTTGCAATTTAAAGCGGTGGCACTTCATTTTTAGGTCATTTTCTGCTAAACCCAGATCATATATCATACTAAACTCTCTCTATCTATTCTCCCAAGGTTCAAGTGTAAATCCAAATGTAGATCACGTAAAATTATCATCGGAAATCCCGTGGTGCTAGTAGAACTTAGCTTCCTCTTGTTGTGTTGAAGTTGGGAGTTCCTTCAAGTTCAAGTAAGCTTGAGAATAAGCTTGATATTTTTATTTTAGGTAAGATTTCTCATCTCTCGTAATCATTTAAGTAAATCCAAGGATATATTACGTAAATCTTGCGCCGCAAAGCCCGTGGTGCTTGTAGAACACAAGTTCTCTTGTTTTGGTTGATTTCAGGATTGCTTTAAGGTGAAGAAAGCCTTGAATTGGTGTTGTCCCTACTGTTTTAAGGTATGATATTCCACCTCCTTCAATTGTTCGGGTATATCTAAGTATTGGCTATGTTGTTGGGAGCTAGAACTTACGAGTCGACGGTCAAAAGTTGTATAGAAGTTACGATATCGTGTTGGACTATTTTAAGGTGTTTTTATGTTTGTTTTTTTGTGGCTGTAAGTGTGAATAATGAACTTTTATATAACGTGATGATGTGTTGACGTGAAGTTGAAGGAAGGAAAAATGTAAAGAAGTGTTATGACGATTATGAGTCGAGCTTGTCGCTCGATATGTTGTACACTAGATTTCCCTAGTTAGATGTCGTTATATTTTTTTGTTGGGCTGTTCTTGTGTTGTTGAAGTGCTGGATACATGGATTAATGGTGGCATGTTATTGTTGATGTTGCGAACTTGAGGGAGGTGAAAGAAACAGGAGAGATGTTGCCCGATTTATTGTAGAACGAACTTGTCGCTCAATATATGAGTGTTGTATCATTCGTAGCTTGACACTAGTGTTATTATTGTTCATTGTAGGTTGAAGTACAGAGGATATTGTCCCCGAAAATAATAAGACCTTTATGGTAAAGTATGTAAAGGCTAGTTCCCTTCCTTTTGATGGCATGAATCTATAAAAAGAAAGAGTTGGACGAGCGTATAAGAAAAGAGTGTATCATAGAGCTCTCATGTCCATGTTGTCTCATCCTACTCTTGTTATAGCTATCCCTTGTCTGAAGTTTATATTCAGTTAGCGTTATTTTATGACTAGTCAAGCAGTAGAGAGTATGTGTGTGTATATATATGTGTGTGTGTGTGTGTGTGTGTGTGTGTGTCATTTACGACATTACTATACACACTTGCCTTTAGGGATATGTGCTTGCCTTCGGGGCTATACAAATATACATTTTTCCTTCGGGACTATTCAGATATGCACTTGTCTTCGAGGCTATACAAATATACATTTTTCCTTTGAGGCTATTCAGATATGTGCATTACTTTCGGGGCTATTCTAGGATACAGTTGCCTCCAAGGATATAAAGATATATAGTTGCCTTTGGGGCTATGCACTTGCCTTCGGGCTATTCATGTTGCCTCGGGGCCATGCATTTACACACCGAGCCCTATATGAGGCCAGATAGTTTATTTCAGTATTACTTGTATAAGATGAGTCAGAAAGGTAAGTATGTTTCCAGATTATCATTGATCCCTCAACTTACATTCAGTATATCAGTTCAATTTTAGTTATTTAGTCGCCTTACATACTCGGTACATTGGTTCTTTTGCGAGTGTTGACAAGTCACGACCCAACCCGCCATGACTGGCACCCACACTAACTCCTAATGGGCGAACCAACACATAAGTCATCTATTCATTCAAGTCCATTTTTATATTAGCAAATTCAATCTGTTATTACTCATTCAAGCACAAGATAATCAGAATAAATCATGCCATAATAATAATGAAGTAAATGCGAAAGTTCTAACTATTACAAATCCCCAAAATCCGAAAGTCCCCGTACAAGGACTCTAATCTAAAACATGTCTAAGGAAGGAAGTCTGTCTAACAAATAACCACAATGTCTGTAATAGAAATAGACATCGTAAAAGAAGATCTTCGGGCAGCCTGGCATGGATAGAAGCTCACCCTAAATCTGTCAACCACGGCCTCAACGCTAGATATGAGGACAGGTAGCAGTCTCTGGATCACAATCTGCACTCAAGGGATTGCAACAAGGTAGTATCAGTACAAACACTATGTACCGGTAGATATCATAGGCCGACTAGGATTAATATCATGCATATATCATAAATTTAATAAATAGACAAGTAAGCCAACAACACGAAATCAATAATCCATAGTAAGTCAAACAAGAATAAGTACGAATCAAATCATCCAATAATATCATGAATCACATCAGCGGAAACTACAAACGGGAAAAATTCCATCAACAATAACCTCATACTCACTGTACACACATGCTAACTGATGTCATTGCTCAGTAGTCATGACCTGCAATGGACCCATGGTGTCCATGTACCACTCGTTCCGGATACTTATCGGACCCGAGCCATAAATTCTTCGCTCCGGAAAGAACCTCGGATGTAGTCCACATCAATGTATCACTCATTTTCGGAACGAATCTCGAACCACGAGCCCATAGTCTAGGTCACATCCTCATTTCGGTCAAGTGTGCCTTTTCATAAACTGTACATAATAGTATTTCTTGTGCTCTCATTATCAATGATCAAGTCATCATTTTGTATCATAATTTTACTGAGAAGATCATATTAACTTCTCATCACAACAACATCAACTGTAGGTTCAACACAATGAATTGTGGCACGAAGTGCACAGACAGTCACTCAATCAATTGCATATAGGGGTTCAACCACAAACACATCATGCATGAAGACTAGACATGTTTTCTCCTATTGAATTCACAACACATACAATCAACTAATCAAAGTCTAACTCAAGTAGACCATAACCTACCTCAAACGTAGAGTTGGGACAGCGCGAATCATTCTGCTACAACTTTTCCCTTCCTTAAAGCCCCGTAACGCTCAAAGTCTAGAAATTAGAATGCTCAATGAGTTACAAATGCTCTAGTCACAAAATCAATGCAAGAGACCCTTCCTTTTAGCCCCATTCCAATGGGTGAATAATTTCTAGGTGTACAACAACCTAACAATGGCCTTAGTAACCACTAACCATCAATTTATAACAATATTTGATCAACACATCGCTTACAAGCAGTTTCCATGGTCAAGCTACCATTTTTATGAAACCCTAAGTCTCAATTCACTTAGTTCATGGCTCTAATGGCTCAATTCATCATTAACAGGAGTTAACCCAAGCAATTTGATGATAAATAAGTGGTCACAATCATAACCCATCAGTTATAGAAGGTCTATTAGGTTCTAGGGTTACTATTACTAATTCACCATTGAAGACCCATAAATGGGATGATAATCATGAAGATAATACGTAATGATTGAAAGGGGTGGATGAGACCTATCTCTCAAGAATATTCTTGCCCTAGCTTGGAAATTCGCCCTACGTGCTTTTGGGGAACGGTGTTAGAGCTATACGAATAAAGAATTCGGAACTAAGTGTTTAAAACCCGGAATACTGTCCCCGTCGACCGCTGTGGCGGTCAAACCATCGCTGCAGCAGTCTCGCTATAACAGCCAAATGCCTGCGGTAGCAGACCAAAAGGAACCCGACCTTTGCTATGGCGGGCCTTGTCCCGCTATAGCGACATAGCCGTAGCGGGCCATTGCCCGCCACAGCAGACACCACGAACCAAGATTGAAAGCTTGTGGTGAAGGTCTGACAGCTATAGCGGTACCGCCGTAGCGGTACACACCTCGCCGCAGCGATACCATTTGGGCAGTAAGCTCGCAATTTTTCCCAGTTTTCCACTCTATCAACAAACATTTCATCTGAGGCCTCACTAATACAAACAAAACATGCACATAGACATAAAAATACCATACGAATCCACTTGTGGCCTCGGAATTCCCAACGGAGTTCTATATTCCTACGTCTCCCCCTGATGGCTCATCACAATCAAACAAAATTCACAAAGAAGTCAAATTTTCAGCTCCTAGACTTATACAACCGAGTTTCTATTTGCTCATTCTACCCTTAGGAAGGTTTTATTTGGTGGGGTGATCCTATATTTTCCATAATGACCGGAAGGGTCGTTACATGACACCTAACTTTTGCCCTCCAGTAATTTTATTTAATTATTCAAAATTATTGAGTCACAACTGGAGTGAAATATACATTTTACAAATTGAAAATGATTTTACAAAATTATTTCAGTGACATTTTGCCATTTCATTTGGCAAAATATCATCAAGTTTATTATTGTATATCACCTTATGTAATTTGTGTATTTTAAGAATTCCAAATGTATTTATCAAGATTTTAATTCAAAATAGTGAAAAAAAACTATGAAAATTAGTTTTTTAGAACTTTTGATTGTCTAATTGATAAGTATTTTACTCCGTTAAATCAACAAATTTGATTAATTGAATAAATAATCAATTACCCCTCAACTTGATAACCTATTTAGTTTTAAAAGAAATTAATTTCAAGTTTTTTAAAATTAAAAATGTCAAATTAATCATTATGTGGTGGATATGGCCATAGTTGGAATGATCAATTAGATCTATGCTTTTTAATCAGGCTACAATTGAAATAACTATTTGTTTTCAGGTGGCCTCAATTGAAATATTGGCTTAAATTACATTCTTTAAAGCGTATCCATTTGCAAAATATATCCCTTTTTACTTTCTATTTTAGCCGGTTTAAAGGAATAAGGTATCCACCTATTTGAATCGGCCCACACACATTCATAGATAGCCAAACCTCTAATGATCTCAGTCACTTACACGGTTTGCCCTTTGAGGAGAAGCCCTAGCAGCCGCCTCATTTTCCTTTCTCTCTCATCGTTTCCTTGCCAGAAATGGCAATGATGTAGAGTACTATACTTTTCTACGGTCTGTGCGTGGTTGAAAAGGGCAACACATTAATTTTTTTGCCCTCTCTCATCGTTTCTCCACCGTGGTCAACCGTTGAAAAGGTAGGGTTACCCTCTTTTTCTTTTCTCCATTTTTCTTAATTGATTTTGTCTAGTTGTGATTTCAAATGCTGGGTTTTGATTTGTTAGTCACACAATTGGAGGGAATTCAAGAACAATTCCCTCTAATTCTGCTATTCCACATTAGTACAAACCTTAGTTGTTGGGGTTTTGGGATTTTATATAAAGAACCCTATTTCCTCATTATACACACGAAAGACTTGCAAGTTCAGCAAAAACCTATTTCTAGGTTTTAAACTGTTTGTGAGCATACTTAGGATTTTGGTTTGCCCAAAACCCTTATTAGTTCAAAATTTGGTTTCAGTTTGTTAAAACTTTTCCATTTCTTTGTGGTTTGTGTAGTTGTGAGTTTTGGAGGAGATAAGAAAGTTCTCAAGCTCCATTCTCAGCAAGGCTGACACTACAAAAGGTAAAATTCCATCCTTTCTTTGTTTATTGGTTTGTTTATTTGTTTATCTGTCTGTTTTAGTTTTAGTTTTTATTTTAGTTTAGTTTAGTTATTTGCTAAAGTGTTTTGAATATTCAAGTATGTAATTATGTGTTTTTTTAGCTTTTGTTAGTGGTAGATTAGTTATGTAATTGTTTCGGCTTTAACGTTTTAGTCTTACTAGGTTGGTTTAGTGTAAAGCACGCTTAGTTAGTATATCAATGGTTATTAATGTCATTAGAAATGTGATTTGGATCCCTATGCTTCTATTTGTTCCTTAACTAGCTTAGTATTGTTAGCATAAACTCTGTTTTGAAACCAAGTTTGGTTATGAATATTCATTTACCATTACGATCCTAAACTAGTTTGAACTAAAAGAGTGTATATTGTTCCAAGTGTTGTTGAATTGATTCCACTAGGGATATTATGTCACATGTTTGAGTAGTCTAGGTGTTGATACCTTTTATATAATTACTATCTTTGTCTAGTTGTTATTTAAGTTCAGTTTAACAAATGTTAACATATGCTTGAGTGCTCTATGCATCTGTGTGATTAGTTTGCTAAGCCAGTGCAGTCTGGTAACAGTTATTAAGCTCACTATGTTTCTAATTTTTACTTGTTTAGATTAAGATTGGTCTTCATTGAAAACTAGATATGTGAGTACGTTGATCAGTAAAGTAATTCACATTGAGTCATGAGTCTATCATCTGCATTATCATGTGTCTTGATGCTCATATGCTTATTCAGTGTAAGCTTTGTCCCTATTAAATGTTGGTGTTTGTTTAGAATAGCTAAGCATCACTAGTTATCTGTTAGTTGTTGTATAGGATGATACAAATAGTGGTTACGCATCTCATGAACTTGTCATTTTTATTTTAGCTTAAATTCTCAGAATATAACTCAATCTTATCCTGTTCAATAAGTATGTGCTATCTTTAATGAGTTGATCAGTCTTGGGTTGTGCCAATATAGGAATCAATTCATCTCACTGTTAAACAATAATCAATATGTCTTGCCTGGTTTGATGTAAGATGAACATGAAGTAACTTGATAGTAGTCTAATATTGTGCAAAGAGGATGAGCATAAAGTTTTGAGTTTGATATTTGGTTTATGAGACAATCTTAACACGAAATAGTGGAGCAATATTGTTCCTATATGTTTAAGGGTTCAGATATACATTTCATACTGTTAAACAACATATAGGACGTATATTGTTAGAACTGTTGTCACGACCCAAGTTCACTAAGTCGTGCGGGCACCTACCTTTGCCACATCGGCAGGCGAACTCATAACCCAACATTCACAAAGATAGAGAATAGCGGAAGAAAGTAAAGTAATGTAAGTCTCATACATATAATATAAATAAGTGCGGAAGTAAATGAAATCCGCCCCACTATCTGGTCTGGTCATACAAGAGTATCTAAACAAAATACTACAGATCTGAATAATAATACATAAGTAGTCTTAAAATCATGTCTCAGAATGGAAAGCAAGACATAATAACGGGAAGAGTCTTTGGGTAGCGAACATCCTCATGCTCACCCTGAAGACACTCGAATCAGCAATCCTCGAGTATTAGCCACGAGGGGTAGAAGTAGATCTAACCTGGTACTCTACATTCATAAAAGAATGCAGCAAGTGCAGGTCAGTACAAACAACAAGCACTGGTAAATATCATAAACCGACTAAGACTAGCTAACATATATAAAGACAACAAGCAAGATAAACACGTAAAACAACAAGGTACAAGTCAACACGAATCCATAACCACGGTACAAGTCATCACATATGTTATAGCATCTAAACCCAACTGTGCCAAGTATTAGTATAACCATTCCGAACCGATATATCACAATCATATCACAACAAGTCATCACCTATGTTATAGCATCTAAACCCAATTGTGCTAAGTCTCAGTATACCATTCGGAACCAGTATATCATAATCATATCAAAACCGTATCACAGAAAACCAAGAGGTACAATGCAATGCAATAATGTGTGAATGATGAATGCAATGCATATGCACCGTACACATGTACTCCCACTGATGGAACATCACATCTCGGCAACACAACCCATGTGGGACCCGCGAAGTCCATGCATCAGTCATTCCGCACATAGCCCAGAGATGACGCCTTCCCACCTATATGTCTCAAATCAGTCATTCCACACACAGCCCATAGATGACTCAATATACAATGTGTTTCAACGTATCAGTATTTCTTTCTCACTTCCATCCTCAGTATCATAACAATGCAATATCAATGTATCATAGAAATGAGTATGAATACGATGCAATGTAATATCAACAATCAATCCAATCCTAAACAGTACCACACATGGCACACAAGTAGTATCAATAATAAGACAACACCCTAAGCCGCTATGGAATCATATTTCTTATCTCAAAATGAAATCAAGTAAAGTACTGCAATATCATAGTCATGATATATCACTAATTACCAATATTCGATGTCTCAATGTGGCAACAAGCCAATAAGTAAATAGAATAAGATAAGTCAACAAAGCAACGGGGTGGCTAGCCCCTAAATCATACAACAAGGCCCAACCTAAGGCAATATCCAAACCAACTTCATACCCGAAGGTTTACATGTATTCACCGACAATATCATCTAAACATACGCTTTTCTAATTGAAGGCTCACCATAAGATCAATTGTAAGCTACCTCGAGAGCCAAGCAACAAAGTCTCTAGTAGTCAAACGTTAGTCTTTCCCTTCCTTTGAGCCTCGAGATAATGGAAGTCTAATCATATCCGAATTATGAAATTAGAATCAAGAAAAACATCATTCAATCCTTACTTCTATTCAAGACCCAAATCCCAACCTATCGAATAATGGAGTTTATGAACTAAAAAGATGAAATTACGAACCTATAGGTCTCAACATGAAATTAATGGTCTAGGTGATCAATTCCCATCAATTATAAGCTAGAAGAACTAACAAATCACTTAAATTTGGATTCTAGGAAAAAATCCCAAATTTGGGTATAAACCCTAACATCCAATTCCATAATTTAGCCGCTAATTAAGAAGGAATCATGTAATAATAGTTTCTAATCATCAATTCCATGATTACTAAAGCTAACCCAATCAATAATTCAAGATTTAATTGTTACACGTAAATTTCTCCGTACTTGTATGATGAGTGGAATGATGAAAAGTTGAGTGAATGATGTTTTATTAAGTCGGGAATGGCTAATTAAGAATTTTTGGAAAATAAGAAAGTCGCGGAAAATTTTTCAGCCCAGTGATCGTATATGTCATTATACGGCCCGTAAAGTGGTTTACGGACCGTATAGTGCAATCGTCCTCCAGCTTGTCAAAAATCCCAACTTTCTGTAAATGTTGAATATGGTTAAATACGACCGAGTTTACGGCTCGTAAACTAGTTTACAGACCGTAAACCAGGTCGTAAACTACCATGTCCATCAGCCAAAACTTTCTGTCTTTGAAATGGTTAAATACGACCACAGTGGGCGGACCGTAAATCAAAATACGGTCCGTATATGGTGGTTTACGACCACTGTTCACCCCGACAAGAATTCATTAAAGATCAGATTTTGTGATTTTTAAAAGAGACTTAAGCCTCATTTCACTTCATTTTCATCCATACACCTCAAGAGACATTCTACAACTCTCTAAATAATTCCTCCACAAGAATTCAAGAGAATTAAAGGGAATATCAAGACCAACAACACTAATTTCATGGAATCAAGTGTAAGAACACAATAAAGGATCATCTAAGTGAAGAAATTTCAAGAAGGTGGGACTAGGGTTTTGGCTAAGTGAAGTATTTCAACTTAAGGATTGTTCAATCATCATCCAATGTAAGTTTCATGACTATTCCATGTTGTTTGAAGTATTGGAAAGCTTAGACACTTGAAAGGTAGAAGAACATAGAAATGGGTCATTATTGAGTGAATAGTGACATAAATGAATGATAGTGGAATCGAACTATGAATATTGAAGTGTTGTGAGTACTAATACGTTATAAATGATGTTTATATCATGAAACAAGCATTAAATGCATGAAAACACAAGGATGCGCTAGAAGTAGAAATAAGGGAAAATTGGAGGAAAATGGTGGATTTTGCCAAACGCACGTAAATGACGATTGTCGATTATGATATTGCGAATAATATTATGAATATTGGGAGTTGATATAGAACGTGAGAAAAGTAGTATGAGCGAAGGAAGCGTTGCCCGACTTATCCTAGAATTAGCGACACGTTCTTATAGTCAGTTACTAATGATGATCCGAATTCTCTTATGAAGGTAACGACGTGATATCGATGGAGAACAAGTGAGCGATATCTTAGCTAAACGACCGAGGTATGTGAGGCTAGTCCTTCTTTCTAATGGCATGAATCATTTAACTTGAATCCCTATTCCTTTTATGAGTTCTTACATTCTAAGAAGTTAAAAGCTTATACTTATGAATGTCTATATGAGATAAGTTATACGATATGATGACACTAGAATGATGATGATGTTATTCCTTGCCTACACTCACCTTATGTACTAGTCCTTTCAAGGTGGGGCAGAATGTCCATGATGGTTCCATAATGTAATCGGGGAATCACGACCTTACGTCACCCCGATAGAGTAAGGTTGATCATGAGTCATATATACGCATTATGATAAGATAAGTATTTTATGATAAGCATATTACTATGAGTATTTACATTAAGCATGTCATGATTGCATTCACACCGGGCCTAGTTGGCCGGGCAGACACCGCTTCGGCGGGCGGCGATACGGATACACCACGACCTACGGGCGTGGGCAGACACCACTAGTGGGCGGCATGAGATGGTACCCCGGACGCGGGAGGCTTGGACAAGGGCGAATATTATTGATTATCACACCGTTCCGACATGGACGGGCAGCTTGCATATGATGCATACATGTCATGATGATGAGTATGAGTAAGATAGCATTCATTACTTCATTTATGATTATCAATCAGATCCAGATGTCTCATGTTGATGTTATCCTCATATTATTGATGTTTCCTTTCATTATGTATGCCTCTCATACTCGATACAATATTCGTACTGACGTCATTTCTTCGGACGCTGTGTTCATGCCCACAGGTAGACAAGGAGGAGAGCTTGGCCCAGGTCCTCAGTAGCTGTCAGCTGTTAGATAGCACTCCATTGTTCGGAGGTGCTTATGGCTATCCTTTTGATGTACATTCATATATGCATATTTTGTGCATGACGGAGTCTTGTTCCGTCTATGTATTCATTATGTTAGTAGAGGCTCGTAGATACGCGGTGTGGGTTAGATGGTCTCACAAGATGTTTTCATATGTATGTATATTGTTTGATGGCCGAGAGGCAAATGTATATAAAGTACTTATGTTTTGATAAAATATGATTTTCCTACAATTGGTATGTAAAATTGATAAAAGAGTATTAAATGAGCAAGATAAGTAATAGTAGAGTGAGCGGTGCTCGGTAACTAGCTCCGGGTACCCGTCGCGGCCCCTAGCTGGGTCATGACAGAAGTGGTATCAGAGCAGTTCGCCCTAGAAAGTGTCTACGAGCCGTGTCTAGTAGAGTCTTGTTTATGGTGAGTTACGCGTCACGCTAATAAACAAGAGGCTACAGGGCATTTAGGAAAATGACCATCCTTCTTCTCATGAGATCGTGCGATAGAGCCCTGCCTAGGATTATATTATTCCTAAAAGTGCGTTATGGTTTCGGAAAAATGCCGCCGAAAGGAAAAGCTACAGCTGCCCAGAAAGGCAAAGCTACGACGAAGAAGCGGGCAGAAAGGGAGCCTCCGGCCGATGTAGAGGAAAGTGAATCGCAAAGTGAGGCCGCGCCCAATGTAGAAGAGCAGGGGGAGCCTCAGCTCCGATTCCTCCACCGGGTGCTTCGGGTCAACAAGTGTCTGAGGCCATACATTTATTGACGCAGTTGGTTGCCGCTCAGGCACAACGACAGAATGCGGGCCCAAGTGATCGTTCAGCTAGCACAAGAGCCCGTGATTTCCTTACTCTAAATCCTCCAGAATTTTTCGGGTCGAAGCTGGACGAGGACCCACAAGGTTTTATCGATGAGATGTTGCAGACGCTGAAACTTATGCATGCTTCTGAGACTGAATCTGTAGAGTTGGCCTCATATAGACTTCGCGACGTGGCGGTGCTATGGTATAAGAATTGGGTGATAACAAGAGGAGAGAATGCACCACCTCCCGTGTGGCAAGAGTTTGCAGATGCCTTTATTCGTCACTATTTGCCACCTGAAGTCCGCCGAGCTAGAGCGGACAGGTTCTTGAATTTGAAACAAGGAAGCATGAGTGCCCGAGAGTATAGTATGTAATTCAACTCATTGGCCCGGTATGCTCCGACTATGGTGGCTGACATGGGAGACTGAGTCTATAGATTTGTGAGTGGTTTAGGACCACACTTGTTTAGAGATTGTCTGACAGCCTCTTTGCAAGACGGGATGGATATTTCCTGGATACAGGCCCATGCTCAGAACCTCGAGGAACGACAACGACAGCAGAGAAGTGATCGTGAGGGTGACAGAAGACAAGGTAAGAGGGCTAGATCTATGGGGGAGAGCAGTGAGTACCGAGGGGGATCGAGACAGACATATTCTAGGCACTCAGGTCAGTCAGTGACTAGTGCACCTCCTAGATTCGCAGATAGGAGGGTTGATCGTTCTACTCAATCAGGCTAGGGGCAGAGTTCGAGGGCTTCAGATTCGCAGCCTAGGGGAAACTTTAGCCAGAGGAGACCTTCAGTACCGCGGTGTAGCCAATGCGGTAAATTGCATTCCGGACAGTGTCGTCAGGGTTCGGATGCTTGTTATGCTTGCGGGTTGGTTGGTCATATGATGAGAGATTGCCCTTCAGCGAGAGATAGAGCTGGGACTCAGCCCACAGGTTCGGCAGCGGGTTCTTCTTCAGCACGCCCGACAGCACAGACTTCTTAGACTACAGCAGGCAGAGGCACAGGTAGAAGGGTAGCATCCGCTTTAGGTGTTGTTCAGCCCCGTGTGTATGCTTTAGCTGGGCGACAGGATCTTGAGTCTTCCCCAGATGTTTTCACAGGTACCTTGACTATATTTTCCCGTGACGTATATGCTCTGATTGATCCAGGTTCTACCTTCTCATATATTACTCCGTATATCGCTGATTGTGTTGGGTTAAGACCTGAGCCAATTAAACCTTTCGAGGTATTCACTCCGGTTGGTGATCCTGTAATAGCGAGGCAAGTATATCAGAACTGTGTAGTCATTATATGTGATCGCCAGACAAGGGCTGATTTGATTGAACTTGAGATGATAGATTTTGACGTAATTATGGGTATGGACTGGTTGGCATCATGCTATGCTAATGTTTGTTGCCGGACAAAGGTAGTTCGATTCCAATTTCCGGGAGAGCCTATACTCGAGTGGAAGGGCAATACAGCTTCCCCAAAGGGTAGGTTTATTTCCTACCTTAAGGCGAGAAAGATGATAGTCAAAGGGTATATTTGTCATCTAGTTCGGGTTCATGACACGGAAGCGGAAGTGCCAACTTTCCAGTCTGTCCCGGTAGTGAATGAATTCCCAGATGTGTTTCCCGACGAGTTACCAGGCCTTCCTCTAGAAAGGGAGATCGACTTTGCTATTGATGTACTACCAGACACCGAGCCTATTTCTATTCCTCCATATCGAATGGCTCCAGCAGAACTGAAAGAGCTAAAAGCACAGCTAAAAGATTTACTTGAGAAGGGGTTTATAAGGCCTAGTTCCGCACCATGGGGAGCACCAGTCCTTTTCGTAAGGAAGAAAGACGGATCTCTACGAATGTGCATCGACTACAGGCAGTTGAACAAGGTGACAATAAAGAATAAATACCCTCTTCCTAGAATTGACGACTTGTTCGATCAGTTGCAAGGTGCTAAATGGTTCTCCAAGATAGATCTGAGATCGGGTTATCATCAGGTGAGAATTAGGGAAGCAGATATTCCCAAGACCGCCTTCAGGACAAGATATGGTCACTACGAGTTTCGAGTAATGTCGTTCGGGTTGCCGAATGCCCCGGTGGTGTTCATGAATTTAATGAATAATGTGTTCAGGCCGATTTTGGATCTTTTTGTGATAGTGTTTGTCGACGATATCCTGGTATATTCTCGCACAGAGTCAGAACATGCAGATCATCTAAGAATTGTTCTTGGCGTTCTTCGAGATCAGGAATTGTATGCAAAGTTTTCGAAGTGCGAGTTTTGGCTGAACTCAGTGGCATTTCTAGGCCATGTTATTTCAGATGATGGTATCCGAGTCGACACTCAGAAAATAGAAGCTGTGAAGACTTGGCCAAGACCTACGACGCCTACAGAAGTTCGTAGTTTCCTTGGGTTAGCAGGATACTATAGAAGATTTGTAGAGGGCTTCTCATCTATTTCAGCCCCATTGACAAAGTTAACCCAGAAGTCGGCTAAATTCCAGTAGAGTGATGCCTGTGAGCATAGCTTCCAAGAGCTGAAAAACAGGTTGACCTCAGCGCCAGTGCTAACACTTCCAGAAGGATCAGATGGCTATGTGGTATATTGTGACGCCTCCGGCGTGGGATTAGGATGTGTATTAATGTAGAATGGGAATGTTATTGCATATGCTTCGAGATAGTTGCGAAAACATGAACAGAATTATCCCACTCATGATCTTGAGCTAGCTGCGGTCATTCATGCATTGAAAATATGGAGACACTACTTATATGGTGTGCACGTGGACATCTATACGTATCACAAAAGCCTTCAATATATTTTCAAACAGAAGGAGTTGAACCTGCGGCAAAGGAGATGGTTAGAATTACTGAAGGATTATGATGTTAACATTCTATATCATCCAGGGAAGGCGAATGTAGTAGAAGATGCACTTAGTCGCCGATCGATGGGTAGTTTATGTGGAGTTCCTTCGGAAAAGCGAGAAATGGTTCGTAAAGTCCATCGGTTAGCAAGTCTCGGCGTACGGCCCATTGATTCAGGAGATGCAAGTATTAGCATCAATGACCCCACAGTTTCATCATTGAATCTAGAAGTGAAGGAACGACAATATGAAGATCCTCAGTTACGCCACTATCGAGATCTATCTCAGGAAAAGGAAAAGTCTCCATTCGAAGTTTCCATAGAAGGGGTTCTTAGATATCGAAGCCGGCTATGTGTATCGAATGTGGCGAACTTGCGCCAACGGATTTTAGAAGAAGTACATTATTCCCGGTATTCTATTCATCCAGGTGCAACCAAGATGTACCACGATCTCAAATTGGTATATTGGTGGGATGGCATGAAGCAAGACATATCAGAATTTGTAGCACAGTGTCCGAATTGCCAGCAAGTGAAGGCCGAGCATCAAAAGCCAGGAGGGTTATTGCAAGCAATGGAAATTCCTACGTGGAAATGGGAAGAAATTAATATGGATTTTGTGGTAGGGTTACCCCGTACGCGAGGGAAGTATGATTCTATATGGGTGACCGTGGATAGACTCACGAAAGCAGCTCATTTTCTCCCCGTTAGAACCACATATTCAGCGGAAGATTATGCTAAATTGTATCTCAAGGAGATTGTACGACTTCACGGTATTCCTTTGGCCATTATCACAGACAGAGGGGCACAGTTCACAACCAAGTTCTGGAAGTCCTTTCAAGAAGGTCTAGGTACCCAAGTTAAGCTCAGCACGGCGTTCCATCCGCAGACTGACGGACAAGCCGAGCGCAGTATTCAGACCTTAGAGGATATGCTACGGGCATGTGTATTGGACTTTGGCGGTAGTTGGGATGAGCATTTGCCTCTTATTGAATTTGCCTATAATAACAGCTATCATTCCAGCATTCAAATGGCCCCGTATGAAGCCTTATATGGAAGAAAATGCAGATCTCCAATTGGATGGTCTGAAACCGGAGAAGTACAATTGATAGGCCCCGACTTGATACAACAAGAAGTTGAAAAGGTTAAAGTGATTCGAGACCGACTGTTAACAGCTCAAAATCGCCAAAAGTCTTATGCAGACAACCGCCGACGGGATTTAGAATTTCAGGAAAATGACGGGGTATTTCTGAAGGTATCGCCAATGAAAGGGGTGATGAGATTTGGCAAAAGAGCGAAATTGAGTCCAAGATACATCAGACCTTATGAAATTGTCCGTAAGGTGGGACAGGTAGCATATGAATTGGGTTTGAATCAGTTCACCCGGTATTTCATGCTTCGATGCTCCGCAAGTGTGTTGGGGATCCTACACGAATAGTTCTGGTTGATGATGTGCAAGTAACAGAGAAGCTAACATACGAGGAAATGTCCATTGTCATTTTGGATAGACAAGTACGAAGGCTTCGGAATAAAGAGGTTGCTTCAGTCAAAGTTCTATGGCGAAACAATAATCGGGAAGAAAGGACTTGGGAAGCAGAGGAGAAGATGAAATCTATGTACCCCCATTTGTTCCAATCCCCAAAAGAGATTCAAGATGAGGCGTCGATGGTGTAAGGTATGTATGTTTTAGTTTTATGTTTTTGGTCGTGTGTGGCCATAAATGCGTTGATATTGTGATATAGCCCTGTGAGGCGAAGATATTGTGGGTTGTTGTAGTGGAAAGGTAGTGTCCGAATTACAAAGGAAACTCTGGCAAAAATTTTCCAGAATCCCCGAGTGTCGAACATTCGAGGACGAATGTTCCAAAAGGGGGGAAGAATGTTACAGCTCGGAAATTTCTCCGTACTTGTATGATGAGTGGAATGATGAAAAGTTGAGTGAATGATGTTTTATTAAGTCGGGAATGGCTAATTAAGAATTTTTGGAAAATAAGAAAGTCGCGGAAAATTTTTCAGCCCAGTGGTCGTATATGGCACTATACGGACCGTAAAGTGGTTTACGAACCGTATAGTGCAATCGTCCTCCAGCTTGTCAAAAATCCCAACTTTCTGTAAATGTTGAATATGGTTAAATACGGCCCGGTTTACGGACCGTAAACCAGGTCGTAAACTACCATGTCCATCAGCCAAAACTTTCTGTCTTTGAAATGGTTAAATACGACCACAGTTGACGGACCGTAAATCAAAATACGGTCCGTATATGGTGGTTTACGACCACTGTTCACCCCGACAAGAATTCATTAAAGATCAGATTTTGTGATTTTTAAAAGAGACTTGAGCCTCATTTCACTTCATTTTCATCCATACACCTCAAGAGACATTCTAGAACTCTCCAAATAATTCCTCCACAAGAATTAAAGGGAATATCAAGACCAACAACACTAATTTCATGGAATCAAGTGTAAGAACACAATAAATGATCATTTAAGTGAAGAAATTTCAAGAAGGTGGGATTAGGATTTTGGCTAAGTGAAGTATTTCAACTTAAGGATTGTTCAACCATCATCCAAGGTAAGTTTCATGACTATTCCATGTTGTTTGAAGTATTGGAAAGCTTAGACACTTGAAAGGTAGAAGAACATAGAAATGAGTCATTATTGAGTGAATAGTGACATAAATGAATGATAGCGGAATCGAACTATGAATATTGAAGTGTTGTGAGTACTAATACGTTATAAATGATGTTTATATCATGAAACAAGCATTAAATGCATGAAAACACAAGGATGAGCTAGAAGTAGAAATAAGGGAAAATTGGAGGAAAATGGTGGATTTTGCCAAACGCACGTAAATGACGATTGTCGATTATGATATTGCGAATAATATTATGAATATTGGGAGTTAATATAGAACGTGAGAAAAGTAGTATGAGCGAAGGAAGCGTTGCCCGACTTCTCCTAGAATTAGCGACACGTTCTTATAGTCAGTTACTAATGATGATACGAATTCTCTTATGAAGGTAACAACGTGATATCGACGGAGAACAAGTGGGCGATATCTTAGCTAAACGACCAAGGAATGTGAGGCTAGTCCTTCTTTCTAATGACATGAATCTTTTAACTTGAATCCCTATTCCTTTTATGAGTTCTTACATTTAAAAGCTTATACTTATGAATTATTTAAAAAAAATATGATAAGCATATTACTATGAGTATTTACATTAAGCATGTCATGATTGCATTCACACCGGGCCTAGTTGGCTGGGCAGACACCGCTTCGTCGGGCGGCGATACGGATACACCACGACCTACGGGCGTGGGCAGACACCACTAGTGGGCGGCATGAGATGGCACCCCGGACGCGGGAGGCTTGGACAAGGGCTAATATTATTGATTATCACACCGTTCCGACATGGACGGGCAGCTTGCATATGATGCATACATGTCATGATGATGAGTATGAGTAAGACAGCATTCATTACTTCATTTATGATTATCAATCAGATCCAGATGTCTCATGTTGATGTTATCCTCATATTATTGATGTTTCCTTTCATTATGTATGCCTCTCATACTCGATACAATATTCGTACTGACGTCATTTCTTCGGACGCTGTGTTCATGCCCACAGGTAGACAGGGAGGAGAGCTTGGCCCAGGTCCTCAGTAGCTGTCAGCTGTTAGATAGCACTCCATTGTTCGGAGGTGCTTATGGCTATCCTTTTGATGTACATTCATATATGCATATTTTGTGCATGACGGAGTCTTGTTCCGTCTATGTATTCATTATGTTAGTAGAGGCTCGTAGATACGCGGTGTGGGTTAGATGGTCTCACAAGATGTTTTCATATGTATGTATATTGTTTGATGGCCGAGAGGCAAATGTATATAAAGTACTTATGTTTTGATAAAATATGATTTTCCTACAATTGGTATGTAAAATTGATAAAATAGTATTAAATGAGCAAGATAAGTAATAGTAGAGTGAGCGGTGCTCGGTAACTAGCTCCGGGTACCCATCGCGGCCCCTAGCTGGGTCGTGACATTAATAGCCTAGAATGAAGAACCCACAAAAACCTCTTTCAGTCCATCATTTCTTAAGGAAACTAGCATGTTTAACGGATTCCTAAGGTGATTAATGAAACAAGGAATAGAAAGGAAGGTAAAAGAACTCACCACAATGATTTTCTATGAAGAACAGCCTTGAATGCTCCCAAAAAAGCTCTAAAGTCGGAAAGGTATTGAATAAAAGACTTAGGGCTTTTAACACACATCTAATAAATCTAACTGCTTGTTACCCGCTATAGCGCCAAAGCAGTACCGCTGCCGCGGTCCTGGTGCCGCCATAGCGGGCACCAGACACTAGAAACTCTCAAGTTTCACTAATTCAACCCGAAATCTCGATTATCACCCGAGGCCATTCGCTCGCAGATCATATATGCAGACATATATAAAAACACACTATGAACGAACTCATGGCCTCAAAATTTCCAATGGAGCTCTTGTTGACTTAGTCAACTCTCGGTATCTCAAAATCAACTTCCCAACCCAAGTCCCAAAATGAACCTGAGTGCATTGGGAACCGAATCGAATATACACACGAGTTCTAAATGACTATCCCGACCTCTCAATATCGGTGAATTCCCGAAAAAATCTGGTTACCCAAAAATCAACTTTGAGTCAACTCTTTTTCGCTTTAAGCCCAAATTTCTGATAAAGTCACCCAAATCAAATCTAAAGACCTCGGGAAGCATGGCAGCGGTCCCCTAGGGTCAAATGTGAGCTAAAAAGCTCGGGAAAGTGTCCAAAACACCGAAAAGGCTATAATGACCAAACGGGTTTTCGAAAGACCCACAATGAAATCCATGGCAATCCTCTCCCACTTCCACTCGGGAATGGGCATCCTCTGAAGTACACCACTGGGTCGCTGGTGCTCATACTTAACTTGCTGACAATTACGACACTGAGCCACAAAATCGGTTATATCCCTCTTCATGCGGCGCCACTAGCAATGCTACCTCAAATCACGATACATCTTAGTTTCCTCCGGATGAAGGGAATATCGAGAGCTATGGGCCTCAGTCAAAATCAAATGAATCAAGTCACTAATGCGAGGAACATACACGCGCCCTTTAATCCTCAAAGTACCCTTAGAATCAATCATGGCCTCCTTGGCCTCACCTCTCAGAACCCTATCTTGAATCTTGCTCAACTGAGAATCCTTGAACTGATGAGTCCTCATCTGATCTAACAAGGACAATCTCACCTCCACTCAAGCTAAAACTCTGCCTGAACCTAAAATATCAAGACGAACAAAATTGTTGGCCAGAGTCTGAATCTCCATGGCCAACGGACCCTCGGAACAACCAAACGGGCGAAACTCCCCATACTCGTGGCCTTGTTACTCAAGGCATCAGCAACAACATTGGCTTTCCCTTGGATGATAAAGAATATAGATGTCATAGTCCTTCAGGAGCTCCATCCATCGGTGCTGCCTGGAATGAAGATCTCTCTGGGTAAACACGTGCTAAAGGCTACGGTGATCATTGAAAACCTCATAATGGACACCATATAAGTAATGCCTCTAGATCTTCAAAGCGAAGACCACAGCTAAAACCTCCAAATCATGGGTAGGGTAATTCCTCTCATGGATTTTCAACTGATTGGAAGCATAGGCTATGACTATACTTTCCTGCATCAAAACAGCACCCAAACCCACACGGGATGCATCACAATAAACTGAGAAATCCTTACCCTCCACGGGTAATGCTAGAATCGGGGCTTAAATTAAAAGGTCTTGAATTTTTAAAAGCCCTCCTCACAATCATCAGACTGGAAGGGAACATCTTTCTGAGTCAATCTAGTCAACGACGATGCAATTGTAGTTAAACCTTTCACAAATCGGCCGTAGTAACTGGCTAAACCCACGAAACTACAGATCTCGATCACAGTAGCGAGGCCTCGGCCAATCCCTTAAAGCCTCAATCTTCTGAGGATCAACCATGATCCCGTCCTTAGACACAACATGGCCTAAGAACGCCACAGACTCCAACCAAAACTCGCACTTTGAAAACATAGCTAATAAACTATTCTTCTTCAATAACCCAAGAACAGTGCAAAGATGGCTCTCATGCTACTCCCAACTCTTGAAATACACCAAGATATCATCAATAAACACAATCACAAAGGAGTCAAGAAATGGCCTAAAGATGCCATACATCAAAGTCATTAATGCAGCCGGGGCATTGGTAAGCCCAAACGACATCACCAAAAACTCATAATGCGGATATCTCGTACGAAAAGTTGTCTTCGGAATATCCTCAGCCGTGATATTTAGCTGATGGTAGCCTAAATGCAAGTCAATATTCGAGAACACTGAAGCACCCTGAAGCTGGTCAAATAAATCATCAATACGAGGCATAGGACACTTGTTACGAATAGTAACCTTGTTTAGCTGGCGATAATCAATGCACATCCTTATAGATCCATCTTTCTTCTTCATGAACAACAAAGGAGCACCCCAAGAGGAGACACTAGATCTAATGAACCCCGTACTCAATAAATCCTGTAACTGCTCCTTAAGCTCTCTCAACTTGACGGGTGCCATATGATATAGTGGAATAGAAATAGGGAGGGTGCCCGGATCCAAGTCAATACAAAATTTAATATCGCGATCGGGTGGCATACCCGGCAGATCGGACGGGAATGCCTCCGTGAACTTGCTCACAATGGGAATGGACTCAAGGTGTGGAGATGCAACGGTAGTGTCACACATATGTTCCAGATAAGCTAAATACCCCTTGTTGACTAATTTTTTCGCCTGAAGAAAGGAAATAATTTCCTTCGGAGCGAGACTTGGAGTTCTCCTCCACTCAAGTCTAGAAATACCCGGCATGGCTAAAGTGACTGTTTTGGCATGACAGTCTAAGATTGCATGATAAGGAGAAAGCCAGGTCATAACTAAAATAATAGCGAAACCCACCATATCAAGTATCATTAAGTCTACCTACATGCCATAACCCATGAAGGTAACCAAACATGACCGATAGAATCGATCAACCATAATAGAATCTCCGATTGGAGTAGACATATGAGTAGGTACCACTATGCTATCATAAGTCATGTCCCAACCAACAACATAATATACAGACACATACGAATAAGTGGATCCAGAATCAAATAATACAGATTATGCTTTATGTCGGACAGAAACGATACCTAAAATGACAGCATCTGAGGCCTCCGCATCGGGTCTAATTAGGAATGAATAACACTGAGCCCCACCACGACTAGGTTGTCCCCTCTCGAACTTTGCGACGCACCTCTACCAGCCTGGGACCCACCCTAGCCTGACTGAGCACCACCTCTCGAAAGAGCACCACCTCGGCTACCTGAAGATACCGAAGTCCTTTATGGCTGGTAACCCTGCCTGGGTCATGGACATTCTCGAGCAAAATGACCAAGCACTCCACACATAAAACAAGCCTTAGAAAGGTGGAGCCTGATGAACCGAAACTGAAGACCCGGCTGGCACAACTTTGTCTGCTGGTCGAGAAAATGAGCTCTCAGAAGCTCTCTGAATGGATGGCCCACTAGAAGAAGCCTGCAATACTGACTGCACAGAGCGGCCGGAGTAGGATTGATACTGCCTAGAAGACTATCTGGCGCCCCTCGAGCTGGAACCACTATAATCTCTAAACTGTCTTTTCCTCTTCTCACTAACCCCTCCAAATGCACGGACCTTAGCAGCCTCGACTAAGGAGGCATGCTCAACAATGGACTGGAAGGAAGCACTATGGCCTCAAGTTGAAGTTATGGGATCTGAAGAGAAGTAGCGAGCTCCCCAACAAATCGTAGAATCCTGTCGGGCTTAATAAGAATTAGGGGTACTAAATAACAGGCCAAATGCATGAAGAGAGTCACATAAGCATCAACATATAGTCCTCTCTACTGCAAGTAGAGGAACTCATCTCTACATGCCTCTATCAAGGCACGAGGCACATACTTCTCAAGGAAGGTCCGATAAAACTGCGTCCAAGTAAGTGGAGGAGAACCCTATGGTATGCAAGAAATAAAGTACCTCTACTAGGTCTTCGCGTCTCCGCGAAATTGGTATGACACATAATCGACCCCGTGGGGCTCAACAATCCCCATCTTGTGCAATAACTCGTGCATGTCTAATATAAACTCATATGCAACCTCTCCAGAAGTACCAGCGAATCTCGGCGGATCTATCTTCCTAAATCTCCCTACCAGCTCCTGATTGGTCAAGGTCATAACAGGGCCCGCCATGGGTCTAAGGTCATCTCCCGAGGTCGGCCCTGCATCCATTCGTGGAGCCACAGCCGCAGCAAGGTGCGCTGAATGGGTCTACCTCTGCTCGGGGGTCTGTGCCCCATCTTTAGTCTATGATTCTCCACCCGGAGAAGGAATACTAGCGGCAGCCTGCTGGGCATCCAAATGAAGTAGAACATGAACCATATTATTCTGAATCGTCTGCTCTGAAGTGACCTCGAGATGTGCCCGGGATGGAGATCTCTCACGTCGCTGCCCAGGTATAGGAGCCCTGCCCCTTGCTGGTGTAGCCCCGCGGCCTCTAGCTCAACCGCGTCCTCTAACTATCGCTCGTCCCCTGGTGCCAGCCACAGTTGCGGGCTCCGACACCTTATCTCAGGCTATCGTGGCTAAAGTCCTCGCCATCTGTCAGAGAAGAGATAAGAATCATATACCAATACGATTGTTCCAGATACCAATTAGAATAAAGTAGCACGAAAGAATGTGAAGTTTCTTAAATGTCCTATAGCCTCTCGCAGATAATTACGGAGCTCATGGTACCGATCCACGAGACTCTACTAGACATACTCTTGTATTATAGATCGGGTAACCTAGGGCTATGATACCAACTTGTCACGATCCAATTTCACTAAGTTGTGCGGGCACCTACCTTTCCCACCTCGGTAGACGAACTTTTAACCCAACATTCACAAAGATAGAGAATAGCAGAAGAAAGTAAAGTAACGTAAGTCTCACATAGATAATATAAATAAGTACAGAAGTAAATGAAATCCGCCCCAGTATCTGGTCTGGTCATACAAGAGCATGTAAACAAAATACTACAGGTTTGAATAATAATACATAAGTAGTCTCAAAATCATGTCTCATGATGGAAAGTAACACATAATAATAGAAGGAGTCTCCGGGCAGCGAACGTTCTCATGCTCACCCTGAAGAGACTCGAATAGCAATCCTCGAGTATCAGCTGCGAGGGATAAAAGTAGATCCAACTTGGTACTCTGCATTCATAAAAGAATGCAGCAAGTACAGGTCAGTACAAACAACAAGTACTGGTAGGTATAATTGGCCGACTAAGACTACCTAACGTATATAAAGATAACAAGCAAGATAAACACGTGAAACAACAAGGTACAAGTCAACACGAATCCATAACCACGGTACAAGTCATCACCTACGTTACAGCATCTAAACCTAACTGTGCCAAGTATCAGTATAACCATTCCAAACCAATATATCACAATCATACCACAACAAGTCATCACCTATGTTATAGCATCTAAACCCAAATGTGCTAAGTCTCAGTATAACCATTCGGAACCAGTATATCATAGTCATATCACAACCGTATCATAAAAAAACCAAGAGGTATAATGCAATGCAATAATGTATGAATGATAAATGCAACGCATAGGCCCCGTACACATATACTTTGACTGATGGAACATCACATCTCGACAGCACAACCCATGGGGGACCCGCGAAATCCATGCACCAGTCATTCCGCACATAGCCCAAAGATGACTCCTTCCCACCTATACGCCTCATATCAGTCATTCCGCACACAGCCCAGAGATGACTCAATATACAATGTGTTTCAATGTATCAGTATTTCTTTCTCACTTCCATCCTCAGTACCACAACAATGAAATATCAATGTATCATAGAAATGAGTATGAATACGATGCAGTGTGATATCAACAATCATTTCAATCCCAAACAGTACCACACATGACACACAAGTAGTATCAATAATAAGGTTACACCCTAAGCCGCAATGGAAACACATTTCTCATCTCAATATCAAATCAAGTAAAGTACCGCAATACAATAGTCATAATATATCACTAATTACCAATTTCCGATGTCTCAACGTGGCAACAAGCCAATAAGTAAATAGAACAAGATAAGTCAACAAAGCAATAGGGTGGCTAGCCCCCAAATCTTACAACAAGGCCCAACCTAAGGCAGTATCTAACCCAACATCATACCCGAAGGTTTACATACATTCTCCGACAATATCATCTAAATATACGCTTCGCTAATCGAAAGCTCACCATAAGGTAAACTGTAATCTACCTGGAGAGCCGAGTAGCAAAGTCTCCAATAGTCAAACCTTAGTCTTTCCCTTCCTTTGAGCCTCGAGATAAGGGAAGTCTAATCATATCCGAATTATGAAATTAGAATCAAGAATAAACATCATTCAATCCTTACTTCTATTCAAGACCCAAATCCCAACCTATGGAATCGGGTTTATGAACTAAAAAGATGAAATTAGGAACCTATAGGTCTCAACATGAAATTAATAATCTAGGTGATCAAATCCCATCAATTATAAGTTAAAAGAACTAAAAAAATACTTAAATTCGGATTCTAGGCAAAACCCCCCAAATTTGGGTATGAACCCTAACTTCCAATTCCATAATTTAGCCACTAATTAGGAAGGAATCATGCAATAATAGTTTCTAATCATAAATTACATGCTTAATGAAGCTAACCCAATCAATAATTCAAGATTTAATAGCCTAGAATGAAGAACCCACAAAACCCTCTTTCAGTTCATCATTTTTTAAAGAAACTAGCATGTTTAATGGATTCCTAAGATGATTAATGAAATAAGGAATAGAAAGGAAGGTGAAAGAACTCACCACAATGATTTTTTATGAAGAATAGCGTTGAATGCTCCCAAAAAGGCTTTTAAGTCGGAAAGGTATTAAATGAAAGATTTAGGGCTTTTTACACACATTTAATGAATCTAACTACCCGTCACCCACTTCTGCGCTCGCATTAGCGCTTTAGCGGTCCCGGTTGTGCGGTCCACCAGAATTATACATGGCCGCTATAGCGGCAGGGCCACCGCTAAAGCAGTACCGCTGCCGCGGTCCTGGTACCGCCATAGCGGGCACCACATACCAGAAACTCCCAAGTTTCACTAATTCAACCCGAAATCTCAACTATCACCCGAGGCCATCCGCTCGCAAATCATATATACAGACATACACAAAAACACGCTACGAACGAACTCGTGGCCTCAAAATTTCCAACGGAGGTCTCGTTGACCGAGTCAACTCCCAATACCTCAAAATCAACTTCCTAACTCAAGTCCCAAAATGTACCTGAGTGCATTGGGAACCGAACCGAACCGAATATACACACAAGTTCTAAAAGGTCATCCCGACCTCTCGGGATCGACGGATTCCTGAAAATGGTCCGTTTACCCAAAAGTCAACTTTGAGTCAACTCTTTTTCACTCTAAGCCCAAATTTCCCACAAAGTCACCCAAATCAAATTCAAAGTCCTCGAGAAGTGACAACGATTTCCTCGGATCAAATGTGAGCTAAACAAGCTCAGAAAAGAGTCAAAAAGACCAAAAAGACTATAACAACCAAACTGGCCGTTACAACTGATGATTGTTTTAAGAGAATTGTAAAGGCCATATTTGAGAATTAAACTCAAAAGCATGCTCATGTCCTCAAGTGGTCATTACATGTGCTCTATGATAATGTATTTGCATATGGAATGATTGAAAACATCTTTTTGACTTTAATGCGCATGCATACGCTCACCATGCTACCTAAATTGACTAAGACATCTGTGGGTGCACTGTCCTGTCTGTCTGAATGAAAATTGGCAGTCTGAAATAGCTAGGAGCCTGAAAGACAAAGTGTTTAGACATTTATCATGATAAAAGGAATTAGATAAACCATTAAGGGAAAAAAGAGTTGTTTATGACCCAATTAAGGAGTAGAAACTTTGATAGGCTGTCACTTGGTTGTAGGGAGGTGTAGAGTGACATCTTAGGGTTAAGAAGGGATGAGGAAAGGCCTTGTGTACCCACTCAGCCTAGTAGTGCCTACTCTGGATTGCTGGGATTCCTCTCCGTTAAACTGCACATCTATGGGACGCTCCAAGGGCTTTGGAAGTTAAAGGACAAAGGTTGTATGAATTTCATATGATAGAAGATGAGTCTTAGGCTTACTTGAACCACTATGTGTCCCCTTGTCCTTCTTGTCTGTATATAATTATGTCTTTCCATTCGATACTGTTTTGTTACTGCTTTAATACCATAGGTGCAAAGGTTTAAGGTCTCATTTCTCTTAAAACTAGATGATGAAAGCCTGTGCTAGCAAGGGCCCAATACAAAAAATTGTACCACACTTTTCTTTTTAGTCTGTCCAAAAAAGAATGATATATTTTAATGTTTAGAAATCATTTTACTTAAAACTTCCCCTTTTACCTATAATGAAATGATTTAAATCCACACAAATATCTATGACTTGTTTTAGACCACAAGTTTCAAAGATCTTTCCTTTCTTTTTTAAACTTCGTGCCTAATCAAACTATGTCACATAAATTAGGACAGAGAGAGTACCTTTTAGTAATATAATTATGAAATTTTTACTATATAAAGTATTATAATTCTAATTAATTGAAAATATCTATAAATTATTTTACTTAATCCACTTCTTCCATATATGACTTTCCTATATATATGTGTGTGTGTGTGCGCGCGCGCGCGTCACGCCTTTTGGAAAGAGCCGCCAAATTAAGTTCTAGTTTAGGTGAAGGAAGTATGACCGCCTTACCAATGTTCCAATTGAACACTGTCCATTTTTTATTATTCTCAAAGGATAAGATTATTCTCTTATACTCTCTAAGCGTACCTTTACCATTTTCTGAACTTATTATCATTATTTAAATGTCCTTTTTTTTATAGAAAGTATTATAATTCAATTAATTGAAAATATCAATAAATTATTTTACTTAGTCCGCTTCTTCCATATATGACTTTCCTGATTTGGTTCTCCAATTAAAAGATTTGAAATACACCTTCTCCTACCGAGTTTCATGCCATCATTTCTTTCTACTCAACAACACTGAAAAGCGCTTTCATGCTTTAGCATCTGTTATAGTCTTAAATTTTTAAGTATAGACCAACTTCATCATTTTAAGAAAATATGTGTATACGTTTCTTGACCGTTTATATTTCGTCTTCTTGATATTATTCCTCATTATTTGTGTGAGACGTATGTGTCTAAAATTAGTTCATTTTTATCCTTATCCAAAGGTATAAGTTTTAAATCTTTTGGTTTTATGACTTGTTTAGTAGTTTTTGTGTTCAATTTAAATCATTATTTCTTTTTTTCCGAATTTCCCTTCTTTAAATTTTCTCTAAGCGTACCTTTACCATTTTCTGGACTTATTATCATTATTTAAATGTCCCTTTTTTTTTTTTTTTTTTGCATTTGTCTCCTATTTCTTCACGTAGACCCCACCTTATTTTTTTTTTATTGCAATTGTCTCTTACTTCTTCACGTGGACCCCATCTTATTTCTTAAAAAAAATTCTCCTACTTCTTCACGTGGACCCCACCTTCATTTTTTTTAATTAACTATTATAGAAGAGTGGGTGGACGACGATCCAAACTCACTCTTCTATAATAGTAAAAAATAGATCCTCATTGCTATAAAAAGTGAAGTATCATGATTGAGATGTAGACAATATTGAGAGTATAACAATGTATATGCATGTGTATATTTGGTGTATTGAGTTGATAGGAATATAGTTGAAGTCATTTAATCAAAATCTCTCTTCTTCTCGTCCTTTCTTGGACTAATAATGCAACTGTTCACTGAGTGTACAACCATATGTCTTTGAGTATGCTTTGGTATATGAACGGGTATATGGTGTACACTTGGTAATTATCAAGAAGGGAAACTGACTCTACATATGTTAATGGGCCAATCCTACTTCCATATTTACCCTGTGTATTGACTAATTTTCCTAACATTGTTTTGCGCGGATTGCCCTTCTTTTGGGGTGGTCTTTAAATTTTGCCCCTCATAATTGCGGTCATTAAATTATGCCCCTTATATTGCTGGTCTTTAATTTTTGCCCTTCGAATTGCAACCCTGAGCATTCACATAAAAATCATGAGGTTCTGGGTTCGAACCCCCGCTCAAGCATAAATTAAAAAAAAAAAAAATTACAAGGCAAGGTTTGGGTCGCGTGTATGCCGGACCCGACATACACTTGTTAAGGAATTACCAAAGTTATGCCGGATCCAGCATACTCATGCCTTATGGGCAGACTTAGCATAAGTATGCCGGGTCCGGCATAACTTTGGTAATTCCTTAACAAGTTTATGCCGGTGGGGGCATACTTATGGGAAAACTTTTAGTTAAGCCTTAATTAAAAGTCTTTTAATAGTTATGCCTTATGGGGCAGACTTTTAGTTAAGGCACAACTAAAAGTATGTCCCATAAGGCATAACTAAAAGTATGCCCTATAAGGCGGAACTTTTCCTTAAGGCAAAATTAAAAATTTACCTTATAAAACAAAGTCTATATCTTAAGGAAAAGTTATGTCTTATGGGGCATACTTTTAGTTATGTCTTAACTAAAAGTCTGCTCCATAAGGCATAACTAGGAAAAGACTTTTAGTTAAGGCTTAACTAAAAGTTTGCCCATAATTATGCCGGACCCGGCGTAAACTTGTGAAGGAATTACCAAAGTTATGTCAGACCCGGCATATTTATGCCAAGTCTGCCCATAAGGCATAAGTATACCGGGTACGGCATAAATTTGGTAATTCCTTAACAAGTGTATGCCGGTGGGGGCATAGCGAAATTTAAACTCTGTCTTGCGAATTTTTTTTAAAATTTTGACTGAGTGAGGGTTCGAACCTGGAACCCATGGGTTTTAGCCGAAGGACAAAATTTAAAGACCACCCAAAAAGAAGGGCAATTCTGCAAATTGCCCTATTAATGCCTGTAGCCCATTTTTGCTTTTTGTTTTTTGGCGTTTTGTGTAAAACAATATTGGGCCTACTATTTGGGCCTGTCTCTCCTTTATTAGATTTGTTTGGCCTCACATTTACTTCGATAGATATACTATGCTATAGTTGACAATTTTATGATTAAGTCTTGTTTAAATAGTTTATTAAGCATAGATGCTTTCTAGCCGCTATTTCCTTTTTCCCCTCTCCTTTCAGCATGAAACCCATATGACGAGGGCCACACCTGCATAATTCTCTACTTGTTGGCCAGAAGTTCAACCCTCCTTTTTCTTCATCGAGTCAGAAGCCAGCGTTGAAGGTCCAATCATGGATGAAAATGATTAACTGGTGGGCTCGATAGGCCCACCTGCCTTCCCTATCTTTTATTTCTTTTATGTATATATTATTGTTGTTGTAAATGAATGCTTGTGCAAAATATTGGAACCCGATTGGTTGGAACTTAGTTGAACTAGGCAAAATGATGCATATATTGTTTAGAACGGATAGGAATCCGGTAACCATTTCAAACTTGGACCCAATGAAAGATACGTGATAATATTCCTTCAAAAACGTGACAAAAATGATTTTTGATCTAGCATAAAAAAAAAAATAGAAACAGTGGAGTACATTTTTTAAAAGGATTAATTTGCCAGAAACTTGAAATTTCTGAAAACTGGAACAAATGGGAAAATTCAACCTTTTACTTTTTTTTTTCCAAACTTAAGAAGTTAGAAAGGTTCAAAATCTGATTTCCAATAAACACAAAAAAAAAATGTCTTTGAAATGGGTTTCAAATAACTAAAGTAGTTCCAAGGAAAGAGATTATAAGTTATACGAATAAGAGTAAAATTAGTCAAATATACTCCTAAGGGCTTGTTTGGAAAGCCACCTGGTAATTGGAATTGTGGTAATTACTGGGGTAGTAATTACACATCCTAGTAATTACATAGTAGGGTAATTACATCGACCTGTTTGTTTGTCATACCGTAATTACAGTGTAATTACAAGTGTGTTGTTTGGTTGCACAAGTGTAATTACACAGTTAATTTAACTTTAAAATAAAATTTAATTATAAAAAAATTAATTTAATGTTAATATTTAAAAATATTTGCCTTTATAAATGATATTAAACTAGTTATTTAATAACACATTTTTTCTTGAAAATATATCAATTGATAATCATATATTTGTAACTAATATTGTAAAAATAAATTGATATATATTTTTCAAATTAATAATATTTAATTTGAATTAATTATAAAATTTAAAAGAAGACTTTTTTTGTGAGAATGTCATGGATTGGATGTTTGACAAAAAAACTAATACTTAGAAATATAATGCCATAACATT
Source organism: Lycium barbarum (assembly GCF_019175385.1). Lineage (NCBI taxonomy): Eukaryota > Viridiplantae > Streptophyta > Magnoliopsida > Solanales > Solanaceae > Lycium > Lycium barbarum. The sequence continues at coordinate 81,931,409 of NC_083341.1, forward strand.
ATTCAAATGTTTGACACAAAAAAATCCATCAAATGTAAGTGAAAAATAAACAACATGCAATGTGAAAGCAAAACTTAAAATTGAAAATATAACCTAAATTCAAAATCCAAAAGAAAAAGTTTAACATAATACTCTTATGTCAAATTCCAACATTACATAAGTAAGTTCCAATGCAACTTAAGTAAATAATTCAAAAGAAAAGGAAAATATAAGTCTATAACCTCATTCATAATGAAATTCTACTTTAATAACGTAACTCGTTATATGCCAAGTTTGTTAATAACTCATTCTTTCCAATGATAAGAGGTATAGGGTGTGTTCGGTATGGAGGAAAACATTTTCCGGAAAATGTTTTCCAATTTTCCCATGTTCGTTTGGTCAAAAATTTTGGAAAACATTTTCTTTAGGAAAACAAGTTCCTCAAAAATGGAGAAAATGACTTCTCTAATAAAAGTAGGGAAAACAAGTCTATAAGTGCATTCAACCAACCACCCAACACACCCCCAACCGCTCCAACCCCACCCCACCCCCACCCGCAATAAAACCCCACCCCCACTCCATCCCCAACCCATCCTCACCCCACCCACCCCTGCCCCTGCCCCACCCCCACCCCAACCCCCTCCCAAAAAAAGTTAATTTTGTTTTTAAAAAAAAGTTTTGAATTTTTTTTTTTTTGCACCACCCCACCCCACACCACCCACCCTGCCCCCCACCTCACTCCCCTCTCAAAAAAAATTAATTTTGTTTTGAAAAAAAAGTTTTGAATTTTTTTTTATTATATTTTGCACCACCCCACGCCACCCACCCTGCCCCCCACCTCACCCCCTCCCAAAAAAAATTGTTTTGAAAAAACGTTTTGAATTTTTTTTTGTTTTTTGCCCCACCCCCCTTTCCCAACACCCCACCACCCCCTCAAAAGAAATTAAGGGCGGGGGTGGGGTAGGTAGTTATAGGGGTTGGTGTGGTATGGGTCCACACCGGGGGGGGGGGGGGGGGGAAGGGGGGATGTGGTGGTTTAGAAAATATAGAAAAAAAATTAAATACTTCAAAACAAAAATATTGGGGGTGGCGTGGGGTGGGAGTGGGGGTGGGGGCGGGGTTGGGGTGGAGTTGTGGGGCTTGGGTGGGTATTTTCCTGAAAATATTTTCTACCAACCAAACGAACATGAGAAAATAAGTAAGAAATTCACTCATTTTTCGCTACCCAAACGAACATGAGAAAATAAGTAGAAATTCACTTATTTTCCAAGAATACATTTTCCTTCATACCGAACACACCCATAGTTTCAAAAATTAGAATAATAACACGGTTATGCTAAATAAATTAAAAAAAATTAAAAAAATATATGGAACCACAAGAAGTAAAGGTTGGGAATGAGAAGAAAGGAAACGAAAAATAAATAATATAAAAAGAAAAATGCCTTTTAAAAAATAAAAATAATTAAAAAGTAAAAAAAAAAATTAAAATAATAGAAATAAAAAATAAATTAAAATAAACAAAAAAAGAAACAAGCTAAAAAGTAACTCTGTAATTTTACACCCAATTCTCAACCCCCGCCCCCACCCTTTAAGAATTGGAGAGTGTGATTACACCCCTTCTTACCTAATTGTGCAATTACTTGATCAAGAGTGTGATTACACCCCTTCCCACCTAACTGTGTAATTACTTGATCAAACAAACAGGTCAAACCATATAATTAGACCCAATTCCAATTACAAGCCCTAATATATTTGTTAAGGGTTGTAAAATAAAATAAAAAGTAAAAAAGGACAGATAATTTGGAACGGGGAGTAATAAAAGTGAGAGAGCACATTAGGGGCGTGTGGAAGTGTCAGATAAGATAAATTCACCAAACCTGGGAGGAAAACGAGGCTATCCGCATCTTTAAGATAGCTTACAAACCGCAAAACGACGTTGCCCTATAGGTGAACTTCAGCTACTGCCACGAGTTCGTCAATTGTCACAGGTTCAAAATGGGGTTTCGCCACACGCGAAACACTAGCGGAGAATGCCGCGTAGGCATTCTCTACTTCCAACGCAACGGCACAGACACCTAATCCGTTCTTTGCTGTGAAATCCCTGTGAGTAGATGTGTCAAAATTATCCCATGAAAACATATTCTGTTCAACCCTTCCAAGTAGGTACAGTTATTGACTCGTCCATTTACTGGCTCAACTCAACTCATTGCAGACCAGCAAAAAGTAGGTTGATGTATAGACCAAATTGACTTATGAGGAATCTGGGCAAATATTACAAAAAAATATTTTTTATTTGATATGTTATATATGTAGTCGTAATAATAAAAAATAATAATTTTACAAGGAACTGAGTAGGCGTTTAGCCATAGAAGTTAAATATTTTTCACTTTACTTGAAACTATTGAAATTAGAGTTGAAAATGAAGTTGTGTTTGGTTATAATTTTGCAAAGAATATCTATTTGTTTGAATATACTGAAAGTGAAAAAAATAAAAATAAAAATTTTAGCGTTTTTCAAATTTCAAATACAACTTCAAGTTGTATCTAGATTTTCATGGCTAATCGCTGCAGATTTTAAAGTAAAGTGAATAATTTTCATGGCCAAATGAGTCCTAAAAAATAAAATAAGAACAAGTAAAACAATTACTAAAACTTAATAAGCATTAGGCCACCATAACCCGCATCTTAGCCTGTTTTGACCCGCCTATTTGACACATCTTCTACCTACCTATGAGTAGAATTAGAGAAACTCTGGATAGCTGCAGATGACGGATTGAAATAGACGGCAAATAAGGAGCAGTGAAGACGAATTGGAGCATACCGAAACGGGACGGAAGAGATAAGAATCATGAACAGAGTTACTAGTAGAAAGGTCAGATTTAGCTGCAATTGGAATGCCGAGAGACCACGAAAAACGGCGAGCTGTATTTGTAGCATCACCACACCAAAATTCAATGTGATGGAAACGTTTAACGGAGAAGAACGGGGATTGGTACGTCTGAAATTCTTTAATCCAACTAGCTTGAAGGTATCATTTCCCATGTTTGTTTGTGTTGATTAATTAAAGTGAGTAATTTTGTAGACTGTTTTTGTTTGTGTCAGAAATGTTAATGTTAAGGGGATATATGAAGTGAACTGGACTGGTATATAAGATTAAGAGCCTGTTTGCATTGGCTTATAAGTTGCTTATAAATTATTTTCAGCTTTTTTGAGTGTTTGGCTAGTCAGCTTAAAGTCATTTTGTGCTTAAAATAAGTTCAAAAAAATAATTTGGCCTATTCGACTTAGCTTATCTAAAGCAGCTTATAAGCTGTTTTCAACTTATAAGCCCAAAAAAATAAGTTAGACTACCCCAACTTATTTTTTTTAGCTTATAAGCTGCAAACAGCTTATAGGCATAAACTCATCCAAACAGGCTCTAAATAGGAGAAAAAGACATAAATGGTCCCTTAACTATGAGAGTAGGTTCAAAATAGCCCCTTAACTATGCATTTAACAGTTTTGGTCCTTTAAGTTTGCCACATGTTAACAAAAATGCTCCCTTAACTATGAGTAGGTTGGTTAAAAATAGTCCCTTAAGTATGCCCTTAACAGTTTTGGTCCTTTAAGTTCGCCAAACGTTAACACTTTTAGTCTCCGATAAAATATTCATCAGAACTCTTTGTGTTAGATTTGACGAGAACAATGAAAAAAAGAGGAAAAAATTAGCGAGAAATCATGCATATTAGAGGTACATTATTAAAGAAACGGCCAAATACCTCAGGACAAAACAACGGACGTCAGTCGGTTATAGGAAAAAATCGCAAAAGAACTTACAGACTTGATAATGTCAGAAAACACTGTCTCGGAACACAAACACCGACGGATTTAGTCGATTAAAGCCGACGGAGTCCATTAGCTAAGTAAAATACACTAGACTCATTATTACTGAAATCCGAGTATAAAAATAAATACTGTCATTGTAGTGATTCTGTTTTAAAAAAAAAAATAGCTTCCGTGCATTTTCCTTAAAATAACTGACGGACGTCTGTTGGTTTTCGTAAAAAAACAATAAAATTAAAAAATAGTGTCCCTCAATTTTATCCATCGGTTTCCGTCCATCGTTTTTTCGCTTGTTTTTAGTAGTGACAACTTTTGTAGTTTCTGCTATTTCTAATTTATTTCTAAAGTCTAGTGTATTTTACTTAGCCGATGGACTTCCTCGCAGTTTTAATCGACAGAGTCCGTCGATCTTTGTGTCTCGAGTCACTATTTTCTAACATTATCAAGTCTGTTGGTTTTTTCCTTGCTTTTTTCCTATAACGCCCGTTGGTTTTGTCCCGAGGTATTTGGCCTTTTCTTTAGTAATGTGTACCTCTAAATGTGAGTACTCGCTAATATTTTTTTTTTCGTAGTTCTCATCAAATTTAACAAACAAAGTTCGATAAATATTTTGTCGGAGATCAAAACTGTTAACTTTTGGCGAACTTAAAAGATCCAAATTGTTAAGTGCATACATAAGTGATTATTTTTAACCAACTCTGATAGTTAAAGGACCATTTTTATTAGCATGTGGCAAATTTAAAGGACAAAAACCGTTAAGTGCATAGTTAAAGGACTATTTTGAACCTACTCTCATAGTTAAGGTCGATTAAATAGATTCTGGTGTGGTGAATTTGAAGTGAAGGATTTTGGTATTGGAATGAAGATAGAGTTAACAACAGCTGTACCAGAGAGGTTTCATACGTCTCTTCCATATCATTTATGTTTTGTGGATTTAATTAATTAAAGAAAGAAAATAAACTTTTTTCAAGGAGGAAATTATAGGGCAAAAATGATAGTTATCTTTTTGATACATAAGTGGGTGTTTGGCTAAGCTTACAAATTAATTAAATTGATTTATTTGACGAGTTTGATAAACACTCGAACTGCTTATTAAATTAAGTACTAATATATCATACTCAGTCAAAAATCATAATTTGGTGATCCCAACTTATGACTTTTCATCTTATAAATAATTTTGGTCGACCAAGTTTCAAAATATTTTATCCTTAATTGTTTTTTAATTCTCAAAAATCTTTTCTAATGTATTTTAGCATCGCCACACCAAAATTCCATGTCATGGAAACGTTTAACGGAGAAGAAATCTGAACGGGGATTGGTACGTGTGAAATTCTTTAATCCAACAAGCTTGGAGGTATCTTTTCCAATGTTTTTGTTGTTTAATTAAAGTGAGTAATTTGGTGGACTGTTTTTTGTTTGTGTCAGAAATGTGGTTAAGGGGATATATGAAGTGAATTGGACTAGTATATGAGATTAATTAGGAGAAAAGGACATAAATGGTCTCTTAACTATGCACTTAACGACTTTGGTCTTTTAAGTTTGTCACATGTTAACAAAAATGGTCTCTTAACTGAGGAGGTTGGTTAAAAATAGTCCCTAAAGAATGCACTTAACAGTTTTTGTTTTTTAAATTCGCCAAACGTTAACACTTTTAGTCTCCGACAAAATATTCATCAGAACTCTGTGTGTTAGATTTGACGAGAACTATGAAAAAAAGAGGAAAAAACTAGCGAGAAATCACATTAGAGGTACACATTATTAAAGAAACGGCCAAATACCTCGAGACAAAACCGACGGCCGTTAGTCGGTTATAGGGAAAAACCGCGAAAAACTTCCAGACTTGATAATGTCAGAAAATAGTGTCTAGGAACACAAAGACCGATGAACTCGGTCTATTAAAACCGATGGAGTCCATTGGCTAAGTAAAATACACTAGACTCGTTTTTATTGAAAACCCAGTATAAAAATAAATACTGCCATTGTAGTGATTCTGTTTTTAAAAAATAGTTCCCGCGCATTTTTCCTTAAAATATAACGGACAGACGTCTGTTGGTTTTCATAAAAAATAATAATAAAATTAAAAAATAGTGTCCCTCGATTTTTTCCATCGGTTTTCGTCCATCATTTTTCCGCTTATTTTTAGTTGTGACAACTTTTGTAGTTTTTGCTATTTTTAATTTATTTCTAAAGTCTAGTGTACTTTACTTAGCCGATGGACTCCGTCGGTTTTAATGGACAGAGTCCGTCGGTCTTTGCGTTTGGAGACACTATTTTTTGACATTATCAAGTCTGTTGGTTTTTTCCTTATTTTTTTCCTATAACGGACTAACATCTGTCGGTTTTGCCTCGATGTATTTGGTTTTTTCTTTAGTTATGTGTACCTCTAAATGTGAGTTCTCACTAATTTTTTTGCCAGAGTTCTCGTCAAATCTAACAAACAGAGTTCGATGAATATTTTGTCGGAGACCAAAAGTGTTAACTTTTAGCGAACTTAAAGGATCAAAATTGTTAAGTGCATACATAAGGGACTATTTTTAACCAGCTCTCATAGTTAAGGGGCCATTTTTGTTAATATGTGACAAACTTAAAGGACCAAAATCGTTAAGTGCATAGTTAAGAAACTATTTTGAACCTACTCTCATAATTAAGAGACCATTTATGTCATTTTCTCAATTAAATAGATTCTGGTGTGGTGAATTTGAAGTGAAGGATTTTGGTATTGCAATGAAGATATAGTTAACAACACGTGTACAAGATCAGGCTTCATACTTTCCATATCATTTATGTTTTGTGGAATTAATTAATTCAAGAAAGAAAATAAACTTTTTTCAAGGAGGAAATTATACGGCAAAAATGATAGTATCTTTTCGATACATAAGTGGGTGTTTGGCTATGCTTACAGGTTGATTAAATTGATTTATTCCACGCGTTTGATAAACACTCGAATTGCTTATTAAATTAAGTATTAATATATCATACCCAGTCAAAAATCATAATTTGGTGATCCCAACTTATGATTTTTCATCTTATAAATAATTTTAATAAGTAATTTTGGTCGACCAAGTTTCAAGATATTTTATCCGTAATTATTTTTTGATTCTCAAAAATCTTTTCCAATGTATTTGTAGCATCGCCACACCAAAATTCAATGTGATGGAAACATTTAACGGAGAAGAAATCTGAACGGGGATTGGTACGTGTGAAATTCTTTAATCCAACTAGCTTGAAGGTATCTTTTCCCATGTTTGTTTGTGTTGTTGAATTAAAGTGAGTAATTTTGTGGACTGTTTTTGTTTGTGTCAGAAATGTTAATGTTAAGGAGATATATGAAGTGAACTGGACTTGTATTAGTATACTTTGTCGTTTGAAAGATAGATTCGTGGTGAATTTGAAGCGACGGATTTTGGTATTGGAGGGATTCTGTTTATATATATATATATGTTAACTTTTGAATATTTGGAACAAATGTAAAAGGTTAGCTCAAGCGGTTTAGGGTGTTCAAAATTTCCTCTAGCATCCTAGGTTCGATTCCTATTGACAACATTATTTTTTATATTTAACTTTTGTTATTTTCTTCGAACTTACTGAAACAAAATCCTGAATCTGGTGGTGGTGGCGGTGGCGGCGGCGGTGAAAGTTTCTTTGCACATAGGTTGTTTGTGTGATGGTATTTTAGCCTTCCTTTTTTGTTTGCGACATAAAATGTGTCAGTTTTTTTTTTTTTTTTTTTTTTTTAAGTGAACGGCAGAACGCTATGCCAACCGAAAAAAAAAGTGTTTGAACTGAACTTATTAGGATCTATTTTAAAGAGATTCCGGGGTGGTAAAATTTAAGTAAAAGGATTTTTGGTATTTGTAGAAACTATACAATCTTGACTTGTTCCATTCATTCACCAAGAGAGAATATATATAGGATACAATCTTGAACCGTAGTGAAACAAGGAAACTAAGATCCTAGTGAAACAAGGAAACTAACTAATATATGGTAATTATCTCCCTACAAATATGCTACCAAATAATATCAAATAATACAAAGATATTATACCGCAATACCCCCCCCCCCCCTCAAGTTGGAGCATGGGAATCAAAAATGCCCAACTTGGAAAGCAAGAAGTCAAACTGAGTTTTGCCGAGAGCTTTGGTAAAAATCTCTGTCAATTGTGAAGATGTTGAAACGTGTGACGGAGAAATCAAACCTTCATTAATTGCATCACGAACAAAGTGACAATCTACCTCAATGTGCTTTGTTCGTTCATGGAAAACCGGATTTTTTGCGATGTGCAAAGCGGACTGACTATCACAAAACAATTTGATCGCCTTGGGATGCTGTATACCTAAACTCAACAACAGACCTCTTAGCCACTTCAACTCACAAGTGACCGCAGCCATGGAACTATATTCAACCTCTGCAGAAGATCTAGAAACTGTGTGCTGCTTCTTTGTCTTCCAAGATATGGGAGATTGACCTAGAAATACTAGCCAACCTGTCAACGAACGACGAGTAAGCGGACAAGCGGCCCAATCAGAATCACACTATCCCTGCAAAGTCAACTCACTATCGGCACGTAACAAAATACCCTGTCCTGGTGTGCCTTTCAAATAACGGACCACTCGTAAGACCGCTTCCCAATGTTCAATCTGAGGTTCTTGCATGAATTGAGACAAAATATGAACAGAATATGCCAAGTCCGGTTGAGTGACCCCCAAATAAATCAAACGCCCGACTAATCTACGGTAGACCTCCGGATCCAACAACAAATCTCCATTTGCAAGGCCAAGTTTATGATTTTGCTCAATAGGGAACCCACTTGGCTTTGCACCTAACAATCCTGCTTCAGAGATAATATCAAGAGTATACTTGCGTTGACACAAAAACAACCCTGATGAACAACGAGCTACTTCAATACCCAAAAAATATTTGAGTGACCCAAGGTCTTTCATTTTGAAACAATCACTCAAATAGGCTTTGAAAGTTGCAAGTGCAGCGGAATCATTCCCAGAAATAATAAGATCATCAACATAAACCAAGATATTAATCTGAATATTCCCTCTAGTAAATGTAAAAAGAGAATAATCAGAATAAGATTGAAGGAAACCGTACCCTTTCAAAGCAGTCACCAATTTTGCAAACCAATATCTAGGGGCCTGTTTCAACCCATAAAGCGATTTGCGCAAACGACACACCAACGTAGGATCTGGACTTTCAAAGCGGGGAGGGAGCTTCATATACACCTCCTCATCAAGGTCACCATGTAAAAAGGCATTATGAACATGCATTTGGTGAAGTTCCCAATTTTTGGATGCTGCAATGGCTAGGAAGGCTCGAACAGTAGTCATCTTGGTGACCGGAGCAAAATTTTCATTGTAGTCAATCCCCGCTTGTTGATGATTTCCCAACACAACCAAGCGCGATTTGAGCCGTTCCACATCTCCATTTGACAAAAACTTGGTCTTGCACACCCATTGATTACCAAATGCTTTCTTACCCGGAGGAAGATGTTCCAAAGTCCATGTACCATTGTCTTCCAATGCACGTATCTCTTCTTTCATTGAATGTCTCCAACCTTCGTGTTTCATGGCTTCTTTGAAGGTCTTAGGATCCTTACCCGAAATAATAGCTGCAAGAAACTTACGATAATTTACAAAAAAATTGTCACAATTAATATAGTGTGCCAAAGGATAGGGAGTACCTGAGGATTGATTGTTAACAGGAGTTGTAGGGGACGGACTATTAGCAAAAACTGAGTGTGTCACATAATCACAAAGCACAACAGAGGGAAATTTCTCCCGAAAACCACGCCCCAAACCACCTTCCACATTCGTGACTGGGGTATGGTGTTGCTGCCCCCCCCCCCCCCCTCGCTGCCAGCGGGCGCTGGGTTCCCAGCGGGCTGTGCAGTGGCTGTTGGCAGCCGCTTAGCCTCGCTGCCAGCTAGCGCTGGGTTCCCAGCGGGCTGGACAGTGGCCGCTGGCTGCAGCTCGGCCTGGCTTCCAGCAGGCGCTGGTTGGGCAGTGGTTTGCGGCTGCTGCTCGGCAGCCTCCGAACTATCAACATCGCCCCCTAATTCATCCCCGTACACCATAAAATCACGATCAATTTCAGCACCCTCATCAAAAAAACTAGACAAAATATTAACATCTTCCGGACAAGCAAAAGGAAACACATCCTCCACAAACTTTACATCACGAGAGACAAAAAATTCCTTTGTATCAAGATCAAACAACCGCCACCCCTTCTTACCAAATGGATATCCCACAAACAAACACTTTCTGCTCCGACTAGCAAATTTGTCACCCTGAGTTTTTTTATTATGAGCAAAGCACAAACAACCAAAAGTACGAATAGCATCAAAAGAAAGAAGTTTATTGAATAAAATTTCAAAAGGTGTTTTATTTTTCAATTTGGGTGTGGGGGTACGATTTATGAGATGAGATGCAGCAAGAACACATTCACCCCAGAAAAAATAGGCAAATTGGCCTGAAATCTTAGAGCCCTCGCAATATTCAACATATGTTTATGCTTCCTCTCTACCCTCCCATTCTGTTGCGGAGTACCCACACAAGAGGTTTGAAACAAAATACCAGTGGCGGAAAAATAATCGATCAAACAATTAAATTTGGTATCATTATCACTTTGTACAACTTTAATTGTTTGATTAAATTGTCGATCAACCATAGCAACAAAAGCCATAAACATCGGAAACACTTCTGTTTTATCAACCAATAAGTAAATCCAAACAGCTCGGAAAAAATCATCAACAATTGTTAAAAAATAACGAGCTCCACACGACGAAACATGGCGATATGGGCCCCACAAATCACAATGTATTTTCTCAAATATTCTAGATGCATTATTATCACTTAAAGGAAATTTGTCTCTAGGATGCTTAGCACGTAAACACACTTCACAATCCTTTGCTAAACTACTCTTATCACTACTGACATGAGGAAGCAACTTAACTACTCTCTCGGAAGGATGCCCCAATCGTCGATGCCACAATTCCAATGCGGACGTTGCCACGACAGTAGAAACATGTTGCACCATGTCCGGTTTGCTAAAATAGTATAGTTCGTCCCTCCTAACTCCCGTTCCAATCAGCTCCTTCAGTGGGTCCTGAATAACACACATATAAGAAATAAAAGAGACAATAGTATGTAAATTATCAGTAAGTTGGGGGACGGAGAGTAAGTTGCAACGTAAATAAGGCACATAAAGGACATGATGTAAGGTGATTTTATCTGACAGTCGAACAGAACGTTCCAAAGAAGCAAGCACCTTTTCACCATTAGGCAAACCAACAGGACAATCAACAATATGGACATCAAACAACCAAGATTTCTCACCGGTAACATGATGAGTAGCACCAGTGTCAATAATCCAGGAAAAAACATCAAACATACCATTCAAGCGATTTTCGGGAATTGTAGCATTACCAAAAAATCCCGTAATAGCCTTCCATTGATCGGAAGTAAAGTGCTGACCGACGGCAGCGTTATTTGATGCGGTTGTTACACAATTTGCCACGGGTGAAGGCGTGGCAGTTGCACGTAGCAAGCCACGACCTTGACCAGCGGAAGACAACCTTCCATTCTTTTCAGTCCAACCTTCGGGATAACCCACGATGTCATAACACTTACTAACATCATGACCACGCTTCTTGTAATGAGAGCACACCAAAAGCGACCAACACTTTTCAGTCACATGTCCTTCCTTCTTGCAAAGTGAGCACACAGGACGATCTGCAGAACCACGACCCCGTCCTGCAGTAGCACGAACCGCAAATCTAAGAGCCTCGGTCGGCTGTGTCTCGGATTCTTGTTTGGCCGTACGAACACGCTCCTCTTGAATCACAAGCTGATAAGCCCTATCAAGACTTGATAACGGATCTTGAGACAATATATTAGTCCGCAACGAAGAGTAATACTCGGAATACAAACCCATCAGAAAATCATGAAGTTTAGATTGCTTACGACGAACCTCATGTAAACGACCTGCCGTACAACCGAAGCAACAAATACAAGAAATTAGGGGCTCATGATGATCCAATTCTTGCCATAGAGCATGTAATTTTCCGTAATATACAGACACTGACATGGTTTTGGTCTGTTCACATTTAGCCAGGGAAGACCGAAGCTGTTGAACTCGTGGTCCATTAGTCTGCGCGAACCTCCTTTTAAGGTGATCCCAAAAGGGTTTGACCTCCCTAAATTTTGACAAGGAAGATTTGACATCAGCATCAATGGTATTTGTGATCCAAGATATTAACATTGCGTTAATTGCAGTCCAATCAGACTTTGTACAAGGAGGCTGCGATTCAGTGATAGTGCCGTCTAAGAACTCAAATTTACGTCGTGCCTCCAACGCCGTTTGTATGTCAGCGCATTCATCAAAATTGTCGCCCTTGAAACAAGTAGGCGTGATATAGTCCCCGGGTCGGTCTTGAGGACCGAGAAAATAGGGAGAAATAGACTTAATTTTGGGTGGTGGTGGAGGAGGTACGGCGTCATCAGCCATGGAAATTTACGATGAAGAGAAGAAAAAAAAAACGTGTGGCCTGATAACATGTAGAAACTATACAATCTTGACTTGTTCCATTCATTCACCAAGAAAGAATATATATAGGATACAATCTTGAACCCTAGTGAAACAAGAAAACTAACTAATATATGGTAATTAGTGAAACAAAGAAACTTACTAATATATGGTATATCTCCCTACAAATATGCTACCAAATAATATCAAATAATACAAAGATATTATACCGCAATAGTATTGGAAGGAAGATTAAGGCGACACGTGTACAAGAATGGTTTTGTACATCTCTTCCAATTATTTTATGTTTTGTGAATTTAATTCATGGAAGAAATTATTCGGGAAAAAATAATCTTTTATTTCACTAAATTAACGGGTATTTTGCTAAGCTTATAAGTTGGTTAAAATAATTTATTGTATGTGTTTGTAAACACTTGAACTTCTTATTGAGTTAAATTTATAAGTCAAACTCAACCAAAAGTCATAAGTTAGTGATCACAATTTATAATTATTCAGCTTATAAGCAATTTTGATTGGCCAAATTTTAAATTATTTTATCCTTAATATTTTCTTTAGTTCTCAAAATCTATTTCAATATAAAATGTCAATCTTTCTCTTTACTTGGTATTCGTCGTTCACCTTTTCTTTACAAAAATACTTTTAAATTTATTATCATTTTAATTAAAAAAAAACAACAACTTATTAACACCTTTTTACCATACATATTAACTCCGTATTATCATTTTCAACATTTCTATCCAAACATGTAACTTATTATTTACAAATTAATTTCAACACTTAAAACTTATCGGCTATTTACGATAAGCTAATTTTAAAAATCAGTTGTCATTCTTTTCAGACAGCATAAACTAATATTATTATTTACCAAAAAATAAAAATAATTTGAGAGAAAATTCAGTCACGTGGAAATGAGGACAGGATTTGGTTATTGATGTGTTGCTGAGGAGTTTTGGCTTGTGGTTTTCATTGCATTCCAGACGCAAAAACAAGCACTCAACATAAACCAATCAATGTGCAAGTCTTTCACGAGTATTTTGGCGTTAGCCGTGGATAATCGTTCCAAACGCAAATTCAAAACTTAGGGGGTCGTTTGTACGATGAATAGGCATAAATAATTCTGAATACGAATTTAGTATTGTTTTATTTCTTGTTTGGTTATTAATTTTGGGATAAGTTACATCAGAATTAGAAATAGCATAGGAATAAGCTATCTCTGCCGGATGGTAGAATAATAGTACAAGGACTTGTTATCCCTGCATAGAACAATGAAAATGATAGAAATTTTCCTCGAGGTCCGTCAAACCCTTTTCCTGGGGTTAAAATATGATTAAACTTTTTATATATAATATTTTGAAAATTTTATTGACACATACGGAGTATATGCATAATTCGACCTATAAATAGTAGATTCAGTTAAATTCGTGTTACATGTGTTTCCGGTGAAGATGGAACAGTTTAGCATGTAGAAGTATACTAGACGTGGCGTAACACTTATCCAAGGAAATCTCTGTCCTTGACAGATATGAATAGTTTGGATAAACTAGGCAAGTAATAACCGAACTATACGTGAGCCCGTTTGGATTGGCTTATAAGTTGCTGAAAATAGCTTATAAGCTGTTTTTAGCTTTTTTGAGTGTTTGCCTGGCCAGCTTAAAGCCATTTTGTGCTTAAAATAAGCCCAAAAAAATAATTGGACCCGTTTGGCTTAGCTTATCTAAAGCAGCTTATAAGCCAAAAAAAATAAGTTGGGGCAGCTTATATAAGTTGCTTTTTTTAAGCCCATCCAAACAGTTATCAAGGAACATGTCAATAGTTTCAAGGGATTATTACAAGAAGAATATACAACCCAACATAATATATTACGCCTAGTCATATTTTCAGTTTACATTCAAATAACCGATTTTTATTTTTCACAATAATGCTTAAAACATGGTATAAAACATTAAACAACGTCATACGAATATTATACACTTACGGTAAACAATGTATTTGTAAACATACAAAATTGATGCGGAAGAAATGAATATGAACCCCAATTGACTAAGTCGGTGAGAGAGAAACAAAGACAAAGAGGGTAAATAAGGGTTTGATATTTTCATTAATTAGAAAAGAAAGGAATACAATGACTTTTATGTACATTTGCATTTCCCGGACATAGGCCAGGTCCCAGAACTAAATGAATAAAATGAGGCCCAATAACAAAAGGCCCAATACAGAATCAGCCCGGATCAACACTTAATTGAGAAACTCTATCACCCCCTCTCCCCTCCAAGTTGGAGGGTGAGTGCACACCCAGCTTGCACATCAGACGATGATAAGGAACACCAGTGAGAGATTTAATCAATACATTTGATCAGAAGAACAAACATGATGAAGAGAAATGTAACAAGAAGAAAGTATGTCTCTAAAATAGTGACAATCTATTTCGATATGTTTAGCACGCTCATGGAAAACAGGATTTCTAGCGATATCAAGTGTTGCTTGGCTGTCACAATAAATTGTCACAGTGGAATGCACAACACGACCCATATCACCCAACAAACGACCAAGCCAAACTATCTCTACAACCACTTTGCTGATTGCTCTGTATTATGCCTCAGCTGATGATAAGGAAACAATAGGATGCTTTTTGGACTTCTAAGAAATGGGGGTACCACCAAGAAGAACTAAAAATCCAGTGAATGATCTTCTACACAATGGGCAAGCAGCCCAATAAGAATCAGAGTATGCTTGTAAGGACATATCAGTGGAATTGTTCAGTAAAATACCTTGAGCAGGATCATTCAATAAGTATCTAAGGACATGAAGCCCTACAACCATGTGTGGCACCTTCGGAGAAACCAGAAACTGTCGAAGGTGTTGAACAGAATAAGAAATATTTGGTCTTGTGTGTTGTAGAAAATTTAGCTTGCCAACAAGCCTTTCATACAAACACGGATCAGGAAGTGCATCACCAGAATCAACTAACTTTTGATGTGGATCAAGAGGTGTAAGGACAGGTTTAACATCCAAACAATGAAACTCAGTAGGAAGATCAGTTATATAAATATGTTGATTGATAATAAATCCTTGCGAGACCTTGGTGACTTCCAGACCAAAGAAGTAATGGACTGAACCAAAGTCTTTGATCTTGAACTGACAATCCAGGAATGATTTGGATCAAGCATATCAGTTTCATTGTTCCTAGCCAGTAGGATATCATCAATATACACACCCAAAATGACAATGGAAGGACCAGAAACTTTAGTGAAGAGAGAAGAGTCATTCTTGCTAGAAATGTACCCTCTAGATTCCAAAAAGGAGGAAAGTTTAGCAAACCATTATCTGGAGGCTTGCTTAAGACCATAAAGTGACTTCTTCAGCTTGCAAGCTAAAGGAACACCAGTAGGAGAAGGAACAAACAATCCAAGTGGAATCTTCATGCATACTTCTTCGTGGAGATCACCATGAAGAAAGGAATTATTAACATCAAGTTGGTGGACAGTCCAGTTATGTTTGATGGCAAGAGTGAGAAGACATTTGATGGTAGGAATCTGGACTGAAAGTTTCATTATAATCCACACCTTCTTTTTTATAATCCCCTAATAAATAATCTAGCTTTGAATCTCTCAATAGAACCATCAGATCTTTGTTTTATTTTGTAAACCCATTTTGAAGGAATAACTTTTTTACCATCAAGCAATGGATCAATGTCCCATGTCTGATTTGCATCAAGTGTCTGGAACTCTTTCAATAATTCCTCCTGCCATTCAGGATGGCTGGCTCCTTGCTGATAGTACTGGGTCTCTAGAAAGTGAACATCAGTTGAAGATGACTTGGAAGTAGATGAGGAGGGACTGGGTGAACGAGTAACTAAATGAAATAATAAAGATACTTGGGTCTGTAAGATCCTCTAGACGATTATCTAGTAGGTAGTGTAGTGAAAAGAGGAAGAGAAGGTGGTGGAGGAGGAGAATCAGGATGAGAAAGTGGTGGTGATGAGGTAGATGATGGAGGAGATAAGGAGAGTTGGGATAAAGGTGAAGAAAGAAGGGAGAAGAAGAAGAGATAGAAGGCTGAATGGGAACATAAGTTGTAGAATCATTTTCAAAATGTGGAGAAAACACAGTTGGAAAAGCAGGAGTAGGAGAAGAAGAGTGATATGGAAAAGAAGATTCATGGAAAACATCTCTGGAAATTAATATGGAGTGGTTGTCTAATCTTAACAGTTTGTACCCCTTCTTCCCTAAAGGATACCCCAGAAACACATACGGAGAGGCTCTTGGTTGAAATTTGTCACTGCTAACCTTTGGTAAGGTGGCAAAAGAAAGAGAACCAAAATTTTTTAGATGAGAAACAAGAGGAGGATGACCATGAAGTTTTTCAAAAGGTGTTAAATTGTTCAAAACAGTTGAGGGAAATCTATTAATGAGATGGGTGGAAGTGAGAACACATTCACCCCAGTATTTGACAGGAAGCTTGGGTTGAAACAAAAGGGTTCTAGAGGTTTCTAAAATATGTTTGTGTTTTCTTTCAACAACCCCATTCTGTTGGGGTGTGTGGGGGATGGTGGTTTGGTGAACAATGTCAAATTGAGCAAAAAATGAGGATGCTAATGAGCTGGACCCAAGCTCAAATGCATTGTTAGACTTCACTATTTAAGTGGATGCATGAAAGCGATTTTTCACCATTAGAAGAAAAGACTTAATGACAGAGAAAGCATTTTCTTTGCAGGATAATAAATGAGTCTAGGTGGCTCTAGAGAAATCATCAACAATTGTTAGGAAATATCTAAGACCATTGTATGTTTTAGTGTGATAAGGACCCCATAAATCAACATAAATAAGCTGAAAAGGGAGAGTAGTTTTGATTGAACTATCATTGAAGGGTATCTCTGTTGACTGGCCAGAGGGCAAAAATTGCAAATGAAAGATTGGTTATTAGACAATTTATCAGACAAACAAGAAATATATTTCATTCTATGAAAAGGCATGTGCCCTAATCTTTGATGCCAAAATAGATCTACTTTATTAATAGGAACAATGGGATTACAAGTAGTATTGCAAGCACTGTAATCACATTTTGGAAAAGAACTAGAAGTAGATATGGTATTTACAGAAGGAAGATACAATCCACAAGTGAAAGTTAAGTCAATGACATAGAGTCCATTGTTTTCCCTACCAATCTCCAATGGCCTCTTCAGAAAAGAGGCATGTAGACAGCAAGAAACATTGTTAAACAAAGCTAAACAGTTAAGCTTGTCAACAAGTTGAGGTACAGAAATCAAGTTAAATTGAAAAGAAAGAATTAGGAGAACATTGGCTAAAACAAGGTCATTGCAAAGGTGTAAAGAACCAATGCAGTTGACCTTGACCTTATATTCGTTCGGAAGAGTTACAAGGTATGGAAAACGTAAAGGATGGATATTATGTAGAAGAGTTTAGTTGGTTGCTCCTGCGTCTAAGATCCAGGAATTGTCATTCAAATATGAAGCACAACTTAAAGTAATAGTATAAGTAGCAAAACTGCAAAGCATCCTTGCAAATTCCCCCATAGCACTGACAGAGGAACCAACAGAAAATACTAGACCACTGGAGAGGTTAGACTTCTTGAAAAGAGACATAAGATGTTGATACTGTTCTTTGCTAAAACCATGACCTGGATCCATAGAAAAACGACCCACTTCAACAAAATCAGTCTTGGGTTCTTCAATTTAGACACAAGTTGCTGACTTCTTCCCTTTATGAATTTAAAGTTAGCAGAGAAGCCATGGAGTCTGTAGCATTTTTCCATAACATGTCCAGACCTCTTGCAATACTTACAGAACAGGTTGGAATTCTTGGGATCAAAGTTGACCCTTTGAGTTATTGATCTGTTTCCTGAAGAAGAACCATGATATGGTCTAGGAGAAGCATTTGAACTAGAAGCATAACTGGAAGGGCCTGGAGAATTTCTGGAACTAGCAACATATTTTGAAGGACCTGGGGAACTCTTATCATAAAAGAAAGTAGATTCTGATGAGAAATGGTAACATGTAGGTTGAATTTCCTTCTAATTCTTATCATGAAGAAGCATAGAGTATGCTTTACCAAGAATTGGTACAGGTGACATCATAAGAATGTTGCATCTCACATTGGAATATACATCATTTAGACCGGTCAAGAAGTGAATGAGCTTCTAGCCTTCGCTGCAGTGTGGCTTAGCACCACAAGTACAAGAAGGACCAAAAGATGCAGTTTTCAGCTCATCCCAGAGTATTCTAAGCCCAGTGTAATAACTAGCAATGTCAGATATACCCTGAGTAAAACCCTCAATTTTCCTTTGGATTTGATAATATCTACTAGCATTTGACTGACCATACCTTTATTCTATATCCATCCAAATTTTCCTAGCAATTTCACAATGGACGACGCTTTCAGCAATGTCCTTAGATAGGGAGTTACTAAGCCACGCAAACACCATGTCATTTCACCTCACCCAATAATCATACAAAGGAGATTCTAGACTAGGTCGGGAAATTCTACCATTCACTAAGCCAGCCTTTTTTTTTTTTTTTTTTTTGCAGAAAGGGCAATAAGGACATTTCTCTTCCAGGAAACATATCCAGAACCTGACAAAGGAACTGGCACTAAAAGAATTCTAGGATTATAAGAAGGGTGCACATACAGTGGATGTGAAGAGTCAATCGTGGAAGAGGAAGTAGTAGTTGAGGTTTCACTAGTCGCGACTGTAGTCATAGTTGGATCAAGAGCCATTGCCAAACAGGATACTTCACCAACACACAATCTCAAATACAATTGTAAACCACCGGAACAGCTACAACTAATCAACTATAACAATCCTTCAAAGATACTAGGCTAAACACGAATTTCAATAGCAATACAACAATAACAACCAATATCGATGAAATTAGGGCACAAAACATGTGAAATTTCCAGATGCGAATCACAAGTTGAGAAATTCAAAGCACAAGTTAAGAATGATTAGAAGTTACCGTACTTTCTCCAATATACTCGAAGAAGTAGAAAAACCTTGCTCAATTAGTATAAATTACCGTCAAAATCGGGAAAAATGTAAAATCGCAAACCCTAATCCAATCGAAAACTTCAAAAAATCACCGTCAATGAAGAAAACTGGATGAAACAAGGACATAAACCCGTTAAAATCAATCGGATCTATGCTCTGATACCATGTAAATATATGAAATTGATGCAAAACAAATGAATTTGAACCCTAATTGACTAAGTCAGTGAGAGAGAAACAAAAGACAAAGAGAGTAAATAAGAGTTTGATATTTTCATCAATTAAAAAAGAAAGGAATAGAATGACTTTTATGTACAATTGCATTTCTCGGACATGGGTTGGGTCCCAAAACTAAATGAATAAAATGAGGCCCAATAACAAAAGGCCCAATATAGAATCAGCCCGAATCATCACTTAATTGAGAAACTCTATCAGTATCCACCTTATATAAAAATGTATAAAATAGTGTATAAGACGTGTTTAAAGAAAAACTGGACTAAACCGGGTAATTAAAAAAATCTGGGCTAAACTGGATAAATATTCTTTCCCAGTATAGACTGTAACTTTCCCTAGTTTTGATTGTTATGGTTTCACTAATTTTGACTTGGTTTCAATTTATTCATCTTCGTTTCCTTACTGTGAGTCATATACTATATATTAAGTATTTCAAAGAAAACATTATTGCTAGATTTCATGTTGACAATCTGGCAAAACATAGGCAGCACGTGGTGCTTCTCTCATACAATTTGTTGTCTGCTTCCTCTCGTATTCGTGTGCTTTTTCTTTATTAAGATAAAAATTGTTGGGTTTAGATTGGTATGAATGAGAAATGGAGGAAAATGAAAATTTGAACAAAGCTTTTTTTTTATGGGAAATTTGTCCCTCATTAAGTAAAAAGAGGAAAGGTTTTGTCTTAGATATAATAGCACATCTCCTGGCTCCTAAAATATTGAGAAGAAGACAGGTCTCGCATTGTCGCCATCGCTCGCTCGGCTTCGACTTTGGCCAAATGATCCGATTGATTGATAATATCATTTTTCCTTCCAAAAAACACATGGTCTTTTACGTAAAGGCACCATTTCCAAATGGGTATTTTCAAACCATTTGAACTCCAAATCATGACTATAAATATGAATTTGGGCAATTTTCTTCTGAATTTTTTTCTTATAAATAAAGTAGAGTCTTTGTGTGGGTCGTGACTATCTTCAAGTTCCGCGAAGTTATTAGTGTTTAAGGTACCGCTATTCCAATAATAGGTATACTCATTCAATCCTGGGAGAAAGTAACCCAACACCTCCGACACAGTGACGGGATTAAATTTTATAAGGACACACGGTGGATTTTGTTGGCTTGGATAATAATTAATATTTCTATATTTTTCGTTAAAATTTCAGATTATTTCGTATATTTTGATTTATTGTTTCGAACACAGGATACTAACAAGCTTAAGAGATTAAAATGTATAATTTTTGTGTTCATCTCTCTTCTGTTTGGGAGATTAAAACTGTTGTGGTTTTCTACTCCCAATGTTGGAGATTAAAATCTACGAATTTTCTACTCCCATTTAATAGTCGGTATGAAGATATAAAAACTACACTGTTTTATTAAATATGTTTTTGTCAAAGATAATTGGGTTTGAAGATTTAAAAACTTCACACTTTATTAATTTGAGTTGTTCATGTCCAAACCGATATGAAAGAAGCAAGAATCTCTATGGTTGTCTCTACAAGCAATATTGCCTCTTACAGTCGTTTTGCATTAGTCCCAGGACATACTTGGGCGGAAAAGTGCGAAAAAATTTCGGGATTCATTTTAAACGATTGCAGCAGAAGATGTTTTACTATTTGACTAGTCTAAGTCAGCAGAAAGTTCATTAAGGAGGACATTTCGATGTTTTACTATTTCACTAGTCTAAGTTTGTAGAAAGTTCATTAAGGAGGACATTTCAATTCTGCCGAAACAAACTCCCAATAATGAACGTTTCATTGTGAGAGTCTTGGAAGCCCTTGAACTTTTTATACACGAATTGCTTCAACGACCAGTCCGGTCGTTTTGAGTATTTGAAGTCTTTTTCCCGAATGATTTTCCCGAATGACACTTCTTGTAGGTTCAACATGTAAATTATAACTTGCAGGGACAGTTGACACGTGTCCTGAGGCACCTGGATGGGTATCGAAGAAGAAAATCAAAAAATAAAACTTTGAGAAAAAAATAAGAGTTGACCAAAGTCAACATTTGGAGTAAATGAACTAGGAATCAAGACTTGAAAGTTCCTAAAGGTCTGTATGGCATTTTGGGGCTTAGTTGGATAGTGATAGTTCCAAGTGCATTCGTGTTTTGATGATTGTAAACTGTTTCAAAACCAGATAGAGACCTGGTCTTAAATCTGCTCTCTGTGCACCTTGCACCGTCAGTATAGAACAATTGTGAGTTGGCCCATGCTTTAGGTCAAAATGAACAAGTGGTCTTTTTTCACCCCACATGCTCCCACTATATATACAACATGATGGAAACATATTTGGTAGACTTGAGAACCGAGTCTAAATCGTGCAAAGCTGCCCACACAAGTTTTCAAGATCTCTCAAGAACAAAGTTACTTTCAAGCTGAAGAACCAGATCCTGATATGAGTTTAGTCTATGTTCTTTAGGTCATTGTAAGTCTTTGTTCATGTGATTGAAATTGTAAACCTACTCTTCCCAAAAGGAAGCTGCTTGTAGGTGTTGCTTCTATAATCTCTTGAGTGGTACACTGGGCTAAAGTTAGCTTAGTTGTATACACTGGGCTAAAGTTAGCTTAGTTGTATTAGTTGAATTCTCAAAAATTTCTTGTTGGAAGAGTTTCTTCACAAGAATTTTGAGTGGTACACTAGGCTAGATTTAGTATAGGTGTATTAGTTTCCTTGGCTAGAGTTAGTCAAAATGAAGGTGCTGCAATCGGAAGCATTGCAAGGGTGGAGGGACTACGGGGGTTAGTTCCTCGGATGCATAAGCGTTATTGTAAGGGTGAGGGATTGTGGGAGTTAATTTCTAGCTTATGATAGAGTTGTAACCTGACGTTGCTCGTGTAGTGGAGTTGAAATCCTATTGAGGTAGGTTGTGGTTTTTAATCCCTTGAGCAAACAGTTTTCTACGGTAAAATCGTGCCTTCTTTACTTACTGCATTATATAAGAGAACCGATATACAACTAGGTCCCTCATATATTGTTTGGTAGATGCATAACCTATATCAATTAGTATCAGAGCAGGTGCTTTCTAAAAGGTTAATACCTAGAAAAAATCTGTAAAATGGCAGCGCCACCAAATATGGAAGAAGGACAGTCTTTCACCAGGCCACCTAGATTTAATGGATAATACTATGGGTGGTGGAAGACTAAGATGCACGATTTCATCATGGATGAAGACTCGAGTGATGATGAATCTGAGCTGGCATATATGTCACATGAAGATTTATTAAACTGATCCGAAGAAGTGGTGGGATCCTGAAGGCAGGAAGCTCTAGCAGAAACTCCAGAGGAAGTGACTATATCTACCATAGGTGTGGTAGATTTGGTCACTTCGGTAAAAAGTGCTCTCTGAGTAAACAGGATATTTATGACAAAACTGCAAGGAGAAACCAGGTACCTAACAAAAGACTCAAAAGAAAGGAAGTTGCTGATGAAATAGTGAAGCAGGCACGTGCTGCATTAAGGGACTCCTCCAGTGAGTCTGAAGATGAGGAAGACGGGGGGATACGTCCATGGTGGTCATTAAAAACAAACCCACCAAGTATAAGTCTATACTTGCCTTCGTGTCAAAGTCAGATTCGGACGATAGTGACGAGAGTGATGAAGTGGAAGAGATGTGTTAATTGATGCCTATCATGCCCTTATTGATGAAAAGGATGCACTAACTCTTGAAATCATAAATTTTGAACTTGAAATAGACAATTTGTTGGTGTCGATTGGAGAGATAAGAGAGCAGGTTGATCAGATAAATCAGCTGAATATTATCCTGGAAGTTCATATAAAAAAGGGAACAAGAGCTTCTCTTAAAATGAAAAGTAAAGCTAGTAAAATTTACTTGGAGCTTGAAGATGAGATCAAAAAGGCAAAGCTAAGTCCCACTACTGAAGTCGAGAGGAGCAAGCAATTGAAGGAAGAGTGAACAGAATTAACCTTGATCTTGATAAAGCTCTTAAGTGGACCTGGTCCTCTGACATAATTACCTCCAGGTATAAGAGTAAAGGAAGCGGTAGGGAAGGAATTCGCTACAAGAAGGCACCTTACAATCCCCACAGCAAGTATGTCTCCACTACTGAGAATCCTCTTTGCACTCATTGCGGGCAAGCGAGTCACTACAAGGAGTCTTGCAAAGCAAGAATTGAATCTTTTCAGAGGAACTGAGACTTCATCAAAGGGAAAGCAAGTTTGGGAACAAAAGGAACTGGTACTCAAAAGAAAGAACCTCAGAAGAAGAAAGGGAATGTGTTGCCTGTTTGGGCAAAGAGGAGCTTGATCCATCTCTTTTATAACCATAAAGGACACAAGCTGGTTTGGGTTCCCAAAACCAAACACTAACATCATGTGTAGGTTGAGAAGAGAGAAAATGAATGTGGATGTGGCAGAAGAAGGGGTATGCACACATAGGAGGTGCAGGACAACTTATGAACAGAGTACAGAACTGCTGCTCAGCATGGTCAAAACTATCCAGAGACCCAGTCTCTCTGTGACTTGGGTTAGTAGTTCTTTCAGTACCTTCATATGTTCTCAAATATTTAATTTCCAAGTCGTTCAAGCGTCCTCTAATTCAAATTTCAAACCATAAGTCTTCAAATCGATGTTTCACTTCTGACCCAATCTGTCTCATTTCACACACCTGACCTAAAAACGTCATCTCTGACACCTTAAATGCGTCTCTCTAGTCATTCTCTCTCTTCACTTACCAAAATTGTCAGACCATCGAATTTCTCATTCCCTCTTTCTACAAAAGGTCGTCTGAACCAACTCTTATCTCATCACTCTTACCTAGTACAAATATCTCAAAACCCCCCTTTTAGCCAAATCTAAATGAACTCCAAATCGTCATCCTCAGAGCACTCAATCTCCTCTAACCAAAGTATGTCTACATCTCTATCTGGTGTCTTCAAACTAAGAGGACCTTTGAATCTTGAGGAAAGATCGTCAGACTCCTCTTCAAAAGAATCTGACGAAACAAGCAGAGAGGTTGAAATGGAAAGAGGTAACATCGACAACTCTGAAGGACAACAAGTCAGAAATCTTAACAGGAAAGAAATGGCTGCAGATGTCGTACCCATATCTTACCCTGAAAAGAAAACTTGGTGTCCCATCTGCGCTAAAGCACCTGGTGCCTCAAAAGAAAATGTTGACTCCGATGATGATATCATACTTCGCTCAGTGCACAATCAGATTGTTGACACCTAATTTTCACCGCATTGGACGTGTATTTTAATTCTCAAAATTCCCGAGTCAAAGACGGAGCGAGGATGCACCTTCAAAATTAAAATTTCAAAAATTGACGTTTAATTATTATTCCGTAAAAATTGATAATTGCAAGGAAATTACGAGTTATTTACTTTCATAAATATAATTCAAAAAGAAAATGCGTATCCTGCTTTGTTTAACTCGGGAATATTGTTAATTAAGATGACACATGAATTACTGTTCATTTGGACCCTATTTTTCACATTTTTAAATATTCTCCGAAACTATGTCAATCTTAGGTTTGTTTTGTAGCTAATATTTTAAATTTACGAGTTTTAAATGTTAATCTGCCTAAATAATTATTTTTATTTAAGTTATACACGTATTTTAATACTTAGTTTTATTTTAACTTAAAATAGAGGGGGGGGGGGATTGAATTTAACCTTTTTTAAAACTAAAGGGGGGGGGGGGGGGGGGGAATTTTTAAAAAATGGGGGTGGAATTTTATTGAAATAAACTTTCCACCCGCCGCCCAACTATCATTTCCTCCCCACCCCGACTGTTTCTCTTCCATCAGGCGATATACGCGACTTAGGGTTCTGCCATGACGGTGATGCCACGGTATTCCACGGCCATTTTTGGCCAAATTTGTGAGGGCTTTCATGCCCAGTCATGAACTTTTACGTTTTCCAGGTTCAATTTTGTATAATTTTTTATTACTAATCTCGAATTGGGTTTTGTTTAGGATGTTACTTAGATTTCCTCTTGTGCCTGGTTGCCATGGCCGAGGCCATGAGCCTTTAGCCAGCTTGTGCGCCATGCACACTTGAATGAGGGAATCTATGGAAATTTCTTAGAAATTCCCTCAAATTGGGTACTATTTTAGGGGTTTCTATACTATTTAGTCGTTGAATGTACTGGTTTTTTGTCCTATTAGTGACTAGGTGTACTATCCTATTATTTTGCTGATTTGTTGGATTTTATTTTTTGATTTTAGGATATAAATTTATTATATGTGATATGTGAAATTTTGGTTGCTTGATGTACGAATTAGTACGAAAATTAGCTGTAATTTTGTTGGAATTTTGCTGGATATTTTAATTTTGGAATGAGGTTTTCAAATTGGGGGGGAGGGGGGGAATGTTTTTCCTTTTCATTTTTGTCCCTTAGACCTATTTTTGTTCCTATAAATAGAAAGAAGTGGCCATGAGAGAGGGGGTCTTCCTTTTTTGAGGTTTTTGGAGAAAATCCGAATTACAAAATCCTTCTTATATCCAAATTTATTCAACAAATATTCCACCTATATACATAGACTATATACTATACTATATAACGACTAGATATACAAGAGCACTACAAAATACATATCCTATTTAGACTACTCTAGATATACTAGTAAAAGAAAAGTTTTCAACGAAAAGGTTGATTTCCAAGGGCTTAAGTGTTGGTGCTGAAGTTGTGATCTAATCTCTCTTGCTTTGATCTTTTGGTTGCCCCATAGAAATGTATTATCTTATTCTAGCTTGTTCCACATTTATTATTTCAATTTGTTTGATGCATTGTCTGTCTATATGTGATTCTAAAGCCACTTTAAGATCCCATTTAAAGAACTTAGTGTTTGTATCTATTTATATGTGATCTTAAATCTTTTGGTACAACTCTTGTTTAGTTACTGTTTCATTGAAAGTTTAAGGCTGCCATGATGTAATATGGGTGTAATGAAGTTTAAAAAGGGAAACGAAAGATTCTTCAGCAATTAACTATTGAGTATTAGGGTTTACTAGGTTAAAATGAGTTATGTGTTCACTTTGGACCTTGTTTATTGCCTCATATGTTAGTCTTAAAAGGCTGGAAGGGAATTTTTATTTTTTTGAGACATTCAGTTGCTATTTCTGTATTTCTTGAATATCTTTTGGTCCTGTCATGGTTACTTAGTTTACTTTCTAGTTGTTGGATGGTTCTTAATAAAGAGTGGATTACCTGTTTAGTTTTTTTGAGTGACTGTCATATGCTTATCATCTAAAACTGCTTAAAGTCCTAAAGTGAGCCTATTTCTTGTGTTCATTAATTAATCATTAGTTAAGTCCTAATCCAAATGGTAACTTGAAAGTGATATGAGCATCTCTGAAATGGTTAACTGATCATCAATAAAAATTGGCTTCAAAAGAATGAAATTAAGGCTTTATTCCCTTTTGAAAAAATAACTTGTTCATGTACACCTCTGTTTTCTTTTGAATCTGCCTTGTGTGTTAACTTCCATGATCTCCTAGGACTGCCTAAATGGAGAAAATAACTTTAAAAGATCAAAATATGATGCTTATATCTTTATTCATGTATATTTGAACTTGAAAAAGATATTAAACTTCTGCTTGTTTGGTATAATGGATGTTAGAATTTGTTTTCATCCCTTTGGGATTATTTTCTTTCCAAACCTGTGAAGACTGACTTCCTAAATCCTTGATTCTCTTTTACTTGACTTGAATGACATGTTAAGACTATAAGAAAGGGATTCCTTGCCTGCCTTCATAACTATTTGCCTTATTTGATATGCATTTGCCTTTCTTTAACTTGGTATGACATCTGAAAGTTGGAAATGATTTTGTATACTTGTTTGAGAAGCACTAGAATGGTTAAATGTAAACTGGAGACTCTAAAAAAGAAGAATTTGTTTAAAAGTGAGAACTGGATAGGTCCATAATTTTTCTAACTAGTTTCTTAGAAAGATTTGAGTCTTTTTGATCTTGTGTGTGTATCAACCTTCCATTTTTGCCATTGCAGCTATAGTCTGATGGGATTGCCTTGACCAGATAAGTTTTAAATATCCTTTTTGTTTGCCAAGCCATGTTGACACTCATATGAAAAAAAAAAACTAGAGTTTAACCCCCAAAATGGATTCTGTAGACTGAGCATTAGTGGTGGTTCATGACTTTCCTGCCTTATTTTCTTATAACTAACCCTGCAACTTGCATATGGTGTCCTGTTGACTGTAATACTCTTGAGTGTATCACTTTGTGGCCTAGGGCACTGACATTAGCCTCCTTTATAACTTATAATTGTTTTCAATGTGAACTTACCATCAATTGTGACTTACTTTGGCCCTACTTGCCTCATGTTTATTTCTAAAGATAGTCTTATATTCCTTCCTACTCTTGTGGATTTTTCTGGTTCTGATTTAACTTACATCATTAGTTAAACTCTATTTATGATTCTTGTATTTGTGATTGAATCTGTTTTGTTCAAATCCAGAAGTAAAGGGTTGAGGATAATAGCTTAAGGCTCTTTCCTAATGTTCTTTGTAGGACTTCTTGTATGTTAAGGAAATTTTGCGATAAGCTAAGTCTTTATGACCTCTTAATGAACCTAAACTAAGATATAGAGACCTAAGGGGACCATGGCAAAGTTGTACCCTGTAACACTTGGGACTTTAAGTTTACTATGAATCTAATGAACATGTCTTATCATCCCTCTACTATCTATGATACAAAAACTAGTCCTAAGTCCTTTTACAACTTGATTTATGGCTAATGAACTTACAGTTTCTTTGTGGAGATGGCCTTAGGCCATGTTTGGCAGTTGATTTGTAATTTTGAAATTCTGGAAATTGCTTAAGTGTCATTACTGTTTTGAAAGAAGGAATAAAATGAGTCATATGATCCACTAAAACTGGCTGAGTGTTCCTACAGGCTTGAAGTGAGGTTGATAGCCTATGGGACCCCGAGATTACAAATAGTTGACATGAGAGTTAACATGGAGTCTTATGCTGTTAAAATGAAGCCTAATCAGTTCTTAAATGCTTTATGTGTGCTTAGTTGAAGTATCGAGAGGTGAAATAACAAAAGATTAGAAATTCCTTGTTTGTTAGATACCTATTCTGTTTTGAATCATCTAAGTCATATAGAGGTTTAAAAGAACTTATTTTTGACCTTGAAGTAGTAAATGGTTGCTATGTGTTATCTTGAAATTTGGCACTGTCTTGAATCGATTTGGCTTGTCTTAGAGGAAAACTGAGTTTGCTACTTGCTAAATAAGACTTAAATTGACTAAAATTGTAAGAAAACAAACCTGTTGACTTAAAGATTAGAGATTGTATTATGGCTTGCAATTTTGCTTATTTTTCTCAAGTCTAAAAAATGGAAACTGACTGACATTCTCTTGTGCCAAGGCTGATCTTTATGATTCTTGTTAAGTTTTTGTGGTGCAACTTGAATGGGCTATTGAAGTTAGAGATATGAGTCTTATTTCTGCACACCATTGATTACTAAGCTGGCCTAATTAATAAATTGCCAAAACTGTAAAAGTAGCTTTAAACCTCTTGTGAAAGTGTGTATGCTTTGGTTCACCTGATTGCTTGCCCTTGACCCTATATTTAGATGAAGTTCCCATGCTAGTGATTAAATCTTGATTAATAAACTGGTCACTTTGGTTTGTTTTAATTTAGCATGTTCTGTGCCTAGGGACTTTGTGTGCACCATTGTTGAATCTTTGGTATCCCTGAATTCCTGAAAGATGTGTTGAATTCAGTTGGTAAACTTTGTTGGTGGTTAGGTAATTGTTTAAGTTAGACTAGTAAGAACCTGATTACAAGTTTCCTTTTATAAAAGAAGTAAAGAAGAGAAAGTCTGCCAAAAAACTAGATTGGTATTGTCCCATTCTAGTCTAATTGACCATGTTTTGACTGCAAAAATCACTCTTTGCATTAGTATTTTGAAGCTGGTTCATGAGTAAATTATGTCTTGGTTGAAGTTGCTTATTTCCTCCCTTTGTTGTGTTGGCTGGACTGCCTCTTGATGCCCCTACTTGAATTTATTCTTGACTGAGTATTTGCCTTAATTGTTAGTTGAATATTGAGTAGTATAAACTTTGAAAAAACCCTTTGGCATTTGCTGGGAAAATTGTGGTATTTAGGGGAGGAGTGTATAGCGTATATCTAGTGTATATGAGGGTATGTCCCTTTGAAGGAATTTGCTCTTTTTATACAATCCCATCACCTAGTATATCATGTATATCATGGTTCAACACTTAGAAAAAATTTGAGATAAAAATGCAGCGGTATATCTGTGGTATATCATGTATATTACCTTTTATACTTAAGAAATTTTCAGTTTGGGCTTGTTATTTGGGCCTATCATCCATGTGTGGTTATTGTTGTGGTTATTTATGGGCATGTTGCATACTTGGGCTGTTTTTTTTTCGTTCTTC
This sequence comes from Lycium barbarum, assembly GCF_019175385.1. Lineage (NCBI taxonomy): Eukaryota > Viridiplantae > Streptophyta > Magnoliopsida > Solanales > Solanaceae > Lycium > Lycium barbarum. The sequence goes on from NC_083341.1 coordinate 81,961,383, forward strand.
CGCCAATACTAAGTATTAAGTGGGCTTGGCCCAAAGCTGATGTAATTCATTTTTGGCATTGTAATAATCATTATAGCTTTTATTTTTGTACTTAATTATTTTATGAATGTATACTAATGTCATGTATGTCCTTTACCTCTCTATCATCCAAAACCGCCCACTAACGTATCTAGATCAAGTCAACCCCAACTTGGAGCGAAATGGAGCATACGTTGGAATTAAGATGAACCCGATTGCATAAACATTTTCTTTTTGGGCTTGGTCGGCCCAAATTATCTATCTCCTTTAATTACGCATTTTAAGTTATTATTTGTGCTATTATTATATCAATTGGAACCCTTATGAGATTGTCATATTTTAAAGTTTCCAAAAATGAGTTTACTATAAAAATCAAGACTAATTTTGAGACTTTAAATGCGAATTGGGACTGATTTGACTAAAGGACCAAAACTGCCGACTTTGTAAAATGTGGGACTGATTTGAACATTTACAAAACCCTATGGACCTGGACATGTGGACTGATTTGGATAAAACTTGTGAGACTAATATGATTATTTAGACTTAGGCTAAAAAGAATAAAAATTGACTAAAACTTAGAAAAAGATAGAAATAAGAAATGGACTATATATATATATATGTATGTATGTAGAATATTATATGGACTATAATAGGGTATCTAAATTATTTTCTTAAAACTATTTTCCTATACTCCGAAATATTTTTCAAAACTATTTTTGGGTGCACTTACGTAGAGTCCTACTTAGGCTAAGAGCCTTCGGGTATTAGCTTAAGTGTTCTAGTCCGACACCTTAAAAACGCTCAATTTTGGATAAATTTTTATCACTTTTGATTCTTGAAACGTGGTATAGTTTACATAAATGATTAATCTCTATTTGCGGGAATATGAAACAAAACTGTTTTTATCACAATCATTTTATATTTACAAAGGCATACTATTAGAACCCGTAGGTCAACCGTATTTTACGGATCCTTAATACCGGGGTGCCTAACACCTTCCTCGGGGGATCACCAGAACCCTTACCCATACTTTGGTTAGATTAGGATTCTTTTAAGACTTAATTGCTTTAAATGAACCCTTTTCGAACTGATTTTTTCCTAATTTCGTAAAAATTAGGTGGCGACTCTAAAATAAGCCCATTTAAAGCACCATCCATGTAGAAGTATATTTTTTGCTTTTCCCGGTACAATTGACAACCGTACTTCCCCGGGACACTTTCCTTTTTAAATGAGGCAAGTGCAAATACGAATCTAAAAAAAATAGAACTGCTACACTGATCTCTGGAGGAATGAAGGAAAACAAGAAAAGGAAATAAAAGGAAATGACAGGAGGAGAGGAGGACACATAAAAAGAGAAGAAAGTAATACTCAATCTGCCTCACAAAAGAAACGGAGGCAAGTGCCACTGAGCGACATGAAATTGAACTAAGAAAGGAACATCTCCAAACGCAGAAGATTCTCTTTGGGATGATGATTAATGTAAACCTAAAGAAGAGATAGGGATCAAAGAACTGTGGGAAATGGTGGAATTTCAAAAGTGGACTCATCTTCTTACTTCACCAGCTCCTTGTGTATATAAAGTTGAAGTAATGGAACTGTATATGAATCTACTTCATCTTGATAACAATGCTCTGGCCCTAAAAGTGAATATGACAGACTATGTGCCGACTGAAGCAGTACTAGCCAAAATCTTAGGAGTATCGACCGAAGGGCTGAGGGATATGACTAGAAGGGCTTCCACCTCCTTCAAAAATGTGATTGTTAAGAAAGGCAGGTCAGTCCGTCTATGAAAGCTTTTCAAATAGGATCTCGAGCCCACTTGTCAACTGGTTTTCGAGTTTATGGACAAGGAGCTCATACCAAAAAATGGAAGGGACGACAGTGTCACTTCAGAACATATGGTACTCATGGAAGATTTTTCAACTCTTGAATCGATCAATCTACCAACAATCATGATCAATTACATGATCAATGCAGTGAGCACTAGTGAAAATGATCCTGGTCTTCCTTATGGCTTTTTCCTGACAAAGGCCCATGGGTACATTAATGTGCGGATTGGCACAGCCACCTCGGGAACAGAAGAGAATGTGATCTCCATGGCTACTCATGTGATCTCCATGGCTACTCTGGAACATTGTGAGTGTGTGCCTAAAGGAGCAGGCTCCATCATCTATATTCTCACCAAAGCCCTGAAGACAGCACATACAGAAATCAAGCAGATGAAAGGTGAGAATGCTCTTCTGAGGGATCACTTGAAGATCAAACTGGAAAATCTCAAGAACTAAATGCTCCAAGATCAGGGAGGGTGCTCATATTGAGAAAATTGACAATCTTTTTCAAGCCTTAGATCACCCCTAGTAATCGGCTCCTAGCATGTTCCTTTAGTCTCTGCTCCCTTCCCTTGTCCTCTCTTGGTTGATGTCTTAACCCCCATGCTCTCTATCTTTCTTGTCTGACTGGCACATTAGTAGTCTACTTTGACTTATACTTGTACTGTTTGAACTACTTCCTATTCTTGGGCTTTAAAATTTTTATACACTTTTGCTTACTTGCTCATGTTGATTCTACTTGTGATATTCCCTACTTGTACCTCTTACTAGCTGCACTACGGTTGCTTTTCTAATGATGCCTGAAGGGGGAAGAATGAATATTTATCACAGGATCACTGTGTTGTGAGGAAGAGTACAGTGGATGTAATAGTGGATGTGATGAGAGACATGCTTCTGAACTAAAGGGAAGACATGCTGTGTTATGAGAAATGTGGCAGTGGATGTGCTGGAAGATATGCAATAGAAATATGTTGGGTTGTTGCACATGCTGCAGGTGCCTTGACAACGATGGTCTGCTTCGCAGCGGGAACAAGTGGGAAGCTGGTTCTCCAGGGGAACATCAGCCTATGAGTTTGTCATCATCCAAAAGGGGGAAATTGATAGTTCCAAGTGCATTCGTGTTTTGATGATTGTCAAACTGTTTCAGAACCAAATAGAGACCTGGTCTGTCATCTGCTCTCTGTACACCTTGCACCGTCAGTAGAGAACAACTGTAAAGCCGGGCCACTTGCTGCACAAAAGTACAGCTGTAAGTTGGCCCATGCTTTAGGGAAAAGTGAACAAGTGGTCTCTTTTCACCCCACATGCCCCCACTATATATACAACATGATGGCAACATATTTGGTAGACTTGAGAATCGAAACTAAATCGTGCAAAGCTGCCGACACAAGTTCTCAAGATCTCTCAAGAACAAAGTTACTTTCAAGCTGAAGAACCAGATCCTGATATGAGTTTAGTCTATGTTCTTTAGGTTGTTGTAAGTCTTTTTTCATATGCTTTAAATTGTAAACCTACTCTTCCCAAAAGTAAGTTGCTTGTAGGTGTTCTAAATTCTCAATGTTGCTTCTACAAGCTCTTAAGTGGTACACTAGGCTAAAGTTAGCTTAGTTGTATTAGTTGAATTCTCAAAGGTTGGTTGTTGGAAGAGTATCTTCACAAGAACTTTGAGTGGTACACTAGGCTAGAGTTAGTCTAAGTGTATTATTTTCCTTGGCTAGAGTTAGTCAAAATGGAAGTGCTTGCAATCGGAAGCATTGCAAGGGTGGAGGGACTACGGGGGTTAGTTCCTAGGTTGTATAAGCATTATTGTAAGGGTGAGGGATTATGAGAGTTAATTCCTAGCTTACGATAGAGTTGTAACCTGACGTTGCTCGTGTAGTGGAGTTGAAATCCTACTGGGGTAGCTCATGGTTTTTAATCCCTTGAGCAAGGAGTTTTCCACGGTAAAATCGTGCCTTCTTTACTTGCTGCATTGCATAAGGGAACTGGTATACAACCAGGTCCCTCATATAATGTTTGGTGGACGCTACTGCAACGACCAGTCTGGTCGTTTTGAGTATTTGAAACCTTTTTCCCGAATGACACTTCTTGTAGGTTCAACATGCAAAATATAACTTGGAAGGACAATTGAAACGTGTCTCGAGGCACCTGGATGCGTATCGAAGAAGAAAATCAAACCTAAAACTTTGAGAAAAAAATAAGAGTTGACCAAAGTCAACATTCGGAGTAAATGAACCAGGAATCAAGACTTGAAAGTTCCTATAGGTCTGTATGGTCTTTTGGGACTTAATTAGATAGTTTGGACGGATCCCAAAAGGCTCGGAAGAACGCTTAAGTTAAAAACTAGTGATTTCAAAAAATAAGAATTGACCACAATCAATAGTTGACTAAAAGTTTACGGATTCATAATTTGAAAAATTCAACAGGTTTGTATGATAATTTTAAATTTATCTGCAAGTTTTAGTTAGGTTTCGATGAGTTCCAAATGGGTTTTGATCGCGTTGCATTCGTATTTGATGTTTTGACGTAGTTTTGAGCATAAATGGTACCACATAAAGCAAATGAACTATAAATTGTGTTTTGATTGAACTATTGGACCCCTAAGAAGATTTCGGGACCATAGCAACAACAATCGTTGAATTTCGGTGTCGTATGAGAGAATTATGGTCATTATACCTTAAAAAGTTGTTGGTGCTAGAAACATAATACATGCACCAAGTGACCATAAAATCATATGAGTAAACGTGAAATATTCTAGTTTGGCCACTTTATCAACTTACAAACTATATAACACTGAGCACACACTTATTGTTTATTTAATATAAGGACCACTTTTAGTTGTCAAACAATAAAAACAAAACATAATTATTACATTACATGAAAATAAATTGTAATATTGAAATAGTGCAGAATAAACTTTATTAATAGAAATTCATTACTTAATAGTCCAAGAACATTAAGTAGTTCAACATAAAATTACTTATGACAAAAATGATTCAACAATAAGCTTAAACATTTCAATAGAATTTGATCCGACAAAATTCAGCTTCAAAGAATCTTAAGAAATCAAAATTAAAAGGCCATTAATATTTTTATAATAGCTTTAAAGCATTTTTCTGTTGTTGCTCATTGGCGGAATTGTGGAGTAAATTATTTCCACAAATATTCATTACCATAACAAATATTAGATTCCATTAGATTCTTTATTAGCATATCATCAATTGATTAATAACATTTAAGGATAAATTGTTAACTTTAAACGCTAAACAACACCCCCCCCACCCCCACCCCCCCTCCTCAAGAAAACATTAATTCAGTCGCCAAACATTAAACAAGCAATGTTAATGTTTGATAATCAGTGGCGGGTTCAGAATTTTCACCAAGGGGTTCATAAAATAAATAGTAGTACCAGAATTTGAACTTGGAACCTTCCGGTAAATTTTGAACCGCCTAGACCACTGAGTCAACCTCTTGTCTTTTGTTTAGGGTTTCAAAATCTATATATGTTGATAAAAATGTAACGACCCGTTTGGTCATTATAGTCTTTTCAGAATTTCCGCCCCTTTTCGAGCATTGGTTAGCTCACTTTTGACCCGAGGGGACCGTTGATGCGCTTCCCGAGGTGTCTAGATTTAATTCAGGCGACTTTTTGTAAAAATTTGGGCTTTAAGCGAAAAAGAGTTGACTCAAAGTTGACTTTTGGGTAAATGGACCTTTTTCAAAAATTCATCGATTTTGAGAGGTCCGGATGGTCATTTAGAACTTGTGTGTATATCTTGTTCGGTTCCCAATGCACTCGGATGCATTTTGGGACTTGGGTTGGAAAATTGGAATTAAGGTATCGGGGGTTAACTCGGTCAACGAGACCTCCATTGGGAATTCTGAGGCCACGAGCGCGTTCGTAGTGTGTTTTTATGTGTGTCTATGTGTATGGTATGTGAGCAGATAACCTCGAAAATTAGTCAAAAAATCGGATTGAATTATGAATTTGGGTGGATTTTCTGGTGTCTGGTGCCCGCTTTGGCGGTACCGCTGGAGCGGTCCAAGCCATTTAGGCTTGACCGCTGAAGCGGTCAAGGGACCGCTAGAGTGGCTCCGCTAGCCGGTCCCAGTGTCGCCAAAGCGGGTGACGGGCAGTGAGTATTATTAATGAAGTGTTAAAAGCCTTTAGTCCCTCATTTGTTATCATTACGAAAATAGAGCTCTTGAGATCTGTTCTTGGAGACTTTTAGTGAAGATTCTTGGTGATAAGTTTCCCTAATCCTTTTACTATTTCATTAATCCTAATCATAATAGATTCCCCCTTCCCTTAATAATCCCTTGGTAATGGAAGACAAAAGTGGGTTTTGATGAACATTCTATCTAGGCTTATTAATGATGAAATTGATGGGGTTTATGCTAGATTTTGATGAATCTAAGGTTGTTAATCATTTATATTCCATTATTGGAGTAGAATTCTTGAATCAAAGAGTTAGGGTTTATACTCAAATTTGGGGGTTTTGCTTCAATTTCGAAATTAGGGTATTTCATGAGTTAAATTAGCAATTAGTTGTTGGGTTATGATCACCTAGTGCTTAATTTGATATTTTTCTTCCGAATTCCCCGTTTTGACCTCGTGGGCCCCGTTTCCCCAAATTCTAGGGTTGGATTTGACCTAAATTGAAAGATAGCAATATTAGTATCATTCTTCATGATTTCTAATCTAGATTTCGATTATGCATAGACTTCATTGATCTTGAGGCTCAGCGGAAGAGGAAGGCGAAAGAGTGATTTGTTGGTGTTTGCTATTCGGCCATCCAGGTAGGTTATGGCTTACCCTTGGTGAGACTTCGTATAGCGAAACATATATTTAGATTATATTATTGGATAAAACATGTAAACCTTAGGGTATGAAGTTGAGTTGGATATTGTCTTAGGTTGGGCCTTGTTGCGTGATTGGGGTTAGCCACCCCATTGTGTTGCGACTTGATTGTTCTATTGTGTTGGCTTGATGCCACGTGTTGTTAGCAGATATTGGAATCTGTTGTTCCATCTTGATTGTGATATGGTAGTATCTTACGAGTTGATGTTGATACGAGGATAGAGTTCTATATGACTTGTGTAGTCTTCACTGATGTTGTTGGCGTACCCATGTTGGTACTTGTGACACTGATATTGTTGGCATACCCATGTTGATATTTGTGACACTGATATATTATTGGCGTACCCATGTTGGTACTTATGACATTGATATGTTGTTGGCGTACCCATGTTGGTACTTGTGATATTGATCAGATTATTGATGTTGACTCATGCATTGCACGCATTCTCATCCATTCATGATATACTGTTGATACACTGTGGTACTTGAGGAAACACTGTGATGAGCTGGGCTCAGTTGGATGAGAGTGACGTGAGGATCGATATCCGATGGTTGTCCCGAAATTTGGTGAGTGACACGATTGTCGAGGTTTGTGCCTGAACCGTGAGGTACATGGACTCCGCGGGTCCCCTAGGATGGTGCCAGTGAGAACCCCCGTGGGCAAAGATCCAGGAAAAGTGGCACTTAGACTTCGCGAGTCACCTTGGGTTTTGCTACCGAGAAGTAGATATTTCCGTCCGGAGTACATGTGCACACAACATTGCATGGCATTGCATTGCATCCATACATTGTTGCATTGCATTGCATCATAGCTTATATTGAGATGATTTGGTGTTTTACTTGTGATGTTTATTTTGGATTGGACATATTGAAACTTGGCACATTTGGGTTTAGAAGCTCTACTTAGGCGATGACGTGTACTTGGTTCCGATGTTGTTTGACTTATACTTGTTGATTTATTGCCTATCTTGCTTTGTTGTCTGAATTATGTTAGCTATACTTAGTCAGTTGATGATACCTACCGTTACTGTTGTTTCGTACTGACCTACGCTTGTTGCATTCTTTTATGGATGCAGAGTATTAGACAGGTTCCACCCTTTTCCTTCGTGGCTGATTGGCGAGTCTGTTGTAGAGTCATTCCAGGTTGAGCACGATGACGGCCGCTACCCAGATTTTCTTTTCTTTACTTACTTGTCTTATTCTTATTTCGAGACAGTTATAAGACTTTATCATCTTTCAGACTTGTAGTATTTAGTTAGTGCTCTTGTATGAATTAGACCAGATCTAGGGGGTTGTATTTAATATTTCCACACTTTATCTTATATGGATGATTTGAGACTTATTCTATATTTATTTCTTCCGTCTTGACTTAAATTGGTTATATTGGGATAAGGGTTCGCCTATCGCGGTGAGAATGATAGGTGCCCGCACGGCATAGTAAAATGGGTCGTGACAAAAAAATAAAAAATAAAAAATAAAAAATTGCCTTATATATATATATAGTTTTTTTTTTTTTTTTTTTTTTTTTTTTTTGCAAAAGGGGTTTGGGTGAACACTCTCCTCCCCGCTAGATCTGCCCCATATCAACATTCAAGTTCTTCATCATGTTAATTATGTGCGCGATGAAGAATGTTTTTCATAAACGAATATTATCAGTTCAAATAATTCAAGCTCTGATACCACACGTAAACTTGACTTAATGTTCACGAGGATCTTAAGCATCATAATCTTACAAGATAGGCGTTACAGAAAACATACCTGGTGTTGAAGACATTATCACATGTAAAAGCGGAAGCATTAGTTGGAGAATTGGTTTCCACTTTCTTGACCTGGCCTTATGTTACCATAGCCATCAGTGATGAAAAATGTGTAGAGAATATGTGGTAACCCTAATAGGTAGAAAGATGACCAATTTATAGAGTTTAAGACTTAATTCAATACGTCTATCAAGTAACCAATCTAACAAACGAGATTTATTCTTCATTAAACATTAGTTATGAATTTTACATTAATCGGGCAACACAAAAAGTAATAAAAGGCTAATATAGGATACCAAATACAGCGATACCAAAGAGTTTTAGCAAATAACGTAAATAGTCACATTTTGAATAGAACGTTAGATTAGAATCTTATCTAAACTCTTGATTTTTTATTTAAACTCATACTTTCAATTCAAAACTCATACTCATTTATCTTTTGGGTCTTTCCACTGAGTAGACGGCTTTGTGAGAGTAAGTAGCTACCAAGAAAGAACAAACTAGAATACTCAACATTAATCAATGAAGTCTTGCATAAGAATGTAACACCATTAATATATGTTATTCCTATTGTTCCAATATATAACCCACTCAAACCATTAATTAGAAATCCTAACAAAACAATACAACACCAAAACAAATAGCGACTCATTCATTCAAAAATATAGAATGGTGATATTACGTCAAGAGATTTTTCAAACATTAAAAAAATACCTAAATGGTGGCTCAGATACCACATGTTGTGAATTGCATACAAATACAAATCTCTTTCAACAGAAGAACACCTTCAACCATGTTGGTCAAGCATTGAATATCTGCCATCAAGGTTGCGATGAACCTTCTTGCCTATACATATTGTAGGATGCCAGACTTATGTAGTCACAACTCACAAGCATTATGTAATTAGGCTAGAGACTCTTAGGCAAAAAACTGTAACCCTAAGGACTATTCATATGAAATACTCTTGCCTAGGGACTCATAATAAAATATTTTCTTCCATCAAGAAAACTAGCGGAGAGATTTAAATAATTATGATATTACTATTTGATTAGCAACATACTTGGAAGATAAGGTAGGTAATTAATACTCTTAAAATGTGGGCACATTAGATATCTCTAATGAAAGAGATGTTATTTCTAACAGATACTAGATGGAATTCCACATAAAAAAATATATTGGAACTTCTTGAGAAATTTGAAAAAGCTTTTGTAAGGATGAAATTAGATGATCAAAATTATAAATGTAGTTTGACGAAGCTTAGGTGCATCATACATATTTTTCGGTTAGTCTATTGTGTATGACGAAAATTATACATTTCGAAACCATTCCAATCATCTTGATTTTTCTTCGTTATCAGCGTAATTCAATTAACTTTTAGTAATTCTTTTTTAAACATCGCTCACTCTATGTAATAATAATAAAAATTTATTTATTTTTAAAAAATGGAAAAGTTGATTTTATTTTTAAATGTGTAAATTAAATAATCAGTTTTCTTATTTTTTAAAAATAAATAAATTTTTCATTTTTTAAACTATTTTTTTACAAAAATTATTATTTTTCAGTTTTTTTTAAAACAAATATATTTTTTTTTAATTTCCATGTAGGTGCCATTGTGACATTATTTATCCACGTGGACAACACTTGGCAACATTTTTATAGAAAATGGAGAGTGTAGATCACATGCCATTCAAGAATAACTTGAGGTGTGTTTTGAAAATTAGATAGTGATAGTTTAGGTAGTTTTCTCAATTTAGGTATGAAGCTAAAAAAAAAAAGTGATAGTTGGGATGTGTTTTTGACCCTTATCTATAAAACATATGAAGTAAAGTTGCAGAAATATTCTAAAATATTGTTAATTACTATTTTTTTTAGAAGTGTATTCTTTTAATCGACTTTATCAAATGTGTTCCCTAATAGTTGCTGCGCTTGACATTTAATTTCTAAGTCACAAGATTTTTTAAACTTCATTCAGCTCATTTTTCTTCCTTAAATGAAAAAATGAACAAAGCCAAAACTACACGCTGCCTCTTGATTTTACAAAAGAGTGTAACTGTAATGGACTTAACCTATTCCAAATAATTAGAACTATTAACGACTATAGTATATCATTAGATGAGGAAAAAATCATTGATCCTTATTACTACATGATAAAGTTTTCTTTATAAAATGAGCGTTTAAATTCACCTTAAAAATTGAGAGAAGTGTTCTTCGAGAACTCTGTGATTATGAAACTATAAGAATAATCAATGCTTTATTTATTAATTTTGTATTTGATTTTTTCATTTGTATATGTTTGTCATACACTAGATTTTTTTTTTCGTATGCACGTCTTGCATCTCTCTCTCTCTCTCTCTCTCACACACACACACACGCGTGGATATATATATATATATATATACATACTGTCACGTCCCAAACAGACGTGAGTGGCAACCACACTAGTCCTATAGTAGGCGAACCAATTCCTTAACCCATTATCAAGCCAATTTCAATTACTTAAATCAATTATAAAACATTACTCACGAATAAATGGTAAAAATCTAACAATAATATAAATAAATAACAAGTGCGGAAATCTAGCGATTACATCCCCAAAATTTGAAAGTCATCGTACAAGGACTCTAACCAACAATGTCTAAAGAGGAGATAACTGTCTAAAATAAACATAATGTCTGGGATGAAAATATACATCTGAAATAAAGAAAGATCTTCAGGCGGCATGACACGGATAGGAGCTCACCCTCTAATCTTGGTAACGAATAACCTCAACTAGATGTGAGGTCTGAAAGACGTCTCTGGCTCAAAATCTGCACTAAAAAAAAAAATGCAGCAAGTGTATGTCAGTACAAATAACACGTACTGGTAGGTATCATAGGCCGACTAATATCATGCATACATACATAAAATAAATGGAATAGGTAGACAGGCGCAACAAACATGAAACCACAACAAGCATCCTCGAACAATCCTCACTCATAAATCAGTCACTAATCATAAACAAAGAACAACAGTGGACGGGCCAAATTTAATGCAATAAATGATCAAATCTCCACCTCTGTACACACATGTTAAATGGTAATGTTTTCCTAAATAGCCATGACCTGCAGGAGACCCATGGTATCTATGTACCACTCGTTCCGGAACGAACCTCGGACCACGAGCTCATAATTAGGCTACATCGTCACCCCCTATCAAATGTGCCTTAAGAGATGTATATGTCCCATCTCAATCATCATCAATAAATGTCTCATAATCACATCACACGAATAGCTCAAGAGTATGTATCAAGTCAACACCAATGAAGCATAGTCAAATAACACAAGTCACAATAAGACTCACAAATAATCTACTCAATGATAATATAATTTGTAGCTATCTCAATTCGTCTCTGAAGGGTATATATGAACACCTCCCTTTCAACGGTCTCAAGAATACAATTCAAGTTTATCAACCTCAACAATGGAGAATCAGTTCACACAATTTAATCATATATCTAACAACGATCACCCAAACTCCATGTCTGAAGACCTAGACATGCTTTCTCCCATAAATTTTACGACATATGCTATCAACTAATCAAAGTCTAACTCAAGTAAACCGTAACCTACCTCAAAGCAGATTGGAGCAATAAAATCACTTCGCAACAGCCTTTCCCTTTCGCAATGTCTCAGAACGTTCAAAGTCTAGAAATCATAATGCTAAGTAAGTAATAGAGTATTAACTCAATAATATTTGGGGAAGACAACCCCTCCGTTTCTACCCTTAATCAATGGTTCACTTTCCATAGGAACCTATTCATCGTAAGTCTATTATCAACAATCGTACTAACTCCATTTATGGGTTCCATAATCAATTCAACCCTACAAATGTGATTTTAGCCAAAGTTCTCATTTTTATTGGAACCCTAGGTCTCAACAAGCAATTTCCGTCATTGAATATCCAGTTCTCATCCTAGGAAGTGATAATCTCTACTCTTAGATGATTAAACAACAGTAAACAATAACTCATTACTATTCTAGGGTTTTCTTGATGTTTGTGTTCTACTCATCAGTTCCCGTTAAGGGTCTTTTGATTGAAACAAGAATCTAATATGAACATTAAGCGAAGAAAGTTAGTGATTAAGGCTTACTTTTGATTGAGAATAGTGCCCTAGCCTTGGAAACTCGCCTCTATGCTCTTGGGAACTGTTTTGGGGATTATGAGAAATGTGGGCACGAAATAACTACTTAAACTCGTCATTAGACTTAAGTGGCCTTCGTTGCAGCGACCAAAGTCTCGCTTCAACGGACTCGTTGCAGCGAATGGGACCTTCGCTGCAACGAACCCTGAGATTTTCCCACCCTTCGTTGCAGCGAACCTAGTCTTCGCTGCAAAGAAGAATCATCGTTGCAACGAGGCGTTGTGAACCAGTGAGCATGGAAGTTCCAACATTTTTATACTTAGTCTCCCAAAATAATTCTAAAGCCCTATGAACACAAGCCAACAAACAAGCCAAGTTAAAAATACATCACAGAGTCACTTACAAGTCACAAAACACAACATACAACACAACCAAATTATTTAGGTCCGCTCATTTATAGGCTCGGAAAAGTACTAGCAAGGATAGAATGGTCAAAGCGCTCATAACGACCAAGCGGGTCGTTACAATCTAGAGGGACATGCACGGGCCCAACATTTGAGCTTAGCAGCATTATAATATAACCATGTAAAATTTAACATTCACTAAAACTTCATTTTCTTGATTAAACTCTTCCCGGTTTTGTACACCATCAGATAGTCATCTAACAACTTAGTTTACAGCTAGTAGAAATGGTGAGCATATCAACTTTATCAAATGCTTGAGTTCCAAGATTCTAAAACCAAATCTGCAAAAGTTTTCAAGTATGACAATCAAAGCTAGTATCTTCCTAAGTACAGTGAATAGCCTTGAGCAGTTTATTTACTTCACTAAGCTATAGCATGCATAGTTTGTACAATCACCTCAGTTGTATCTACCCAAACTAAGAATCTAAAAACTAAATATGTCCTCCAAAGTCAACGGGAGTGATGTTATCATTCATCTGATTACATCTTCCAATTCGAGATATCGTACAGGTAATGAAACTCAACGATCATAAGAGTTGATCTTTCTCTGTCGTGAGAAACCAAGTGACCTGCAAATTTAATTTATCATGTATTTAGTCGTCTTCAAACACCAAAGACCAAGTTTTGCTTGTTTCGAAAAATGTAAAAGGTAAAGTAGAAGCAAGAAAGAATTTCAACTTGAAACATAGATTGCACGTAAAAAAATTAACACAGTAACTGTTAAATCAAATGGCTGCTACCACAATACAACCCAAGAATGAACGAAAATAATGTACAAGAAAAGAACATGGAATAATATAGGACCATCTTTCTAAAAAGGAATTATAGACGTTACTCACTTAAATTTTACCACATCTTCATTTTCCAATGTTTTGAGGAATCACATTGAAATATAAAAAGATGAGTAAGGAAAAAATGCTTTTCCTTTGTTCAAAATTAAATTGAAGTCATTGATCAACGAATCTGGTTAGATGCTTTAGATAGAGTAACATATTGCTACACTTAAGTTCCTCGTATCAACAAATAAATTTCCCTTAGTTAATCCCTTCTTTTGGAATTTAGATCATCACAAACGGTAGAAAACACTTGATCCGTAATATGTGATTTCACATCTTACAGTAAATCTCCTTATTTGACATTCAAATATATAGAGATGTCATGATCATGATATTATAAATAAAGGCGTAGTAGAAGCTTAAGAGTGCAGTAATGTATAATTTATTCTTACCACACATTGTACAGTTATTAACCTTTGTTCATTCTTGGTATTGTGTTGAACATCAACACAGTGAAAATATGAAGCATACAGCGCTCTGCAGTGGTCAGGCTTCTTCAGAAGCTTCTCTGAATACCTGAGGACTTAAAAAAGGGAAAGAGTAATTACAATAAGTAGTTAGAATCTATTAGTAGTGAAGTTATTATAAAAAAGAAAGAAGAGATCCTAATATCTACCTCGTGGCATTGTATATTAATGTGCCCAGTTCTCAATACGTGATGCTTGTTCATACTGGATAGTCAAAAGGCCTAATTTGGATACGGTAGCAATGAATAGAGTTTATCTTTCTACTAATTTGTGTATATGAAAAAAAAAATTATTTGTATGACAGAGAGATATGACAACCAGAAATACCAAAAACCAAGTGTACCTTTTAAACTTAAAAACACCGTGATAAACTGGTGCATGTATGCCAAGATCATTGATACTGTTGGCTGCAGTTTCAATCTGCGATTTTGCACTCAGCAATCCTTCATCACAGGCGGAAGACGATGACATCGGATTCTGGTAGAATTCAACATGCAAAATGAATTAGCAACGATTTCCTTCAACAAATTAGCATTCCCTAATCTTACATATACCTAGACATACCGTTAGAAGGTTTGAGGGATGAAACCAAAGCAACATTTTAGTCATTTCAGATAATGACACTACACCTTCCCCGACAAGGCAAGATCATTTCTTAATATCCCTGTTGCTTCATTTGGAATAGTGATGACACCACAGGGATTATGAGAGGTTAGCTAGAGCAGTCGAATTATCCCAAGTGAAACAGAGGGAGCTGTTGAATTAATCTGCCATATTGCAGCATTCCTCTTTAAAGGGATAATCCCAGCTACTTCATCATTGCGAGTAGTTGTGGCACCAAGGCAAATTGGCGACTATAAGAACTACCCTGAGCGGTCGAATTATCATCAACTTGTCTAAGTGAAACAGAGGGAGCTAGTGAAATTATTGCCAGTGATGCAACATTCGAGGCTAAAGGGAAAATATCATTTTTTTTCCTTTGTTCTTCCAACATAAGGGCTACATTTTCATTGTTACCTTTGAATATATACCCAAATTCCTTAGCTCTCTCTAGTGCTAAGTTCCTGTTTGGTTTCAGCAATTCCCACTCCAGAACTGTCGTTTGGCTGAGTAGTTGCACCAGCTAGTCACTGGTATTGATTGGGGAGAGAGTGCTACTCTAATTGCTGGTATTGATTGGGGAGCGTGCTACTCTAATTGATGGTATGGGTATGCTAATAGATAGAGGATCTTTTCCTACAATAGAATAGAAAGGAAGAAGAAGTGCATACCATAAAAGAGTGATCGGTTGATTCTATTTAAAAGATTGTAAAATCTAATATCAAATGGATTTAAAATACAAAATTATTTGTCTCCTACAACCAGCTAACCCAAAAAAGCTAAATAGCTCCAGACTCAAAGAGAGTGCAATACCAAGCCTAAGCAACTGCAATAAAACTAACTTCAAGTTGCAGTTGGTTCACTAATACATTAAGCTCCATGTACCTTACAGGAATAAAGTAAAGAAATTACAACTCCTATCCTCACCGGAACTTCAATTTATTCACACAAATTCGTCAGATAAGAAATCACAAAAGAGTACAACAGTATTAATGATTTAAGATATAGAAGTAGAGACCGCAAATAAATTATATGTACAAATAAGAGCTTTCACTGTTTTAAGAGTTGCAGAACTCTTAAATGAATCATTACACGTCCATCAATGCTAGAGGCTTGTTAACTAGATACAATACACAATATACAATGGAATGACAAGAACACCCTTGGCCAACTTTGAGATGATATGAAATTGTGTTCTAGTTGCTTTATACCAAGCCAAGTGATTAAATTCACCTTTGTTTCATCAATTCGTCATTCAAGTATTTGACCACCTCTGATGCATTCTTTATTTTTCAGCGATTTCACGTGCTTTGAGAATTGAGAATTGAGAATCAAAGAAGTCTAAACTTTTATCACATTCTTCAATATCCATGTCCTGAGAAACTTCATTAGATGTTAAATCTTCAACTTCTTTTTGTTCACGTGTATATAATCTCTATACTTACGATATAACTCATCCAAAGATTCCGCCACACTGAAAGTCTCTAATTTTTTTTTAAGGCAATGTCACGAATTTCACCAAAGAAAGATCCGGCACAATCTAACTTGAAGCGTGAATTCATAACAATAGTAACAAATAACAAATAATTGGTCTTACTATTGAGACTAATATTTATCTAACCCGCTTGGTCGTTATGGGTGTTTTTCTCTTTTTCTCGAAATACCCTTCATAGGGATTTGCTTCGGTAGTATTCAACTCGCGGGGATGGGTAATGTGGTTCCCGAAGTAATCGGGTGAGTCTTGATTTTATTCCGAGGATTGAAGAATCGTCTACGTGGAATTAGCGGGTAAGGGTGACCTATAGTTGATTTCTGGAAGTAAGTGAAAAACTTAGTATTTTCAGGTACAGGTGCCTCGCACCAGCGAACGGCGAGCCGCATCTGCGAGCCCGCATCCGCGTGATTCCCTCCACTTCTGCGGAATTCAGTGGATTTAATGAGCTCGCATCTGCGAGTATTTTCTGCATATGCGGCGTCGCGTCTGCGAGCAGTGGCTCACATCTGCACGATCGCTGGAGCAAATTAGGTATTTAGTTCCCCACTTCGGGATTTGCCCTCAGTTTCACCTACCAAATATCCTAGAGCTTGTTTTGGAGAAATTTCAGAGGGTTCCATGGTTCCTTGGAGAGGATAAGCTCTAACCCCTATTTCGTTACTCCTTTATCTTCCGTTAGTTTAATTCATGCTTGAGTTTGGGATATTGGGAGACTTTTATGACTTATAAAACCCTAGGTGGGTAAATGACTTTCTTAACTAAAATTGTGATTTGTTTTGGAAGGGTAGCGTATTGTTTAGCTTGGGTAATTATTTTTCAACACCAATTTCTATTTCTAAAACGGGTTTCTAAAGTGGGTTAATTTATGGTTTCCTTGGAATTTGAGGGTTTTGGTAGATTAGAGGAAGTAAAAGCTCATTTGGGGTTAGAAATGTGTGAGACTTAGGATGTGGATTGTTTGAACTTTGAGTAGACTAATTTTACTAAAAAGTTCTGATTTTGCCCTTGTGGGCCCGGGCCCTAAACGTGACCGGCATCCGACGTCATGAACAACATTAGAAGAACCTAGACGATGCAATAATAACACTTGAACCCGCTAGGTTCAACATTCATCTCCAACAGTTTATAAAATAAATGTAAAAAGATCATGAATATATGAATTAAATCAGCGGAAGTCTTTAGTAATCAATACTTAGTCAAACGTAACAACGTGCCCGAGAGTTATTCAATAACTCAACAACTACCCAGAAGAATGCATATTATGGAGCTGCTAAGAATAAGGAATAAATGTCTAACTCATCGGGGCGCAGCTCGGAAACTAATATAAATAAATGGGGTGTCCCAAGAACAAGCATATAGACTCACCAAAATCAGCAGCACCAGCAAGTTCTCCTAAACGTTCTGAATGTCACGAACCTGCTCTTCTTTGTTACCAAACATACCATCAAAAACAACAATAGTATGCCTGAGTACTTCGTACTCAGTGAGTGCCTCGGGGACAATAGGTAATAAGAAAATACAGTACAATAATACGTAAAGAAATCAGTCCTGAAATTCATGTAAAACCAATTTAAGAACCGTTATTCAATTTGTGTATCTCAATAAGAATTATCAAAATCGATTATGAGGCCTCTTGTCAAGGTACAACTTCAAGTGTGCCTTTCAATTCATCATAATTAACAACCACAATTCCATGAGAAAATAAGAATATCACACATGCCAATACAGGCCCAAGAATCAAGCACATCGAAGGGGTGACCGTAGAGGTTCCCTTGTCACAGCGCACCAAACCGGGATATAAAATTCAATGGTGGCTATCCTTCCTCCCGAATAGCTAGGCATAATCACACCCCAGGTATCAAATCCGGAAGTGGCCACTCTTCCTCCCGAATGGCTAGGCATTATCACACTAGGATCTATAGTGGCTACCCTTCCTCCCGAGTAGCTAGGCCAAACACAACAATCAAATTCATAGCATGGAAGCTGAATTATAACATAGAAGCTAAATCACAATTATCTCAATGTAGTCACACCATCCATTAGCATTAAGTTTGAAAATGTTTCCAGTTCTTTAAACAAGGTTCAATTGTCATAGTTTCTCATGAAAACCTCATTACCGATCATTAACCCTTATCATTGATTATCTCTTATAGAGGAAAACCAGTTGGGATCACATATACATGTATAGGGTATAATACAATTAAGGTCTAATGTGGGCTTGTCCCCTCACACACACCAACCATGATAAAAACATGAATTAGGGTTTCAAAATATGAGAAGTTCATATTTCTATTCAATAAAGAAATTTTGAAAAGAAGTCATGCAATCCAAAATAAGATTTTCAAAAGAGACATACATCAAGGAAGGTTTTTTTTTTAAAGAGAGACATACCTTAGTATGTTAAATAAAGTTTAACAATTCACTTTTCTAGTGATGAACACCCAAACCCTAGCTTGAATCACTTTAGGAAGAATTATGTTGCAAACCCTAGGTTTTAGTCACAAGAATCATGGGTTTGATGTTAGGATTGATAATCAATGATTAAGATGTTCTTACCTTAGTGTTGGAGCCCTAGAGAGATATTTTCGTCCTTAGGGTTTTTGAGAGTGAAAAGAGTGGAAGAAAAGCTAAAATTTTACAACTTATATAATGTTATATCCCGTATTTTTGCGTATTCGGGAAAATTTGAAATAATTTTGATTTGTAAGGAATAAGGTCATTTGGTGATTTGAACTAGTATATGTGTGTGCTGTTCATGAAAAATATTGATGTGGAAGTGCGGAGGAAGGCCAAGGGCAAAATTGGAATTTTAAAAATTAGTTTCGGGAATTACAAAACGAGAATTATCACTAATTGGGCTCAAAATAAAAGATGAAAATTGAGGCCCAAAATGAGGTGGGTGGCCGGCCAAGCACCATGGCCCAACCCCTCATTTTAATTAATTTTCCATGTGCCATAATTCACATAAGTATAATATATATATATATATATATATATATATATATATATATATATATATATATATATATATATATATATATATATATGGTCCTTATCCCTTAGAAGCTTCATGATATTAACAAGGAGCAAAACAAGAACAATAAGAGCTAAGCAAAGGGGCCATTCGGCCATAGCTCCAAGAAATCACCATCAAAAATCTTCCTCCAAAAATTTGTATCTTGTGATTTTCCTACTAAATTGAGTGTCCTCTACAACATGGTGCAATTGTTTGGGAGAATAGAGCACTAGTTCCTTCAAAATGACAACATGTTTGGGTGAAGATGATTGGAGAAAAAGGTAAGAATTTATTCCATGTTATTGTGTTATGAAGGTTTGTTTGTGTTATAGTATATGGAAATGAGTAGAATTCATGAAAAAATGGAAGTTTGCAAAGTGGGTGTGGAATATAGAATGTGGTCGTGTGTATATATACATTGTATGCTTATGGTGGATTGAATTTATGTTGTATTCTAGTTGTGTGTAGGATGGAATTCATATTAAGAATGAAAGTGGAATGAATTTGATGGAAGATGGAAAAATTGAATGTTGGCCGTGTGGTATTTGAAGTTGGAATGAGAATGAATTAATTTGGTTTAACATGTTAGTTGTGTTATTGTGATGCTTGCAATGTAAATGAAGATGAAATGATATAAGTTTGCATTGAAATGGAATGTAGAAGTTTATGTCGTTTTAGTATGATTTTATGACATTATGAAAATGGAGTTGTTAAGGTGCAAATTATGATAATTGTTGATGAGTTTGGGATATAGAAGCGTGTTAGGAATAAGTATGTTAAAGATTAGAAGTTTTAAACGAATTATGGTTTTGGTGGAACTTTTATACACTTTATGGAATAATGTGAAATGGTTCCGAATCGTATGTAAATGGTCTTAAGTTAGTTAATGAATATGGAAATGTTGATATTAGTTTGAAATTATTAAGTTGCAATGGAAGTTGTTGGACTATGTGGAAAGGAAGACTAGTTATGTTATAATGTATTTTATGATGATTGTTGATGTTGTTGGTATTGTTGTGTTGCCGTTGTTGATGTTTTGGGCCGAGTTGAATTCTCGGGGGTGTTATATGTATAGGGGAAGTGCTGCCGAAATTTCGGTAGACCAATGCATAGTTAAATGAATTCTTGGAGTCTTGAAATTTTTAATTGGTAACTTTGACCATTTGCAGATTCTGAGCGAAACGGGATTTGAGTTTTGACGAGCGTAAGACGCACGAAAGGTATGTAAGGCTGCCCCATTCCTTCTTTTGGCATGTCCTAGGTATGCTAGGTCGATATCGGAGCCCTGGGGGCAATTCTGTTCTTGGAAATCCGAATTGGAAATTGGGTACTATTCATCCAATTCAATTGAAGCATAAAACTCTCATTTGTGTTAGAAAGTGATCTAATGCCCGAAATTTTTGTAAATGTATTCGAATCGCTTCGGAACCTTCATGTATGATTCCATAGACCCCAAATGTCCGTGATTCATGTCCGCCACCTCGACTTGACCCGAGGTGGGCCCGCTAACCCCGAGACTCTTCTGTTTGTTCTATTAGTCTCATTTTTGTATAATGTCGGCAAAGGACTTTTGTTTATGAATTTGGCTATCGTAAAATAATGTTTGGATCGCCACGAAATCCTAAACTATATTTTGAACCATAATTACCATTTTGGAAATATTTTTGTGAAATGAACCCCGCTTCGATTAATTGTTCGAACTATTTTGACTAATGAGGCAACATATGATTTTATCAAGTTTGCAAAAGTATTTTGATATATAAATTGCATTGTCTGCTCAAGACTCCGCTCGTGCCCTTATTATGACTTCGTTCACCGGTTCCCGAGCCGGTTATGATTCGTGCGCCCTATGATTAATTCGGCTGTATGCTGTGTTACGGTTCTCGAGACCTCGCCATAGGGCCTGGTTCCGTTTGGAGTTATGCTGTGATATGGCTGGCGATATGCTATGATGATATGTGTGTTCGGGGATGTACGGAGATTTGAACCTTCTGGTGTTATGCTGTGTGTGGCACCAGCGTCGGAGTGGTGACCACGTTCCTGAGCTTTGCATGATTTTATCTGCATTATGTATATATATGTTTTGGTACAGATTTTGATATACTGGTCAGTATTCCCCTTTTGTATCCGGTTTGTTTTTCAGTTGTGATTTACATTTCTGTACTCTATGTTTTACATACTCAGTACATCTTTCGTACTGACCCCCTTTCTTCGGGGGCTGCGTTTCATGCCCGCAGGTACAGAGATCAGTGATCTGCCAGTGTAGGCCACACGTTCTGCTATTACAGAGTGCTCCTTTGATCCGGAGCCCATATGTCGGTATAAATCTTTTGTGATGTATATGTATCGGTATATTTGACTATTTGGGGTACGGCGGGGCCCTGTCCCGTCATATGTCTTCGTTTTGTATTTGTAGAGGCCTGTAGTCATGTTTGTGGGTCGAGGGTCCAATATGTGTCTGTTTGATTACGATTTGTGTCTTAATGCGGTCCGTCTGTTATGGTGGCCAAAATGGCCCTTATGTTTATATTTGTACATATGATCGGCGATATGCATTCCGCCGCTTCTATTTGTTCCGATATGATATTTTGGTATGCGACCGCTTAAGACAAGTTTTGTTTTAAATTATGTTTAAAATAACTATTATGAAATCTGAGTTAAGTTTTGATTTGACGATTTGGCTCGTATGTCCGTTTGGGGTGCCCAAGTAGGGCGCCAGTCGCGGCCCACGGGGATGGGTCGTGACAAAAGTGGTATCAGAGTGGTTTGTCCTCGGAATGTCTACAGACCGTGTCTCGTAGAGTCTTGTTTATCGGTGTGTTGTGCACCACATCTATAAACAGGAGGCTACAGGGCATTTAGGGTGTTCCCTTTCTTTGGATCTTAGATCGTGCGATAGGGCCAGCTGTAGGAAATGAATTCCTTTTTTTTTTTTAACCCTTGATTGCAGCTGGATAGCAGTATCGACGTAAGACAACGACTGCTGATATTGGAAGCTACACAGTACTCAGGTAAGCGATGGTATGAAAGACGTATGCTGGGTAAGGTATTCTGAAGTACGATTAAAACATAAAGTCGAACATTGAAAAGAGAAATAAACGGGAAGGTGTAGCAGGTGCAGTTTGAATTGGGCATGTGAGGTAAGCCTCGACATCTGTATACTTTTATCTGTAATTGTTAGCCCCGTGTGGCTATGATGTGATATTATATGATATGTATATACGTATATGTGTTGGCCCTGTGAGGCATGGTTGGTATTTCATGTGTACAGGTTTTGGGATAGTAAGAAATACAGAGGAACCTCTGCCCAAATTTTTCTAGAAATATGAAAAGGGAAATGAGATATAAATTCTTAACCTGTCTTGAAGGTCGATACCGATATGATAAATCTATTATGGTGGATTAGAAGTTTAAGAAGTACCCTCCATGTTACTTGTAAGAAGTATTACCCTTATCGGGAAAAAAAAAATCTATCTCGAGGAAGCATATACGAGTAGCAAATTCGTAATTTATTTGGAGGGACCAGAAATATGTTCCAACCCATTTTGTTTTAGCACAGCCATGTGAAGGGCAAAAATGTCCGACGACCAAGTTTCCTCTAATTGAAAGAATACAAAGCGTATGACAAGCAGTCGGGAACTGAGCGGTTCGCTCTCGACTCCAATATATGGATATATATATATATATAAACGTGGAGGTAATTATGTGAATTAAGTACTAAAAGATTCCGCGAGGTTCGTTGGACTCTAGCTTTCTGTTGCTGGTGGTCGGAAGATACCCTACCGTAACATTTTATCAGTTCTCCTCGACTGAGTGGAGATGAAATTTATGGAATAAAAATCTAAACTCGTGGGCTGTCTGAAATTATATATATACGCATGAAGGTAAATATTAAGGATTTACAAGGGGCGACACGGAAATCATAAAGTCAGAAAAGTAATAGAATTCTCGTTAGGCCGGGGTGGGACCCGCTACGAGGACGTTTGAAAAGTTGTTAAGGCCCCGATTTGTCTTAAATTACGTGACAAAGGCTGTGTGGGGCAATCGGTGCAATTATACCGGCCTTAACGTGCCTAAATTCATTAAAGTTGTAAGGTTAAGCGTGCCAGGGCCAGAGCAATTCTGGGATGGGTGACCCCCTGGGAAATGTACAGAAATTTTCGCAAACCTAGATATGGGAGGCAAATGGAAAATTCGGGGTAACCTAAAGGTAATTAGGATATATGGAACGGTAAGAAACTTTATAGGGGCCACACGAGCTGAGATGGATTAGATTGCTAAAAAGGGAAGAAAAAGCAGCGCAGCTCCGAAAACTAGGGTAAGTATGAATAAGTGATTGAAGATGTATTGTAAAAGAAATGGTAGTGATATATATGTGTATGTATAGGGCCCCATTTATGACTGTGTTGATTGATTGGCGGATCTTGATAGCCATTATTGTAATATATGGAAAACATTAACCGAACAGAATCTATGAGATAAAGTGAAAAGTATGGTACAGATGTTATGAAATAAACTAAGATTCATTTTGCTACCGGTTGAGATTGGAAGATTCTAATACGACGATGGTTGGAAAGAAAAGAGAATGATTGAGTGGAAGGTAATCAAAAGTCAGAAAAAGTGAACCGTAAGAAACATAATTAAGTAGAACCTCTAAAAGAGTTAACGGGGAAAGCACGAGAATTATTTGCGAAAGCGGACTAAAATGAAGGAGTGCAGGACAAAGGAAACCTATGGTGTGGAATGATGAATCGTGTGTGTATCGAGTAATTCGAATATAAAAAAAAAAAAAGAACAGAACAACGGATAAGGAACGGGTATGAAAGAAGGAATAACTTGGCCAAATCATCCAATGAGGAAGGATATAATTATTAAAAGATAAATTGCTATATTAATTACGTTATCTGAGTGTCAGCTATTGGATAAGATGGTGTACTATGTAATTATGATTCTATTAAGGCTTCGTACGAAGATAACCAAGTTGTAGATTAGAAAGAAAAGATACGAATATGGTGTAAGTATGACTCCAAAGAGGGGTAACGAAGGAGAGTGAGCAAAGTAAGTGTACATGCAAACAACTGACATACAGAAGACTGAAGCGATAAAGGACTGGCTTAGGCCTTAGACATCGACAGAAATATGTAGTTCTCTGAGAATGGTCAGATTATGGCCTATATTCCCCGGCAGCAGACCGCACGAGGGAAAGTTATTTCGCTCATGATCTAGAATTAGCTACAGTAATTCATGCTTTAAAGGTATAGCGGTATTACGCACATGGGGTCCGCGTTAATATTTACACGGGCCCTAAGAGCCTCCAGTATATTCTAAGCCAAAAGGAGCCGAATTCGCGGCAGAAAAGATGGTTCGAATTATTGAAAGATTATGATGTTAATATTTTGTGCCACCCTAGACGGGCTGACGTTGTGACAAACACACTTAGTCGTGAACCTATGGACGGCATTGACCGGCCTATATTCGGAAACAAAGAATTGGTTTGTAAAACTCATCAGTCGGCTAGCCTGGGAGTCCGTTTGGTCGGTTCTGAGGATATTGGAATTTTCGTCTGAGAAGTTGCAGAATTATCGATTATAGAAGAAGTAAAAACAGCGTCAATTTGAGGGGACTATTCTGGTATGGTATAGAGATACGACCTCTGACAATGAAAAAGACCCAGTTCGAGGTTTTACCGGATGAGTGTTGTTATACCGAGGTAGATTAGGGATGTCCGACGTCGTAAGGCTGCAACGGCCAATTCTGAGCGGAGCGCATAATGTTTGGTATTCTGTTTATCCTGAATCCACTAGAAGGTACCATGACCTCGGACGTCTATATTAATGGAATGACATGAAACAGGACGTCGCAAGGCTCGTTGCCCAGTGTCCGAATTGTCAGCAAGTCAAAATTGAGCATCAGAAACCGGGCAGATTGTTTCAGGGAATGGAAATTCTGATTTGGAAGTGGGAGATAATTAATATGGATCTCATTACGGATTTGCATCACACTCCGCGGAAGTATGATTTCCAGATGGGATATGGTTAATAGGCTGACAAAATCAGTCCAATTTCTTCCCGTCGGAACCACCTACTCAGCTGAGAATTATGTCGGACTATATGTATTAAAGGCATAGTGAGACTCCACGGAGTTCCTATATCTATCGTCTCTGACAAAGGTACTCAGTTTATGACTAATTTCTGGAGATTTGTTTTCAGGAAGGATTAGGGACTCAGATAAGTCTGAGCACAGTATTCCACCCTCAGAGCGACAGACAGGCCGAGCACACTATACAGACGCGAGAAGATATACTGCGGACCTGTATTATTGATTTCGTTGGTAGCTGGGATGATTGTCCACCATTGATCGAGTTTGCTTATAATAACAGCTACTATTATAGCATCCAGATGGCCCCTATGAGGCTTTGTATGGCAGAAAATTCAGGTCACTGATCGGCTAGTTCGATACCGGTGGAGCAGAATTAATCGGTCCAGATATGACCCAGCAGGCCGTTGATAAAGTGAAACCTATCCGAGGGAGATAATTTGCAACTTAGAGTCGGCAGAAATCGTGTGCTGATATACGACGTCGACCCTTGGAATTTCAACTTAGTGATTGGGTGTTTTTGGAAGTATCAACTATGAAAGGTGTAATGTGATTCGGCAAAAAGAGTAAGCTCAGTCCGCAATATATCGGACTTTATCATATTATTTAAAGGATTGAGAATGTCACTTACGGGCGAGATCTACCATTTGATCTGGAAATGGTACATCCGGCATTTCATGTATCCATGTTCCGTAAATGTGTTGGTGATCCCTTCAGATCATTTCCAGTGAACATATTCAAGTGACGGAAGAATTGTCTGATGAAGAACAATCTGTAATTATTCCGAATCGCCAGGCGCAAAGATTACGCCCTAAAGATATACCCATGTTAAGGTCTTATGGTAAAAAGCAATGACCTTGGAAAGAGAGGACGGAATGAAAAAAAAAAAAAAAAAAGAGGTGTCCTCGCCTATTTCTTATGCCCAGAGGTAATCTAAATTCCTTACTTGATTATATTCTGGGACGAATGTGTATCAATTGTGCGGGCGAAGTACTTACAGACCCTATAAGACTAATCTAACATTCGAGGACGAATGTTCTAAAGGGGGGGAGGATGTTATATCCCGTATTTTTGCGTATTCGGGAAAATTTGAAATAATTTTGATTTGTAAGGAATAAGGTCATTTGGTGATTCAAACTAGTATATGTGTGTGTTGTTCATGAAAAATATTGATGTGGAAGTGCGGAGGAAGGCCAAGGGCAAAATTGGAATTTTGAAAATTAGTTTTGGGAATTACAAAACGAGAATTATCACTAATTGGGCTCAAAATAAAAGATGAAAATTGAGGCCCAAAATGAGGTGGGTGGCCGGCCAAGCACCATGGCCCAACCCCTCATTTTAATTAATTTTCCATGTGCCATAATTCACATAAGTATAATATATATATATATATATATATATATATATATATATGGTCCTTATCCCTTAGAAGCTTCATGATATTAACAAGGAGCAAAACAAGAACAATAAGAGCTAAGCAAAGGGGCCATTCGGCCATAGCTCCAAGAAATCACCATCAAAAATCTTCCTCCAAAAATTTGTATCTTGTGATTTTCCTACTAAATTGAGTGTCCTCTACAACATGGTGCAATTGTTTAGGAGAATAGAGCACTAGTTCCTTCAAAATGACAACATGTTTGGGTGAAGATGATTGGAGAAAAAGGTAAGAATTTATTCCATGTTATTGTGTTATGAAGGTTTGTTTGTGTTATAGTATATGGAAATGAGTAGAATTCATGAAAAAATGGAAGTTTGCAAAGTGGGTGTGGAATATAGAATGTGGCCGTGTGTATATATACATTGTATGCTTATGGTGGATTGAATTTATGTTGTATTCTAGTTGTGTGTAGGATGGAATTCATATTAAGAATGAAAGTGGAATGAATTTGATGGAAGATGGAAAAATTAAATGTTGGCCGTGTGGTATTTGAAGTTGGAATGAGAATGAATTAATTTGGTTTAACATGTTAGTTGTGTTATTGTGATGCTTGCAATGTAAATGAAGATGAAATGATATAAGTTTGCATTGAAATGGAATGTAGAAGTTTATGTCGTTTTAGTATGATTTTATGACATTATGAAAATGGAGTTGTTAAGGTGCAAATTATGATAATTGTTGATGAGTTTGGGATATGGAAGCGTGTTAGGAATAAGTATGTTAAAGATTAGAAGTTTTAAACGAATTATGGTTTTGGTGGAACTTTTATACACTTTATGGAATAATGTGAAATGGTTCCGAATCGTATGTAAATGGTCTTAAGTTAGTTAATGAATATGGAAATGTTGATATTAGTTTGAAATTATTAAGTTGCAATGGAAGTTGTTGGACTATGTGGAAAGGAAGACTAGTTATGTTATAATGTATTTTATGATGATTGTTGATGTTGTTGGTATTGTTGTGTTGCTGTTGTTGATGTTTTGGGCCGAGTTGAATTCTCGGGGGTGTTATATGTATAGGGGAAGTGCTGCCGAAATTTCGGTAGACAAATGCATAGTTAAATGAATTCTTGGAGTCTTGAAATTTTTAATTGGTAACTTTGACCATTTGCAGATTCTGAGCGAAACGGGATTTGAGTTTTGACGAGCGTAAGACGCACGAAAGGTATGTAAGGCTGCCCCATTCCTTCTTTTGGCATGTCCTAGGTATGCTAGGTCGATATCGGAGCCCTGGGGGCAATTCTGTTCTTGGAAATCCGAATTGGAAATTGGGTACTATTCATCCAATTCAATTGAAGCATAAAACTCTCATTTGTGTTAGAAAGTGATCTAATGCCCGAAATTTTTGTAAATGTATTCGAATCGCTTCGGAACCTTCATGTATGATTCCATAGACCCCAAATGTCCGTGATTCATGTCCGCCACCTCGACTTGACCCGAGGTGGGCCCGCTAACCCCGAGACTCTTCTGTTTATTCTATTAGTCTCATTTTTGTATAATGTCGGCAAAGGACTTTTGTTTATGAATTTGGATATCGTAAAATAATGTTTGGATCGCCACGAAATCCTAAACTATATTTTGAACCATAGTTACCATTTTGGAAATATTTTTGTGAAATGAACCCCGCTTCGATTAATTGTTCGAACTATTTTGACTAATGAGTCAACATATGATTTTATCAAGTTTGCAAAAGTATTTTGATATATAAATTGCATTGTCTGCTCAAGACTCCGCTCGTGCCCTTATTATGACTTCGTTCACCGGTTCCCGGGCCGGTTATGATTCGTGCGCCCTATGATTAATTCAGCTGTATGCTGTGTTACGGTTCCCGAGACCTCGCCATAGGGCCGGGTTCCGTTTGGAGTTATGCTGTGATATGGCTGGCGATATGCTATGATGATATGTGTGTTCGGGGATGTACGGAGATTTGAACCTTCTGGTGTTATGCTGTGTGTGGCACCAGCGTCGGAGTGGTGACCACGTTCCTGAGCTTTGCATGATTTTATCTGCATTATGTATATATATGTTTTGGTACAGATTTTGATATACTGGTCAGTATTCCCCTTTTGTATCCGGTTTGTTTTTCAGTTGTGATTTACATTTCTGTACTCTATGCTTTACATACTCAGTACATCTTTCGTACTGACCCCCTTTCTTCGGGGGCTGCGTTTCATGCCCGCAGGTATAGAGATCAGTGATCTGCCAGTGTAGGCCACACGTTCTGCTATTACAGAGTGCTCCTTTGATCCGGAGCCCATATGTCGGTATAAATCTTTTGTGATGTATATGTATCGGTATATTTGACTATTTGGGGTACGGCGGGGCCCTGTCCCGTCATATGTCTTCGTTTTGTATTTGTAGAGGCCTTTAGTCATGTTTGTGGGTCGAGGGTCCAATATGTGTCTGTTTGATTACGATTTGTGTCTTAATGCGGTCCGTCTGTTATGGTGGCCAAAATGGCCCTTATGTTTATATTTGTACATATGATCGGCGATATGCATTCCGCCGCTTCTATTTGTTCCGATATGATATTTTGGTATGCGACCGCTTAAGACAAGTTTTGTTTTAAATTATGTTTAAAATAACTATTATGAAATCTGAGTTAAGTTTTGATTTGACGATTTGGCTCGTATGTCCGTTTGGGGTGCCCAAGTAGGGCGCCAGTCGCGGCCCACGGGGATGGGTCGTGACATATAATTTCATCCCGTCAAGCACAATCGACGGTACAAACGACGGAGCCTTTAACAGATCGACGGAGCGTCGATCTACTCCGTCGAATGGTCTTTGTGCTAGGTCAATTCTATGGTACAAACGACGGAGCGTCAAACAGATCGACGGAGCTTCGATCTGCTCCGTCAAAGTCATGAAATTTCCAGTGAGCAAGTTTCTCTTCCTTACTTTCTACGGTGCAAAGGACGGAACGTCAAACAGATTGACTATACAAAGGACGACCGTCAAATCTCCTTTTCGTGAAACTGCAGTGAATTTTTATTTTTACCATCTCCTCTTGGGTCTTTAGCCTAAAGTCATGCACATAACTCAACATATAAGGTTCCAAAAGACTCATACAATGCTTTCACACTCTATACGGATTTACAGGATGTTACATTATCCCCAACTTAAGATTCATTCGTCCTCGAATGAGAATAATAGTCTAGAAAAGAATTCACTAAACCACAAGTTGCTTCGAACAAACACAACAATTCATCCATGAGTAATTTAAAACGCTAGCTCATACCTTCCATACCTGCCATAGGGAACAAGTGGGGATATCTCTTCTTCATGTCCTCCTCTGCTTCCCAAGTAGCTTCCTCAGTATTATGGTTTCACCACAACACTTTAACCGATGCCACATCCTTCGTCCTCAACCTTCTAACTTGACGATCTAGAATTTGAACCAGTTTTTCTTCATAGGCTAACCCTTCATTAATTTCAATCTCTTCATGGTTCAACACATGGGAAGGATCAGGTTTGTGTAACCTCAACATCGAAATGTGAAACACAGGGTGCACCATGGCCATGTCGGATGGCAACTTCAATTCATAAGCCACCATCCCAATTTTCCTAACAATCTCGTAAGGGCCAATGAAACGGGGACTAACTTTCCCCTTTTTACCAAACCGCATTATTCCCTTCATCGGCGACACTTTCAAGACCACCTTGTCACCGACAGAAAGCTCTAGCTCACGCCACCTCATATCGGTATAGGACTTCTGTCGACTCTGAGCTATCTTGAGTCGTTGCACAATAAGATTAACCTTCTCAATTGCTTCATGAACTGAATCCGGACCCAACAACTCCACTTCAGTTGGTTCAAACTAACCAATTGGAGACCGACAATGCCTCTCATAAAGAGCCTCATAAGGAGCCATCTGAATACTCGCTTGATAGTTATTGTTGTAAGCGAATTCCACCAGAGGTAGGTGTTCATCCCAACTTCCTCCAAAATCGATTGCACAAGCTCGTAGCATATCTTCCAAAGTCTGAATAGTTCTCTCCGCCTGCCTGTCAATTTGAGGATGAAAGGCAGTGCTCAATTTCACTCTAGTTCCCAACCCTTACTGAAAGGATGTCTAAAAATGAGCAGTAAATTGCATACCTCTGTCAGATATAATCGATGTCGGAACACCATGCAATCTAACTATCTCTTTTAGATATAACTTGGCGTACTCCACTACGGCATATGATGTCTTCACAGGAAGAAAATGGGCAGACTTTGTGAGTCTATCCACGATAACCCAAATCGAGTCAAACTTGGCCTTTGTGCGGGGTAACCCCACAACGAAATCCATATTGATCTCCTCCCACTTCCACTGCAGAATCTCGATATTCTGAGCCAGGCCTCCAGGCCTTTGATGTTCAGCCTTCACCTGTTGACAGTTTAAACACTTAGCCACAAAGTTAGAAATATCAACCTTCATGCTTTTCCACCAATAGTGTTGTTTCAAATCCTTATACATTTTGGTGGATCCCGGATGAACCGAATACTTGGAACTATGAGCTTCCATCATTAATTCTTGTCGAAGACCATCAACATCAGGAACACACAATCGTCCTTGCAACCGCAAAACACTATCACCAGTACCAATAGTAGATGAAGTGTACTCACCCCTTTCCACTCCATCTCTCAGCTTTGCCAAAAGTTCATCATCATATTGCTTGAATTTTATCCTTTCCACCATGTCAGACCGTGATGCGTGATTCCTACTAACTCTCCATCTTTGGTTTCATCAAGTCTGACCCCAAGACTAGCAAGTCTTCGAATTTTCTTCCCCATGGGCATGTCATGTGCACGCAAATAAGCCAACGTGCCCATAAATTTTCTACTCAAAGCATCAGCAACCACGTTAGCCTTACCAGGATGATACAAGATATTCAATTCGTAATCTTCAACAACTCCAACCACCTCTTCTGCCTGAGGTTCAACTCTTTCTTCTTGAAGATATATTGCAGACTCTTATGATCAGTAAAAACATCAAAATGCTCACCATACAGATAATCACGCCAAAATTTCAAAGAAAATACCACAACAGCCAACTCTAAGTCATGAGTCAGATAGTTCTTCTCATGCTTCTTCAACTGACGCGAAGCATAAGCAATCACCTTACCGTTCTGCATCAATACACAACCCAAACCAATTCTAGAAGCATCACAATACACCACATATCCACTAGACCCAGAAGGTAAAGTTAAAATAGGAGCCGAAGTCAACCTTGTCTTACGCTCTTGGAAACTCTTTTCACAAGCTTCGGACCACTGAAACTTAGCAGTCTTCTGTGTCAATTTAGTCAATTGTGAGGCTATGGACGAAAAACCTTCCACAAAATTTTTGTAATAATTTGCCAAATCCAAGAAACTACGAATTTCCGTCGCACTAGTTGGCCTAGGCTAATCCTTAACTGCTGAAATTTTCTGAGGGTCTACTTTAATGCCGTCACCATGTGACCCAAGAAAGACGCAGACTCAAGCCAGAACTCACACTTAGAGAATTTTGCATAAAGCTCATTCTCCTCGTGTGTTGTCAAATTTATCCTCAAATGATTAGCATGATCCTCACGATTCTTAGAGTACACCAAGATGTCATCAATAAACACAATAATGAAACGGTCTAGATAAGGCTTAAACACCCGGTTCATCAAATCCATGAATGCAGCAGGCGCATTAGTCAACCCAAGGGACATCATTAGAAACTCAAAGTGCCCATAACGAGTACGGAAAGCAGTTTTCGAGATATCCTTCAACTTTATCTTCAATTGGTGATACCCCGACCTCAGGTCAATCTTTGAAAAGAACTTAGCACCCTGAAGTCGGTCAAATAGATCATCTATCCTAGGAAAAGGATATTTATTCTTAATGGTCACCTTATTAAGTTGACGGTAATCAGCACACATCCTAAGGGAACCATCTTTCTTTCTAACAAACAAGTCTGGAGCACCCCAAGGAGAGGAACTTGGTCGGATGAAATGTTTATCAAACAAGTCCTTCAACTAATCCTTTAACTCCCTTAGTTATGTTGGAGCCATACGATAAGGTGGAATAGAAATAGGTTGCGTGTCGGGAATAACATCAATCCCAAAATCAATAACCCTATCAGGAGGGATATCTTCGGGAAACACTTTGGGATAATCACTAACTATGGGAACAGATGCAAATTCAGGTACTATGGATTTTGTATCATTAACAACAACCAAATGGTAAATACACCTCTTAGCAATTATCTTATGAGCCTTAAGATAAGAAATAAATCTACCCCTTGGCTTAGCGATTTCACCCTCCCACACGATAACAGGCTCATTGGGAAAGGCGAAACGAACTAACTTATGGTGACAATCCACATTAGCATAACACGCAGACAACCAGTCCATCCCCATAATTACATCAAAATCCACCATCTCAAGTTCATACAAATCAGCCACGGTCTCACGTCCCTTAATCATAACAACACAATTTCTATACACTCTAGAAGCAATAACAGGAACACCAGAAGGTGTATCAATAGCAAAAGGTTCCAACAAAGGCTCAGGTTTCATACCCATATCAAGAGCAAAATAAGGAGTCACATAGGATAAATTTGAACCCGGATCAATCAATGAGTAAGCATCATGAGAACATATGGTAAGGATACCTGTAACCACAGCGTCAGAAGCCTCAGCTGCCTCCCTACGAGTCAGCCCATAAAGTCGAGTTGTCCCTCCACCAGAAGTATTAGCAACTTCCTTTCTTTTACCGTTGTTACGAGCATTCTGATTATTATTGTTAGCATTACCAGCAGACGGATTTCTAGCAGATGCAGAAGCAGGCGAATCATTCTTTTGGCTATTCATAGCAGCCATCTCACGTAGCCACTTTCTGCATTCCCTCTTGATGTGGCCTCTAATCCCACAATGATGACATATACGCTCTTCCCACACTGGCGGACGACTACTTCCCTGCGAAAACTTACTATTATTATTATTATTATTATTATTATTATTATTATTATTATTATTATTATTATTATTATTGTTATTGTTGTTGTTGTTGTTGTTGTTATTATTATTATTATTATTATTATTATTATTATTGTTGTTATTATTATTATTATTATTATTGTTGTTGTTGTTGTTGTTGTTGTTATTATTATTGTTATTATTATTATTATTATTATTATTGTTGTTGTTGTTGTTGTTGTTGTTGTTGTTGTTGTTGTTATTATTATTATTATTATTATTATTATTATTATTATTATTATTATTATTATTATTATTATTGTTATTATTATTATTGTTATTATTATTGTTATTATTATTGTTATTATTGTTATTATTCTTTTTATTATTATTGTTATTATTATTATTGTTATTATTGTTATTGTTATTATTGCTATTATTGTTATTATTGTTGTTGTTATTGTTATTATTCTTATTGTTATTATTGTTATTATTGTTATTGTTGTTATTGTTATTATTGTTATTATTATTATTATTATTATTATTATTATTATTATTATTATTATTATTATTATTATTATTATTATTCTGGCCTCGCCTACCAGAAGGCACACTAGCATGGGAATAAGCGTCAGACTGAGCAGGTGCAGAATACCCTTTACTCTGCCCTCTCTTATAATTATTACCACTAAAACCACCCGCCGATCGGGCCTTCTTGTTCTGATCTCGATCCACCCTCTCCTCATTTTTCCAACTCTCTTGTTGCTCAACAAACCCAACCAGAAATGAGAAAGTGCAAGTAGGAGACATAGCCACAACAGCACATGCAGACTTGATACGTGGTACTAAGCCTTGCACAAAACGAGTCAACTTATGCTTTTCAGTCGGAATCATGTATAAAGCATACTTTGACAGACGGGTGAACTCCAAACTATACTCACGAACCGACTTGTTACCCTGTTCTAGCTTTTCAAACTTCGTAGCCATAGCAAATCTCTCCTCATCAGACAGAAACCTTTCCATGAACGCCTCTTCGAATTCAGCCCATGTCTGAGCTAAAGCAGCGCCACCCCTCTCAGACTCCCATATCTCAAACCATGCGTGAGTAATATCCTTCAACTGATAAGAAGCAAGCCTCACAGCTTTGGAATCCTAGGCATCCATTGCCCTCAATGCCTTGAAGGTCTCATCTAAAAAGTGTTGGGGGTCATCCACCTCTCGTGACCCAAAGAACTCTGGTGACTTCAAGTCGAGGAATTGCTTAAGTCTGCCTCCACCATGAGGTCCCACACCTCTACGCTACTGCTGAGCCGCAACCAATGCAGTTAACATTTGAATAGCAGTTTGCATAGTGCCAATCTCAGGCACACCCGCAACAGGAACAGCAGGAGCAGGCGGTGCTGGGGGTGGTGCTTGATTTCCAGCATTATTTCCATTAACAGAATTCGTGCCCCCAAGATTTCGGTTAGCTCGCACGGGTTGTGCTCGGTTACCGTATTTGGATCGCGTCAGAGCCATTTCGGCAAGGCACAAATTAACGAGCCAATTAGAACGATCCTAAAAGGACTTGAAGCTCTACAGCACAGTCTAGAATCAATAAGAATAGGAAACACCTATAAATGTCCTGGGAGTTTCTCGGTCATACTGGTGATTAGGCTGCACAAGGAAAACTCCACTAGACACAGCTCCACAGACAAAGACAACTCCTAGGACATATCTAAACCTAGGCTCTGATACTAAGCTTGTCACGCCCTAAAACCTACCCTAGACGTGACCGGCATCCGACGTCATGAACAACATCGGAAGAACCTAAACGATGCAATAATAACACTTGAACCCGCCAGGTTCAACATTCGTCTCCAACAATTTATAAAATAAATGTAAAAGATCATGAATATATGAATTAAATCAACGGAAGTCTTTAGTAATCAATACTTAGTCAAACGTAACAACGTGCCCGAGAGTTATTCAATAACTCAACAACTACCCAGAAGAATGTATACTATGGAGCTTCTAAGAATAAGGAATAAATGTCTAACTCATCGGGGCGCAGCCCGGAAACTAATATAAATAAATGGGGTGTCTCACGAACAAGCATATAGGATCACCAAAATCAGCAGCACCAGCAAGTTCTCCTAAATGTTCTGAATGTCACGAACCTGCTCTTGTTCGTTACCTAACATACCATAAAAAACAACAATGGTATGCCTGAGTAATTTGTACTCAGTGAGTGCCTCGGGGACAATAGGTAATAAGAAAATAGAGTACAATAATACGTAAAGAAATCAGCCCTGAAATTTATGTAAAACCAATTTAAGAACCGTTATTCAGTTTGTGTATCTCAATAAGAATTATCAAAATCGATTATGAGGCCTCTTGTCAAGATACAGCTTCAAGTGTGCCTTTCAATTCATCATAATTTACAACCACAATTCCATGAGAAAATAAGAATATCACACATGCCAATACATGCCCAAGAATCAAGCACATCGAAGGGGTGACCGTAGAGGTTTTCTTGTCACATCGCACCACACCGGGATATAAAATTCAACGGTGGCTATCCTTCTTCCGGAATAGCTAGGCATAATCACACCCCAGGTAGCAAACACGGAAGTGGCCATTCTTCCTCCCGAATGGCTAGGCATTATCACACTAGGATCCATAGTGGCTATCCTTCCTCCCGAGTAGCTAGGCCAAACACAACAATCAAATTCATAGCATGGAAGCTGAATTATAGCATAGAAGCTAAATCACAATTATCTCAATGTAGTCACACCATCCATTAGCATTAAGTTTGAAAATGTTTTCACTTCTTTAAACAAGGTTCAATTGTCATAGTTTCTCATGAAAACCTCATTACCGACCATTAACCCTTATCATTGATCATCTTTTATAGAGGAAAAACGGTTGGGATCACATATACATGTATAGGGTATAGTACAATTAAGGTATAATGTGGGCTTGTCCCCTCACACACACCAACCATGATAAAAACATGAATTAGGGTTTAAAAATATGAGAAATTCTCTTTTCTATTCAATAAAGAACTTTTGAAAAGAAGTCATGCAATCCAAAATAAGATTTTCAAAAGAGTCATACGTCAAGGAAGGTTTTTTTTTTTTTTTTTAAAAAAGAAGAGAGACATACCTTAGTATGTTAAACAAAGTTTAACAATTCACTTTTCTAGTGAAGAACACCCAAACCCTAGCTTGAATCACTTTAGGAAGAATTATGTTGCAAACCCTAGTTTTAGTCACAAGAATCATGTTAAGATTCATGGGTTTGATGTTAGGATTGATAATCAATGACTAAGATGTTCTTACCTTAGTGTTGGAGCCCTAGAGATATATTTTCGTCCTTAGGGTTCTTGAGAATGAAAATAATGGAAGAAAAACTAAAATTTTGCAATTTATATAATTTCAACCCGTCAGGCACAATCGACGGTATAAACAACGGAGCGTCGATCTGCTCCGTCGAATGGTCTTTGTGCTAGGTCAATTCTACGGTACAAATGACGGAGCGTCGAACAGATCGACGGAGCATCGATTTGCTCCGACAATGTCATGAAATTTCTAGTGAGCAACTTTCTCTTCCTTACTTTCTACGGTGCAAAGGACGGAGCGTCGAACAGATCGACGGTACAAAGGATGACCTTCAAACCTCCTTTTCGTGAAACTTGTTATACCCCATTTTAACCGGGTCAAAAGCGGAGTACAACATATTGGTGATTCCTAATTATTTAATTTAAGGAGTCGCCACCTAATTATTTTAACGGTGAATTAGGACACCTATTTTAACTAGGTAAGGGCTAAAAATTTAACTCCGATTAGTAGTCTACTTAGCTTAATGATTCTAGGTAAGGGTTCTTAGTTATCCTAAAGGGAAGGGGTAAGGCATCCTTTAAAATCCGCTTAAATACGATTAACCGGTCAAACTTAGATTAGTTAATTAAGACTAAAAAATACAAATATAGCAATTTTAAATATTTAAGAAAATAGCTTGTAAATATTATCAAGATTACAAATGGGAAATATAGAATGCTATTTAAATTAAATAAGATAATAATTTGCAGAAAAGACTTTAGTTATAAGTTAAACTAAGGAAAGCGTGGGATTGTGCAACGTTTTATAAATATTCGAAATAACTCAATGGCTAGGTATCAATTGATTTTAGCGGCTTAGAAATATAGACAAGATAAATAAATAGCTAATGTAAATTTTTTTTAAAATAACTTTATAAGCAGACTCTTTTCTTTGGTTAAATTAGGCACTTGGCGAAAATGAAGGCTTCGAAACATTGAAAACTTATTTTTTTTTTCAAAGATGCACTAAAATACTTCGTGAAATGAATTAAAATATTTCCATTATTATACCGAAATAACATCCCAATTAGCTTATCCGATATTAAGCTCCCTTAGAGTCATAAAATGAATTAAAATATTTTCGTTACTATACCGAAATAACGTCCCAATTAGCCCCACTAATTAGGTGTTCTAAGGTAGTCAAACAATCACACATAAGAAACACAAAATTAACTAAGCAAAGCATATGATATGCGTTAAAATATAGTAGCCTTTCTCACCCTCTCCCTCTTTCTCTTGCTTCTGCTCGGATCATTTTCGAGGGGAGAAAGAGAGACCCGAATAGAAAGATTTCATCTCGATCGTCACTGGAATTTATTTCGGACGAGTTCATGAAAACTAGAGACACAAAGTGGAGCAGTGAAGTCGTTTTGATCTAGCTATGAGATTGAGTCTCATTTGAGACTCCTCGCAGCTCCGGGCGTCATGCAAAGAAAAAGAAAGGAAAATAAAAGAATTAGAACAGCGACATGATTTTATGATCGACAACCAACATAATAGAGCAGTTTCAATATTCAAGACAAACAAATGACTTTTGCAGGGTAAACAGAGTTCAAATAGGACAACTTATCAAAGTAGTAGGATCATTTTCAGTTCTCGGAGAAGACTTGTTATCACTTGAAATTTCTTATATAAATTCAAGCAAACAGGTTCAGTTTTCACGTAAGAGAAGGTACATGGTCAACTGGGGGCTTCAAAGTTCACATACACAGATTAATACCAGTAAGATAGGAGGAAAACATAACTAGTCCATTACTAGAATCCCTTAACAGAATGGTGAGAAAAGAAGGGAAATGGGAAAGGCATTACTGAAAACTAACAATCATTTGTTCACATGAGAAATGAACCAGTTAAAGACTGATTTGGTACACAATCATACCTAGGAAAAGGGAAGAATTATATTTTTTCTCAAAATTGTAACTTGAAAGAACAGAGTCATACAACAGGCCTCTAAAGTCTTGAGTCAAGAACTTAGCAATTGACATAATCAACTTAATCTTGCCACTAAACTGGACTGATAGTTGACCACTACTTAAGAAGATAAAGGAAGCATGATCGCAGAATCTTTTTGAATTCGAATAAAATTGGAAAGCTAATATTCAGCTACTTGCACATTGTGCATCTACTGTACAGGATTGTAACTCACGTAAAAATGAAGAGCTTTAATGCATCATCTAAAGGGTGAGTAGATTGCTCATGAACTTGATTAACAAAATTGATTTAGACATTTAGACAAGCCTATTTTGCAAAAGGGAGTGGGAAACAACAAAATAAAATGTAAGCCCCCTTAACTGAACATTATACTAGATTGTCAAAAATAGTTCTTCATTTAAACAAGTCAATAAATCGGTTGGTTGCATCTTAAAATTACCAAGATCATACTATGAAAGTGAAGCCAACTTTCTTGATTTGCCTAAATCATAATTCTTAGGAGAAACCATCATTTCAAATAAAGCGTCACAAATGAATTTACCAATCAGTTTGTCAAAGAAGGGAAAAGAAACACTCAACATTACATGATAGTAACAAATTGCAGTTAGTTTGAAAGAGAAAAGAGATTCATTTTTAGATACAACTGAAACAATAGATATTTTAGACAAGAAACGTTTTAGCTAAACAAAATCTTAGTCAGCTGCTGTTTTGAAACAACTGAGTGGTTGCTAATACTCAAGTTGATACAGGGAAATGTTATTTAATCCAAACTACTATTATAATGGAGGAATACTGTTGACAAGCTGAAATACTCCACAAAAATTTAAAGGACTGGCTTAAATAGGATATGAAACTGGCTAACCATTTCAAAAAAATATACTCAGACCAAACGAGCTACTGATTTTTGGGCTAACTGAAGTGAAATTAAACTAAGCAAGAATCATTCATATAATCAACAGAAAATAAGAGTGTAAGGGATGCTAATGAGACAGCTACTTAACCAAGGACAAGGAGAAGGATCGGAGTGTTGTTGAACATTTGATCCTCTAACTTGAACTTAAAGCATTGAAGAAATAGGACTAGTTATAACTTAACTAAATCTTGAAACACACAAATGAACTCAAAACATAACTAAGAACTCATTAGGAAGAGCTTGTAAATAAACAAACCAGCAGTTTCACGCTTTAGTTCTACATTGAGAAGAACTTAAAGGAAGACTACATTATTAGAACTCAGATAACACACAAACCAGCAATGTAACACAGCAGATTGAAACTAACTAGTCTAATTGCGGAGTTCAAACATACATAACTAAAAATAAAACTAAGGTAAGGGAGGAAAATTACCTTTCTTGGGTGCAGTGAACTGGGGCTTTTAGGTCACCGATCTAAGCTCAAACTTCGACCACTTTGAACTCGGAAAATCCTTTGAATCCAGAAAGTTTTGACAGAGAACAGAACTACGTTTTTTTTAGTAAAGTTTTGTTTCGATGGTAATTTAGAGTGAGGGGGTGACGACTTCGAAAAAACTCTCTCCTCAAATGGATGCAAAAACGAATATTTATAACTGCGAGCTAGGGTTTTTGAGATGTTTTTGGGCGGGATTCTCAAATTAAGGGTTTAAACCGAGTCCACTGGAATCGTTCAAATCTGAACGTTGAAATTTTGAACATTTTGCCCAAAATGTTGAGACCCTCACTGGAAAGGAGAGAGAGGCGTCTGAAAAGCACTCATTTTTGCACAAAAAATGGCAAAAACGAAGGTCCCTTTCGGCTGAGGGAGCTTGGAAATTCTCTGAAAGAGGAAATGAGGGACAGAGGTGAAGAGACACCTGATGTTTGCAGAAGAAAGAGATGAAAATTTGCACCAAAATGGCATGACATCTCTGTCCATGGCTAAAGATGGGGGAAGGGTTATCTGAAAATGGAGAAAGGAGAGAAAGGAGGGAGGCGCGTCTGATATTGGGTGTTAGGTTTGGGAAGATGAATGAAGGATATG
Organism: Lycium barbarum; assembly: GCF_019175385.1. NCBI lineage: Eukaryota > Viridiplantae > Streptophyta > Magnoliopsida > Solanales > Solanaceae > Lycium > Lycium barbarum. Next base: position 82,002,598 of record NC_083341.1, read on the forward strand.
GGCCGAATTAGCTTAAAGGGGTAGTCGGCTGGTCTCACACGAATTGGGCTGGTCCGAAAAATATTTGTGGTTGATTGGGTTCGGATTTGGGGCTCTCCATTAGGCTGATGCGAGGCCTTTTTGGGCAGAAAAATATTTCTTCTTATACTGCTTTGGGCTTCTAAATTTAAATAAAAGACCTTCTTCAATTAATTATATATTAACGTGTGCCAAAATATTACTTACTATAAAATATATTTATTACTACTCAAATAAAATTATACGATATCGTGATAGCCGTGAGATAATATTTTAAAGATTAACAGTAAGTAAATGCTATTGTTTAATTGCATAAAAATGAGTGCGATGCGTAAGATGTTAAAAGCGATCATGGCGATTGCAATAGTAATAATAATAATAATAATAATAATAATAATAATAATAATAATAATAATAATAATAATAATAATAATAATAATATTAATAATAATAATGATAATAGTAGTAGTAATAACGGTAATAAAAAATGATAATAGCTAATGACTATAGTAGGATAATGAAACGATGATATTAATAAAAGTTGATAATTGTAGTAAATTATAAATAATTATTTCTTAAGTTGCTAAAAATATTAGAAGCGTAAATAAATATTTTGGAAGAAAGGCGGGACAAAATTGGGTGTCAACAAAACTGCAGTGAATTTTCATTTTGACCATCTCCTCTTGGGTTTTTAGCCTAAAGTCATGCACGTAGCCCAACATATAAGGTTTCAAAGGACTCATACAATGCTTTCACACTCTATACGAATTTACGGGATGTTACAATTTTAGAGTCCTTCTAGAAGTATGGCGATTAGGGCGTCCATAGACTCGTTGCTAATATGAGATGCTTATTTGATTAGACCTTGTTTCATTCGGATGTGTTCCAAAGAGGGAAGAAGCTCGAGATGGATGGTTCATGGCTCTTGTTCGGCTTCGAGGTAGGTTACGGCTTACCTGAGTTTAGACTTCGATTAGGGACACGTATATAGATAATAGTTGGTGACGGAGAAAGCATGATTAGGCCTTCGGGCATGGTGAGGAGGTGAATTCCAATTAGGTTGGTATTGTCAGCTGTTATATGGGCTTGTTGCCATATTTGCTTGTGATTGTGACTAGGGTTAAGGTGGATTATTTTCCTGAGACTACGTTGTACCTCATGTGTAGAGAAGGAAATCTAGTGGATATGTTGTGGCATTGATTAGTCGTTTCTCTGTGATTTCTTACTCACTTTAGGACTAGAGGAGGATTGTATTTAATGATGTCATGTTGAAGTTGACATTCATGACATGCATTACTGGATTCATAACCTAAGTTATTGTGAATTGACATATTGATTGCATTGGTTTCCAGACATTTGGGCATATGGTTTCTAGTTGTAACATCCCGTAAATTCGAGTTAGGTGTGAACGTGAAATAATTGGGGTTTAGATGTCATTTTAGCTATGTGAATCCATTCAGGGTGAATTCGGGTGATAAATAGTCGTTTTGAAGTCAAACCAAAAAGTGAAGTTTTAAGGGCTTCTAAATTCGTCTAAGTCTGGAGGACCTCTTACTATTTCCCATTTTTTGGATAGTTGCGTTGAGAATCTGAGAAAACTCAAAACATGAAAGTTGTAGGTCGTTGAAATACCGCGCCGTAGCGGTCCCGCTATGGCGGCCCACTACCCGCTATGGCGGGCTTCCCCTAAACCCAATTCACCGCGGTGGCGGTCAACACTTCGTTATGGCGCTCCTGCGCCCACCACGGTGGTCACACCAGAACCATAAACTTTTGATTTTGCACCAAGTTTTCCCAAAATCCTGACATCACTCCGAGGCCCTACATACACAGACCAGATATGCACACATAGGTAAAAAAAACACTCTACGAACTCACCCATGGCCTGGAAATTCCCAACAGAGGTCGAATTTACTAAGTTAACCCCCAAATGAAATAAAATAAGTTTTCAAACAAGGGCACAAAATACAATCAAGCATCTCGGAAACCGAACCATCCACCCCGCCAAGTCATAATTGACCCTCCGTACCTCACGGAATCGACAGAAATTCGAAAAAGATCCGTTTACCCAAAAGTCAACTATTAGTCAAATTTCTTCACTTAAGGATTCTAACTCCTTAAGTTTTCACTAGACTCGCTCCTAATCTTTGAAACAGATCAACAGGGGTAAAATGATCAAAACGCAAACAAAAACTGCTATTATCCCTAACTTAAATCATATTTTAACAAACTACGTAATAAACCAAAAACTATTCACAGGAGGTTGTCTCTCAAGATTCACCAACAAGTCCAACAAAACAAGAAACCTACCAGCTACCTTTTTACACCTCCCTATTTACTTTCTTCCTAAAGGATTAGGGATTTCAAGGGTTCAGTTCAATTTTGTGAATTACGAACCGGTTTATCGGTTCTCGGTTTGTAAATACGCTAAACCAAAGTCAAACCGATAAGACATTCGTTATCGATCTTCGTTTATCAGTTCTCGGTCCTTAAAGTTTGATTTTCGGTTTAACCAATAAGAAAATGCTCCGCTATTTTTTTTGCTTTCACTTGTTTTCATTTATTCATATATACATTGGCTTCATGCATAAAGTCTACAAAAATACAAGACAAAAACTATAAAATGCATTGTAGCAATCTTTCAAGAATAAAACAAGGACAGTTCTTAGTTCATAAACAAGGCCAACTATTTCAGAAGGAAAACGCCAGCAACAAGACAAACTATAAAAGATCCAAAACTGAGAGAACTAGCAAGCCCTAGTTTCATTTGAAAAGTGAGGGAGAGAGGCAGAGAGGCAGTGAGGCATCGCAAGCCGTAGTTCGTATGAGAATTGAGAGAATATTAATTAGAATAAGCGTGCCTGCGGTAAGTAATTTAGAAATAGGATTTGTATTTAAGAATTAAAATTTAAAGCCACTAATATATAATTAGGAATAAAATTGTAATTTTAATATAAGCTTATTGGGTTATCAGTTTAACCATTAACTAAATCCTTAAAATCGAAAATCGAACCGATAACCCAATAAAAAAAGAATTACAAAACTGTTTACAAACCATTACCTAATATCGATAAACCAATAGAGTTTTTATTGGTTCTGTTTATCGGTTAAATCGGTTTTGCACACCCCTATTATACTCAATGTTCTTGTCATTTCCCCTTTATTCCCTGCTAATTGGACTAATATAAAAAATTGGGATAAGGCATAGGAATCCTGCTGAACTATGGCGAAATTTTCAGTTACACATCTAAACTATGCAAGGGTCCTATTACCCACCCGAACTTAATTTTTTCGTATTATGTACACCCTTAAACTATGCGAGAGTCCTATGACCCCTTTGGACTTAATTTTTCTGTATGATTTAAACCCCTGAAATATTTTGGTCCAGTTTTTGCTACTAAGTGCAATTTTCGCCTAGCTTTTTGCCGCTGTTTTGATGGAATTCTTGGTGGATTTTCGTCTAGTTTTGACTGCTGTTTGATGCAGTTTCTTCTGCAGTTTTGATCCAATGGCATGAACAAGAACAACTTGCAAATTTTATACACGAAATAAATGAAGGAAACCTGTGCAAAAATATTACGAATAATTCTATAGATATCAAAACGAGTGATGTAGCTTCATAGATACAAAATCAGTGCAAAAATACACTTAATTATGCAATAACATCATCTTAATAGCACAACGGTTAAACACAAAAAAATAGTGCAATAAACACAAAAAACTAGTGCCACATTCTCAATTAAAATCGGGGGGGGGGGGGGGGGGGGGGGGCGAAGATAATAGGACCCTCACATAGTTTAGGTGCGCAACTAACAATTTCGTCATAATTTAGGGGGTTTTATGACTTATTCCAAAAACAAAAAAAATAAATTATAGGTTAATTTTGAATTGTGTAACATATAAAAGATACTTGAAAAATAAATTATGATAACAGAATTATCTAATCAAAAGATAGAAAAACAAGATGGTTAAATTATTCTGCAATCGTTAAAACTAGGAAAAACGATTATAAGTTATGGTAGACCAGTGTTTGAATAAATAAAGGCAAAACAATAAAAATTAAAGTTTGAGTTTTGATAAAGAATACCTGTTAGAGATACGTGTAAAGTTGACTTTAATATTAATATACTATATAATATACTATACAAAAAACATATAAGTAGAATTGTGTCAAACATTTTAACGAGTTTTTAAGTTCTCTTACTAATAATGTTAATTAATAGTAGTATTTGTATATCAAAACACCAATTGATAACTATAATGACTTTTGACAAATATTAACTAGTATTCTAATAATAATAATAATAAATTTATTATAATAGGTTAAATAATACACGTTTGCAACTGTCCATTTGTGTACTCCCTCCACTTCATATTATTTGTCCATTTTCTGTTTTACACGTTCTTTAAGAAATTACAAATATAAATATAATTTTATTAAATTATTCTTATGTCTCTCCAATAAATTATACTCTAATCAATATTGATTACTTTAAAAAATAATTAAGATTGGAACAAAATAGGAAAATTGTAATCAATATAGGTAACTTAATCATATTTTAACAACCTACGCAATAAACAAAAAAGTATTCATAGGAGGTAGTCAAGATTCACCAACAGGTCCAACCAAAAAAGGAACCTACCAGCTGCCCCTTTACAGCTCCCTATTTTCTTCCTTTCTAACTAAACTCCCTTCTCTACACATATCTCCACCAGCATCTTCCTTCTTCCCATGGCTACCAATGGAGCTCCTTTGGCAAGTCCCCCTGATTTCTCTTTCACCCTCCCCTAATTTAGTACCCCAAATCACTTTCCTGACTAACACTATAAATTTGGGGTTCTTTCTTTTGCAGGGAGATACAGATACGAAGACAAGTTTAGAGAAGATCAAACGCCAATTAGCTTCTGGTTCTGGTAGGAATTTACTACAGGGCCCACTTCTCAAACGATCCGAAACTGTAAGCCTTCCCCTTCTTATTGCTCCTTTTTTGTAAGTATTGATAATTTTGTCTTAAAAAGGAAAATCATTTACTAGTATTGGAAAGAAATGGATTAATATAGCCGAATTGGATGTAGAGAGTTGGTATCATCGACCACAACTATGTTGTGATTGAGGTGATTTTACTGTTTTACCCTCAGATCATGTGGGTCAATGGTAATTTGAACTGCTCATTATGCTGGGATACTAATGCATATCTTAAAAGATTTTCTCAATGGACTATGTAGAGGAAAGATTATGGTGAGTAGTGAGCTGATTGGAAGAGCCAATACCTATCTGGAATACAGTGCTGGAGAAATGTGAAAAGAAACTAGTTAATTGGAAGAGCCAATACCTATCTCTGGGAGGTAGACTGACTCTTATTAACAGTGTTCTTGATGCCATGCCAACCTATATGATGTCTGTATTTCCCATGCCAGTGAATGTCATTGAGAAGCTGGATACCATGAAAAGAAATTTCCTATGGCAAGGAAACAGTGAGACAAAGAAGATTCATTTGGCGGAGTGGTTGACAGTCACATCCAGTAAGCAAGCAGGAGGAATGGGTATTAAGAACTTGAGGACACAAAACCAAAGCCTTCTGTTGAAATTGCTGCGGAGATTTGTTCAAATGAACAGTCTTTGTGGAGACAGGTTGTCCTGTCAAGATATGGAATGGAAGGTCAATGGGTCACAAAGGAAGTGAAGAATCCTTATGGAGTTGGCTTGTGGAGAACCATCAGGAATCAGTGGCCTAAAATGTGGAAAAAATACCAGGATCAAAGTAGGCAATGGAGGGTTGCAAGCAAAGAACAGAAGTAGATGGAGAATTGTCCCTGCAAGCATTTGGTGGACAATCTGGAAGGAGAGAAACTCTAGGTGTTTTGAAAATGTAGAAAATAGTATGCAGAAAATCAAGCTGAAATGTATTATGTTATTATGTTTTTGGTGTAATCAGGTCTATTCCAATGATACAGTCTCCATCATTGATGTATTAGATTCAATGTCGGAGTAGGATCTCAGAAAGTTGGAATACCTTTGTAAATATGGTTCAGTGAAACCTATGTACTGTTTTGATCAGGATGAAATATAGATACAGTTACCAATTTCAAAAAAGAAGAGGGCAACAATCTTGGAAGCTAAGGACAACCAAGGGTGGAACCTCAGTTTCAGAAGACTACTCAATGATTGGGAAGTGGAGAGGTTGACAGATTTCTGAAGCACCCTTGAACTTTTCAAGGATTTTTCCACTAATGAAGATAGTCTAGTCTTGCTGAAGGAGAAAAAAGGGACTTTTTCTGTCAAATCTGCTTATAAGTGCTTACAATATATAAGGCCTCAGCCTGGGTTTTGGCCTTGGAAGATGATATGGAAACTGAAGATTCCATACAAGGTGGCATGTTTTTCTTGGTTACTGGCTAGAAAAGCTGTCCTAACTTAGGAAAAAGTGATGAAAACAGGCCTTTAGCTTTGTTTCAGATGCTTTTTTTGTGAAACTCAAGCAGAGACAATAAACCATCTCTTCTTACACTGTAAAGTGACAACAACTTTGGCAGGTATTTATTAATTTGAGGGGAATCACGTGGACTATGCCAAGGAGTACATTGGATGTTCTAGCTTGCTGGAATAGAGATAGGAATATGTCTAGACACAGGGAGAGATGGAAGATTGTCCCAGCTTGCATTTGGTGGACAATTTGGAAGGAGAGAAACCAGAGATGTTTTGAAGACAAGAGTATCTCCTCCTAGAAATTGAAAATGAATTGTCTGGTGTTTTTCTACTTTTGGTGTATTCATGACCTTCCTCAAGAGGCTGAGGACATTGTCAGTGTTTTAGATTGTTTGTGAAGGTCCTAGGTGGTAGGTTTTGCCTACTACTTGTAAGTATTACTGAAGGACACCTTTGGTATAGGTTTGTCTATAATAGAATGTTTGTTTCAAAAAAAAATAAAAAATTAGAAAGGTGTCATTCTTTTTGGGACTGACTAAAAAGGAAAAAGTGTCATATAAATTGGGACGGAGGGAGTATTTGCAATTTAGACATTAAATATAAACCAAATGTGATACCTGAATATTCGGTTTGATACCTGCTACTAATTCTTCTTCTGCTTCTGGTAAATCAAAATGTAATCTTTCACGCTCGGCTAGAGAAGAAACTAGAATAACGATAAAACCGATGGGTTGACACCACAAATTCCACCCCTAAAACCTATGTTGCTCGGACCCGACACTTTTGCCGTCGTACCCATGTCGACACGACACCGACACGGGTTAGGGTGCGGGATTCGTGTCAGATCCGGTCAATAGAGATTGGATTCTTTGACCAAAGCAGCTAGAAAAAGTAGCATGGGTAGAGTCTGAAAGTGTGGGCGACCTCCACAGAAGAAGAAACGAGGTTGAAAACTGCCGGAAAAGTTCACCTGCCTGTGCGTGACACTGACACGCTCGCCGACGCTGACCGACAGTTGGCGCGTGACGGCGCGTGCAAGGTCGGTTGCGGCTGGGATTTTCAGAGATCAGGTCGTCGGGAGTCGATCTATCTCGTGGTGTGTTAGGGTTTATGAAAGGGGCTGGTATGAAGGGTATGTTATCGAAGTTGGTGGGTTAGGGTTTATGAAAAAGGTATGTTTAGGCGGAGTGGCTGACCTAAGACCATTATAAACTCCTCAAGAAACTTCTATATAACCTAATTATCAAAAAAAAAGAAACTTCTATATAACCTATGATTGATAGGTATGTATTTTCCCTAACCCTAATTCACATAATTAGGGAACAAACTAATTCTGTATAACAGTTTGAAAAAAATATTACTTTAAGGAACCAAATAGAGATTTTTTGAAAAGATAAAATCAAGAATAGAAAGAATTGAGAACACCTAATTTACATTTTTGTACTTATATTTTTAGAATTTTGAATTATTTTTTACCGAATCCCCGCACCCGTATCCGTACCCACGAATCATAAAATTTAGATCATGCCGAATCCGACCTCTAGATCCGTACCCGTATCCGACACCCGCAATCAGCTAGGGATGTGAAAGTATGGTTTCTTATTATATTTTAGTTTGAGTTAGAGCCCACTTGGACAAATTTTCAAAATGTGCTTATTTTTGTTTTGACTTTTTTTCCCATGGAGCTTCATTCAAAAGTACTTTGGGGGAGTAGTAGTTTGTGTTTGGTTAAATTATTCAAAAAATGCATTTTCAGTTATTCCAATAAAAAAAACGCTTTCTCAGTTATAGAGAAACAACCGTCCATGCTTTTTGTGTGCAAATTCCGAAAAAGGATATATAAATGTTCACTTTACAATTAGTATTATTTAAATTGATAAATGGTTTTGAATATATTTATGATAGAATTTAATTAAGTTTTTCACATTTAATTACTTAAGATGTAAGAAAGGAGAGTTTGCTATGTTAAATTAAAAAGGGATGGTTTGGTCAAATAATGTTTTGGTAAGGGTTTCCCCCTAAAAATATAATTTTCTGCTTAGCTTCCAAAAGGCAAGTTACAAACTTCTGTTTCCTTCTCGCAGATAATTTGGTTCTACTACTCCCAAAATCACTTTGATAAAAATTTGGTGCAACACCTTAACTTTTCAACAAAAGTACTTTTTTTTTTTTGAAAAATAAACACTTCTAATTTCCAAGAAACAAAACGAGATATTAATTTGGAACTTTTGATCTATAAAGTTGTGCATCTCATACATAGATTTGTTACTTTTTGTCATGTAAATATGATTTATCTTCACCTACATCAGTGTTTTAAAAGGCGTTTTTAGGGCGAACCCCGAGGCGAGGCGTACCAAAAACGCACCGAGGTGTACAGACGGGGCGTAAGCCCCAACCTTCGGGGCGTTCGCCTAGGCGTAAGCCCCGGGAACTTTTACAAATTTGAGCCAAAATTGCTTAATATTTTTTTTAAAAGAAAGTTAAATATCCAGTAATTAACTCATAGTAAATTCTCAAACTAAATATCTCAAAAAGTCAAAAGTTTTTCTAATCGTTTATCCTAATTTCATAAGCTTTTCTCATTGTTGTTTACGGAGTAACATATACACTTTACCTTTGTATGCAAAGTAAACTATAAAGCAAATAGTTTTGTCCTCCAATTCTTACCATCTTCCATGTTTGCATTTTCCTTCTTTATGCTTTATTTTCTTCAAGATTTTCTTAGCATTCTTCAATTTATCTTTTTCAAGATAGTTTTTAGTTTTAGAATTTCTTTTGCTATCACTCTAATTTAGATAATGTTTTGAAGACTCTACTCTGACTATTTGTATTATAATGAGATTTAATTTGTATCTAGTTTTAGGTTTTAAAATAATAACTTTATATTATTGTCAATTTTATCTTTGAATTATTAGGACAGAGTATCGTTTTGTCAACTCTAATTATGTTTCATCATAGTCATGTTATTGTGTAATGCATCTTTACATTCACTTTTTCAAGATTTTTTTAATAGTTCATGCATATGTTAGCATGTTAATAATAAATATATACATTTTTATACTAATTCTTTTTGATTTATATAATTTTAATATATTTTTTACTTATATTTTTATTTTATTAATTTAGAAAATATTAAAAATTAAGTACCCATGGGGCTTACGCCCTGTGCCTCGGGGCTTACACCTGGGCGAGGCATATGTAAAATGCCTCGCCTTACGCCCGTGCCTTTTAAAACACTGCCTACATTACATTGTCCAATAATTTTGGAGATGAATGGAGAAATTGGATAAGGTACTGCATATCTATGATGAGATTCTCCTTTTATGGTTAAGGAGTCTTTGATGTGTTTAAGGAGCTGCAAGGTATCAGGGTGATCCTTTATCACTTTTAATCTTTCCATTTTTATAGAGGCCACAAGAGCTCATGGAACAATCCATAGAAGTTAGTTATCTTGAGTAGGTTTGAAGTGAAGAGGGGCTAGGAACTATGTATCAACATCTTATCTCTTGTTTGCAGATGACATTGATCTATCATGAAACTACATGGATGAAAATTAGGTACTTATGCATGAAGTTTACGTGGCGCTAGGAAATTCTGGGTTCAGGAAGGTGCAGATCCACGGGGAACTCGACTCAATATGTGCGTACCAAGGACTTATCTTCCTACCACATGTTTGAACTTGTTTATGTGGAGAAATGTTAAAGGCACCAAAGTCTGAAACCAGTGATACTAGAAAATGAAAGGAAAAGTGGAGGGTTGGAAGATGCAATATTCCTCAAAGGTGGAAAAGTCACTCTCATCAAGTTAACTCTGTCAAATATCTCAACATATTTTATCTCCTAGTTCATTATTCACCTTAGTGCGAGTACTGGAAGTTAATGAGGGATTTCTTAGGGGGAAGGTAGGTGAGTGTGAGAGTGAGAGAGAGGCAATACCATCTGGTAGGAGGGTTGGAAGATGAAAGGAAAGGTGGAGGGTTGGAAGATGCAATATTCCTCAAAAGGTGGAAAAGTCACTCTCATCAAGTTGACTCTGTCAAATATCTCAACATATTTTATCTCCGAGGTCATTATCACCTTAGTGCGAGTACTGGAAATTAATGAGGGATTTCTTTGGGGGAACGTGGGTGAGTGTGAGAGTGAGAGACAGGCAATACCGTCCGGTAGGATGAGACACAATAGCAGCCTTGGGGGAGGGAGGAGGCTTAAGTATACATAGTTTAAGCACCTTCGATCAGTTTTTATTAAATAAATGTTTGTTAAGACTTGTTTGCCAGGAGGGATTAGGAAGGTGAAGGTGATCAGAGGCGGATCCAGGAATTTAAGGTTGTGGGTTCCCAAAAAAAAAATAAAAAATTACAACAACATATCTAGTATAGTCCCATAAGTGAACAGCATTCCCGAAAAAGAAATGAGAGAAGTAACCAGGCCCAATTCTCTTATTAAGCAGCTTAATAAAATAACTTCTTCTTGTCAATATTTAAGGGTATCTTGAAGAAACTAACAATTAATTTACATAATATGTTCTTGTCATCTGATCCATACAAGTCCCACTGGCCAGTGGTGTTGCCTAATTCCTCTAAATCAAAGTATACGCTCTTGTCACCATATTTTTAAGATGAAGCTTAGTTCCAGCAATGGAGATTCCAGCTAGGCCTTTGACGTTGGTACTGGACTGCACTGCAGCAAGGGTTGCCAAAGATGCCATGGCTTTCACTCCAAACTAACAAAATTACTACTTTCGCAAAACTACTACTTTGAAAGTAGTAAACTTCAGTAATCGTGAAATATGGATAGTAAAACTCAAAATTGAAAAAATAATGAAAATTAACAAATCAGAATCAACTAACTAGAATTAGATCCAACAATCGCAAGAACAAGAAGTCCCTTATAGAAGAGAAGCTATTTTTTAACCCTAGCTTTTCTTGTTTCTCATTTGTTTTGGTCTCAAATTTAATTTGAGATATTGGGATTTTGGTAAAGTAATAATTTATTGGTTGATTCTTTTTAGTTCACTTTGTAATGTTTTTTTAAAAAACAATAAAAGAAGAATAAAACGTGGGTTACTGTTTTAATATGCTGGGTCTATGTTTTTTGTTTGATGGCTGTTGCTTTTTAGAAGCAAAAGAAAGCCAATTGATTTTTTTTTTTTTTTAAAAAGCCCAGCCGGAATTGATCCCGCAACCACCTGGGCAAAATCCTCTTCGGCAGTCCGTCCTTTGCCATGGTACCAACCAGCGATTTCGTAATGGGTTCCACTATGAAAATACTTATACTCTTCTATATTTTACAATATCAAAATAGGTCTTATGGTAGCGGGTGTGGGTTCCCGAGAACCCACACCCGCTACTGTAGATCCGCCCCTGAAGGTGATACTGGTAAAATGTGGATACTTATGGATGCCTCCTGGAGAAAGTCATAACCTTGTACAGGACTAGCTTGTTTATTGGAATTATGAAGGGATGTAATAAGTTTCTCAAGATGCATTCACATTACACTTGAGAATGGCAAATGTATCCAATTTTACTTAGACACTGGGTATAAGATTGCAACTATTAAAGTTAGAGTTCACTCGTTTACATTTATGGTCACCATTCACAAGGATGCTACTGTAGTTAATGTTCTTAGAAGAGATGGAAGCCAAATATCTTTGGGCATGTTGTTTAGGAGACCATTCAAGAGTATAGAGATCAGTCCACTCTTTTACATTTATGATCACAACAAATAAGGATGCGACTGTAGCTAATGCTCTGTTGTTGCAACTTTTTTTTTTTTTTTTTTTTTTTTTTTTTGGGTCAAAGTAAATCTGTTTAGGTTTACTCCACCTCTTATTCCTAATATTTATTTGCACAAAGTGGGATCAGTTGATCTCAGAAATCCTAAGAGTTTCTTTTCCCTAAACTAGGATAAAATTGTAAGACCTTGCATGAAAATGCTAGTTGTTCCAAGATTTTGTGGAGTATCACTTTTTCTGTTTGGTTGTGTAGTATACTTTATTCGATGTGAGTGATGATATATAGCACCAAATTGTTCTAGTGCCCATATTGTCTGTCGAAATTAATAATTGACTGGTGCGATGGGAAAAAACCTCTGCATACAAGATGTATTAACAAATTTAAGAATCTTGTTTTATCAAAAGAGATAAATAGGTAAAGAATCTTCCTGAAAACGTGATTCTCATGGTACACTTCTTCAATTCTCTCATACAACAGAAACTTATAAGAGAAATATCCTTCATATCGCAGAAGGAAGCTTGCAAACAGCCTCAATTATTTGTGGCTCCACAATTTAAATTACTTCTCAATATACTGCCAGTTGCTGATTTAAACGTTTATTACTTGAGTACTGCATTCCCTAGAGCTTTACACCGAAGACTGCATTTCACTTAGTAAGGAGATAATGTAAACCATGTGGCATCCAGCTGAGCTGTCCCTAAGTCAAGTCATAGTTATCTCTTTATTCCAGTGTTGCTTGATGAGGTCTTTAGACTTATTTGAGTTGAAGTTGAAAAGAAATTAATTTGAAGTTGCAGCAGATAAAATAATTTGTGGAAGTTGAGTTGCGTTTGGATACCTGTGGCTGTAGTTTTTAGGAAAAAATGTCTCATGAATGATCTATTTTGAAGTTGAAATACACCTTTAAACCCACTATTTGAACTTAAATAATTATTTTAAGTTAAATACAAATTCTTTTCCAGAACTTGTGAGACAAACTTCGACTTGCGAATAAAGTAAGAAACATTTGGAAGTGAAGTTGTTAACTCAAATGGGTCCTTAGTGTATTAGATGGACGTCAAATTTGTCATTCTATATTGTTTAGTTTCAATTATGTGTTCGAAGATTTAGAAACTTCCTGATTTGCCAATTGACAACTCTTTTGGCTTTTTGAACAGCTGAGGAAGTGGAACGAGAGATGGGTGATATTGGATCCAACAACTGGAAAAATGGAATACAAGTGTGTTTTGTTGGACTAGACATTTTCATATAGTTTCTAAATTTCTATCATATGGTTGTTGCCCCCATTCAAGTATTCTTTCATTTGGTTTCTAGGGCTAAGAGGAATGAGCCAACAGTCAAGGGTACCATAATATTCGATGCCAATAGCACGATATCCTTATCTCCTGTAAACTTCCAGTAAGTTCATAAAATAATTTTTTGAGGAGTAAAATTTTGATTCTTCAAAATACTGGATTATCTTCCTGATGACTAATACAATTTATTTCTTGTTCCCTGTATCTTGGTTTCAGTGGACTGCCAAAATATGATGGCTGCTGTTTTTGTATCCAACTTTGATTTTTGAGATTCTTGTCCTATTTTCCTTGCTCTCTCCCCCCTCTCTGAGGTATAAATAGGGAATTCTAAGTTGTAGCACCCGTTTGGGAAGTTTTTGTGTTGCTTCTTTTATCCTTAACTGTACTCAGATATTGGCACTCCACAAAAGAAAGACTACTTCCTATGCGCAGAAACCCCTGGTGCAGCTAGGGCTTGGGTATCTACGTTGCAGTAAGTTGTCAATGGTTTCTTTTTCATTAATGCTGTGGAGACTACAATCCTCTCGTTGTTCTTTATTACCTCAATTAATGACACAATGTTCGTTAGTCGAAGATAGACCGTGCAAATACTAATCAGTTAGTTTTGGAGATATTGTTCAGATTACATATAATGTTTACAGTAGCTCTCCTCTCGTTGTTCTTTATTACCTCAATTAACAACGACACAATGTTCGTTAGTCGAAGATAGACCGTGCAAATACTAATCAGTTAGTTTTGGAGATATTAGTTTTGGAGATATTGTTCAGATTACATATAATGTTTACAGTAGCTTCATCTTGATGATGGTCTATTGAAGAAACTCCTACTGATTTCATATTGCGCCGCATTAATGAAATCATCCATTTACCTCTCTGTAGTCCTTTAGGATATTATAAAGTATTGGTTGTTTTGTCAGAGCAAGGTGCAGTAATTAGAATACAAGGTAAAGAACACGATGTGATTGAGCAATATCAATAGTTTAACAATGTAAAATGGTTGATTTTTTTTTTTTCCCTAGTACTCATTTAACTAACCAAATTGAACATATATTCAAAAGAATAAAAAGGGGACCAAAGCCTCTGTAGAACTTTCCGGCTGTATGGCTGCCATCAGATCACATGTTGATAGTTGGGGATAACTATTTTTATAGGTTTCCATTTCCTTTTAATGTTTAATTTGCCATCCTAATAGAATTAAGATACTACCATGATGTGGGTGAGCCATCAGTGATGAAACAATGACAATGACTTTGTTTGAATAATAGGAGGAAGGGAAAGGACACGAGATACATGACTGTGGCTGCATGTATATGTGTTCAGCTGCTTTGTTAACCTAGGGCCTCTCATTTTTCTTTCTACTGTTGGCCTAGCAACAATGGTTAACTTTTTAAAATCACGTTTACCATTTCAAAACAGACCGTGTTGACTCATGCTTTCTTATTTTATTCCAACCTATGTTACTCGGACTCTTCAAAAATGGACACAGGCGCATGTCGAATCCTCCAAAAGTAATGCATTTTTGAAGGATCCGCCACGGGTGCGGCGTCATTTTTGGAGAGTCCAAGCAACATAGATTCCAACCACCAAATTGAAAGTGGATTGGCCTTTTTGTAGAGGGGGGTCCCAGATTATGTAATCCCACAAGCACCATATTAGTGGTTGCTTTTTTTCTTTTTTCTTTTTGACATCTACAAAATCCTTACGTATTTCAAAAAAAAAAAAAAGGTGGATTGGCCTTGTAAAACAAAAGTTCCACTGGAGCTGCTTGTTTCGTTTGGGTAGCAGCACATGAAGCTTGCTTAACTCGTGATAATCTGCAAAGAATAGGCATTGTCATCTGCAGTATATGTTTCATATGTGAAGAACCAAATGAATCAGTTTATCTTCTTAAATTGCAAATATACTTGGTAAATTTGGACCATGTTCATAAATTTGGAGCTAAGTAGGCCGTGCCTGGTAATCTACAGCAAGTAATTAGTAGTTGGAATGGACAGAAGATCTGGAAGAGTCAAAGACAGTGCTAGCAGAATGCTATTCCCACTTACATAATGTGATAGAAGATGTTTTGAAGGGAAAAAGAACTCAGTTCTCATGTGAAATTTAGATGTTTAAAGCATCTTTCTTTGGTACCCAAGGAATGTTGTGAATGACTTATACTGTGAAGCCTTCTGTATTCCTTATATATAGAAAGAATCATCCCTCCTTTTGTACTTTGTATGATCTTGGGACCTATCAATAAAATTTACCTTTTGTTTTAAAAAAGAAATTACCATCAAACTCTAGGATAATAGAGCTAAACAATATAAAGAACATACATCATGAGAGTATGAGACTCTTACTTTTATTCCCTAAATATGCTCATTTAGGTTTTGATTGTCAGATAATTAGATTGTATGGACACCATACTAAGTTACGTGTATTTTATCCATATCTTCATCCCGTGAATGATATGTTCATCTCCATTCTTGGATCCAAAATCCACAATCATTCAAGTTTGTTACCTTGAAACAGATAGTGCCAAGCCTCCTAAAAGAATGTGTAACAGGCTACCTCACAGATTATATCTAAATAAGTTTAATTGAGCTCCTGTAACAGTATCTCTCTCTCTTTTTTTTTTTTTTTGGTGGTGGGAGAAGATCCTTTTTCCTAGGGTAGTGGGTTTGGAGGTTTTGCTCTCCCTTATTTAGACAGACTGAGTTAATGAAGTGTTCACACAGGCACTCCATTTAACATATGCCAGCCTCATTTCATTTGCTATTTTTACTTCTTATCTGCTGTTCTGTAAACTCAATTAGATGAACATTTCCATAGCAGAGATTTTGATGTTATTAAAGTTTCACAAGGCAGATTTATCTCTCTTTTTTTTCTCCTCTTTTTCTAATATTTTTTACAGGATGTAGCAGATTGTTAATCTTAATTATGATAACATCTTCACTCTCTTCTTGTTTTCCTCTTCCAATGTGTACAATCAGTGCAACACAGCTCGTCTTAAAGGCTCACAAAGAGGCTGTGAACTCATTAAGTGGAAATGGGTCAACAAAATTGGGAACAGTGGCCACTGTAGTCGCGGCAGCTAATTCAACTGCTCTTGAAGCTTCAAAGGAAGTTGAGGCAGCGCTGCAGATTGCGATGCGAAATGCGTTAGGAACAATGATGAACCGCACAACTGATGGCCCAATGGATGACCTGTCAATAATGAAGGTAAGGAAGTGCTGCGATTTCCTTTTTTTCTTCCTGTTCCTTATAATCAGTAATGTTTGTTGTCTTTATTTACCAACTCAACAACAACTGAATGACAAATTTACAAAGGCATTGCTTTATTGACCGTCTACTGCAGGAGACACTGAGAGTTAAGGATGAAGAGTTGCAAAATCTGTCCAGGGAAATACGTGCAAGGGATTCCACGATTAAAGAGTTAGCAAATAAACTATCTGAAACTGCCGAAGCCGCAGAGGCTGCTGCATCTGCAGCTCAAACTATGAATGAGCAAAGGAAAATTGCTTGTGCTGAGGTTGAGCGCTTAAAGGGAGATTCAGAAAAGCAACTGGAATCATCAAAGTCCAAGGTACTAATACTCGATCACTACCTGCAGTTATAACACATATATCATTGGCCATCAGCTACTACATCGTACTCAAGTCATGTTCTTGAATGTCATATTTGTAGCTAAGGGAGTTCGAAGAAAAGTTTACGACCCTGAGTAAGGAAATGGATCAACTGATAAAGCAGAGAGATTCAGCAATTCAAGAAGCACATTTATGGCGTTCCGAGCTCGGAAAAGCTAGAGAACAGGCAGTAATACTGGAAGGGGCTGTTGTTCGGGCGGAAGAAAAGGTCAGAGTAACGGAGGCTGATGCGGAAGCTAGAATAAGAGAAGCCGCACAAAGAGAGGCTGCTACTGCAAAGGAGAAGCAAGAACTGCTGGCATATGTGAAGATGTTGCAAGCACAATTAACAAGGTTTATTATTGTTTGCACAAACCTTTTGCGTTGCTCTGATTTCTTTGAACATATTACATGAAATTTCATCCATTTTACATTTAAATAGGCTTAGAGCAGGAAGAAGGTTGGGGGAGGGCATGTCAAATCAAAAGTTAATCTTTGTAGGAAGAATGTACCTTTTTTGAATAATTATTTTTTGAAGAAAGAGTACCTTTAGAACACTACTTCTCTTTAGCTAGACATTAGGAGCTTATAGATTTTAAGTAGAGATACATCATAGACATAAAAGTTAAAGCAGCTGAAATAGTAGCTATGATTTGTGTTAACCAATGGAGGATGAATCTTCTAGCATAAATGTGTCTGAAAGTGCTGCTTTACAAGCTTAAACGACATTTTATTTTATTTGATATCTTAGTAAGCTTCTATGTTACCTTACTCAAAAGAAAATATATCTTAGTAGCTTCACATCCACATGGTGAAAATCATGAGTTGAGTCATTATTCCCGAGCCATTGCAGATTGTATCCCTCTCACTTTATCACAGTGAGAGTGGTTAAGCGTTTGGGAGGGTGGGTGTTTCAAATGTAGGGTTCTTGAAGTTACTTCTGCTTCATTCTCAGAACAATATTTTCCTCTTGACAGGCAGCAGGTAGATATGAATCAAGTGTTTGAAAAGACGGAGTCTTGCTCAAGTAGTATTAATAACTTTCCACAAACCAAGCATGTGGATTTATCAGAAGAGAACGTGGACAAAGCATGTTTAAGCGTTTCTAGGGCAGTTGATCCTGTGCCTCCAGAGAATGTAGTTGATCTAGCAGTAGATCAAACGGACCATCAGCCGATTGGACATGGTGAGTGGAGTGATATTCAACAAACGGAGTCTAGAATAGCTGATGTAAGAGAGGTAGCATCTGAAACAGAAAAGAGCAACAGCTTAGACATACCAGTAGTCACATCACCTTCAAACATGCATCAGGATCAAGGGCATAACTCTGATCAGCCTTAGCTTTTCTAAAGCTGTCAAAGGAACCCCACACATCACATAGAATCAGATAATCCAATGTCAAATGTGCCCCAAGCAAAAGCAACTTTTTTGTTGGTCTTTTAGACCTTATTGAGCGTTAATCTTTGTGCATAGTATCTCTCCTCTTTCCTTATAAACTTTTTTATTTAAAGGATGAGGTAGTTGAGTCTTTGTGATGCTTGAAGAATTTAAATAAAACATCAGTTGATTGTGGATATTTATACTAAAAGTTTGTATCAGTCCTGGACTTGTATCGAGTCTAGTGCATGATTATGTTCCCAAATGTTTGCATCTCATACTGTGTTAGAGAAGGTTTGAGCCAAAACCTGCCGTCGTCTTAAAGCCTAGTGCTACATAGAGTTGTCCGCAAATGGTAAGAAATACTAACAAATAGATAACTTTTTTAAAAAAAAATAAAAAAAAATCTGTTCTTTTCTACTACAAAAATAGAAACAAAAAGGACTGTCATATGGTGTAGCAATCTTGTTAATATGATTTCAGACTCACCACACAGTTATGTTTTCCATGAGTTTGATATCTATGGATGGTATAAATCCTTTTCATGTTAGAAAAAAGAAGCTATACTCTACGTAGCCTTTAATTGAACGTGGGAATTCATTAGCTTTTCTGTTACAATATTTGAACAGGAAATTTAAAAAGCTATTGTTTTCCGTTCCATTCCACAGCTTTTGGGTCATATTGGTTCATTTCCATGCAATCTTTCTCGAGTCTGCAAAGAGATGGGTAAAATCAATGTTTTTACATATGTCGCGTACCATTTTCATGAGCCGTGATTGGCATCTATAGAGCTATTATCTATTTGGCGAATCGATACCATTTGACTTCATAAGGCATTCTCACATTCAAAGATGAATTCACAACTCAATAATACTTAACAAAGGCTGAATGCAACCAAACCCAACAGAATATAGTCAAAGAGAATCACACATAAATTCGAATACTAGAATTTAGAAATACAATTGAAATCAAGGAAAAACCTAAGGAAATGGACTGAAATGCCAGCATGATAAATGTTGTTGGCTCATGTCAGCTGGATCAGCAGCTGTGGTAGTTGATAGATCTCCACAAAACAGTAACCGGTGAGCCACAAGGACCGAGTAAAATCTCTGACTCGCCCCTTGTCATACCCTTGGAGAGCTAGTCCTTCAAATATCATGCTTGCCACAAATACAGTAATCACACATCTCAATAGTAAAAGCATGTATAAATGAAACAGTAGTAAATATACACATCACCTTTTAGTATCTCGAATCAAATAATGTCATCTATGCATTTCAATAGGCTATTAGGCTTACCATAGGCAACGGTTACCTCACACTAACCGCCTGTGTGTGGCACCAAACCATCCATAAGGGTCCGGCCCTTCCTTAGGCCCCGCGCATAGCGGGAGCTTAGTACACTGGCTGCCCCTTTAGACAATTGGCATATATCACAAGAAGCATCCTATAAAAATACAACAACAACAACAACCCAGTGAAATCCCACAATGTGGGGTCTGGAAGAAGCATCCTATAAAAATATGATCTAATTTTTTGTCATTGTTCAAACTTATTCCAAGTCAAGTCTTCATCGCGATCATGGATGGTCCATCATGATCCCGGTCCAAGCTGACACAAAGCATTGCGGGGAATATTGACTTTGGTTAACTCTCTGCTCAAAACTTCGCAAACGCGATGAAGCAGAGGCGGATCCAGAAGTTAAACTCTATGGGTTCAATCTTAAATTCTTAGCATTGAACCTATTATATTTCATAATTATGGGGTCATATCTACTATTTATTACAATTTTATGTAATTTTTTACACAAATATATGCTCCGCATTAAAAGTCAAGGGTTCAATTGAACCCCTACCTAGAGTGGTAGATAAGCCTCTTCGATGGAGGCCTCGCAATTGCGGAGAGTCAATTCTTTATGACTTACAGCATTCACGGTCGTATCGCGATCATGGAGAAATTTAAAAAAAATTCTCATTGACCAGTCAACACCTCACCCTCTTCATGCGATTGCGGTCCCATTGGTTCACGATCGCGGAGCACCAGATTCAATTGCACCAAGAATTGATGAAATGCATTTTTGGTTCCCACGACACACCCCCGAGCTTTTCGAGTGCCAATCCGAACCATATCAACAAGTCCCAAAATATAATACCATCCATATAAAGTCTTAAAACATGCTGGTACACAAATATTCAATAACTACAAGTCTGCTACATTGCTTTAATTTGCTTTTCCGCTATGCAAACTAGAAATGTATTACATAGAAAATAAAAATCCATACAGGGAAGAAAACCTAGTGCCAAGAATGATTCGGAGAAGTAACTAATTAAACTATAATAACCTACAAGGTGAATAATAAGTCATGGATTTGAGGTGAAAGGCCAATCAATGGGGGTGTGTTCGGCTTACAGAAAATATTTTCCAATTTTCTCATGTTCGATTGGTCAAAACTTTTTGAAAAACAATTTTTCTAGGAATACAAGTTCATTTTTTGTGGGTAACTAATGAACTTTATCACCAAGGTAAATATATACAATCAAAACTGAAACCTTTACATTACTTCCTCCTCTCCTAATCCGATAACATCTACCATGACAAATCAAATTCCTACCAGCACAAATCAAAATCTAACAACCTTCCTAGGGATTATAGTTTAATCTAGCTAGAGCATTGTATAACTTCCTGTTTCCACTACCGTGAAGGTGAACACCCTGAACAATCTGCCTTATAGGCCTCATTTGTTTGCACTTAATGGGGCTCTGAATCTGAATCATTCAGATCTCAGCCCATTAAGTGCATTTGTTTTCTTTTAAATTCTAGCAACTTATTGGGTCTGAAGACCTCTGATTCGGTCAGATCTGTCAAAGTGTCTTAATATTATTCAGACCTAAAGCCACTTTCTTTCAAGTACTAAACTCGTTGTTAAACAGATAAAAAAAAGACCACGCTGTCTTCCCCAAACCACAAACCTTTAAACACTGTTTCTTCTACAAACTCCTTACACTATAATCTGCTCTTTTTGGGGGAATAACACAATGTCGATTTTATGCTCTCGTTGGATTCAGCGATTTTGATTTTTTTCCACCTATTCTTTCGGTGTGGAGGCATTTTTTATATGAGTTATAATATAAAGGATATCATGGACACTTTGGATCTTATATAAAATATCTTTAATGAAAATCATGGAAAATTATGATTCTTTGACATTCAATGATTTTTGTTCACTTATTCTTAACTATTTGTTCTCTTGTTTCATGTCAAATTGTGATGAAATATTTACTTTTTTTCGTTTGAATTCTGATAGTCCGTAGGAGCACAATCATTGTGTTGAATTTAAATTTTTATGATTACATTTTATTACAACAATTTATTTATCCATATATCATTTTTTGATTAATTCAGATAGTTCAATAATTGTATCATGCATAAAATATTTATTTATATCTTTAAATACATTAATTTATCTCTAAAATAATAATTTTGTTGTTTAAGTTAATATTTTATCTAATATTTTCTTGATATAATTCTTAATTGCTTTTTTATTTGAATTACATATTTATTATGTTTAAATATTTATATATTATACACATTCCGATGATGAAAAGCAAACAGTCTTAATCATTCAGTGTTCAGATCCACATACAACATCTGAATATTCAGATGTGTATTCAGATTCAGACATCTTAATCTTAAAAACAAAACAAATGCAGCCATAATCTACACCACCCTGAACAATCTGCCTTATAATCTACTCTATGTTCCTCTTCTTTCCTTGGAAAATTCTTTAATTCCTCTCTTGCCATACTAAGTAAATGTCACGACCCGGCTAGGGGGCCGCGACGAGCACCCGGTGCTACCCCACCCGATCACCCTCTTATCGTACATAACATAACATCTAGGTGAACCATAAGTCAATTCGTGCTTTTCTTATCGTTAATCATATTGATCCCATTAGACGACCATCATCATTTAACATATCATAGGCATCTGTGCCACATCATAAGTACAAGGCCGACGTGGCTAACAAAAGATATACAAAACATGGGCCGACATGGCCGAACATCTCTACCCACATACACATGACTACGAGCCTCTAAGAGTATGACATATCGTATGAGCGGGACAGGACCCCGCTATGCCCATAATTATATACACAAAAGAATAAGTACCCAAAAGCTACAGCTCCGAAAGAAATGGAGCTCTGCTATGCAATATCTGAATAAGCAGCTATGGATCAAGTCTGTCTCCCTGTGCACCTGCGGGCATGACGCAGCGTCCACAAGCAAAAGGACGTCAGTACGAAGAATGTACTGAGTATGTAAAGCATGATCAACATCAATAGAGAAGCATAATAGATATCATATGAAATAGCATAGGAGGGGAGACAGTAATATCATCATCATCATGTCCCTTACTTGCATACATCGTCGTTCGTATCCCATAATAATAGCCATACCACCTTGTGTTCATATTCGTATACATGCCCTTACAAAGTCTTATCACACTCATATTCATATTATATACATGGTCATATCATATACATAGTATTTACATAGCATACCCAACCTCGTAGGATCGGTGTGTCATACATACTTGGCCAACCAAGGCTCAAGATCATACATACCTGGCCCTACCAAGGCGTCAGGGTTATCCGTACCAACTGCAGAGGTGTGCGCGCGTTTCGTAATCGTATACATACTTTATACATAGTCATATACATATAGTCTTACCCGACATCATAAGCTCGGGGTCTTATCATAGCCCTTCATAGGTATACATATACATATATCATAACTCGTAAGCATCTCTAATCTCATTTTACTCTCATCATCATTATCGTTACATCTACATTATAGACTTACTCGTCATACGAGGAACATAGTATAATCATAGTACATATCACGGGTCGTGAACTTATGAGCTCGAAATGTCAACCATGTGAAGGCAACATACTCGTATAGAGGAATTATAAATTTGGCCAAGAACCATGCCTTATGAAAGAAGAGTTAGCCTTACATACCTTTCCGTCGAATTATTCTACACTTGCACGTTCCCTTTCAATGCTAGCGTTTATACCTTCATTAATATCATAACAATGACCATTATACCTTCATTAATATCATAACAATGACCATTAGTCATTCACATTATCCACATTGTCTAGATTTCCTCAATTTGCCTCTAATTCACCCACATTCATGGTCATAACACCCATCTTCGTCCATTCGTCTAAAGTGTTTAGTTCATGATCTTAATACCATTTATAACACATTCATATCACAACACAACAACATTCATAACTCAATTCAAACTATTTCTCAAAATGTCACTATTCATCATTCATGACCTAGAGCCCGTTTGGATTGGCTTACAGCTTAAAGCTGTTTGCAGCTTATAAGCTGGAAAAAATAAGTTGGGGTAGTCCAACTTATTTTTTTTGGCTTATAAGTTGTTTTCAGCTTATAAGCTGCTTTAGATAAACTAAGTCAAATGGGTTCAATTATTTTTTTGAGCTTATTTTAAGCATAAAATGACTTTAAGCTGGCCAGCCAAACACTCAAAAAAGCTGAAAACAGCTTATAAGCCAACTTATAAGCCAATCCAAACGGGCTCCTAGTTGACCACATTTTCTACAATCCATGTATTTTAATTCTCCAATACCTTAAACATCTTGTAAAAATCATGAATCTTACCTTAGAAGTTGTAGGAACAAGCTTTGGTTGATAATACTCCTCTTTGAGCAAAACCCTAGTTTTTCTCCATTTGGATTTTTTTTGACTTGGATGATCTTTGATGATTCCCTTATCCTTGATTCACTTGTCTTAATGTTATTGATGGCTTATAATCCTTGAAAACTCATATAATAAATGTAGAGAGAAGTTTTAGAGAGAAGTGGTCTAATGTTGTAATGAAATAAAATAAGTCTTGATCCTCATATTTAATGAATTGGAAAATCTGTACTGGGTGAACAGTGGTCGTCCATGGAGGTTTACGGACCGTATTCCACTATACGGCTCGTCCTCCATGGGCGTATTTAGCCATTTCCAGAACCAGAAGCTGGGCTGCCTTCATGGTGGTTTACGACTATGGTTTACGGGCCGTAAATCACTTTACGGTCCGTCCACCAGGTCGTATTTAACCATTTCCTCGGCTGGCAGAAAGTCGAAGCCTTGCATGGCAGTTTACGACTGCCAGTTTACGGATAGTATTACACTTTACGGTCCGTATTTTGCAATATACGACCACTGGGCAGTTGCAATTCTGCAACTTCCCATATTTCTTAGACTTCTCATTTTTAATCACCCCCGTCCATGCACATGCATTGCTCACCTTGTATCTCATCTTAACTTAGCCAACTTCCTCGTCTCACATCGGATACTTTCGAAATCTCGCGTAAGGTTATCAACGTCGTTTCTTGCTCATAGACATCATGCACTCATATTCATCACTAGTTTATCCACTTGCGTACCAACCGAAAATTTTCTGAGGTGTAACATTCTACCCCCCTTAGGAACATTTGTCCTCGAATGTTAAAGGCTTGGGGAATTCTATAAAAATTTCGCCAGAGTTTCCTCTGTAATGTGGCACTACCACCCTGTCACAACAACCCACAATAACAATGCCTCACAGGGCAATAATACAACAGCACTAGAAATTTGGCCACACACGACCTGAATGTATAAAAGGAAAACATGCATACCTTATGATTTTGACGTCTCATCTTGGACTTCTTCTAAGGGCTGAAATAAATGTGGGTATTTGGATCGCATATTCTCTTCTGCTTCCCATGTCATTTCCTCTCGATTGTTATTTCTCCACAGAACTTTAATTGAGGCCACTTCTTTGTTTCTAAGCCTCCGTACTTGCCTATCTAATATGGCAATGGGTATTTCATCATAAGTTAGCTTTTCTGTCACCTGAATATCATTTACTGGGACGATCCTTGTAGAATCTCCAACACACTTCCGAAGCATCGAGACATGAAATACTGGATGGACTGACTCCAAATCTGGAGGTAGATCTAGCTCATAGGCCACTTTGCCTATTTTGCGCACAATTTCGTATGACCCAATATACCGGGGACTGAGCTTCCCCTTTTTGCCAAATCTCATCACGCCCTTCATCGGCGACACTTTCAAGAATACCCAATCTTTCACTTCGAACTCTAAGTCTCTTCGACGATTATCCGCATAGGACTTCTGACGACTTTGAGCCGCTAGCAACCGATCTTGTATAAGCTTAACTTTCTCTATTGCTTGCTGGACCAAGTCTGGACCTATAAACTTAGTTTCTCCAGTTTCAAACCACCCAATTGGGGATCTACACTTTCTCCCATATAGAGCTTCATACGGTGCCATTTGAATGCTAGAATGATAATTGTTATTGTAAGCAAACTCAATGAGTGGCAAATGGTCATCCCAATTTCCTCCAAAATCCATCATACATGCCCGTAACATATCTTCAAGAGTCTGAATAGTACGTTCAGCTTGCCCATCGGTCTGTGGGTGAAATGTTGTGCTTAGGCACACTTGGGTCCCTAAACCTTCTTGGAAAGACCCCCAAAACTTGGCTGTAAACTGAGTTCCTCTATCGGAGATAATAGATACCGGAACGCCATGGAGTCTCACTATCTCTTTAAGATAAAGCTTGGCATAATCTTCTGCCATATAGGTCATTCTGACCGGTAAGAAATGCGCTGACTTTGTGAGTCTATCCACGATCACCCATATAGAATCATATTTACGTCGAGAACGGGGTAACCCTGTAATGAAATCCATATTAATCACTTCCCACTTCCAAGTTGGGATTTCTATAGCTTGCAATAAGCCACCCGGCTTTTGGTGTTCTATCTTCACTTGTTGGCAATTAGGACACTGAGCTACGAATTCCGTTACGTCTTTTTTCATCCCATTCCACCAATATATAGTCTTAAGATCATGATACATTTTCGTCGCTCCGGGGTGAACGAAGTAACGGGAACAATGAGCTTCTCTCAAAATCTGATGGCGTAGACCTGCCACATCGGGACCACATAACCTGCCTTGACATCGGAGAACTCCGTCTTCCGAAAAGTCAAATGATGACTCCTCCTTCTGAGGGAGTGTATCTCTGTACTGCATAAGCATGGGATCCTCATATTGTCACTCTTTTACTTCCGCTACTAACGATGAAACTGCTGAATTCTGAATAGTAGCTCCGCTGCTACCTGAGTCCACCACTCGGACTCCTAGGCTAGCTAACTGCTGAAGATCACGGGCCATCTCTTTCTTTTCTGGTCGTACATCACTTAGACTTCCCATCGACCTACGGCTAAGAGCATCAGCCACAACATTTGCCTTTCCGGGGTGGTATAGGATTTCAACATCATAGTCTTTTAGCAACTCTAGCCATCGTCGTTGCCGCAAATTCAACTCTTTCTACTTGAAGATGTACTGGAGACTCTTATGATCTGTATAAATATCCACGTGGACACCATATAAGTAATGTCTCCATATCTTTAAAGCATGGACCACCGCGGCCAATTCTAAGTCATGGGTAGGATAATTCTGCTCATGTTTCCGTAATTGTCTAGAAGCATACGCAATCACCTTACCATTTTGCATCAATACATAGCCTAGCCCGACGCCTGAAGCATCACAATAAATAACATATCCTTCCAATCCCTCTGGAAGTGTCAAGACTGGGGCTGAAGTCAGTCGGTCTTTCAACTCTTGGAAACTACGCTCGCAAGCATTTGGCCAAGTCTTCACTGCCTCAATCTTTTGGCTATCCACTCGAATACCGTCAGCTGCAACAATGTGGCCCAGAAATGCCACTGAGTTCAACCAAAACTCGCATTTGGAAAACTTCGCGAATAACTCTCGGGTTCGAAGAACTCCAAGGACAATACGCAAGTGATCCGCATGTTCTGCCTCGGATCTAGAATACACTAGGATATCATCGATGAATACAATCACGAATAGATCCAGAAAAGGCCTGAATACATTGTTCATTAAGTCCATAAACACTGCCGGTGCATTAGTTATCCCAAACGACATTACTCGGAACTCGAAATGGCCATATCTTGTTCTGAAAGCTGTCTTAGGGATATCTTTCTCCCTAACTCTTACTTGGTGATACCCGAACCTCAAATCAATATTTGAAAACCATTTGGCACCTTGCAATTGATCAAATAAATCATCAATCCTCGAGAGGGTATACTTGTTCTTAATAGTCACTTTATTCAATTGCCGATAATCAATGCACATTCTCAAGGAGCCATCCTTCTTCCGGATAAACAATACGGGTGCTCCCTACGGGGATGAACTAGGCCTAATGAAGCCTTTTTCAAGCAAGTCTTTTAATTGCTCCTTCAACTCTTTCAACTCTGCGGGTGCCATCCTATAGGGAGGAATAGATATGGGATTAGTGTCTGGCAACACATCAATCGCAAAATCGATCTCTCGCTCGGGAGGAAGGCCTGGAAGCTCTTCCGGGAACACATCCGGAAATTCGTTCACTACCGGAACTGACTGAAGAGTCGGCGACTCAGCTTCTACATCTTGAACTCGTACTAGGTGATAAATGCACCCTCTCGTGATCATCTTCCTTGCCTTTAGATAGGAAATAAACCGACCTTTTGGTGACGCCGTATTTCCTTTCCATTCTAAGACTGGTTCTCCCGGAAACTGGAAGAGAACCATTTTCATTCTACAATCAACATTGGCGTAGCAAGAAGCCAACCAATCCATGCCCATAATGACATCAAAATCTACCATCTTTAGTTCATGCAAGTCAGCTATAGTACGGTGGTCACATATCACGACTACACAATCTCTATACACTCGGCTAGCTATCACCGATTCGCCAACGGGCGTAGACACTTCAAAAGGTTTGATCGACTCCGGCTCGACTATAAACCGACCCACAATATATGGGGTAACATAAGACAATGTGGAGCCCGGGTCAATCAAAGAATATACATCATGAGAGAATATCGATAATATACCTGTGACTACGTCAGGAGAAGACTCAAGATCTTGACGTCCAGCCAAAGCATAAATACGGTGCTGAGAACCGCTAGTACTGGGAGCTCTCCCTCTGCCTCTACCATGGCCAGCTGGCGCATGTGAACCTGGCCCCGTAGGGCGTACAGATGCCGAAGATCCGGCTACCGACCCTGATGGTTGGGTCCTACCTCTACCATATACTGAGGGGCAATCACGCATAATATGGCCTGGCCGACCACATGAATAGCAATCATCTGAACCAAATCGGCATCGACCCCAATGCATCTTCCCACACTGGGAACACGGTGGTACGGGTGGCCTTGACTGGCCCAAATCACCTCTCAACTGAGGTCCTGTATAACTCGGACTCGGCCCTGAACGAGCAGATCTATCAAGGCCCTGGCCTGAAAACCGTGGAGGTGGACTGGTCATAGAATAGCCTGAATGGCTGGGAAGCTACTGTCTGTGTCCACCCCTGGACTCGCTCCTCGAACCTGAAGGTCTAGCTCTCTTTCTATGTCCCCTATCTTGCTCACGTTCATTTCTCCGCTGCTGTAGGTGTTCCTCTAATTCCTGAGCATGTGCCTGAATGCGTGCAATATCCATGCCATCCTGAAGGGACGCAGTTAAGCATTTATCCATCAAGTGTGGCCCTAGGCCTTTCACAAACCGATGCACCCGATCGCCCATATCCGCTACCATGGCCGAAGCATACCTAGCCAAGGAATTGAAGCGGAGACTATACTCTGTAGCACTCATGCTACCTTGCCTCAGATTCAAGAATTTATCGGCCCTAGCTCGCCGAACTTCTGGAGGCATGTAGTGACGGAGAAAAGCATCGACAAACTCTTGCCATACCGGCGGAGGTGCATTGGCTCCCCGCGAAGCCATCCATATTGTATACCACTGGATCGCAATATCTCTCAATCTATAGGACGCTAGCTCTACCGACTCAGTGTCTGAAGCATGTATCAACTGGAGCGTCCTTAGCATACCATCAATAAAGTCCTGGGGATCCTCCTCCGGTTTCGACCCAAAGAATTCCGGGGGTTTCAAAGCAATGAAGTCACGGGCCCTTGCACTAACAGCCCTGTCACCTTGCCCTGCGCTTGGCCTCTGATTCTGGGCCGCAACCAACTGAGTCAACAAATTAATGGCCTCTCTCACGTCTTGGCCCGAAACGTTCGGTGGAGGAGCTGGAGCTGGGGCTGAGGCTCCCACGTGCTCCTCGGTAATAGGCACTGCCTGGGAGGACTGAGATTGAGCCGCACTCTGGGACTCATCTTCCTCTACTACCGGTGGCGGTGCTCTTTTAGCCCGCTTTTCTGTCACCGTCTTGCCCTTTTGGGCTACTGTAGCCTTTTCCTTTTTAGGCATTTCTGAAATACACAATACACGATTTAGGAACAAGAATTTCTTACATTATAGCTCTATCGCACGATTCTTATGAAGAAAGAAGGTCATATATTCCAAAGATGTCCGCAGCTTCTCGTTTATAAGTGTGGCGCGCAACACACCCACAACCAAGACTCTACTAGACACGGCTCGTAGACACATCCTAGGACTGAACTGTTCTGATACCACTTTTGTCACGACCCGGCTAGGGGGCTGCGACAAGCACCCGGTGCTACCCCACCCGAGCACCCCCTTATCGTACATAACATAACATCTAGGTGAACCATAAGTCAATTCGTGCTTTTCTTATCGTTAATCATATTGATCCCATTAGACGACCATCATCATTTAACATATCATAGGCATCTATGCCACATCATAAGTACAAGGCCGACGTGGCTAACAAAAGATATACAAAACATGGGCCGACATGGCCGAACATCTCTACCCACATACACATGATTACGAGCCTCTAAGAGTATGACATATCGTATGAGCGGGACAGGACCCTGTTATGCCCATAATTATATACACAAAAGAATAAGTACCCAAAAGCTACGGCTCCAAAAGAAATGGAGCTCTGCTATGCAATATCTGAATAAGCAGCTATGGATCAAGTCTGTCTCCCTGTGCACCTGCGGGCATGACGCAGCGTCCACAAACAAAAGGACGTCAGTACGAAGAATGTACTGAGTATGTAAAGCATGATCAACATCAATAGAGAAGCATAATAGATATCATATGAAATAGCATAGGAGGGGAGACAGTAATATCATCATCATCATGTCGCTTACTTGCATACATCGTCGTTCGTATCCCATAATAATAGCCATACCACCTTGTGTTCATATTCGTATACATGCCCTTACTAAGTCTTATCACACTCATATTCATATTATATACATGGTCATATCATATACATAGTATTTACGTAGCATACCCAACCTCGTAGGATCGGTGTGTCATACATACTTGGCCAACCAAGGCTCAAGATCATACATACCTGGCCCTACCAAGGCGTCAGGGTTATCCGTACCATCTGCAGAGGTGTGCGCGCGTTTCGTAATCGTATACATACTTTATACATAGTCATATACATATAGTCTTACCCGACATCATAAGCTCGGGGTCTTATCATAGCCCTTCATAGGCATACATATACATATATCATAACTCGTAAGCATCTCTAATCTCATTTTACTCTCATCATCATTATCGTTACATCTACATTATAGACTTACTCGTCATACGAGGAACATAGTATAATCATAGTACATATCACGGGTCGTGAACTTATGAGCTTGGAATGTCAACCATGTGAAGACAACATACTCGTATAGAGGAATTAGAAATTTGGCCAAGAACCATGCCTTATGAAATAAGGGTTAGCCTTACATACCTTTCCGTCGAATTATTCTACACTTGCACGTTCCCTTCAAATGCTAGCGTTTATACCTTCATTAATATCATAACAATGGCCATTAGTCATTCACATTATCCACATTGTCTAGATTTCCTCAATTTGCCTCTAATTCACCCACATTCATGGTCATAACACCCATCTTCATCCATTCGTCTAAAGTGTTTAGTTCATGATCTTAATACCATTTATAACACATTCATATCACAACACAACAACATTCATAACTCAATTCAAACTATTTCTCAAAATGTCACTATTCATCATTCATGACCTAGTTGACCACATTTTCTACAATCCATGTATTTTAATTCTCCAATACCTTAAACATCTTGTAAAAATCATGAATCTTACCTTAGAAGTTGTAGGAACAAGCTTTGGTTGATAATACTCCTCTTTGAGCAAAACCCTAGTTTTTCTCCATTTGGATTTTTTTTGACTTGGATGATCCTTGATGATTCCCTTATCCTTGATTCACTTGTCTTAATGTTATTGATGGCTTATAATCCTTGAAAACTCATATAATAAATGTAGAGAGAAGTGGTGTAATGTTGTAATGAAATAAAATAAGTCTTGATCCTCATATTTAATGAATTGGAAAATCTGTGCTGGGTGAACAGTGGTCGTCCATGGAGGTTTACGGACCGTATTCCACTATACGGCTCGTCCTCCATGGGCGTATTTAGCCATTTCCAGAACCAGAAGCTGGGCTGCCTTCATGGTGGTTTACGACTATGGTTTACGGGCCGTAAATCACTTTACGGTCCGTCCACCAGGTCGTATTTAACCATTTCCTCGGCTGGCAGAAAGTCGAAGCCTTGCATGGCAGTTTACGACTGCCAGTTTACGGACCGTATTACACTTTACGGTCCGTATTTTGCAATATACGACCACTGGGCAGTTGCAATTCTGCAACTTCCCATATTTCTTAGACTTCTCATTTTTAATCACCCCTGTCCATGCACATGCATTGCTCACCTTGTATCTCATCTTAACTTAGCCAACTTCCTCGTCTCACATCGGATACTTTCGAAATCTCGCGTAAGGTTATCAACGTCGTTTCTTGCTCATAGACATCATGCACTCATATTCATCACTAGTTTATCCACTTGCGTACCAACGGAAAATTTTTCGAGGTGTAACAGTAAACAGCACCTGCAAGTACCGCTTTGTAAACTTGAGTTGTTGCTGAGTTTCTTGAACACAAGTTTCTTAAAAGTGAGAAAAATGACTTCCCTAATGAAAGTAGGGAGTCCCACAATTCCATATTGCTTATCTCCTCTCTCCCCTCGAATGCACCTCATCGTCACCCCTAGCCCACCCTCCACCGATTCCCGTTGTATTTGTTTAAGTTATATACAGATACTTTTAAGATAATATTTTTTAGATAATATTTTTTTGTAACATTGAAAATAAGTGAAAAAACATTTTCCCTCATAATGAACACACCCTGGGAAGAAAATACACTCTTAAAAAAAAGATGGTGCGCCGTTGCAGGGGATCGAACCCGGGTCACCCGCGTGACAGGCGGGAATACGTACCACTATACTACAACGACTGCTTGTTGATGTTGTTGAACAGCTCACAGGATTTGTCGATTAGCAGAATCGGTTTGATCAGCCACTTCAAGGCTTTCTTTATTAATTCCCCGTATATAGACATTGACCCTGTTCCAAGCCTTATCCTTAGTCTTGTTAAACATTCTAACTCCATTCTAGGATCACTCCATAACATGTTAAGTTTATACTTTTTTTTTTTTTTTTGGTTGTAGGCTCACTACTCAGTTTGTTAAGCCATATCAGGGCTTTAATTTCTTTTTCAACTCAATCCATCTAGCCATTAACCTTGATCCAAACCACCACTTCTTAGTCTATCTATTGAGCTAATTTTCTATCTGTACTTCTGTCTGTTCCAAAAAGAAAAATGAATAAGAGCGTCTTTAATCTGGCGGTAAATTCTAGACTGAGTACATAGAAGCATGGGCGGAGCCACCTTAGACGAAGGGTTTGCCTGCATTCTCTTGGTAGATAGGGCACTCCCCTTTCTTAGCGCGGGATCTACTTTCTTTTCTCCGCTTAGATCTCGGCAGCTGTAAATGCCTACACAAGGATACTTCTGTACCCCCATATCTCGAGAGATGATTGTTATTACATGGACACGGACTCCGTTGTGCTTGGTCAACCACTCCCATACTGGTCAGGTGCACACCTTTTGCCGAAAAATTACGCGGTGTACATAGGTTAAATATTATTATGAGTATATATTTAATTTTGCACACCCTTAACACAAGTGAGAAGAAAATTTGCACACCATTTTCGCTAAGTTCCTGGCTCCACCACTGATAAAAGTGTTGGTAAAGATGTAAGGTTCCAAGTTTATTGTAATTCTTCCGATAATTCATCAACTCCCATTGCATCACTTTTTAATTATATTTGACCAGATAAACTAGAAGGCTGCAGCCAATTTATAGAAGTATTAAAATATATAGTTATATAAGAATTCCATTACCAAAGCTCTTAACAAAGGCCTCTCCAACATAAATATATTCCTTTAGCAACATTTTTTTGAGCTTTGTGTAAAATAAGTGCGACCTTAGGCCAAATTGAGTGGCTTGAACAATATCTTTGCACCCTTATAAGTACTCTTCTCAATCTCCAATCAGCAGACTAATTAACAAGTGGTACGACTCGCATAGCTAGATGTACACATTCATTGAAACACTGCTAATATTACTCGATAGCCCAAAATTCAGCACTTCTCTCCTTCAGTGGCTGAGACACCCTTTTGTATTAAAATTTCCTCAATATATATGTGAATATTATTTTCTTTTAAGATAATATGTACATATACCAAATAAATCAATACGACTTGAAAACGATACGGGCAGCAATAAAAATTTTGGAACCATCACAGTATATTATACGGGCAGGAACAAAATTTTTGGAACCATCACAGTACCAAATATATATCCTAAACCTGCTTATAAGAAGACTCGTGATAATAGGTCAATACCACTTACGTAAAATTCTGCGTACGCTAATGCTCACCTTTTTTTTTTTTTTTTTATCTACATCTGTAAATAATAGATGGATCTGTTGCTAAGTCAACTATTGATTTGAGCTCATCCCATTTATTCCCATCACTAAACAAGTACTCGTCGTGACTATTTGTGTTCCAAAAGCTTGAACTTGATGATGTGAATGGAGACTGAGGGATTAGATTTTGTTGGCTGATATAGAAATGAGAGTTCCTTTCATCCATTTGATTGTCACCAATTGTTGCATTATAATTTTCTTGTTGAAAAGACATATCTTTAAATCTGGTGGAATGGTCATCAGTACTGTTCTCAGATTCCAGGCTACATGCTTTAGAACTTGCATCACCATAGCTTAGTGAAACCACAGGATGCTTCACTTCTTGTGTGTATTTCTTGTAATTGGAAGTCCTCTTGAATATTCTACATAGGGTCCAAACTTCCTGCAATTGATGATATATTTACTAATTAATAAACTTGCATGAAGAAGAACAAGGAATTAATTAATGACATCTGTTGATATTAAAGTGATATTGGTACTTGCAACACTAAAAAACGGAAATTTGCTACCAACTTTAATTTATCGCTAAATTATTCGTAACTATCAGATTTTTTTTTTTTTTTAAATATGTTGCTAATCCATTGTAAATAAAATTAGGGGCAGATTTTGATGTTTAGTTACATAATTTTTAGTAGTGTAGAAATTTATGCCTCAATCTGTTTTAAAGTTATAAGCACCGGCATCTTTTTAATATGCTGAAAAGTGTGACCATCAGTGGCAGACGTACAGTGTAGCTAGTGGGTGCTTGAGCACCCATTGTGGTTTATCAAACACTACCTTTTAAATTGGAAATTATTACTAACATACAAAAACTATTGGTTGTTGTTGTTGTATACAAAAACTATTGGTTGAGCACCCAATCTCAAAGTAACATTTTGAGATTTAACGCATTTGAGCACCCATGATTTGAAAATTCTGGGTCCGTCACTGACCACCTCATAATGTGACCACCTCATAATAACTGATTATGTTTGCTTTGATACTATATTGAATTGCATAACCGACTTATATAAAAGCTTAAAATATTAGAACATGCATGTACACTTTCATTTGCTTGATTCTGCGCTCTATCATGGCAAGAACCAAGTTAAAATTTAGAGATTATCGTTCAAATTCACCTAATAAAAATTCACTAAAGGAAAACAGAAATCAATCAAGAATGTGTGCACCAAAGAAGGGTGGATACGGGTTACCGAATTCAGTAATTTTTGCAGGATATTTGTGTTACAAATTCATTAAATATGTATAAATATTAGATTTAGAATCCATTTATTATCACTGAAATCATCATTCTAAAATTCAAAATCTATAAAGTTGATATCCTGATTTAGTCTCTACACCGAATTAAGAGGTTAAAAATAAAAGAGCAAACTTACAGCTTGGTGAGTATTGGACAGGTGGAGGTTGGAAGTTGGTGGGAGGCGAAACTCATGCAACATCCAATCAGTTTTTGTGCCTTTGCCAGCACTTCCTCTATAATATACTAAGCATTTCTTGAGGCCAATGTGTGATTTGGACGTAGTAGAATAAACAGGCTTATCAATCCCAGTTGCTTTCCAAAATCCAGATCTTGTTACTCTATTTGGTCTTACACTGTTCTTGTATTTTCTTCCCCTCATGCAGAAATAATACCATTCTTTATCCCCCACTGTGCTCACCTCTGAAGAGAATCAAGTTAATTATATGAATCTATACTGTTATAGATAATAATTAAATAATATAAAAGTGTGCTTTGTCTAATAACTTACACTTTTAGATGAGATGCAGGTCACACAGTTCAACATATACTTCGAAGTGCAAACATTGTCAATTCACTTGCCCAGTTCATATACTTTTTTGCCTTAAGAATTTGTATTAAATGAGTCAATTACATGTATATAAGCTACATAAGATAGAAGACGGTTGATTTTTCATCAATCCGTAGATTATAAGGATATCATAAAAATATCACAGTTAGAGTATGTAGTAGCCGCAACAAGCCGTAAAATCTCAACATGTTCCAATTGAGGCTGATGTATATAATTAAAAGAAGTGACATATTTAATGTAGTTAATTTATCTACGTCACTATAAGAAAAAAAAAATATTTGGCTACAAAATTATTTTTGTTGCCATAGATTGATTATTGTTGCAAAAGTACTTTTGGCACATTTGTTTTTGTTGCATAGACTTTTCCCAACGGCTGGTATTGCAACAACGTTTTTTTTTTTTTTTTGTTTGTTACCAAAAATACTTTTTGCAATAATAATCAATACTATGACAACAAAATTAAATTCTTTGGCAACAAAAAAGTTCTTTGCCAACAATAAAACTAAGTTGTTGCCAAATATTAAATTTTTTGTTACTTTCTTGTAGTTATGTAATAGACGCTTGAGAACATGTGTAAAAGCTTTTCCAAGATTTGACTGATTGAGAGTACTATCTAATAGGAACATTTAATCGAAATTGAACATGCCGTAGTCTGAGTGTTTAAATAAAATTTACTGACAAGTTTAAGGGGCTATATATGTATTCCGCCTTAATCTAACCCAATATTGTAGAAATCTATACACTGATAGTGTATATAATCTAAAGTAACATCATTGTAACTCGTAAGTGGTAGTGTTTGATCAGCTAACTAGGTTGAGAGAAGACTTGGTCAACGAAGAGAATGAGAAGTCTGTATGTTGTCTTGTTTAACCACTTCACTAATAATGGCTTCTGAAATTTCAAGTTTGGAGCCTAGTGCTTGGTCTAAAATAGTTGCAGGACAAAGTCAACCACGAACAGGTCCCAAATAAATCCAAATCTATCAATTAGTGTCACTTTCCTAATATATAAATTTCAATGTTCACTAATCCATGCCCACCTGCTAACGTTTATCTCTGCATGAATAGAGAAGTTATCCAAATCCTCAAACCAATTTTTTTCCTCTCTTTTGGAGTGTGAATCCGCGAAAATCATTTTTTATGTGGCATAATTTTCTTATTTTTCTCTTATTAAAAAATTGATATTTCAAATAATTTAATTGATATTTCAAATAATTTAACTTTAAACTTTCAAATTTTATCTTTAATAACATGTTTGATAGTCACAGAAATCTTATGATATATTTAAGACCACAAGTTTTAAAAAAAAAATCTTCTTTTTTCATAAACTCCGTACTAGTCAAGCACAAACACATAAATTAAAATAGATGGAGTAATATAAGCAAATTGCTTTTGCCTTCAATCGTTTATCCTTTAGAAATATAGACCGTCGATCACTACACTCTTTAGTTGTAGTAGTTACCTGATTATACAATTTAAAGCTTTACCTGTGTCAAATATTTGACATTTGCATGTTGGTGATACTGCACAAAGACGTAGTACTAACTTTTCATATGTAAGGAATGCTGGTTCTGCCGAGAGTAAGCTTAGAAAAATATTACTCGTACAGCAGCAACAAATTCTTACTTTGATTTTCATAAAGTTTTTGCTATTTAGAAAGGACACTAATTATTGACAACCTTTCTATGGAAACTGATCATGAAATCAAACTAAAACACTTTATTTTTCCCGTTTTCTCATGTTCTTTATGTTGGAAAGGTTAGATTAAGAATCCACACAATTTCCTCCAAAAAGCCATACATTATTAAAAGTATCTCTACATATTATATGTAGCTTTTTTTATCTTATTACTTTCAATTAATGGTTCGTTCGCAAAACATCCAACAAAAAGGACTCCAAATGAATCTCAAAGATTATAATAAGCACTTGTCACCTTTCTTTCAGATCCATCATGTCTACAAATTAAGAATGGGAAAGAATCTGTGTATCCCAACTTAAAATCTTAATTTAGGCAATAGGTTAAGTAGACCATTTAAACCCTTTGAAAACTCTTAACTAATTAGTGAGAGACAGGAGGTTTAACATGAGCGGGCCTGGAGTAGAGGAAGACAAATTAGGCTTAACAAGTATTTTCAGTTAGGACAAACTTATGAGTCTCATCTCAATGATCATGTATAAATTTGGGATGTCATCCTCAAATTGTAACTTTTTTGTACATCAATGATCAAAGGAGACTACAAAATTTTAGAAAAAATGCTAACGAGTAAGCCTGGATCATTGTTAGCTGCTCGATGGGCTAAATATTGAGAGAGAAATATATAAACTTGGAGAAGTCTCATGGGTTGAGTTTGAGAGAGAATTCCAGAGCGAGAACATGAAGAGAGAAGTAATAGTATTGTGATAAATAGGTGCACCCAAGTTTGGCTCTAATACTATATGAAAGGATTTGAACATCTAACCTAAAATCTTAAGGCATTGGATGGAATAGTACGCGATCATTTAACCAAACCCTAAAATTATGAGGGAAATATGTAGTATTTTCTATAATAGAACATATTCATGAGACTCAAACATCCTTTCTTTAATCGTTGCCCTCACAAAAATTTACAAAGAAGGAGGAAGTGATTTAAATTAGATTGGGGTATCCACAACTTTCTCTATTTTTCGATGGAGACTTCTATATTACCTAGATCATAAAGAAAACACTATTGAGCAAGAAATTGGCGACAGACAAATTCTATAGCTAATTGTAAAATTTGTCGCTAGCTAGCGACGAAATTCATAGCTGATTCCAATATTTTTGTTAGTGAAATGCTTATACGCTTACTTGGAAGATCCCAAGGATCATATTTGTAGATGTCAATCTGCTTTATGAGTTCGATGTTGATTCTTTTATCTTCCACTTTGCGTCGTAGATAAAACCCAACAAGCTCTTCATCAGTCGGATGAAATCGAAATCCTGGAAGAATTATATCTTCTTCATTGTCCTCTTTGGAAGTTTTATTTGCAGCTGCCATATCTTCCACTTCCATTATTTCACTCTTTTCTTGCACTTTTTTCACTCCAGTATTCATCTTACACTCAATTACATGCATGGAACCATGGATATCATATAGTATGTTATATATAGATGACTACTGATTTCTTCCAACAAAAAAAAAAAAAAAGAAATGAAACTTAATTAAACAAAGAGAGGGACAAAATATAGAAGGAGAATGACATACAAGGATGGTATCGTTTGATTGTTCAACCTCATGGATCTTAGCATATATATACAAATAAACTTAGCAGATAAGTCAACAATCATTAATAGGTGACATTATGTTGTATTTGACAGATATTGGAATTATTCTATTCAGATTAGAGTGTATGGTTGGCTCAGGTTTAATTCGCAGTACGTCAATAAACGAAACTACATAAGTAGTTTCCTTTGCAACTTTATCTTATTTAACTGTAGGAATTCCAATTATTAATCTTATTGTTCCATTATAATATAGGACTGTATTTAACTGATCATGAACTTGAGATGTCAATTTTTTGTGTACTAATTGTAAAATATTAGAGTAATTGTCTAAATACTAAGTCGGGTAAAGCATATTTATGCTAACAGCGGAATTAATTTAACATGTTATAGAAAGTTGTTTGTATTATCTTTCAAGTAACTAGTTTTAATTACTTATTAGGAAATATTACTTATAGTTATATATAATTTTAGATGATATGTATGATATTGTGAAATTCTTTTACACTTTTAGAGTATATACAAGTTGAAGTCATTTACCAAAAAGAAGAAAAAAAAATGAAGTTGAAGTCTTTAAAGTATTTAAAATGGAAAAATCTTCAAAATGACTAAAATAGACAGAGTAGTAGAGTGAGTATTATGAAAGTTAATTATGGATTCTCTGAATACAAAAGCTGATGTCATGAAAGGGTAATAAGATGCATTGATTAATTGGGGTTCTATTTAAGAAAAATTAAAATTTGGGGCTCTATGGTCATCACAAGCAACTGTTGGAGTCCCACTATTGTGAGTATGACATTGACTTGGAAAGTGCAAAGTTAGAAGAAAACATGTAATTCAAACAAGAACATTTCAAAGACCTTAGAAAGTGCCCAAGTAATTAATAAAAATAATTAAAAAGACCAAGCAACATCTGAGGAATAAGTCTGGAAAATAGAGAGATCATTTTTTGACCAAATTAATATGCATTTATGTCCGACTAACCAATTAATCAAAAAGAAGAAATGCGTCGGCCCTCATTGTGGACCTGATGATTGTCTTGCTTGGAATCTCAAGTCAGGGACATTGTTTTCCTCTTATTTAATATTTGTTTTGGTAATTTATAAATGGGGATAAGCAAGCACTAGGTCAACATGCCTGATTTGGCAATTTCAGGGCATTCTGGTCATTTCAGTTTTATTTCTGTGCATTGCTTGTTTGTTCTGTTGGCTTATATTGTTATCTAGAGACAATTTTGCCCTTCTATCGCTTATGTCACTGAATGAGGTGGGGCCACTGAATTCCCAACTTTACACGTTTGACATAAGTAACACATATGCTCCTAATTAGACTTTGAGTCATCACTCATCAGCCCATCACCCAAAGGATAACACGGTACTCCTATTGCCTGTGATGATATTCTCCTGGAAGCTTGAAAATCACATTTTTGAGCTGATTGAAAAAAGAAAAAAAGAAAAAAAGGGTACTTCTATTCTTGGACTTGAACTTTATGTTAATTGAAGGTAGTTGAGTATCAAATTTTGGCATTTGATATACCTAACTAAAGCTAAAACAGGTAAAAAAAAATATTTAGTTATATTTTTTCTCTTTAAGGCTTGTCACTGTAGTTATTTTTTTGGGTTAATATATTATTAAAAAAAAACATTGAGAACTTTAAATGAATTTTTGAAAAATTATAAATAAGGGAATCTTTTTGAAATTAAAAATATGATATCACATAAAATAAAATGAGGGAAGTAATAAATGTCTGAAGTTCATTCATTTTTACCTGAACTTTAGAGAGAAAGCATGTCTGATTAATTTTGAAGTGAGTAAACGTCCAAAAAAAATAATTAAAAAATGAGTATAAATTAAATGACAATGTCAAAATAAAATATGTGAATAGTATTAAACGTAGAGAAATTGTCATAAATAGCTGTACCAAAATAATAGCCAATAAATGCATATTCTTTGTATATTAATGTATAATATATATTTTTATTTTTTAATACAAAATAGTATTTCTTATATTTTTTATACTTGACTAATGAATGTAATTATTTTAGCCAACTGACCAAATGTGTAACTTTTCCTTAAATAAATACATACATGTCAGGTACAACATTTAAGCTCCTTGGTCAGTGGCGGATCTAGAATTTTCATTAAGGGGTTTGAAAAAAAACATGTAGCATTTGAACTTGGAACCTCCAGGTAAATTTTGAACCCTCTAAACCACTGAGTCAACCTCTAGCCATGTGTTTAGGAGATTTAAGATCTATATATGTACATACAAAATAAAATAAAAACCTTATATATACAGTGTAATTTTTTGCTGAGGGAGTTCGGGTGAACACCCTCACCCCCTCCTAGATCCACCCGACGTTGGTAGTTACAAATATTGTCTACTAGATTATTACTCCCTCCCTTTCAATTTATGTGATACTCTTTCTCTCTTATAGCCTGTTTGGTCAAGCTTCTAAAATTATCTTATTTTAAAAGTACTTTTCAAAAAAATACTTTTGGGGAAAAACAGTTTGTGTTTGGCCAATTACTTAAAAAATCACTTTTGAACAGCAATTAGTATTTGGCCAAACTTTTAAAAAGTGTTTCTATTTGTATTTTTCTCAAAAGTACTTTTAAAAAAAGTGCTTTCGGACAAAAACAGTTTTTTTTAGCTTCTGAAAAACTGCTTCTGCTACTCCCCAGAAGTACTTATTTTCTCCCAAAAGCTTGGTCAAACAGCTCACTTTTTTTCAAATAATCACTTATTGAAAAAATAAGTACTTTTGGGGGGAAAATAAGCTTGGCCAAACGGGCTATTAGTCAGCCCAAAAAAGAATGACATATTTCTATATTTAATAATAATTTAAATTTTAACTTTTTTAACTTACACTTACTGATATGATTTATAACCACAAAAATAATTATGACTTGTTTTAGACTACAAATTTCAAAAACTTTTCTTTCAATCTTAAAGCTCTATATCGGTCAAACACTTTTACATGAATTGGGACGGAGAAGTATTACAAATAACCAGTGCTCGTCGGTCAAAAGTACATAATTCCCAGAAGGTCTGCACATAGCCACATACTGCTTTATTTGCAAACACTAGAGAAACTACCAAAAGCTTAATTCTATCAAAATATTTTTTCCTAGCTTCCTTTAATTTGCTACGAGATCCACAATTCTATTATGCTCCCACTAGCTATACTTTATTATCGGATTTCTCAACTTTTTCATCAAAGACATGCTTTGTAAATATAGCGTAATAAGGTAAATGGTCATTATTGATCACTCTAATTACCTTAGAAGAATCCGTAGCAATTTCCGGTGGAGCTAGAACATTTTTCACAATCACTTTAAGTCTCTGCATAAGAACTAATAATTCAAACAAAGTGTTTGTAGTGTTGGGAATGCCCTTCATGAAACCGATAGTTTAATCCTCATTGCTAATTCTAATCACTCCACCTATTCCCTCCAAACTTGGATTTTCTAGAGAGAATCCACCAAGTGTTTAGTTTGTAGGTACCTCTGTCAGGTGGTTCTCACTTAATTCTGATAATGGTCTTCTCTTGTGTACTGCTATTTGCGTTAACAACCTGAGCATTAGCATAAGTTGTGCTGAATGAGATTTATGTTTCTCATTAAATTGCTTGTGATTTAGTTACCAGCTACTGATATTGTTGAACTACTGATGCTTAATCTAATCCCAAATTAAAGACCAGTTACTAAAATTAAAGTCTAAGTCAGACGTATTGGTTCCATTGTCGTGGTTCTGAGTAATATATTCTACGAAAAGATTCTAAGAATTTTGGCACTCAAAAGAAATATGAGAAATGGTCTCGTTAGGCATGCAAGCCACGGTAGAAACAGTCATGATTGACATTAAGACGAATGAAATTGAGGCAGGAACTAAGTCAAAGTGTTTGATCTTATTGGGGGCATTTAGTTTCCAAATTCATGGGGTCTAATTGTTTTCCAGTGAAATTGGGTGCACGGAATACTAGTTAGAGATTTGTTTTAGTAGGGTTTGAAGACAAGTGGATTAAATCTAATCCCGAAAACCCCTCTAAGAGTCCGGTTATGCTTTCACCAACTAGATAAATGACAATGGTTATGATAATAATAGAAGAAAAAGAAATATTAATGCTTCGAATCACCATAATAATGGTTCATACAGTGCCAAAGAACTTAGAGAGAAAAGGTAGTTAGGGTTACAAAAAATATTCAAAGTGTCGAAGATCCCCCTTCCTTCCTTGCTAAGCTA
Source organism: Lycium barbarum (assembly GCF_019175385.1). Taxonomy (NCBI): domain Eukaryota; kingdom Viridiplantae; phylum Streptophyta; class Magnoliopsida; order Solanales; family Solanaceae; genus Lycium; species Lycium barbarum. Next base: position 82,046,245 of record NC_083341.1, read on the forward strand.
TTATTATATAAGCCAAACAGAGACTTTTCTGTCCTGATGGTTGTCTGTTGGACCCACGTGGTTTGTGCTACGACATTTTAATTTGACACTGATTGATTGACGTGACCCGAGTTGGTAGAAGTGGGGAACAGTTGTACCAAGTCACTGATTCCCCGCCTATCCGGATACCCCTGAGCATCCGACTACTCAAGGTTCCCCGAACATATGTGTTACACCTCGGAAAAGTCCCCGTACATGTACAAGGAATAGAACGACAAGGGTATGAGTGTGGGGTGTTTTACTAAGCAAGGGGTGATGATTCGTGAATTTTTGGAAATGGAAAAGTTGTAGAATTTCATGCAGCCCAGTGGTCGTATAGTGATTTACGGCCCGTAAAGTGATTTACGGACCGTAAACCACCATCGTCCTCCAGCCTTTCAAATTCCAACTTTCTGTTAAAGTGTGGGAATGCTTAAATACGACTTGGAATACGGCCCGTAAACTGGTTTACGGACCGTAAACCTCGATCGTAAACTGCAATATTCTTCAGCCAACTTCTCTGTTTTGGACATGCTTAAATACGACCAGGGAGGACGGCTCATAAACCAGTTTACGGCTCGTAAACTGTGGTTTACGACCACTGTTCACCCCGACTGGAATTCATTAAAGATCAAACTTTGAGTTATTAAAAGGGACCAAAGCCTCATTTTATTTCATTTTTCATCCATACAACCTTCAAGAACACTCTAGAAGCTCTCCAATTATTCATCCACAAAATTCAAGAGATCAAAGGGAAACCAAGATCATCAACACCTAATTCATGAAAGCAAGTGCACGAGACTCTATTGGAAGTCATCTTCTTCAAGAAATCTCAAAAGGGTTGAAATAGGGTTTTGGTATAAAAAGAGTATTGTTGCTCAAGGCTTGTTCCACCATCATCCAAGGTATGTTTCATGACTATACCATATGGTTCAAGGTATTGGAAGGCTTAGATACTTGAAATGTATAAGAACATAGAAAATGGGCCTTGCATGGGTGAATAGTGGCACAATTGAATAGTAGTTGAATGGAGTCATGAATGTTGATAAGCTACGGTTGTGAATATGTTATAAATAACGTCTAGACCATGAAATAAGTATTATATACGAGAAAACGTGATAACGAGCTATAACCATGGATGTGGAGAAATTGGAGGAAAATGGTAGATTTTTCTCAAAGTGTATAAGTGATGATTGTTGAACGTAATATTGTGAGTGTCGTTATGAATGTATGAGAGTTGAAATGAACATGGGAAAAGTATTAGAAATGAAGGAAGTGCTATCCAATTTTCCTTAGAAATAGTAGTCCGTTCTTATAATTACTTAGCTAACGACGACATGAATTCTCTTGAAGGTATATACGAGTGCATTAAGGGAGAGCGAGCAAGCAATAAGAATTGTAAACGTCGAAGGTATGTGAGGCTATTCCCTTTCTTTCAAAGGCATGATCCCTAGCTTACGATTTCATAAATGCTCCCATATTTTCCTTGCTATCAAAGGTTAAATAGTCTAAGATTCCGAAGCACGATTTCCTTCTTGATATTCCATAAATGTTTTCCAAAGTACTCCCATTTTCCAAAACCAAAGGTTGTGATTATGTGAGCGTTTATGATAACGACCGTGGATATTGTTTTCAATAACAATGATGATGTCAAAAATGAGAATATTATTACGCTGACCATGATGAGAGCAAATCTTATGTTTAAAAGTTTCAAGTTTACGATTTCAAGGACTATATGAGAACGTCGAGCTATTTACTGATTTCTCAATTTATTCATGGATGGTGACTTTATTTCTAAATCTTTCAAAGTATATGAACGGATGCCTTATGAAGTTCATGATTTTATTCTATGTTTTCTTTTAATGTTATTCTTCGTTGATAGTCTCACCTTATAATAATTGTTCCTTCAAGGTGAGACAAAGCGACAATGATTACTCCATAACATAATCGGAGGCTTTCGACCTTATGTCACTCCGACGTACTTACAACTTTTCCTTGGGCTCTCATGCATGATAAGTATATGGTATAAGTATATGATATGTATATGTATTCAGGGGATATGGGGAAGGTGAGGCGCTATAGACGCATAGCCACCTGGTCAGCTGGCATATCATGATTTCATCCCGGACGCGGGATATATGGGTTATGGATCGGGTCGTACGTTCCTCGGCACTAACTTATTATATTTATGGATCGGGTCGTACATTCCTCGGCACTAACATATGATGACATATGGATCGGGTTGCGCGTTCCGCAGCAATTTACTATATGATGCTTTATGAGTATGCATGCATGGATCCGCCTTAAGAGGCAAGCAGTTATCGATTATCTCATTGTACTTACCTTACTTTCTTATTCTTACTTTATTTCTTGATGTATGCCTTACATACTCAGTACAATGCTCGTACTGACATCCTTTTCTTTGGATGCTGTGTTCATGCCCACAGGTAGACGGGAAAGCGGTCCAGACTGATAGGAGTCACTAGCCGAGCTGAAGAGCACTCCATCTTCCGGAGGTGCTAATTGGTTGTTCCTTTTGTGTATATATTTGTATGTCACTCAATAAAGGCTCGTAGATGCTCGATGTGGGTTGTGTGGTTCCACAACGTGGGTAGTATGCATGTGTATAAGTATATTGAAATATGTTTTTGTATCAACGCGTTATATTTTTGTAATGAAAAGTAAATCCTCTTTTTAAAGTTAACCGGAAATAGATGAATGATTGTTAAATGGGTTAGGTAAATGATAGCACGAGCAGTGTTCGGTGGTTAGCCCCGGGTACCCGTCGCGGCCCCTAGCCGGGTCGTGACAATATGTTTTACCCAATGCACATAGTCCCCCACTTTTCGGGGTCTTCATTTCATGAGCCCGGGAAATGGAAGAGATCCTTGGCCTCTTCTCATCTTATCTCCCCAACGAGTCATTTCTTGATCTCTGTGCCTCTGAACCGATGATTCACTTTCTCCGCACACCTTCTCCCTTCATTTATTGTTCTGCCCTCCTAGTCAGACTCCTCCTTACACGTGTTTTTCCTCTGCCAAGTTCTTTCTTGATTATCGGGCTCCGTGATGATGGCGGGATTTTCTTTCTTCTAGGTAAAGCCCCTATATAAAAAAAGTTTCCCCCCTTATATATACTCCAGTACTTATCTGAGGCACCATTTACTCTTTCTTAGATATCAAAACTCTTTACTCTCAACTCGGAGAACTCTCTGTTGCCTTCCCTAGACATGTCTTCTAACTTATCCATCGGTGGTGGTGTCACCACCTGAGCACAGGCTGCTGGTACCAGTGATTCTGACGTCTCCATTTACCAAATTTCGATTGGGGGTGGCCGGCCCCCACTGAATAAGGCATCAAAGAAGAAGGTCGCAGGTGTTATAGCCCGCATTTTGTACGTCCGGATATTTCGAGATCGACGTGGCAAGTGATAGGCAAGACCATTTTCAAACATTATTTTTGATGTATAAGTTGTTATGAATATTGTTTATGAATATTATTGTATGGAAATATTGAGAAAGGTTAAGGGTAAAAAGGGAAATTCGCAAAATGGTTCATGGTAATATTGTGGAAGCCTAGGGGCAAAATGGTAATTTCACAAATATTCAAGAAAATTCTTGAAATTTCCAAGATGGCTGTGTGGCATGGGTAGCATGTGCTCACATTTTTATTAAATGAGGGGCTAATTATAAATAATAAAAATACATGGGCCAAAGCTTGCTTAAGAAGACACTTAGTCTTCTTTGACCATTTCAAGAAGTTTCAAGAAAATGGAGAAGGGGGACATGTGTCCATACTCCTACTCAAGGGACCTAAATATATATATATATATATATATATATATATATATATATATATATATATATATATATATATATATATATATATATATATATATATATATATATATCTAAATGGGGTAAAGAATACACAAGATATATTTGTCTTCATCTTTTAAAAAGATGAAGAAACTTGGAGAAAATAGAAGAAAATTCCAAGGGGCCATTCGGCCATGGCTATGGAGAATTGACTCCATGAAGTTGATCAAGAAAAAATTATTTCTTCTAGTATTCCAACTAAGTTGAATGCCCTCATTAACATGGGAGAGTTGTTGGAGCAATTAAATCACTCATTTGAGCAATATATGCCCCTAGCCGAATGAAGAGATAAGTGGAAAAGGTATGTGTTTAACCTTCTCTCATTTGTTTATGGATAATTTGTGAGTATCGTGGAAGGTCGAAATGAATGAAATTCATGGAAAAATGTGATGTTGAAGTGGTGGCCGTGTGTGTGTAGCATTGGCCGTGTACATATGGTGTTGTGTAGAAGAAATAGATTAATTTTACTTAGTCTTTTGGTTGTTGTTGTAATATGTAGAAATGAATGAAAATGCATGAAAACATGTATGATGTTATTGTGGCTGAATAGGGGTTGGTTTGGCAAGTTATGGTGAATTGATTCTATGTGATATTTTAGTTGTTGTTGTTGTGGAATCCATAAGAAAATGAAGGTTTAATGACTTGGAAATGAAGTTGTAATCGTTATAGAATTGTTGAAGAAAATTAATGGGAAACTAGCTTGGATTCTTACATTGTATGAATGATGTTGTTAATACATGATTGTTGATATGGTTTATGAATCTAGAATGAGAAAAATGTGTGGTTAATACTTTTGTTGAAGTTGGAGGATTCGGGTAGCATTGGATTATTATGAATATTGTAGTATTGTTAGAATAATTGTTGGTATTGTTGTTGATGATGTGGCCGAGTTCCATTCTCGGGTTTGTTGTTGAAATTGGCCGAGTTGTATTCTCGGGGATGGTATATTTACAGGGGAGATGCTACCGAAATTTCGGCAGAATATAAGTGAATCTATTTGAGAAGTTAAGACAAGTGAATGACAGTGAATCTAATGGTTATGTCAATTCTCTTGAATGTAGATTAGCAAGTTTGGGCTAATAAGCGTAGCTAGTTGGTTGTGGAACAGGTATGTAAGGCTTACCCTTTCTTTCTTTTGGCATGTCCTAGAGCCAAGTAAGTTATGATATGCACTTTGAGGTAACTTTACTCTTGATTCCGAGTCTATTTATGATTCGTATGCACCTTCTGATATACGTATTCAGTAAATCCGCTATGAGTGTTCGGATATAAGCATTTTGTTACAAGTATTCTGATATGAGTATTTTGATATAAGTATTCTGATATGAGTAATCTGATGTGAGTATTTGATATGAGTATTCTCTGTAAGTCTTAATGTCCCCAACTTTTGTATACGATCTTGGATAGCTTGAAAATGCCCGTAGAGGTTTTTGTACTAAAATGCTCGTAACTTTCTGATACTGAGTCCGATCGACCCAAAACTTGTTTCTGAGCCTTCAGATGTCGGTAAGTGTGTATGTCTCTATCGGGTCTTGATTTGTATGCATATGGTTTTTCACGACTCTGCTCGTGCATGTCTGAGTATGTGTTTTCACTGCGTCCCGGGCCAGGTTCTGTTATCGTGCATTTCCTCTGCATTGTTCACCGCGCCCCTCGGTGGGAGAGCCGGGCTCTGTTATCTGTATATGATGATATGGGGATGGCGGCCAGGATGGCATATGATTCTGTTCACCGCGTCTCTCCCTAGAGGGCCGGGTTCTGTTACCGCGTCCCTCGCTAGAGGGCCGGGATCTGTTATCTGTTATCTATATATGCATATGATGACTTATGATTTTGGCATACATGATTTGTGTTCTGAAAGTAAGCATTTTTATGCCTCGAATAAGGTACTTACCTTCTGTACTTCTGATTCTGATTATGGTTCTATCTGTTATACTTCTGTGCTCCTGACTCCGATTATGATTCTGTTTACTGCACTTCTTGCCTTACATGCTCAGTACATATTCCGTACTGACCCCCTTTCTTCGGGGGCTGCGTTTCATGCCGCGTAGGTACACCCAGATGATGTGAAGTCATTATAGAGGATGTTCCAGCAGAGTTGGCAAGCTCCATTTGCTCCTGGAGTGCTGCCGAGTCCGAGTTTGTATGTTATGTTTTTTTTTCTGGATTGAAGTTAGACTCTTTGCAGACAGAGTCGTGGGTATAGTATGTCGGTTGCGTAAGCGGCTTCATCAGCCGATATGTCATTCTGTATTATGTGATAAATCCTATATAATCACAGATTATGTTTAATTTGGAAAGCATCGAAAAAGAATATTTTGAAAGTTTATTATGTATTTTATTTTTATTTGATTTAAAAGTCTAATCAGATTATGTGTGCCCTAAAGGTCTGTGGGTTCGCTCGGCTCCGGATGTGGGGCCGGGTGCCCATCACACCCTAGTGGAATTAGGGTGTGACAACAGGTGAACAGGCCAAATCACACGTTCCTAGAGAATGGGCCAGCGAGCGGGATCTTGCTGAGTGTGCTACCAACTCTAACCGTGACTGTGATCGGGAGTAGCCGGCGAGCTTATTTCCCTCCTCCATTCGCAACAACAGCCTCGGTCGAGTCAAAGAGGACTGCGGTTGGAAGGATATAGAGGTGCTCATCCCAAGGTAAGGGTAGGACATCGCCTCTTATAGACTGCGTTATTATTTCGTATACACCTACCCTCTCTTGCTTAGCGTGAGCGACAAAATTGACCCTGTTATGTTAGAGTTTTATAGGAAATACAATATATGCCCGGCCCAGGTTGGGCCGGCGGTTTGAAGGACCGTGGCGTGTATTCAATATCTCTCTTCTCAAGTCGGAGAAGGCTTTAAGCTCTCCCACTTAATCCTCCTTTACTCTCCCAAGATCTTCAGAGCCGAGGATACCCAGCTGGCTCGGTGTGGCCACTACTCCTTAGTCACGAGTATTGATGATGACTCCGATCGGGGGTGGACGGAGAGATATGTCATCATGTCGATCACAGATCTAGTCAAGCCACCAGAAGCCCCCATAACCAAGCAATGGAACCCCAGCTGTAAGTTTAGTATTTGTTATATTCTTATTTTACTATGATCCTGCCTTGGACTTGCCTGATTATTTTCGCTTTCCTTATCTTTTTAGCCGTGGCATGAAGATCGGATCCTGTGAAGGATCTGGCACAGTGGGTCCAAAAAATTTATATTTCTCCACCGTCTCTCTCCGTGTATGGACGGAGATTTCTGCGAAGAACAATTAGAGAAGAAAGAACCATGGCCTACCTAAAGGATCATCGTTTCATCATTTGGCAGGTGTGTCTGATGATCCGATCGTGGCCGCGCAACAAATTTTACAAGCTACTTCTTAACTTAGCCGAGATCTGGAGAAGGCGGCCCCAGCTCGGGTGAAAAGAGCAGCTTCTGGCTCTACCTCTTCAATAAAGAGAAGTAGGTAGATCGTTTCTTGTCGGGACGGCCAGGGTTCGGCATTAGGGATGTCGGCCAGCCCCCACATGGCGATTGACTTGGAGGCTGATGCTAGTGAGGGCAAGGCTGACTCAGCCCAAGAACTTATTCTTAGGGGGAGAGCCCCCCCCCCCCCCCCCCCCCCCAAGAAATCTCTTCCGATGACCTCTTTAAAGAGATAACTTGCTCTCGTGATGGGTTCCTCCTACCGCCCTTTTCTTGGTTCCTCCAATTCCAGGAGTGGAATGTTGGGCTCGACGCCTATTTCATCTTTTCCTTCTTCATCCCGAGGAGCTCCGTCCTCTGCTCCTCGGGGAAAAACTTTTCATACCTAAGGTCTAAATACCGAGGGAAGGCCTAAGAGTCTTTGGGAAACTCGCAAGTAGGGACTGGTGGATACCTTCCCAGCCCTGGTACGTAACCTCATGTCTCGCTGGAATGTCACTCTTTCTGTTCCAAAGAAATTCCATCTTCTTTCCCAGCCAGTAGGGGTTGCCAACTATCTGAAGCCATTGTCTACGGAGAAGAATCAGATAAAAATAAATGTTGTCTTCGCGGATTGTATCCTTAATACTGGTGCCCATGCGGCTGCCCAGGTATCTGACTGTTTCTTTTTTCTTCTTTATCTGGCCTTATTTTTGTGCAGACTTATAACACTGGGTATTTCTCTTATCTCAGGCTCATCTTTTGACGATGGAAGGCCTCCAATGTAAGCTTGCTGAGGAAAGGGAAAAGTAGGCCGAGCACCAAAAGCTGCGAGAGTGCCTCCTCGCCCTAGAGGTAAAGCTGGAGGTGAAGCTAGCTCAATCGGAATAGGATAAGAGAATTCATAGCTAGAAGGAGGCCAAGTTTCATTCCGAGCTTGCCGATTTGTAGAAGAAATGGGCTGATTATCAGGATCACTATGCCAATGTCTTGTAGAGGGAGACCGGCCTGACAAATAGAGTTCGGGTTTTGGAAGAAGAACTGTAGGTTTGTAGGAAAGAAAAAGTTGTTGCAAAGAAAGCCTGAGCTACTCTTGAGGCAAGGCTACAAGCTCAAATGGCCTGAAATAAAGAACAGGTTGAGGCCAACCAGCGTCTTTCCGATACCAATACTTCCCTCTAGAGCACACTTGATCGGAACAGGCTGAATTTTGCTAACCTGGAGGCCCGTATACAAATTTTGAAGAAGAAATTTGCCCTAGAGAAAGCTCATGCAATGTATCATGCCCGCAGGATTGCTCTTCAAGAAGCTGGGGATGGGATAGCCGACATTGATGCCTAAATTGTCGCAACTATGTACATAAAAGAGATTGCCACCAGGGCTTAGCTTGTTCTACCCCCTGCCGATGATCCTGACCAGACTTTTGATGGTGAGGGGTGGTCATCTGAAGAGTGGGATGCGGATGAGGTCCTGGAAGAAATTGGAGAACAACCCCTCAAGGCCCGCTGATGGTGATGCGGTCGGATCCGGGAAATCTCTTGTCAAGAGAGATCCTTCTGAAGACAAGCCTGCCTTCCTAGCTTTAGAAGCTCCTAAATCTTTCAAGGCTAGTGGATCCGGGGCTTTAGTCGATGTCGCTGACTCTTTATTATTTTAGATATGTATTTATGTTGGTCTCATCTTTTGGTTGACGCTTTTCATTCTGATTTTTTTTTTCGTATTTTCACTTTTTGTTTGAAAAAAAAAACATAAAGAATCGGATGTGAAAGAATTTTTGGAATTGTATATTTGCTTCCCATACTTTTATGAACTTTTGTACTTCGACTCTATATATTTTAGAATATCCGCTTCCTTGTGAGGATATGGTGCTAAAATATTTGTCTCTGCTTTATTTTCTATTTTATACTTTTATTCCGTGAATATAGAGAAATTTATTGCTCTAATTAACACTCATTTGTGATGTTCTTTTGAAAAGTATACTCTTGTTTTGTTGGCGTTTTAAATGGATTGGATGCATGCCTCGTCCGACCCTTCGAATCCTAACTGTCGGGTTCTTTCCGCTTTCAGATCCCATTATCATTACTATCCAGCATATTTATTTTGGATGCATGTGTTTAGGGAAAGAGATTTGTTTTCGTACTTGGGTTTTAAGATTTCACGCGATCGCTTTCCCCAATCCGAGCATGTTACTTCCGGCCGTATTTTATGGTCAGCAATTTCTTTCATCTAATTCATAATAAAGGAGGGGACTTCTTTGTTCGAGGTCGATGAGCAGGATGTCTCGACCTCATCCTATTTTGGCATAAGGCTGGTGAAGACTTCACGCTCGAAGGCCCGAAGGCCGTGTCGTGTGTTTCGAGGCCGGTAGTTTCAGGTTCGAAAGAACACGTTGTACCAATAGTTAAGAGTGTAATAGAATATATTTGATACTTTCTCATTCATGAGGATGGGGCGCATGGCCTTTACACATTCGAATTGTGCACAAATCATAAAACGATCCTTCTGGCCATGCTAGCAAGGATTTCCTAGTTCGTGACTTGAAAACTCTATTTCTTGGATGAAGCAACATGCTTTTCAGTTGCTACCTTGTAACAACCCTTGCCGGTGGAAACCTTTTTGGGAAGAAAAATTTGGCCAAGGAAAAGAGTTCAACACGTATTTTTCGACTCCGGGCTTATGAAATGGCTCCTTCTTTATCTAGTCCCAGTCCCTGTCATGTAACAAAAGATGTTAGGCAGTATAAAGGAAAGTGAGTTAGTTGTCCATACCTGTGCCTCCTAAGGTCGTATGTTGTCCACGAAATCGTCTGAAAACTCCACTAAACCCTAAGTATGAACGGCTGAGGGAAGCTGAAAAGTTAAATTGCATTCGCTCATCTCCGCAGACCATTTAGCCAGTCGACTTGTGAGGTTCCTCTTTGCAGTGTTGTTTGTAATGAGGCGTTCGTGACCACAGTTATCAAGTAGCTCTGAAAGTAAGGCACAACTTTCGAGTGGCTGTGGTCAGGGCCAGAGCCTGTTTTTCTGAGTCAGGGTACCTGGATTTCACTCCTGCTAAAGTTTTGCTGGAGAAGTAAATCGGGACCTAACCCGCCCCCGCCTCTAGTACCAAGCCTTTGCTGATTGATACCGTTGAAACAGTTATGTATGTAAGCAGACGCTCTCCCTTTTCTAGTTTCACCATTATACGAGGTCGTGACAAGTAATTTTTGAGGTCCTTCAAGATTTGATGACATTCTGGTGTCCATCTGAAACCATTCTCTTTCTTCAATAGGTTATAAAACTCGTGGCACCGATGTAAGGAGCGAGACACAAATCGTCCTAGGGCGGTGATTTTCCCAGTCAATAGATGCACCATCTTCACATTATCCAACTTCGACAGCATCTCCTGGATAGCTCTGATCTTGTCTGGGACCATCTCTATTCCCTGGCTGGACACCAGAAAACCCAAGAACTTACCGGACCTTACCCTCAAAGTGCACTTCTCCGGATTTAGCTTTATGATATGCTAGCGGAGCACGTTGAAGGTTTCTTGTAAAGAAGACAGGTGAGTCTCTGCCTTACCAGATTTGACCAGCATGTCGTCTATGTATACTTCTATCGAGTTGCCGATCTGCTTTTTGAACATTTTGTTTACCATTCTCTGGTACGTTGCTCCAACATTTTTAAGACCAAAAGGCATTACATTGTAATAGAAATAACCATGATTAGTTATGAACAAAGTTTTTTCTTGGTCCTCCAGACATAGGCTTATTTGGTTATATCCAAAGTAAGCATCCAAGAAACTCAGCAGCTCATGTCCCGCTGTCGCGTCTATCGTTTGGTCAATATCGGCAGCGGGGAAGAGTCTTTAGGACGGGCTTCGTTCAAGTCTTTGAAGTCCACGCACATTAATAATTTATTATATGGTGGCTGGGGTTAGCAACTCGACATTTGCAGGTGCTGATTGTTTGAAGTGGGAGATAGTGTAACGACCCGCATGGTCATTATAGCCTTTTCACTACTTTTGACCTTTCCCCGAGCTGGTTTAGCTCATATTTGACCCGAGGGGACTGCTAACACACTTTTCGAGGTCTTTGGATATGATTTGGGTGACCTTGTGGGAAATTTGGGCTTAAGGAGAAAAAAAGATGAGTAAAATTTGACTTTTGGATAAACAGACTTTTTTCGGAAATCCATCGATTCCGAGAGGTTCGAGTGGTCATTTAGAACTTGTGGCTATATTCGGTTCGGTTCCCAAAGCACTCGGGGCATTTTGGGACTTGGTTGGAAAATTGGGTTTGAGGTATCGGGGGTTGACTCGATCAACAAGACATCAGTTGGAAATTTCAAGACCACGAGTGCGTTCGTATTGTGTTTTTATGTATGTCTGTATATATGGTATGTGAGCAGATAGCCTCAGGTGATAGTCGAGATTTTGGGTTAAAATTGTGAAACTTAGGAATTTCTGGTGTCTGGTGCCCGCTATGGCGGCACTAGGACCGCGGTAGCGGTTACCTTACTGCTGTAGCAACTTATGTAATTTTAGGCAAGACCATTGTAGCGTTCATGGGGCCACAGAAGCACTAAAGGGGGCGCGGAAGCGGGTGACGGGGAGTTAGATTTATTAAATGAGTGTTAAAAGCCCTAAGTCCTTCATTCATTACCACTCTGACTTCAGATCTTTTTGGGAGCATTCAAGGCTAATCTTCATAGAGAATCATTGTGGTAAGTCCTTTCACCTTCTTTTCCATTCCATGTTTCATTATTCACCTTATGAATCCATTAAGCATGCTATTTTCATTAAGAGCTTAAGGATTAGAAGAGGGTTTTATGGGCTCTTCATTCGAGGCTATTAAATCTTGAATTATTGATCGGGTTAGCTTCATTAAGCATGGAATTCCTTCCTAAGTAGTGGCTAATTTATGGAATTGGAAGTTAAGGTTCATACCCAAATTTGGTATTTTTGCCTAGAATCCGAATTTAATGATTTGTTAGTTATTCTAGCTTATAATTGATGGGAATTTATCACCTAGAATATTAATTTCATGTTAAGACCTATAGATTTCTTATTCCATCTTTCTAGTTCATAAATCCTATTCCATATGTTGGGATTTGGGTCTTGAATAGAAGTAAGGTTTGAATGATGTTTTTTCTTGATTCTAATTTCATGATTCAGATATGATTAGACTTCCATTATCTCGAGGCTCAAAGGAAAGGAAATACTAAGGTTTGACTATTGGAGACTTTGCTGCTCGACTCTCCAGATAGGTTACAGTATACCTTATGGTCAGACTTCGATTAGCGAAGTGTATGTTTAGATGATATTGTCGGAGAATGCATGAAAACCTTCGGGTATGAAGTTGGGTTGGATATTGTCTTAGGTTAGGTCTTGTTGTATGATTTGGGGGCTAGCCACCCCGTTGTGTTGTTGACTTATCTTGATCTATTACTTTTGTGGCTCATTTCCACATTAAGACATTGGGTATTTGTGACTAGTGTATATCATGAATATGATATTGCGGTTATTTACTTGATTGATATTAAGATAAGAATTGAGATTCCATTGTGGCTTATTGTGTACCCTTATTATTGATATCATTTGTGTACCCTGTGTGATACTGTTTGGGATTGAATTGGCTGTTGATATTACATTGCATTGTGTTCATACTCATTTCTATGATACATTGATATTGCATGGTTATGGTACTGATGATGATAAGTAAGAAAGTGCAGCCTCCGAGGTCTATGCTGGAGAGCGTAAAAGAGAGAAAGGAGTCCGTGATCCGAGGTTATTTTTTGCAGCGAAATAAGTGTATGTTGCCCCAGGTCTATTGTCGGGAATGAATGAATGCTCGATGCCCGAGGTCTCGTGCCGGGATAGAGAGGATGCTCGTGATCCCAGATCATTTTCCGGAGCGAGTGGTACATGGACTTCAGGAATCTCCCATGGGTTGTGCTGTTGAGTATATGTGTACGGTGCATACGCATTGCATTCATCATACATACATGTGTACGGTGCATACGGATTGCATTCATCATACATACATTATTGCATTGTATTTTACCTTTGGTTCCCTTTGATATTGTTGTGATATGGTTGTGATGTACTGGTTCGGATTAGTTGTACTGAGACTTGGCATAGTTGGGTTTAGATGCTATATCATAGGTGGTGACTTATACCGTGGATATGGATTCATTGTTGACTTGTACCTTGTTGTTTTACGTGTTTATCTTGCTTTGTGGTCTTTATATACGTTAGGTAGTCTTAGTCCGCCTATGATACCTACCAGTACTTGTTGTTTGTACTGACCTGCACTTGCTGCATTCTTTTATAAATGCAAAGTACCAGGTTGAATCTTCTTCTACCCCTCATGGCTAATATTCGAGGATTCCTGATTCGAGTCTCTTTAGGGTGAGCATGAGGACGTTCGCTACCCGAAGACTCTTCCTATTATTATGTCTTGCTTCCATTATGAGACATGATTTTGAGACTATTTATGTATTATTGCTCAGACTTGTAGTATCTGATTTAGATGCTTTTGTATGACCAGACCAGATACCGAGGTTGATTTCATTTACTTCCGCACTATTTATATTATATATGTGAGACTTACGTTATTTACTTTCTTCCGCTATTTTCTATTATTTTGTGAATAATGAGTTAAGGGTTCGCCTACAGAGGTGAAAAAGGTAGGTGCTCGCACAACTTAGTGAAATTAGATCTTGACAAGTTAGTATAAGAGTCCTAGGTTACCCGATCTATAATACAAGAGCGTGTTTAGTAGAGTCTCATGGATCGGTACGATGAGCTCCGTATTTATCTGCTAGAGGCTATAAGTCATTTAGGAGACTTTCAATTCTTTCATTCTCTCGTGCGACTTCGTTCAAATTGGTATCTGAACTTTCTTATCTTAATCACCCACGGAGGCTGGAAACTCATCCTTAGATTCGTATGCAAATAGTTGATCTATGTCGTGTTGTGGTATGGTACAAGATGTGTTAATCTGATTCGGACACATGATCAAGTTCAGTCTCTAGTTATAGCATAAGGATTCGATTGTGTGGAGTCGCGATTAGACTCGGTTGTTGTGTGGAATCGCGATTAGACTCGTCTATTGTGGGAGTTCGTGAGAAATGGGATAGATAGTTCAGAGGGTTACATGGTCTCCATGTTTCAGCGTTGGGTTTCTTGGAAGTGAGAAGTGCATTGATGGCTTAATAATAGTGGGTTGCTCGATGATATGATCAGTTTGGGAAAAACTTCAGCTTCATCAAGGCTTTATGATGGTGAGTGTTTTACTGGTGTACTAATGGTAGGTCAACGATTCAGCAACGGTAGAGTATTTGACGTCGGTATGTGAGGATAAGTGTAAGTTTCGTAATGACCATCAAATTTTGGCAAACATACTGTGATCGCGTGTAACAAAAAAAAAGTTGACAATAAGGACATGAAGGAAGAATTTTGTGGAAAACGTGTAGCAAAGTGAGACTTCATAGAATATCTTAGACATGAGTACTTTTCGTGAGATTGGAAAAGGAAAAATTGGTATCTGACATGGTGGCAGGATAAGGTTGCAATTGATACGACGGCTAATTTCGTGTTGGGTTGTGAAAGGTAAAGAGGGTTCAGCGTGACAGAATGGTACCGATGGAAGTGGTCGTCTGAGCTATGGTTATTATGGAGTATTGAATCTTGTGGAAATAATTAGGCATGGTTTAGAAACGATTGTACTTACAGGTTGACGTGATGGAGATATAGTATTCATTCTTGATATAAGCTCGTTGATGTTAAAGGACTACTCTCCTATGAAGAGACTGTTATAGGCACATCGATTGATCGGTAAATTTGACTGAGTTGTAGGCTTCTGAGGAGCTAGTAATCGACTGATAGAAATGACTTCAATTATGGGCGTATGCGATGAGTTAATCACTTGGGGAGTTACTGCTTGTTACACTTAGATTTGAGGAGAAGTATTGATATTATTTGTGGTTCGTTCGGCTTAGAGGGATGAATAATGTAGAGGATCGAGTGGATTTGAGTGTTTTTGGTTGGTAGTGATAAAAGTGATTTGAAATGAAATACGGGAATTGAAGGATTACAATAAGGCATCTTGCCATCGGGTTCAGGGGATTAAGGTTCGTAAAACTTGAGGAGAGGTAATATGGGTACTTGAGTCGTGTTTGGATTGCGAGGGCGTTATATCATGACGTACAGTAAAGGGGTGTGACCGATAAGGTTGATTGGTGTCTTCGAGGTTAAGCACAGAAAGGAAATCGTTAAAGTAAGAGTTAGTGACGTCAGAGATTGGTTGCGATTGTACAGTGTAGAGTAGGCTTGAGGGTTTATGGATGAGTTGGTATGTTCGGTTATATCATAAACTAATAGAGGTCAGTGGCAGACTATGGTTGGGAACCCTATATTCATTGTATAAAATTGACTAGATCCCGCTACTAGTGGTGTTATTACTCGGCTTATGTGATTGAATAAGATGGGATTGTCGTGCGAGTGGTTAGAGGTGTCCAGATTCGATAATTGAGGTAAGAGGTGATTCTTTGAGGACTAGTAACATTAGGGATTTGAGTAAGGGTTTAGTAAACATGGTTACTTGAAGCAGTAGATCAATGATGGGTTAACTGAGTTAAGTTCGGGATAACATTTCAGAAATTAAGTGAGGCAATTCGGGCAAGGACATTTCAGTGAGATACATGAGAATATTAGTAAGACTGACGATATGATAAGCCGGACTTGGGATTATGCGATACGCTGGATTTAGAGAGTTTTCAGTTTAGAGTTGAGTGAGTTAAGGGAAAACTATAATGAATAGAGTGTATGGTCTACTATTATCTCCAGGTGTGATTCAGCTAGTTTGCGAGACTTATGGTTATGTGACAGACTACTGAGTGTGTTCGAGTAATGGTCAGACGATGTCGGCGTATGTGACCTGATAGAAATTGAGGAATTGAAGAGTCAAGAAAAGGTATAATTGATTGTGAATCGATAAGAAAAAGGTACATCTTGGGGATTTGAGTCAACATAGATTATGGTGTAATTTTCTAGCATATTCCAGATGGGGTGTGATTGTTGAGTAGCTTAAAGAAAGAAGTCTACGGAAATGGACCAAGCGATATGACGAGGTCTTGTGAGGATTTGTGATCAGCAATTAGTGGGAAACAAGTTTCAGGTTACCAACATGTTAAGGCTTATGGAAGTGGCTTGTGTGGTTCACAATTGAAGAATTTTGTAACACTCTTCAATGGATGAGTTAGTGTGGTTTAAGGAAAATTAATTGTGGAAATCCCTATTATGTGAAAGCCAGAGTAATATTTTCGAGATGCGAACATATTCATGGTAGTGTATTATGTTGCAAATAATATTGACTGGATAGCTTGGGTGAGCGCTTTGGATATTAAGGACTTGGGAGTAATTATGTGAGATATAGAGCGACAGTTATAAGATTGGATACTTTCGAAAAATTTATGGGCATATCGAGGTGATACAATGAGAGGTTCGATGGTTAAATAACTATTATATGGGGCTTCAGGTTTTGCGTCGAAAAGTTTGGGGTTGTATCGAATTTGCGTGGCGGGTACAGGTTGAGAAGCATGAAGATTGGAAACGTAAGGTATAACTCTTCGGTACTAAGTTAATAACTTGGAAAGGACCCAACTTGTGGAGTCGAGGGTGACAAACAGGAT
Source organism: Lycium barbarum (assembly GCF_019175385.1). Classification (NCBI taxonomy): domain Eukaryota; kingdom Viridiplantae; phylum Streptophyta; class Magnoliopsida; order Solanales; family Solanaceae; genus Lycium; species Lycium barbarum. The sequence continues at coordinate 82,063,214 of NC_083341.1, forward strand.
TTGTTATGTGTGAGTAAAAGATTAGATTGGCTGCCACAGATGTGTGGTAGGATTGTGATTGGTTTCAGAAATTGGAGTCAGTTTGAGTAACTATTGGTGGTATACAAAGTGGTACATTCATTCTAGGTCGAAATTGTTCGAGTTAAGCTTGTTGGACTATGTTTATCTTCCCAAGAGGATCTATGGGTTTCTAGTAAATCACCTGTAAGGATTCAATGAGCTTCGGTTCATATATGACATATGAAAGGTTTACCGAGTTTTACCAGGGCTTGCAGGTGAATTTGATGATATTGTTACTCAGAACAGCTACTTGGGTAGTATATGGTTACAATGGGCTTGGTAATGATTGAGTAGGTGCAATGGCTGTGATATATCTTTAGAGTGATCCAATGGTTTCCTACAGACTTGGTTTGGTAAGGTATTCAGTGGTATGTTCCAGTATTGTGATTTGAGGGTTGTGCTATTTGGCAATATTAGTGGGACCTATTGGTCGCTTTCAGAGTTTTGGTTTTATCAAATTAGATAATTCGAGCAAAAACCCTTCTGTTATTTGAGGATGAGTTCTGGGGAAAATTCGAATACGAAGATATGAGAATTGGAGCTTGAGCAAAGTTTAGAGAGTTAGGACTGGTAAAGTGAGCGAGCAGGTTCTTCTAAAGGTTACACCTATGTAGGGTGTCATGCGATTTGGGAAGGAGGGTAAGGGAGCCTGAGGTGTATTGGCTTGTTTGAGACTATCTGTTGTATTGACCCTGTGTTTTACGAGTTAGTTTCCCACCAGACCGGTCAGGTGTTCATCTGGTCTTCCTTGGTTTTATGTTGAAGAAGTACCATTATGATGGTTTCTGTATGATTATTTGTGATTCAGTTCCGAGTAATGAGAATCCTTCATAGTAGGAGGAGCCCGATATGTGTTCGAGATATCCCCAATTGTTGCAGGCTCAGGTATCTTTCCCTGTTATCTTCCTTGTCGCTCGAGGACGAGCGATTATTTAATTGGTATCTGATGTAACGACCCGTATGGTCATTACAGCCTTTTCTGTACTTTTGACCCTTCCCCGAGCTGGTTTAGCTCATATTTGACCCGAGGGGACTGCTGACACTCTCCCCGAGGTCTTTGGATATTTGGGTGACTTTGTAGGAAATTTGGGCTTAAGACGAAAAAGAGTTGACTCAAAGTTGAATTTTGGGTAAATGGACCTTTTTCGAGAATATGTCGATTCCGAGAGGTCCAGATGGTCATTTAGAACTTGTGGGTGTATTCGGTTCGGTTCCCAATGCACTCGGGTGCATTTTGATACTTGGGTTAGGAAATTGGTTTTGAGGTATCGGGGGTTGACTCGGTCAACGAGACCATCATTGGAAATTTTGAGACCACGAGTGTGTTCGTAGTGTATTTTTATGTATGTCTGCATATGGTATGTGAGTAGATGGCCTGGCTGATGGTTGGGATTTCGGGTTGAAATTGTGAAACTTGGGAATTTTTGGTGTCTGGTGACCGCTATGGAGGCACAAGGACCGCAGCGGCGGTACCGCTTTAGCGGTTACCCTGCTGCTGTAGCGGCTTATGTAATTTTGGGCCGGACCGCTGTAGCAGTTGTTGACACCTAATTTTCACCACGTAAAACATATATTTTAAATCCCATATTTCTCGAGTCCAAGACAGGGTGAGGATGGCCTTAGAAAATTGAAAATTTAAAAATCCCGAGAAAATGACAAAAATTGACGTTTAGTTATTGTTTTTCATAAAAATTAACAATTTACGAGAAATTACGAGTTATTTACTTTCACATATGTGATTTGAAAAGAAGATATGCATCCCGTTCCATCTAGCTCGGGAAAATTGTCAATTTAAAACAACATATGAATTACGGTACTCTTGACCGCATTTTTCGCATTTTTAAATATTGCTTGGAATTATTTCAATATTGGGTTTGTATCGAAGCTCATATTTTAAAATGACGTATTATGGACTATATTTTTATAAAATACGAACTTACGTGTTAATTTTATATAAATACGTAGTTTCATGAAAATTGTGTGCTTTTATTTAAATTATGTACAAAGGGTCTTTTAAATTACGTTTTGAACTAAAGGGGGCCATTTTAAACCTTTTTAATAACATTTGGGGGGGGGGGGGGGGGGGGGGGGGGGCGGTTACAAAGGCTGGGGACTGAAGTTTTAAAACAAAAAACTTCATTTCCCCCCACCTTTCTCTCGTCGTCTTCATTGAACATCAATGGCGTGTTAAACCCTAGTTTTTCTGTGATCAATCGCGACCCTTTTTCATGGCATTTTGCACGAGATTTTTGGGGGGGGGGGGGGGGGGGGGGTTGTTCCTCTATTCGTGTTCTATCTCATGCCAGGTTTTATTTTGATTTTTATACTATTTAATTCCGTTAAGAGGCACTCTTAGGATGTTGTCGGGTTCCTTTTGAGTGTGTGATTGCCATGGGTAGAACTAAGAGTTCTTTGCCATCTTGTGCATCACACACTAAAAACAAAAGGACCCAAGGTCATTTCCAAAGGGCCTTTGTGCAAAATCAGTACGAGTTTTGGGAATTTTATCTGTTTATGTACTATTTACTACCGTTTGAATTTGTTGTTGGTTGAATTATGTCTTATTGTATGACTGTACGTACTATTCCTGTATTTTGTGCCTAGTTTTTAGGGATAATATGGTGTATTTGTATATTGTTTTTTTGCTTGATTGTATTTGGTGGGGTTTGTACATTTTGGATTTAGAAGACAATACCATTTTTGTACAATCTGGTGAAATTCTTTGTTTGTTACTGAAAATTTCTAATTTTGGGGGGAATCTCTGTTGGAGAATATTCTCGGTCCATTGGAAACCCTAGCCTTAGACTTCAGCCTATAAATAGATTGTTGTTCTTGCTTTGAAGGAAGTTATTTTCTTTTCCGAAAAAGGCTTACAATCAATATACAAATCATATCATCCTATATAAGCAATACAACCATATATCTTATATATATACACATTAAAAAAAATATACTATACTAAGAATGCTTTAAAAAAGAGACAAGTTTTCCCTCCTCTGAAAAGGAAAGGTTTTGAGGCCCTATTCTAGTGTTGATATTGGATTCTATTCTCCTATTTGGCCTTGAGGTTTGCTTCCTAAAAAAGTAACCATTCATCATTTTGAAATTATTCTTCATTTACTTATTCATACAAGTTAATTGATATTGTTTTATTGCTTTTTATGCAGCTTTATATCTTGTTTTGGTTGTAAAACTGTAAACTAGTTCAAAATATAGTTCAAAGTGTTTATTAAGGTCTGTTTTAAGCAAAAATGAGTAGGTAATGTAGCCCTTTGATTAGTTAAGTCACTTATGATAGGACTATGATTTTGTATAAGTTTAAAACTGATCAAGAAAGGTCTGAAATGGTTTAAAAGGGTAGAAGAAGGTTAGAGCTGAGGGGGTTTGAGGTTAAGTCTGAGTTCTAATTCTGAGGTTCATTTTTTCTGCGAGTTATGAGGTTGTGGTATGAGTATTGGCTTATCTGGTCTGTGCAACTTCAATTTTTTATTACTTGCCTACTTTTACTAAATTCTTTGTTACCCGGTACTATATGCAGTTGCAATCATGTAAATCCCTTCCCCTTTCACCTTTGATTGTTTCCTTTTCATGAAACCTTGAATCAGTTTGTAGTATTCATTAAGTTCAAAAAATCAAGTGTTTTGACCTTATGTGCCTATTAATCCTTACCTCTCTATTTTGGATCAGTGTTTTTTCCTAAAAAATGAGTTCATTGTTTTAAAGAATAGAAGAGAAAGTATTGAGTTTTTTCCTTACACTGTCTAAATCTAAATTCCTTTTCTTGAAAGCTTTCTCTGATAAGAGGTGTTCTGAGGTTTGTTTTTAGTCCAAATAAGGATCTTAAAGTGGTTTGATTATATTTGTATGAGTTCTTGTGTTTGAAACCCCTCATAAGTTCACAGGGTGTGCCCTTCTTATCTGTCTTACTGATCAGTGACCTTTCAATGTCATTTTGGTACTGTGCCTTGGCTAATATTGTCTAGCCATTTTTATTTTTGTTTAAAGTTTCAAAACCCTCAAGTTTCACTCATTTTTTAACTCTGTTTCTTACTACACGTCATGTATTGCCTCATATGATTTGGACTGCTAAGAATTTGGTCCTGTGGATTTGCTTTGAATCACACATGTTGCCTTTGAGTCACTTGGCTCAGCTACTTGCATAACTTCTTGAAACTTGCCTGTATTATTTGCCTACATATTATTATGATTCACTTATCTTCATAATCTAAAAGAGAACTTTGACAAACCCCCTTTGATACCTTTCTGTATGGACCTAGACTGAGTAGACCTAACATGTGCAACTGTACCTGTCTAAGTGCCTTAAAAGTCATATGTCTTTCATTGCTTGAGCCTAAGTCTATCTGAGATTATGATTTCATGCTGAAAATTGCACCTGAGGTCTTTCATGTGTTTAAGCTATCTCAACCTCTTAATTACATATGCCATCTAAGTTAGGATTTGAAATATTATATTGTACTCTTTCCTATCTAACTACTATTAAAAGTCTTAAAGACCTGCTGGTTCCCCATAAATGGTAGTGTACATATTATGTGCTTTGTGATAATCTCTGCCTGGCGTTATTCCATTTCTGCACTTGTGGCCATTCATTCAAAAGTATTGCACATCTTTTAGTTCCTCAAATTTCCATTGTTGAGCCTCACTTATAGGACTTAATTGCTTGAATCTTGTGTGTTCTCCTGTGAATATTAACCATTCTCTCAACTTGCATTACTTGAACCTTTATGTTTGAGACCTCCAACTGCTGAAACTAGCTACTAAAGTCCCTCTGTTGTTAAAACTATTCACTCATCTCAACACCGAGTATTTACATTTAAAATGCTGGGACTTGCTTTAAAACTGTTAAACCAGCTTATATTCCTTGCTTGTTCTTGCTCATAAATTGTAAAACCTACATTAGCATGAACCTGTCTAAGCTTTTGCTTATATTCCCTATTTGAACTTAGTTATAATTAGGCAATCTTTTGTCTAAACCTGAATCTGCACATGAGCCTTTGGAATACTGATTGGAACTGCAATTTAATCATTATTTTTTTAAAACCACGATGAACCAAAATCTTATTCTTAAGTGTATCTTGTTTGCCTGCTATGTGCTACATGCCTATCCCACCCTTTTGTTCCCCCTCCTACATGTTAGCCCCTGCTAAGATTGATTGAATAACTGAAGTTTGTTACATCTTTCTAAAAAGATTAATGTAATTATGTGCCTTGATATGTATCCTGTGGGACTCTTCTGGCATTTGCATCTAAGTGTACATGATTTGAGCACCTTGAAATAGTTTAGTGTTTGGTTTGTTTATTTGGAGGTTCTGTAAATAGTCCACCCTCTAGTCATTGGGCTTCCCTGGACTTTGGGAGATGATCCTAATATGCCTAAAGTGTTTCATTTTCTGTTTCTGTACTACATCTGGAATTTCCAAAGTATTAGAGGATTGCTTGAACCACTCTGACTTAAAACTAGCAATTGAGGAAGTTATCTGTACATTTGACATACTTGAATACATTTGTTGTCCTCACTTCTGTGCATGTTCCCTTGACACTACCTCATTTTTGCATATACATGACTGTTTGGCATTGCTTGTTGGTTTCTGGTGTTTTTCTGGGGTTTTAGATGAACTTTTTGGATAGCTTACAATCCCCATACTTGTCTGACTGAATTTAGATTATTCTGAGCTTGAATTATGCGTATTCCATGAAGGATTAGTTCGAATGTGGGTGGGTATGCCCTTTCAAGAGGTTTTTCCCCTCATATTCAAGTATATCTATGGGAACTTAGGCGTATACTTGTCTTCATACCTCAAAAACTTTGATGGGATAAAGGGTATACCATTGTTGCAACGTACTTCAAAAAATGGGGAAAAAGGGAGGAGTATACAGACCTGTATATCGCGTATATTTAATTTAATACTTAGAACTACTCGGGAAGAGCTTGTAATTAGGCCTTAGAGTTTGGGCCTGCTTTTTTTGCTGCTCCTTGGTCTACTGGGCCAGTACTGTTTGTTTGCTTATGATCAGTCTGAATTAACGGTTGGGCCTAGCTTAAACGTATATATTCGTAATTTAATTTTTGACTTTGCCATAGTAATTAGGAGACAATTTGCAGTATTTTAGCTTTTAAATTATTGAATTTATACTAATTATGTTTACCTCTTTTATTTTCCAAACCCAATATCCGTTGATGGGCTTCTACGAGGCCATCAACTTCAATAGATCGAGTCAAATTTCAAAATGGACGGGCAATGCATCTGGAGCATACGTTGGATCTAAAATTACCTTTTTTTTCTCTCTTGGGCTTGGTCCGCCCAACTCCCTCAAACTTTTACATTGTTTGCCTTTAAATCATAATTATATGAGCTTTAAATTTCATATTTGGAACCCTTGCATTTAAAACTGTGTATTTGAGTCGCCAAAACACTTTTACACATTGATTAACGTTAATGCTATAAAAAATGGGAATCGGGCTGCTTGGACTAAAATGGATTAAATCTGCCTGATTTGAAAAAACCTGTGGACTTAAACGGACATTTTCGAAACTTCTGGGACTGGACCGATGGGGACTGTTTTGACACATTTTTGGACTGATTTAGTAAAAAAAAAAGGGAACTTGTGTGAACTTGTATAGAATTTTATAATAGACTAAAATTGGTATAAAATTGGATAACTAAATTAAGTATATTACGAGTTATATACAAATACTAGTATGCCAAAAAATATTTTTTTTAAACTATTTTCAAAACACTATCTATTTTCAAAATCTTTTGCGTGGACTTATGTAGAGTCCTACTTAGGCTAAGAACCTTCGGGTATCAGTCTAGGTGTTCAAGTTGGACACCCATGCTCAATTTTGAGCAAAATTACACTTCGATGACTTCTTAAAAAAATGTATTTGTTGAATGTAAATGGCACTCTTTTATTGAGGAAATCTAGACTTAAGCAATTTTTGTCAAAAAAAATAATTTATAATCATAAGGTAAACTATTAGAGCTCGTAGGCAAATCGCAATTGAGCGGATCCTTAATACTGGGGTGTCTAACACCTTCCCCGGGGAATCAGCAGAACCCTTACCTAGACTTTGGTAGATTAGGTTTCTTTGAGGATGGTCATAAAATAACTATTTTAAATGAACGTTTTTCGAACTGATTTTCCTAATTTTCTAAAAATTAGGTGGCGACTCTAAAATATATCCTTTAGAGCACCATTAAGTGGTTGGCTGATTTTTTTGACTTTTCCGGTACAATTCACAACCGTACTTTCCCGAGACACCTCCCTCTTTTTATGAGGTATGTGCGAGTCGGTTAAACTTAGAATTCCCGACACCCGCTACAGATGGCGACTCTGCTGGGGACAATCTAAGGTTCTAACCATAAGGGTTACAATATTGTTTGCCTTACATGATATAAATTGCTTATGTGTTTAAATTTTCGCAAAATATAACTGTCATTCATGCATGCATACTCCGCCACTCCTGGCATTTATTTTACATTTTCTCCAAAGGATGACGACACGGGATAAGCTGTGGTCATACCTTCACTAAAAAACCTTTAATATATTCTTTGGAGGTCTCTAAGTTCGAGTGGGTATGCGGTCATCCCACAGCCTTAGAGAACCCACCCGCAGCTAGTCCGCTTGGGTAACCTGTGTCATTCGTTTGAAAACCACTCTAGAATAATTAGTATAGAGCAAAGCCAAATCCTTACTGATATAGCGCATATGGACTATAGACCGGTTTGGGTATCTCAGACCTACCTGAATCGGACAGGAAAGACACCCTACTGTGTTTAGACGGTGTGAAAATCGGAAAACACGGCATCCCACTATTTGCTATTTGGAAGCATTATTGTGCTGAATGTGAAATAAAATGTTGTTCCTGGGGGCGGGGAACTAACAGTGTTTTGTTTTGCAGATGACTCATGATGTGCAGTTTGATATGGTTGTGGCTCCGCCACCAGGTTTAGTGATATGGTGAAAGGACTTGACTAATAATCAAAAGAAAGAAATTAAGAGTTGTGTAGGGCATCTGTCCTCATTAATGAACATGATCGGGGATCCGGGTCTGCTAGAGATCATTACCAGATATTGGGATAACGACATAATGGTATTCAGTTTCGGAGAAATAGAGATGACTCCCACTTTAGAAGAAATTAGGGATGTTCTGGAGAGTGTAGGAAGTGCTAACAGATCCAAAAAGAAACTGGCACAAAATATCCTTATCCCTCACAAACTTACCCCAAAAGAAATCAAAGACATGTTTGCTGTCAAGAAAGCCGATTGGGCGCAGGGACCCACTATAGTCTTCAGAGAGTTATATGGGAGGTATTCATCCAAACAGGGGTACGAGGACTACATCCTTGAGTTTTCATCACCCTAATCCTGGAAAGCCAATCAAACACTAGCATTTATCACTTGCTTGTTAGGAACCATAGTATTTCCACAAAATGCCTCCCTAGCTATTGACAGTCAGGTTGTCTTTGTTGCCCATGATGTTCTTAGGGGAGTCACAACGAATGGGGTTAACAAATATTTTGACATCACCCCTATTATCCTATTAGACATATACCAAGCTTTGGGAAAATGTCGTGACCATTACTACTATTTCCAAGGGTGCAACTTCCTAGTCCAATGGTGGATACTTAAGCATTTGGATAGTAATGGCTTACCTACTCGCCGAGATCTGGCCCTAAGAGAGGATAATTTGGGGGTCGCTACTGTCACGACCCAACTAGGGGCCGCGACGAGTACCCGATACTTATACCGAGCACCCCTTATCTATCATTTTACCTCTAATACTGAGTGGGCCGTATGAACTATACCATATCCCTTTTTTTTTTTTTTTTGTTACTTAACATTAACATCAGTAGCATAATTATAAACATAGGCTAGTAAACTTTGCTAGCACATTATACAGCGACGAGGATCATCAACAGTACAAAACATCTAACTGTACATATCTGTCTACGAGCCTCTAAACATAGTACACATATACATAGGAAGGGCCGAGTACTGCCGTGCCCGACTATATACACAAAACTAGTACCAAGGAACTGAGGCTCCGGGACAACTGGAGCGCTGCCAATTACTGCTGATAGAGCTCCTAGGAATCAGATCCGTCTATCTGCTGACCTGTGCGGCATGAAACGCAGCGTCCACAAGAAGGGACGTCAGTACGAATAGTGTACCGAGTATGTAAGGCATGGAAGATAATACAAACAGAAACATAAGGCATGATTAACAATATCATGGGATCATAGGTCATATAGTGAGACGATAAAGTAACCTGTACATAGGAATACCCTTTCAGGCCGGATACCATGCATGCTTGTCTTTCCCTTTTAAAAAAACATTTCTTTTTCATAGGCATAGAAAATAGAACTTATATCATGTCATGTCTTATCATATCATATCATATCATATCGTATCATATCATATGAGATCATGTCATATCATATCATATCGTGTCATATCATATCATGTCATAGCATATCATGTCATATCATATCATGTCATAGCATATCATGTCATATCATATCAGGTCATAGCATAGCACCGAACAATGTCGGCTCGCCCACATAGCACCGAAATACATCGGCTCGCCCATATATCCCGCGTCCGAGCATCCCGCGTCCGGGATGATAAGCCAGCTGACCAGGTGGCAATGAAACATGTTTCCCTTCCCATCCCCCATGTATTCCTTCCCCCACTTCATGTACATATACATATCTTATATACATATGTCATATAAGCATGCAGGAGAGCCCAAAGAAAATCATGTAGCCATCGGAGTGACGTAAGGTCGGTGACCTCCGATTACATTATGGAACAATCGTGATCGCTTTGTCTCACCTTGAAGGAACGAGTATTTTAAGGCGAGGCTACCAACGAAGAATAGCGCTAGAAGAAAACATAGTATGAAACCAGGGGCATCCTAGACATCAATTCATGTTTTGAAATCTTTAGAAAATAGTGTCATGACCAAAGAATAGAATTAAAGATCAAGAACTAGTTGGACACTCTCATACTCATATTGAATCCTTAGCTTAAGACTCTTAGTCATGGAATCATTCTTGTCATACTTATCATAGATGTATTCTCTTCCTTAGCATCATCGTTATCATGGTCATCATAGACGTATTTCCATTAGAATGGTACAGTACTTATCGTTTGATAATCGGGATAAGGATCGAAAGTTTCCTTTGGATTCTACTTCAAAATAAGTCAAGCGGAACAATAAGGAAAATTCGAGAACAATGGGCCCACCTCGGGCCGAATGAGGTAGCGTACACAATTTGCATATGTTACATGTCATGGCGTTACTTGTGAGGGTTTTAAGGTAGTCGGGTCCTATCTATGCAAGTTCTAGAGGTTTATGAAGTTTTTCCAACATTTCACACAATTTTTAATTCAATTCTTCTGAATGAAAAAGGGGTAACTTTAGGTGCGGATTCCGGAGAATAGAGTTGTTCCCAAGGCTCGTATCCGACCTATTACGTCTACGACATGCCATAGAAGGAAGAGTAAAGCCTTACATACCTCTTTCCGCTCCTTATGCTATCCCAAATTCAAGTTGCAAATCCGCCAAAATCTACAAATTGGTCACATTTACCAAACTTTGATTAGAGCATTTAGAATTGGAATCTTAAGGTAATACTTAGCCACCGAAATTTCGGCAGCACTTCCCTTGTAAATACACCATCCCCAAAATTCAACTTAGCCAATTTTTAATCAACAACAATCCGGGAATTCAACCCGGCCAAACTATCAACATAATGTCAACAACCATACTAACAATTTCCATATTCAATCCAAGATACATTATAACAACTCAATCAATATACTACTTCCTTCAAAACCTTCCAACTCCAATAAAACAATAACAACTTAATAATTTACATTCCAACAACACCATACTAATATCATTGTCTCCCATACATGTAAGAACATAATATTCAATTTACATAATCTTCCAAGACAAGCCTCCAACTACTAATACTTCACTAAGCTCATTAGGCTTTTATTTGCAATATAAAATCCACAACACAACAACCAACATACTAAATAAAACGTGCTCACCATTCCTTCATGATTCACCAAACCAACACACACACATATCACACCTCACGGCCACACCCCCACTTTCATATTCTTCATGAATTTCACTCATTTTTGTATACTACAACATGCATAAACGTCCATAACATATAAAGAAAGGAGAAGAATGAATTTTTACCTTCTTCCTTAACTCCCCACTTAGTTAAGACTTGTAACTTGCAAGAATATGAATTTCTCTTGCTCCAAAAACCACTCCACCTTGCTAGGAATCCTTGAATTGGTAGGAAATGGTTTTTGAAGAAATTTTTACCAAAGTTCTTGTGAATTTTTTCTATGGCCGAATGGCCCCTTGAAGTTTCTTCAAGTTCTTTGCTTCTTGAAACTTCTTGAATTGTAAAGAAAAATAAGGATGGTCTTCTATATAAACACATGGATTTTAATTCAACATGGGCCTAGCCCATGGCCGGTTAGGCCTTCCCCCTACTCTTTTTTTTTCTCTTCCAAGCCCAATTATTTCTTGGCTAGTTCTTATACTTTATGAAAACTATTTTTCCGAATTCCAAATTTGCCCTTCATCTTCCTCCATATTTCCACGAGTCATATTGCGAATTTTTCCTTTATACCCTTGACCTTTCTTAATATTCCCACTTCAAAATTTTCATAAACAACTCATATGCTTAACAAAATAAAAATATGGCCTTGCTTGTTGTCTTCCCGCGATTGTCTTGAATTATCCGACTGTACAAAAATGCGGGATATAACAGCTATTATGCCTTGCGGGGTTCAAAATAAAAAAGGATGGGCTCACATCTTTTCCAGATTGAGAGATGAACACATTAGATGGAGGGTGCCTGATTTTCATTCCAAGACTGTTTGTTTTAAAAGCAGCAGGCATCCATATCTACCGTTTATGTGCATTAGAGGAATCAGACCTTATGCACCATTGAGAGTACTCAAACAGTTTGGCATGGGGCATGTTGTTCCAAATGTGGGTGATATGGGAGAGTTTGTACGAGATTATGAGGAAGGTCGTATCCAAGGTATAAAAGATGCTTAGAAAGATTGGAAGAATGTGACAAGAGAAGATGAGTTGGACAAGGATCCGAACAACCCAAGTCATGATGAAAATTACTACGAGTGGCTTAGGGCTGAGTTAGCTGACACTGCCACTCCAGGACCATATATGTACAAATTTCCCCAAGATAGGGAAGCTGCGAATACAATCCAAGTTAGGAGAATGAAATGACGAATAGAAGGAAGAGAAATGGATCATCAAGCACAGATAGAATATGATCAGAAGATAATTGAGAGTTTGACAGACGAGGCAGGTGCTTCATTGAAGAGCTTAGAATGGCTTGACACTTTTGTTAAGGAAACCATAGATAAGGGGACATCATTGCCCGATGACCAGAGGGGTCAATGGTTCGGGACAACATTGATGCCAGTACATGTATCCATTCAGACTGCCCTTCAGAGGGCCAAGAAGGCGCGAGATAATAGAGAGCAGATTTCTGTCCGGGAAGTGAATTTTTCCTGATTATTGCATTTACTTTAAAAGCCTTGTAATGCCGCTTGGGAAAATATCATTAATGAAAAGCATTGGGATTTTATTTTTGGGAACAATATATTTATCTAACATATGGCACAATTTTGCTTCATACGTTAGTAGCCTCGAAGCAATGAGGTATAGGAAAGAGAATTATATATTGCCTAAAAAAGTTGTACAAACTACTAAGGCCTTAGCTACTGCCAGAATGAAAAAAGCTGTACAAACTACTAAGGCAGCCAATGAGAAAATGAAAGAAGCAGAAACCCTCCTATCTTATGTTGAGGAACTGACAAAACAACACCCCGCCAATCGGGTGAAATGGGGGAAGGCGCCTGAAGCACCACTTGGGAGTTATGTCCCGCTCAGCCAACAAGAAAGGCTTGACCCAATACCTTATGGAGAAGACGAGCTACTTATCCCCAACCTGAAAACTTATGGAAACCCACGAGACTCCTAATTCGAGGAGCCTTCTGTTTCCTGCACAATTGTTCTTAAAGGCACAAGATTGAACAATTGTGGTGCACCTGTAGAACTGTCAAAACAAGAACTTTTGGAAACTTTGGGAGACATTAGGGTGTACGCACAAAGCCCAAATCTGCTGCCACCATACGCCCCTTCTATGGGTTACAAAAAATGCCTCTATTACCGAGGGCAAACAGGTCATACCGCTAATGAGTGTGTAGCATTAGAAAGAAAGCTTATCCAATGGATTGATCAGCGGAGGATTAGCCAACTATATGGGCCTCACTCTTTCCTGTCTCGTGACCAAAGAAGAAATCGCCTAGAAACGATATCGAAGGTCAGATTCTGGAAAAGTGACTTTTCCAAATTTGAGGAGTCGTGGCAGGATTCACTCTTTAGTATGCAGCGTGAAAAAGATAATGACAGTGCCCCAAACCTACCAGGGTCACCCGGGATCCTCGGAAGAAAGAGTTTGCGTGTATCACCATGGCCGCCCCGGCCATGACATTGAAGAGTATGTGGACTTCAAGCTCGAACTAGAACACCTCGTGAATGAAGGCCATGTTTGGATTGTCGCAGGAAGACAAGGATAGAAGATAAAGATGAAAGAAAAATAAATGAAGACTTGCTTAGTATGGTTGGGTAGAAAACATAAGTATCCCTTTACTGCTTTCAATAAGATAAAGCATCCCTTTCCCTTTTTATGTAAATGGAACGAAGCCGACCTGATGTCCCATTAGGGATGCGTGGGAAGCCTATATAAGGCCTCGTCAGGGTAGAAAAATTAAGTTTCGGGTAGCATAGGAAAAACCTTTATGTGTATGCCTGAACTACGGTTGGACCTGATTTCCCTTTGGTGGGAAACGTAGGCAGTCTATTTAAGACTCGGTCCTTTTACAATAAAAATTTAAATCCCCCTTAGTATGGGATGGGTAGAAGCAAATCAACCATACAAACTTTTACCGCAGATCAGACCAAAATACCCTGGAATGTGAACCAATCAAGGAGTTAAAACAAAGTATATGATTCTATGTGCTATAAACTGCAAACAACGTGATATTTTGTGTTTTGTGCTTAAGCCTAATGCTAACTTGAAAGCTTTTAAGTTGTTTTTATCTTATAGACAGGGGTCGATTCACTGGCACCAATCACTCGATCAAAAGCTTTTGCAGCATCCTTAAACCCTCAAGAAGAAAACATGCTTGAAACTCCACCACCAAACCTGAATGCTTTAGTAGAAGGTATCCGAACTGCAGACATAGCCAGAATGCCTTTGGAAGAGGCTGCCAGTCTCCTGATGAGACAATTGGCTGAGGCCAGAGAAGAGGCGGACCGCCTCAGAGCCGAAAAAGAAAATGCCGCTAATGCTGAGGCTAGGAGACCTCCACCGACTTTCCCAAATCTGGATTTACCAATTCCTGATCATTTTACTTAAACCCAGACTGGGGCTCCCTTCCAGACTCCATTACGTCGAAATACCACCCATGTGGGGAGTACTTCTCACCATACCCTGATTTTTTAAACCCCGACCCGTACAACAAATGCAAATTCTTATCAAGCCCCTCGAGCAACAGGAGTTCCAATAACTCATCCCACATAACCAAATGTCACCTTTCAAGAGCATTTCACCCATATTGACTCTTCGCCAGAATTGGAAAATATGGAAATGTTCTTCGAAGCCAGAATAGACAAAATAGAGAAAGAGATGGGCAAGAAGATTGTCGAGCTGTAGCACGGCTCCAAGAAGAAAGAAGGGTTGAGGTACTCTGACCTGTGCATCCACCCAGACTTGGGTCTGCCTGAAGGCTTTAAAATTCCCAAATTTGATCACTTTAACAGGTTGGGCAACCCTAGAGCCCACTTAAGGGCTTACTACGATCATTTGGTCGGAAATGGCGAAAATGAAGCCCTGCTTTTGCGGTTGTTTAGTCGAAGTTTTTCAGGGACAGCTATGGAATGGTTCATTTCTCGAGATATTAGCTGGTGGAAAACATGGGAAGATTTCGCTTTAATGTGGAAAATGTACCTGATTGCTTCTTGTTGGAGAAAATTCGTTAAAAATCGAAACTTACCGAAAGTATGCTAGTTGCTGGAGAGATGAAGCGGCATGGGTACAACCTCCTATGACTGAAGCTAAGCTGGTAGCCGCATTGATACGATACCAAGAAGTTGATTGTTTTGATAAGATGATAACCATGAAAGGGAGTTCCTTCGCAGATATAGTTGTTGTGGGGGGAAGATATCGAAGATGGACTTAAAACCGGCAGGATTGTTAGTGTACTAAAAAGATCAGGTGCGTCAGGCACCATGAGTGGCAAAAATAAAAGAGAAGACATCGCCTGTGTTCTAGAACTGCTAGTCCAAAAAGCCAGGGAAAAGAGATAATCCACAAAAATCCAGATAGCTACCAATCACCTCCACCAACCAACTACACAATCACCTCACCCCAATATAGCCCAATGACTGTGTGCTACGCACAACCCGGCTACCAAGCTCCACAACCAAACTATCAAATAGCAGCACCAAACAACTGAGTCCCATGACCAAATTATCGAATGACAGCAACTAATAACCAAGTTCCGCAAAACAAGACCTTCCAGAACCAGTCTTCACCGGCAAACTATGAGGTGCCTCAAAGGAAACCTACGAGAGCATTCACTCCTCTGCCGGAATCAAGGACAAGTCTATTTGCCTATCTAAGGGATGCCAGTCGAATAAGCACTGTCCCACCAAAACCTGCTAACCCCACTGATCGATGGTACAGGCCAGATCTCACTTGCGCCTATCATTCTAACCAAGCTAGCCATGCCACTGAATACTGCATAAATCTCAGACACAAATTACAGATATGATTGACAGCCGTGAGCTCATTTTAGAGCCAACACCTCCAAATGTGGACACAAATCCACTCCCAAAACATGGAGGGAACCAAATTCACATGGTAGAGAGAGGTGATGAGTGGGAAGAGATCCCAGCTAAAATTCATCCAAATATTAAAGGATTAGAGAGCACTGTCGCCTCATTGTCACTACAAAAGCGAGAAGAAGTAGTAGACCCTTTGCTAAAGGGATCCGAGATATCTGTCATAGCCAATAGAGAAACTTTTGTGCTCAAATACTCCTCAACAGTTGCTCGAGTTCACAATGAACCGTTCATACTCAGAACATCAGGGCTAATTGAGAATGAACCCTTTGTGATCAAACCACCACACCAAATGATGATCAACAAAGATAAAGAAATAGCTGTTGTGGTTCAGGGTCTGACCAGGTCAGGAAGGTGTTATGCGCCAGAAGAACCTACACCCGAAGTGCCTCGTCTCGAAAACCCTTAGAAGAAACCAATAACTGAAGGTAAAGCTGAAAATTTCTGTAGGCAAATGCCGGTCAAGGATTATTCGATTGTCGAGCACCTACATAAGCCTCCTACTATGATATCAATAATGTCACTACTACTCAATTCATCCCAACATCGTCTAGCTTTAATGAAAGCCTTGGATGAAGTCCAAGTACCTGCACATAACAGTCAAATGTCGTGACAAGCTTATCCCACAAGTACTGATTGATGGGGGAGCTAGGCTGAATGTATGCCCTGTGACGACTCTGAAACAGCTCGGATATGATATCGGTAAAATCCACCAGAGTTGGACCAACGTAAAAGCTTATGATGGTGCAACCAGCGACCCGATTGGAGAAATGGATTTACACATACAAATGGGCCCTGCGGAGTTCGTAGTGGAGTTTGTCATCATGGACATCAAAACAAGTTATAACCTGCTGTTGGGCCGGCCATAACTGCACGCCGCTGGAGTTGTATCATCTTCGTTACACCAATCTCTCAGGTTCATATGGGATGATCAGGAAGTCGTGATTCACGGCAAAGGAAGTGTCCACAATTATTTAGATAACTTTATGCCAGTCATAGAGAGATCACTAGCGGGCGCTGATTTTCACACTGTTGAGCTAGCCATAATATGTTTTAGGGGAGATGATGAAGATATCCCTATGCCATTGGTCTACAAGATGGTCGCTACATCTATGATAAGATATAGGTTTGAACCCGGAAAAGGTCTGGGAAAGAACTTACAAGGAATCACAAAACCAGTAAGTATCAAACATGGGAAGTACCGATTTGGGATTGGATACGAGCCATGTTAGGCAGAAGAAGAGTATGGACTGAGAGGTCCCGTTGAAATGAGAAAACCATTCCCTCATCTCTACCAATCCTTCATAACATGCCCATTGAGCCACAACGGTGAAGATCCAGAAGAGGGTATGAGGACGTTGTTCGGGGAAGGAGAATGTGCATCCATCATTGAAAAATGCTTTGAAGCATCAGAGATTCGCCCTGCTGAACCAGGAGAGAAAATATGTGGATGGACTGCTATCCCGTTGTTCACTCTGCAGTAGAAAGAATACCCATTTTTAGGAAAACGGCGAAAGTCGGCTTTGAGGCCCGACTTATCGCCTTTTCATGTTTTCTTATTTTTACGTGTTGGTTAAATAACAGGAAATGGCTCTATGTTCCATTCCAAGTCAAGACCATCGTTTGTATTGCTTTTTAAAATTTCAATGAAAATGCCTCAAAGTTTGCAATAAAACAAAATTGTTTTACTTCGCCTATATAAGTATATATATAATATAACTATATATCAATGCATAATTAAGATTGATTTTACATAAATAACAACCGTGCTATTTTGTTTTACAGTAATAATACATAGGCCACAAATAATGTCATGACATGTTGCAAAGCAAGTGAAAATGACGGTGAACAAAATGACGATCAAGGAGAAGAGATAACTGAACCAGAAGGGTTAATAGATGTCGAAGAAGAATACGAGAACAAACCCCAACCAAACCTAGAGGAAAAAAAAGCAGTTAATTTAGGAAGTGAGGAATTGGTAAGGGAGACTAGAATAAGTGTGCACCTAACGGAAGCCGAGAAAGAAGGATATCAGAACCTATTGAAAGAGTATGAGGGTGTTTTCGCTTGGTCATACGCCGATATGCCAGGTCTGAGTACGAATATTATTGCCCACAGGTTGCCAATCCTCGAAGGGTTCGTCCCAGTAAAATAGAAAATCAGGCAGCCTAAGCCTGATGTCAGCATTCGAATTAAAGAAGAGGTAGAAAAACATATTCAATCAGGGGTCGTTGTGGTGACACCATACCCGACATGGTTAGCGAACATAGTTCCGGTACCAAAGAAAGATTGAAAAATAAGGATTGTGTGGATTACCGTGATCTCAACCGTGCTAACCCAAAGAATAACTTCCCGCTCCCAAATATTCACATACTCATTGATAACTGCACCAAGCATGAGGTACAATCTTTTGTGGATTTCTACGCAGGCTATCATCAGATATTGATGGATGAAGAAGATGCTCAAACAATGACATTCATAACACCGTGGGGAGTATATCATTACTGGGTAATGCCTTTCAGACTCAAGAATGTCGGTGCTACTTACATGAGGGCAATGACCGCCGTCTTTCATGATATGATGCATAAAGAAATTGAGGTGTATGTAGATGATGTTGTCCTCAAATCCCGAGTAGGTGAGGACCACCTCGAACATTTATGGAGATTCTTTGACAGACTCTACAAATACGATTTGAAGTTGAATCTTGCAAAATGTGCATTTGGAGTGCCGGCTAGAAAATTACTAGGGTTCGTAGTCAGTCGTCGGGGTATCGAGTTGGATCCCACCAAGATCAAAGCAATCCAAGAGCTACCACCTCCTAAAACAAAGAAAGAGGGCATGAGCTTCTTAGGAAGACTGAATTACATCGGGCGCTTTATCACCTAGTCCACAGTGATCATAAAACCAATCCTCAAGCTTCTCAAGAAAGATGCTCCAACCAAATGGACAGAAAACTTTCAGAAAGATTTTGACACAATCAAAATATACCTATCAAATCCACCTGTCTCGGTCCCGCTAAGACCAGGAAGTCCTTTGCTGCTATACATGTCAGTATCAGAAAATGCCTTTGGATGCATGTTAGCACAAAACGACCAGATAGGCAAGAAGGAGAGAGCCATCTATTACATCAGTAAAAAGTTCAAACCTTGCAAATCCTGATACTCTTTGGTGGAAAAGACGTGTTGCGCTCTAACCTAGGTATCTCAGAAGTTGAGACATTATATGGCTGCCTACACGACTCATTTGATTTCAAGAATGGATCTGCTAAGGTACATCTTTCGCCAACCCATGCCCATAGGGAAGCTGGCTAAATGACAAATGCTTTTGAGTGAGTTCGACATCCAGTACATCGTGCAAAAGGCAGTCAAATGGCAGGCATTGGTGGACTTATTGGCGGGAAGCCCGATAGATGACAATCCGGTAACTTTATGGACCTACTTCCCAGATGAAGAAATAATGACAATTAAAGGTGAAGATGAATCAAGTGTAAAGTATACTTTGATGGAGCAGTCAATTTTAAGGGATCAGGAATCAGAGCTGTCTTGGTTTCAGACTCAGGCCAATATTATCCAGTGGCGGCCAAATTAAGTTTCAATTGCACTAACAACACGGCTGAATATGAAATTGTGTCTTTGGTCTACGTTTATCTCTCGACATGGATGTGAAAGATCATTAGGTAATTGGCGACTCAAATTTGCTAATCCACCAAGTTCGAGGAGAGTAAGCCACCAAAAATGAAAAGATCATACCATACGTCGGACTTTTGCAAATATTGGCAGATCGTTTCCAAGAGTCAAGTTCAAATATATACCAAGAACTCAAAATGAATTCACGATGCATTGGTAACAATATCATCCATAATCCAGCATCCCGACAGTAGATACATTAATCCTGTCAGAATCGAAATTGAAGATCAGCCAGCCACTGTGCTTTTGTGGAAGCTGAGATTGATGGAAAGCCTTGGTATATTGACATAAAAATGTTCTTGGAGAAAGGAAAATATCCCGAAGGAATCACCTTGAATCAAAAGAGGACTATTAGGAAATTGGCAAATGGCTTTTTCCTTAACAAGAATGTCCTTTACAAAAGAACTCCAGATTTGGGATTGCTTAGGTGCGTTGATCCTGCTGAAGCCACAAAATTGATTGAAGAGGTACATGCTAGAACCTGCGGGCCTTACATGAATGGGTTTATGCTAGCAAAGAAAAGTTTGAGAACAGGTTATTACAGGATGACCATGGAAAATGACAGCAGCAGATTTGTCCCAAAGTACCACAAGTATCAGATTCATGGAGACTTGATAAAAGTCCCTCCAACAAAACTAAATGCTATGACATCATCCTGGACATTCGTCGCTTGGGGCATGGATGTCATGGAACCAATTGAGCTAGCCACGTCAAACAAACATCGTTTCATCTTGGTTGCCATAGACTACTTCACCAAGTGGTTGAAGTAGCATCTTATTCGTGAGTGACAAAGAAAGTGGTCACGGACTTTTTGCGCAACAATATCATATGCCGATTTGGCATCCCAGAATCAATCATAACAGACAATGGGGCTAACCTGAATAGCCATTTGATGAGAGACATGTGTGCGCAGTTCCAGATCACCCACCAGAATTCAACCGCATATCGATCACAAATGAATGGGGCTGTAGAAGCCACCAACAAAAACATCAAGAAAATCCTCTGAAAGATGATTGATAACTAAAAAGATTGGCATGAACAATTGCCTTATGCATTGTTGGGATACCGTACTATGGCCAGGTTCTCGACTGGAGCCACTCCGTACTTGTTGGTGTATGGCATCGAAGCAGTGATACCAGTTGAAGTAGAAATCCCTTCACTTCAAATAATACAAGAAGCTGAGTTGGACGATGCGGAGTGGATCCGTAAAAGGTATGAGTAGCTGGCTCTGATAGATGAGAAGAGGATGATCGCTATTTTCCATGGTCAATTGTAGCAGCAGAGAATGGCACATGCTTTCAACAAGCGTGTGAGAACTCGGGTGTTTCATATTAGATAATTGGTACTCAAATGAATATTCCCTAATAAAGAAGAATACAAAGGGAAGTTCACACCAAACTACCAAGGGCCCTATATGGTACGAAAAGTGCTATCAGGAGGAGCCATAGTGCTTGCTGAAATGGATGGTCAAGAGTGGCCAAAAGCGATAAATTCAGATGCCATCAAAAGATACTACGTGTGAGGAAGAAGATGATTGCGAGGATTCAGAGTTTCCATAGTTTAGGTGTTCTTAAGTTGCATTTCCCTTTATGTGTAATTTTGCATTTCTATTAGAAAACCAAATCCAAAATTATGTACGAACTACGCAAGGACCTGATTCCATGTACTTAACGTAGGCGTTTTTCCAAGCTCGGTCGCTTTAACCCAAAAAATCCAAAATTATGTATTTTGAACTACGTTACGACCTGATTCCCACTTGGGATACGTAGGCGCTCGTTCGAGTTTAGTCTCCCAAAGAGAATTCCAATAATGTTTACCTTGAACTACGTTTCGACCCGATTCCCGAAATGGTACGTAGGCGCTCTCCCGAGCTCGGTCATTCCAAACAAAATTCCTAATAAACCTTAGGTAACTTCATAAATGAATCAGCAAGAGAACGATAAAGGTAACCCTACAAGGAAACTGGACAGAATTTTTGAGAAAGATCTCAAGAATTCCTTAAGCGCGGTAAAGTCAAGAAATGACAAGTACACACTTACAATGGGGCAAAAGTTTTTAGAGGGTCTCAAAAATTCGTTAGACAAAGCGAAACTAGGGTTGGTATAAAGACATATACAAACTGGGGCAAAATTTTCACGAGTCGAGATGGGAAGAAGAGGAAGAGGAAGAGATGGAAGACCTTGTGTAACGACCCTTCCGATCGTTATGGAAATTTAGGACCCCATTGGGAATTCCGAGGCCGCGGGTGGATTCGTAGGGCATGTTTTTGTATGTATGCATGTTTCATATTGTGTTTTAAGGCCTTGGATGAAATGTGGGGTGATAGGGGGAAAAACTGGACAGAAACCGACCTCACTGCCCAAATTGGACCGCTACAGTGGTGGGATTACCGCTACGGCGGTACCGCTATAGCGGTGCCTCGATCGCTTTCAATGGCCAACCATTTCTTTGGTGGCCGTTATGGCAGAAGGTGGACCGCTATGGTGGCACCGCTATAGCGGTGAACCGACCACCATAGCGGTCAGAAGAGAAAATTGAGGACCGCTGTAGCGCCGCAGCGACCGCCGCAGCGGTCAACGGAAGGCAGAATCTGCGTTTTAAATGCCTTAGTTTTATTTTCTCATTCATAACACCCCAACACACTTCCCAACAAACACTTAGAGAGAATTTTCAATCTAGGGCAAGACAATCTTGTAAGGTAAGTTCAATTGCTTTCATTCTATCATTCCTTTCCCCTTCATTATTACAATCACCTCATGGGTCTTTAATGGTGAAATTGAATTAGAAACCCTAGAATATTAATGAAACTTCTAAACTTGATGGGTTATGATTATTATCGCTTAGTTAGCATCTAAATGTGATGGTTAGTTGCTATTTGTCATAAATTGAATATTTAGAGACATAAACTAAGTGATTGGAGACCCAGGGTTCTATAAAAATGGTGTCTTGCCATGGAAAACTGCTTGTAATGGGAATATTGATAGAATGTTGTTATTGTCACGACCCAACCCCGTAGGCCGTGACTAGTGCCCGATCTGAGCACTCAAACGCATTCTAGTATCTAGCAGAAGCCGACAAGGCTTTTTTTCAAATTTAGCTAATTTCCAGAAAAATTTCGGCAGAGTCTCCTTTGTTTTACGGACAATCCCAAATACCTTGCACGCAGAAAATACCAACAAAGGCCACACAGGGCCAACAGAGCAACATTTAAATATATGCGGACCGGCCGCCGCGGCGAATGGGATCGCCCAAACACAACATATACACACATCTGTACAGAAAGACCCCAACCCACAAACATGTCTACAGACCTCTAAACAGACCGACAGAATCATATGACGGAACAGGGCCCCACCGTACATATGAACGAGAATATACACATATAGAAATGACAGACTGTACCAAAATATGGCTCTGAATAAAAGAGCTCTCCAAAATAGCAGAATAAGATCCTAAGCGGGCGGATCAGCAAACTTGTCGTCGGTACCTGCGCGGCATGAAAACGCAGCCCCCGAGGAAAGGGGGTCAGTACGAAATATGTACTGAATATGTAAAGCCTGAATTGCGGAGACAAAATCATAACTAGTATAGAACATACAGAAAGTCAACGGAAAATTCAAAGTATCAGATACATATTTTCAAAACATGCAGAGTGTGTACAAAAACATATGTCATATCAAATCCGGCCCCTGCCAAGGGACTCGGCAGACAGAACGTGGCCACCCTCCCGACGCTGGTGCCACAACACAGAAGAATCAGAATATGGGCATAACCCCGTACCATAATATGTCATATCAAATGGCCATAGCAAATCATATCAGAACAAACGGACATGGCACATCATACTCCACAAACCCATGTACGCGTATACCTGCCCCCTCACATCGAGGCACGGCGAACAATGCAGAGGATCACGCTTGACAACATATCCTGGCCCGGACTCAGTGTGGGAAACATTGGGGCATCCACGAGTGGAGTAGTGAGAGACTAAATGCAATTAAAATAGTATAAATATTTTCAGAGACTCGATGAGGCATATTACTGACAAACCAATCCAATGAAGTCGGATGGGATCATAATAAATGAGTTTCGGATATCATAATGAATTACAGAGTATAACCTTTCCGAAGTCGTTTCGAGTGTCAAAACAATTTATCAGAATTAATGGAATATTTAAAACAATGTTTGTTAGGTAATTTGAATGGTAGTCAAAACATTTCTTTCAAAAACCGCTCGAAAGAAAGACTTGAGTACAATAAGGGCAAAACCGGGAATAGTGGGCCCACCTCGAAACAAGCAAGGCGGTGGGCTCAAATTACGCCCTTTAAGCTTATGGGGTCACCTATAAAGGTTCTACGGACATTCTATAGCTTTTCAAGGAGTTTAGAGAAAGTTTGCATAATTTCCAGGAAAGCATACCAAAAGAGTTCAATCTTACTAAAAGAAAAGGTGATATTTTCACTTGCGGATTCCGAGGGGCAGAAAGTCCTCCGAGGCTCGAATCCGATTCTACTACACTTAGGCATGCCAAAAGAAGGATCGGGGTAGCTTTACATACCTTTTGAGCTTTTTAAGCCTATCCAAGCTCACTTCCCGTTTCGTCAAAAATCTGCAAATGGTCACATTTACCAATTATGAGTTATGGATGCCATAAATTCAACTTAATGCATACTTGCCTACCGAAATTTCGGCAGCACTTCCCCTTTACATATAGCACCCCCGAGAATTCAACTCGGCTCAAAACCATCAACGACAACCCAAACAACAACATCAACAACAAACATTAGAGACACAATATCCTTCAACTAGCCATTATTCTAACAAAGTGACATAACCTTCACTCCAACCCAAATATTCAAACTAATATCAATGATTTCACATTCATTATCAATCAAGATCATCATAATATAGTTTTAGAAACATTTCATATCGTTTCCTCAAGTTATACACACGATATACATAATATACAACTTTCCGCCAAAGTCATAACTTATTCAAAACATCTAATCTTTGGCACACATATTCACAACATGTTTCAGTACATATGCATTTTACCACAATCACAACTAGAATATAACATAATTTCAACTCACCATAATTATACAACATATATACACACACGGCCTCATTCTATATTCCATACCCACTTTGAAATCTTCCATATTTCTATACTTTCAACTCATTTCTACATACTACCACACAAACAAAACTTCATAACACAATAATAAGGGATGAATTCTTACCTTATTCTCAAATCTTCTTCACTTGAGTATGTGATCACTTTGATGAACCAAGACCTCTTCCTTCCAAGCCAACTACACCAAGTTGAGAAGGAACCTTGAATTAGTAGGAAAATCACAAGATATCAATTTTTGGCACAAGATTTTTTAGGGTCAATTTTCCATGGCCAAACCCGAGAGCTCCTCTTTCTTTTTCTCTCTTGTGCTTTGTTCTTTCTCTTCTTCTAATTTCTTGAAGGCTCTAAGGGATAAAGACCACTATATTATTAGTATTAGCACATGGGAAAATTGACTAAAAAGGTTGGGTGGGCTTGGCCTTATGGCCGGCCACCCCCCCCCCCCCTATTTGGGCCTCATTTCTCATCAATTTTTCTTGGCCCAATGGATTAAAATCCTTGTTTTACAAATCCCGAAACTAATTTCCGAAATTCCAATTTTTGCCCTTAGCCTTCCCCGACACTTTCACATTAATATTCATTTACAAACAACTCAAGTGCTAGATGTAATCAATTATGACTTTATTTCATACAAGTCAAGATTATTTCTAATTTTCCAAATGTGCGAAAACACGGGATATAACAGTTATAAAGTGATGAGTAATGATTACTAAGGGTCTAGATAGGTTTTTTATCACCTAGAAAATCATCCACCCCTTGGGATGGGGTAAAGGAAGGGTATTCTTGCGTTGGAACTTGTGATTGAGTATTATGACTCATTGAGCCTTCTATTTCTAGACTGTGAGCATTTTGAGGCTTTGAGAAAAGGAAAGGCTGTAGCAGGGTGACTTGCATTGTTCCAGCTCTGCTTTGAGGTAGGTTACGGTTTACTTGAGTTAGACTTTGGTTAGTTGAATGTATGGTTGTGATTTCATTAGGAGAAAGCATGTCTAGTATTCATTACATGATATTGTATGGTTGAGCTCCTATGTGTTGTGATTGAATTTTGTGGAGGCTTCATGCTATTATTCCTGTGTGATTTAATCTGTAGTAGTTGTATTGTGAGGAAAAGTTAATATAGTCTTCTCGAGGGTATTGTGACATGAAATGATGAGGTGAATATGGTTATTGAGAAGGTAGGAAACACTGTTCTGTAAAAGGTATGACAAGGCACATATGTGACCTAGCTTATGGGCTAGTGGTCCGAGGTTAGTTCCGGAAACGAGAGGTTTGTTGTTATATCCCGTGTCCGAGGTTCATTCCAGAGTGGAGGTTGTGCTCGAGTCCGAGGAGTGTTCCGAAACGAGTGGTACACGGACACCATGGGTCCCCTACAGGTCATGACTACTGAGCTATGACATCAGATAGCATGTGTGTACAACGAGTGGAGGTATAGTGTACTTTTATCTCCGTTGTGGTTAACGTGTTTGTGATTCTTAGCAATTCGATAATTGTTGTGTTCGTTTGTGTTTGACTTGTTGTGATGTATTAATATTCGTGTATGATTGACTAGCTTGTTTATTTAGTGATTTCATAAGATATGCATGATACTAATCTTAGTCGCCCTATGATGCTTATCGGTACATAGTGTTTGTATTGATACTACCTTGCTGCATTCTTTGAGTGCAGATTTTGATATAGAGACCGCTACTCATCCTCACATCTAGCGTGGAGGATATTTGCTGGCAGATTTTGGGGTGAGCTCCTTCTCATGCCAGGCCGCCCAAGGATCTTCTACTTATGATGTCTTTTCTTATTCTGGACATTATGGATATTCATTAGATAAATTTCAGTTCTTAGACGTGTTTTTGGCTTAGAGCCTCATGCGACGACTTTCGGATTTTGGGGAATTTGTAATAGTTAGACTTCCACACTTGTTTTAGTATTTTATGGCATGACTTACCCAGTTTATTTGATGCGTGAATGAGTATAATTGTTTGATTTGTTTAATATAAAATAAGACTTGAATAAATAGAGTTTGTGTGTGTTGGTTCGCCCACTAGGATTTAGTTGGGTGCCAGTCATGGCGAGTTGGGTCGTGACACCTTGCTTGAGTAAAAAATGTCATGACATTAAAAGAGTGTATATAAAATATTATTTTCAAAACATATATGGATATATCTTCAAAAGAAAATCATCGCACAAAAACTTTCCTAAAGGAAGAATAAAAGATTTTAAGGAAAATGAGCATCCTTTCCTACGAGATATGAGCGGAAGAAGTCCATACGCAGGAAAGGCGATCGACCATATAGGAAACTGACAAATTTTTCTGTGGATGCAGGAACAAACAAGAATGGATGTTTTACACTAACACATTTGCTAGAATGTTTTAAACAGGGTAGCGATGACAAACAAAGCGAAGAAAAGTTCCAAGGATGATAGCACAAAGAGTGCGCAAAAGAGTAACAAAGTCCGTCCTAAGTGAAGTTCCCATTACACTAACGAGTTTGTCCATTTTGCAGAGCACAATGGTTTTTACAAAAGTAAAACTTTAAAAAGACTATTGGGAGATATAATCACGGTATCGGAAGTCGGGTTTCCACTAGAAACGGTTTTTGTATCAAGGTATTGAGACCCCGGCCTAGACGTCGCATGGCTTACCTTGATACATTGGCTGAGTGGACGTCTAAAAATTTAAAAATTTAAAATGACGTGTTGATAGCGGGATTGAATGCCGTTACTCACAATCGAGTCCAGTCCTTTTGGAAGATGTAAATCCTGTCGACGGGCGAGTATTCTTCCCCGGAGTCAAAAAAGGAAGGTATAAGTCTTGCCACCAAGGTAAGCTTTATTCCTCAAAATGATGATATGGATTAAAAGACTACGTGCCAAAGGGGCTGAGTCGTCGTCCATATATATAGCAAAAAACAGGTAGCGTAATTCCGAGCTTGATGTTCGCAATCGTTGAAATACGAATATGATTCCTACGTCAAGATTTGCGGTCACTATTGCAGTCTATTTCAAGTTAACGTAATCATGGTTCAGGTATAGTGGTATTCATGAGAAAAGGTTGTGCCTTTGAATGTGTCGTATTTAACTTGAAAATTCTGACTAAATGTTATAATTCTGGACACAGGGGTTACCGGTCATCATGAAAGTGTTATAGCCCGTATGTTATACATTCGGATATTTCAAGGAAGTCGTGGTAAGTTAAGGGCAAGACTATTTTCCAAAATTATTTTGATGTACAAGTTGTTTATTAGTATGGAAATATTGAGAAGGGCTAAGGATAAAAAGGGAAATTCACAAAGTAGGTCATGGTAATATTGTGGAAGGCTAGGGGCAAAATGGGAATTTCACAAAATATTCAAGAAGGATCTTGAAGGGGCCATGTTGGCCGTGTGGCATATAAGCATATGTCCAAATTTTTATTTAATGGGGGCTAATTTTATAAATATATATGGACCAAGCTTATATAGCAAGACAAGTGGTCATATTTGTTTAATTTAAGAAACTTCAAGAAAGAGGGCATGTGTCCACTTGGTATTGGAAGGAGCTATATATATATATATATATATATATATATATATATATATAGAGAGAGAGAGAGAGAGAGAGAGAGATGACTAAGGCAAGACAAACATTTCATCTTCCAACTCAAGAAAAAAAAAATTGGAGAAAGAACATAAAGGGCATTTGGCCCTAGCTAAGAAAAATTGGCTCCATGGAAATTGATCAAGAAAAATTATTTCTCCTAGTATTTCAATCAAATGGAAGGTCCTCATTAACATCAGGGAGTTGTTGGAGCAAGAAAAGCCTTTATTTGTGTAATTCATAAGCCCTAGCCGAGTGCAGAAGTCAAGGATGAAGGTAAGATTTAATCCCCTTTTCTATGTGTTAGAGATGATTTGTGAATGTTGTGGTATGTAGAAATGGATGAAACTCATGAAATATGTATGTGTAGGGATGTGGCCGAATAGGGGTTGAATTGGTGAGAAGTGATGAATTGATTTTACTTAGTATTTTAATTGTTGTTGTGGTAGATTCTATGATGTAAAATGAGGATTTAGTGGTTTGAAATGAAGTGGAAATCGTTTGTGTATTGTTGAAGAAGTTAATGTGATATTAGTATGGTTTCTTATATTGTATGAATGATATTGTTAATGTGTAGGTTGTAAATATAATTCATGAATTTGGAAGGAAGACATGTGTTTGGAAGATTGTAAGTTGGGTTGTTGTGATTGAATTTTAAAGAAGGAAATGTGTTGTTATCGTTCTTGTTGAATTTGGAAGGTTTCGGGTGAAGTGGCATGTTGGTTGGGTTGTTTGAACATTATGTGAATTGTTTGAAAGTTCTTGAACCCTGTTAGAATATATTTTGGATTGATTGTTGAAGTTGTTAGTATGATTGTTGGTATTGTTGTTGATAATTTGGCCGAGTTGAATTCTCGGATTTTTGTTGATAAATTGGCCGAGTTGCATTCTCGGATTGTTGTTGATAAATTGGCCGAGTTGCATTCTCCGAGATGGTGTATTTACTGGGGAAATGCTGCCGAAATTTCGGCAGATTACAAATGAATTCATTTGAAGGATTAAGACAAGTATATGATGATGAGTCTAATGATTGTGTCAATCTTCTTGAATGTAGACTAGCGATAGCAAGCTTGGACAATTAAGCGTAGCTAATAGGACGTGGAGCAGGTATGTAAGGCTTACCCATTCTTTCTTTTGGCATGATCCTTGTGAAACACACAGACAAAGTATATGTATGATTTCAAGGAACCTCCTATTCTTAGAGCCTCTAGGATGGCTAATATTCTTGACTTCCGAAGAACTATTTTGCTATGTCTTGATACGGGTGTGTGGTTCCAAAAGTTCTATGTTGATTTGATCCAAAGCGATATTCGAAAAGTACTTGATATGATTATTGCTTTGATTTTCAAAAATAGCTTCTGAAACGTTCATAGAAGGTTCTGTACTAAAACGTCCATAACTTTTTCATACTAACTCGGATTGACTTGAAACGTGTTTATGACTCTCAAGTGTCGATTTATGTACGTACCCATCGAGTTTTTAAAAAAAAAGGATATTGGTCTATGTGCATATGTATATGAAGCGACGCCTTATGAGATTTATGATCTTATTCTATGTTCTCTTAACGCTGTTATTCGTTGCTAGTCTCACCTTATAATAATTGTTCCTTCAAGGTAAGACAAAGCCATGAAGATTATTCCATAATATATTCGGAGGTTACCGACGTTACGTCGCTCCGATAGAGACATAACATTCTTTGGGCTCTCCTGCATGCTGCTTACATGATATATGTATATGATACATGAACATGATATATGTATATGTATATAGGGTAAGGGGAAATGTGAGGCGCTATAGACGCATAGCCACCTGATCAGTTGGTACAATATGATATCGTCCCGGACGCGGGATATATGGATAAATGGATTGGGCTGCACGTTTCGCAGCAATATAAAATATATAAATGGATCGGGCTGCACGTTCCGCAGCAATATAAAATATATAAATGGATCGGGCTGCACGTTCCACAGCAATATAGTATATATATATATATATATATATATATATATATATATATGGATCGGGTTGCACGTTCCGCAGCACTAAGCATGCATGGTACCCACCTTAAAGGCACGCATATGTACAGGTTGCTCTTTTATCTCACGATATGCTCTATATTTCCTTTATGTCATTATTCATGCTATGTATCCCTCGTATGTTATTATTCATGCCTTACATACTCAGTACATTGCTCGTACTGACGTCCCTTCTTGTGGACGCTGCGTTTCATGCCGCGCAGGTGGAAACAGATGAGTAGAGGGTATTGCTAGAAGATGATCCAGCTGGATTGGCGAGCTCCATTCCCTTTCGGAGTATTGCCGAGTCAGAGTACATACGTTATGGTTTCTGATTAATGTTAGAGACTTTGCAGACAGAGTCGTGGGAATAGAATGTCAGTATTGTAAGCGGTTCCACCGGCCGATGCGTCATTATGTTTTATGTTACAAGTATTATGTGATGTCAGATTTTACTCAATTTGAGCACGATGAAAAGAACGATTCTGAGAGCCTTACTATATATTTCATTTTATTTGATTTAAGAATTCAAAGAGATTATGTATGTAATAAGAGTCAGCGGGTTCGCTCGGCCCTAAATAAGGGTCGGGTACCCATCACACCCTAAGTAAGATTAGGGTGTGACAAAGTGGTATCAGAGCAGGTCGTCCTAGGGGTTGTCTGCAAAGTCGTGTCCGGTGGAGTCCTGTTTATGGGTGTGAAGCCGGCCACATTTATAAACAGGAGGCTGCAGGGTATCTAAGGATTGTTGACCTTCTTTCTGTCTTAGATCGTGCGATAGAGCCAAGTCATAGGAAATGAGATTCTTTATATAAGCCTTACATACGACGGAGAAGGTAAAAGATGATATGGAAAGTTATAGAAGTCTTGATATATTTGTTCTGTCATCTGAAAACTGGAAGCACTGGATGGCTGGAATGTGTCATATAGTCGTATGTTCTGTGAGGTATTGTCGATATTTGCTACGTACAGATTTTGAATAGTAAAAATGGTAAAGGAGATTCAGCCAGAATTGTTGGGTATGCCTAATAGGAAGAAACGTGGAAAGGAAATACCGTAAACAGACGATAAGTGGGATGTGATATTATAGAGGAACTACGGATTTGGGCATGGCGTGAAAAATAACAGCGAGCAAGACGATTAGCAGTCCAGAGGATTAAAATAGATAACATTCGAGGTTTAGTAGGAGCAAGGTTTGTTGGAGGATTTAGAGAAAGTCGACAATCAGCTTTGCTATAGATTATTATACAAGAATGGTGAGTGGGAATCGGAACAGACTGATACCTGAGTACTTACAAGTAACAACGACGAAGGTATATTTGTTACCATCAGGAATCTGGTAATCTAGGACGAAAGGTAGTGATACACGAAGGTGAAGGGTGAATATTGAGGATTGAAAGGGGTAAAATAGTAATTGTAAAGGGAACGACTTGTTATGAAAATGTCTCGGAATCTGTAAGACTTTAATTTGCTCTAGATCATGTAATAAGGGTCATGCGAGGAAGCGAACGCGATTATATCAGCATTAAGGCACCGGATTCCATCGAAGTTTCGAGGTTAAGCGTGCTAAGGTGGGAGAAATCTTAGGATGGGTGACCCCCTGGGAAGGGTGCAAGAAATTCTATATATCCTGACATAAGAGACAAATGAGAAGCTAGAGTGGCCTAAGGGAAACTAGAGTATACGGGATGGTTGGAGACCATGAGAGGTCGCGCAGGACGAGGAAGACTAGACTGGTGAAGAGACAGAAAGTGCATCACAGCATCACAGCTCTGGAATTAGGATAGGCTTGAAGAGCGTTTGGAAGTATTTTGTGAGCTAGTTAATAGTAATTATATATATATATATATATATATATATATATATATAAATGTGTATGATTTCCCATATATGATTGTATCGGTGGGCATGTCTATCTCAGCAACCGGTGTTACGGTATGGAAGGCATCAATCCAGTAAGGGTACCGGAGTTCAAGTGACAACAAAAATAAACGGTACAAGCGTTAAGAGCTAAACTAATGCTATGTTCACTACAGGTTAAGATTGGAAAGTTCTAATACAACGATATTTGGAAAAGAAAGAGAGTGAGTAAATTGAAGGCAAAGAGATCAAAATGTCGGAAAAGGGAAAAAGGTAAGAAACCTCGGTGAGTGAAACCCCCGAGAGAAACTACAGCAAAGCACGAGACTACTTGGGTAAAAAAAAACTCAAAGATAGGCGCGTGAAGAAGATAAAGTGTGGTAATATGGAACAAAAGAGGAATGTGTGAGGTTCGAGAACCAATTTCAATAAGTGGGGCTAATGGAATAGTGACTAGGACAGGGGGGATGTGAAGTAAAAGAAAGAATGCTTAGGCCTTGCGATGGTGTTAAGGTGAGAAGTATAACTTGTAAGTATCCTTTGCAGAGAGCAAAGATAGCAGGACGCTCGAGACAACATGGACGCACAGCTGTGACGCAAAGGCGTAGTTAAGGAAAATTATGAGTAAGTTAGCTAAATGGGTGAAAGGGACTAATAGTGGATAGGAACATATGGGAATATTGACAAGAATGATGATATAGGCGCAAAATGAAAGGAAAACATATGGTAAGAAGTTTCGATATGATATGCACAGAGTTGGAAAGAAAGACGAGGAATAAGGTAATTACTGTAGACGAGGGTACTCGGAAGCTGTTTGCGTATAAGGAGCCCCTTAAAAGGGGGGGGGAGAACATATTATATTAGACCTAAGAGGAATCACAACATTTTCAGGCTCCAGAAAAGGAAAAATTATTAGCCCGGAGCCAGAGTTCAAAGCATATCGACACATCAGAAGGATACCCGAAAGAAGTAGAAGTGAAATGACTATAAGTGTATCATGAGGCAGACATGAGAGTATATGCTATGGAATTATATGAACTGTTAACGTGAAGCTATACCCAATTATAATTGTAAGAAGTCCACACCGGAGAGCTAACACGGAATGATGACTGACGAAGTGGTTGCTAATATGAAGAAATCAAAAACAAGTATACTTGTGTCGAGGAATATGAGGGCAAGGAACAGCCTGTGGCCATATTGGATCGACAAGTGAAGATTACGTACCAAAGACGTGGCTTCTGTTAAGGTGTTGTGACGAAACAATAACAGAGAAGAGGTGACCTGGGAAGGACAAGGACAATAAGTTAATGCAGCGAATTAGAAAACCTATGACACGGATTAAGGACTCATGTAAAGATCAAGGAGTTCGATTATAAAGAAAATAGGGTGGACGATAAGGAACGGGCATGAAGAAAAGGGCAACTATAAGAGGGACCCTCCCGAAGTATTATAACACCCTATAAGATCAGTTGAACATTCGAGGATGAATGTTCTAAAGGGGGGAGGATGTTATAGCCCGTATGTTATACATTCGGATATTTCAAGGAAGTCGTGGTAAGTTAAGGGCAAGACTATTTTCCAAATTTATTTTAGTGTACAAGTTGTTTATTAGTATGGAAATATTAAGAAAGGCTAAGGGTAAAAAGGGAAATTCACAAAGTAGTTCATGGTAATATTGTGGAAGGCTAGGGGCGAAATGGGAATTTCACAAAATATTCAAGAAGGATCTTGAAGGGGCCATGTTGGCCGTGTGGCATATAAGCATATGTCCAAATTTTTATTTAATGGGGGCTAGTTATATAAATATATATGGACCAAGCTTATATAGCAAGACAAGTGGTCATATTTGTTTAATTTAAGAAACTTCAAGAAAGAGGGCATGTGTCCACTTGGTATTGGAAGGAGCTATATATATATATATATATATATATGTAGAGAGATGACTAAGGCAAGACAAACATTTCATCTTCCAACTCAAGAAAAAAAAAATTGGAGAAAGAACATAAAGGGCATTCGGCCCTAGCTAAGAAAAATTGGCTCCATGGAAATTGATCAAGAAAAATTAGTTCTCCTAGTATTTCAACCAAATGGAAGGTCCTCATTAACATTAGGGAGTTGTTGGAGCAAGCAAAGCCTTTATTTGTGTAATTCATAAGCCCTAGCCGAGTGGAGAAGTCAAGGATGAAGGTAAGATTTAATCCCCTTTTCTATGTGTTAGAGATGATTTGTGAATGTTGTGGTATGTAGAAATTGATGAAATTCATGAAATATGTATGTGTAGGGATGTGGCCGAATAGGGGTTGAATTGGTGAGAAGTGATGAATTGATTTTACTTAGTATTTTAATTGTTGTTGTGGTAGATTCTATGATGTAAAATGAGGATTTAGTGGTTTGAAATGAAGTGGAAATCGTTTGTGGATTGTTGAAGAAGTTAATGTGATATTAGTATGGTTTCCTATATTGTATGAACGATATTGTTAATGTGTAGGTTGTAAATATAATCCATGAATTTGGAAGGAAGACATGTGTTTGGAAGATTGTAAGTTGGGTTGTTGTGATTGAATTTGAAAGAAGGAAATGTGTTGTTATCGTTCTTGTTGAATTTGGAAGGTTTCGGGTGAAGTGGCATGTTGGTTGGGTTGTTTGAACATTATGTGAATTGTTTGAAAGTTCTTGAACCCTGTTAGAATATATTTTGGATTGATTGTTGAAGTTGTTAGTATGATTGTTGGTATTGTTGTTGATAATTTGGCCGAGTTGAATTCTCGGATTGTTGTTGATAAATTGGTCGAGTTGCATTCTCGGGGATGGTGTATTTACAGGGGAAATGCTGCCGAAATTTTGGCAGATTATAAATGAATTCATTTGAAGGATTAAGACAAGTACATGATGATGAGTCTAATGATTGTGTCAATCTTCTTGAATGTAGACTAGCGATAGCAAGCTTGGACAATTAAGCGTAGCTAATAGGACGTGGAGAAGGTATGTAAGGCTTACCCTTTCTTTCTTTTGGCATGATCCTTGTGAAACAAACAGACAAAGTATATGTATGATTTCAAGGAACCTCCTATTCTTAGAGCCACTAGGATGGCTAATGTTCTTGACTTCCGAATAACTATTTTGCTATGTCTTTATACGGGTGTGTGGTTCCAAAAGTTCTATGTTGATTTGATCCAAAGCGATATTCGAAAAGTACTTGATATGATTATTGCTTTGATTTTCCAAAAATAGCTTCTGAAACGTTCATAGAAGGTTCTGTACTAAAATGTCCATAACTTTTTCATACTAACTCGGATTGACTTGAAACGTGTTTATGACTCTCAAGTGTCGATTTATGTACGTACCCATCGAGTTTTTTTTTTTTTAAAAAGGATATTGTTCTATGTGCATATGTATATGAAGCGACGCCTTATGAGATTTATGATCTTATTCTATGTTCTCTTATCGCTGTTATTCGTTGCTAGTCTCACCTTATAATAATTGTTCCTTCAAGGTGAGACAAAGCCATGAAGATTATTCCATAATATATTCGGAGGTTACTGACCTTACGTCACTCCGATAGAGACATAACATTCTTTGGGATCTCCTGCATGCTGCTTACATGATATATGTATATGATACATGAACATGATATATGTATATGTATATAGGGTAAGGGGAAA
Organism: Lycium barbarum; assembly: GCF_019175385.1. Lineage (NCBI taxonomy): Eukaryota > Viridiplantae > Streptophyta > Magnoliopsida > Solanales > Solanaceae > Lycium > Lycium barbarum. The sequence continues at coordinate 82,099,204 of NC_083341.1, forward strand.
GGTGAGGCGCTATAGACGATAGCCACCTGATCAGTTGGTATAATATGATATCGTCCCGGACGCGGGATATATGGATAAATGGATTGGGCTGCACGTTCTGCAGCAATATAAAATATATAAATGAATTGGGTTGCACGTTCCGCAGCAATATAAAATATATAAATGGATCGGGCTGCACGTTCCGCAGCAATATAGTATATATATATATATATATGGATCGGGTTGTACGTTCCGCAGCACTAAGCATGCATGGTACCCGCCTAAAAGGCACTCATATGTACAAGTTGCTCTTTTATCTCACGATATGCTCTATATTTCCTTTATGTCATTATTCATGCTATGTATCCCTCGTATGTTATTATTCATGCCTTACATACTCAGTACATAGCTCGTACTGACGTCCCTTCTTGTGGACGCTCGTTTCATGCCGCGCAGATGGAAACAGATGAGTAGAGGGTATTGCTAGAAGATGATCCAGCTGGATTGGCGAGCTCCATTCCCTTTCGGAGTATTGCCGAGTCAGAGTACATACGTTATGGTTTCTGATTAATGTTAGAGACTTTGCAGACAGAGTCGTGGGAATAGAATGTCAGTATTGTAAGCGGTTCCACCGGCCGATGCGTCATTATGTTTTATGTTACAAGTATTATGTGATGACAGATTTTACTCAATTTGAGCACCATGAAAAGAACGATTCTGAGAGCCTTACTATGTATTTCATTTTATTTGATTTAAGAATTCAAAGAGATTATGTATGTAATAAGAGTCAGCGGGTTCGCTCGGCCCTAAATAAGGGTCGGGTGTCCATCACACCCTAAGTAAGATTAGGGTGTGACAGAAAGGAATATAATCCCGCACTTTGATAAGCAGTCTACATTTAGGTATTTTTGACTATAGGTGATGTTTGACCAACTGGTATACCGCGGTCACCGTATGCGGATAACGGGATGAGCGACACCAGATTTGGACAGTCATCACGATATGCAATCATGATGTGACACCTAATTTTCGAGGGTAGTGGACGTCGTAAGAAACAAAAGCGGCCCCACACGAGAAAACATGGGTTTCATGATTGACATATCGAGTTACGAAAATGACAACCGGACCGGGGTGTGTAGGTTCGCAGAAATGTGGTATAACCCGACCCAGATCCCAACAGAAGTTATCATTGAACGATGAAAACATTTGACGACGATGAAAAAAAACCGGTCGAATTATCATGATTATTATCCAGAGTAGATTGTTTCAAAAAATATACCCAAAAACGCACACTACAGGAAAAAAGGAAGAAGATGAATAAACATCTGCGAAAGGATGAATGTAATAGTAAAGGATGACAACAAAATGGCAAAACGCCACACAGGTATGACTACATTAAAATTAAATTTTTTTAAAAGACTAACACGCAGGACTCAGCATTTGGGGACAAGAAAGAAGCTACCAAAGATAGGAAGCAAAAGCTAGATTCAACACATGCAGAGCATACGTGGAACTTTTTCTTGGGCAACCTGTCAAAAAACGTGTACGAGAGTCAAGCTTTCTACACTAGAGAATAGGGAAATCCAAATATCAACACCAACAAGACCTCTTCAAAACAACCTCCAGTTCGGATTTTCAACCGGAAATAACCAAATGGGATCCCACATAAAGGGATATTCCTTTTCGGGCTATCGAGTCGAACTACAATTGGCCTGATTCCCAAAGCCAGGGATATGTAGGCTACTCAAGTTTCGAGGCTTGATCATATTCCTATAGTTATCTTGGGACATCCTAAGATAGCTTAAAGAAAACACTTATTTTTCATAGTCCTCATAGAGTCAGAACTACAAATGGCCTGAATTCTCACGTAGCCTGAGATATGTAGGAAGCCCAGAAACTGGGGTCCGGCCATACTTTCGATTTTGCACAAAATAAGGTTGTAATATCTTTTATTTGGTGAAAACTAGATTTGTCAAATTCGTAGCTCAAGGATGGCCTTGCCATCCTTGAACTTCGAAGGGGAAATTGTTGACACCTTGACACCTAATTTTCACCGCGTAAAACGTATATTTTAAATCCCATATTTCCCGAGTCCAAGACGGGGTGCGAATTCCATTAGAAAATTTAAAATTTAAAAATCCCGAGAAAATGGCAAAAATTGATGTTTAATTATTGTTTTTCATAAAAATTAACAATTTACGAGCAATTATGAGTTATTTACTTTCACAGATGTGATTTGAAAAGAAGATATGCATCTCGTTCCGTTTAACTCGGGAAAATTGTCAATGTAAAACAACGTATGAATTACGGTACTCTTGACCGCATTTTTTGCATTTTTTAAATATTTCTCGGAATTATGTCAATATTGGGTTCGTATCGAAGCTCATATTTTAAAACGACGTATTATGGACTTTATTTTTATAAAATACGAACTTACGTGTTAATTTTATATAAATACGTAGTTTCATGAAAATTGTGTGTTTTTATTTAAATTATGTACAAGGGGTCTTTTAAATTACGTTTTGAACTAAAGGGGGTCATTTTAAACTTTTTTAATAACTTTTTTTTTTGGGGGGGGGGGGGGGTATATAAAGGCTGGGGACTGATTTTTAAAACAAAAACTTCAGTTCCCCCATCTTTCTCTCATCGTCTTCACTGAACATCAATGGTGACTTACACCCTAATTTTTGTGTTATCAATCGTGACCCTTTTTCATGGAATTTTGCATGAGATTGTTTTTTTTGGGGGGGGGGGGGTTGTTCCTCTAGTCGTGTTCTATCTCGTGCCAGGTTTTATTTTGATTTTTATACTATTTTTAATTCTGTTAAAAGGCACTCTGAGGATGTTGTCTGGTTCCTTTTGAGTGTGTGATTGCCATGGGCAGAACCAAGAGTTCTTTGCCATCTTGTGCATCACACACTAAAAACAAAAGGATCCAAGGTAATTTCCAAAGGGCCTTTGTGCAAAATCAGTACGAGTTTTGGGGATTTTATCTGTTTATGTACTATTTACTATCGTTTGAATTTGTTGTTGGTTGAATTCTGTCTTATTGTATGACTGTATGTACTATTCCTGTATTTGTGCCTAGTTTTTAAGGATAATATGGTGTATTTACATTTAAAACTCTGGGACTTGATTTAAAACTGGTTAACCAGCTTATATTCCTCACTTGTTCTTGCTCATAAATTGTAAAACCTACATTAGCTTGAACCTGTCTAAGCTTTTGCTTATATTCCCTGTTTGAACTTGGTTATAATTAGGTAATCTTTTGTCTAAACCTGAATCTGCACATGAGCCTTTGGAATACTGATTGGAACTGCAATTTAATCATTCTTTTTTTAAAATCACCCTGAACCAAAATCTTATTCTTAAGTGTATCTTGTTTGCCTGCTATGTGCTACATGTCTATCCCACTCTTGTGTTCTCCCTCCTACATGTTAAAACAACCTTTAGAGGACACCCTAAGCCTCTGCTAAGATTGATTGAATAGCTGAAGTTTGTTTCATCTTTCTAAAAAGATTAATGTAACTATGTGCCTTGATATGTATCTTGTGGGACTCTTCTGGCATTTGCATCTAAGTGTACATGATTTGAGCACCTTGAAATAGCTTAGTGTTTGGTTTGTTTAACTTGGAGGTTCTGTAAATAGTCCAGCCTCTAGTCATTGGGCTTCCCTGAACTTTGGGAGATGATCCTAACATGCCTAAAGTGTTCCATTTTCTGTTTCAATACTATATCTGGAATTTCCAAAGTATTAGAGGATTGCTTGAACCACTATGACTTAAAACTAGCAATTTGAGGAAGTTATCTGTACATTTGACATCTTTAAATACATTTGTTGTCCTCACCTCTATGCATGTTTCCTTGACATTGCCTCATTTTTGCATATACATGACTGCTTGGCATTGCTTGTTGGTTTCTGGTGTCTTTCTGGGGTTTTGGATGAACTTTCTGGATAACTTAAAATCCCCATACTTGTCTGACTGAAGTTAGATTATTCTGAGCTTGAGTTATGCGTATTTCATGAAGGATTAGTTTGAATGTGGGTGGGTATGCCTTTTCAAGAGGTTTTGCTCCTCATATTCAAGTATATCTATGGAAACTTAGGCGTATACCTATCTTCATACCTAGAAAACTTTGATGGGATAAAGGGTATATCATGAGGTATACCAGGTATACCACTGTTGCAACGTACTTCAAAAAATGGGGAAAAGGGGAGGAGTATACAAACCTGTATATCGCGTATATTTAATTGAATACTTAGAACTACTTGGGAAGAGCTTGTAATTGGGCCTTAGAGTTTGGGCGTGCTTATTTTACTGCTCCTTGGTCGACTGGGCCAATCCTGTTTTGTTTTCTTATGATCAGTCTGAATTAACGGTTAGGCCTAGCTTAAACGTATATGTTCGTAATTTAATTTTTTACTTTGCCATAGTAATTAGGAGTCAATTTGCAGTATTTTAGCTTTTAAATTATTGGATTTATACTAATTATGTAACCTCTTTTATTTTCTAAACCCAAAAATCCGTTGATGGGCTTCTACGAGGCCATCAACTTTAATAGATCGAGTCAAATTTCAAAATGGACAGGCAACGCATCTGGAGCATACGTTAGATCTAAAATTACATTTTTTTTCTCTTGGGCTTGGTCGGGCCAAGTCCCTCAAACTTTTACATTTCTTGCCTTTAAATCATAATTATATGAGCTTTAAATTTCATATTTTGGAACCCTTGCATTTAAAACTGTGTTTTTGAGTCGTCAAAACACTTTGACACATTGATTAACATTAATGCTATAAAAAAAATTGGAATCGAGCTGCTTGGACTAAAAAGGATTAAATCTGCCCGATTTGAAAAAACCTGTGGACTTAAATGGACATTTTTGGAACCTCTGGTATTGGATCGATGGGGACCGTTTTGAAACGTTTTTGGACTGATTTAGTAAAAAAAAAAAAAAGGGAACTTGTGCAAACTTGTATAGAATTTTATAATAGACTAAAATTGGTATAAAATTGGATAACTTAATTAAGTATATTATGATTTATATACAAATACTAGTATGCCAAAAACTATTTTTTAAAAACTATTTTCAAAACACTACCTTTTTTCAAAATCTTTTGGGTGGACTTACGTAGAGTCTTACTTAGGCTAAGAGCCTTCGGGTATCAGCCTAGGTGTTCAAGTCCGACACTCATGCTCAATTTTGAGGAAAATTACACTTCGACGATTTCTTAAAAAACTGTATTTGTTGCATGTAAATGGCACTCTTTTATTGCGAAAATCTAGACTTAAGCAATTTTTGTCAAAAAAATAATTTATAATCATAAGGTAAACTATTAGAACTCGTAGGTAATCTGCAATTGAGCGGATCCTTAATGCCAGGGTGCCTAACACCTTTCCCGGGAGATCACCAGAACCCTTACCTAGACTTTGATAGATTAGGTTTCTTTTAGGATGGTTGTAAAATAACTATTTTAAATTATCCCTTTTCGAACTTGTTTTCCTAATTTCCTAAAAATTAGGTGGCGACTCTAAAATGTATCCTTTAGAGCACCATTAAGTGGTTGGCGAGTTTTTCCGACTTTCCCGGTACGATTCACAATCGTACTTCCCCGGGACACCTCCCTTCTTTTATGAGGTATGTGCGAGTCGGTTAAACTTAGAATTCCCAACGCCCGCTACAGAAGTCATGGAGCCGCTGAAGCGCTGAAGGGGGCGCGGAAGCGGGTGACGGGAGTTAGATTCATTAAATGAGTGTTAAAAGTCCTAAGTCCGTCATTCATTACCACCCTGACTTTAGAGGTTTTGGGAGCATTCAAGGCTATTCTTCATAGAGAATCATTGTGGTAAGTCCGTTCATCTTCCTTTCCATTCCATGTTTCATTATTCACCTTAGGAATCCATTAAGCATACTATTTTCATTAAGAGCTTGAGGATTAAAAGAGGGTTTTGCGGGTTCTTCATTCTAGGCTATTAAATCTTGAATTATTGATTGTGTTAGCTTCATTAAGCATGGAATTGATGATTAGAATCTATTATTGCATGATTCCTTCCTAATTAGTGGTTAATTTATGGAATTGGAAGTTAGGGTTCATACCCAAATTTGGGTTTTGCCTAGAATCCGATTTTAAGTGATTTGTTGGTTCTTATAGTTTATAATTGATGGGAATTGATCACCTAGAATATTAATTTTATGTTGAGACCTATAGATTCCTTATTCCATCTTTTTAGTTCATAAACCCTGTTCCATAGGTTGGGGTTTGGGTCTTCAATAGAAGTAAGGTTTGAATGATGTTTCTTCTTGATTCTAATTTCATGATTCAGATATGATTAGACTTCCATTATCTCGAGGCTCAAAGGAAAGGTTCGCTAAATGTTTAGATGATATTATCGGAGAATGCATGTAAACCTTAGGGTATAAAGTTGGGTTGGATATTGTCTTAGGTTGGGCGTTGTTGTATGATTTGCGGGCTAGCCACCCCGTTGTGTTGTTGACTTATCTTGATCTATTTACATATTGGATCATTGCCACGTTGAGACATTTGGTATTTGTGACTAGTGATATATCATGACTATCATATTGCGGTACTTTACTTGATTGATATTGAGATGAGAATTGTGATTCCATTGTGGCTTATTATGTACCCTTATTATTGATATCAGTTGTGTGCCCTGTGTGGTACTGTTTGGGATTGAATTGGCTGTTGCTATTACATTGCATTGTGTTCATCTTATTTCCATGATACATTGATATTGCGTAGTTATGGTACTGATTATGATAAATGAGAGAGTGTAGCCTCCGAGGTCTTTGTCGGAGAGCGTAAAAGAGACATGAGAGTTCGTGATCCGAGGTCATTTTTTCGAGCGGAATGAGTGTACGTTTCCCGAGGTCTCTTGCTGGGAATGAATGAGTGCTCGATGCTCGAGGTCTCTTTCCGGGATCGAGAGGGTGCTCGTGATCCGATGTCATTTTCTAGAGCGAGTGGTACATGGACTTCGCAGGTCTCCAATGATTTGTGTTGCCGAGATGTGATGTTCCATTGTCGGAGTGCATATGTACGGTGCATATGCATTGCATTCATCATACATACATTATTGCATTGCATTGTATCTTTTGGTTCCCTGTGATATTATTGTGATATGGTTGTGATGTACTGGTTCGGATTGATTGTACTGAGACTTGGCACAGTTGGGTTTAGATGCTATAGCATAGGTGGTGACTTGTAACGTGGATATGGATACGTGTTGACTTGTACCTTGTTGTTTTATGTGTTTATCTTGCTTTGTTGTCTTTATATACGTTAGCTAGTCTTAGTCGGCCTATGATACCTACCAGTACTTGTTGTTTGTACTGACCTGCACTTGCTGCATTCTTTTATGAATGCAGGGTACCAAGTTGGATCTTCTTCTACCCTTTGTGGCTGATATTCGAGGATTGCTAATTCGAGTCTCTTCAGGGTGAGCATGAAGATGTTCGCTGCCCGAAGACTTTTCCTATTATTATGTCTTGCTTCCATTCTGAGACATGATTTTGAGACAATTTATGTATTATTACTCAGACTTGTAGTATTTGGTTTAGATGCTCTTGTATGACCAGTCCAGATACTGAGGTGAATTTCATTTACTTCCCCACTTATTTATATTATATCTATGAGACTTATGTTATTTACTTTCTTCCGCTATTTTCTAGTATTATTTTGTGAATGTTGAGTTAAGGGTTCGCCTACCGAGGTGAAAAAGGTAGGTGCCTGCACGACTTAGTGAAATTGGGTCGTGACAGATAGGAAGACACAACCTCATGCGTAGTGCAAGATACTCATGTATACAGGGCCACTATGTGGAACGTTTTACATAAGTTATTTCTTTTTAAAAATAATTCTTTTTTAGATTTTGTTATCAATTTTCAACTTCAGTTTTATCAATTTCAGACTCAATTTTAGTTAAACTCATTTTTTAGCTTCAACTTCAATTATCAGTTTCAGCCTATAGATTTATAATATTTGTGATGTGAAGTACTTGCTTTATGTCTTGTATTTCATTATATGTATAAATGTATAGCTCATAGTAGTATTGTCCCCCGCTTAGGGGGTCGCGCGTCAACGAGACTTGTTAGGTATTCTTTAGAGATTCGTTTGGACTTGCCACATCATGTAGCAGACGTTGCGTGTGTAGGTGACGAATGTCTAGAGGCAGGCATTCCTAGATTCAGTGATAAGCTCTGTTGATTCATTCCAGCGGTAGTACACTCTTCCAGACATTCATTTTATTTTAGATGTTATGTTATTCCTGGGAAATACCCCAAATATTTCGTATTTTTGTTTCAATCCTTAGAGGCTTGTGGCTTATCAATGGGTTAGTGTTCAGACGTTTTTACATTTTGTCTGTAATTTAGTTTTTCAAACTATATTAATTACAGACTTAAATAGCCTTTATTTTTGGGCTAAGTTTATTAACAACCATAGTCAGTTAGGACATGGTTCACTCGATGGATAATACATGTTAGGTGTCAATCACGTCTCACCCCAATTTGAGGGCGTGACAAGCGCAGTAACACTGAAATTCATTTGTAGTGATGCCATGGGACACATGGATCTTGTTCAGGTCCTGGACATTTTATTTTGTCTGTTTTCAGTATTATAAGACAGCCTATTGCTTCTAATAAGTCCCACGCTGTTTTGTATATCTGTTAACATGTTTCAAACACCTATTACCTTTGAGCAAGTCTCAACTAGCTATAGAACGTTACCGAGCATTACAAGTTCCTGCCGAGCCTTAATCCTAGTTGAAACCAAGTCATAGTACAAAAAGACCAGTTTTTGTACTGATAAACTTGTAAGTCTCCTAAACTAGTTTTTGGTTTAATTTCGTCACAAAATAATGTCAAGTTTTATGTAAAAATTAAGAAAAAATGAAATCAAATATTATATTAACAATGTTAAATTTTATGTGGAAATTATTTTCTCGAATATAAACAAAAAATGGTGAGTAATGTCAATATGTCAGATTTGTGTATAGACACTTCTTTAAAGAAGCTTCTTTATTTGACCTTTTCAGCCCACTGTGTATTTTCTAGATCTAGCCGTTAATTTGCTTTGAATATTCCTTTTTAGTAATTAAACTTTTCTTGAAGCTACAAATGTGTAAATAATTCAATCTATGGTTTCAAGGATTTTAATATTTTCAACAAGCAATCTAGAAAAATATGACTCTACAAACTGGAAAAGGATAATAATTTTCTTTCATTTGCATGAGGGACAACTTTAAATAATACTTAGGATTAAATGGTAAAGGAGGGTTCTTTTATTCTAGTGTTAGATTGTTAAATAATATATTTCTAGAAGAAAAAAATTAAAGAAAAATTCCCCTTATTCAGCACCTAACAGAAAGTGGAGCCTGTGAAAGCATTAAATTTAAACTATTTTTCTGTGAAAGCATCTTTATTTTCCTGACCCAGTTCATACATAGAAGAGACATGTTGTGCTTGACTTGGAAAAAGTATTTCAGCTTTTGTTGACTCTTTGGACTGAACAAAACATATTTGGATGTTTCTGTATGCACATTATTGCTCCCTCTATTTCAAAATAATTAAGGATTTTAGCCTTTAAATATTGATTCAAAATAATTGAGGTTTTAGTCTATTAAGAAGGTATTTTATTATTTTTAAAAATTTACCGTTCAAGTATTCTTAATTTAATGAACAAATTTAATGCTTGTTATAGCTTCAAACCCCTCTTAATTAAAGATATTTTGGTGAATTCGTCTCTTAATTTTTAAAAGTAAGTGAATTTATTAATTCATATATTCAAATTTAAAATGTCAATTATTTTGGACCGGAGAGAGTAACTCACAAATGATTATGCCACTACCTAGGGTCATATATAATGGGAAAACTGATCCAAAGTGGGAAATTTGAATATTTGACTTTTTAAGAGGGAGGGGTCCTCCATTCTTGTACCAGAAATATACAAAAGACAAAATGTTCAGCTAAGCTTCTAGAAATGCAAAAATATTAAAAATTATTTATTTTAAAGAATTGAGATGTTTGGCAAAGTTTTTAAAAGAAAAATAAGTACTTTCTCTATTCCCAATTTATATGATATAATACGGATTTCAAAAGTCAAATTTCTTTATTTTGATTGTAGATTCAGACATGTAATATTTAATGTTGAAAAGTAATTTACATATTCAAAAACTACATAAAAAGTATTATAAATCACTAGAATTAACAATTTAAAATATTTAAAAGGCATGCAAATAAATCGCGGTAAAAAATTTTCTTGTTTGACTCTCGATTGAGACAGAGGGGGTACTTTTTAAGTGGTAGTAAAAACTCAAAAAAAAAAAAAAAAATCCCCAGAAATACTTTGGGACCTTAACGAAGCACAAATTGCTACTTTAATATTTAAACGAATGATTTTCAAATTGATTAGACAAACTCAATTCACCATTCTCCAAAAATAATTTGTTAAAATGCACTTCTCAATATAAGCAAATTTTAAGAGTCAAACCAAACATGCTAAAAATAGAATTCAAAATTTAGAGACTTGATGGATTCAAATTTAATTAATGTTCTTACTACTGAATTATCATACTTTTAAAAGTATGAATTCAATATTTAAATATATTAGATTTATTCCAACTTATTTAACTCTTGCTATATCTACTTGTCTATGAAGAGAAACTAAGGTTGAAACTAGGGTTCACAATTCAGTTTGGGTCAGTTTTTGTTTTAAACAAAAATCAAACTAATTTAGTCGAATTTTTAAAGATTAAAATCAAACCAAATCAAATATAATATACATTTATCGGTTTGGTTGTTATCAGTTTCGGTTCTGTTTGGCTCGATTGTTCAATTTTTAACCATACATAAATATATACTATTTGCTTTTTTTTTTCTACTATTATTTCCCCAAATTAAACATATAAATAAAGTGACAATATTTATTAAGTAAATGTAACATCATTGCGTTGATATATAAACTCAGAATAAATCAATATATTTAACAATACGGTGTCTTATGATATATATTCTATGTAAGCTAGAATACTCAAAAGCTAAAGATTCTTGAAACTTTATTTTCCTATGACACAAGAAAGATTGGCTAATCCTTATGGGAGAAAAAAGATGTTATTAAACTTTGTGATTTTTATAGGAATTTCGATCTAATTAATATATTGTGTATATATAATTATAAAAAATATTTATATAACTTGTTGGTTCGATTCAATTTTTCTTCGATTTTATTTTAATAAAACCTATACCGACGAAATAACGTGTATACTCTGGAAGATGGCTGGCATACGCATTATTTACATATATGTGTCAAGAAAAATAACTGAGTGTTACATCCATTTAATGCATTGTGGAAAATGACTTCAGGTGTTTGCGTATAATTTTCTAAACATTGGAAATTCTCATCATGTTTTTTCCAGGCAAGACGTAAACTTCTCAACCAAGGTTGCGTTCGATATGAAGGAAAATGTTTTCTTGCAAATGTATTTTTGAAAAATAACAAATGTATTTTTGAAAAATAAGTGAATTTCTATTTATTTTCTCATGTTTGATTGGGTAGTGAAAACTAAATTTATTGGTTAGAAAATATTTTTCGGAGAATATCACACATGCCCAGCCAACCCCCACCCCCACAGCCCACCACCCACCCTCCACCACGCACCCACGCCACCTTTATCTAACCCTCCCACCCCCTCCTAAATTTCTATTTCATTTATTTTATTTTACTTTTATAAAAAATGAAATTTTTTATTTTTTCTTATCCACCCCACTACCACGCACTATCCCTCACCACCACCCACCCCGCACCAAATTTAACCATGCAAACTTTTCATTTTTATAAAGGTAAAATTAAATATGATGTAGAATATTCTGGAGGGGGTAAAGGGTGTAGAAAATCCAAAAAGAATTTTTTTTAAAACTTTTTTAACAAAAAATTTTTTTTTTTGGAGGGGGTGGTAGGGTGTTGGGTCGGGGGGGGGGGGGGTGGCGTGAGGTGTCGTAGAAAGCCAAAGTAATAAAAAAATCTTTTTAAAATTTTTTTTTTAAAAAAGGCGTGGGGTGAGGTGCCGTAGAAAACCAAAATTTAAAAAAAAAAAATTAAAAAAATGAAGGGGGTATCGTGGGGATGGATGGTGTAAAAAACCAAACAAAAAACTTTTTAAATTTTTTTTTTAAAATATATTATTTTTTGGAGGGGTTGGGGGGGGGGGGGGGGGGGTTGTGGGAGGTGTTGGAGTTTGGTGGTTGGGTGATACCACCACCGTGGTGGTTGGGTGGTTGGTGAAATGTCAATTGTGGACTTGTTTTTCCTACTTTGGTTGGGAAAGTTATTTTTCATTTTTAAGAAACTTATTTTCCTAAAGAAAATGTTTTCCAAAATTTTTAACCAAACGAAGATGAAAAAGTTAAAAAATATTTCCCCAACACACCCTAAGTTTTTTGACTTATATTAGTCATTTGTTTTTTGACTTATACTAGTCATTTGTTTTTTGAACCCTGCTTCTCAAATCTTCTTTACTTTTCTTTACTTCAGTTTGCAATATAATCCTGAACTCTCCCGACTCATCAGAATAATGAATTTTTTTACGATATCCATTGATTTCAGGCTAAAACAAATTGAACACAATATTGACTTCAAGCTAAAACAAATTAAACATAACATTGATAATCAAGATAAGTATATACCGTTTGGTGCATGGTATAAGCTAGGATATCCCAACACTAATTTTTTGTACCATGTTTGGTAGAAGGTATACATTTATTCTGGGATAAATTTATACCTTGTACCAAACAAAGTATAAAGTGCATCCAACTTAAAATATGGGATAGCCCTTCTTATCCCACTTATCCCGGGATTATTTTATCCCATCTTCTAGATGAGATAAAATAATCCGAAGAGATGGGATAAATTAGTCCCGGAATTATAATCCCGGGATAATTTTGACTACCTACCAAATTAAGATGTTTAGAGCAGAGACAAAGTAGTAAATACAATCATGTATTTTGTTCCTTCTAAGGAACAAAACAAGTACAATAAATTTATATACGGTAAAAACCGGGTCAATGTATGACCGGTGAGTCCAGAGCCAAGGGTAAGTCCAAATGAGCACGAGCATGTTCGGTCTTTTCTTCACACCAAGGTATCGTGCCCGAAGCAATTGATCCGAGACAGGGAAAGCGTGTCCGTTTGTCCGGGTACGTCGGTCTGAGAATCATCATGTCCGTTAGTCCGGTTAGCCGGTCCATGATCATCGTGTCCGTTGGTCCGGTTGATCGATTGCAATGCTGCCACGCGTGTACTGACACCCGTACGACCCTACTTTATCCTTTTTAGGGTTTCTTTATTTCAAAAGGGCTTTGTATTGTATTCAAGGCCCATGAGGCAAACCTATAAATAGAAGACATTTTCCCACTTTTTGGGGTTAGCTTCTTCAGATCTAGAACATTGTAATAACAAAAATATATAAAAGCTCTCTCTCTCTCTCTGATATTGGTCCGGATTTGTGGTGTTCTTTAGTTTTACTTATCCATTCAACATAATACGTTGCCTAGTATATATATATATATATATATATATATATATATATATATATATATACAACAAGAAAATCCATATACATTTCATACCAACCAAAATAGGTTAAAATTCATTCACATATCCTATTCCTCACTTACAAATTTAATTGTTATCGAAATTCGGGATAAACAAAATTAATATACAGTACTTGACAATCAAGGACGAATTTACCTTAGGTCAACCGGTGTCACATGACACCGTTTTCTCGATTTTTTAAATCAAATATGTATATATAATTAAAAGGCAGAAAAAAATAATGGATAAATACAATAAATGATATCAAATTGACGTGAAAGCGGCGAAGCTCATTCGGCTGGGCGTCTTAGCTTTAGATTAGAGGTTGTACGTTTGAAGCTCTGCATCAGCTTTTGTGGTGTATTAAAGTTTTTGCGGATCATCTACAAAAGAATACATGTTTAGAAGTTAACAAAAAATTAAACCAATCAGTCCAAGGTAATTTTTAAATAGACTCTTGCGACCATAAAATATTTTTGAGTTCGCAACCTAAATGACGGGAAAAAAAGGCCAAATGAGCTAAAGTAATGGCCCAAAACAAAAACAAACAAAAAAAACTTCGATGTTTTCTACTTTTATACACCAAATTCGATTATCAATGACGAATTTTTTTATCACCTATAAATCATAGTTCGTCACAAAAGATCTGTGCACCAGAAAAAAAAAAAAAAAAAAAAACTTCAATCGTTCAAAATCTCCAGTAGAAAAATTTGTTAACTTTTTGCACATTGATCATATTTCAAATTGAAAAAAGATTAAGGTACATTTATTCTAGCAATAATTAATTTAGAATTGACCTCTACAATTTATGTAAGCATTTACTTATAATAAAAATTGTATTAAAAAGTAAGGAGTAGTGGTAGAGGAGTGGCGGTAATGGAGATGAGGTGTTGGAGCGGTGGCCTTTAAAGACAGTGTGTTTAAAAAAAACATAAAAATAAGAGAAAACACATGATCTTAGACTCATTCACGGGCCTACAAGTTGGAGTGTCAATGATTCTGTAAAAATCGATTTAACCGACCGAACCGAATCGTACCGAATCAATTATTAGAAATTCTTAATAAAATCAACAGTTTTTATATAAATTTCTAATCGTACCGGAAAATTGAGTAGGTTTTAAATTTTATAAAAATAAACCGAAAAAATATCAAACCCTACCAAATATATTTATATGTGTAATATATATATTTTTTATATTAAGTTTAAAATTAATAAACCATTAAATTTTTCGCCTTGTGCCTTGGATGATGGAAATGACTACAAGTCGGCAACAAGTAATTAACACTAATCCAACTACGAAACTTGTTATGTTACCCCCATTAAAACTAAATTAGTTCTAGCACCTCAAGTAGTAACTAGTTATAAGGTATTCCAACAATCTTTAGTAACAAGCTACAAGGTATTAAATATTTTTCCTTTCTTATGATTTAAATTCTTTTATTGGATACCGAATCTTATTAGACTCAGTTCTTGTGTCTCATCTTGATTGATTACTTCCCGTTGTCTTTATTTAATACTATCGTACACTACTATAAAATAGTGGAATGGATCTCTATTCTTGTCGTGATTCATATTTTCTTAATTCTTCACCTTTTAAACAATAAAATGTCTAAAGAGTTTTTGCCAAATTCTTATACAAATGCATGGTATCGTGTACAACTTCTACTTGTGACTTTTATATGACGTTCTTAAAAAAAATATCAAAAAATTAACCGAACCGTACCGATAACGAAAAAAAAACCGAGATGATGGGGCGGTTTCGAAAAGTCCAATTTGGTTATACAAAATGAAATAACCGAAAAATTGGTATGGTATAAATTTTATAAAATAACCACCCGAACCGTACCATTGACACCCCTACTAACAAGGGTGAAATACATTGTTATTGGCCATGTCAGTTTTTGTGTTCAATAGGCGCACAAGGGATGAGGTGAGAGTGTTCAATAGCAACTAACCTAAGTTGAGGGATGCTTATCGGTCGGTTTGGTTCGGTTTTGTGAATTACCGGTTCGGTTTATCGGTTTGTAAATATGCTAAACCAAAACCAAACCGATAAGATATTTGTTATCGATTATCAGTTTATCGGTTTTTGGTCCTTAACGGTTCGGTTTTCGGTTTAACCAATAAAAAAATGCTCCGTTATTTTATTTTATTTTTGCTTTATCTTGTTTTCATTTGTTCATATATACAGTTATACACTGTCTTCATGCATAAAGTCGACACAAATTACAAGACAAAAACTATAAAATGCACTGTAGCTATATTTCAAAAATAAAACAAGGTTAGTTCATAGTTCATTTGTTCATAAAAAAGGCTAACTTCTTCATAAAGAAAACACCAGTTGCAAGACATGCTATAAAATGCAAAATAAAGTAGTAAGCAGCAGCACCACCAAGCCAGCAACTTCAAAGATCCAAAAAACTACAACAGCACCAACCAACACCTTTTAAAAATGAACAGCTAATTCATCTGAAATGCAGAGAAATATAATCAGTTATATCACCATATGAAATACTCCATTTTCATTCAACTTAGGTATTGCAGCCAAATCAAGATACTGGATTAACCATGTGATAGAATAAAAAGTTACACCAACCCTTATGGAGACTTTTGGTGTCCATATTCTGTTTCACTGTACCAGTTATGCTAATCTAACTAGTACTACTATTTTCCTTTTTAACTTTTTACAATGTCCAGTGAAATCATTCTTTTTTTCCTCTTTGGTGTGAAGTAACTTGTTCTTTTTATACCAAAACAGAGCAATTACATGTTTAACTGAAACAAACTATTGAAATTACAGGTTAGGTATTAGTGGTGGCCTAAAAGTAAGCTTTTGCTTGATACATATTGGTACTAAAAGCCATAAGACTATTTTATATTCTTGAGTACCTTGTCAAAGTTAAGACATAACTAGAGATGCACAAAATTAAACACCTAAATGAGATATAAAATGCTTCCAAAGCAGAACACAGTGTTTTGGTTCCTATTTTACAAATATAATTGAGTGTGTGAGAAATAAAAAGGAAAGATTATTGCAGATATGATCTAAATAGGACTGCCTACCAAATCCAAGTGCAAAAATGAAGAGTTCCAACTCCACCGTTCCATGTCAATCATCAAGAATGCTAGTGTTGGCCAAATCTAAAAGGAATTTATGTTGATCAGTCACAAAAATGTTAAACTGTTAAACAACTATTTACAATAACAATAGAAAAAAAAAATATAATTAGAACATCCTTACCTTGTTCAAGTTGCTCGAGGTTATCTAGATCTTCTTCAACACTATCTGGTAGTTTTTCACTCCGAATCCAATCTTGAAGGCACACTAGAGCTTGTACCAATTTAGGAATCAATGAACTCCTAAATGAATTCAAAATACGTCCTCCGGTACTAAATGCACACTTGGATGCCACACTTGAAATAGGAATAGCTAACACATCCCGAGGCATCTCAGCAAGAACAGGAAATCTAGGTGAGTTTATTTTCCACCAAGACAAGATCTTAAAGTTAGGCCATTCAACTTCATTTTCTTCACTAAGATATTTTTCCAATTCTGTTTTAGAATCCGCTGCTCCATTTCTAGCTTTATGTTTCATTAGATCATCCATGAATGACTCTAAAGATCGTATAGAGTGGATAGTACTACCTGAACTTGAAGGCAGTGAACTAGAAGTTTCAAATGAAGAGCTAGATAAAGATGAAGTGAGTTGACTACCCATATCTTTTGAAAGAGACTTTACATACTCACCAAACAATGAAGTCATGCATGTAGTTATTCACTTCCTTCTTTATAATAGGTCATTCTTTTTCCCCAAACATCCTCTTAAGTCCAAACCAACCGAAACTAGCTTGTGACGAGAATCCAAAACACAAGAAATGAGAATCATCTTAGTCATTTTTTCTGGATTACCCAATACTTATCAAATTTTTCTTTCATAGTCTTTGCAATTGAACCCAAAAAAACATCTTCACTGGATATCAATTGTTTCAAATAACAAGAAACCTCACAAAGTTTAAGAAAGAGAAAATTTGATGTGACGTAAAGTGATCCAGATACCTTTTCAGTAAGATCATAAAAGATTTGAAGGAATTTTGCAACTCTCTTTACATGCTCCCAATCCTTACTCAAAAGTGTACCTGCAGGAGTTCTATCTTTAAAATAAAAAAACTCAAGATAATGTGATAAGCCAATATCACAATCAACGTAATTCGAAAAAACATTCTCATACTCAATAGCCCTATTCAACATCAAGTAGGTGGAGTTCCACCTCCAAGAAACATCCAAACATAAAGAATTTTTACAATTGATATCAACAACTTCACAAAATTCTTGGAACTTCTTCCACCTCGCAGGAGACTGCCTAATATATCTCACTACTTGTCTAACCCGTTCAATAGACAAAGCAACCTCTTTCATACCATCTTGAACAACAAGATATATAATGTTAGTCATACACCTCACGTGAAGGTGCTTTTCTTTCATAAAATTAGTCCCCCGTTTAGTGAATTGCTTTGATAACTCTTTCACAGTCACATCATTTGAACTAGCATTATCAACTGTGATAGTAAAATTTTTATCTAAGCCCCATTCACGTAAACACTTACTAATCTCATTAGCCATATCTTCACCTCTATGGCTAGAAATTGGACAAAAATTAAGAATCCTCTTATGCATAATCCATTCACTGCTAATCCAATGTGCAATGAGACACATATAGTTAATACACTGTAAAGAGGTCCAAGTATCGGTGGTAAGACACACTCTCTGTTGTGCTTCTTTAAAAGACCTCCTTAACTTCTGCTTTTCTTCATTTAAAAGATCTAAATAATCCCACGTCACAGTACTACGAGAAGGAATCTTAAAATGAGGTTGTGTTACTTTCATAAAGCTTCTAAAACCGCAAACTTGAAGGGAAGTTCATCAATAATCACCATGCGACATAAAGTCTTCCTACGTTATTCTTGCTCAAATTTCCAAGAAACAACAACTACATCATGTCTTGTGCTCAAGTATAAATGCTATCTAATTATCATTTACTAGAAAATGTGTCAGCGCTTCTCGCGGTCGTAGTAATATTCATTTAATTTATGAAATTACACAAAAGTAAAAATATTTAGAAAATTCTAACAGAATTTGAATAAAAGGATCTTAAATAAGAAAAAGTAATGTGATAAAAATTTCTATCCATAAATGAAAATTTTCGCAAAATAAGAACTTAACTTGATAGGTGACAACCTCGTTAAACCTCCTTTACCTGCCAATTGTAGCTTGAGCAGTGCCCTTATGATATAACATTCAAGTGTTATAATTATTATAATTGGAAGGGGAGAAGAAGAGGAGGAGGAGGTGTATTTAAGATAATTCAAGAATTAACTTTTGGATTCTTTAATGTAGCACATTAATAGGAAAATAGGATAGCCAAAAAATCGAGAGAAAAAAAAAAAGATAAAAATATTTTGGCCAAAAGAGATGTCATTTCACTTCTCTCTATATACCACAGTTATATAACATAAACTATTTTTTTGTGAGTAAAACAAACGTGACTTGATGGTGTAAAACTTTCAAATCGGTAGATGTAACTTAAAATATTTCATTCCTCTTTTATAAATTGATAATTATTATTTTACAAATGTTTCCTTCAAAAGGAAGAATAAATTAATGAAATAACCGATGAAGAAAAAAATGTCAGGATCCTGATGCATGCAGATACAAAATGATCCAATGGGAGAAAGAATTCCCGAACATTTAAAACAATCCATTTTGGAGTCAAAACTTAAAATTATTATGGTAGTTTATAGTTCCCCCTTTTCCTTTCTTATTTCTTTTCCACAAAATTACGAGAATGAGACACAAGAAGTCAAAAGTGCATGACAAACATACTGCAAAATTTTCACATATTATTAAAGAGAAAGAAAATTAAAGGCAATTTATGTAACGACCCGTTCGGTAGTTATACGTGTTTTTATTACCCCGTTGACCCAGTTCCCGAGGTATTCAGGTGTTTCTAGTGAGAGTTGAAAGAATTAGAACCCTTAAGTGAAAACGTTTGACCAATAGTTGATTTTTGGGTAAACGGACCTTTTTCGGAGTTTCATCGATTCTGTGAGGTCCGGAGGATCGTTTATGACTAGGTGGGGCGGCTGGTTTGGTTACCGAGGCTTTCGAGAGATTTTTGTGTACTTGGTTGGAAACTTGATTGTAGCCACTTGTGGCTTGACCGAGTCAAGGTGACCTCCGTTGGGCATTTCGAGGTCACGAATGGGTTCATTACGTGTTTTTACTTGTGTCTGTGTGTTTAGTTTGTATTCGGAGGGTTTTGGATGGATGTCGGGGTTTTGGGTTGAAACTTGTTGGAACTAGAATTTTCTTATTTATGATGTCTCGCCCCAGCAGAGTGGTTTTGCCCCTGCAGTCCGCCAAAGCGAGACTTGGCCCACCGGAGCGGAAGGTTGAGTCATTTAATGAAGTCCTCTTCAGCGGACGAGTATCTGCTGAGGCGAGATCGCGGAAGCGAGATTCCTTCGCCCCAACGATGATCGCTGAATCAAAAACCTTATTTCATTCCCCAACTTCGAATCATTATTCCCATTCACCAAAAACCTAATCCTAAGGAGTATTGTGGGCTATTTCTGAAGAAGTGTTGGTGGAATCATATTTGGGTAAGTCTTTGTGCCTTATTCTAGCATTTATTCTTGATTTATTAGCATCCATCGTGGTTAATGACTTAAGAGGGTGATGTGTTATGGAAGCCTACGTTGTTGAACATGAATTAATCAGTCATTGTTGTTCTAATTGTAGATTCCTAGTATCTAGATTGTGGATTAATAGATTCTAGGTTTGAATCTCTAGAATTAATTCATGAAATTAGGGTTTCTTTGTAAATTGGGGATTTTTGTGTAATTGATGAAATTGAAGGACTAATTGTGGTTAGAATTCCATGAAATTAAGGTTAATGACTATCTAGACCTTGAGTAATGTAATTTGGCCCTTAATTTCTGATTTTGCCCTTAAGGTTCTTTAGGGGTATTTTGGGTAACTTTCACATCCGATTCTTTTTCGAATAGTTGAATATTATGTGGTCATTTACTTACTTATAATTGGAAATTGTTAGACCTCGATCGTTCTAAAGCGCTTCAAAAAGGGAAGGCCCAGGTGGAGTAGTTCGAGGCTCCTGTTCGGCAATTGAGGTAGTTGCTTACTTTAGTTAGACTTTGATTAGTGAAATGTATGTATGCGTAGAATTGACGGGAGAAAGCATGATTAGGTCTTCAGACATGATGTTGGGATGGATATACATTTAGGTTGGTGTGACTTCTGATTATATGGGTGTGTTGCCGTTATTTTACGCATTGTGACGTATGGTGTACTTGTTTATGTGGTTGGAGTGATGTGATGTCATAGATTCACTATGGTGATTAAGACTCGATGTTGATTCCATTTCCATGGTTGTTGTGATTTATGCAAGACTTGATATGGCTTATGGTGTTTGTGACTTCCATAGCCTGTTCATTGGCATCGACTGCATTTGATTTAGCATTCTTGCATTCATACACTCATACATGATGGAAATGGTTTGATGGAAGAAATATGGTATTGATGATGAAAGATTTATGGCAACTATAAAAGAAAATGTGACACTTTTGATGAAAGCATTATGTGAATCCGTGATCCGAGGATTGTTTCGGAGCGGAAGGTATGCGTGCTCATGATTCGATGGGACATTGCAGAGCGAGTGGTACATGGAAGTCATGAGTCCCCCGCGGGTCAATGACTGTCGAGACGTCGATATTCCGTCCGGAGCATGTGTGTACAGCTTGAGATACTGGCCATTACATTATATGACGTCTATTTCATTGCATTGCATATATCATCATCACATTTTACATCAATTAACTGGATTTGTTAGTTGTATTCGTGATTGTGGTTACTTTGAGACAATATTGGAAACTTGACAGACTTGTCTTTAGGTGGTTCACTTTAGGCGATGATTCGGTTGTGTGATATTCTGTGATTTGACTGGTTATTATGTGCCTATTTATTTATCTTGTTGATTTTGTGCTTATATGAGTAAACTAATCTTATAAGTAAACTAATCTTAGTTTGCCTATAATCGTTACCAGTACGTGTATGTTCTAATACTATTCTTGCTGCACTTTTCCTGAGTGCAGATTTTGAGGCAGAACCTTCTTCCAGACCCCGTTTCTAGCCTTGAGGTTATTTGCTGCCAGGATCCTGAGGGTGAGCTACCTACCTTCCATGCAGCCCCGAAGTTCCTTCCTATTTGTCTACTACTATTCCATTAGACATTTTCATTTGTAATTCAGAAATATGTATTATTCTTAGACATCGTTGGTTAGTTGTTCTTGTACGGTGACTTCATTTCTGGGGATTGTATTATGACTTAGCATCTTTCGCATTTTATATTTATGGTATTGACTTAGTCTTTTTATGATTTGATCTTCTTATTTAAGTCTTTTCGTAATTGAATAAGTAATGAATTAAGGGGATGATTTTCCCACCAGGGGGGTTAGTGCGGGTGCTATCACCACGGTACTTTAGGTCGTGAAACGTTGGTATCAGAGCTCTAGGTTCATTGATCTCATCAGTACAAGAACATGTCTAGTAGAGTCTTGCAGATCTGTACAGAGACGTCTGTACTTACCTTAGAGAGGCTATGAGACACTAGCAAAACTCCAATTCTTTCCGTCCTTTTGTGCTACTTGAGTTTAATTGGTATCTAGTTAGTTCAAATTAGTATCTAATTTCTCCTTATATTCTCTCACAGATTGTGAGGACTCGTTCTAGAGTGGTAGTGGATGAGACACCAATACCGGCCGCTGGGGCCATGGCACGTGGTAGGGGCCCGGCTATAGGTCGTGTATGCGACAGAGGCAGAGGGGCAGCACCGGCTAGGGGCAAGGCACTCGTGGCTGGTCAGGCCCGTGCCAGATCAGTTCTCCCGAGCCACCGACAGATCATGATGATGATGATGAGGAGTTGGGACCAGCACCAGCTCAACCTGATATTATAGCTACTCCAATGTTGTCCGATGCTTTGGTTCGTGTGTTAAACCTGCTTTAGGGATTAACTCAAGCAGGTGTGTTACCAGCTACACCAGATGGTCAGGGGGTGAGATTAGCTAAGCAGATTCCAGAGAGGTTTCGTGCTCTAGGGGCACAGCCTGTTGCATCTGTGGCTCCACGTATAGTTAAGATTCCGGGACCAGACCTATTCCCTAGGCCCATGGGAGGACCGGTGATTACCGGTGAGGAGCATGATTTGTTTTGAAGGTTCACCGAAATGAAGCCTTCCGCCTTCTACGGCACCCAGCAGGAGGATGCCTATGAGTTTATCATCGACTGTCATGAAAGGCTCCAAAAGATGGGGGTGGTAGAGAGCCACGGGATTGAGTTTGTGACCTTTCATTTATTGGGCGATGCCAAGCTTTGGAGGAGAGCGTATGTTTAGTGCAGACCAGCTGAGTTTCCTCCGTTGACATAGACTCTTTATCAGATCATTTTTTAGAAGTACGTCCAGCATACTTTGAGACATAAGAAGCGTGATGAGTTCAGTCACATTGAGCAGAGAGGTTCATCGATTGCTGAGTATGAGGCTAATTTTCACTCCTTGTCTAGATATGCGCTTTAATTGCTACCTACAGAGGCAGAGAGAGCGAGGAGATTCGTCAAGGGGTTGAATACTGCTTTGAAGTTGTCAGCTCTTCAATTAGTATCTACAGGGGCTTCGTTCTAGGAGGTAGTGGATCATGTCACTACAATTGAGTCAGTGAGATAGGATAGTTTTGGCAAGGGTGATGATAAGAGGGCCCGCAAAGGAGGCAACTTCAGTGGTTCATTCTCTAGAGGGCAGGGCCAGTATAGGCAGAGTTCCAAGATCTATTCCAGTCGCCTGATTCAGTCGGCTATGCAGACATCTATTGGAGGGTCTTCAGGGCCTAATCATTATTCTTCAAGGCAGCCAGTGGGTTCGTATTCCAGATTCTCTGATCATGGTGGGTATTCGGGTTCTTCAGTTTCTATTCAGCAGCATGTGTTTGACAAGGTATGTTATTAGTATGGTGGTCTAGGGTATTTCAAGATGAACTGTTCCCGATTCAGACAGAGTGGTCAGAGTACTCAGTATTAGACCCCCAAGACTCCAACTTCATCTGTTATAGGGGTTGATCTTATGGTAGGGGCAGTGGATAACCTGGGTGGGGTGGCCGCACATCTGGTAGAGGTGGAACCCAGCCTAGTAGAGGAGGATCCCAGACAGGCAGAGGTGGACATCAGCCCGGTAGTGACGAAACATAGGCAGGTCGGGGGTGGTCGTGGAGGTTCGCAGACTGATAGTGGACGGGTTAACTGTTACGCTTTCCCTAGTAGGATAGAGGTTGAGGCTTCCGATTCAGTTGTCACAGGTAATATCTCAGTCTGTCACCGGGCGACTTCAGTGTTATTCGACTCGGGTTTTTCTTTCTCTTATGTGTCTACATATTTCTCTATGGGTTTTGATATGATTTATGATCTACTTGACGTGCCTATTCATGTATCTACTCCAGTCGGAGATTCTACTGTGGTAGATCGAGTCTATCAATCTTGTACGGTTACATTTATGGGTTATGGTACGTGGGTAGACTTGGTGATTCTTGATACGGTAAATTTCACTATTATCTGGGTATGAGTTGGTTGTCTCCTTATCATGCGATTTTAGACTGTCACGCTAAGACAGTCACTCTAGTTATGCTGGGTATTCCTAGACTTGAGTGGAAGGGTACTCCTAGTCTCTCCCCGAAGAAGATCATTTCATTCCTTCGAGCCTGGAAGTTAGTGGATAGAGGATGTTTAGCCTACTTGGCTCTTATTCGTGATACCAGTGCTCACACTCCGTCGCTTGACTCTGTTCCTGTGGTGAGCGAGTTCGCAGAGGTCTTTCCTATAGACTTGTCGGGTATGCTACGCGATCGTGATATCGACTTCTGCATTGATTTAGGGGTGAGGAATTGTCCTATTTCTATTCTGCCATATCGGATGGCACCGGTTGAGTTGAAAAAGTTGAAGGAATAGTTGCAAGATCTTCTTTGCAAGGGTTTCATTAGATCGAGCATCTCCCCTTAGGGCGCTCTTATGATTTTCGTGAAGAACAAAGATAGGTCGATGCAGATTTGTATTGATTACCGCCAGTCGAACAAGGTCACCATTCTAAATAAGTATCCTATTCTCCGCATTGTTGATCTGTTTGACCAGCGTCAGGGAGCTTCCGTGTTTTTCAAGATTAATTTCAGGTCGAGCTATCACCAGTTGAAGATTAAGGCCGAGGATATTCACAAGACGGCCTTTAGGACTCGTTATGGTCATTACGAGTTCCTTGTTATGTCTTTTGGTCTTACCAATGCCCCGGTAGCTTTTAAGGACCTGATGAGTGGCATTTTCAAGCCATACTTGGATTGCTTCGTCATAGTCTTTATTGATGACATTTTGGTGTATTTGCGAAACAAGAAAGATCATGAGAAACACTTAAGGATTGTACTTGGATTGTTGAAGGAAAATGAGCTTTATACTAAGTTTTCTAAGTGTGAGTTTTGGCTCGATTCGGTAGCATTCTTGGGGCATATTGTGTTGAAGGACGGGATTATGGTGGATCCTAAAAAGATTGAGGCAATCCGAGGTTGGGCTGGGCCCACTTTAGTGATCGAGATCCAAAGTTTTGTGGGTCTCGCCAGTTATTACCGTCGGTTTGTGAAGGGATTTTCTTCGATCGCTTCCCATTTAACTCGTTTGACTCGCAAGAATGTGCCCTTTCAGTGGTCCGATGAGTGTGAAGAGAGCTTTTAAAAGCTCAAGACTTTGTTGACTTCAACTCTTATTCTATCTCTACCAGTTAAGGGAAAGGATTTTACCGTGTATTGTGATGCTTCGCGTATAGGTTTGGGTTGTGTTATGATGCAGAATGGTAACGTTCTTGAAATGCTTCGAGGCAAGTGATGGTTCATGAGAAGAACTACCCACCCATGACTTAGAGTTGGCGACGGTAGTTTTTGCTTTGAAGATTTGGAAGCACTACTTGTATGGGGTTCATTGTGAGGTTTCACCGATCACTATAGTCTTTAGCATGTATTTAATCAGAGGGATTTGAATTTCATACATCGCAGATGGATGGAGTTGCTCAAGGACTATTATTTGACCATTTTGTATCATCCGGACAAGACCAATATGGTGGCGGATGCCTTGAGCCATAAGGCAAAGAGTATGGGTAGTTTGGCCCGATTGGTATCTGAGGAGAGGCCTTTGGCTAGGTATGTTCAGCCTTTGGAAAATGGGTTGGTAAGGCTTGATATTTTAGATTCAGGTAGCATTTTGGCTTGCGTCGAGGCGAGGTCGTCGTTTTTGGATCAGATTAAGGCAAAGCAGTTTGAGGATGCTAGTTATGTAAGATTCATGATAAAGTGTTGAGTGGAGAGGCGAAGGGAGAAATTCTTGATGGTGAGGGGGGTTTTGAGGATTAAGGGGTGCGTTTCCATTCCTCGGGGGTTGATTTTAGAGGAGGCTCGCAGTTCTATATATTCTATTCACCCTAGTGCTACCAGGATGTATCGCAATTTGAGACGACACTATTAGTGGGGTAGGATGAAGCGTGATATTGTTGAGTTTATTTCTTAGTGTTTGAATTGCCAGCAGCTTAAATATGAGCACCAGAGACCGGGGGGTACGCTTCAGAGGATGCCCATTTCAGAGTGGAAGTGGAAAAGGATAGCCATGGATTTTTAGGTTGGTCTTCCGAAGACCTTGGGCAAGTTTGATTCGATTTGGGTTATTATTGATAGGTTGACTAAGTCTGCACACTTCATTCCAGTTTAGATGACCTACAACGTAGAGAAGTTGGCCAAGATCCATATCCGAGAGATTATTCGATTGCATGGAGTACCTATTTCCATTATCTCTGACAAAGGCATTCAGTTCACGTTTCATTTCTAGAGGATTTTGCAGGATGAGATAGGAACTCAGTTAGATCTTAGTATTGCATTTCACCCTCAGACGGATGGTCAATCTGAGCAGACGATTCAGGTTTTAGAGGATATGCTCCGAGCTTGTGTTATCGATTTTGGTAGTCATTGGGTACAGTTCTTACCTTTGGCAGAGTTCGCATACAAAACAGTTATCATTCGAGTATCAACATGACTCCATTCAAGGCTTTATATCAGAGGAGATGCCGATCTCCGATTGGCTGGTTTGGTGCTTTTGAGGTGACACCTTACGGTACTGATATTTTGAGAGAGTCATTGAATAAGGTGAAGTTGATTCAAGAAAAGCTTCTAGCGGCTCAGAGTAGGCAGAAAGAGCATGCGGACCAGAAGGTCCAAGATCTAGAGTTCATGGTTGGAGATCAGGTTCTGTTAAAGGTTTCACACATCAAGGGTGTGATGAAATTTGGGACGAAGGGCAAGCTTAGCCCTAGGGTCATTGGCCCATTTGAGTTCATTCGTCGTGTGGGAGAGGTAGCTTATGATTTGGCATTACCTCTGGGGTTTTCGGGTGTTCAACCGGTAGTTCATGTGTCCATGCTGAAGAAATACCATTCGGACAGGTATTATATCATTCAATGGGATTCAATTCTATTTTATCAGAATTTGTCTTATTAGGAGGAGCAGACAACCATCTTGGATAGGGAGGTTCAAAAGTTGAGGTTAAAGGAAATAGCTCCGGTGAAGGTTCAGTGGAAGCACCGTCCAGTCAAAGAGGCTACTTAGGAGACCGAGGCTGATATGTGTAGTAGACATCCCCAGCTTTTCACCCAGTCAGGTACCTTTCCTTCGTTTTATTCCTTATCCGTTTAAGGACAAACAGTTGTTTAATTGGTATATGATGTAATGACCCTTTCGGTCGTTATATGTGTTTTGTTCATATTACCCCCCCCCCCCCCCCCCCCCCCAACCCAGTTCCCGAGGTACTTGGGCGTTTCTAGTGAAAGTTGAAAGAATTAGAACCCTTAAGTGAAAATGTTTGACCAATAGTTGATTTTTGGGTAAACAAACCCTTTTTAAGAATTTCCTCAATTCTGTAAGGTCCGGAGGGTCGTTTATGACTTGGTGGGGGTGGCTGATTCAGTTTACGAGGCTTTCGGGGAAATTTTAGGTAATTGGTTGAAAACTTGATTTTCGCCGTTTGAGGGTTGACCGAGTCAAGGTGAGCTCCATTGGAAATTTCGAGGTCACTGATGGGTTCGTAGCATGTTTTAACTTGTGTATGTGTGTTTGGTTTGTATCCGAGAGGTCTCGGATGGATGTTGGGGTTTTGGGTTGAAACTTGGTGGCACCAAAATTTTCTGGTTTTTTATGTCTCGCCCCAGCGGAGTGGATTTGCCCCTGCAGGTCCACCCAAGCGGTACTTGGCCCGCAGGAGCGGAAGGCTGAGTAATTTAATGAAGTCCGCCGCAGCGGACGGGTATCCGCTGAGGCGGGATCACGGAAGAGGGATTCCCTTCACCCCAATGATGATCACTGAATTAAAAACCTTATTTCATTCCCAACTTCGAATCATTATTCCTATTCACCAAAAACCTAATACTAAGGAGTGTGGGCTATTTCTGAAGATGTGTTTGATTTCTGAAGAAGTGTTGGTGGAATCATCTTTGGGTAAGTCTTTATGCCTTATATTAGCATTTATTCTTGATTTATTAGCATCCATGGTGGTTAATAACTTATGGGGTGATGGGTTATGGAAGCCTAGGTTGTTGAACATTAAATTCCCTAATTTAATTGGTTAGTGTTGTTCTAATTGTTGATTCCTATTATCTAGATTGTGGATTAAAAGATTCTAGGTTTGAATCTCCCTTGGCTTCTAGAATCAATTAATGAAATTAGGGTTTCTTTCTAAATTGGGGATTTTGGTGTAATTGATGAAATTGAAGGAACAATTGTAGTTAGAATTCCATTAAATAAAGGCTAATGACTATCTAGACATTCAGTTATGTAATTTCGCCCTAATTCCGATTTTTCGCTTGAGGTTTGTTAGGGGTATTTTTGGGATTTTGGGTAACTTTCACATCCGATTTTTTCCGAATAGTTGAATATTATGTGGTCATTTACTTGCTTAGAATTGGTAATTGTTAGACTTCGATCGTCTGACGCTCTTCGGAAAGGGAAGGCCCAAGTGGAGTAGTTCGTGGATCTTGTTCGGCAGTTGAGGTAGGTTACGACTTACTTTAGTTAGATTTTGATTAGTGAAATGTATGTATTCTTACCAGTACGTGTGTGTACTGATACTACTCTTGCTGCACTTTTCCTGAGTGCAGATTTTGAGGCAGGACCTTCTTTCAGACCCCGTTTTTATCCATAAGGTCATTTGCTGCCAGGATCCCGAGGGTGAGCTACCTTCTTGCCATACAGCCCTGGAGTTCCTTCCTATTTGTCTACTACTATTCCATTAGACATTTTCATTTGTATTTCAGACATATGTATTAATCTTAGACATTGTTAGTTAGTTGTTCTTGTACGCTGACTTCATTTCTGGGGATTGTATTATGACTTACTATCTTCTCCACTTTATAGTTATGGTATTGACTTCTTTTTATGATTTGATCTTGTTATTTATGTCTTTTTCGTAATTGAATAAGTAATGAATTAAGGGGATGATTCGCCCATCAGGGAGGTTAGTGTGGGTGCAATCACGACGGTATTTTGCATCATGACAATTTACCACATCAAACCATAATTCACCTCAAGGAATCCTTAAAAAGAAAAGATCTCTCCTAAATAGTGCATATATTGGTTTGCACCCCTTTTTTAATAAAAGACAAAGAAAATATTCTTTTCACAAGCCACACAAAAATTGACCAGAATTCACAACAAAGAATCCCTGAAATGCCTTTTTCTCCTAAATTATAAATCGCATAAAATTTATTTTGTTGTGACAACAAAGAGAGTTATTTTTTTTAAAATTATATATGCTTCAGGTATAAGAAAAAAATATGAAAAATAAATACATAAAGCTTTTAAACCTTCTTTTCTTTTTCTCTGAAATTAAATGTGCGGGAAATTTTTTCATTTTGTTGCTCCCAGACGCACACGCAAGTATACGTGGTCATACAAGTAATATAGGATTTAAAATCCAAATACCGTATCCACAGAGACTTAGTATTATACTGTTCAACTAATTCAAATTCTATCGTAACTATTCCAGAGAGTGAAAATCAAGATGTTTGTTGTAATTAAACTATGACTGAAAGTAAACAAATAAATATGATTATTTTGTGACTGAGACAATTATTACGAAGGCTGTAAGGTTTATCAGATGAGAAAGAGTTCCAGGGTCATTGCTTTCGACAATCCAGTTAGTCTTCAGACAATTCTACCTATCTTATTTTCTGGATTACTAGTTGACGGATTGATGTTAACTTTATGATATTTTTTTAACTACTCACAAGCCTGTAGATGCTACTCTTAACGTCTATATTTCTGTAATTGCAAGAAGTAACAAGAAAGCATTTATATCTCCGTAACCAACTAAGTAGTGCTAAGGGGTATATTTCTATCGTCAGTAGAGAAACGATAAATCGAACAAACTTTATTTATTCTTATTACGTACGTGAATTCCTTCTTTCAAGCTCAACGCACGCACCACAGATAGTGTCTAATTAGTGATCAAGTAATTAAACAATTAAGCACAAAAATAAATAAGCAACCCACAAGATGGAAATTTAATAGATAATAATTGTCATCAAACCGACTATCATGTCTTTTGCCACAACCATAGGATAAGAGAAATTATCTACTCATGATTTGAGAAGAAGCACAAGAATTCAAGAGTAAACTAGGTTTTAATGATGAAAATAAAATAAAACCTAAGAGAGAGAATAAGAACGACGGCTTATAAGTCTTAAGAAAGTCCCAGCACGTCGTTTACAATGTTCAAAACGTCTATTTATAGTCCAGGTTAAAAGCTAAAATAAGTTGGCCAAATCCTGATCAAATTGGGAGAACTGGATGCAGACTCGTGATGGCTGCGTGACGCACACCCATCGTGGGTGCATCCATTTGTCTGTATCAGAGATTGGTCAGAGAGGCATCAACTAGGTGCTAGGTGTGATGTGTGTTGAACGCACGAATGCCTTCAGTTGCCTGATTTTTCTCTAAGTGTCGTGTGACCCTCTGGTCTTCTCATTCAAGTCCCATTGTATCTAGAATTCACTAAAATTGCTCGGTTTTCATC
The DNA here is from genome assembly GCF_019175385.1 of Lycium barbarum. NCBI lineage: Eukaryota > Viridiplantae > Streptophyta > Magnoliopsida > Solanales > Solanaceae > Lycium > Lycium barbarum. The sequence goes on from NC_083341.1 coordinate 82,129,998, forward strand.
CATTTGTCCTCGTTATTCCTAAACACACAAACATACCAATATAAAATCGGATACAACGATTTCATTATCAAGAAAGTGATTAAAGTACTAAGATTTAGAGGGAAAGTGATGCGAAATCTAGATATTTGTGCCAAATATCACCCCCCCCCCCCCCCAACACACACACACACTTAGACTTTGCTCGCCCTCGAGCAAACACATACCAATACCAACCTACCACAAATTTACAACTTTACCATTCAAATAGGTCTGCTCGAGCTTCGGTTAATATGGCCAAGTTCAAAACACGATTTAAAACAACATTGAGCCAATCTCACAAAAGTCATCCCAAAAAATCAAAATTACGGTTTAAACATCAACAATAAACCTTCTCAAAAACCATTAACTTTCAAGAACGCAAGACTCAATGACACCACTCAAAGCAAAACAATCATGCTACTTAAGCAGAAATCTAACATTTCACCAATCTATTGTCAACTGTGTGCTCTCACCGAAAGAGAGTTGTCCATGTATCTCACAAGAATCAAAAAAGTTTATTTCAGTGGACATAAAATCAACAAAGACGCTCACTCTCACAAAGAATATCACATACCAAATACGACGAACCATAAGTTTGCCTGTAGTGTAACTGCTTCACTAATATTAGTATATTGAACCTAAGATCAAGTAGGACTTAAAGGGTTGTAATGTAGGCTAAGGGACTGGAAGGAATTATTTGGATAATACTGAGTATCCGCCCTCAGCACTTTAACACATACAACATACATCGTTTTGCATAACTTTCCTTGCCAACCACTTTCTACAACCAACCAACCAACCGATCCTCCCAAATCAACCCCAATTTATTTATTTTCATTTAAGCCTCTTCAAGTTCCACGGAGGTCCTTTCACGGTCAATGACCTCTCCAAAGTAATGCTTCACTCGCTACCCATTCACCAAGAAAGTTTTGTCAGAATCTAGTGATTTAAGCTCAACCACTCCATGTGTTGTTACTTGAACTATTTCAAACGGCCTAGACCACTTACTCTTCAACTTTCCACCAAACACCTTGAGCCTTGAATTATACAACAGTACTAGTTGTTTGGGCTCAAACTCATGACGTTGAATGTGCTTGTCGTGCATTTTCTTTGTCTGCTCCTTATAAAGCTTCGTGTTCTCATATGCATGAAAATGGAATTCATCAAGCTCATACAGCTACAACAATGGTTTCTCACCTGCTGCCTCCATATCTAAGTTTGTCAGGACCCATTTTAGGACCGCGCGGGCACTTACCTTTCCCTCCTCAGTAGGCGAACCCTTAATTAAATAACACATCGAATAATAAAGACAATTTGAATAAATGAGATAACTAAGTACGATTAATAGCGGAAATCAATTCGCTTACTAACTTAAGATTGAAACATTTACAACAGTTAAATAATTACAGACTCAATCCGACTTCTCACAACCTAGTCTAGACTATTAGAAGAGCGACTAAATGATCCCAATTACAACAACACTCTAAGACTCAACCTCTACCAGGAATGAAGTGGGAGGAGGCCTTCAAGATAGGCACCGCGTATTTCCGAACATGTTGGAATCAACCACCTGAAACAATCTATGCCCCGAAAAGGGTGTAGCAAGTGCAGTATCAGTACAATCCACATGTACTGAGTAAGTATCATAGGCCGACAGTGGTTAGAAACACATATCAGAAATAGAATTCACAAATAAACACGATAAGTAACTAAATCAAGTCATGCATTTACCTATCACTCAACATAACACCAAAACCCCTTAACATCATTAACTCTCATTTAATAATTCCCAAATCAATTCCACAACCATATCACATAAATCACACATCATTATACAATTCGTTTTTAGTCTAGAAGTTGACTCTTCGTGATGATATCTTTCATTCTACGTCTGTTAGAGGCCAAACATATAACTGGTCCTACGAATGATCTATGACATAATCAACAAGTATCCGGCTACTATATTCGAAACCAAGCACACGTCATTTCCTAAGTTTAACATCTAAACCCAATTGTTTCAAGTCTCCACGTGTCCAATCCGAAGACAACATCGCAAGTAGAACGCCAAGTCATCTCAATATAGGACATGAATGCGATGCAATGCAATAATATATGAATGCAATGAAATGCCATGAAAATGTTGTGTACACATATGCCCCAGACGAAAATATCAACATCTTGGTAGCACAACCCAAGGTGACTCGCGAGTTCTAAGTACCACCCGTCCCGGATCTTTGCCCAACAGACAGATGGGACCCGGGATCTTTCCCACGGGGGGTTCTTACCGGCACCACCCTGGGGGACCCGCGGAGTCCATGCACTCACTCAATCTACGATTCCAGAACGAATATCGGATATCTAACTCTCACGTCACTCAAGTAAAAATTGAGCCCAGCTCATTATAGCGTTTCATCAAGTATCGGCAGTATCTCAACAGTGTATCATGAAGAATGAGAGTGTGTGCAATGCATGTATCAACATCAATAATCATGCTCAATATCACAAGTACCAACAATGGGTACTCCACCAATATATCCGAATCACAAGTACCAATCTAGGTATGCCAGCTATATATCAATGTCACAAATACCAACATGGGTATGCCAACAATATCATCAAATACTACTCAAGTCATAGGGAAATCTATCCTTGTAGCAATCATCAAATTAAGGTACCACCATATCACAAGCAAGATGTAACCACAGATCCCAATACCTATTAACGCAATAGATTAATCAAGTCGCAATACATTATTACCACTTTCCCTTAATCAGCCTTTTAGCTTAGAACAAGTAAATTCACCTTTTACTCACAAGTCATTCGTCACAACTCAACCTAGAACTCAATCACAATCGTTGGTACATTTTATCCTTCCATTTATCAACTAGATTCACTATTAATAGCATAACACAATTAATCACATATTACGGAAATTCTCATCGTGAGACACAGAAAATAGGTATCACCCACTACTCCCAAGTCACATAAAATTCACCGATACTCAAGAAAACTAAATCAAGCATCCTAAAGAATCTACAGGCCACAACCCTGAACATACAAATTGCATAACAATATCATTCTAGAATTCCATCCTAAATCTCCAATTCCTACACATGCATTCGTCGTTCCTTCTAATACATGAATATGGGAAACTAACCGAAGTCTACCAAAAGGAAAGCCATAACCTACCTCATGGTCGAGCGGGTGCCACAAACATCTATTGATTCTTCAACTCGATCACCATATCGTAATCTGCACGAAAAAGCTTGGAGACAAACATGAGGCCCAAGAATAAAAATTACCATCAGAACCCTCATAAGAGATTTTGGATTAATAAGGAATTTTGGGAACTTAACCCACTTCTAGATTTTATTCATAACAACACTAGGTGATTTATCAATCTCCTTCCATGGATAAGGTCAACTATTTAAGCCATTAGCTAGGTAAAGCTACCATTTTTAAGCTTATCCTTGAGGAAGACTCATTTCCAAGATTCATGGAAAAAATCATTTTTAAGAAGGAAGAAGGTAGGAATCTAGATCATTAACCCCTCTAGGTGAAGAATATGGAAGATTACTTAATGGAATCCATGTAAAGGATAAGCTAACCCAACATTCCCCCAACTCTAGGGATTTGGAATACCCATTTGGTGGTTCTCTAGGTGAAGACCTTTAGGAGTAATTTACTAGGTGGAAGAAGAATTTGAAGGTGTTAGAAGGATTATCATGAGAATTTGAAGGTGTTAGAAGGATTATCATGACCAACAATCTGATTATTTTGATTTCGCAAAAGACCTTGACAGCTGGAATTTAGAATTGTGAGAAAAATGAGACCAATTCCCGAAATGATTTCTTAAATTGGGAATTTAACTGCGTGTCACCGCTTCAGCGGTAGCACTGCAACGCTCGCATAGCCGCTGCAGCGTCCTGATGCCAACACAACACCAACGCTTCAGCAGGCTCATGGCCGCTAGAGCGTGACCACTGTAACGCTCAGTATAGCGCTGGGGCAGTCTAACTGGGTCCGTGACCCGAATTTTGATGATTCATTCCCTCCTGCACAATGGGTCCCGGTAGTCTAGATATCTTCCAAGAATAATTAGTGAACGGAAAGGTCCAGGATAACACAGTTACGGATATTTCAAAATGTTTACGGTAACGACTAAACGGGTCGTTACAAAGTTCAGCATCTTTATCGCCCAGTAAGCCCTGTGTTCAAGCTCAACAAGGAGATGGCATGCCTTACCAGAAACTAACCAATATGGAGACGTTCCAATAGGAGTTTTGTAAGCAGTTCGGTAGGCCCAAAGAGCGTCATCAAGGTTTAGTGACCAATCCTTGCGGTTAAAACTCACCGTCTTCTCCAGATTTCGCTTGATCTCACGATTGGACACCTCCACTTGTCCACTGGTCTGAGGATGGTATGCAGTCGCCACCTTGTGTTTCACCCTATACTTAGCCAATAATTGTTCAAATAACCTGTTGCAAAAGTGCGTACCTTGATCACTGATGATAGCCCTCGGGGTACCGAAACGTGTGAAGATGTTCTTTTTTAAGAATATGGACACCACACTCGCATCATTAGTTGGGAATGGAATTTCTTCCACCCACTTCTACACATAATCAACCACAAGAAGGATGTACTTGTTCCCTATTGACGGAACATGATGTCTATATCCCAACAATCAAACCCCTCAATCTCCAATATACTATTCAATGACATTTCATGACGCATCGAGATGTTCCCTGTTCTTTGACAATTATCACACTCTCTCACGAAAACATGGATATCTTTAAATAAATTCGGCCAATAGAAACCTGACTGAAGTAGCTTAGCGGCTATTCTGTCACCACTGCGATGGCCGTCATAAGGCGACGAATGACAAGTCTTAAGATTTGCAGTCACTTCCTTTGCTGGGACACATCTTCTCACCAACTTATCTAGGCCAATTTTTTACAAATACTTCTCATCCCACATATAAAATCTGCTATCGTGCAACAACCTCTTCTTCCTTTCATGATTAGCATCGGGAGGATATACTTCATTTACCATAAAATTCACCATGTCTGCGTACCATGGTAGTTCAGCTGACTGAAGAGCAAAACGTTGCTCATCTGGAAAAGGCTCCTTAAGAACCACCTCTTCATCAACGTGCTCACAATCCTCAAGTCTCGATAAGTGATCGACTACTTGGTTCTCTATGCCCTTTCGATTAATAATCTCAATATAGAACTCTTGTAGCTGAAACATCCACCGAATAAGTCTTGGCTTTGCATCCTTCTTTGCAAAAAAATAGGGAACAACATTGTGATCAGTATACATTATCACCTTCGTCCCGATCAAGTAAGATAAAAATTTGTCAAAGGCGTAGACCACTGCCAATAACTCCTTTTCTGTGACTGTATTGTTTATCTGGGCTGCATCAAGTGTCTTGCTATCATAATAAATGGGATGGAAGACATTGTCCCTTTTCTGACTGAGAACAACCCCTACAACAAATTCACTTTCATCACATATCAACACGAACGACGTAGTCAAATCTTGTGCGATGATAATAGGTGCAGTCACTAAATTCAACTTGAGCTAATCAAAAGCCTTCAGACATGCTTCATTGAACGCGAACTTCATATCTTTGTGTAGCATCTTGCACATCGTGTTCGCAATCTTGGAGAAGTTCTTGATAAATCTCCTATAAAAACCTGCATGTCCAAGAAAACTGCAGACCCCTCTAATAGATATCAGGGGCGGCAGTTTCTCGATCGCCTCTATTTTAGCCCTGTCAACTTTAATGCCCTTGATTGACACCTTATGTCCAAGAATAATTCCCTCTCGAATGATAAAATGGCATTTTTCCCAATAAAGTACCAGATTCGTTTCTTCATATCGAGCCAACACCGCATCAAGATACCCCAAAAAAATCATCAAAAGAATCCCCGAGGATCGAGAAATCATCCATGAATACTTCCATATATTTTTCCACCATATCGGTGAAAATATCCATCATACATCTCTGGAACGTACCTATAGCATTGCATAATCCAAAGGGCATCCTCTGGAATGCGAAAGTGCCATAAGGACAAGTAAAAATGCTCTTCTCTTGATCTTCAAGTGCTATCATAATCTGATTTGAGCCCAAGTAGCCATCTAAGAAGCAATAATAATCGTTCCTGGTGATGTGCCGTGACTTTCGGCATATTTTATGTCCTTTTCATTAGAAGTGTTGCTTGTTTTTAAGAGTTTTTACGTCGTTTCTTATGTGATTTGGGTGTTTTGTAGGGTTGGTTGACTAAGGAATGGAAATGATAAGAAATGCTGAAAAATGGATAACTTGGAGCAAAAGGACGGTCCGTAACTCGAGTTACGGACCGTAACGTGATCCGTACCCTGAGAGGAAGATCCAGATACGTGCCACTCAAAAGGACGGTCCGTAACTCATGTTACGGGCCGTAACGTGTACCGTAATCTGAAAAAAATTTCCAGTGAGAAGCCTAAGTATTGTCACATGTTACGCCCAGAAGGACGGTCTGTAACGCAGGTTACGGGGCGTAACGTCATGGCGTAACGCATGGGCCACTGAGCACTGAAGCCATGATCCGCTGGAAGATACGGACCGTAACCTGTGTTACAGTCCGTCGCAAGAAGTTGTAACGGTTGACCTAATATCAAGCTAATAAAGGACGAAACCGATGGACGGACCGTAACTTGTGTTACGGTCTGTAACGATGCCGCGAAGGGTGTTTTTGTCCAGAACTTTGGCGCAATTTTTGGCCCTATAAATACTTAAAGTTAGGTTTTTAACATTCATTCTGATATTTTGGGAGCATTAACTTTAAGCCTTGGATATTTGTGAAGTGGTTGGAGCATTTAAAGCACCAACTTCACCCTCATTCCACATTGTATTAGGATTGTAAGTACATTATGTTAACTTTTAAGCTTCCTTTGTTAACCAAAATGATGAGTAGCTAATTTTAATTCTAAGGTTGTGGACCCCATGATGAGTATTATGTGAATGGGTTTCTACTATTGATATATGCATAATGGTTGTTGGCATTTATCCTATCTTTGTGCTTTAGCGTTGGGTAATGATTGCAAGCATTAGCCTAAGCCATTATACTAACTTTTCTTGAGAAAGAGAGTTAGTATTGGTAAGATTGAATAACAATGACTCGGGGCGTTAACCCTCGTTTAATAGACTAACTTAGGGATAAGAACAAGTCTAATTGGCATTATTGGTCGCTCTTCGAGTTCAACTCTTTCGCATTTGGAAAATTCATAAAGAGGAAATACGGCCTAACTGTTGGGAAACATTGGGAAGTCCTTAAGAGATCAAGTGCATACTCTTAGAACAACCATTAGAAGTATATCACATTGAAACCTGAAGCATAATATCTAATCAAAGCTGGGAGCACAACCTTAGTCTCTCTCTCGCATTAATTACAATTCAAGTCAAAGTATTTGTTTACATTACACAATAAATATTTCAAACTATTCGGAATAGGATTAAAGCCTTTAAAGACTAGTATCGCATACAATTAGTACCCTTTTCTCTCCATATTCCCTGTGGGATTCGACCCCAACCTTGTTTGGGTTATTATATTTGACAACGACCGCTTTACGCCACTCATAGGTGTAATTTGAGCGAATCAAATTTTGGTGTTGCTGCCGGGGAATACGGTTTTGAAATTACTGATTGTTGTGTACTTTTCTTTAAAACTTTTTCTATTCCATCACCCCTTGTTTGCTGTTTTGGTGAACCAGGTGAACATGGTAGGAAGATATAATCGTAATCAAGGAAACCAGGGTGGGCTCTAAGTGAACCCGCCTGCACAAGAAGAGGAGGAAGATGAGAATATATTTGCGGAATTCATCAATGAAGCTGATTATGCTTCTGCTGTGGTCCCTCCCAGGACTGGAAATGCTACTTTCAAAATTGATAGTTCTATCTATCAGTTGCTGAAATTTGAAGGTTATTTCCAAAATTCTTCAAAGGACTGTCCACTCGACATTTGAAGAACTTCCTGCACGTATGTGCTCAACAATCTCAAGGTGTTATTTCTGCTGATGCACTTCAGTTACGGGTCTTCAAATATTCCTTGGCTGGACAAGCAAGGGAATGGTATGAAAAGCTTCCCAGCAATTCTATTCACACCTGGAGCGAGTTAGCCAATACATTTCTGAAGAAATGGTTTCCACCAAGCAAAAAGGCTGAACTTCGAGATAAGATCTTTGAGTTCTAACAGCTCCCGTGGAAACAATTATATTCAGCATGGGAGCGGTTCAAGTACTATCTAGCTCAATCTCCAACTCACGGGTTTCCGGATGCTATTCTCACCGAGAAATTCTATAAGGGCTTAGATATAATGAATCAGATTGCTGTCAATACTGCCGCGGGAGGATGCTTCACGGACAAGTCATTTGTCAACATCACCCGTTTGCTTGATAAAATCATCACCCACAATCAAGCTTGGCATTCAACTGATAGTGAGAGTCTCTCTTATGGTAGTCCATCACTAGCTGCTGTTGCAAAAGAAAACCATGAGAGAGATCATGCCTTTGCTCAATTGCAAATCACGGTGGATCTATTATCAAAGAAGTTGGCAGAAAAGGATGCACAGGGGGTAAATGTTGTTGAGGAGTTACCACCTCATCCACAGGGGATGTATCAAGTCCCTGAGGGGATGTACCAAGATGGGCAACAACATTATGAAGATGCTAATTATGTCAACAACTCCCAAGGGGGTTATCAGAGGAAACATTATCAAGGTCCGGGCCATCACCCATGGCAAAAGCCTCAACACCAAGTGTAAGGGAACAATTATAGCAAAAATGATCATGGAAATCCAAATCAAGAGAATTATAATAACAACAATTATGGCAACAAGAGCTCTAACTCCTACATTCCACCAAGGGGGAAAGCATCAAGTTCCCAACAATGGAGAGACAATTCAGCTAGCAACTCGGCTAGCAATGCTACTAATGATTCTGCGAAGCTGAAAAGTATGATGCAGAAAATGCTAATGAACCAGGACAGAACTGAAAGTACAATAAAGGGAATGTCTCAGGTTCAACTATCTCATTCAGCTGCCATTCAGTAGCTTGAATCGCAATTCAGAGACCTTTTCAAAGAAGTGCATACTCCTCAACGTAGACAACTACCAAGTGATACAATTCCAAATCCAAAAGGTAGTGGGGTGAACTCTGTGGACCATGTAGCTGCTATTAGCACCCGAAGTGGAAAAATACTTTAAGGTGCTGATAAAAAGGTGATTGATCTTGAGCCAATTGTTGAAGAAGAGACACAACCTGATGTGTCTGATGTTATTGTGGAGGAAGAAACGGATGAGGAAGTCCCTATTATAGCTGAAGAGGAACAAAATCTTAAAAATCTTAAGGCACAAGGAGAAAAACATGAAAAGGGGAAGGCAAAACTTTCTGGCGCTCTATGCCCTTTGACTCAATTGTTTAAGTCTTCACCGTCTTTTCATCAAAGGCCAGTGAGAAAAACAGAAGATGACAAGTGTTTGTGATTTTATGATCAACTTAAGCAATTTACGATGAACATTTCTTTCATGGATGTTATCCAAGAAATGCCTGGGTTTGCTAAGTATTTGAAGGATCTCTTAACAAAGAAGAGGAAGCCATTGAAACACGACACTGTGGGTATCACTCATCGCGTCAGTGCTATTATTTCCAAGACCACGGTGCAAAAAAAGGAAGCTCCTGGAGCATTCACCATTCCATGCACTATAGGGCAGCAGGATTTTGCCAAGGTGTTGTGTGATAACGGGGCTAGCATAAATCTTATGCCCCTTGAGATTTTCAAGAGATCAGGATTAGGTTGCAGATGGCTAACAGGTCGATCAAAAGGCCAGTTGGGATAGTTGATGATGTTCTTTTTCAAATTGGGGAATTCCTACTGCTGGCAGATTTCGTGATTCTTGACTGTGCTGTTGATCAAGAAATTCCTATTATTCTGGGGAGACCTTTCCTTGCTACAAGGAGGGCTCTTATGGATTCAGAAAAGAATGAAATCTATTTCCGAGTTAACGATGAGGAGGTGACTTTTCACGCCAGCAAGGGTATGAAATTGCCTAGTCTTTATCAAAGTATTTCAGTCATTAATTCTTTTGATGTGGTGGATGAAGCGGTAGAATTCAAGATGGAGGAAAAATGCTTGGGTGAAGCATTATCGGCAATCTTGGTCAATTTTGATACAGAAGAAATGGAGGGATATATTGAGACGGTGAATTCACTCACCGGTCTGGGGTCTTACTCTTATGAGCCCAAGAAATTTTCTCTTGATTTAGAGAAACGAACAACTCCTCTAGCAAAACCGTCAATTATTGAGCCACCGAAGTTGGGGCTCAAGCAACTTCCATCCCATCTTAGATATGAGTTTCTTGGAGCAAATGCTACTCTCCCAGTTATTGTGTCATCACTTCTGAATGAGGGCCAAACTCAAAGACTCATCGCAGTTTTGAGCAAAGATTTGAGAGCTTTGGGTTGGACTATTTTAGACATCCAGGGGATTCCCTCCGGAATTTGTGAGCACCGAATTCAGTTGGAAGAGAAAAGTTCACCAAGTGTTGAGCATCAGAGAAGATTGAATCCGCCGATGCAAGAGGTGGTAAAGAAAGAGATTATTAAGTGGCTAGATGCTGGGGTGGTTTACCCGATTGCCAACAGTCCATGGGTAAGTCCAGTCCAATGTGTGCCAAAGAAAGGGGGCATCACGGTTGTCCCTAATTCTAAAAATAAGTTGATTCCTACAAGAGCTGTCACTGGTTGAAGAGTTTGTATGGACTACAGAAAGCTGAACACTACATCTTGCAAGGATCATTTCCCTATGTCTTTTATTGATCAAATTCTTGATTGGCTAGCTGGAAGGTCTTATTATTGTTTTTTGGATGGGTACTCAGGTTACAACCAAATCAACATTGCACTGGAAGACCAAGAAAAGACTACTTTCACTTGTCCCTATGGGACATTCGCTTTCAGACGAATGCCATTTGGTCTTTGCAATGCCCCAACTACTTTCCAACGATGCATGATGTCCATATTATCTAACATGGTTGAAAACTTTCTTGAAGTCTTCATGGATGACTTCTCTGTTGTGGGAGATTCATTCGATGAATGTTTAGACCATCTTGATCGGGTGCTACAAAGGTGTGAGGAGACAAACCTTGTTCTCAACCGGGAAAAGTGTCATTTTATGGTAAAGGAGGGAATTTTCATTGGCCATAAGATTTTCGAAAGAGGTATTGAGGTTGACCAAGCCAAAATCGATGTGATTTCAAAACTCCATCCACCCATCTCAGTAAAAGGGGTTCGGAGTTTCTTGGGGCACGCCGGATTCTATAGAAGATTTATCAAAGACATATCCAAAATTGCAAATCCAATGTGCAAACTCTTGGAAAAGGAGTCCAAATTCAACTTTGATAAGAAGTGCATCAAGGCTTTCGACGAGTTGAAGTTAAAATTGATCTCAGCCCCTATTGTTGTGTCCCTGAATTGGTTGTTGCCCTTTGAATTAATGTGTGATGCCAGTGGTCTTGCAATTGGCACTGTGCTTGGTCAGCGGCTCAACAAAATCTTGCACCCAATTTATTATGCAAGCAAAACACTAAACGGAGCTCAAATGAACTATACAGTAACAGAGCACGAGCTACTTGCTATTGTTTATGCCTTTGAAAAGTTTCGGGCTTATTTATTAGGTGCCAAGGTAGTGGTCCACACTGACCATGCTGACCTGCGATAATTAATGGCTAAAAAGGATGCTAAGACTCGGTTGATAAGATGGGTGTTGTTGCTACAAGAATTTGACTTTGAAGTCAAAGACCAAAAAAGGTCAGAAAATCAAGTGGCTGACCATCTCTCCAGACTTGAAGCAGCAGGGAGACCCATTGATGTGCTGGATATTGTTGACACTTTTCTGGATGAAAGAGTCTTGGCAGTCTCCAGTGATGTGGCACCATGGTATGCCGATATTGCCAATTATTTGGTAATTGGCATTGTTCCTGAAGATTTGAAGGCATATCCAAAGAGGAAATTCTTGAGAGATTGTCGATAATATTATTGGGATGAGCCTTACTTATTCAGGACTTCTGCAGACAATATGATTAGAAGATGTGTGGCTGAATCTAAGGTGATGGATTTTGAATGCTTGTTATGATTCTCCGGTTGGTGGGCATCACAGTGGAAATAGAACTGCAGCCAAGGTGCTAGAGTGTGGCTACTGTTGGCCAGCCATCTATCGTGATGCGAATATGTTGGCACGTTCTTGTGATAAATGCCAGCGCCAGGGCATAATAGGTCGGAAGCATGAAACACTGATGAATTTTGTGCTTGAGGTGGAGCTCTTTGATATGTAGGGCATTGATTTTATGGGGCCCTTTGTGAGCTCATATGGCCTGAAATATATTCTTGTTGCAGTGGATTATGTCTCCAAGTGGGTGGAGGCGGTGGCCTTGCCTAACAATGATGGTAGGAGAGTCATTGCCTTTCTAAAAAGTAACATCTTTACTAGATTTGGCACTCATAGAGCTATTATTAGTGATGGTGGTTCTCATTTCTACAACAAACCATTCGCTGATCTTCTTGAAAAATAAGGCGTGCATCACAGGGTTGCCACTATATATTATCCTCAGACGAGTGGTCAGGTTGAAGTCTCCAACAGAGAGATAAAGAGCATCTTGGCAAAGACGGTCAATATGAATCGCACTGACTGGTCCAAAAAGTTGGATGATGCTCTATGGGCATATCGCACAGCGTTCAAAACGCCTATCGGGACTTCATCGTATAAGTTGTTATTTGGGAAGGCGTGTAATTTGCCTATTGAGCTTGATCATAAGGCCCTTTGGGCATTGAAAAAGCTGAACATAGATTGGCATGAAGCAACCAAGCTGAGGTTGTTTCAAATCAACGAGATGGATGATTTTAGGTACAATGCCTATAAAAGTGCAACATTGTACAAGGAAAAGATAAAATACTATCATGGCTCGAAGATCCTCAAAAGGGATTTTTAACCGAAGGACTTGGTCTTGTTGTACAATTCGCTCCTAAAGTTTTTTTCGGGCAAGCTAAAGTCTCGATGGTCCGGTCCGTTTGAAATTGTAAGTGTTTCCCCAAATGGAAGTGTCATTGAGGTGAAAACCGAGGATGGCACTCGGACTTTAAAAGTGAATGCACAAAGAGTGAAGCACTATCATTGATGCATTGATGATGGTAAAGTGGTTGATCGGTATCATTTGAAATACGGTTCCTGAACTGGAAGTTAAGGTATCACGTCGAGCCGTGACGTTAAACCAAGCGCTGTGTGGGAGGCAACCCACATTTACTGCTTTATGAGTACTTTAAATATCGTATTTCCTTTGTTTTCTTTTATGTTTTTGGTGTTTGTTGATGTGTTAGGATTCTGATGATAGAAGAGGCAAAAAGAAAGTAAGTGCTGAAGTTCGCAATGAAAGGACGCTCCATGTTACGCCCCGTAACTCATGTTACGGTCCGTATAATGGAGCGTAACAAGATGAAAAAAAGTCATAAATCACTGAAGGGTGCGGGGCAGGTGTTACGGTCTGAGTTACCGACCGTCGATGCGCGTTACGCACCATAACACATGAGCGTAACCTTGACAGAAATCTGGGCAACCACTAGAAAATTTGCACCCGTTACGCCAGGTAATACGGACCGTAACACGAGTTATGGTCCGTCGGCTTTATTGCCATGTCATTAATGAATCATGAAAACAAGGTCGTTTGGGTAGACCGTAACACGAGTTACGGCTCGTACCTTGGGTTACGGTCTGTAACCCCAAGCGTAATGGTCGGGAACGTTTAAATACATCACCCGACGGTTACATTCCAAATTCAAACAACACAAAGAAAAACGGTTCCCTCTTTTTAACTCCCCCTCTCCCTCATAACCCTCCTCATCCTCTCTCCCTAACCATCTCTTCCCTATTACCCTACCATCGCTGTTGATTTGTTATCGTGAAGTCCATTGCTGTTTCGGTTTAATCGCTAGTTTTTCATCCAAATTTTCGTCCACGATCAGGTATGACAATGTGTTGACTCTCTCTAGTCTTCCATCTATCGATAGGATTGGTATGATCTTCCATGATTAAATTTGTACACCATGCCATGTACTTCTGATTTTGAATGGTTTTGAATTCCCATAGATTATTGAGCAGGAATTGAAAAGGTGGGGGTTGGGTTTGGTATGATTGCTGTTTGAAGGACTCGTGGGCATAGGGACATTGTTTCCTACTGAGTAGGAGGGCATCCCGATTGAAAGTTTCACTTGTGAATCTAGTAAATTGGTTTGCCCGCCAACTGTTCGACAAAATGTTTCAAAGAAAACTTTGGAGAACCGGGTGAAGTTTGTGTAACCCGAGGTATGTGAGGGGACCAACTGGTGTTTTATACCATACCCCAAGGATCGTAAGGTTGAAAATCTTAGCCTCGTGCTTAAACGAAAGAATTTGGCTACGTTGAGGCATCTGTTGAATTGCTGCCCGACACTCAGTGTTCCGAGCCGTAACATGTGTTACGGACCGTAACACCCATGATTTCCATAAAAACTTTCTGGAAATTTGGGTCACGTTACGGTCAGGTGTTACGGACCGTAACATGTTTGACGGTCCATAACATCATACAGTAACACCTATGATTTCCATAAAACTTTCTGGAAATTTGGGTCACGTTACGGTAAGCTGTTACGGACCGTGACACGTATGACGGTCCGTCGAACGTGTTACGGTCCCTATGTTATAAATGAACAAAAAGAGTTACGGTTGAAGATATGGCCCGTAACACCATAGATGGTCCGTTGACCGTGTTACGGTGCATGAGCTAATTGAAGTCCTGAACTTCAACCAATAAGTTTTATAATTGAAAAGCTTCTTGTGTATCATAGCTAACTTTGCCTTCAACAGGTATGGGTAACCCAAGGCAAGAAAAGAAGGTTGCACCCAAGGTTGCCGGCAGAGGAAAAGGTCGCGGTGCAAGCAAAGTAACCTCACGGTTATGCAATGAAGATCAACTCAAAGACACATGGGCTATAAAGAAGCCTGTTGCACCTAGCAGGCCAGCCTCACCATCCGAAAGTTCCTCCTCGTCTAATGAGGAGGGTTCTTCTAGTTCGTTGAGCCATAGTAAACCCAGGGAGGCTGTCACACCACCATACCGGCCACACCCACCCGTTAGATAGCCTACTGCGGGAGAGCGCGAACAGGAAAGAAGAGAGACTGACATACGGATGAGGGTTGTTTATAAGCAGGACCTCCGGTTTTCTGTGGAGGGGTCTGAAGAATTGTAAAACAAAGGGTGTGAGCTAGCAAAGCATGAGGGGCAGGGCCCGAAAAGAAGTATTTTCGAGGAACGGAACGTCAGCTTCGATGGTCTCGATAGGTATCCGGGCATACGTGACACTCTCCGCTTCCACAAGTTGGAGTTTTTGAAAAACCCTGTGGGGTCCTACATCCCGGCTCTTGTTCGGGAATTTTATGCTTCGTATGGGGCTTCTGTATTCAAAGCACAGAAAAAGTGCAGTGCGCAACTCAAGTGCCGGCCATGAAAGAGGTAGTAGTGGGCAAAAAGAAGAATTGATGTTTCTCCAATGGCCATCAATAAAGTACTATTCAGGGAGGATTATAATGCACCTACAACGGCGGAAGAAGGAGAGTTTGTCTATAAAATTGCACAGAAAGATATAGTCCCGATCAGAAAATGGGTGGCCTCAGTGATTGCACGGTCGGTAGATCCCGAATAGGCAATAATGCCAAAATTGACAGCCACTACGAGGATTTGGAAAAATACCCTCACACCTGAGGCAAAGTTTTGATGGCAGATTGTTCTGTTCCGCATCCATCCTACCCAGGCAGATAATTATTTGACCCCGGAAGGAGCTGTTCTTGCGGCTGCCCTTATGTCGAGGTATAAGATCAACATCGGAAGACTGGTAGCCGCAGATCTCCGGGAGAGAGCCACACAACTAGCCACTTCCCTGATTTATCCATGTTTGCTCACGCTCCTATGCTTGCGAGCGGGACCAGAACCCCTCCCCTTTATCAACCACAGTGCGATCGCCAGGAGTATCTATGACATCACAAAGGGCAGAGATGATATGTTGGGCCAAGGTACAATGCCATCAGCCTCGACTTCTGATGTGCCGGAGGGGTCAACGGGGACAGATGTTTTACCTTTATCTATTATGAGTGCTGGGGCAACTGATGCGGGTCAGCCCACAGATTCTGAGGCTCCACCGGCTGACTATGCTCTACAGCCCATGCTCTACAGCCCATGCCAACTCCAGCTCCACCTACTTCGGGTGGTCCCACCTCTTCCACTGGAGCGAGCCCAGCACCGGCTCAGCCCATACCGGGAGTCCCACCCGAACTTGCGAGAAAGATGATTTTCAACAGAGAAAATTTTGGGGTAGTGGTCCTACAAGCAGATAGAACAGATAGGCAGGTCAAGCAGATCATGACCGAGCTGAAGTTGTACACAAAAAAGGCTATTGATGCAACTTTAAGGCCGATAAAAGAGCAGATGGTTGATTACCACCTACAGATCCACTCTCGGATAGATGGTATTAAGAACAGAATGAAGGAGCTGACTAAGACACACCCCGTTGTGGAATTGGGGACTGTTTGGAGTGAGTTGCGAATACTAAAGGATGATGTGTAGAAATTAAAGGCATAGGAAGTGGCTGCGGTGACGGACCAGATTTCGAAAGTACACATAGAGCTAGTACAGATCTTGTATCAGCCGGTTAAGAGTTTACTTGGGGATGATGAGATTGAGGAAACGGTCGATGAGGAGCATGATGAGGAGTTGGAGGAGGATACCCACTCTTCGGCTAAAGGGAAGCGCAAGAGAGTCGCGCTCGATGATGAAAACCTTGATTCCATTCTCAAGAGTCTTGATCCGTTTGATGCCATGCGCCTACAGAATGAGGAGGAGGAGCGGAGAACATTGAAGAAGATCCGACATGAGTCCCGGCTGAGTTCTGACACCACTGGAGCGACTTCTAGCTCAGCCCATCCCATTCAGCCGGCTCACCATACTTCTGCTCCACCGACTGAGACTGGGACTGCTAGTGTTGGCAAGCTTGATACGGTGTCCCCGACTGAGCACACCACTATTGCCCCTACCTCCGAGGTTATCCAACCTCATGATGATGCAGCAGATCCAAGCGCCTAGTGCGCTTCAGGGTGGCCCTACATTCTATTAATGGATTTTATGGATGCCTTGAGGGCAATGCATGTTTCTAGGTTGGGGGTGTAGGGTAATTGTTGTTATTGTTGGTATTGTTTTGGTATCGGATATTGTTTTTGTTTTTGTTGGTATTGTTTTGGTATCGGATATTATTTTTGTTTTTGTTGGTATTGTTTTTATCTTAAATTGTGATATTAAGTATGTGTTTAGGACCCTTCTCGACCGTTCTTTGCCATGTGTTCTTTTCCCGAGGAGTGTTATTTTATGTTTAACCTGGCATGTTTAGGCTGTTTAGTTAAAAGTAAAGTAAGGATGACTTAAGTGGTGGTGGTCCATGTTTTTTAGCATATCTAAAACGGTTTTACAAGTCAATGATATCCCTCCGAAAAATAATTTGTGATGTACATCAAGAATGGGTTGTTGATATTGACATGTATGGTTCTTTTAATGACATTGCAAGTAAAGGGTGTCCATGTGTGTGAAATCTTCAAACGGAAGTCAAGTCAGAGTATTAAAACAATCCTTATGCCATTGTGTTGTGAGTTCTTAGTTTCTATTTGTGTATGATGCTTGTAATCTAGAACTTTCCCGATTGGTCGTGCGTGAATTCTAAGGAGAATTTGATTGTGAAGTGATCTTAGGCCTTCTTTGTATTGACTCCAGACCCTTTTTATCTTAAATGAGCCTAGCCTGTACAGAAAATGATCCCTAGTCTCCCATTTTGAGCCTATAGACTTTTTCTTTGATTAGCCGTTAACTAACCTCCACCCCTTCTGTGAATACACCCATTTGGCACCAAGTCCCTCCTTGACACTTAAGAATGACAAAAGAGGCTAAAAGCCTAAGTTGGGGGTGATAAGCGAAAGATGCGGAAAATGAGGCTAAAATCCTAAGTTGGGGGTGATAAGCGAAAGATGCGGAAAATGAGGCTAAAAGCCTAAGTTGGGGGTGATAAGTGAAAGATGCGAAAAATGAGGCCAAAGGCCTGTTGGGGGTGATCGTGAGTATTGCGGAGCATGATTCAGTGTGGTTAGAGTAGATTAAAAGAAATGGTGTGTATATACAGATATATATATGTATGTAGCTATATAAGTCCTAAATAAATCCGCGCCGGAGCAGTAGGGTCAACAACAAAAGGAAGAAAGGTGAATGAAGTCAAAATGTAGTGTCAAGGAGGGTAAGTCACCACTATCCAAATATTTATCCTACCCGTCCCTAATCCAATGTTACAAGCCGCAAAAGTCTTAATGTGATCACAGTCGAATTGTTCAAAGTTGAAGGCATTGAAAATAAAGGAAAGCCTATGGTATGTGCAAGTATGGTATGAAAATTTCTTTGTGAGTGTGAGTGTCCTTCTGTCTCTTTAGTCTCTTGTCCCATTTATTTTGTAAATATGTGTGTTGGGACATTCTTTGGTCTATGTGAGGGCGTAAGGATTGTAGATTGCGAAGTAACTGGCTTTACGGAAGTTGAAGTTCATGTGCATAGAGACTCCCATACTATGATTGTGTCATTAATTGAGGTTGCATAGTGAATTGCAATTATTCTAAAGTGTGTGTCTTGTGTCACAAATAGGACGTGGATAAGAGCCCAATATTTTTCTTGGATTGAAGAGCCTGTGCTAGAAATACATGCCAAAACCACCGTAGGCATTCTTATTTTGCTAGATGTCGTGTGTTAGTAGTGAGTCTTGTTGTAGTTCCTTGAGGACAAGCAAAAGCTTAAGTTGGGGGAATTGATGTGCCGTGAATTTCGGCACATTTTATGCCTTTTTCACTAGAAGTGTTGCTTGTTTTTAAGTGTTTTTACGTCGTTTCTTATGTGATTTTGGTGTTTTGTAGGGTTGGTTGACTAAGGAACGGAAATGATAAGAAATGTTGAAAAACGGACAACTTGGAGCAAAAGGACGGTCTGTAACTCGCGTTACGGACCGTAACGTGATCCGTACCCTGAGAGGAAGATCCAGATACGTGCCGCTCAAAAGGACGGTCCGTAACTCATGTTACGGGCCGTAACGTGTACCGTAATCTGAAGGAAATTTCCAGTGAGAAGCCTAAGTATTGTCACATGTTACGCCCAGAAGGACGGTCCGTAACGCAGGTTACGAGGCGTAACGTCATGGCGTAATGCATTGGCCACTGAGCACTGAAGCCATGATCCGCTGGAAGATACGGACCTTAACCTGTGTTACGGTCCGTCACAAGGAGCCGTAACGGTTGAGCAAATATCAAGCTGACAAAGGACGGAACCGATGGACGGACCGTAACTTGTGTTACGGTCCGTAACGATGCCGCGAAGGGTGTTTCTGTCCAGAACTTTGGCGCGATTTTTGGCCCTATAAATACTTAAAGTTAAGTTTTTAACATTCATTCTGATCTTTTGGGAGCATTAACTTTAAGCCTTGGATATTTGTGAAGTGGTTGGAGCATTTAAAGCACCAACTTCACCCTCATTCCACATTGTATTAGCATTGTAAGTACATTATGTTAACTTTTAAGCTTTCTTTGTTAACCAAAATGATAAGTAGCTAATTTTAATTCTAAGGTTGTGGATCCCATAATGGGTATTATTTGAATGGGTTTCTACTATTGATATATGCACAATGGTTGTTGGCATTTATTCTATCTTTGTGCTTTAGCATTGGGTAATGATTGCAAGCATTAGCCTACTTTTCTTGAGAAAGAGAGTTAGTATTGGTAAGATTGAATAACAATGACTCGGGGCGTTAACCCTCGTTTAATAGACTAACTTAGGTATAAGAACAAGTCTAATTTGCACTATTGGTCGCTCTTCGAGTTCAACTCTTTCGCATTTGGAAAATTCATAAAGAGGAAATACGGCCTAACTGTCGGGAAACATTGGGAAGTCCTTAAGAGATCAAGTGCATACTCTTAGAACAACCATTAGAAGTATGTCACATTGAAACCTGAAGCATAATATCTAATCAAAGCTGGGAACACAACCTTAGTCTCTCTCTCGCATTAATTACAATTCAAGTCAAAGTATTCGTTTACATTACACAACAAATATTTCAAACTATTCGGAATATGATTAAAGCCTTTAAAGACTAGTATCGCATACAATTAGTACCCTTTTCTCTCCATATTCCCTGTGGGATTCGACCCCAACCTTGTTTGGGTTATTACATTTGACAACGACCGCTTTACGCCACTCATAAGTGTAATTTTAGTGTATCACCTGGCCAATCGATCCAACATCTGATCCATGAAAGGTAAAGGGAAGTGATCTTTTCTGGTTGCAGTGTTCAGCTTTTGGTAGCCAATACAAATACGCCAACCAGTGACCGTTCTCTGAGGTACCAGCTCATCCTTCTTATTCTTCAAAACAATCATGCCCCTCTTTTTTCGGGACACATTGAACAGGACTCACATATTTGCTATCAGAGATAGGGTAAATAATGCAGCAGTCAAGCCACTTGATCACTTCTTTCTTCACCACCTCTTTCATAATTGAGTTCAACCTTCTCTGAATTACAACAACGGGCTTACTATCATCTTTCAACAATATCTTATGCATACAAAATGAGTTGTTAATGCCTTGGATGTCAGCTATAGTCCATCTAAGGGCTCGTATTCTATCTCTCAGCTCTCGCAACACATGTCCAGCCTGCACATCTGATAAATAACCCGAGATCATTACGGGCAGTGTGTTAACGCTGCCCAAGAAAGCATACTGCAGATGAGATGGTTATGGCTTCGGCTTAAGAACAGGGGCCTCCTCAATAGATGGTTTTGGCCTCTTCCACGATTCTGGTCTTTCTAACTCTTCGAATGATGTATTGGCTCGTAAATATGCACAAGAAGTGTCAAGAATGTGAAGGCACTCCTCGACTATTTCATCTTCCATCAAGTCCTCACCATATACCAATGACATCTCCAGAGGATCTCGAGAAGCTAGAAAGTGATCTAGTTCTGCATTCGTTAGCTCGGGCTCCACCACAGTGATTATTTAAATTCTTCATAATGGGGCGGTAGCCTGGTTGCTTCAAATACATCAAAAGTAGCCTCTTGCCCATCGACTGTCATGGACATCTTCCCATCTCTGATTTGGATAACCGCATCAACAGTAGCTAAGAATCTCCTTCCTATGATGAGAGAGACATTCTTATCAGCCTCATAATCAAGAATGATGAAAACAACTGGCAGAATGAATGGAACCACTTTAACAAGAACATCTTCAATTATGCCATCGAGATATGCTAGAGATCTATCCACTAACTGCAAAGTGACTGTTTTTAACCTTGGCTCACCCAACCCCAACGTTTGGAACACAGAGGTGGGCATCAAATTAATACTAGCACGCAAATCAGACAATACTAGCCCAACCTCAATGTTACCAATGGTGATAGAGACAGTGAAGCTTCCCGAATCTTTCAGCTTTGGTGAAATGTTGCTCCTCACTCTAGAACCACACTCTTCAGCAAGTACTACAGTCTCAAATCCTGTCCAGTGCCTCTTATCTGCAACAATATCCTTGATGTACTTAGCATATTTTGGAACCTCCTACAAGAGATCCACCAAACTCTGCATCTCACTTATAACTTGTTGATTTTGTTACTGCATCTCACTCATAGCTTTCTGATTTAACTGCTTGATCACCAGCTGTTGAGCCAATAATTGCTTCATCGTATCTTTCATAGTATTGTTGCCAGTCTGCTAAGCCTAAGGCTTCTGATAATAGTTCTGCTTGTCAATGTTTTGCTTCCCAAAGTGAGGATTATAATTATTTCTGAAGTAATTTTCATAATTTCCACCACCACAATTGTACTGCCCCACATAATAAACTGATTCTGGATTCATAGGACTATTAGAATAATCATGAAGCTCACAACAATGTTGATTCTGGCATGACGCACAAGTACAATTCTATCTTCTTGAATATGCCATTTAAAAGAGAAAAGTTCCTTTTCACGTCTTATCTTCGTAAATCTCAAAGTTTGTACCTGTGCAAAGTCAATTACAATATTGAATCTTTATATTAGAACGTATAATTGATGAGATGAAAGGGAAGATTAAAGCACCACTAATAAACCTTGATTGAAGTTAATGATATTAGGTTGATTGAGTAACCAGAATTGCAGGATTCATCGGTAAAAACATTTAGCTCATGCTAATTTATATTATCTATAATTGATGCAAAACTTCGTAACATATTTGAAACTAACGTCTCTTGTATTTGGATTCAAAACAATGCTGTCCATAATTGTTTATATTCTTGATGGTAGAGATTTTAGAACCATCGATGATAGGTTGAGCCGATCCCGGAAGAATATTATTTTTATCGCTATAAGGCATAAGTAGTGAAAGAAGTAGACCTATGAAGAGAAAATGAAACGCTATCCCTCCTACTTATGATTCAACTCTCTCTCTCTCTCTCTCTCTCTCTCTCTCTCTCTCTCTCTCTCTATATATATATATATATATATATATATATATATATATATATATATATATATTGGTAGTGTACCACTTTAGATTCCATTATTAAGTGATGAAGTTAATTTTCAGTTTTTCCTCTCTCCATCGTAAAGGCTTTTAACGGTTATGGCTAATACACCCAAATCACACCTTTAAAATAGGAGTAAGCGGTCGTTGTCAAATATAGAACCCAACAAGATTGGGGTCAAATCCCACAGAGAATACAATGAATAAATAAACTCGTTAAGTGTAACGCTTGACTAATAGTCTATATTTCTAGAGACGGAAGTGTACAAAAGGTTTGGTTTTAATATTTTTCATGATCATTGGTAAGAGAATGCTTGATTTTCGATTAACAATTACCAAAGACACTAAGGTTGTGGTTTCAATGGAAAGTAATGCAACTGGGTATTGATCCAACTCCTTTATATGTGTGAATGCAATTAAATATGGGATACACAAGTTTATCAAAAGTTTCCCAACCAAATTGATAAGTATCATTACTAAGCTTTCTCAAGCCTTATAATGTGGAAAATATGAACACCCATTTGATCTCAAGTAACTTTCCCATCTCTAGCTCAAGTTATTAGATGAGGTTTATAAGCCTCAAATCCTTGTTATTTACTCTTTTCCTAACTTTCTCTTTCTTTCTCAAGCAAAGGAAAAACAACTAGGCACAAATAATATTGTACACCATTAAATGACATTAAAGGTTAAAGAGTAAATAGAAAAGCATCTTTACACATAAATGGAGAATGAATACAAAACCCAATAATATAACTAACATATTTGGTCCCACAACCTTAGATAAATGGTTTAGCTACTCATATTCATTAAATAGAAAGTAGTAGCAAAGAGAATATTCATAAGCTTACAATAATGTTAATCGAGAAGATTACAAAAAGATGGAGAATCTTCTCAAAAGCTTCCACAATAAATGATATTCAAAGCTCTCTCTATGCTAAAAGACAACTGAAAAGTGAAAAGTGGGGAATATTCAATAATGTGCACAGAGCACCAGGTACAAGTATTTATATAGGGAGGACAAAAACTCAAATTTGGACAAGTTTACGACTTGCAACCCAAGTTTGCGGTCGCAACTTGAGTTTGCAACCGCAAAACACTCAGTAATTCTTCTCAGTCCTTCTGAAGATGCGGCCGCAACTTGAGTTTGCGGTGCCGCATTTGCTTCGCAAATTCAGGCATGTAGTTTGGCTCACTGGGTGTTCGGGCCTCCAAAAAACGGCTGCAACTCCAAAGTTGCAGTGGTGTATCCTCATCGCAAGTTGATGATCTTTTCTTAGCTTACTGTCATTTCTCTGGGCAAAAGTTGCGGCCGCAAATCCAACTTGCGGTGCCGCATATTTGTCCCTCTTTTTTCCTCGACTCACAAAACCTGAAAACACGAACAAACACTTGACAAGACTGCTTAAAAAGTATAAGTAGTGGATGTAAAAATCCCTAAAATCCACGACTTATCAACACCCCCAACTTAACCTTTTGCTTGTCCCCAAGCAAACGACTTGATACTCACGACTTGCCAACTGGCCTACACGGGATGCACATGACTATCGGTTGGTATGAATAATTAGAAAACACACATAATCCTTCTACTATATCCGCCCCTTCCTGTTATTAAAAAAAATGCACTAATAATGACCTTATGACACTCCAAAGCTTCACATGATTTTTCTAGATTACTCAATTCGTATTCACATTCTATTGACTTTCTTGCATAGTCTCATTGCTCATCTATTATTATTATTATAATACATGTGCCCTCACAAGAAAGAAAGTCCCTTTCACACAAATATCAATCAATATAGAGGGACAAAAGGAGAACACTCGCACTAAAAAAGAATCTCACGTGTCACAAGTATCAAACCATATGCTTGCCCTTACTTTCTTTCCATACTAATTCCAAAAACATTCGATTGTAGATCACAAAGGTCTTTCCGGATTGTAATGACGGCTATGGGTTGGGTAGGATACAAACTTGGGTACAAAAGGATACAAATTTGGGTACAAAAGTGACTATCCCTTCCTTGAGCACTACATTTGACTTAGTTAAGGCTTTTTCTTTGATTTACCACGATTTCATTTTCGTTCCACCTTTTCTCTCCTTAGTCACATCTTTCTATTGCCTTTTTATTAACTGCCCCTCTTGCGCTTATTAGAATTCTTTCTAGCAAACACACAATAAACAAAACTTCTTTCTTTTTCTTTTATTTTCTTTCGTCAAGGGCAACCTGTTCATTTCTAACAACCGCCATTCCACTTTATATTTTCGTCAAACTTACTCATATGGCCTCTCACCCCCAACTTAGGCTAACAGCTTATACTGAGATTTTAGAGTTCAAGGAAGGATGGGTTCAAAAGAGATACATGAAGTGGTACGACTTGTAATATGGTAACAAAAAAAAGGCTAAAGGCTTAAAAGGGGTGACTAGTGATACATATATGTGCAAGGTGTTTCACATGGAAATTCAA
Source organism: Lycium barbarum (assembly GCF_019175385.1). Taxonomy (NCBI): domain Eukaryota; kingdom Viridiplantae; phylum Streptophyta; class Magnoliopsida; order Solanales; family Solanaceae; genus Lycium; species Lycium barbarum. The sequence goes on from NC_083341.1 coordinate 82,155,160, forward strand.
AGATTGCCTAAGATTCTTTCTTTAACCGATCATTCAAGTTTATCTTAGAAAGACAAAACGGACAAGTTCTAGTTGACACAAGAAATCACACAAGTCAGTACAAAACGTCACCACTCCTGGCACATGCATTGTTCAAAATGAGTCAATATCTTTCAAAAAACAATTAATTAATGGTTTACCCAATTGAATAGTCAAGAGTAACAAAGTGAAGCCTAAGTTGTCATGATCATCAATTCTCATTAAGGCTCAAACATTTTGGAGGGGTATGCAGTATTATGTAACATTCTAACTGTATTGATACCAAATAAGTCATGCTCACATCCCGACCCTACAAGGCTTAGTTCCCTTAAGAAAGTGCACAAATATCTATCATTGGGACAAGCCGACTCAAAACTTCCTAAAAATACCGGGTTCAAATGACCATTAGCATCCTCAGGAAAAGGACCACGACTAAGAAAAGCCAAGAATATGTCTTATACCACAAATAACACCAACAACATACCGGCAACAACACGACAACACATATGCAATAATGAAAATACTATAATGTTTAAAACAACATACATAAGTACTATTTATCAAAACACAGGTCATACATACAGTATCCCTGGTATATCATATCAAAAGACTCAAAAACTCCATCAAATAACACTAGGAGTACCCCCCCCCCCCTCCACTAAAAACCTTGCAATGTCCCTAATGCAATAAATAATTAGCACTCAAAAGGAAGTAAGACCTCTTTGTGACACCTTATGTGGCCTCTCGCACTGCCTCAGTGATGTGCTCAGTGGTGGGCTTAGTAGCAGCAATAGTGGATAATGTGGGATCAAATGGTGCTGAAGTGGTGCCAGCAGGTGGAGGTCTAGATGTGGCACTAGTACTCTTCCCCGCAGGGGGCATCCTATCCATAAGGGAGTGCTCTCTCGCTCTCTGCATGTCGACCTCAAGCTTAGAGTTTGTACGAGCCACGGAGTGTCCATACTGGGCAGAAGCTGCTAATACAGCCTGAAGCTGCACCTCTAAAGCATCCGACAATGTCTCAATATCATCCAGCTTCTCGTACTCATCATCACCCAAATCTAATGGATCATCTTTCGCAGTGGTGTGATGAGAAGAACTCTCTGCTGCCTCTGACTCATGTTGGGCCCTATCGACCTCCTCAGTATCCATACCAAACCCTGTACCCATGGTCGCAAATAGTGGGGTCCAGGAAGTTATGAAATTGGCGCGTAACTGAGCAAGGTCGTTCTTTACCGCCTTCACACTCTCTATCTCACCAGCCTCTATCTTGTCCACCCTCTTCTCTAGACTAACCACACGCTCTTCCCACTGTCTGTTGGACTCGTCCACTGCCTTTTTAATCATGTCAGGAAGAGTGCGGATGAAGCGGGTCACTTTTGGAATCCACAGTCCCCACGGTCCGAGCCATGTTCCAAAAATCATCAACAGAGGGAGGGCGCGTGCTCTAAGGTGGGACCCCTTTAGTAGGTGGTGGGTGTCACTAGTAATGGACCCCGCAGCGGTGCTAGTAAAGGCACCAGAAGAAGCAGGACCCGAAAGTGTCGGGATGGCAGAAGTGGCAGGCCTAGCAAGGTCCTCTAAGCCGGATGTGAGGTCAATGGTTTGAGTCTGGGCCCTCTTCATCTTCCTCTCGGGGTTGTCATCATCCTCAGTTCTAAAAATGTCCACGACCCCAATTGTGGCATACTCTCGATCGACCATCTTGAAGACGGGCACTTTGTGCCTCTTGCATAAAACAGTGATCAAGCACGGGAAAGGGATGGATCGAGATGTCTGTCATGCTCTATCACTAATGTGGGGGTACATAATGCGACCCACATAAATGTGTACCCCAGTTATGATGCACGCAATGAGAATGGCCTTGCGAATCACCACTAGTGTCTCATTATGTGATGGCCAGAACCGGGAGCTGATGAAGGACAACAAAACTTTTGCTTCAATGTTGAGAGTCACATTTTTAATACGAGTCTCGAGCTTTATCCATGGATGAGTATTGCCCGAAGCCGCTATGACCTCTGTCAACCAAGCTCGTTTGGTTTCAGCCACAGTTGGCTGAATCATCTCCTCATACTCACTATGAGGTGTGCCCGGGATCCCAAAATATTCAATATTGATCCCCTCGTGAAACCCGGGCACAGCCTCTCCTCTCACTGTACAGCCGACCACAGCTTTATTTTTATTGCCCATTTGAACACCAATACTGTCACGACCCAGCTAGGGGCCGCGACGGGTACCCGGGGCTAGCCACCGAGCACCACTCACTCTACCACTCATCTTACTCACTTAAGGCCCTTTTATCAACTTCATACACGAATTATAGGGAAAACATATTTTAGATAGAAATATAAATGCTTTATATACATTTGTCTCTCGGCCATCAAAATAATATATACATATAATAACATCTTGTGAGACCATCTAACCCACACTGCGTATCTACGAGCCTCTACTGACAGACTGTATATATATAGACGGAGCAAGACTCCGTCGTGCCCAAAATATGCATATATACCAAAAGGAGAATCACAAGCACCACCGAACAATGGAGTTCTCTCAATCAGCTGACAGCTACTAAGAATCTGGATCAAGCTCACCTCCCTGTCTACCTGTGGGCATGAACACAGCGTCCAAAGAAAACAGACGTCAGTACGAATATTGTATTGAGTATGAGAGGCATAAACAACGAAGGAAGACAACAATAATATAATGAGAACATCAATATGAAACATCCGGATCTGAATGACAATCATAAGAGAAGTAATGCATGATGTCTTACTAATACTCATCATCATATCATATATGCATAATATGTAAGCTGCTCGTCCATAATGGAACGGTGTGATAATCAATAACAATAGCCCGCGTCCAGGCCTCCCGCGTCCGGGGTACCATCTCATGCCGCCCACTAGTGGTGTCTGCCCATGCCAAATGGTCATGGTGTATCCGTATAGCTGCCCGCCTTAGCGGTGACTGCCCGGCCAACAAGGCGCAGTGTAATAATATCATGACATGCTTATATTATAATAGTACATGCGTAAAGCTCAAGATCAACTATACTTTATCGGGGTGACGTAAGGTCGTGATCCCCCGATTTCATTATGGAGGAATTATTGACATTCTGCCTCACCTTGATGGAATTAGCACATAAGGTGAGTGTGGGTAATCAATAACATATTCATCATTATGGAATCTTAGTATTATATCTTATCTTACATAGACATTTATAGATATAGGCTTTTTAGCTTTCTTCGGAATACATGAACTTATGAAGAGGAAAGGAATTTATGCTATAGGATTCATGCCATTAGAAGGAAGGGACTATCCTCACATACCTTTGTCGTTTAAGAAATTTAGCGTTTGGTTATTCTCCTTCAATGTCACGCCTCCACCTTCAAAAAGAGGATTCGTACGATCGTTAGTTAACCAACTATAAGAACGCACTACTATTTCTAGAGAAAATTGGGCAGCACTTCCTTTGTTTATACTACTTTTCCTGTATTCCATATCAACTCCCAATCACCCACAATAACAATCATAATATAGCAAATCACAATTATCATTCATATACAATGGCCATGATCCACCATTTCTCTTCATTTTTCCCCACATTTATGGTTTTGGGTTCGCTATCGTATTTTCCCATGTATCACACTTATCTCATGGTCTGCATGTCATTTATAACATATTCATACTCACAACACACTAACATTCATGATTCAATTCAACTACCACTCACTCATGACACTATTCACTCTTGAAAGACCCATTTGCTACGTTCTTCTACAATTCAGGTATCTTAACCTTTCAATACCTTAAATAACATAAAATTGTCATGAAACTTACCTTGGATGATGGTGGAATAAGTCTAGAGTGGAATTCGTTCCTCTTTCACCAAACCCTACTTCACCTCCTTTGAGATTTCCTGATTTGGATGAACTTCACTTGAGTTTCATACACTTGGCTTCATGGATTTAATGTTGTTGATCTTGATGTTCCTTTTATTCTCTTGGATGAAGTGTTTGGATAATATTCTAGAGTGTTCTTGAATTGTGGAGATGAGAAATGAAATAAAATGAGGTTACGGTCCCTTTTTAATACTCAAAATCTGATTTTTAATGAGCAACAGTCAGGGTGTACAGTGGTCGTAAACCACTATTTACGGACCGTATACTGGTTTACGGTCCGTCCTCCACGGTCGTATTTAAGCATATCAGAAACAGAAAGGTTGGCTGGAGATCATGGCAGTTTACGACTCAGTTTACGGGCCGTATTTCGATTTACGGTCCGTATTCTGGGTCGTATTTTACCATTTCAACATTTAACAGAAAGTCAAAAATTTTGAAATGTTGAAGGACGATGGCACTTTACGGTCCGTAAATTACTTTACGAGCCGTAAATCACTTTACGACCACTGGGATGAAATAAAATTCCGCAACTTTCTTATTTCCAAAAATTCATAATTAGTCATTCCCTACTTAGTAAAACATCACACACTCATACCCTTCATTGGTCTATTCATTGTAGGCTCGCGGAAAATTTCCGAGGTGTAACAAAGATTGGCGTAGAACTCTTTGACAATTGGGGGACAAATTTCCCGGGCTCTTTAGTGAACACCATCCATTTTTGTTGGTGAAATTGCTCCATGATTCTACGAAATGACTCTTCTAGCCCAGTCAAACTGATACGCTTCTCAAGGTTGAATGAGCGTTTATGTTATAACGCTCCTTCACCCCTTCAATTGGCTATTTGCGGCGCTCTTCTCTTTTAATCTAGGCCTCAAGCCTCTGGCGGATCACATCATCAGTAGTGGTCGGGGTTTCCTAGGCTATAGGAGTCGTTTGAGGCATAGAGGGTGTGGTAGATGACCCTCACCCAAAGCAGGCAATTTTGTTTCTTCCCAGTCAGGCTTGCTGGGTTCTTTTGTGCGAAATTCTTGCATCCAGTCAACCTATATAGTCAACAAACATTAGGTCCTAATAAAAAAAAAAGGAAAATATTTTTGATGTTTTTATGGTTTTAAGAAAGCAAAAATGTAACAATGATGCATACGAAATACGAAAAAAAATCAAGGGAACAAGAGACAAGATGCGCAGCAAAGTCAAGTTTGCGGTGCCGCAACTGCAAAGTTGCGGCCGCAAACTCAAGATGCAGAGCCGCATCTTGCTCCCAAACTCTTGGATTTTGGCAAGGCTACTGCTATATCAGCCTAAGATGCGATGGAGATGCGACTCTGCAAACTCAGTTTGAGGTCACAAATCCATCGCCGTCCCCAAAGGTAAGGCCCACGCCATTTTTGTGCGAGTTTTAAGCATTTGCAAGCCATTATCCCCCACCCCCCAATCACAATAAGCAATACCAACAATAATAACCTACCAACAAGCAATCCTTACCCCTAATCTAACAATTCCCGCATATGAACATTTATATCCCACAAAAATCATTATAAATCAAGATAAACAAGTGGGAATGACAGTTCGCACATCACACTAATGCTACAAGGTAATGTTATAGGCTAATAGCATGCTTAAATTTCACGATTTTATAGAATTGAAGTCAAAAGCCATGTAACATACCTTATAGATCAACAGTAGAGACGGGCAAGTGGAATTTTTTTTATTACAAGCCAATAGACGCACCACACACGAATATGGGGAGGGGATTGGGTTGGTTTTGAGGGGTGTATGCTTGAAATTGTGATTAGAGGTGAAAATGGGAAAATATGTCACATTTGAGATCAAGAGGGAAAAGAAATGAAAAAACACGTTTCAAAGTAAACCTTATATACTTTTGGAGTTTGCGCAGGGAATGCCGTCACATATCGAGTTTGCGACCTCGCATTCTCTATGTAAACTCCACTTACCTGTGTGGCACTAGCTGAGAGGGTTGATCAAAGTTGCGGCCACAAACTAAATTTGCGAAGCCGCAACTTGGTTGCAAACTTACAGTTTTTCATTAGTCACTACCATTTTGTAGGGTGAAGATGCGGCCGCAATTCTCTCCGCATCCAGAGATGCGGTACCGCATCAAGGCCGCAAATTCACCCCTGCCTTTCATTTCTCATTTTGTTTTCCCATTCTTCCCACGAGCCCACTTTGCATTTATTTTCCAGGCATCCTTGCATCCTACACACGTAAGCAAATATTAAACAAAAGACTTGGGTTGCCTTCCAAGAAGTGCTTGAGTTAACGTTGCGGCACGACGGTTTTACCCTTTTCATGGTTCATTGAGGTAGGTGACCTCAATTGTCTTTTCTTCATTGGGTATGCCAAAGTAATGCTTAACCCTTTGCCCATTCACCTTGAAATGCTCTCCATCTGGACCAACAAGTTCAATTGCTCCATGTGGGAACACTTGTGCTACTTTAAAGGGCTCCGACCACTTGGACTTCAATTTACCCAGAAACAACCGGAGCCTTGAATTGAACAACAACACCCAATCTATGCGGCTAAACTCTCATTGCAAGATCTTTTTATCGTGGAAGTGCTTCATGCGAGCTTTGTAGATCGAAGAGCGCATATAGGCTCGAAATCGAAATTCTTCCAGCTAATTGATTTGATCCATCTTTAATTGCGAAGCTTCGTCCCATTCAAGGTTCAACTTTTTCAAAGCCCATAACAATTAATGTTCAAGTTCCACCAGAAGGTGACAAGATTTACCAAACACCAATTGATAAGGAGACATGCCAATTGGTGTCTTGTATGCCGTCCGGTAAGCCCAAAGAGCATCATCCAACTTTCTTGACCAATCGGTCCTATTGGCATTGACGGTTTTGGAAAAGATGCTCTTAATTTCATGATTCGATACTTCCACTTGGCCACTCGTTTGGGGATGATAAGGCATCAACTTTATGCTTGACGCCATACTTCTCAAGAAGTGCTTTGAACAACCGGTTGCAAAAATGTGTGACACCTCGGAGATTTCGGATTTGTTGGATCATGAATAGACTACGTGAGCTTAAGGTGAATACCAAGTCCTTAAGAGATTAAGGAGAGTATTAGATAACTTAAATTGCGTTCCATAAGATTTTTAAGTTATATGAGTTGATGAAACTAATTTGTTGAAGGAAGCGAAATGCAAGTCATGTTTGGATGAGTTTTCGCGATAGTTGAATTGATACGTATTTAGAAATGTCTTGAGGGGCTTCTATAGGGCCTATTGTATGGTTAATGAAGTGTTATACAAGTTCCAAGAAGGTTCCACGAGGATTAGAGGTTGAACGAATAGTCGATAGTGAAGTTTGAAAATTTCCAGTTTGTACAGCCCATTATATGGACCGTATAAATTATATGGCCCGTAAAACAGTCCGTAGAAAGCTTCCAGAGAGGGGTGATTTCCTGGTCGGATTATACGGTCCAATTATACGGACTTTATAAATATACGGCTCGTATAATTGGCCGTATATCCGGGTCGGGCCAAAATTTCATTTTTGTTATATATGGCCCCCTTGTTCATTATTTTATTTCCCTCCCTCTCTCCAAGTCTCGAGAGCTCGAAACCCTTCTGTAAGCATATTCCACTCCAACCCAAGAGAAAACAAAGATCTAATAGCAAGAATTGAAGTGTTCATGTGTTAGAAGGCTCCCTATGGTTAGTAGATTTCAAGATTTACTTGGGTATTGTAGCTAGGATTTTGCACAAGTTGATATATTTCTCCAAAGCTCATTCCTATGAGATAAAAGGCTAGTTTTCATATTTATTACATGTTGTTAAGCATGTTTAATTGTTGAATAACTTGGATGACGAAAGGAAGTAGAAAATGAAGCTTAAATATAGATTTCATAATGTTTTGAGTAGTAAACTAACTTGGGTTATGATTCTTAGTATAATATGGATATAATCTTGTTATGGAAGGTAATAATGATGATGAGGAAGCGTTGTATGAAAATGTGCAAAGGGTTGGTGTGAAGTTGTTAGTGTAAGTTAAATATGAGAATGAATATGGAAGACTTAATGGAATGTGATCACTTGATTATGATATTGTGGATGTTGTTATGGTTGTTTGGGGGTTGTTTTGTAATATGGTGGAAGTCGATGAAATAGGGGAAATGCTGCCCAATTTTTGTTAGCTCATGAATTATTCTAGTTTGAAATTAAGAGTATCATTATGGCTTAACTATGGTATGAATCCTTCTAAATGTAGATTTTCCAAGCTTCGACGGTGAAAGCTAAGTAGTTAAGAAGACAAAGAGGTATGTAAGGCTAACCCTTTTGCGTCTATACGAGATATTCAAGCTATTCCTATTCCTATAAATGTTGTAAGCTCATGACCCTCGAGATTCTCTTGATATTGTTGATAATGTTTCTTGTGATGATAATGATAACGATTGTGATGACAAGATAAATTCTAGGGATGTCATCTAAGATATTCGTAACGTCCTGTTCCTAGAAATGCTAGAATGTTCATGACTTTTGATATTTTTGAGATACCTTCGGTGAAAGTTCTTCAAAGCGATGATGATAATAATGATGATGATAATAGTAATAATGACAAGGATGATGATGATGATGTTGATGTGACTTAAGCATATGATAATGATGATGATAATAGTAATATATATATATATAAATATATATATATATATATATATATATATATGGCCAGTATGTAACACTGAGCTTATATGGCTGGGTACGACATCTACCACGCACACACCACTGCATTTGGGTACGTATAACACTGAGCCTTGGTAGGGCCAGGTACGTATAACACCAAGCCTTGTCATGGCCGGATACGTGAAACACCGAACCTTTTATTGTTGGGTACGGTACTAATACATAAGTAAGCATTGAAAACGGAAGGTTCCTATTAGGAAAAAAAATAAGAAAACATGATGATTGTCGCTAGAGGTACAAATGGCTCTATCACCCCATGACTTTTCTATTTTATGTTAATTCTTGTGCTTCTCTTATGATGTTAATTATGCTTTACATACTCAGTACATTATTCCTACTGACGCCCTTTTGTTTGTGGACGCTGTTCATGCCCACAGGTGGATAGGGAGATAGATTCGATTCGTAGATTACTTGTTCAGAGACTGCATCAGAGGAGCTTCATTTGATCCGGAGTTGCCGTTGTTGGTATTGTTCTTTTGAGTACATACGTATGGGCATGGCAGGGCCCTGTCCCGCCTATATGATGTTATATACTCCCTTTAGAGGCTCGTAGACGGTTGTGTATAGCTAGATGTCTTTTAGCCTTGTCGGCTCATATTTTGTACAATATTTTGTTAGCCTCGTTGGCTCGTGTATATAGATGTGGGCATAGTTGTTGATGTTGATATAAGAAGTGTCATTGCCCAATGAGATTCGTATTATTGATGTATAGAAATTATGAGTAGGCCATATGGCTCACCTAGATGTGAATGTGAATGTACGATGAGAGTTGCCCGGGTGGGTTAGCACCGGATACCCGTCATGGCCCTCCGGTTGGTCGTGACAAAAGTGGTATCAAAGCAGTTCTTTCCTAGGGTATGTCTACGATCCGTGTCCAATAGAGTCTTGTTTAAAGGTGTGTTGCACGCCACACTTATAAACAGGAGGCTGCGAGCATTTATGAATGACTGTTTCTTTCTATTCTAGATCGTGCGATAGAGTCAAGTCACAAGATATAATATTTCCATCCCTAACCTTGATTGTTTTGTAGTTGCGAGATGGCTTCTACAGAAAAGGAAGTTGGTAGTCCAGGGGCTTCCAGAGGCAGTCATGCTTATCATATAGATCCATCGGAAATCATGTCCTCCATCGAGATAGATCCGTCTGAGATCCAAGAGGAACCCACTGAACATGTAAAGGATAGACAAACATTGGGAGATGACTATCCACGTAATTCAAGAATGGCGGTATCTGCAGAACGAGGGTCAAATTAGAATAGTGGTAACCCTGGGAGAGTCTGTAGAATTGGCACATTTGTAAACAGTGTGGGTGCCATAGAACAACCTGCGGAAGAGCAACCAGGCGAAGAACTCCCCTAACTTCCATTGTACCGATCGTACCGAATCAGAGTTTCCGAGTGGGACCAAGGTAAGGACTTCTGTTGTTGGAACTTTGGATGCCAGTGCTAACGTAAGAAAGTAAAGTGCATTTTTCCGTCATTTTGGAATATTAAAAGTAAGTTATGTAATATGAGTATTAATTGTAGTAGATCCAGATTCACTTATAAGGTGCTAAAGAAAAGCAAGATAAGGGGAAAGTATGATTTATGAGTATGTAAACCTCCGTGAAGGGAGTTGATTGATGAAATGCTTAGAAGGAAGAAGATGGAATTTTAGAAAGAGTGTTCAGGTATAACTTATGAGACGAGCTTTATTACTTTACATCATTTTATAGTAATCAGCCTTGTGTGGTTGAGTTGTATATCACATGTGTTTCAATATGTGGCCTTCTAAGGCATAAGATGTGTTTTTCGGGCTGTGTGCAGGTTGGGATTGTTATGTTTATAGAGGAAACTCTGTCAAAATATTTTGGGAATCTAAGAGAAGTTATGGAAACTTTTAAGTAGGATTATGGCAAAAAGAAAGAAAGGGCCTAGTAGTGAGTGATTAGAAATGAGGTTAGTAGTCAATTGTGGGATACATATAGCAAGTGTGCATCAGGATGGAAAGAGTAATGATTAAGTCCGGATAGGATAATAAACATTCGAAGGTAAAATGACGTGCTTGGGGTAGAAAGAAGTTTTGTATACCGAGGAGAACTCGAGAGATAAGCATTCTAGAAGAAGTTTGCAAGCTAGAAAAAATTGGCTAGCCCTTTAATGTTTTGGAAGATTGAGTTATGAAATGAACTTTGTACATACGTAAAGGCCTATGCAGGTGACACCGATCCAGATTACCAAGTGATATTTCACCCGATGACTTTAGCGAGGGAGATTTTTGTGTCACTATAAGCCAGTCCTATTGACCTTAGCGATAACTCGAGATAATAGATCGGAATGGATATGCTTAATTAGGCTCCTTTCCTGGCAATTGGTTGACCTTATGACTACAGTTGTGTTTTGTGATATAGTTCAGGTTATTTATCTTGGAACTTACCCGAACGGTTACATGATATGATTTTGTTGTTACTAATGTGAAGGAAGGTGAGGGACGCGGAAAGAAAGGGATTCAAACTATGTTAACGAGATAAGGTTGACCAATGAAACAAGAGATCGATAAGAGACGAATGTCCAGTGTACGTTGTATGCTTGAAAAAAAACATGTTGGAAGTAGAGAAGGAAAGGTAGAAGTGGGGCAAATAAAAGGAATGTCTACTAAAGCAGTGACCCGACGAACAAGGTGCGAGAGGGAGTCAAACCCTGTGGATACCCTATTATTAAGTGAGAATATTAATGGATGATATGAAATGATTGGGATTTCGAATTGTATTATAACAAATGGGCGACTAATTAAATTATGACGAGAAATATGGGACTATTGGTTGAGTAAGTTATGTTATGCATAAGGAACGACTTCACGCACAACATTTCCTCAAAGAATTCCAAAAGGGCCATATATTACCCTGTTGTTAATATATCAAAATAGCAGAGAACGATGCTTCTATGATAGTGCGAATTGATTGAAGAAGAGTATGGAATGATTGACGTTGGACCTTAAGTCATAGTTTTATCAGAAGGAAGTCTATGGTGTTCGGGAATATGCTTAGGACTATTGTACTATGAACTAAATAATCTGATTAAAAAGGATAAGAAGTAAGATAAAAGAGGAAACAAGATCTGAGTGTGAATGATCAGTGAATTGACTTTATAGGTATGTCAAGACAGCAACAAATGAAATTGTATCACCGGTGAGTTATGCGGCAAATGCTCCAAGGAAAGATTATTGAGGAAAGGTAAGGCAAGAGATGGTGAGTTTGTGAACGGTGCGGTACAGGGGACATATGTTAGTTATGGGATGCATCGATAAAATTGACTAATACGTAAGAAGATCTATGGATCTTAATAGGACTGCAGAAAGGAGCATTAGGACGAAGGAAATTCCCTCATGGTTTAATGGTTGTAGCGATTAGACGACAATCAAAGGGCAACTAAAGAATTAGTCTTCAATAGTCCAAGGCAATGTGGCTGGCGGAGACAGAGTTAAAGGATAGGCACATGATGGAGAATCCGTATTAACCTTAAGATAATGATAAGTGCGGTACAAAGAAAATTTACCTATATCGGTGCAGATTCAATATGTGGATACAAGTGATTCCAGAAAGGGTATCCTTACAAGGCCTATTGTGGGGCATGATCATCACAAAATTTAAAGCCCCTTAAAATGGTAAACCATGTGCGTAGTTTGGCTTCCGACCAGGCGTAAGGTAAATGAGAATGAGACGGTATCCCCATACAACAAAGGGTGCATAGGTGTGATTTATTATTAGGGATATACAGGTAATGATTATAGGATAATGATTATAGGATCAATATTTGGGGGAGAAGTAAAGGCATCTCGAATAATTAAGTATGATCAAGGATGGACGATGTTCGGGTATCAAAAAGGACCATACCAGCAAGGAAACTTACGTGTATCTTTTCAAAGGATATTCTCGAGGTGCCGATGTATTATAGACCTTGACAACTCAGAATGAGGATAGATTTCAATAATGGCTCACAGGAAATGTGTAGTACTAGTCAAGCTTGGCGAAAAGTACCAAGAGATATAGAGACGCCGGTAATAAGAAAATGAAGAGGTAAGTAGGAGAAAGAAGTAAAGTTACTGACAGGGAGTCATCTAGCAAGTTAAGATAGAGCATCAACTTCGAGGCTTATTACAAGCCATCGAGACTCCAATACGGAAATGGGAAGTCATTTATACTAACTTCATTATAGGTTTACCTCGTTCTAAGGATAAATATGATTTTATATGGGTAATTGTGGGTAGACTTACGAAGTCAGCTCATTTCCTACCAGTTAGGACTACATACGCAGCGGGAGAGTATGCGAAGCTTCATGCCAAAGAAATAGTACAACTCCATGGTGTCTCAGTATCTATTATTTCCGATAGGGGGATCCAGTTCACATCCAACTTCTGGAAATCTTTCCAACCCAGACTGATGGGCAAGCTGAGCGTACCATTCAAACGCTTGAGGATATGCTACGAGTATGTGTATTGGATTTTGGAGGTAGTTGGGATGATCACCTACCGCTCATTGAATTTGCTTATAACAACAGTTATCATTCTAACATCCAAATGGCCTCGTATGAGGCTTTATATGGACGAAAATGCAAACCGCCAATCGGGTGGTTTGAAGTAGGAGAGGCTAAATTGGTAGGGACAGATTTGGTCCAACAAGCTACAGAAAAGGTCAAGCTCATACAGGATCGACTATTAACAGCTCAAAGTCGCCAGAAATCTTATGCAGATAATCATCAATGAGATTTATAGTTTCAAGTGAAAGATTGGGTATTCTTGAAAGTGTCGCCAATGAAGGTCGTTATGAGATTTGGCAAGAAGGGCAAGCTTAGTCCTCAATATATTGGGCCTTATGATATTGTACGCAAGATAGGCCAGGTGGCTTACGAATTAGATCTACCTCCTGATTTTGAGTCAGTTCACCCAGTTTTTCATGCATCAATGATTCGTAAGTGCATTGGAGATCCTTCCATAATTGTACCAGTAGATGATGTCCGAGCCACTAGACAATTGTCTTATGAAGAAGTTCCCATTGTCATTCTAGATAGGCAAATATGGAGACTCAAAACCAAAGATGTTGCTTCAGTCAAAGTTTTATGGAGAAATAATAATAGAGAGGAAATGACATGGGAAACGGAAGTAGACATGAAGTTCAGTTACCCGCTTTTATTCCCACCTCCAGAAGCAACTCAGGCAGAGACGCCAATGTCCTTAGGTATGTAATACTTTCTTTGATGCTTTTTTGGTCGTGTGTGGCCATGGTTATTGATGTTGCTGTTGTAGCCTTACGAGGTGATATATTGTGGGTTGTTGTGATAGGATGGTAGTGCCACATTACAGGGCAAACTCTGGCAAAAGTTTTATTGAATTCCCAAGAACCGAACATTGGAGGACGAATGTTCCTAAGGGGGAAAGAATGTGACACCTCGGAGATTTCGGATTTGTTGCATCATGAATAGACTACGCGAGCTTAAGGTGAATACCAAGTCCTTACGAGATTAAGGAGAGTATTAGATAGCTTAAAGTGCGTACCATAAGATTTTGAAGTTATATGAGTCGATGGAACTAATTTGTTGAAGGAAGCGAAATGCAAGTCATGTTTGGAAGAGTTTTAGCGATAGTTGAATTGATACGTATTTAGAAATGTCCTGAGGGGCTGCTATAGGGCCTAGTTTATGGTTAATGAAGTGTTATACAAGTGCCAAGAAGGTTCCACAAGGACTAGAGGTTGAATGAATCGTCGAGAGTGAAGTTAAAAAATTTCCAGTTTGTACGGCCCATTGTACGGATCGTATAAATTATACGGCCCGTATAATGGTCTGTAGAAAGCTTGCAGAAAGGGGTGATTTCCTGGTCAGATTATACGGTCCAATTATACATTATACGGCCCGTATAATGGTCCGTAGAAAGCTTCCAGAGAGGGGTGATTTCCTGGTCGGATTATACGGTCCAATTATACGGACCATATAAATTATACGGCCAGTATAATTGGCCGTATATCCAGGTCGGGCCAAAATTTCATGTTTTTATATATGGCCCCCTTGTTCGTTATTTCATTTCCCACTCTCTGTCTAAGTCTTGAGAGCTCCAAACCCTTCTTCAAGCATATTCCACTCCATCCCAAGAAAAAACAAAGATCTAATAGCAAGAATTAAAGTGTTCATGTGCTAGAAGGCTCCCTAGGGTTAGTAGATTTCAAGATTTACTTGGGTATTGTAGCTAGGGTTTTGCACAAGTTGATATCTTTCTCCAAAGCTTATTCCTATGAGATAAAAGGTTAGTTTTCATGTTTATTACATTTTTTTAAGCATGTTTAGTTGTTAAAAAAACTTGGATGACGAAATGAAGTAGAAAATGAAGCTTAAATATAGATTTCATAATGTTTTGAGTAGTAAGCTAACTTGGGTTATGATTCTTATTATAATATGGATATAGTCTTGTTATGGAAGGTAATAATGATGATGAGGAAGCGTTGTATGAAAATGTGCAAAGGGTTGGTGTGAAGTTGTTAGTATAAGTTAAATATGAGAATGAATACGGAAGACTTAATGGAATGTGATCACTTGATTATGATATTGTGGATGTTGTTATGGTTGTTTGGGGGTTGTTTTATAATATGGTGGAAGTCGATGAAATAGGGGAAATGCTGCCCAATTTTTGTTAGCTCATGAATTATTCTAGTTTGAAATTAAGAGTATCAGTAAGGCTTATCTATGGTATGAATCTTTCAAAATGTAGATTTCCCAAGCTTCGAGGTGAACGTTAAATAGTTAAGAAGACAAAGAGGTATGTAAGGCTAGCCCGTCTTTCTAAAGGCATGTTTTCCTCATTTTGCGTCTATACGAGATATTCACGCTATTCCTATTCCTATAAATGTTGTAAGCTCATGACCCTCGATATTCTCTTGATATTGTTGACAATGTTTCTTGTGATGACAAGATATTGTTTCTTGATTCTCAAAAATAATGATTGTGATGACAATGATAACGATTGTGATGACAAGATAAAGTCTAGGGATGTCATCTAAGATATTCGTAACGTCCTGTTCCTAGAAATATTAGAATGTTCATGACTTTCGGTATTTTTGAGATACCTTCGGTGAAAGTTCTTCAAAGCGATGATGATGATAATGATGATGATAAAAGTAATAATGACAAGGATGATGATGACGATGATGATGTTGACGTGACTTAATCACACCTATATATATATTTATATATATATATATATATATATATATATATATATATATATGGCTATTATGTAACACCGAGCTTATATGGCCGGGTACGACATCTATCGCGCGCACACCACTGCAGTTGGGTACATATAACACTGAGCCTTGGTAAGGCTAGGTATGTATAACACCGAGCCTTGTCATGGTCGGTTACGTGAAACACCGAACCTTTTATGATCGGGTACGGTACTAATACATCAGTATGCATTGAAAATGGAAGGTTCCTATTAGGGAAAAAAAGTGAGAAAACATGATGATTGTCGCTAAAGGTACAAATGGCTGTATCATCCCTTGACTTTTCTATTTTATGTTATTGCTTATGCTTCTCTTATGATGTTGATTATGCTTTACATACTCAGTACATTATTCGTACTGAAATCTTTTTGTTTGTGGACGTTATGTCATTCCCACAGGAGGACAGGGAGATAGACTCGATTCGTAGACTACTTGTTCAGAGAATGCATTAGAGGAGCTCCATTTGATCCGGAGCAGTAGCTGTTGGTATTGTTCTTTTATGTACAAATCTATGAGCATGGCGGGGCCCTGTCCCGCCTATATGATGTTATATATTCCCTTTAGAGGCTCGTAGACGGTTGTGTATAGCTAGATGTCTTTTAGCCTTTTCGGCTCATATTTTGTACAATATTTTGTTAGCCTCGTTGGCTCGTGTATATGGATGTAGGCATAGTTGTTGATGTTGATATAAGAAGTGCATTGCCCAATGAGATTTGTATTATTGATGTATAGAAATTATGAGTAGGCCATATGGCTCACCTAGATGTTAATGTGAATGTACGATGAGAGGTGCCCGGGTGGGTTAGCACCGGGTGCCCGTCATGGCCCTCCGGTTGAGTCGTGACAAAATGACTACCCCATCACTAATGATGGCTCTTGGAGTCCCAAACCTTGTGAAGATGTGATGCTTTAAGAACGCGGTGACACTCTTTCCTTCATTGTTAGGAAGCGCTACAGCCTCCACACATTTAGACAAATAGTTTACCGCTACAAGGATATATTTGTTATTATTAGAACTCACAAATAGACCCATGAAATCGATCCCCCAAACATCAATCAACTCTACCTCAAGAATCGATGTCATTGGGAGTTCATGTCTTCTTGGGATGCTACCATGACGTTGACATTGATCACAAGATAGCACAAAGTCATGAGCATCTTAATGGATTGTAGGCCAATAAATACCACTTTGAAGCACTTTTATCATTGTTCTTGAGCTACTATGATGCCCTCCCACGGGTGATGAATGGCAAGCCTCAATGATAGGCATCATCTCTACTTTGGGAATGCACCGCCTTATGATGTTGTCGGCACAAACACGAAATAGGTAAGGATCATCCCAATAATATTTTTGAACATTGCTCAAGAACTTCTTCTTTTGGTGGAAGTTTAGATCATCCGGCATGATGTCACTAGCATCATAGTTAGCAAAATCGGCATACCATGGGATCACATCATGTGACCCTGCCATGAATTGCTCATCCAAAAATGAATTATCGATTTCCACACTATCCAAGGGTCGACCACCTTCTTCAAGTCGTGACAAGTGATCCGCAACTTGGTTCTCACACCCTTTTCTATCTTTGACCTCAAAGTCAAATTCTTGCAATAGGAGCACCCATCTTATCAACCTTGGGTTAGCGTCTTTCTTGTTCATGAGGTAACGAAGTGCCGCATGATCGGTGTGAACCACCACATGATTTCCCAACATGTAAGCTCAGAATTTTTCAAAGGCAAAAACTATGGCAAGCAACTCTTGCTCAGTGACCGTGTAGTTCATTTGGGCACCATTTAGAGTCTTGCTTGCATAGTAGATGGGATGGAAGATCTTCTCACGCTTTTGGCAAAGTACGGCCCCCATAGAAACCCCACTTGCATCACACATCAATTCAAACGGTTTGGACCAATCCAGGGCAATGATGATAGGAGCTGATGTGAGTTGCTCTTTCAAGCATTCAAATGCCTTCAAGCTTGCATCATCAAATACAAATTTTGACTCATTTTCCAACAACTTGCAAAGATGGTTGGCTATTTTTGAGAAATCCTTGATGAATCTTCTATAAAATCCAGCATGCCTAAGGAAACTACGAACTCCCTTGACGGATATAGGCAGAGGGAGTTTGACAATAACTTCAATTTTAGCTTGGTCAACCTCAAGCCCCCGCTCCGAAATTTTGTGACCCAAGACGATTCCTTCTCTCGCCATAAAGTGATATTTCTCCCAATTTAGAATCAAGTTTGTCTCGCACCTTTTCAACACATGGGAAAGATTTCCCAAGCACTCATCAAAGGAATCTCCCACCACGAAAAAGTCGTCCATGAAGATTTCAATGCACTCCTCAACCATGTCAGAGAAAATAGACATCATGCAATGTTTAAAAGTTGTTGGTGCGTTACCAAGGCCAAATGGCATCCTCTTACAAGCAAATGTCCCATAAGGACAAGTGAAAGTGGTTTTCTCTTGGTCCTCGAGAGCAATGGTGGTTTGATTGTACCCGGAATAGCCATCAATGAAGCAATAATAATCTCTTCCTGCAAGCCTTTTAAGCATTTGATCCATGAAAGGCATTGGGAAGTAATCCCTCTTTGTCCACTTGTTCAACTTCCTATAAACCATGCAAACCCGCCATCCGGTGACCATGCGCGTTGGGATCAATTCATTTTTTGCATTCGGCACCACGGTTATTCCACCCTTTTTGGGGACGTATTGGAGCGGACTCACCCATGAGCTATTCGCTATCAGATACACAACCTCGACATCTAACCACTTGATGATCTCAGTCTTTACCACCTCTTGCATGGAAGGATTCAACCTCCTTTGATGTTCAATGCCTGGTTTACACACTCATCAAGTTGAATTTTGTGAGTATAAATACCAGGCGGAATCCCTTGGATATCCGCAATACACCAACCAATTGCTTTTTTATATTTTCTTAAAATCACCATCAATCTCTCTCTTTGCTCATCTGTCAATCGGGCAAAAATAATTACGGGTAAAGTGTTTTTAGGGCCAAGGAATTCATACCTCAAGTGTGAAGGAAGAGGTTTCAGTTCTAAAATAGGAGGCACAATGATAGAAGGCTTTGTGGGAGGAGATGCCCGGTTTTCTAAATTAATATCAAGTTTCTTTGGATTGTGGCGATAAGAACCCAACCAAATCAATGCATTCACCGTCTCCTCAAATTCTTCATCATTACCCCCATCATAATTCATCAAGACCGCCGGCAACATCTCACCAACATGTTTATGCTCCATGGTTGATTCGATAACTTCATTAATAGTATCAATAACCGACACCACACTCATGTCCACTGGTTGCTTTGTTGTTTTACAAATATGGAAGGTGACCTCTTCATCATTCATCCGAAATTTTAGATCATCTCTCTCCATATCTACAAGAGCTCGCCCCATAGCTAAGAAAGGTCTACCCAAGATTATGGGCATCTCAAAATCAACTTCGCAATCCAAGATCACAAAATCGGTCGGAAAGATAAACCGGTCCACTCTCACAAGTACACCATAAATAAAGCCAACGGGCCTCTTCATGGTTCTATCCACCATAAGTAATCTCATAGTATTGGGACGGGGAGTGCCCAAACCCAACTTGTTAAATATAACAAGCGACATCAAATTGATGCTTGCTCCAAGATCACATAAAGCTTTTGCAAACTTGTATTTACTGATTGTGCATGGAATTGTGAAGGCTATGGGGTCTTCTTTCTTTTGTACCAAATCTTTGGTAACAATTGCATTACAATGATGAGTGCCTCCCATTGTTTCAAGGCCGGAACTCCTTCTTTGGTCACTAGATCTTTCATGAACTTTGCATAACCGGGCATTTACTCAAGTGCCTCGACCAACGGAATATTGATTGAGAGTCCATTCAATCGTTCAATGAACTTAAGAAACTTTCCATTGTCCGCCTTTTATTTTAATCTTTGAGGGAATGGTGGTGGAGGCTTAGGAATAGCTTTCGTTGCTTGAGGTTCCTCATCATCCCCTTTCTCATCTCCCGTTGTATTGTTGCTTTCGGGAATCACTTCTACCACAATGGGCTCTTCAAAAGTAACCCTCTTTTTCATTGGTTCAACTTTTTTTTCATCAACCATTTGTTCATCAACAACCCGATCATCATCAATCACAACATACTTTTTCAACACGGTCTCCTCCCCAATTTTC
This sequence comes from Lycium barbarum, assembly GCF_019175385.1. Lineage (NCBI taxonomy): Eukaryota > Viridiplantae > Streptophyta > Magnoliopsida > Solanales > Solanaceae > Lycium > Lycium barbarum. The sequence goes on from NC_083341.1 coordinate 82,175,221, forward strand.
TTACCACTCCTTGTTGTGATAGCATGCAACTTGTGTTCTTCATTTGCGGGTTCGCTATTCTATCACTTGGAAGTGTACCTTTTTGCCTTTGATTGAGGAAGGCTGAGATTTGGCCAAGTTGAGACTCCAATTGTTTGATGGAGTTACAGTGAGAACTCACCACTTGCTCCATGGATTGCACTTCATCTCTTGTTTCCTTGCAAAAAATATCGGTGGATTCCACTTTTTTCAACACTCTTGACAATATATCTTCAATTTTTGAACTAGCGGGATCGCTAGTAGATGGTTGACTAAAGCTTTGTTGATTCCCCTTTGGAGGGACATACAGATTTGAACTCCGATGATTATTGTAGTTGTTGTTGTAACCCCCTTGGTTGTTATCACGACTATCTCTTCAACTAGAGTTACCTTGATCCTTATTCCAACCTTGATTCCCTTGACTTTGCCAACAAGATCCTTGATTAGGACCTTGGTAGTTTGGCTGGGAACCTTCCATTTGATTGTTGATGGAATTTGCCTCCTCGTCATACATTTGGAAGGATTGCTCATCCGGAGAACCCCCTTCACAAGATCCTATCGCATTCACCTTTTTGCTTCCACCATCCATGACATGTTTTGTAAGAAGGTCCATTTGGGTGACAAGTATTGTCATGGATTAATCTCTCTCTTCCTCCTTCGTAACCATCTCATGAGTGAGCACATTTTTGGAGGAACTTCCTCCACCTACTTCTGACTCCCTAGTATGCTAAGCTTTATTAGTCTCGGTCAACTTATCCAACAATTCACAAACTGTAGCATAAGAATTATCTATAATAGACCCTTCCACATATTATTCGCCACTGATTTGTTGACAGAATCCAAAGACCTATAAAATGTTTGTAGAAGCACACTATCTGGAAACCCATGCTTAAGACAACTTTTGAATTTCTTTTAAAAATGAACCCAAGCTTCATGGAGGGCCTCATTAGGAAGTTGACGAAAGTTATTGATTTCATCACAGAGTTGCAACATCCGGGATGGAGGGAAGAACATCTTGAGGAATACTTCGGTCAATTCCTCCCAAGTAGTGATGGACCTGGACGGAAGATCATTTAACCAAGTTGTGGCTTCCCCTGTAAGTGAGTATGGGAAGAGCCGTAGCTTGACCGCTTCAATTGAGACTCCCGGATGCACATTGGTAGTGCATGCCCCAGGAAAGTTCTTAAGGTGCCTATTCGGGTCATCATTAGGTAGACCAGCGAATAGGCCCTTAGTGTTGAGCAAGTGTAGCATGGTGTTGGTCACGTGGAAACTCGAGTTTCCAATTAAAAGGGGGGGGGGTTGAATTACGACTGCATAGCCTGCCCCCACCGCCTCTTCGACGACTGCCACCGGAGGTGGATGTGGTAGAGGATCACTATTCTCATCCATATTGCCTGCGCAACTCACAACAACAAAGAAAAGAAAATAAGAAGAGAAATAAAGACTAAACGTAAAAGTTTTACACTAGTTAGTAAATTTCTAGACTGTATTCCCCGGCAACAGCGTCAAAATTTGATACGCCCAAATTACACCTTTAAAATAGGAGTAAGTTGTCATTGTCAAATATAGAACCCAACGAGGTTGGGGTCGAATCCCACAGACAATACAATGAAGAAATAAACTCGTTAAGTGTAACGCTTGACTAATAGTCTATATTTCTAGAGATGGAAATGTACAAAAATTTTGGTTTTAATATTTGTCATGATCATTGGTAAGAGAATCCTTGATTTTCGATTAACAATTACCAAAGACACTAAGGTTGTGGTTCCCATGGAAATTAATGCAACTGGGTATTAATCCAACTCTTTATATGTGAGAATGCAATTAATATGGGATACACAAGTTTATCAAAAGTTTCTCAACCAAATTGATGAGTATCATTACTAAGCTTTCTCAAGCCTTAGAATGTGGAAAATATGAACACCCATTTTATCTCAAGTAACTTTCCTATCTCTAGCTCAAGTTATTAGATGAGGTTTATAAGCCTCAAATCCTTGCTATTTACTCTTTTCCTAACTTTCCCTTTCTTTCGCAAGCAAAGGAAAAGCAACTAGGCACAAATAATGTTGTACACCATTAAATGACATGAAAGGTTGAAAAGTAAATAGAAAAGCATCTTTACACATAAATGGAGAATGAATACAAAACCCAATAACATAACTAACACATTTGATCCCACAACCTTAGCTAAATGGTTTAGCTACTCATATTCATTAAATAGAAAGTAGTAGCAAAGAGAATATTCATGAGCTTACAATAATGTTAATGGAGAAGATGATAAAAAGATGGAGAATCTTCTCAAAAGCTTCCACAATAAATGATATTCAAAGCTCTCTCTATGCTAAAAGACAACTGAACAGTGAAAAGTTGGGAATATTCAATAATGTGCACAGAGCACTAGGTACAAGTATTTATAGAGGGAGGACAAAAAGTCAAATTTCGGACAAGTTTACGACTTGCGACCTAAGTTTTCGGTTGAAACTTGAGTTTGCGACCGCAGAACACTCAGCAATTCTTCTCAGTCCTTCTGAAGATGCAGCCGCAACATGAGTTTGCGGTGCTACATTTGCTTCGGAAATTCAGGCATGTAGCTTGGCTCACTGGGTGTTAGGGCCTCCAAAATGCAGCCGCAACTCCGAAGTTGTGGTGCCGCATTCTTATCGCAAGTTGATGATCTTTGCTCAGCTTACTATCATTTCTCTGGGCAAAAGATGCGGCCCAAATCCAACTTGCGGTGCCGCATATTTGCCGTAACTTTATGCTTTTTTTCTCTTTTGTTCTATTTTGTCCCTCATTTTTTCTCGACTCACAAAACCTGAAAACACACGAAAACACGAACAAACACTTGAAAGGACTACTCAAAAAGCATAAGTAGTGGATATAAAAAGCCCTAAAATCCATGATTTATCAATGGCCAGCCACTTACCAGTGCTAGTAATTGTTAAATAACGTGACTTATCAGATTACTAATTTGGTATAATTAACTTTTTGTATTTTGAAAGAAGTAACCGGTAGAAAAAGAAGAGGAATTCCTAAGAAAAGTAATAAATTGTAGTAATAAAGGAGCGAGAAAAATTAGGTATCATTTATTTTTTTGCAGATTTGTTTTAAGCAAAGAATGTGAAAATTCAAAAATTTGAGAAAAAAGATAAATGGTAATCCTAGCTGCCTAGCTTTATATTATATATAGATTACGTGGCATATTCTATTGAACAAAATTAAAATCTTTTCCCTTTAATTAAACCCGCCACACCCAACATACTCAACTTAGTCACAAAATATTTTATTTATTTTATCTGTTCACAACAAATTATTTTATTTCTTCACTATTTTCTATTTTTTCATAACAATTACTCCCTCCGTCCCAAAAAGATTGTCTTCCTTTCCTTTTTAGTCTGTCCCTAAAACATTGACACCTTTCTATATTTAGAAATAATTTAACTTTACGAGATGATTTACAGCCACACAAATATCTAAGGCTTGTTTTGGACCACACATTTCAAAAGTCTTCATTTATTTCTTAAACTCTGTGTTAAATCAAAATAAGACAATCTCTTTGAGACAGAGGGAGTAGCTTTTTGAACCAATCAATCATCTTAATTTTATCTTTTGTTGTTTTTGTTCATTACAAATTAATTCTATTTTTGGTTGTTTTGTGGTGAACAAATGTAATAATTTGTATATTCTATGATAAAGTTGTCAATAACATACTAATTTTATGTTTATACTTTTGGGTGAACAAACAAAATAATTTATTGTGAAAAAATAAAATAAGTTGTATATTTTGCCAAAATGTTGGTATGTGGGGTTTTGATTTCGTCCAATAGGAATATGACATGTAATAGGAGATAGCTTATATTAGTAATGTGAAGGCCCCACTGGGCATTAGAACCAAAGCTTCAACATATTTTCTTCTAGCCAAATGTAGATAGTTGTTGTTGATTGCTTGTGAGTCTTTTGTTTGTGATATATATACTGTGTTAGTTAGTTATGTTTTATAAATATTCACTTGGTGATTAATACAAAGAGTTAGTTACCAAAAACAAAACAAAACAAAACAAAACAAAACAAAAATATGACGTGTAGGAAATAATAATTCAAAAAAAAAAATTGAACATAAGACAGATCCGAGCCTCAAGAGTAACTTTAAAAAGAAAAAAAAATTAATTTTTTTTAAAAAAAAACTTTAAAAATAAGAGGTCTGTTAATTTTAAAGATAAAAGTGAGCCAGAAAAGCGAGCGAAGGGGTATATTTAGCAAAAAGGTGTATGAAGAGTATATTTAGACTTTTGAGATAGTTCAGAGGCATTTTTCGATCTTTTTTGAAATAGAAATTGGACCCATTTTTAATTAAATTACAGACCATGGGGGCTATGTTATTAATTTAAGAAAAAGTAAAGGGTCTTTACAGCAAAAGCAAAAAAATAAAGTGTAAAAAGAAAAGTAAACTTTGAATTCCCTAAATTTTGTTTCCAAAACTCTAAAATATGTATGTTCCTCTCTTTGTTAAAGAATCAAGCTGCTTCGAGTTTCATTGCTCTATCGATGCTTGAAGTCGTCCAGTTTTGGTCAGCAAAAGTGTATTCTCCACGCCATCGTTGCTACTCCACATTGTTTCATCCCAAAAGGTATGGTTTTGCTCTCTTTATCAGTTTCTTCATCTTCCCCTCATGAACGCTGTATATGTGAATTTCCCTTTCCATATATGCTCAGTGTTGTATGAATCTCGTACTTCCCATAGTCGTTCTGCATCACGCTTGTGTTGATTACAACCCCGGTTGACGATTTATGCTTGACTGTGAGTTTCTTTTATCATTTTTGTATTTCTGAGTTGGATTTGCGAAAATTTGCTTCTTGTTGCTAAGACATGTAGAAATCTAACCTGAGTTTGAGGTAGGGGTGTTCAAATGAAAATGCAAAATCGAACAAAACAAAAAAACCGAACCACACCAAAAAAACGGACTTAGATTTGGTTTAATTTGGTGATAATTTTCTTTTAAAAAAACGGCAATGTTTAGTTTGGTTTGGTACCAAAAAAAAAAACAACAAGTATCCATATATGGATGTATACATGTATGTATGTATGTATGTGGATATTGTTATAAAACAAAAAGTTGTGTATTGAAAACAAAATAGCAAGAACAAAGATAAATGAATGAGTTTTTCACTTCTTCTGGTGTGTTTTTACTTATCTGATACATGAGAATTTATAGGTGCAAAAATTGAACATAACTTGTAGGAGTAAACTTTAGACAGTAATAGAAATGAATGCAAGCATGGGCATCCACTACTCTACACTATTCACTTTGACTTATTTACATCACTCCCCCTTGGATGTCCATGTAAAAGTTTTAAAAAATTGTTCATAGTCATTCGTAGTACGCATTACCTGCTGCTTCATTAAAAACCTTACCAATAGAATTCAGTGGGACAAAATCTTGGTTAAGGAAAAAAGAGTTCAGCAAATATTTTGCTCCTCTTGATGTCTCAGATGTGGTGCATTCCGATATTGTATATCAACTTCTCAAATGTTGAGGTTGGCAATGCCTTAGTGGACATATCTGCCAAATTATCACTTAAACGAACTTGTTGAACATCTATTTCACCTTTCTTTTGAAGATCACGCGTGAAGAAGAATTTTGGCAAAATGTGCTTTGTTTTGTCTCCTTTAATGTATCCTCCTCTTAGTTAAGTTGCGCATGCAACATTGCCTTCATACAATGTTGTTGGATTATCTCTTTCCAAAGCAAGACCATACATTTTCTGGATGTGTTAAGTTATTAATCTCAACCAAATGCATTCTCGACTTGCTTCATGAATGGCTATTATCTCTGCATAATTTGAAGAAGTAGCAACCATAATTTTTTTTTGTTGAACGCCATGATATAGTTGTACTCCCACATGTAAATAAATACCTATCTGAGATCGGTCTTTACGTGGGTCAGACAAATATCCTCCATCTGCATAACCAATTAGTTGTGAGTTGGATTCATTTGTATAAAACAATCTCATACCAGGGTTCCTAAGACATATCTAAATATCCTATTAACTCCATTCCAGTGTGATCTTATTGGGGAAGAACTAAATTTTGCTAAAAAGCTTATAGAGAAAGCTATATCTGGTCGAGAATTATCGACAAGATACATTAATGCCCTAATTGCTCTAAGATATGGTATTTCAGTACCAACAAGCTCTTCATCATTTTTATAAGGTCGAATGGATCTTTATTATTATCAAGTGATCTCACAATTATCGGGGTAGTTAATGGATGCGCTTTAAAATAATTTCAGTATATGTTGATTGATGGACAAATATTTCATTTGTAAAATGCTCAATTTTTAGACCAAGAGAAGATTTTATCTTTCCAAGATCTTTCATTCCGAATTCTTTTTTCAAATATTCTACTGCCTTTGGAAGCTCTTCAAGAGTTCCAATGATATTCAAGTCATCAACATATACAACTATTATAATAAATTCAGATCCAGACCTTTTCATAAAGACACAAGAACAAATTGGGTCATTCTTGTACCCTTCTTTCAGTAAGTATTCGCTAAGACAATTATACCACATGCGCCCTGATTGTTATAATCCATACAAAGATTTTTGAAACATTATTGAACAAGTTTTCCGATAAATATGCTTCGGCCATTTTGAATCCTTGAGGAATTTTCATAAAAATATGGTTGTCTAGTGAGCCATATAAATAGGTTGTGCCAACGTCCATCAAATGCATATCCAATTTTTCATGAACTGCCAGGTTTATAAGATACTTGAAAGTGATTGCATCCACCACAGGAGAGTATGTCTCCATATAATTAATCTCAAGTCTTTGCGAAAATCCTTGTGCCATAAGTCTTGCTTTCTATCTTACGGCTTCATTTTTCTCATTTCGATTTAGCATAAAAACCCATTTATGCCACCACTGGCTTTCCACCTGCAGGAGTTCGGATTATAGGTTTTAAAACTTTGTGCTAATTCAATCGAAGCTAATTCAATTTGAGTCACATGTTTTTACTTTGGCCAATCATTTCTCTGTCAACATTCCTTGACAGATTTTAGTTCAAGATCCTCATCTTGTTGCATTATTTCAATAGCAACATTATATGCAAAAATATTGTCGACAATTACATAATTTCGATTTCATATTTCTCCGGAGGAAACATAATGTAATAGTCCAGCCCGCTAGTGATATTGTCCGCTTTAGGCCTAGGCCCGCACGGCTCTAAAATGCGTCACTCGGGTCTAAGACATGCTTCCTTATATACCTAACATCTCTCTCGTGTTTTTCCGATATGGGATCCTCCTAGCTGGGGTATCACATACACCTCTTATTATGGACTCACCGTCCTCGCTGAGGTTTGCCTATCGTATGGAATTTGCCTAGACTTAGCACTGAGGTTTACCCCGCGTGCCCGAAATTTTCCCAAACTCAGTTGAACTCTGTCCACATCGACAATACTGACACAGGAGTGGCTCTGATACCATCTTTAATAGCCCACTCCGCTAGTGATATTGTCCGCTTCAGACGGAGGCTTGCACGGCTCTAAAATGTGTCACTCAGGTCTAAGGCATGCTTCCTTATATACCCAACATCTTTTCTGTTTTTTACCGATGTGGGATCCCCCTATTTGAGGTATCACACATAACTTATTGAGATTTCTTCATTTTCATCATTTTTAGGTACCTTAACTCTCCCGATATTTTAGCAATTGTTATATCTCGTTGCTCTTCTTGAGCAGTTTCCTCTATATTATGACCATCTTGATCATTTGCTTCTTTTCTTTTAAAAGGATTTTTATCATCGGAACCGATCAGTCTACCATGTTTCAAGCGTGGTTTAGACTCATTTGCATTAATTAATTATCCTACCGGGACATCAACTCGAATTGGAGCATTAGCAGCGGGAATATGTGACTTAGTCACCCTTGATAGGTCAATGAATACATCTGGCAGCCCTTGATAGTTCAATGAATACATCTGGCAGTTGCTTTGAATATTTCGTAAATAAATTATCTTTTGAACCTCTTGTTCACATTGATTTGTTCTAGGATCTAAATGAGACAGTGATAATTCATTCCAATCTATCTCTTTTTCCAGCTGCTTATTTTCTCCCCCTAACGTTGGGTATACTGATTTATCAAAATGGCAATCAGCAAACCTTGGTGTACATAAATCTCCAGTGATAGCTTCCAAATATTGCATAATAGAAGGAGATTCATACCTAACATCTATCCCCAACTTTCTTCGGGGATCCATCTTTGGGCGGTGTGGTGGAGCAATTGGAACATATACTGTACATCCAAAAAATTTAAGATGGAAAATATTCGGCTCTTGACCAAAAGTCAATAGTAATGTGAAGACTTTATGATAACTTGTGAGCCTGATTCGGAAAAAGAGCTGATGCATGCAAAATAGCATGACCCCACACTGAAATGGGAAGTTTTGTTCTCATAAGCATTAGTCTAACAATTAGTTGGAGGGGTTTGATCAATGATTCCACTAGACCATTTTAAGTATGAACATGAGCAACCAGATGCTCGATTGTTATCCCAGTTGATATACAATAATTATTAAAGGCCTGGGATGTAAATTCACCAGCATTATCAAGACTATTGTACTAATTTCATAATCTGGAATTTGTGCTCTTAATTTTATTATTTGAGCAAGAAATCTCACAAATGTCATATTGAGAGTTGATAAGAAACACACATGTGACCACCTTGTAGAAGCATCTATTAAAATCATATTATATTTAAATGGTCCACATGATGGGTGAATGAGCCCACATAGATCACCCTGTATACGTTCTATAAATCTAGGGGATTCAATCCCAACTTTAGTTGTTGATGGTCTAAGGAGAGGCACATATACGCCGGTGAGGAGGTGTGAGATGCTGCGATGGAGGACTGGAAGAGATGTCGACAAAGGCCAAACAAATATTGGGGAGATGTGATCAGGCAATACATGGCTGGTCTTCAGCTTACCGAGGACATGACCCTATATAGGAAGGTGTGGAAGTCGAGGATTAGGGTAGAAGGCTATTAGTAGTATTAGTAGTACTTTCCTTTCTCTGAACCAGTATTATTTTCGCCAATTTCTTGTATTTATATTTAAGCATTCACATATTTCTTATTCTTAGCTTTCTATTGCTACTTGTTGTCCTTTCCGCTTTAATTTTGTTGTTATTCTGATGTTGCTTCTGTGTTACTTGAGCCGAGGGCCTATCATAAATAGCCTCTCTACCTACCAAGGTAGAGGTAAGGTCTGTGAACACTCTACCCTCTCCAGACCCCATTTGTGGAACTACACTGGGTATGTTGTTGTTGTTGTTGTTCTAATAATCAACTTGCCTTGAGAACATGCAACACAAGAGAATTCTTTAAATTGAAGAATCTTCTGGTTCTTTAATGAATGTCCATATGAATTCTCAATTATTTTGTGCATATTAGAACTGTGATGACCCAATTGGTCATGTCAAATAATAAAATCATTTGAATTGGTAAGCTTCTGATTTACTATGACGTGTGTTTCAATTCTGCTAGTACTTGTATAATACAAGCCAGAGGAAAGAGCGAGTAACTCTTCAAGCACACATTTCCTACCAGACATCACTGTAGTAATATAAAGATATTCAATTTTTTCATCATCTGTAGTCTAAATATGATAGCCATTTTGACGAATATTTTCGAAACTTAGTATGTTTCTTTGAGACTTACTACAATATAATGCTTCATAAATAGCCAAAGTTATTCTTCCAGTTGGTAATAAATTAGCTCTTCCAGAGCCTTTAATTAACCTTGTCCTACTAGATATTGTATTAACATTGACTTCTTTCATCACCAAATAAGAGGAAATTTTCTTATCTCTTAAAATGGTATGTGTTGTAGCACTGTCTATAAGACATATATCATCTTTATCGATTTGGAGTCTAGCTGATGACTGGGGAATTTTCATATTTTTCATAAAAAATAAAAGGTACATTATAAGAAACTTGGAAAACTAACAACAAAAGAAACTTTCAGAAACCACACTAGAAATGTAGAAACATTTAAGAAGAACAATCTAGTTGCAAACATAAAGGAAAAAAAACATTTTGTATTGAATTTGTATGTACTAGATTAAAAATAAATAAAATAGTAAAAAAGTAAAAAATATATAAAATAGAAAAAAGTTATCACCCACCAGAAGTTGAACTTTCCGGCATATATGACTTTTCTATTAGTGGGCAAAGTTATGTGATTTTTGTGTGGAAAATATAGTTACGTGACTTTAGTGAAAAGTTGTGTCACCAGAAGTTGAACTTTCCGGCATATATGACTTTTCTATTAGTAAGGGCAAAGTTATGTGATTTTTGTGTGGAAAATATAGTTACGTGACTTTAGTGAAAACAAGTCACAGTTGTGAGATCACATGTGAAATTTACCCTGTATGGGAACAATCATGAACTCCTTCACTTCGTGAGCTACATCACACAGCCATGGGTGGAGCCACCTTAGGCAGAAGGGTAGTCCGGTGCACATCCTTCGCCAAAAATTACACAATGTACATAGGTTAATGTAAGCTATTATGAGTATATATTTAATTTTACACACCCTTAACACAAGTGAGAAGAAAATTTGTACACCCTTCGCCGAATTCTTGGCTCCTCCACTGCCTGCAGCTAGCACAACTTCAGAAATTAAGGGCTCGCGTGTAGTGCACGTACTTAGCTAGGGTGGGTTCGATACAATAGATATCGAAATGAAACTTTTGATACCATGCTCTTGGTATTATGGTATTTGATATGCATTTTAAATTTTTTTAGTACTCAATAGTTATAAAGAAAATAATACCAAATATTGTACGAAGCATATAGTTACCTATAAATTTCATATATATTATGATGATACTAACAAATTAATAAACTAGTATTAGTACAAAACTAATTGTTTAGATGTTGAACTTTTGACTCACGAAATGCCTTTTATTTTTCTTTTTTATGTAATTGATTTAAATAGAATATAGCTTGTACTTTCTTTTGAATAATTCTACATGTGTAAGGTCTTGATATGATATAAATGTGACGTTTCTTGATCAAAGCTGAAGTCATAATTCTTTATTGTAAAGTTGAAGTCGAACAAACTACGGTCACCGAATTATCATACCACAAAATATCAAAAGCAAACTTAAAAATACCAAATCATACCGAATTAATTTGGTATGACAATAGTATACTCCCTCTGTCCTAAATTCATTTGGCACACTTTCGTTTTTAGTACGTTTAAAAAAAAACGTCACGACTCAATATTTGAAAATAATTTAACTTTATGAGATAATTTATAACAATACAAAGATCTAAACTTGTTTAGAACCAAAAATTTCAAAAGTATTCCCTACTTTCTTAACCTCTCTGCCGAGCTGGTGTCCGGAGGGGATAACATTTTCAAAAATCGAAACCAGAGTTGTAGAAATTTTCAACATTGTACCATACTCGTACCAACAGGTCAGTAGAGTCCGGAACCAAAATGACCTAATAAAAACTCAAGCGAACTAAAATGCCCCAAAAAAAAAAATTGGTACAAAAGTACTTTTAGTGCAGTAAAATACTGCGGTAAAGCACTTAACTGTGACGGCACCATTAAGTGCTTTAGGGCAGTATTTTACTGCGCTAAAGGATACACCTCTCTGTCCTTTAGCGCAGTAAAATACTACGCTATAGGAGTCCCTATTTTCCCAAAATAGCCTCTTATTACATTTTCACACTTTTTTACGTACTTTAGCCGTATATTAATCATGCTTTGAGACTCCCGAACTTCAATATTTTATATAGAACCCTACTTATTTTTGTACGATTAATAAGGTAGGCTCAATATATCAAGGATACGCAAAAGTTCGGATTGTTGTCTTAGTGGTTGAAAAGTACTCGAAGTCCATTTGTGTTTGAAGACTTGTAGTCATTAGCTTTACGTTATTTATGTTTTAGGGTTTCGTGTTATTTTTAAATTAATGCTTAACTTTATTTCGAATGTGTCACGTGTTTTTTATTATCAATAATAAAGACTAAGATAATATTTATAAATATAAATAGAAACGCTTTAAATATATAATATTTACTTAAACTGTACAAGATTATGGTATGTACTAGTGGGTCCCACATGTAGTATGTCGGAGACTATCCTTTGGCCTAAGCCTCATACCATCCCCGCCGCCCTCGCCATCGTCTCCATCGCCCTTTTCTCGCTTAATAATCGGGCATTCCAAGTCATGATCATCTCCTCTTCCCCTCACCCTTGCGCCCTTGACTAGAACGTGCTTCTTCTTGGGATCTAGTCCAGCTGGCATACTCAGAACCTCAGGCTGAGCTGGGTCTGGAAACTCGACCTCTTCCTCGTCGGGAGTTGCCACCGCAGGCGCCGAAGGATGAACCTGAAAAATATATAATAATTAGTACCATTTCTTATTTATTCAATTGAATGCATTAACGTTTGTTGAATAATCAAACCTGTGTATCGACGGGCGCCTGAGTATGCTCCTGAGGTGGGTCTGTAGGCATCTGAGATGGGTCTGGTGCTGAATATGATGTAGTCTCCTAGACGAGATGTTGTTCGAGGTCCAAATAAATTTTAAAAAAATTAAGTTAATATTCACCTTATATTGAATAAAATTGATTTTAAGTAAAAATCTTACTTGTGGCTCGATAGTCTCATGAGAAGACACCTCTGCCTCGGCAAGCTCATGAGAAGGCTCCTGAATAGGTCGGTCCTATGTGTCACGACCCGACTAGGGGCCATGACGGGTACCCGGAGCTAACTACCGAGCACCGCTCATATCACTAGTCATCATACTCAACTTGAACACATACATATATATATATATATACCCCGAGGCTACACATGGATAAACATAAGCCTGTACGGTTACCAAAAGTGATATATACAAAATGTACACTGACATCGTCATGGGACACCAACAACCCACACGTATGCATCTACGAGCCTTTACTAGAGTACTAGACATAAGACGGGATAGGACCCCGTCGTGCCCAAAATATATATATACACAAAATAGTAATCAGTGGCACCTTCGGAACAATGGAGTGCTCTCAAAGTCTGCTGGTAGCTCCTATGACTCTGGATCACCTTCCTGTCTACCTGTGGGCACGAACACAGCGTCCAAAGGAAAAGGACGTCAGTACCAACATTGTACTGAATATGTAAGGCATGGATAATAATAGCATAATAATGAAACAATGAAATATGACCTAGGGGTGTAACCTACTTAACCTGTAAAAGAACACACATGCATACATATCGTACATATATACCATCGTCGTTGACCCCGTCCGGGTAACCATCATGCGCCGCCCACTAGTGGTGGTCATGTCCGGCCTTCTAGGCGCGGTGTAATCATAAGCGGCCCGCATTAGCGGTGACATGTCCGGCCATCTAGGCACGGTGGAATCGTCATCATCACATACTTATTATAAACTTATCATAAAGCACACATTAGAATTCAAAGATAATCTATAACCATATCGGGGTGACGTAAGGTCGAGAACCCCCGATTCCATTATGGGGTAATCGTAATCATCATACCTCACATTTAAAGAACTAACATTATAAGGTTGGTTTAGCAATAATGAATACATCAAGGAATCGTATAATGATCATTAGCCTCGTAAAATGTCATATCATATTCATAGCATGAACATCGTGAGAATATCGTATCATAGGCTTTAGAATCTCTAGACTTAGGTTCATCATTACCTTTATCGTATTCGTACTCATAACATATCTCTTATTTTTAACTCATAAGGAGCTCTTTATCAACATAGACCTATAGTTCATGGAATATAAGGAAGTCATGGAGGAATAGGGGAATTCATGTCATAGGGATCATGCCTTAGAAAAGAAGGACTAGCCTTACATACCTTGTATCTCTCAACTCTATCGTCTACTTGCGTGCCTCTCTAACTCGCAATTCTACCTTCAATGGAATTCGTACTAGCATCAGATAATCGATAACATAAGTATATTTGAACTAAAGCTAATGAAAATTAGGCAATATCTCCTTAGTTTCTACAACTTTCTCCATATCATCTAACAACTCCCAACATTTATAAGAACGTTCATAATCTCATAATCCACAATCTTCATCAACCATACATCATTCAATTCTCGTACTCCTATTTCAAGGGCATCCATAACCATGGTTATAATGCAATATTGCATTCATCCTCCTATAATGTTTCTCCTATGTTTTTAATATCATTTATAACAAGATTCTACTCATAATACATCAAGAGTCATGATTCATGTCAACTACTATTCAGTAATACCATTGATTCTACATTTAAGCTCCATATTCTATTTTCCTCCATAATCTAAGTCTTCAACCCTTCAATATTATCAATAATAGGAAATAAACATAAAACTCACCTTAAGCACTTGGGAACAAGCCTTGAGTCACTCTACTCCATTAGAATGAAATCCTCCACTTGCATACCAAAGGAACTCTTGCTCTCCACAAACCCTAATAAGCTTCCTAGTATATGAATATCTTAAATCTTGGCTTTTGATCTTGATTTTTTGGTATAAATTGTTGTAGAAATAGAGAGAGCGTTTTAGAGGGTTCTAGAGAGGTATAGAGTCTGTTTTTGGAGAAATAACGAAATAAAATCGTGGGAGCTTATATTTATACCCAGGGCTGGAAACTTCCAGATCGGCAGGTCGGCGCAGGGTCGACGACTCGTCGGCGTGTCGACATGCGCCGTCGTCTCTTCGCCTGAGATGTCTGATTGCAGAACCTCGTCGACGGTACCAGGCGACGGCTCGTCGACGATCCGTGCCTTGGGCCTTCGACGTGGACTGGTTTCAGCAATTTTTTGAACTGCTCCGCCCTGCTCCGATTTAATTCGTTTCACTTCTAATTCCTTCATGATGTCAAGAATTCATACTTATACTCCTGTACACGTGCAAGGTAAAATGTCTTGCGACTAAAGCTCTGGTGCGGACTACCGTACCGAAGGTGTATGCCACCAATTTAGCCAAAATCTCCTTGCACTAAAACGGGAGGTGTAACACTATGGACCCACTGGCGCCGAATCCTAAAATATGAAAAATTACGAAGTAATAAGTAACATATATATAAATTAAGCACTTTAAATAATCAAATATGTATTTTAAATATTCACCTTATATTGAATAAAATTGATTTTAATAAAAAGCTTACATGTGGCTCGACAGTCATATGGGAAGACACCGCTGACTCGACAGACTGATGAGAAGGCTCCTGAATGGGTCGCTCCAGTGGACCCACTGGCGCCGAATCCTAAAATATGAAAAATTACGAAATAGTAAGTAACGTATATATTTAAAATAAGTAATTTAAATGATCAAATAAGCATTTTAAATACTAACCGGGATTAAAAAGTCATCGAAGTCAAGAATCTTGGGTCCGTCTAAATTCCTCACAGGCTGCTCATCAGCTAATGAAGCGCGTAATGCCGCCTAATCGAAGTCATCACACTCCTCCATGTACGCATTCTGGCTTGGCTGTGATGAAGACCCAGGTATCTCAGTAAGTAGGAGCGCCGGCGTAAACGTAGGTGACTATCCCGTGAGCTGTCACTAGCCTGGAACGGCTGCGGATGGACTAGAATGGGAACGACCTCTAGAATGGGAGCGGCCTCATCTACCAGATGGTGTCCTCCACCACCAGGTCCTCTAGCAGGAGCACCGCGTCCTCTGGCAGCACGGCCTCCTCCTCTGTCAGCATCACGTCCTCCTCCTGGCGCTGCCTGTTACTCAGCCTCTGAAACAGGCTCCTCCATGCGCCTAAACTCTCTTGCTTGCCGGATACCATCTTCGGATATCCGTACCATCTCCGTCGCAAGCCCGGGGTAAGGAATATGCTCTGACCCCAATATGCGTAATCACTGTACGGCCACCAGCTGCATTTGTGTTCAAAACAGTAAAAAAAAGTTATTTCTAAAACGTAACAATTAATACAATTAAATAAATCTAAATACAATAAACTTACCAATGCCTCGTACTGCCCCGTGAGTGCTGAGTGTCCTACATCCCTTGCAGGACACAAAGCTGGGTTGCTAATCAATCGGCGTGTGATCCGATAATACTAGCACATGTAATCCTGAATGGGAGTCAAATGGCTGACCACCGCTAAAATGCCCAACCGGTTCTCCCAATGGTGGAGTTGGACAGCCATGAAAGCCAGAAATTCATCATCAACGGTGGCCCGATCGTCCCGCTGATAGTGTCGGAGCTCATGACGAATGTCAGGGGGTATACTCTGTGTATGCCGAAACTGTCGTAAGACACGCTCGGGCATGTGGTCCTCAACGATATCCAGGTGTATTAATGGATACTGCAACCTCCAAACCCCCTGACCTGCCCTGCAAAAGGCCGGCAACCCATCCAATATAGCAGCGTACGCGTCCATATAAATAGCTGCATAACATATAAATACAAATTAGTGATCACCAAGTAGAAAAGATGTTTAATTAAATTAATAATAAAAAGTTAAATATTTTCACCGCATCGTCTGTCATGTGATCAAGCTGGTCCCGGAATGGAAGAATATTGTGGTGCATATCCACATCCTGGTCAAAACCTGCCATCCACCTCCTCGCATAGGGTATGTCAATATCGAGGTGATGCCTAGGTACGGGCTGAAAAAGCAGCATCCTCTCTCACGCCCATAACTGTAAACGATATTAGAAAATATGATTTTTTAGTCGTCGTTTTCAAGAGGTTTGTTTACATTAAAGGAACACACACTTAAAATATTACCTGGAGAAGAGAAAAAAATCCACAAACATCGCTGACAACACTAATAGGCGCTCGGCATAGGCATCTATAAAGATACGCCAAAACAGCAACGCCCCAGCTGTAGTCTCCCAAGCGGTCCAGATGCTCCAAGAAGACCAAATATCGTAAAGTGACAAAGGCACCTGATGAGTTCGGGAACAAGATGCCCCCGAATATAATAAGCAGGCACAAACGGGCATGACGATCAACAACGTCCTGCTGAGTGTTGTCCTCTACAGGATCCTCTACCAGCAAATAAGTGCAGAGTGCACTAATCTTCACCCGATATCTGGCCCTCGACATCAGGCACGAAGTAGGTAAGCCTAGTCAACTCCGTCACCCATGTACTACCAGGAGGAGGCTCGTACCGAGTGTATAATGGCTCTCCATCTACCCACAATCCAAAGAGGACCTCCACATCCTGAAGTGTAATCGTGGCCTCACCAGTGCGAAGATGGAAGGTATGAGTCTCCGGCCTCTACCGCTCAACCATGACCATAATGAGCGCCCAATCATGCTGTACCATACCAACGGACACGCAGCGACAGATACCGCCCCGAAACAATATCTCTAAGATGCGGGGGTATGGGGGGCGCTCGCGTAAAAAAGTCCACGCTCTCTACAGCCTACGGGGACGGAGCCTAGCGATATCCCTATAGTATCAGCCCATAATAACTCTGACCTATGATTGTCTTGCAAAGACAATACTGATCTATCATCGGGCCCCGGGTGATCATCGAGCCCCGGGGGAACATTCGGATCCATGAAAGAGTCGGGTCTGTAGAAACTAAATTAGTCATTATTCTTGAAATTAAAGAGAAATTATATTAACTAATTAATCATTTGTGGGGAATATGTGAATTTTGTTGTATTATATCTTGTGAATAATTAACATGGGATAAAGAATTTCACAAATAAATAAAGTAACAATGCCATAATTAACATAAGAGGAGATTACTATATTTTGGGGGTATCTAGTCTCTATGGACGTACGTTGCACGAATATTGCTTGTCAATTTTTATAATATTATTTATATTCTATTGATAAGCAACTTGAAAAAATAATATCTAATTATTATCTTGAATACAATATTTATTTTGAATGTATAAAAATCAAATATTTACTGCCTCGCACGATTCTGATTATTTGATTTGGTAATTTTGTTATCAATCTTTAGTAGATAGTCTTTTCCAAAAATTATTTTCACTCTCCAACCAAATATTGGAAGAAAATAATTATTTTTTAGAATAACTTTCGTCATATTAAATGTGCAGTAAATTTAATATGTGATAGTAAAGACACAGGGTTTTGAATTATGTGATGACAAAGACTTTTAAGTTAATTAGTTTGGGAATCGAAATTCAGCAGTAATATTTATTTAGAACTCTATTTTGAATATGTGATATATTTTTAGTTGACCAAATAGCCAACACAAATATGATAAAATTAGACTAAAAAAGTATATTCGTCGACCACATTTTTTTCTAGAAACTTTGCATTTTATCGTTAATGTATGTATTTATGAAATTCATAACAATTTTTATTTCCGTGAACATAAATATTAAAAGAAGAACTTTAACTATTCTTTTTTAGATAATCGTTTTTAATTTAACATATATATATTCATGCTTTTAAAATAATATAGATTTAGCAATTCATAATCAATTAACAAAATAACAATTCATAAACAATTAACAAAATATCAATTCATAATCAATAATTAAAAACTAATTAATTAATAATTGCATATTTTACAAATAATAGTACATTACTATATTAAACAATTCGTAAAAAATTAACAAATTAAAAATTCATAAACATATAAAAAATTAACAATTCATAAACATTTAACAAATTAAAAATTCATAAACATATAATAAATAATAAATTAGACAAAAAAATTAAAAAAGAAAAAGGAACAAAGCAAAAGCTATTGCCCTGCCCAGCCCGATCGATCAAGAAAAAAAATTGATTTTTTTTGGGGGAAATTAACGACGATTAAATGTTAAACATGCTTAGAATATAATGTATATAACAAAATAATAACAAAAGTTTATAGTAGAAAATCTTAATCGAAGATTTTAATAGGGTTGTTTTAATCGAGTTGTAAACCGCTTTTTTCCAAAATTCGAACTTAGAATATTGCTCATTGACTTGAATATACCTAGAATCTAAACTTTCCCGACGAAAATTAACAGAAAATGACGTTATTTGAAGTGGGGACCACCTTCAAAAGGCCTCCCATGGAGTTTTTGAATTTTTTTTGGTGTGGATGGGACCAGTGGTGGAACCCGATCGGATTTTATGTTGCTGCCTATAGCACAATATTTTACTGCACTAAAGGAGAATGAAAAATATCCTCTAAGCACTTAACAATGCCGTCACGCTTTAGCGCCGTATTTACTACGCTAAAGGTATTTTGTATCAAAAAATGTTTTTGGGATATTTTGGGTCATTTTGGTTCCGTGAGTTCTAAAACACAAGAACACTTCCCTCCCTGACAGTCACCTTTTGGACAGGTGGTCACTCCACTCCAATGTTCCGACCATTCCCCTATGTCTCTCATCATTTAGCTGGCTACTTCCAGGTATTTCCCTACTCTCTCTCTCTCTTAGCTATGACCTTCCCACAATGCTTCTGTCCTTGACCCATTAACCTCAAATTTAGATTTGGTTATGTAAATTAGAATTTGAGCTAAGAACTGAAGAAGTAAGCTACAACTAGTGCTAAGGTTAGGAAACATATAGTGATTCAGGAGGCTAGGGACAAAAAATTTATAATGGTAGTTAAGTAATAAAGCAAACTAGCTAAGTGGTTTTAAACTATGTTGTTCGGACTCTTCAAAAATGTAGATGGGTGCGTGTGGATACTCTAAAACTAGTGTATTTTTGGAGTATCTGACACGGGTGCAGCAACATTTTTGGAGAGTCCGAGCAACAGAGGTTTCAAATGCAAGAAGTAGAACTTGTTAACTAATTAGCTGACCTCTCCCATTATCTTCAAAGTGCAAACCTGCAAGCTCCAAGCTCTTCCATTTTAAATCGTATCATGGGCGTAGGATGCGGTGGGGAGTGGGGGTGGCGGGGAGTGGGATGGTCATGGGGTGGGGGTCAGGGGTGTTGGGTGGGTTGGGAGGAGATAATGAACTTGGAACGTCACTTATGAAACTTGTTTTCCCTATTTTCCTCACTTTTAAGGAACTTGTTTTCCTAGAGAAAGTATTTTCTAAAATATTTTGACTAACTAAGCATGAGAAAATTAGATTTTTTTTTCTTTCCCTCCATAGCAAACACACACAGTTAGCTTTCACTCCTGGCCTTTTCTTATACTCCATTGCATTTCCCTTTTTATTTCATGTACTTTACCTTCCCTTTTGACCCCACTTGTGGGATTACATTAGGTATGTTGTTTGTTGTTGTTTTGCTTTATCCCTAATCCACTTTTTAACGCTGCATTACAGGTTCAAGAAAAAGCTGCTGGTTGAAGCCTGGTGTGTCTCATTTTGTTGCTCTTCTATGAGCAAATAAAACGCTCTTTATGGCTGTACTGGAGAAGATATCCGAAGTTATGCAACAAAATGAGGTGATGAAGAAGGGTTTAAGGAAATCAATGTCGATGTTAATGGATGAATGGAAGAGTTTTGAAGAGGTTTCTGACTTGACCACCAAGTGTTTCCAACAATGCTTTGATGAACTGGAGGTCAGGGAGAAGCACTTGAGTTCAGTAAAAGAATCAGTGGTCGAGAGTTCTCATGAACTTGACTTGATCAGGGAATCCGTGGAGCAGAGACGGAAAGAAGTTGAGGTAAAAGAGGAAGAATTTTGTGCATTTCGGGAGACAGAAATCAGGGATTTGGAATGCCACTGGAATGACCTCATTTTAGCAAAACAGGAGTTTGATGAAGCTGTGAAATTGAGAGAGAAAAAGCTGAACGAGCAAGAGAAGATGGGGGAACGCCTTTTGGGAGAAATAGAGAATCTTGAGAAGAGAAGTCGGTGGAAAATAGGTTTATGGAGATTAGTATGAAGGAGAAGGAGTTTGAGGAAAAGTTGAATAAGGTTCGCGAAGAATCACATGCCCTTCATTTGAAAGAGAGAAAATTCGCTGAAGATTCTCAAGTTAAGGAAGATATTTTACAGTCGAGGGAGAAGGAACTTGAAACAAAACTAAGGAGCTTGGATACTGCGATGAAGGAACTTACAATGAAGGAAAATAGGCTGGATACTGCGACGAAGGAACTTGAAACAAACATAAAGAGCTTGGATTCTGCGAGGAAGGAACTTACAGTGAAGGAAAATAGGCTAGACAAAGCGACAAAGGAGCATGAAACAAAAGTAACGAGCTTGGATTCTGCGAAGAATGAACTTACAATGAAGGAAAATAGGCTGGACAATGCGACGAAGGAACTTAGAGAAAAGGAACTAAGAGAGAAGGCTATGTTGACAAAGGAACTCCAAGAAAAGACAAGTAATGTGGATTCTTTAAAGAAGAAACTTACTATCAAGGAAGACCACCTGACCTCAATGAAGAAGGAACTGGCGCACAATGACAAGAGTCTGGGTACAATTAATAATCAACTTGAACTCCAAGGGCTGGAGTTGAATTTACTTGAGGGAAAAGTCCAATTAAGGGAGGGAGAGCTCAGTTCTATTAAGAAGGAACTAAGAGAGAAGGTAACTATGTTGGATTCTGTGACGAAAGTACTCCAAGGGAAGACAAGTGACTTGAATTCTTTAAAGAAGCAACTTAGTATCAACAAAGACCACCTGACCTCAATGAGGAAGAAATTGGAGCACAAGGACAAGAGTGTGGATACAATTAGGAATAAACTTGAACTCAAGGAGCAGGAGTTTAATTTACTTGAGGGAGGACACCAATTAAG
Source organism: Lycium barbarum (assembly GCF_019175385.1). Lineage (NCBI taxonomy): Eukaryota > Viridiplantae > Streptophyta > Magnoliopsida > Solanales > Solanaceae > Lycium > Lycium barbarum. Next base: position 82,196,933 of record NC_083341.1, read on the forward strand.
GGAGGGAGAGCTCAGTTCTTGTAAAAGGGAACTAAGAGAGAAGGTAACTATGTTGGATTCTGTGACGAAGGAACTCCAAGGGAAGACAAGTAACTTGGATTCTTTAAAGAAGAAACTTACTATCAATGAAGACCACCTGACCACAATGAAGAAGAAATTGGAGCACAAGGACAAGAGTGTGGATACAATCAAGAATAAACTTGAACTCAAGGAGCAGGAGTTGAATTTACTTGAGGAAAGACTCCAATTAAGGGAGGGAGAGCTCAGTTCTGTTCAAGAGGGATATAGGCAGCCCTCAGAAGAACTTGATTCTACGAAGAAGAAACTGGATTTAGTTGATGGTGAGTTTCAACTAGAAAAGGAAAAATACCAAACAGAACAAGGATTATTCAAGAAAAGCATGAAAGATATAGAACTTAAAGAGAAACAGGTTGAGGTGAAATTTAGAGAGGTTGAACAAAGAAAAAAACACATGGAAGATCGGTTTAAAGTGCTTGAGGAAAAAATGAAGCAACTGAAAACTATTGGTAATGCTCCTGAGCCTATTGACAATGTAGAAGCTGATACCACCTCTACTGATTCTGCTGATATAAAACTTGTTCTGACGATGGATGGGAAGGCTTTACAGATATTCTTAAATGAGCACGAGAAGAAGCTAGATTCAATGTCTGATGATGTTTTTAGGACCCTTCATTTGTCTCGCAACCCTGCACAATTGGTGCTTGATGCAATGGAAGGGTTCTATCCTCCCCACTTGATGATGATGAAGGGAGATACAGAGTTTGAGGGCAGTGTTGCCAGGAAGACCTGCATTCTTCTGTTAGAGCAGTTAATTAGAGTCTCACCAAAGATTCAACCTACTGTGAGTGAAAGAGCAATGAAACTGGCAAGTGAGTGGAAGTTTAAAATGACTGGGAATCAATTAGAGATCTTGGGCTTCTTGTATCTGTTGGCTTCTTTTAATCTGGTCTTTGCTTTTGATGCGGATGAGCTTATGAACCTGCTCGCTGTCGTAGCTGAGCATAACAAGTCAAAGGAGTTGTGTCGCCTTCTTGGTTTCACAGAGAATATTCCTTGTAAGTATAGATTATATTCATATGTTATTCTTTTTGTAGCATTCCCTCTACATCTTCTCTTGCCGAACCTAGGCTACCACGAGGTAAGAAAATTAATGTATTATCTATTATGCATTCATTATTCACATAAATATAGGAAATATGGTGAAAGGATAAGGTCTAGTACGTCGTCAGATGGATATTGATGATCAATTAGATTTTGTTTTGGCAATCTCAATCACTTAGCTATTGATGCAACCGGAATTTGAATTACTAGCATCTAAGGCACACGTGATTTGCAGCTTAAACTCTTGATTGAAAAGTATGACTTTATTAACAAAATGCTATTTTATTGAAACAAAACTGAAGTATCATAATTTAGTACAATATTCCACAAGTAGGGTATGGGGAGGGTAGGATGTATGCAGACCTTACCCCTACCTCTTCAACGAAAAAAATAATAATTTTAGTACAATATTTTTCTTGTCGAAAATGCAAATTTGATGTAGATAAGTAGCTATGCCTGGAAAATTATGTTTGGGACAACACCATGTAATTATTAGAATAGTAATTATCAGTGTTTTAAAAGGCAATTTCAGGACTCGCCTCGGGGCTCGCCCCAAGGCGGGGCACTGCCAAAACGCCTTGGGGCTCACGTGTGGGGCTTAGTTCCTGTGAGACTTACGCCCTAAGCGCCCGACTGTACGCCCTAAACACTCCTAACGCCCAACGCTCGGGGCTCGCCTAACAATTCTTACACAAATTATATGTTAAATTCTTTAATTATAATCGTTGACCCTCATAATTCTTTAACAAATGAATGATACTTAATAGTTTTTCATCTATAGAAATAAGAAAATTAGGTGTAACTCAAATAACAAGTCGTAATATTACATATTTACTGTTTGAGAACGTCGTGAGGGTGAATATCACTTAATATTTCTTTTAAAAATACATAGCCGAATTGTACATTTTCACTTATCTTTGGTCTTTTGTCCTATGTATCAAAATTGTCATATTTTATTATTTCTCTATTTGAAAGTAATTTTATTTTATTCATGAAGGAGTTACATTTTAATTATAATACTGATAAAGCTTTATTGATTGTTTGCTTATAGGGAGATAAAACGGATAGTTTGATAGTAATATTGTTTCAAGAAATTGTGATTTTTCATTGTTTGAAAGTTAAGAAGTTAGAGTTAATTTGCATTTCATAATAGCTTTTATTTCATTGTATTGTTTATACTTGTAAAGTTATGTTATATATAAATACAAATTGTAAGTGGTGTATAATCGATTGCTTTAATTAGTATTTTGTGATCAGGATCAAACACATCTATATATATAATATATATTATTTTTTCATTTATTTACAGTTTTCTTTTATTTTTTATGTAATTTTACCTATTTAAAAATATTTATTGTAATTATATTATTTTATGAAATACTAAAAATTAAATACCCATGAGGCTTACGCCCCGTGCCTTGGGGCTTACGCCTCGTCGAGGCATATGTAAAACGTCCCGCCTTACGCCCCCGCCTCTTAAAACACTGGTAATTATACTATCATTTAATTACATAGTATAGTAAATTCAAGGTTCTACTTTATTTTCCATAAGGTATTACATAATTATTATGTAAGCATCATGTTTGGTTGTACAATTTGAAATTACATAGTTAGATATTTTTTAAATTTAAAATAAATATTAAAAATTGTCATAGAAATTAAATAAGCCTTTTGTTTACATAAAAAGTAAATAAGCTTTAATGGATTATGATTGTAAAGGAATGATTTTGCATTGCCCAACGCTGATTAGTGATTGGCATTTGATTAATGAATATACTTTTGCCTACTAGTCTGAAGTAAAAAGATATTCAATTTGATCAGACAGTCCCATGTTAGGTATCTGATTACGAGATCATAGGGTAATCAAGGGATGCATTGCATTCATTTGTGAAAGTGTACTAGTTTCGTGCAGATCTACCAGAATCAGCCTCTCTATCTCCCAAGGTAGGGTTAAGGAGTAAGGTTCACGTACACTCTACCCTCCCCGTACCCCACTTGTGGGATTCCACTTGGTATGTTGTTGTTGTTGTAGTACTATTTTGGTACAGCTTGTATTGCTCTGTAGCATGAAAAGACAGGGCAGAATGCAGATATCCGTGTAACATTTGGTGTGCAAACTGCCATAGTAGGAGTGTGACGAGGTTTCTTTTACTATTAGCATTGATCTGGGGTCACTAAAGCTTGTTCCAAAATGGTGAGGAACTAATAGATTATGTTGTAACTGGGAAAAAGAAATGCTTGTCTTAATCGAAAAAAGAAAGGAATGGTTTGTCTGAGATTTGACTTTAAGTGGCCAATTCCTCTGGAGGTGTTGAAGTCTCTTAACATCGTACTTTTTTTATTATCTTCAAACAATAGATGCCTTTTTTGATAAATACTGATTGGAGAGCAATAGGAGATGTTTTGATGAATAGTCAACTTCTTTAGGTAGTTTGAAGGCAAGGTGTATTGCCAATCTGTTTAGTTGGTCCAATTTGTATCCTGCCGTTAGTGCAGAACATCTTCAGGACCTTATTAAGTCACTAGTTCTGGCTTAGAGAGTTTGTATAGTCAGCCAAAGATTTTTTGTAAGCTCAAATGCCACATCTTGTAATTCTTGCATCTTCTTGATGCCGTTTATTAATAGCACTTGCTTTATTAAAAATAAAACAGAAAAGGTCCAAAAATATCCCTAACGTATGGGAAATGGCTCACAAATACCCTCCATCCATCTATTGGTCCAAAAATACTCCATCCACCTATTTGGTAAAAAATACCCCCAACCTATTTTTTTGGCTCAAGAATACACCTCAAACTAACACCCTAATTTTGATGGTATTTTTTCAATTTTTAAATGCCACGTGGCTTGTTTTGATTGGCCACATATATTATTTAATTTAAAAATTAATCCTCACCCATTTAATCTAACCCATTTTGTAACTTAACCCTGGGGTCGATCATCCAAGGGAATGGCGAGATTAACGATGATGTCACACATCGTATTGGAGCGGGATGGATGAAATGGAAGCTCGCTTCGGGGGTGTTGTGCGATAAAAAGGTGCCGCCTATACTAAAGGGAAAGTTCTACAAAGCGGTGGTTAGACCGACTATGTTGTATGGGACGGAATGCTGGCCAGTTAAGAAAGCTCATGTCCAGAAGATGAAGGTAGCAGAGATGCGGATGCTGAGATGGATGTGCGGGCATACCAGGAGAGATAGGATTCGGAATGAAGTGATTCAGGACAAGGTGGGTGTGGCCCTTGTGGTGGATAAGATGTGGGAAGGGAGGTTGAGATGGTTCGGCCATGTGTAGCGGAGATGCGTTGATGCACCAGTGAGGAGGTGTGAGAGGCAGGCAGTGGTGGGCTTGAAGAGAGGGAGGGGTAGGCCAAAGAAGGCCTGGGGAGAGGTGATTCGGCAGGATATGGCGCTACTTCAGCTTACCGAGGACATGACCGGTAATAGGAGAGAGTGGAGGTTGAGTATCAGGGTAGAGGGCTAGTGGGGGGCCGCAAGGATTTCTTTCCCGTCTTAGGAGTATTATTATCCTGCTTTTTATGCGTTGGGTCTTGCCTATCCATGCTGTTTTATCATGACTTCTTTGCTTTTGTTATTTCTCATTTTCGCATTGCTTTAATTTGCTTGTCTGTATCTGACTCTTTTCCCTTGTTTTCCTTTGAGCCGATGGTCTTTCGGAAATAGCCTCCCTACCTTCCAAGGTGGGGGTAAGGTCTGCGTACACTTTACCCTCCCCAGACCCCACATTGTGGGATTCAACTCGGTATGTTGTTGTTGATTTAGAGAGTTTGAAGCAATTACAAACAATTGATTGAAAATAATCCTAAAAAATGAAATCACAGGCAATCACTACAATACTGAAGTCGATTCAAAACTACAATACTGAAGTCGATTATTTCATCAAAGATAGTAACTATTAGTAATAAGATATTAACAATTGGTGTTAGTAAAACTAACATGATTTAGCGAGTTTGAAGCAATTAGCAGCTCTATCGAATAAATTTAAAATAAGCATTCTTAATCAGCTCAAACTAGAAAATCTAAAAACAAAAAAAAATAAGTAGAATATTTCATCGAAATAACAATAAAAATAAAAATAACACCAGCAATCGATTATCAATTTAGCTAATAACTTTATCAAACAAATCTAAAGCATCATCGTTTTGAGACAAACTGTCCCCAACCATTGAGTTTTTTCTCTGCTTTTTAAATTTTTTTCTCTGCTTTTTTAACGAATTCTTCTCCTCTAGCCATCTGATCCCCCATTGTGTTTTGTTTTTTGTGTGTTTTTTGTTTGCTTAGCTGAAGAGGATTCTGTAATGGAAAAAGAAGAAGAAAGAATCAAATTAAGGTGGTTGAGATGGTGTTGGGAGTTGATTTTTTAATTAAATGGGTGGGGATTAATTTTTAAATTAAATAATATATGTGGCCAATCAAAATAAGCCACGTAGCATTTTAAAATTGAAAAAATACCATCAAAATTAGGGTGTTAGTTTGTGGGGTATTATTGAGCCAAAAAAATAGGCTGGGGGTATTGTTTTTACCAAATAGGTGGATGGAGGAGTATTTTTGGACCAATAGGTGGATGGAGGGTATTTGTGAGCCATTTCCTATACGTTAGGGGTATTTTTGGACCTTTTCCGTTTAAAAAATACTGAAAAGTTTGATCAAAATACGCTTTCCTTGCACGTTCTTAGCATTCTCAACTATTTTATGGCTGCATTGTGGATATTCATAGAATGGTATGTTGTCGGTGATAGATTAAATGTGAGCAGGTTACTGTCATTCCATTTATTCAAAGGCAGAAAGGATTTTGACAACTAAATAGTTTTGATGACAGGTTTCAAGGCAGATGTAACTGCATCTGTCATTTCTGAGGCTCAAAAACCACAGCAGACTCAGCTGAAACACAAGGAATCAACTAGTCCATCTGGTCGAGCTGATATCAAGGCCCTCAGCTATACCTCATCCACTGGAAAGGCCTCCACTTGCATGTTAGGTCATTCCAATGCTATGGCTGCCATCCTTGTGAGTATGGGCGGAAAGAACTTGCAGACTTTTCTGAACAATCATTGGAAAGAACAGGAGTTGTTGCGGATTGAAATCTCTAGAGCTCTCAAATTGTCATCTGACTCGGGGATGCTTGTGTTGGAAGCACTTGAAGGATTTTATCCTCCAGAACCTCATAATGAAGAAATTTTATTTGATCGTAGTGTCATCCGGAAAAGTTGCATCTTTCTACTGGAACAATTGATGATACTCTCACCAAAACTTAAACCAGAAGCCAAACTGGAAGCTCGCAAGCTTGCATTTGACTGGAAAGAAAAGATGAAAGCTGAAACAGAAGACCATCTGGGAATCTTGGGTTTTCTGCTTCTAGTGGGTGCCTACGGCTTGGCATCTGCCTTCGATAAAGACGAGCTTGAGAGTTTGTGCCACACTGCAGCACAGGATGATAATGCATATCCGATTTTTCATGTACTTGGTATTGCAGGTAAGACTTCTTGTAAGAATTAAAATTTGGTCAGTCTTATGTGTTATTTATTGTTGTGGAATATTAATGACATCGTGTGTTCTATTTAACCTTCTCAGGAGAACATCCCTCTAAAACTGAACCTCTTTCCAACAATGTGGAGATGAAATGCAAGGGATGTGATTTAACCTCTGGTTGTTCATTAAGTTTTATTCATTGTTTATCAGATCCTGCAAAGGTTGTCTTGGATGCATTGCGGAAGTGTCGTTCTACCAATTTGGGGAAGTATAAATATGGCCCATTAGTTATGAAGAGTTTCTCTGATTTGTTGGAACATCTGAGAGAAGTTTCTCCAGAAATAACACCACAGGTTAAAATAGATGCAATTGTGCTTGCTGTTGAGTGGCAAAAAACATTTACCGGATCGCAGCTGAATCCTTCAGAGGTCCTAGGCTTTTTGCAACTTCTAGCTACTTTTGAATTATCATCATCTTTTGATTCAGATGAGCTTCTACCTCTATTGAAGATTGTTTACAATTCTAAAAGAGCAATTAATCTGTTCAAAATCCTAGAGTTAGCAGATAAGATCCCATGTATGCTCTCATTCTCTCTCTCTCTCTCTCTCTCTCTCTCTCTTTTATGCATATGCACATACTGACCAAGCATGATATCAGGTACTGGTTATATGTTGGGTTTCCATTTTTCAACTTTATTCAGCTCTCACATGCATGATGTTATCTTTTGATTGACCAATTCATGTTGTTATGGCCTTTTTGGATGTTTTGTCTATGGTAAATAGTTTAATCATCTTTTGTTCCTTCTCCAAGAGACTTATTAGTTGCAATGCTTTCTAATTTTATTGGGAGAGAAAGTTGGTAATTTCATCAAAGGTATTGGATTAGCATTTGAGCCTGTTTGGATGGGCTTAAAAAAAGCAGCTTATAAGCTGAAAACAGCTTATAAGTTGCTTGATAAGTTAAGCCAAACGGGTTCACTTATTTTTTTGGGCTTATTTTAAGCACAAAATGACTTTAAGCTGGCCAGCCAAACACTCAAAAAAGCTGAAAACAGCTTATAAGCCAATCCGAACGGGCTCTTTATGTTCTACTTGAGTTGTGAAGTATGTTTTCTCTCTGTGAAAATATGCACAATTATGGTTTTATTTATTTGGCAGGACGAAGTGATATTTTTTGACTGGATCTTTAAACAGTAACCTTTTTAGTTGTCTGTTATTGTCCTTTCCATTCTTTCCTTGCAGCATACTTGGCAACTTTCTGAAGTTCTAATCAGAGTGCATAAAGTATAGTTACTTGATATCAACTTTATAGGTGATGAATCTTGTTTGTTTTTGTATGTGTGTGTATATGTATTATTTTTTATTTTACAATCTTTGATTATTGTGAGACTTTGGGGTGCTAGACTGCTAGTATAATTACATCTTCTATTAGTATTCATTATTTTGGATGGAGGGTCATTAGCTACTGTTGATACATGGGTCTTTGTGCTGAAACTTATTTCATCTAATATGTCATTCCTGCACACTGAAGCAGAAAATTTCCACCTATATGCTACAACTAATTATTTTCCATCTCATTCTACTTGACACTTAAATTAATGTCGGAGATTATCTTTCTCTGCCAGTGTCATTCTTCTTATCCTAACTATTCTTTACAACTGACTTCTCTATATTTTTGTTTTATAGGCTTTATTGAAAATCTGATTAAGAGAAAACAGTGGCTGCTGGCAATTAGGTACATCTATGTGTATGAACTTGTTGACTTGTTTCCACCTGTGCCTCTCCTTAAAGACTATGTGCTCTACTCAAAAGAGCAAGCCAAGAAAATACGTGATAATGGACTCGGTTCTCGTGAAGCCCAAGTAAGTACTCATCTCTTTTATCTCTTGAACAGTCAAATTTTGGTTCTGTGCTCATAATGTACCAAACTTGATCACAGGAAAAGGCTATAAATTGTGAAATATCTGTGTTGAGAGCTGCAATTAAATGCATTTTGTCTCGCAACCTTCAATCAGAATACTCACCTGACATTCTTCGAGCTCGTATTGCAAAGCTTCAAAGGCAGATGGCAGACCTAAGGATCCCGAACCAACACTCCGGCAATGACAGAGATGAAGGAACTCTCTGTGCTCCAGCTTCTCAAGTGCAAAAAGCGGCCACAAAGAAACGTCTTGCCTCAGCTACTGAGGGTGTTTCTGTACATGAGTCCCGACTGCAACACTGCGGCGACGACAGAGGTGAAGGAACTCTCTGTGCTCCAATTTGTCAAAGTGCAAAAAGCTGCCACACAAAAACGCCTTGCTTCAGCTACTGAGGGTGTTACTGTACATGAGTCCCGACAGCAACACTCCGGCAACGACAGAGATGAAGGAACTCTCTGTGCTCCAATTTGTCAAGTGCAAAAAGCTGCCACACAAAAACGCCTTGCTTCAGCTACCGAGGGTGTTACTGTACATGAGTCCCGACAGCAACACTCCGGCGATGACAGATGTGAAGGAACTCTTCGTGCTCCAATTTCTCAAGTGCAAAAAGCTGTCACAAAAGAACATCTTGCTTCAGGTACCGAGGATGTTCCTGTACATGAGTCCCGACAGCAACACTCCGGCGACGACAGAGGTGAAGGAGCTCTCTGTGCTCCAATTTGTCAAGTGCAAAAAGCTGCCACAAATAAACGTCGTGCTTCAGCAACTGAGGGTGTTACTGTACATGAGTCCCGACAGCAACACTCCGGCGATGACAGAGGTGAAGGAGCTCTCTGTGCTCCAATTTCTCAAGTGCAAAAAGCTGCCACAAAAGAACTTCTTGCTTCAGCTACTGAGGGTGTTACGGTACCTTACTCTCGGCAGCAACACTCCGGCAACAACAGAGATGAAGGAACTCTCTGTGCTCCAATGTCTCAAGTGCAAAAAGCTGCCACAAATAAACGTCGTGCTTCAGCAACTGAGGATGTTACTGTACATGAGTCCCGACAGCAACACTCCGGCAACGACAGAGATGAAGGAACTCGCTGTGCTCCCATCTCTCAAGTGCAAAAAGCTGCCACAAATAAACGTCGTGCTTCAGCAACTGAGGGTGTTACTGTACATGAGTCCCGACAGCAACACTCCGGCAACAACAGAGATGAAGGAACTCGCTGTGCTCCAATCTCTCAAGGGCAAAAAGCTGCCACAAATAAACGTCGTGCTTCAGCAACTGAGGGTGTGACTGTACATGAGTCCCGACAGCAACACTCTGCCCACGACAGAGATGAAGGAACTCTCTGTGCTCCAATTTCTCTAGTGCAAAAAGCTGCCACAAGAAAACGTCTTGCCTCAGCTACTGAGGGTGTTACTGCACACGAGTCCCGACAGCAACAGCGAAAACATAAGCGCGTCTGCCAGTTACCAATGCAGACAGAAGTTTGTCCAGATTCTATCATTTGCAATGCTTCTCTGTCATCTTCTCAACCCACATCTACAGATGCTCAATTTCGTACTGTGACACCAAACTACTCAAAAGAAGTATTTTCTCAGCCCTTAGAGGGCTACTCTGCAGATGACCAGATTTGTGATTCTGGACAAGCATCTTCCCATCTAATTGGTGGTTCACATGCTTACGATGATGCTAACGTTGAAACTGGAAAACTGGTTCTTCCAGTACAAGCATCGTGTCATACTAATCATAGTGACCACTCCGTGATTACTTCTAGTGTGCCACAATCCTTATCGCTGCCTATATGCCCATTTTATGATCCTGGGGAAAATCTGATGCCAAAACTTGAGGAGCTACTGAGTAAGCTCCAGAATGCTTGTCCAGCTCAGGGAAGACTGAAATGAAATGAACTGAAGATCATGAGAGGACCTAGTGAGAAGACTGCCTAGCAACTGAATTCAATCCTTCTCTGTAAATGTTAGGTATATACATGTATGCATACAAAAAGATACAGTAACTAATATCAACCAGTGGACTAGCTAAGCTAGCTAACTACAGGACCTAACTAGCCATTTCATCAGTTAAACTGATGCTAATTAAAATGCAAGCTAGCTCTTTTTGGCTCGTTATTCACCTGTTGTAAGCGTCCCACAATGTTTGTTGCAGATAAACCCTTATTATTCTACGTCCAAAATCCTTATAACTGATAAATAAGGGTGTACAATGAAAACTGACAAACAACACCAAATTATAATTCGAGTCAAAATCGGACTAGTGATTTGGTTTGATATTGGGAAAAAAAAATCCAATCATAGTTGGTTTTGTTAAGTTTTAACTAAAAGAAGTCAAACCAAATCAACCCAACATTATGTTTATATAATTTTTTAAAATATTTTATAAATAAAAATATTTATTGTAATATAATTTATAAATATTTTTTTTTTATAGTTTTTGAGATAATTTCAGAGTCCTCCCTTCAACGCTTTATTACTCTGACCTCCCTCGTGATTTAATATTATGCGTACCTCCTTTATTTTGATTTTATTGTAACAATTCTTTTTATCTATTTATTACTAATATAAAATTATGACATGACAAATCTACCCCCACTAGCTCTATTAACCTCTTCTAATTAGTAAAAATTAATTGTATGATATTTTATTTAACAATTTTCTTAAAGAATAAAAGCCCTAAATCTCTAGGCCTAGCTAGTTTCTGTTCCAAGTTCTTCCTTTCCAGTCTTATTTGCAAAAATGATTTTCAGTTTTAGAGTAATAAGCCATCATTTCTGCAAAAGAAATCAAATAAGATATTCCTCTGCGAATGTATGATTCCTATATATGCCTTATTTAAGCTTTTAATGAAAGTGTTATAACAGGTTAAATGTTGGAGATTTCTGCAATGCATTACGAATAAATTAGTTGGGATGATCTTTTTTTTTTTTTTTTTTTTTTTTTTTGAGCGGATTGCCTTTCAAATTGGTCGTCTTTAAGGTTTGCCTTTCGCTAGGGACCTCTTGGTCACGGGTTCGAACCCCCGCTGAGTGAAAATTTAAAAAAAAATCGCAAGACAAAAGTTGTAAAAAAAAAAAAAAGGCAGAATTTCTGCCTTAAGGCAGAATTTGTAAATTATGCCCTTTCTGTCTTAAGGCAGAGTTATTTCTGAACTTGTGCCTTGTGAAATTTTTTATAATTTTCGCCTGAATGAGGGGTTTGAACCCGTGACCAAGCGGTCCCTAGCAAAGGGCAAACTTTAGAGACCACCATTTTGAAGGACAAAACTTAAAGACCACCCTGTAATAAGGGCATTCCTGCTAATTGCCCTGGGATGATTACAGTAGACAATGTGTAGGTATTTTGGTAATATTAGTTCTACACTTTTAATTTGCTTTATTGAAATTTGAAGGAGATGTGCAGTTGATAAAATGAATTGCAAAAGCCTTCGGAGTTACAAGTAGCCTTTTGATACATTAGTAATATATAACTTAACCTTATAATTGTTTTAATTTATATATTTAACTCTGTAAAGATTTTATTTTTTAACCTAATGACTGGTTGATTATATTAGTAAGGGTAAAATTGTCATATTTTAATTTTTTATATTAGTAACAATTAGATAAAAAGAATTGTCACAATAAATCAAAATCAGATAAGTAAGCATAATATTTTAAACCACGAGGAAGGTTAGTGTGATAGAGCAAAACTTTAGGGGAGGTCTCTGAAATTATCCCTAATTTTTGTCTTTGGAAAATTGACGTGGGAATACAATGAGGGCAAAATATTGGGTCATTTGCACTTTTCAGCCCTATTTTGTGATGGTCTTTAATTTTTGGCCATCAAGGCATATAGTTTTGTCGTAGGACATAAATTTATTTTTGCATCATAATATCTCATAGGTTATGCTCACACCCTTAAAGAACTTATCACCGCTAGACATAAATTTTGATTTTGAAGGGAAAAATTTAAGACCACTCCATTTGAAGGGAAAACCGTCCAAGTTCTTCTAAAATATTCGCACAAAACATTCCAAGTTTTAACTTTTGGCATCTAATAGCCCAAATACAAAACTCATTCTTAATTTTTTTTGGCATTGTATAGCCAATTAAATAAATATGCAAATTACTCCCTACACTCCAAAATGATTATCTTGATTCACTAAATTAATGTTCGGTGTGAAATCGGACATAAAATCTTTAATTTTTTTGTTTTTTTTAAAAAATTACATATTTAGGTACTACATACATAAAAAGTAATATAAGTCACAATAGTTAACAATTCAAAAAAATTTAGAAAATATGATTATGGTCAAAGAAAATATCCTTTTGATTGTCCAACTACTCCCTCTGTTCCAATTTATGTGATATATTTTCCTTTTTAATCTGTCTAAAAAAGAATGATACAAGACATAATTTAACTTAAACTTCATCTTTTACCCTTAATGAAATAATTCACGGCCAGGGGCGTATCTAGCCTATTAAGTTAGTGTTCAAGTGAAACCCTAACTTTCAACGCGGAGCATAAATTTATGTGTAAGTAATTATAAAACTGTACTATATAGTAGATATGAATTCATAACTTTTAAAATATGAAGGGTTCAATACTAAAAATCTTAAGATTGAACACGCAAGAGTTAAATCCTAGATTCACCTATGTTCACAGCCACACAAATATTATGGCTTATTAAGTTTTAAAAGTTTTATTTCTTTCTTAAAATCCTAGCTGTTGTGAATAAATATGGAGGACATGCGGATGCCATGTTGGCTATCACTGTAGCAACTCCTCTGGCCCAAGTTTCATTAGGCTATAAATAGCTATGCTCTGTAAATGAAAATGACATCCAAAAATAGTGTAGAAAAGTACTACTCCTTGCTTTCTCTTTCTCTCTTGCTTTCTCTTTCTCTCTGTGCCTTTTTGTTGCTTTTTAATTTTACTATATAATTTTATTTTATAATACGCTATCAGCATGAAGCTCTAATCAAATTCCGTCAAAATTAAATTTTATTAAGGTATGTGTTATATCTATTTATTTTTCACAAATCAAGATTTTACTTTAATGGGTAAATGGTGTTCCTTATTCGTAACACAGTATAAACATAGTCATATCTTTTAATTTGTGATTGCTTTGAATTTTCATTCTGTCTTCGTTCATCTGTTCTATTGGTCAATTTTCTTTTTATTCATTAGATAAGTTGACATGGTCTTTTCTAAAGATTAAGCTTGCTATTATTTTCTTATGAAACACTGTTAAAATCTTGATGTCCCTAACGAACAATTATCAAGGAATAGTTTCCACTTTTTGATGCTTGGGGAAAGTTACTGTTCACTCTAAAATTATAGATATACTCCTCTATTGGTATGGTTTTATTAATCTATATATGTAGTCTAAATAATATCTCCAAAGTATTTAACTTATTTTCTATGATAGCTACTATGTCGAACTTATCAACGCTTGAATTTGTGGCACTTGATATCACCGGAAAAAATTATTTATCATGGGTCCTCAATGCTGAAATTCACATTGACACTAAAGGTCTTGGGGATACTATTAAACAAGGAAATAAAGCATCAAGTCAAGATAAAGCCAAGGCTATGATTTTCTTCGTCATCATCTCCATGAAGGATTAAAACCTGAATATTTAACTGTGAAAGATCCAACTGAATTGTGAAATAATTTGAAGGATCGATATGAACACCTAAAACTGATGGTATAACCGAAAGCTTGATATGACTGGATGCATCTTCGGTTCCAAGGTTTTAAAACTGTAACTGAATATATTTCTGCTATCCATCAAGTAAGTTCTGTATTAAAATTGTGTGGAGAAACTATCACTAATGAGGACTTACTGGAGAAAACTTTTACCACTTTTCATGCTTCAAATGTGCAGCTACAACAGCAATACCGTGAAAAAGGGTTCAAAAAGTATGCTGATTTAATTTCATGCCTACTTATGGCTAAGCAAAATAATACTCTATTAATGAAAAATCATGAATTTCGTCCCACTGGGTCTGCTCTATTCCCTGAAGTGAATGCAGCAACAACTTATGATCAGCCTGAAAGAAGGCAAAATAATTATCGTGGTCGTGGCCATGGTCATAGACATGGGCTTGGACGTGGAAAGAGACGTCATAATTATCGTTAGCATGGTGAGAATAAACAAGAGACCAATAAGGGTCCTCAAAATAATCCGTCAAGAGGTAAATTTAATATGTGCAACCGATGTGGTATGAAAGGTCATTGGGCACGTGGTTGTCATACGCCCGATCATTTTGTCAAGCTTTATCAGGCCTCCCTCAAAGGGAGAGAAAATAACGTGGAGGCACACCTAATCTTTCGAAATAATGACGATGAAGCAACTCCCTCAAACAAACATGATGATATTGAGGAAAATCTTGCTTATAAAGATGATGATTTTAAATTCCTCTCAAATATTACTTATTTAGAAGCTTGAGACTTCTATAATGATATTTATTGAAGAACTGATCATTTAACTAGGAATAGTACTATGAGAAAAACTATTGTTTACTTTTATGTCTGTCACTAGTTTGTTTTCCTTAAGTGTATTTCCTAAAACATCACGTTTTACTAGTTTCTACATTTCTAGTGCAGTTTCTTAAAGTTGTTTGTTTTCACATTCCTTATAATGTACCTTTTATTTTTATGAAGAATATGAAAATTCCCCAGTCATCAGTTGGACTTAAGATCAATTACGATGATTTATGTCTTATAAATAGTGCTACAACGCACAATATTTTAAGAGATAAGAAATACTTCTCTTATTTGGTAATGAAAGAAGCCAATCTTAACAATATCTGGAAGTACAAGATTAATTGAAGGCTCCGAAAAAACTAATTTATTATTACCGGGGAACAAATTTGGCAATTAATGAAGCACTATATTGTAGTAAGTCTCAAAGAAACATACTGAGTTTCAAAGACATTCGCCAAAATGGCTATCATATTGAGACTACAAATGATAAAAAGCTTGAATATCGTTATATTACTCCAATGATGTCGGGTCAGAAATATGTGCTCGAACAGTTACCCGCGCTTTCTTCCGGCTTATATTACACAAGTATTTGGATGGTTGAAACGCATGCCATAGTAAACTAGAAGTTTACTAATTCAAATGATTTTATTATTTGGCATGACCGATTGGGCCATCCCGGTTCTAATATGATGCGCAAAATAATTGAGAATTCATACGGGCACTCTTTGGAGAACCAGGAGATTCTTCAATTCAAGGAATTCTCTTGTGCTGCATGTTCTGAAGGCAAATTAATTACTAGACCATCAACAATTAAAGTCGGGGTTGAATCCCCTACATTTCTGGAACATATACAGGGTGATATATGTGGGCCCATTCACCCACCATGTGAACAATTTAAATATTATATGGTTTTAATAGATGCATCTACAAGATGGTCACATGCATTTTTGTTATCAACTCGCAATTTGTCATTTGCGAGATTACTTGCTCAAATAATAAGATTAAGAGCACAATTTCCAGATTATGCAATTAAGACAATTCCCCTCGATAATGCTGGTGAGTTTATATCCCAAACTTTTAATGATTATTGTATATCAGCTGGGATAACAGTTGAGCATCTGGTTTCTCATGTTCATATTCAAAATGGTCTAGCGGAATCATTAATCAAGCGCCTCCAATTAATTGCTAGACCGATGCTTATGAGAACAAAACTTCTCATTTCGGTATGGGGTCATGCTATTTTGCATGTAGCAACTCTTGTGAGGATCAGGCCCACAAGTTATCATAAAGTCTCCCCATTACAATTGGCTTTTGGTCAGGAGCCGAATATTTCCCATCAGAATATTTGGATGTGCAGTATATGTTCTAATAGCTCCACCACAACGCACAAAGTTAGGTCCCCAAAGAAGGTTGGGGATATATGTTGGGTATGAATCTCCTTCTATTATAAAATATTTGGAACCTATGACTGGAGATTTATTTACGGCAAAATTTTACTGATTGCCATTTTGATGAATCAATATACCCAGCATGGGGGAGAAAATAAGCAGCTGAAAAAGGAGATAGATTGGAATGCATTGTCATTATCTCATTTAGATCCTCGTACAAAACAATGTGAACTTGAAGTTCAAAAGATAATCTATTTGCAAAATATTGCAAATCAACTGCCAGATGCATTCAATGACCTATCAAGGATTACTGAATCTCATATTCCAGCTGCTAATGCTCCAATTCGAGTTGATGTTCCCGTAGGACAATCAATTAAGGCAAATGAGTATAAACCACAATTAAAATGTGGTAGACCGATCGGTTCCAAAGATAAAAATCCTCGAAAAAGAAAATGAGCAAATAATCAAAATGATTATAATATGGAGGCAGTTGCTCAAGAAGAGCGACAAGATATAAACCACAATTAAAGTTGCTCAATTAAGGCAAATGAGTATAAACCACAATTAAAATGTGGTAGACCGATCGGTTCCAAAGATAAAAATCCTCGAAAAAGAAAATGAGCAAATAATCAAAATGATTATAATATGGAGGCAGTTGCTCAAGAAGAGCGACAAGATATAACAACTGATAAAACCTCGGAAGAGATTCAGGTACCTGAAATAATGAAAATAAAGAGATCTCAATAAGTTATGTCTCCTCAAGAAAAAATATGAAACCGAAATGATATAATAGTCAATAATGTTTTTTCCTATAATATTGCTGCTAAAATAATGCAACAAAATGAGGATCTTGAACCAAAATTTGTCGATGAATGTAGACAGAAAATGATTGGCCAAAATGGAAAGATGCAATTCAAGCTGAATTAGCTTCACTTGAAAAACAAGAAGTTTTCGGACCTATAATCCGAACACCTGAAGGTGTAAAGCCAGTGGGGTACAAATGGGTTTTTGTGCGAAAACGAAATGAGAAAAATGAAGTCGTAAGATATAAAACATGACTTGTAGCACAAGAATTTTCGCAAAGACCTAGCATTGATTATATGGAGACATATTCTCCTGTGGTGGATGCAATCACCTTCAGATATCTTATAAATCTAGCAGTTCATGAAAAACTTGATATGCATTTGATGGATGTTGTCGCGGCCTATTTATATGGCTCACTGGACAATGATATTTTTATGAAAGTCCATGAAAGATTCAAAATTCCTGAAGCATATAAAGATTCTCGGGAAAATTATTTAATAAAGCTTCAGAAATCTTTATATGGATAACAATCAGGGCGCATGTGGTATAGTCGGCTTATCAAATACCTATTCGAAGAAGGTTATAAAAATGACCCAACTTGTCCTTGTGTCTTTATGAAAAGGTCTGGATCAGAATTGTTATAATAGTCGTATATGTTGATGACTTGAATATTATTGGAGATTGAAGTCATCGACATACTCTCTAACTTGTTCGTGCCCAGTTAGACCCTCCAACTGAGATCCCTACCATCCGAACCCTCCAACACCATTTTTACTGTGCCACTTGGACACAAAATTAATATGCAGTAAACAAATAAAGGGCGTGTAACTCACACGCGGATGAGGTGGCTGAAGGACGAACAGAACAATGACATGTGGCATGTGGGCCCAAAATAATAAATAAATTTTGAATTAAGAAAAAGAAAACTAATATAAAACTTATTTAGAGCCCATTTGGATTGGCTTATAAGTTGCTTATAAGTTGTTTTAAGTTTTTTTGAGTGTTTGGCTGACCAGCTTAAAGTCATTTTGTGCTTAAAATAAGCTCAAAAAAATAATTGGGCCCGTTTGACTTAGCTTATCTAAAGCAGCTTATAAGCTGTAAAAAAATAAAGAGCGTGTAACTCACACGCGGATGGGGTGGCTGAAGGACGAACAGAACAATGACATGTGGCATGTGGGCCCAAAATAATAAATAAATTTTGAATTAAGAAAAAGAAAACTAATATAAAAATTATTTAGTGCCCGTTTGGATTGGCTTATAAGTTGCTTATAAGCTGTTTTAAGTTTTTTTGAGTGTTTGGCTGGCCAGCTTAAAGTCATTTTGTGCTTAAAATAAGCTCAAAATAATAATTGGGCCCGTTTGACTTAGCTTATCTAAAGCAGCTTATAAGCTGAAAACAACTTATAAGCCAAAAAAAATAAGTTGAGCTACCCCAACTTTTTTTTTTTTAGCTTATAAGCTGCAAACAACTTATAAGCTGCTTAAAATAAGCCCATCCAAACAGGCTCTTAACTAATAAAAAAATTATTTGAGAATAAAAAAGTAAAACTTTTTCCTTACACCCCATCCACCCTTGCCCTATCTTCTTCCCCCGTCCCGCCGGCCGACTTTTCACCGGAAAAGTTTAGACCCACCAGGCCATTGAAAAAAAAAAGTTTGTTGATTGTTGCCATTGAAAAGTTTAGACCCACCATGCTACCACCATTAATGACCGCTTGGTATTTCTTCAATTTTAAGTTTTTGAAAAACAATTCGTTTTTGATTCTCAAATTTATGCTTTTTGGAGTTCAATTGTTTTTAGATTTTTGGCTATTCAAGCTTTCTTACTATATTCTTGAGTTTTAGGTTGCCTTGAAATAATGATTTGGATTGATTTTGTTTTAGGGCATTACTCTTCAATTTTTAGGTTTTGGCAGCCATTTTTATGGCATTTGAATGCAAGGTATTATTTCGTGTGCTATTATAACAATTTTTCTCTTCTGGGTTTTGTTTTTCAAAATTGGTGATCGCCGGAGCTCCGGTGAGCTCGTCGAAGAAGCTTGGATCTTGTGGACAAGGCAGTGAGAGAAAAATAAAGGAAAAAATAAAATAAAAAAAGGACAATATTGGCATCTCACGCCCTTTTGGTGCAGTGTAATGCACACACTTTGCTACCTCAACAATTGTGTCCAAGTGGCACAATAAAAATGGTGTTGGAGGGTTCAGATGGTAGGGGTCTCAGTTGAAGGGTCTAAATGGAATACATGGACAAGGTGGAGGGTCTGTCGATGACTTCAGCCTATTATTGGAACTCCTGAAGAGCTTCCAAAGGCAGTAGAATGTTTGAAAAGGGAATTTGAAATGAAAGACATTGGAAAAACGAAATCCTGTCTTGGTCTACAAATTGAACATTTTACAAATGAAATATTTGTCCATCAATCAACATATACTGAAAATATTTTAAAGAGATTTTATATGGATAAATCACATCCATTGAGTACCCCAATGGTTGTGAGATCACTTGATATCAATAAAGATCCATTTCGACCTTATGAAATTGATGAAGAACTTGTTGGTGCTGAAGTACCATATCTTAATGCAATTGGGGCATTAATGTATCTGGCCAATAATTCTAGACCAGATATAGCTTTCTCTGTAAGCTTATTAGCAAGATTTAGTTCTTCCCCAACAAGAATACACTGGAATGGTATTGAGCATATAGTCAGATACCTCCGAGGGACCATTGATAAGGGACTGTTTTATTAAAATGAATCCAATTCACAACTAATTGGTTATGCAGATGCATGATATTTGTCCGATCCACATAAAGGTCGATCCCATACAGGTTATTTATTTACATGTGGAGGTATGGTTATATCATGGCGTTCAACAAAACAAACTATGGTTTCTACTTCTTCAAATCATGCAGAGATAATAGCCATTCACGAAGCAAGTCGAGAATGTGTTTGGTTGAGATCAATAAATCAACATATTCAGGATACATGTGGCCTTTCATTGGAGACAACATTATATGAAGACAATGCTGCATGTATAGCTCAACTAAGAGGAGGATACATTAAAGGAGACAGGACAAAACATATTTCACCAAAATTCTTTTTTACACATGATCTTCAAAAGAACGGTGAAATAGATGTTCAATAAGTTCGCTCAAGTGATAACTTAGCAGATATGTTCACTAAGACATTGCCAACCTCAACATTTGAGAAGCTACTATCTAAGATTGAAATGTGTCATCTTCGAGATATTAAGTGGTTTTTTCATCAGGGGGAGTACTCCTCATTAAGGCATTACTAGTAAAATACGTGCTGCACTCTTTTTTCCTTAATCAAGGTTTTGTCCCATTGAGTTTTTCTGATAAGATTTTTAACGAAGCAGCAACAATGCGTATTACAAATAAATATGTATACTTTTCTTTCAGTATAATTTTTAATTTATATGGACATTCAAGGGGGAGTGTTGTGAATAAATATGAATAACATGTGGATGCCATGTTGGCTATCAATGTAGCAACTCCTCTAGCCCAAGTATCATTAGGCTATAAATAGCCGTGCTCTGTAAATGAAAATGACATCCAAAAAAAAAAAAAAATAGAAAAGTACTACTCCTTGCTTTCTCTTTCTCTACGTGCCTTTTTGTTGCTTTTTAATTTTAGTACACAATTTTATTTTACAATGCTAAGCTATATGTTATTTCTATTTCTATTATATATAAGTGTCATGTGAGGACTAACACATCATTAAAAAGTTGTACCATAAGCATTACAACACAGTAATGAATACTTGTACCAAAAGTTACATAAATTGTATACTTTAATCAATTATTTCTTTATCCCACGTGGACATATATCATAGTACTGAATATGTATTCTCTTCTCATGTATACAAAAGTTGTACCTTAAGCATTACAAATTGTACACTTTAACACAGCAGTGAATACTTGTACCAAAAGTTACATAAATTGTACGCTTTAATCAATTACTTCTTTATCTCACGTGGACATATGTCATAATACTGAATATGTATTCTCTTCTCATGTATACACGTATGCACTTCAATTTTAATTCTCCAACACATTTATTTCCTCTGTGCACTTTTACTTATTCACTTTTGACTTTTCACGTTCTTGCTGAATATTTATTCGCTTCTCATGTATAGACGTATGCAGTTTAATTTTAATTCTCCTACACATATTTATTTCCTCCGTACACTTCTACTTGTTCACTTTTGACTTTCACATTCTTTTCTATTATATATTAGTGTCTTAAGAGCACTAACACAGCATTGAAAAGTTATACCATAAGCTTTACAAATTGTACACTTTAACACAATAATGAATACTTGTACCAAAAGTTACATAAATGGTACACTTTAATCAACTACTTCTTTATCCCACGTGGACATATGTCAAAGTACTGAATGTGTATTCTCTTCTCATTTATACACGTATGCACTTCAATTTTAATTCTCCGACACATTTATTTCCTCTATGCACTTTTACTTGTTCACTTTTGACTTTTCACGCTCTTGCTGAATATTTATTCTCTTCTCATGTATAAACGTATGCAGTTCAATTTTAATTCTCCTACACAAATTTATTTCCTCCGTACACTTTTACTTGTTCACTTTCGACTTTTCACGTTCTTTAAGAATTAATAAATCACACATGAATATATGTCATAGTACTGAATATTTATTCTCTTCTCATATATACACGTATGCACTTCAATTTTAATTCTCCGTCACATTTATTTCCTCCATGCACTTTTAATTGTTCACTTTTGGCTTTTCACGTTCTTTAAGAATTAATAAATCCCACATCGATATATGTCATAGTACTGAATATTCATTCTCTTTTCATGTATACACGTACGCACTTCAATTTTAATTCTCCGATACATATTTATTTTCTCCGTGCAGTTTTAGTTGTTCACTTTTGACTTTTCACGTTCTTTAAGAATTAATAAAAATGAAGTACTCCCTTCGTCCCATATTACTTGGCCACATTACTAAAAATATATGTCTATTTTTTTATTTTTCTTCTTCTTATATATAAACGCCCAAGGCGGACGAACACAATAACAATAAGTTGTATAAAAAGCAACTGGATTTGTACTCTAAGCAGGGACTAACATATGTACATTTCAGAAGTTGAACATTAATTCTACCTCTGGTGTGTTTACTTTTTAAGTCCCCACAGGTCCTCAGTGTCTTAATTGTCCTTTCATTTCCTTCATTTGGCATGTACTCCCTCTGTCTCAATTTAAGTGTCTACGTTTGATTAAACATGGAGTTTAAGAAATAAAGATAGACTTTCAAATCTTGTGGTTCTAGATTAAAAATGTATATAATAGAATAAAATATCCATTGAATCTTGTGATTATAAACTTGACATGTAAGATATTTGAATTGTCAACTTACTAAATATAAAAAGAGGCGGATATAACCAAAATAAGACAATTTTTTTAACAACAAACGCCCAAGTGGACGAACACAACAACAATAAGTGTACAAAAAGCAATTGAAATTGTACTCTAAGCCAAGACTAGCATGTGTACATTTCAGAAGTCTAACATTAATACTACCTCTTGTATGTTTACTTTTTATGTCCCCACGTGTCCGCATGTCTCAATTGTCCTTTCATTTCCCTCATTTGGTATATGCTCCCTCTGTCTCAATTTAAGTATCTACGTTTGACTATACACGGAGTTTAAAGATAGACTATCTTGTGGTTCTAAATTAAAAATATGTATAATATAATAAAATATCCTTTGAATCTTGTGATTATAAATTTGACATGTAAGATACTTGAATTGTCAACTTACTAAATATAAAAAGAGACAGACATAACCAAAATAAGATAAATTTTAACAATAATTGAGAAATTATGGGGAAAAATAAGACGAAAAGAAAAAAAATATGGAGACTCACTAGGAAGAATCGCGGCATCCTTTGCAAAATATACAAATTATAAAGACTAACTAAATTGAGTAACCAAATTAATTATGCTCGGCACCGTGCATCCCGGCATACTTTGCTGGTTAAGTTATAAACGCCGGTTATTTTTTTTTTTCGATTACCTGCCCCAAAAAAGTTGTAACCCACAAACTGTTCCTGCATAGCAATGGAGATCGTGGGAGATGAACTGAGCAAACCCACAAACAGTTCTCATTCTCCATCCACACCAATTCAAGATTCAAGTTTTACAATGCATTATCTTCAACCAGAACTCATTCTTGAAATCCTCTTAAGACTGCCAGTTAAATCCCTCTTGAAATTCAGGTCTGTTTCAAAATCTTGGCTTTCTTTAATCTCCAGCGCTAAATTTATCAAGACTCATCTTAGTTTATTTGCTAATAACAAGTACTAAAACACCATAGACTTATGTTGAAGTTTCATTTACCTAAGTATAATTTGAAGGATCGTTCTCTTAGTTCTTTAGTTTATGATGAGTCTGTTGATACTGAGGAGGCATTTGACTTGTATTATCCTATGAAAAACCAAGATAAGATTATTTGGGTTGTTGTTGGTTCATTTAATGGATTGGTTTGTCTTTCTGATGGGGCTAAAGATGTGTTTTTATGGAATCCGTCGATTAGAGAGTACAAGAAATTGCCTGATTTTGGAAATGATATAAGCGATGATGACCGTTTTGTATATGGTTTTGGATATGACGAGATCCATGATGATTATAAGGTGTTGGGTTGTTCGCGTCTTATTGGGGTCAAGATATATAGTTTAAAGGATGATTCTTGAAGAAGCATCGATTATCCTCCTATGAATGAGGTGGGATTCTTTGGTTCGGGTAAGTTTGTAAATGGGAAGCTTCATTGGGCTAATCATGCTGTTGGTGCTGTTTTGGATAAGTTTTGGAACATTATTTCGATTGATTTGGATGATGGGAAATGGGAAAAGGTGGAGAAACCTTGCTATGGAGATGAAGAAGAAGAAGAAGAAGAAGAAGAAGAAGAAGAGGAGGAGGGTGTTTTGGTGCTGGGAGTGTTGGGAAATAATCTTTCCGTGTTAACTAATGGTAGTAATTTGAGAACTGACATAGATGTGTGGGTTATGAAGGAGTACGGGGTTAAACAATCTTGGACAAAGATGTTTACTGTCAAGTATCATCGTAGTCCTGCGTCGATGGTGCTTAAGCCAGCCCTTTTTATTTCAAATGAAGATAAAATTTTGCTCGTGTTTGGAGAAAATTTGTTTTTGTACAATCTGAAGGATGAATCAATCAGATGTCCAAAGTTTACTAAGTTTGGATCTGGTCTTGTTTATGTGGCGTCAATTTACCTTGAGAGCCTGATTTCTGCCGTTTTACAACACGAACCAAGGATACAACAGGAATGAAGGGCGTAGAAGCTTGGATGGACGCAATTGTGTAAGTAATGACTTGCAAGAGTTCCACTTCATACATTTTTTGCACAAGGGCTGTTCAATAATGTTTCTTCTGTCAAATATGGTAAAAGTCATTGCATATTTAAAGGACACATTTACACCGCATCTGCTTGGAGATATTGTTTGTCCTTTTACTTTTTTCCATTATCCATTATAGTCTTTTGAATTCTTCGATTTTATAGCTAGTTTTGTCTCCAAATGATGTTCTTCTGAATCCTTAAATATTTTGTTTGTTATATTTGAAATTAATATACATTATATAAATTTTAAAATATAATATTTATTTATAATTATACCCTTGAAATTTCTAGATAAATATATTTTAGTTGAGTGATTTTGTCTCTAAGGGAAGAGTCTAGCAAAGAGGAGCATCAAC
Organism: Lycium barbarum; assembly: GCF_019175385.1. NCBI lineage: Eukaryota > Viridiplantae > Streptophyta > Magnoliopsida > Solanales > Solanaceae > Lycium > Lycium barbarum. The sequence goes on from NC_083341.1 coordinate 82,221,906, forward strand.
ATATCTATTCTTGCTATGTGATAACCTTCAAATTCACTCCTAAAAGAGAAGTGTACACGGTCATATGCAATATAATTTACCCAACTATGAGTCGGGATCGAATCCCACAGAGAATGATATACTAAGCGATCAAGCAAGTAATTATCACTTTCTATGCTAAGCCAAACACTTGATAATATTTTGATTAATGAAATATTTTTAAATAATATAGCTCTATTTTTATTAATTAGTTTGTATTACTTGCATTGAAATATATTTATAAACTTATTATTACTTGTTATTTTTATTTATATAAATACAGATATTAGAGTTTTGGTTATTATTAATAAAAAAAAAATCTTCTCATTTATTTTATAATATATAATAGAACAACATTATATTATAACTATATTTCTACCCTTTAGAAGAGCCAGTTTATGGGCACTTTTTCGTAGTCCGTTTGTGGGCTCAAAAAAATAATAATTGTGAGCCCACATATTTTTAACAACTACTAATATTTAAAAACAACTACTAATATAATAAAATTTTAGATACGGAACACAAACTACAATGTTATATTAATCGTGTTTTGAACATAGTATATGTATATATATTATATGCATAAAAATAGTATAAACTAATAATGTCAAAAAAAAGTGCACCCCGTAAAGGGTGGACTTCATACTAAACAACATCAAGCAATATTACAAAAAAAAAAAGGTGGAACCCACCATCTCCAAATTCACTGTAAAAAAAAAAAGTGGACCCATATTAACAAAATCAAGCAATATAAAAAAAAAAAAAAAGTGAACCCCATATTAAAAAAAAAATAATGTTAAAAAAAAGTGCAGACTTTGTATTCGTAGTAAACACTAATATACTAAAGTTTTAGATAAACTACAATATTATATTAATCGTGTTTTGAACATAGTGTGTGTATATCTATATATATATATATATATATATATATATATATGCATAAAATTAGTGCAAATTAATAATGTCCAAAAAAAAGTGCACTCCATATTAAAAAATCAAACAATATTCATGTAATTTTCAAAGTATCTCATTAAGTCAATAATGATGGATTCATTGCCACGTGCGTATCAATCCATTAGTGGGAGCAAATGAAATTGTTTTTCTTCAAAAAGTTAAGTAGTCAAGCCATACAATTTTCTTTCTTTTTTTATATTAGCCTGAGATCTAATCTAGATATTAAAGTGTTGTATTTGCTATTCCGCCATGTCATTTATTTGTTATGTTCACTAAAATAAATATACTTAAAATATTTATATTTTAAAACAAGATAGAATTTAATTACTTTTTTATTTTTATTCTTACTCTAATAAATGTGAAAAGAGATTAATATCGTAAAACAATATATCAAATTGAGATCAAATAATGAATAAGGTAAATTAGTCAAATTATAATTCTAATCGACGTTTTTTTTAAAAAATCATGCAAAAGACAACATGACAAGTAAAATGAGCTAAACCGAGAATATTTACCAAAAATAAAAAAAATAGTATTTCTTCGTTTAAATGGAAAATCAATTTCTACTTTGTTTCGTTTTAAACATGTAAAATTAATTTAATAATTTTAATTAGAATTATTCAAATTAAAATTTGATAAAAAATAATAAGTATTTTACACCTTTAAATTAATCGAATTAAAATTGAAAGTATCAACCGATGCTTATATATTGCTATTGTTTTATCTCAAAGAGAAGAAAATAGTTTCCTTTTAAACAAGTCTTCTCTTTTAAAAAATATTAATAAATTTGCCAATTTTGTATTCGTAGCAAACATTAATATAATAAAATTTTAGATATGGAGCACAAACTACAATGTTATATTAATCGTGTTTTAAACATAATATATATATATATATATATATAATCACTATTCAAAGACAACTACATACACATAGATGCACTATAATCTAAAGTGTTGGGCCCGTGCGCAGCACGGGCATATGCCGTCTAGTATAAGAGAGAATAGAGAGTTTTTTTGTAGTCCTCACAGGGCTATAATTGTCATTTACTAGAGCTGAATATGAATTTGTGCGCACGGGCATATGCCGTCTAGTATAAGAGAGAATAGAGAGTTTTTTTGTAGTCCTCACAGGGCTATAATTGTCATTTACTAGAGCTGAATATGAATTTCAAGATTTTTATGCTTCCACGTGGCTGCAATAGTTACCTTTGCCTTGGATATTCCCACTTTTCCCCTCATTAATTTCTTAAGACCACCTTCACTTGGACCTTCATAATTGGTGCATTCTTTGACTTTTTGTAATCTCTTGTTGGTCTTTATTAGGTTAATTAATTGTTAGTATATTATTTGTCCTTGCATCACAATTAAACATGTCTATTATATGTGCTTACATCTGTTCTAAAATTAGTTTTAGGTATAGTTTTAAAAAGAATTATTTTATGTATTTGAATTATTACTCCCTCTGTCCTAATTTATATGACGCCGTTGAAATTTTAAAATTCAAACTTCTAAATGTTGAATGTGAATCCGGATATAGAAGCTTTAAGTTTTTTGAAGTAAAATTTATATATTTAAAACTCCGTAAAAGTACTATAAATCATAATAATTAATAACTTAAAATATTTAAAAGGCAGATAAAGAAATTTCGGTCAATGAAAAACTTGATTGACTCTCGAAATTTCAATTATGGCACATAAATTGGGACGGATGGAATATTTATTACTATTCTTATAAAATATTAAGTAATCCCTTTAAGTATTGCACATGATAAATCTATCGAATTCTTATATGATTAGCTTGCTATTAGTAATGACTTTAGGATAGCTAATTAGATTAGTGAATGTAGTTTTGTGTTGTTTATTGATTTCAGTTTAAAGCCGGTGTTTGTATTTATTTTTTCTTCTCAAAATGTCTAGGAAAAAGAATGAACAAACAAACTTGGTTCTGAGCTTTAGAATTAGTTGAGAGATAATTTCAATAGAAGTAAAAATACCCAACGATAAAAGAAAATAAAGAAGAATATTTATAAACAAAACGATCTTCGTCAGTAGACTCCTACTTAGCGCGACATTGTTTCAATTATGTAAGCATTTCTCGAACACCAAAATATCATTTTATGGTAACTTGATTAGTCATACCGATTTAATTCAAGAAAAAATGATTGAAATTAATCCGAAATATAGTAAAGCTTAGTTGAATTATTGAAGATTATATTATCAAAAACTCTGTAAAACAAAAAGAATTTTTTTATATCCTACATTTGCATTTGTTTGGAAATAAAATAAAAAACTCTAAAATAAGAAAAAATTATTTTTAATTGCAAATACTTTTATATGATTAATTTTTAGGAATTTGTAGAAAATTGCTCTTTCAATAACTTAATGCCATAAAGAATGGACCAAAAAATAATTAATAATTTAATTTTTAATGTTGCTTTGGGCCTGGGCTTAGCACGGGCCAAATCACACTAGTTAAGTTATATACTCAATTAGAATTCTTTACTTTTCTTTTTCCGTCTCAAAAATAATATTTATTTTCTTATAGGAAATTAGTTACATAGATTAAGAAGATACAAAAATCGTGATTTTGAAGAAATAAAAGAAAAAAGAAAAGTTGATAATGTAAGGGTGAAATAAGAATTTTAAAAAGTTGATTAGGATAAAGGGGGGAGAATGACTATTGTTTAAAATTGATTTGGGTGTTTGATTTTTAAAGCAAAGTTAGGGGGTGAAATTTTTGAAGGGTCAAACTTTAAAGGCCACCCCATCTAAAGGGAAAACCGTGCAAGTTCTTCCAAAATATTCGCACAAAACAATCCAAGTTTTAACTATTAGACTAGATGGCCTATGCCCGTGCTGCGCACGGGCCCAACACTTCGGATTATAGTATATCTATGTGTATGTAGTTGTGTTTATATATATATATATAGTTTTTTTTTTGACAAAGAGAGGAAAATAGTTTCCTTTTAAACAAGTCTTCTCTTTTAAAAAATATTAATAAATTTTCGTAGCAAACACGAATAAAATAAAGTTCTAGATAAAGTTCTAGATACGGAGCACAAACTACAATGTTGTAGTTTGTGCTCCATTGTAGTTTGTGCTCCGTATCTAGAACTTTATCTAGAACTTTATTTTATTCGTGTTTGCTACGAAAATTTATTAATACTTTTTAAAAGAGAAGACTTGTTTAAAAGGAAACTATTTTCCTCTCTTTGAGATAAAACAATAGCATATTTAAGCATCAGTTGATACTTTCAATTTTAATTCGATTAATTTAAAGGTGTAAAATACTTATTATTTTTTATCAAATTTTGATTTAGATAATTCTAATTCAAATTATTAAATTAATTTTACATGTTTAAAACGAAACAAAGTAGAAATTGATTTTCTAAATTGATTTTCTATTTAAACGAAGAAATACTATTTTTTAATTTTTGGTAAATATTCTCGGTTTAGCTCATTTTACTTGTCATGTTATCTCTTTGGATGGTTTTTTAAGAAAACGTCGATTAGAATTATAATTTGACTAATTTACCTTATTCATTATTTGATCTCCATTTGATATTTTTTTTACGACATTAATCTCTTTTCACATTTATTAGAGTAAGAATAAAAATAAAAAAAGTAATTAAATTCTATCTTATTTTAAAATATAAATATTTTAAGTATATTTATTTTAGTAAACATAACAAATAAATGACATGGCGGAATAACAAATACAACAGCTTAATATCTACATTAGATCTCAGGCTAATATAAGAAAAGAAAGGAAATTGTATGTATTTGCCTACTTAACCTTTTGAAGAAAGGGGCCCATTTTTTATTTTTTTTATATATACTATGTTCAAAACACGATTGATATAACATTGTAATTTGTGTTCCATATCTAAAACTTTATTATATTAGTGTTTGCTAAGAATACAAAGTATGCATTTTTTTTTTTTGACATTGTTTATTTTTTTAATATGGGATTCATTTTTTTATATATATATATTGCTTGATTTTGTTAATATGGGATACTATATTCAAAACACGATTAATATAACATTATAGTTTGTGCTCCGTATTTAAAACTTTATCATATTACTGTTTGCTACGAATACACATGGTGTTTAATATGGGGCCCAATTTTTTTTTTATGGGGGGGTCCACAACGGACGACGAAAAAGGAGCACCAACCGGTGCTTCTTAATAGTAGTAATAGCCCAAATACAAAACTCATTCTTAATTTTTGGCATTGTATAGCCAATTAAATAAATATACAAATTACTCCCTGCCTCCCAAAATGACTGTGTTGATTTAGGTTATGAGGGTCAAACTAATTAATGTTTGGTGTGAAATCAGACATAGACTCTTTAATTCTTTTTGAAATAAAAACTACATATTTAGATACTACATTCATAAAAAGTGATACACAATTCAAAAAAACTTAGAAAGTATATTATGGTCAAAGAAAATATTCTTTTGACTATCCAAATACCCCCTCTGTCCAATTTATGTGAGATATTTCCTTTTTAATCTATCTAAAAGAGAATGATACAAGACACAATTTAACTTAAACTTCATCTTAATGAAATGATTCACGACTACACAAATATTATGACTTATTAAGTTTTAAAAAAATTAATTTCTTTTTTAAACTCCGTCCTTAGGTAACCCATATGTTATTTTACGTTATAAACACGGGTTTTTTTTTTTTCAATTACGTGCCGTAGAGCTGGGTAACCCACCCCATTTTTACTAGGTAGTCCAAAACAGACAACAGTCGTTCCTGCATAGCAATGGAGATCGTGGGAGATGAACTGAGCAAAACCACCAACATTTCTCATTCTCCATCAACACCAATTCAAGATTCAAGTTTTACAATGCATAATCTTCAACCAGAACTCATTCTTGAAGTCCTCTTAACACTACCAGTTAAATCCCTCTTGAAATTCAGGTCTGTTTCAAAATCTTGGCTTTCTTTAATCTCTAGCACTAAATTTAACAAGACCCATCTTAGTATCTGCTAATAACAAGTACTACAACAAACATAGGCTTATGTTGAAGTTTCATTTACCTAAGTATAATTTGAAGGGTTGTTCTCTTAGTTCTTTAGTTTATGATGAGTCCGTTGTTAATGAGGAGGCATTTGACTTGTATTATCCTATGAAAACCCAAGATAAGATTATTTGGGTTGTTGTTGTTTCATTTAATGGATTGGTTTGTCTTTCTGATGGGGCTAAAGATGTGTTTTTATGGAATCCGTCGATTACAGAGTACAAGAAATTTCCTGATTTTGGAACTGATTTAAGGGATGATGACCGTTTTGTATATAGTTTTGGATATGATGAGCAAAATGATGATTATAAGGTGTTGGGTTGTTCGCGTCTTATTGGGGGTCAAGATATATAGTTTAAAGGATGATTCTTGGAGAAGCATCGATTATCCTCCTATGAATGAGGTGGGATTCTTTGGTTTGGGTAAGTTTGTAAATGGGAAGCTTCGTTAGGCTAATCATGTTGTTGGTGCTGTTTTGGATAAGTTTTGGAACATTATTTCGATTGATTTTAGATGATGGGAAATGGGAAAAGGTGGAGAAACCTTGCTCTGGAGAAGAAGAAGAAGAAGAAGAAGAAGAAGAAGAAGAAGAAGAAGAAGAAGAGGGTGTTTTGGTGCTAGGAGTGTTGGGAAATAATCTTTCCGAGTTAACTAATGGTAGTCATCTGAGAAATGACATAGATGTGTGGGTTATGAAGGAGTATGGGGTTAAACAATCTTGGAAAAAGATGTTTACTGTCAAGTGTCATCATAGTCTTGCGTCGATGGTGCTTAAGCCAGCCTTTTTTATTTCAAATGAAGATAAAATTTTGCTCGTGTTTGGAGAAAATTTGTTGTTGTACAATCTGAAGGATGAATCAATCAGATGTCCAAAGTTTACTAAGTTTGGATCTGGTCTTGTTTATGTGGCGTCAATTTACCTTGAGAGCCTAATTTCTCCCGTTTTACAACACGAACCAAGGATACAACAGGAATGAAGGGTGTAGAAGCTTGGAACATTTAACTTGTGGTGACAAAAAAGTCTTGTAATTAGAAATGGTGACGAGTTTGAACAGCCAAGGTCAAACTTGTCTTAAAAATGTGATTAACTTAAATTGGGACCGAATTATAATTTTTAAAACTTATAATCTTTTACAAAATACACAAAAGCCCATACACATTATACAAAAACTTCTTCCAACCCACACACATTATACAAAAACTACTTCCAACCCACTTCCCCCACGACCCCAACTACTTCATTTTATTTTAAAAAAAAAAGAGCAGTTCTTCAGTTCATCTCGTCTCTCTCTCTCTCTCTCTCTCTCTCTCTCTCTCTCTCTCTCTCTCTCTCTCCGTTGCTGCTGTTCAAAACCGGCGACCAGTGACCACCATTGTTGTTGCTCGTTCCTCTCTCTCCATTGCTGCTGCTGCTGCTCATTTTTCTCTCTCTCCATTGCTGTCGCTTGTCTATTCATTCTCAGGTAAACTTTTTTTTTCCACTTGGTTCAAAAGTTAGGGTTTTGAAATCAGAGTATGAAAATGATGATTTTGGTTAGAGAAGATGAAGAAGAGCATGGGTTTTTCTTGAATGTTGTTTGTTTTGTTGTAGTTTCGGGTATTTGTTGCACTTGTTGGGGTTTGTGAGTTTGTAAATAGTGGTTGTGGTTGTGAAATTATGGTTTTTGGTGTTGTTTTTGTTCTTTTTCTCCTTGTTATTTCGAAAAAAAAAGGCTTGCAATTTTGTTGATGTTTTCCAACAACCGAGGTTACCTGTTGCAGCAAATTCAGCACTTGTTTGACAGTTGCAAACATCTGCTGAGGTTGCATGGTTTTGGTGTATTTTGTTTAAGTTGTGAGTGAGATTTGTGATGGTTGTGTGTTTGTAGTGAAATATAGATGTTTTGTAGTTAAATTTAGATGTTTTTGTTGTTGTTGTTGTTGCTGTTGCAGCAAATTCAGCACTTGTTTGACAGTTGCAAACATCTGCTGAGGTTGCATGGTTTAAAAAAATCCTATTTGGTGTATTTTGTTTAAGTTGTGAGTGAGATTTGTGATGGTTGTGTGTTTGTAGTGAAATATAGATGTTTTGTAGTTAAATTTAGATGTTTTTGCTGTTATTGTTGCTGTCATGCTATGGTTTAGGAAAAATTTTCATTTTATCCAACAGCTGCTGGATAAAATCAAAACAATTGTTGAGGTTTTGCAGCAACTGAAGCAGTTGTTGTAGCATATTAACAAGCTGTTGTAAAAAATCAAAACAGTTGCTAAGCTGTTGCAACTGTTTTTCTATTTCCAACATATTAAGATTCTGCTGCAACAAGTAATAAGTTGTTGCAACAACTTCGTATTTTGTTGCAACATATTATTAATCTGTTGCAAAAACTGAGTACTTGTTGCAACATATTTCTTCTCCCTTTTTACTTTGAATGTTGCACTAACCAATTTTTTTTTTCTATCTCCTGTGTGTAGATAAAATGGCTCCAGTTAAAAGAAAAGGAGAGAAACCAACTGAGGGAGAAATTAGTAAAAGAGCTAAGGTGCAAACACCATTAGATAAACATGTGACTGCTATTTGTCAATCAACAAATGAGGAAAGAGTTAGTGAAAGTGGGGCTTCAGAAAGAGAGGAAACCCACGAAACCTTTGTTGGGCATGAAGAAGAAAGTGATAAAAATGAACAAAGTGAAGAAACTAGAGAAGAAAGTGAAAAAGATGATGAAAAATCTGCTGAAGGAGATGAAGAAGAAGGAGATGAAAAAGAAGTAAGTGAAGAAGAAGGAGATGAAGAAGAAGGAGATGAAGGGGATGAAGGAGCTGAAGGGGATGAAGGAGGTGAAGAAGAAGCAGAAACTAAAAATGGTAATGAAGAAGAAGAAGAAGAATCAACAGATCAGATCTTGGCTGAGTTAAGAAGAAAAAGGAAACATAATGTGGATGCCAATCTTGTTGAGTCTTCTAGTATTGCCATAGATCCCAATAGACCTTCGATTGAGGAGGTCGTCAAGAGTTTCAGCATTGAAAAGGACGGCGTGACGATGCCGCTGAATGGAAATAAGGATTTGTCTGGTGATTTTGTGGTTAGATCAACCATGGGCAAGGGCTTTGACACCTTCAGGGGCATTCTCCGGCAGCAGGGGTTGGAGAATTTCTTTAGGGATAGCTGCTTTGGGCTCTATTTAGATTTTCCTGAAGATACCAGTGCCCGATTTCAAATGACAATGGTTTATGAGCTTTTGAAGCTTAAGATTATTTGTGATAGAAAGGATGAGATTTGGATAAATTACTGTGGCATGCCGGTTTGCTTTGGCATGAAGGAGTTTTCCATAGTTACCGGATTGAAATGTTATCCTTATGAGCCTCTTCCTACTGTTGTATTAACCAAGCCAGCCGGGACGCCCAAGGCAGACAAGAAAGCGAAGGGGTCCAAAGCTAAGAATAATGTCTCTTTGGTAAACTTAGTGGGAAAGAGCTACACTCAAAAGAAATTATTGCAAGACTTGGAGTCCAAAACTTTCTCAAAAAAGCACAAGGAGGCACTGTGCTTAGTTTGGTTTGTGCATAGTGTTCTTTGGGCAAGAGACGTAAACTACAACATACCGCTTGGATTGATTAAACTTGCTGAGGACTATGATGCCTTCAACAGCTATGCCTGGGGTTTTCAAAGCTTTAGCTTGACTGTTGAATATTTGATGAAGGATTTGAAGCCAACGGGGAAGACACAAAACCTATATGGCTTCCCTTGGGCTTTCATGGTAAATTTTCTTTAATGTTTTACCTTTTTTTTTATTTTTTTTAATTTCAATCACTATTTTGATGTTTGATGGCATCTTTTTTTTCTAGGTTTGGGCATTTGAAGCCATTCCTCACCTCAGGCATCAAGTCAAGGAATACTCCAAAGAAGTTACCTATCCAAGAATTCTTAGATGGCTCACTGCCAGGAACAACACAAAATTGAGTGTTGATCTTTTCAACCCCCCTAAGGAAGCTGTAAGCATTAGAACACAACAGATGACTAGGTGTTGCAACAACTTTTATAATCTGCTGCAACAACACATTCATCTGTTGCAACAAGTTATGCATCTGTTGGACAACAGATAATTAACCTGTTGCAACAAGTTACCCAACTGATGAATCTGTTATAACATGCAACTAGTTTTTTACAACAGATGAGTAACCTGCTGAAACAAGTTACCCATCTGTTGGAAAATGTCCAACAAATGATAAACCTGCTGCAACAAGTTGACAATCTGTTGGACAATTTCCAACAAGTACCACAGCTGTTGCAACATATCACTTTATTTACTAATTTGATAACTTCTGAATCTGTTACAGTAAGTTTTTACAACAAGTACAATAATATGTTGCAACAAATTACTAATCTGTTGTACAATATCCAACAGATGAGAAACCTGCTGCAACAAGTTACCCATCTGTTGGAAATTTTCCAACAGATGAGATACCTGCGGCAACAAGTTACCTATCTGTTGGACATTGCCCAACAGATGTGTAACCTTTTGCAACAACCTGTTAACTTGTTTTAAATAGGTTTTGCTTTTTATGATTTAGCACCATTATGATATATCTACTTTTTTGTTGTAGGTTGTGAACCCATGGCTTGTCCCAACAATAAGAGAGTTGGAGATGCCATGCCTTGTCACCTTTGTGCCCATAGAATCTGTGCCTGACAGACTGATTGATGGGTTCAAAGGGGAATTGGCTGGAGTGACAGCCATCACTAGGGTTGATGATGTTGTAGCTGGTGGTGGTGGTGATGTTGCTGGTAGTCATGTTGTTGTTGGTGCTGGTGGTGATGTTGCTGTTGATGCTGTTGGTGGTGCTGATGCTGTTGGTGGTGGTGTTCATCCTGTTGATGTTATTGGTGGTGGTGGTGGTGATGATGTCCCAGCAAGTATTGCTGGGGAAAAATTAAGAGATGATGATGATAATATTGGTGGATTTACCCCAGTTCCTGGATTGAGTGATTTTTCCGGATTTGGTGGTAATTTTAGTAGTGGTGGATTGAGTGGTAGAAGATTTGTTGATGTTGGTGCCGGTACTTCTAAGGTGCCCTCATGTGCTTGTGAGTGCACCACTTGCAAGGACAAAATGGATAATTTGATTAGAAAGGTGGAGGAATTGGTGCAGGCCCAAGAAGCCACAAACACTTCTATGCAGAGGTTGATATCCAAGAGGGGTATCAAACCATCAAAGAATCTTTCCTCACCTTATACTCCTGTTCATGCTCGGAGGAGGGGCAAAGCAATTGCCAAGGCACTTGCATCAGTTAGATCAAGAAGATCTGTTGCTACTCCTAGTAAGTCAATTGAGACTCCTCTTCTTGATGTTGGGCCAAAAGTGCTAAAAAAGGTGGACATTTTCAAGCCTGTACATGCCCAAAGAAAGAAAAAGGTTGAGACTGCAATCAAGTCCAAAAAGAGTGGGAGAACCATGTACTCAATGCATGAATTTGGAGCAGCAGACTTCAAGGCTCTGACAAGCATGGAAATATGGTGGGAGGATTGGGTAAGTTTCAACACTTGTATATATCTATCTAATTCAGTATGTTGTTGCAACAAGTAGATAATCTGTTGCAACAAGTTAACTAGCTGTTGCAACAGTTCGTTTATTTTGTTGAATCTGCTGCACCAAGTTAACTAGCTGTTGCAACAAGTAGATAATCTGTTGCAACAAGTTAACTAGCTGTTGCAACAAGTAGATAATTTGTTGCAACAAGTTAACTAGCTGTTGCAACAGTTCCTTTATTTTGTTGAATCTGTTGCACCAAGTTAACTAGCTCTTGCAACAAGTAGATAATCTGTTGCAACAAGTTAACTAGCTGTTGCAACAGTTCCTTTATTTTGTTGAATCTGCTGCACCAAGTTAACTAGCTTTTGCAACAAGTAGATAATCTGTTGAATCTGTTGCACCAAGTAACTAACTGTTTTACTACTTTTACTTTAGTATGTAGATGAAGTCCTGCTTCTAATGCGTATGAGGCAAATCAATTTTCCCGAGTACTATGATTCCACTGACATAATCCTGGACCTCAACTTTTACAACAACATGTCCAAGAGGTACGCAGAATTGACAAAAGAGAGTACAGTTCCAAATGTCGTGTCTCTGAAGGTTAGACTTGCTGAATTCAAGTGGGATGATGATATGGTCGATTATTGTAGGGGTGTCAGACCCTACCCGGGAGGCTGCTCGTGGGCTGGTGCAAAGAGGGTTTTAACAGTGATGAATATTAATGCCACACATTTTGTCATTCTCGAGTTCATGATTGAAGAGAGAGTGGTAAATGTGTATGACTGCAACGTTCCTGTCTATGAAGAATCTGATTTCTTTTGTTTCATGGAGCCGGTAATGGAATTGTGGCCCAAGTTATTGCAACAGAGTGGAATGTTCGCACACTTGCCTGCAAAGTTACTCAATGAATCGTGGGAATTCAATAGGCTACAGAATCTCCCCCGCAATGTCACTGGTAAGGCATGTGGTTCGTGGTCAATTGCTTTTATGGAGGCTTCGCTTACCGGCACAACTGTGACAAAACCCGAAAGTCTAATCAGCGACAACTCTGTAGGGAGGATGCAATGGAGATGGGCATTAGGTGTCATTGAAAAGGTGTTAGAGCCTTAAGATGGGTTGATAAACAGTTCATTGATTTTGCATTTTTTGGAGCCAAAATGTGGCCTGTTGAACAATTTAAGTATATATTAGGAGTTTTTTTATGACATTATGTAATTTAAGTATATATTAGGTGTTCAGTACTTTTCTAAGACATTTTGTTAAGTATATATTAGGCGTTCATTATTTAAGTTGTGTTCAATACATTATGTTCAGTGGTTTCAGTAGTTTTAAACAAGTCACAAAATCTAACAGTTGTTGAAGAAGCTGCAACGACTGACCCATTTGTTGCAATAAGTTTTTAATATGTTGCAACAGATGAGTAAGTTGTTGCAATAAGTTTGTAATTTGTTGCAACAGATGGTTCAGTTGTTGCAACATATGGGTCAGTTGTTGCGACAAATCTAACTGATGTTGAAGAAGTTGCAACAAGTTGATAATCTGTTGCAACAAGTTTGTGATCTGTTGCAACAGATGCGTCAGTTGTTGCAACAAGATGTAAATTTGTTGCAACAGATGGTTCAGTTGTTGCAACATATGGGTCAGTTGTTGCGACAAATCTAACTGATGTTGAAGAAGTTGCAACAAGTTGATAATCTGTTGCAACAAGTTTGTGATCTGTTGCAACAGATGCATCAGTTGTTGCAACAAGATGTAAATTTGTTGCAACAGATGGTTCAGTTGTTGCAACATATGGGTTAGTTGTTGCGATAAATCTAACTGTTGTTTTAGAAGTTGCAACAAGTTGATAATCTGTTGCAACAAGTTTGTGATCTGTTGCAACAGATGAGTCAGTTGTTGCAACAAATCTTTTAATTGTTGATGAAATTGCAATAACTAACCCTTCTGTTGCAACAAGTTTGTTATCTGTTGCAACAGATTGGTTAGTTGTTGCAACAAGTTACGAATATGTTGCAACAAGTGCATTATCTGTTGTAACGGATGAGTAACCTGTTTAAAAGATTCACATTTAGTAAACAATAAGTATCATTGGTTTTCGTTGTTTACACCTAAATATGGGTGAATCAAGTAGTTCTAATCAAATTACACCAACGATCGCTCGATTTGGGAAGTATACGCTTAGTTGATCATATGTCCTGACTCAGAATACCATCAAATTGGTTAGGAACATTTAATAAACAATAAATATCATTGGATTTTCGATGTTTACACCTAAATATGGGTGAATCAATTAGTTCTCATCAAATTACACCAACGATCGCTCGATTTGGGAAGTATACGCTTAGTTGATCATATGTCCTGACTCAGAATACCATCAAATTGGTTAGGAACATTTAGTAAACAATAAATATCATTGTATTTTCGTTGTTTACACCTAAATATGGGTAAATCAAGTAGTTCTCATCAAATTACACTAACGATCGCTCGATTTGGGAAGTATACGCTTAGTTGATCATATGTCCTGACTCAGGATACCATCAAATTGGTTAGGAACATTTAGTAAACAATAAATATCATTGGTTTTCGTTGTTTACACCTAAATATGGGTGAATCAAGTAATTCGCATCAAATTACACCAACGATCGCTCGATTTGGGAAGTATACGCTTAGTTGATCATATGTCCTGACTCAGAATACCATCAAATTGGTTAGGAACATTTAATAAACAATAAATATCATTGGTTTTCGTTGTTTACACCTAAATATGGGTGAATCAAGTAGTTCTCATCAAATTACACCAACGATCGCTCGATTTGGGAAGTATACGCTTAGAATTTCCCATCAAATCAATGAAATTACTGTCTAATCCATTAAGGATGTTAGTAGATAAATATATTGATCACTAAATATCATTGAATCCCTTTGTTTAACACTAAATATCATTGGTTCCCTCTGTTAATAAATAAACATATGTGACTTATATCCTAGTTGTTGCAGCAATTTCATGATCTGTTGCAGCAATTACATAATCTGCTGCAACAATTGCATAATTTGTTGCAGCAATTACATAACATAGCTGTTGAACAAGTCATATCACTTGTTGGATGAAACAACTCATTCTATTTGTTGGATGAAACAAGTTAAGGACTTTCTGCAACAACTCATTCCATTTGTTCTAAAAACTCAAAACACTATAGGAACTTACTGTAACAAGTCATGTCACTTGTTGGAAAACCAAGTTAAGTTATTTGCTGCAACAAGTACATAATCTGGTTGGCAAAATCCCAACAAGTTACACAGCTGTTGCAACAGAATTTTTACTTGGTGAAAACTGTTCAGAAATTGCAAAACCACATAACATACATTGGTGATTTGAGCAAGATCAACATATCATTTAAACCAATTTTACTAACAGAAACAACATAAAAATGTCATAAAGTCCAATTTCACAAACACAAAAAATAGTAATTATTATTACAAGACATTGCAAATTTAACAACTAGGGAACAATTCGGTTTGGGCATGTAGTTTTTTTATGGCCAGCTGTTTTGCATATGGAGCATTTGTTTTTCCTCATTGCAAGTGATTCCCCGATTCCACGCCTCCTCTTTGTCCGTCTTCTTCCCGGTTTGCTCGGATCAACATGTGGAGGAGGTATTTCTCTCTCTAAAATCTCCATAGGAACTTCCCAAGATTCTTCAGAAGGCACGGGATTCATTTCCTCACAGTATGCAATTATGTAATTCTCCACCCTGTAATATGGAGATGAGTAGTCATAAATCCGCCTTCCAAAGTCTTCACCATATTGGACTCGAAGCGCTGCCATAGCATGTGGGCAAGGTATTTTGTCCAGGTCAAAAACTCTACAAGTACAAGATCTTATTTGCAGATCGACTATTGCAACTAAACCGTGGCCGATGACGCTGAACTTGTAGTTGACAATTTGATGGGCCAATAACTTATTACCCAAGTTGACAAATTTTGATATTTTTTTTTCCATTAAGGGAACAAAGATGGTTGGTGAGTCGATGAACTCCATACGCCTCTCATGAAATTTCTCAGTAAACCTCCTGTTTATGGAATCAAATAGAGCAGTAATGGGAAATTCTCTTTCAACATTGAACATTGAGTTTACCGACTCAGCAGCGTTTGTCGTCATAAAATCATACCTGACAAAATAAACATATTAGTGTTGGAACATGTGGCTGAGGCTCAGCTGTGTCAAAAATCACAACAAGTACAATATCTGCCGCAACAAGTTACCTATTAGTTGCAGCAGATACGTTACTTGTTGGAAACAAAAATATGAAAATACCTATTTCCGGGGCAGAATGCCCTGCTCCATCTGTGGAATCCAGCACGTTCAAGATGTTCGGCGGCCCCAGGAATCAAATCTCTGATTTGATTGAAATGGTCATTGAAGACATCAATATTGTACGCTTTTGCTGCTTTATAAAATTAAGATACGACCGCCCCATTGTGAAAGGTGGTTCTCAGATTTTCCCCTAGGTACCTCATGCAAAAACCATAATGACATGTAGGGAAGACAATTGAAACCGCCTTTTTGATACTTGGATGTCTATAAAAAATTATGCACAACTCAGGGGTATCCTCTATATAGCTTCTCTTTTGTTCAAAAAAATATTTGTACGAAGCATCACACTCCTTGTCCACCACACAAAATGCCACTGGAAAAATATGATTCTCCGCATCTTGTGCAACTGCTGACAACAACACTCCTTCGTACTTGCTCCTCAAGAATGTCCCATCGATAGCTATGACTTTTTTCATTTGCGCAAAACCAAGCATCCAAGCCTTATAGGCTACAAAAAAGTACTTGAACTTCCCATTTTCATCAACCTTCAATGCCGTCTTACTTCCTGGATTTGCAGAACGAAGCATATAACGGTACGCATCAAGCACCGTATACCCGTGCTCATGTGTCCCCCTTGTCAAAGCCTTTGCAATCTCCATGCCCTTCCAGACCTTCCAATAACTTACCTTACAACCCAAATCTGTACGGATTGATTGACTCATATCTTTTGTAGATAGGCCTTTACCGTAAGGAAACTTATCTTTGAAGTATTCACCAATGACGTTCGCAGTAGCGTGTGGATTATGGCTCGTAATGTGCTCAGAACCACATGTGTGATGCTTTATGTAAGTTCTGATACAAAATATGTCAGAACTTAAAACCTTCACAGCCCTAAGCCACCACTTGCACTCCGGATGTACATATCTGAAGCAATACACAGTCGCGAATTAATCACCTTCTTGATTCTAAAATCTTTCTTCAAGCAAGCAAGTTTCAACCAAGTGGCTAGTTCTTCCTTGTTCTTGAATGACATTCCTTTATAAAAACCTGTTTCATCATCTTGAACATGGCTAGATTGTATTGATTGTGTAGTGCCCAATGTATTGCTCGCAACTTCGGGTATAGGAATCGGGTCAGCCCCACTTCCATTATCTGGGATATGCACATCCACCCCATCTAATTCATCATTTAACACATCTTGTTGGTCTTGAGATAAATTGTGGTTCTCTACCGGGCTTCCAAAAACGTATACCCTTAAAATGGGCCTAGCTACATCATTCAAATAAGCACGCAAACGAACCTGATCAGTTATCTTAAATGGCAAGACCCTCTGATTTTCAAAAAAGCTGTGCATGTAAGTGATGGCAAGATCTTTTGGTTCACAAGTTAATTCGCAATAGGTGATGATTAGGTTCACAAAATCATCGAACATAACATCTCTTTGGACAGTCATCGCTATCGTCTCTAATGTGTCACTACCCTTCCATCGCCAAATATATCGATTGTTCTTCTCGATCCATTCACTATGAAAATCAACCCCTGTTGTTATTGAGTCCCCCATTAGTGGTGTTCGAGGTACCTGAAGATATTTTTTTTAACAAAAAATTGGTCATGAGAGTACTATAACAAAATGAAACAGCTGCAGCAGTTGTTCCAACAGATTATTGACTTGTTGGAACAAGTGGACTACTTGTTGCAACAAGTAATAAAATTGTTGCAACAAGTCACTAATCTGTTGGAGTCAGCTTCAGTTTTTTGGGTTCTGTTTCAGACAAAAATTGAAGCTGACTCCAACAGATAGTTGAGTTGTTGCAACAAGTGGAACACCTGTTGCAACAACTATACAACTTGTTGCAGCAAGTCAATAATCTGTTCGAAGCAGCTTCAGTTTTTTGGGTTCTGTTTCAGACAAAAACTGAAGCTGACTCCAACAGATAGTTGAGTTGTTGCAACAAGTGGAATACCTGTTGCAACAACTATACAAATTGTTGCAGCAAGTCAATAATCTGTTCGAAGCAGCTTCAATTTTTTGGGTTCAGTTTCGGACAAAAACTGAAGCTGAATCCAACAGATAGTTGAGTTGTTGCAACAAGTGGAACACCTGTTGCAACAACTATACAACTTGTTGCAGCAAGTCAATAATCTGTTGGAAGTAGCTTCAGTTTTTTAGGTTACGTTTCAGACAAAAATTGAAGCTGACTCCAACAGATAGTTGAGTTGTTGCAACAAGTGGAACACCTGTTGCAACAACTATACAACTTGTTGCAGGAAGTCAATAATCTGTTCGAAGCGGCTTCAGTTTTTTGGGTTCTGTTTCAGACAAAAACTGAAGCTGATTCCAACAGATCGTTGAGTTGTTGCAACAAGTGTAATACCTGTTGCAACAACTCACTCAGTTGTTGCAGGTTATTTATTTAACAATTACAACAACTTCATAATCTGTTGTAGAAGTTGCAACAACCACATTATATGTTGCAACAACTACAACAGCTACTGTAAGTTGTTGGAAAATCAGTAGATTTTTACCCAGGTGAAAAATTGAAATAAAACAATGTTGTTGTACTTACCAAATGAGCGGAAAACACTTATGAAGTAATTGTCATTGCTACACCAACAAAATCCAGTCAAAATATTGTAAAATCGGGTGGTCACAGTTTTTTCTTTCTTGAGCAACAATGGCGGACGAAGAAGAAGAAGAAGAAGAAGAAGAAGAAGAAGAAGAAGAAGAAGAAAGCAAAACAATGGAATGAGTTATGAAGTAATT
Organism: Lycium barbarum; assembly: GCF_019175385.1. Taxonomy (NCBI): domain Eukaryota; kingdom Viridiplantae; phylum Streptophyta; class Magnoliopsida; order Solanales; family Solanaceae; genus Lycium; species Lycium barbarum. The sequence continues at coordinate 82,240,506 of NC_083341.1, forward strand.
CCCGGTGCTACACGAATGAAATCCAGTCAAAAAATTGCAAAATCAGGTGGTCTTGTTTTTTTCTTTCTTGAGCAAAATCCAGTCAAGAAGAAGAAGTAGAAGAAGAAGAAGAAGAAGAAACGAGCATAAGAAGAAGCAAGAAGAAGTAGCAAGAAGAAGAAGAAACGAAGCAAAAAAGAAGAGCCAAAAATGGTGGAAACGGCGCAGACAAACAGAAAATTTGGCGCGTTATTTTGGCTCTGTAGGGTTTATATGGGTTGGGTCAAAGTGTTAAAAATAAAATTTGGGGGCAAAGTGTAAAAAATAAAGCTTGGGGTTAAAGTGTTAAAAATATAACTTTAGGGTGAGTCAAAATTCTCTAATCACTAATCCAAAGTTTATCACCTTTACTCAATTAAAAAAACTAGAGTTACCCAACTCAATTTTAAAACCCATTTGTCACCTATAATTAAAAGGCCCTAGAAGCTTGGATGGACACAATTGTGCAAGTAATGACTTGTAAGAGTTCCACTTTATACATTTTTTGCACAAGGGCGGTCAAATATGGAAAAAAGTCATTGCATGTTTAAAGGACACATTTACACCGTATCTGCTTGGAGATCTTGTTTGTCCTTTTACTTTTTGCATATTTTCATGAAAAAGTAACTTTTGTGTGAGCAATTATTTGGTTGTAACGTTTGGTGTGTTCAACACTCAAAATTAAATGGTGTTGGACAATTTTTCTCTTGTTTTGAGCAGCGTTTTAAGGGGATGTGTGGTGCCTCTAGACGGAGTAAGAATAACGCCAGGGACGTGAAAATCATGGGAAGTGAATGGCCCTATCGGCTTTAACATATAGGCATATCCCTTGCCATGATTATCATTTGATTAGGGTCCTCATTGATAGTCCTCTTTAAAGTAAAACTCAATAGGAAAAAAGGAATCATGGAATAAGGGTTATGGTCTGATATAGTTTTGGAGGTTTTGCTTGTTGCTAATAGGCTGAATCTACCTTCATTTTGGCAGTAATATTGACATCAGGAAAAATGGGTTGAATGAGGAGAATGCAGTTGAGGAAATATTTGGCTGCTACGATCAAGAGAGTAGATTGCTCATACCTGTGAACACGGGGTGTTCTAGACGAAATAGATTGGGCGTGAAGCTTTGTTTACTGGGGTCCTGTCTACTCTAGAGTACATGAAAGTGCAAAATTTTGTCATCTTTAATCTTTGTCATTTCAAACAGGAAGGTTCCTACTATAATGAATTCTCTTATCTTGTTTTTTGATAGAGCTAATATATCTAAGTTGGCTATTTTATAGAATCTTTATACATTCTGTTAGATCTTTCATAATATTAATTAATAGTTCAAAAAGAACTAGGCTATTGTTAGGTTATGTATCACGAAGTGAGATGAAAAGCCTTGTCAAGTAAAACTCTACTTCGTTATGGTATCAACTAGTTATTGTGGCATTGTGAAAATTTGGTTTAAGTCAAATATAACCAAGCAAATGCAGACGAGCACAAAGTCATTACATGTACGAAAACAATGTCAATAGTTTCTTCTCAATAAACAATGTCAATACTTTGACGCACATGTTGTTGTGGTTCTATTTGTTGATTTGCATCCTATGTGAGACATTAAATTGAGGGAAAAAAGGGAAATGAGATGTAGCCCAAGGTAATTTATTTGTTCAATTTAGTTGGAGGTTACGAAGGAAAAAAGTAAGAAGGAATGCATGTGGAAATTCTTGCAACGTAGATTTGGTATAGCTAGAGGGGGTTGCATACCTTCTATAAAAAGGACCCGCTTTAAATCAACTTTTACTACCCATTTTGAGCAGCAGAATACGTTTTGACGCGGATCAATATGAGTACAGCTTGTTACTTTAGTCTTAATCTTTAATTTGTTTTGGTATTTATAATTATGATAGATTACATATACTGCCTGAAGTGCATCGTCATGATCTAGCCATCATATGGAGTATTTATCTACCCCTTTTTTTGGATGAAGCAGTGTTAACTATCTTACTTTTGTTAATGTTCACAGCTTAGAACGGAAGCACCTTAAAGACATGTGATACAGGAACGGATACGCGGAAGCAATAAAATAACAAGGAAAGTAAAGGATAGATAGATTGACACAAGAAAATGGAATTAAAAGCAACCTAAAGGTATATTAAACCTAAAGACCTCAATTAATTAACATTAACAAACACCAAACTCTTAGGAAGACCTCAAGGGAATTAGATTCCCTTGCCACCAACCTCTCAACAAATCTCAAATCAACAAGAGCTTAAATCCATAAGACTCTCAATTGTTTCTCTCTCTACAGACAACACAGACATACTAACATTTTCATCAATTCATCAAAAAACCCCTAATGAAATAAAAGACTACCTATTTATGCTAACTGAATAAAAGAAGACCATATTATTACATAAATGCCATTAATGAGGCAAGAGCCTTGTTTGGCTAGTCTTGTGGAGATGAAAATCTTGAATTTGCGAATGTGGTCTCTTGCAAACATAGCATTCCTTGCTCGTTTGACCACTTTAATGCTCTTCCATCTCCAATCCGTCCTCCCATGCTATCATCCAAACTTTGACTCCACGGGACGGTCCTCGAAATATCCTTGAGGCAACTCGGCTTGCATCATTCTCTCCTTCTTGAAAAAGATTCGTCCTTGAATCTAAACTTTGCAAAACCATAAGGGAGACAGACAACAACCAAGTCCTCAAAGGATGAGAGTTAGTATTAGGGTGGTCCAATATACCACCATGCCAAGTAAGCATGAAGTTGTGATATAGCCAAGTATCAACAGTGTTCAAGAAAAATAAGCTCTCAAGTGGAGCTCTAAGGACTTGTCTATTCCAAAGATCAAGAAATTAGAATATTCTAAAGGAACCAATGGTTTCAAGAAACCAAGTTGGCACAACACACAAATGATCCTCAATTGCAAAATGATACCATTCACACAAAGTTAAGACCTCACCAGGGTCAAAAGGGAAAGATACCCACATATCATGGTCAAGGCAACAACTACATACCCCAATAGGACCTCACCCAACATAAGGTGCACTCCCAACGATAGCATGAATGTCATCATATGCAAATAGATAATAAAGAGAGGTGTCACTTAAGACAACTTCCTCATCTATGTCACCCTCCAATGTAGCCTCATTATTAGGTATGAGAATAAGATCATCCAATAGGCTATTATGAAGTTGAACATGAAAGGAAGAATTTGCAATTTCTAGACAAGAATCACCTTCTTTTGTAACACTTTCCTTTCTCACAAACTGATCACAACTCCTTCAAGGAAGATCTCCATCGTGGGAAAGAGTGTCATCATTCCATAGTGGGTTGCAGATCACATTATAGTCTCCAAAGGAAACCAAATGTTGAACATTACCAAACATCCCACTAGGTTCATCATTCACAATAGTCATGTCAATATCAAATATCGCATTATCTATAAAGAGAGAAGAATCAATGAACAATGAAGGATCAAAGCATGCAATCTCACTCTCAAAAAGACAAAGATCATTCTTCAAAGCATTTTCAATCTCATGACTATCTACTTGACACATAACACCTTTAGAATCTTGAGTCTCAACAAATGACAAAAAATCAATGTCGGGAGACTCATCTCCATAAGTGTCAAATACGGGTGGTGTGTCATATTCAAATTCACTATCAACTTTGTTGACACCCAATTTTGTCCCGCCTTTCTTCCAAAATATTTATTTGCGTTTCTAATATTTTTGACAACTTAAGAATAGTTATTTATACTTTACTACAATTATTAGCTTTCTATTAATATCGTCGTTTTTCATTATCCTACTATAGTCATTAGCTATTATCATTTTTATTACCGTTATTACTATTACTATTACTATTATTATTATTATTATTATTATTATTATTATTATTATTATTATTATTATTATTATGATTATTATTATTATTTTCGTTATATTGCATCACTTTTAACATCTTACGCACCACATTTATTTTATATATCTAGACGATAGCATTACTTACTGTTGAACTTTAAAAAGAAAAATATTATCGCGCGGCTATTCCGATATCGTATAATTTTGTTTGAGTACTAATAAATATATTTTTCATATTAGGTAATACTTTACCACGCGTTAATATGTAATTAACTAAAGAAGTGTCTTTCATCTTGATTTAGGAACCCAAATAACTATAAGGAAGAAAGCATGTTAAGTCCAAGACAAATAGGCTTCATACTAGCCCAAGTCATATAAAATATGATCCTAATTTGGTCAATAATGGCCCAAAATGAGTAGCCCATTCGGCCAAATAAATGGCCCACCTGAACATTTCTTAAAAAATAGGTCCAATATACAGCCCACTACCCTTTAAACCGACCCGACCCGACCCGACCCGTTCATCTAAAACCAACTAGGGTTGCATTCATCACCCATCAGCTGCGCCTCCCTCTCCCTCTCCATTTTTGGCTAAACCTTCCACTTTCTTTAGCCACGGACAGAGATTGTTCATCCCATTTCCGTGCAAACTTTCACTGATTCAGAACCTTTTCCATTCCTTTGGTGAATATAGACGCATCAAAATCTTTAAGGACCAGAGAAGATCTATCCATTTTGAGCAAAGTCTGAATCAATCACGTGAAGAAACCTCAAACGTTCGGATTTGCACGAGTTTTGACTCAACTTTGAATTATTTTTTTTATTTCGAATTCCCGCTCGTTAGAGCCCTAACCCTAGAATTCTTCTCCTATAAATGCATCTTAAACCTTGAGCCGCAGAGGGGAGGAGACACGAAATTTACCTTGGCTTCATGATCTAAACTGTGGTTTTCAAAGTTTTGGAGCAGTCAATGTGTCTCATTAAAAAAAAAATTGAAACTTCGCTCGTCGTGTTTTGAGTTTGAAAGTTTGAAACTTTTTGTTAATCGAAGCGGGTTTGGGTTCGTCGTGTTTTGAGTGTGGATCCGGGGCCTGAAAGCTCTAGTTCGCTACACACGAAATAGGTCAGTCACCTTATTCTTTTTATATTTACACGAAATCTGGATGAAGTTGTGTTTCAATGTGTGCGACGCACTGTTAGTTTCATGTTAATTGCTTTCGTCTTTCGACGTTACGAAATAAAAAATACATAGTAGAACCTTAGGGAAATCTGCGTTTACATTTGAAGGTCTCTTTCTCTTCAGGTGCTTGGATGATGAAGTGTTATAACATTTAATTTCTACTTAAAGTCATGTTGACTACTTAGATATTGAATAAGTAGTTGCTTTTAGTCTGTACCTGGTGGTTCCATTACACAATTTATAGTTGTTGTTCCTAGAAATGCCATACTCTTTGTGCTTTTCATCAATGAAGCATGCCTTTCGCTTACTTGCTGGATCAGTCTACTCCCCTTTAGCTTTTTAAATTGGACAAGATAAGAGTAAATATTTCCTTATCCCCCCATTTTCTGCTAGATTTTTGTGTGGGCAAACTAATCCATGAATTAATGACATATAGGAGCAGACTTAGTAGTTTAGTTTAAACCAAAAGAATGATTGTTTGAATTGTCATTAAGAAGTCAGAGCTTCTACATGTGACTAAGTTTCCTGCATCTTTTTTTTTTTTAACTAATTAAGCATTAACATTGGTCTTAATCATTCATTAAGTGTTTTAAATAATGAAGTTACTGATTAATGGCTTATTTTTTGTATAATCATACTTCTTTAGTTCAGTAACCTCTTCTTATTCTTGTTGAGTGTTTCTTTTCTGTTTATGGCTTTATTTAGGTCCCTTTAGATCATTATTGTGCTCCAAAATTGTGTGTTTGAACTCTTGGAAGTGGACTGACATGAGTATTAAGTAGCTAGTTGTTTGTTGAACCAGACCTATTTTTTTTTAGTTCAAAATTGGGTCAAAGAATGTGTATTAAAATCCAGTTATACTACCTAAACCTCTCAAGTGAAGTTTGATTTCAAATGAGTAAGTTTCTTGTCAAAAGGATAGAAAAGTTTCAGGGAATAATGTGCGCTCACTGTTTTGTTAGTAAAAGATGATTTGAATAGGCTCTCTTTTGGTATTCTTAAAAAACGAGGTAGAACAGGGAGTTGATAATGGTTTTCACTTAAGATTCAGCTTCAAATATGTAATGTTACCTAAACTGATGCTTTTTATGTGCTTAAGGACAAAATATGTCTTCCTAGGTAATGAGTAGTAACTTCTGCAGCTAACTTATGTGTTATGAGATTGTTACTTAGCTTCAAGACAATGCTAATTCCTAGAATGATTTGTCACTCTTTTCTTAGAGTAATTGAAGTTGTCTTAGTTTAAGCACTATCCTTTTTGAAAGTTTTCTGTCCATTGCAATTGATATTCACTTATAAATTCTGTTGAGTTTTAGAATATTTTCAGCATCTTTAAAACTATCCCTTTGAATGATTTCCTTACTTGCATCTTCACTGCCTTTGGTCGTTATCTTACTGGTTGAAATACATAGACTGAGAATTAAAATGCTGAAATCTTTGCTTTTACCCTCAAATATGCTGACAAAGAATTCCATGAATGTCATGTTGAGATTTCTTCCTCTTCCAATTAGCTGTTGCTTGTATGATTAAAATAGTAGTAAAATAGCTCTAAATCCCACCTCATCTTTTTGGTCCTCGTTAGTTATTGAGTGCTGGTCACCTGTCCTCTATTATAATAATTGAACCTGAGTAGTGCATCTGATGTCTGATTTGGTTCTCTTAAGAGTCCTGTTTTTCTCTAATGAGGTCACTGTTTTAGTCATTTGGAAGATTCACGTTTTGTTCATCTTTCTCATATGGTTAAGGGACTTATCTTGCCAGTGCCTTTGTTTTGGTTTAAATTAGTTTGAGGAGTTGGAAAGATAGAAATACAAGTTATGTGGTCTTCTTTGTTTATCATCTACTGGTATATGAGTTTCCAGCTTTAACTTGTTTAGAGGTCAAAATACTTTCCATGCATAAAATTAGAACTGTGGCCTAAATCAGTGTTCCTAGCCCTCTTACTTTACTTAACTGTCTTAGACCTGTGAGGTGTCCGAATGATTTTTAAGATCTGCTGCAACTTCCTTTATACCTACTGTTAACGTATGTATTCGGAAGTTTAACATCATACGTGTTTCGCCTTATTTAACAGTTACGTACGTTTCTAATCCTTATTATATTTTCCGTTTACATGTACACTTTGGAGCAAATGGAGTCATAAATCGGGACTCTCTCAAAACGGAGTTTCAAAATGAGACTCGGCGCTATTATCATACTCGTGCATGGAGTCTACACATTCTATATTTCCTGAATCACACCAGACAAGCAAAATCCGTGCATTGGAGTCGCCTGTGGCGACTTCTCTTTTTATATGTTCACTTTGTTTCCTTTTCTTCTTGTTATTTTTGTTTATGTGATTTGGGCTGTTTTGGTCGGACATATTGCTTAACATAGGATTAATCAGGAATATTTCACTTAACCCCTTTAGAATTTCCACTCTTATTATTAATGGAGAATTTATTCTATTTTATGGAGTATTTACCTCATACATTTATGTCTTTAAAGAATTAGCCAAATATTTGCGGGTGGGTGCGTATATATATATAAAAAATGATTTGTGCAAACTGTTTTTAGTGCATCTTTGAAATTAGATTTTAACTATATTTCTTATCTTATGAAGCTTTTTTTTTTTACCAAGTCTGGACCCATTATTTTTAACGAAAGGGATTTTAAAGCTATTTTGCGAATTAATATTAGCTAGTTGGTCACTTAGTATTATTTTCATTAGTTAAACAAATTGATACTTTAACAGTGAGGTATTTTAGATTTTAAAGATCTTGACTGGCGCTAAAATCATTTTCTGCATATACTACCTTAATTAACTTAACTACTATTATCCTTATAAATCTCCCTTCGTAACATTATTAATATCAGCATATAGTTGCTAGTTATTTTCTTAAATACCTAAAAGGCTATATCTACATTTCCTTAGCTTTAATTTCATTAACTTAAGTTTGGCCGGTTAACCGTATTTAAGCGGATCTTAAAGGATGTTTTACCCCTTCCCTTTAGGATAACTAAGAACCCTTACCTAGAATCATTAAGTTAAATAGACTATTAATCGGAGTTAATTTTTAGCACTTACTTAGTTAAATAGGTGTCCTAATTCACCGTTAAAATAATTAGGTGGTGACTCCTTAAATTAAATAATTAGGAATCACCAATATGTTGTACTCCGCTTTGACCCGATTAAAATGGGGTATAACAGCTTAACCATAGCAAACTTAGGTTAATTAAGTTATTGTGCTTTAGTTGTTCCTCTTATGTAGGTTGTTTTTTAAATTTTATGTGATATTTTTGTTATTTGCTTTAACTATTTCTTTTATGTGAATTCTTGTAATTATGTGTTACCGCTTTCTTTAACTGTCATTCCGTTCATATTTTCTCCACTTCTGGAAACTCACACTCTCACACGTACACGCGAGGTGTCTTTTGCGCACCCGCAAATTTCTTTCAAAATCCCAAAATTTAGGAGAGTTGGCATATGCGCGGGGTGTCCGAATTCCCGGTGACCGCGTAGCCTTCTCACTCGAGTAGTCTGCTCGGAAGCCTTGTGTCTAGTAAGCCAAATCTTAGAAAACTTAAGATAGAGCCATGCCACCAATTCTATTTAAGTCATGCATGCATAAACCTTAGGTGGGTCGGTCCTTGGTATCGACTCCATAATTAGGAAACCTACCAAATTGTCGACGGGTTTCATAACCCAACAACCAACAAGCATATTATGTGTAACGTGATAATGATAGAAGGATCCAAGCCTAACCTTGACGTGCCGAGTTTGGAAATCATTTCTTTTTCTTTTTTGTAGGATGGATTTCGTCCCTCAGATCCCCAAGGTTAAGATGGTCAGTGGTGTCCCAAGCAAGCTGAGGATATGGTGGGAAGATTTGGACCTGGGTAGTAGACTGGCTGTCACGAGGAGGTTGAGGTTCCTCACTTCACTGTTCCAAATTACTCCCGACAAACAAGTGATTAGAGCGTTACTTCAATTCTGGGATCCAGATCGAGTTGTCTTCAAATTTAAGGATTTTGAACTCACATCCACATTGGAAGAAATAAGTTATTTTACAAATTTGGAATACCAAGGGAGAGGTCAGATTATCCCACACAGTCAATCAGGGAAGAAATTTCTCCGCTACTTAGGGTTGAAGAACACTAAAGAACTCCGATGCTTCGAGAATAATTGGGTCTCTTTGGATTATTTGTATGAGAGGTACGGTCGTCAAGATGGTTACAAGCTATTCAAAAAGGAATTCTCATGCACTCCCGCCCATTGGCAAGTTAGACGTCCCATTGTATTTGTTGTTGCCTTACTTGGGACTTTGGTATTCCCACGTGAATACGGGAAGATCAGTACTTGCATATGTTCGGTTGCTCGAGCACTTTTTGAAGGAGTTGACGGTGCGCAACTTACCTTAGTCCCCATGATTTTGGCAGAAATACTTCGGGCTCTAGGAAAATGTAAGAGAGGTGAAACAAATTTCTTTGAAGGTTGGAATCTTCTCCTCCAGATGTGGGCAATGGAGCATTTTTACCAACGTCCAAATATGGCAGACATATGCTTCAGTGAATCAAACAAAATTGGTAGTTTTTATGAAAGAACGAAACTGTTTGTATCTCCAGTTGGCACTAATGATTGGTATGAGTTCTTGGCGTCCCGAACTGGTGATCAAATCCAATGGAAGTACCCCTTGCTATCACGTACCACGGCCTACATAAGAGGTAGGAGGCTTTACTATATTGAGCTTATTGGGTTGAAAGGACTTCAGGCATACGCTCTGGTACGCGTACTTCGACAGTTCGGTATAGATCAAGTAATCCATCTCCAAGCTAATATGAGTGGTTCTGAAATCCTTTTTGGGCCAGACTTCAAAGTTCCTAGAGCTGGCCAAATTCTCGATGAATGGGATAATATTGATCCGATAAGTATTGGGGCTGGACCGGCAGGAGGTATCCTAGAATATCATGCATGGCTGCAAGAAGACTGGTAACGTAGATCCTAGCCCAGCAGGTGAATCGGGCTTCGAGGATATTGGGAAGACAATTTGGATAAGATAGTCTCGCTTAGGGACCATGGTTTTCACTCCCGAGATGTGGGCTCAAATGGCTAATATAATGCAGTATTTGGGGAATGCGGGAGCAGGGCCTAGCAATGACGGAGCATCATCTTCAGTTCAGCCGCCAGCATGATCATGTGCGAAAGATCTAGGCCAAGTCTTAGGATTGTCTTTACATTATGTCACCTTTTATGTATTTTGGTTTATTGTATCATCAATGTACTCACTTTTGTTATTTCAATGAAACTTGGCCTTTTATTTCCAAACTCGAGTGTCTCAATTTAACGGTTTGGATCACTCTATCATAATCTCGAATATTTGGCGTTAGGCCTACCTCTGGCACAAAGGAGGTCCCGTGCATAATAGGTCGTGCTATGATTGCTACATTTCTCTTTTACTATGTGATTTGTTTGCTATGTAATATACGTATCTTTCAACATTATTTGTCAAATGTTGACATTATTTTATTTAAAGTAGCAATCATTCACACTATACTAACGTAGTTTTCTTCAATTTTGAAGGTTTTCTTTTATTTTGATTATTGCCCCCAAAGGTTGATTCGTGTTGACTGCGAACTGGCGGATCACCCATACTTCACAAGATTAAAAGCACGTGCAACCAACAACATGAATGATTCAGGTGCATCTGAACAGACTGTCTTGGGACTTATCACCGTTCCGAGAGACGAACCTGAGGCTTCGGAGGGAAGGAATGCTGATGAACTCATCGCCCAATTGATGCAACAAATGGCCAACATGCAAAGTGAAATTGAGCGACTGCGAAATCTCACCAACCTGTCCATTACCCTCAACACTCCTCATCATGAACAGAAAACAAGTGCGACAATCCCACCATCTTTTTAGCCTGTTGACTCGCCCGCCCTTCAACCCTTTCCCTCAAACCCTCCACTTCACACAATCAATCCAAGCGCTATTAATTCGCCCCCCATCCCACAACAAACTAACCTACAACAAACCATCTCACAACAATCTAATCCACAACAAGCCATCCTACAACCAACTAACTCACAACAAGCCATCCCGCAACAAAATAACCCGCAACAAGCTAACCCACAACAAGTCAACTTTCAACAAGCCAATCCATTACCCTTTACCACTCCGTATGTTCCTCAGCATTCAGTTATCCGAACTATCCCACTCAGCCAGACCACCCCACTTACCCAAAGCTACCAAGCAACCCAACACATACCGTTGGCACACGCTGCTAACCATAACACGCAGTATGTGCCACCGGTATATGTAACGGAAGCTCAACCTTTCACTACCCAATTTCAGGTCGTGCAGCATCCAGAGGCTGATCCTTATGAGGAGATGGAAAGGGAAGCTAGGGCGAAATCAGACGAGAATGTTGCAAATGAGATTCGTAGTCTGAAGGAAGCATTTAGAAGCATCCAAACCCACAAGGGATGTGAAGGACTTGAATACGAGGATCTGTGTATTCATCCCGATGTTGAGTTGCCTGCTGGATATAAGGTGCCAAAATTTGATATGTTTGATGGGAAAGGAAATCCTCGGGCTTATTTGAGATCGTACTGTGATAAGCTTGTTGGAGTGGGGAAAGATCAAGCCATTAGGATGAAGCTGTTTATAAGGAGCTTGAAAGGAGAAACACTTGATTAGTACACATGCCAAGATCAACAGAAATGGCGTAGTTGGGGAGAGATGGCGCAAGAATTCATGGATAGGTTCAGGTTTAACACTGAGACTGTCCCAGACAGATTCGATTTGATGAAGTTGGAAAGGAAGTCAACAAAAACTTTCAGAGAATATGCTATGCGTTGGAGAGTATAAGCCGTGAAAGTCCAGCCCCCAATGGCGGAAAGTGAGATGACGACGCTTTTTGTACAATCCCTAAAAGATGCAACATACTATGAAAGGCTAATAAGTGTCATCAGGCAAAAGTTTTCTAAAGTTATTAGGATGGGAGACTTCATAGAAGAAGGTATCAAGACGGGAAGAATCACAAATTTGGCAGCCTTGCCAGCAACAAATAAGGCCATTCAATCAGATTCAATCGGGGGAGCAGCTAAGAAGAAGAAGGACGGAGTGTCCGCGGTCATGACCATCCAGGAACGTTGACCAAACCAGATGTTAACCTACCAATACCCTTCATCCCAGCCTTCATATTACAGCCAATACGCCCAAGACATTCAGTCTTATTATCAACCTCCACCCACTCCCTATCCTGTTTACCACACCTAGCCAACATATTACCCACCTCGAGCACCTGCCTATCAAAGCCCATCACAATACCAGCCAACCTACCCGCCTCAACCCCAATACCATCCACAAAATCGTCCGCAAAATGCACCCAGACCTTGCCCAAACTTTGAAAGAAAACCAGCCAAAACTTATACACCATTAGCCGAACCTTTAGCACAATTATACGAAAGGTTGAGAACCGCAGGGATACTCCAGCCGATTCAAGGAAGAGTTCCTAACCCCCTTCCAGGATGGTATGATGGGACTAAGCATTGTGCATATCATTCAGGAGTTGCCGGACATGATACTGAAAATTGCCTTACTCTCAAAGATAAAACCGAGGCATTAATCAAAGAAGGAGTCATCCAGCTCAAATAAGCTCCCCCAAATATAAACAACAATCCTCTACCCAATAATGGTGATGCAAATGTGAACAGGATTACCATTGATGAAGATTGTAACTTGGAAGGGACTATTGTATCGGTCAAAAAAGAGGAAAGGGTTGAATCGTCAGCCTTTATTGCTCCCGTAATAATAGTCCAAATGAGGGCACCAATTGAAGTGGAAGTGCTTACTCCAAGACCTAGGATCACAACCTTAGTTGCCCAGGCACCTTCTTTCAACACCAAAGCAGTTCCTTGGAATTATTCGTCTGATGAAAGGAACAAAGAAAAGGAAAAATTAGTTGTAGAAACTGTTGCTGCTGGAATAATAAGATCTGGGCGGTGTTATGCCCCCGAAGAGGTAGCACGAGGAGCACCGAATAAAAAAAACAGCCAAAAGAAGACTGTGACTGAGGCTGAAGTAGAAGAATTCTGGAGGAAAATGCCAACTAAGGAATATTCCATTGTAGAACAACTAAAGAAAAGACCAGCCCAAATTTCTTTATTGTCATTGTTGATGAATTCTGAAACTCACAGGAGCGCTTTAGTGAAGGTACTAAATGAAGCTTATGTTCCAGCCGAGACCTCTAGCGAGAAATTTCAGCCATGGTTGGAGAAGTCCTAGAAGCCCACAAAGTCTCTTTTCATGACGATGAGTTGCCACCTGAAGCCCTGGGGCACAACAAGGCATTGAACATTATAGTCAAATGCAGGGATAAATTCATTTCTAAAGTATTGATTGATGGGGGTTCAGCTGTTAACATATGTCCTGTCATTACTCTTCGAGCTTTAGGAATTGATATCGGGAAACTTCGTGACAGTCACGTGAGGGTTAAAGGTTTAGATGGAGCTCAAAGAAGTGTCGTAGGGAAAATTGACTTAGCATTGGAAATTGGACCCGTGGAGTTCACAGTGGAATTTCAAGTGATGGATATATCCGCCAGTTACAACTTGCTAATAGGAAGGCCATGGATCCATATGGCTGGTGCAGTCCCTTCTACCCCGCATCAAAATTTGAAATTTGTCTGGAATCATCAAGAAATTGTGATCCATGGAGAAGGCAACAATTCGATCTATCCCGAAAACTCAATTCCTGTTATTGAAAGTGTAGAAAGGCTAGATGGATCTGTTTTCCATATTAAGGAAACCATGTGTACTACTCAAGCTGAAAGGGTAAAATTGCCACGTGTGCTTATGATGGTGCCTTGGGAAATGTTGAAGAATGGTTTTAAGCCTGGTCGAGGTCTCGAAGTAAACTTGGATGGAATAGTAGAACTAATTCAATTACCCGGTCAGAAGGATACTTTTGGTCTTGGATACGAACCCACTCTTGAAGAAATCTCATTGGCTAGTCTAAAAAAAAGGTGATATTCCCTTGCCAAAGCCTGTCCCTCTCCTGAATCAGTCATTTTTCAAGGCATCCGTCACCCAAGTATCAGAGGAAGCTGCTGAAGACAACCTCGTGGAAGGTCTCAAGAATCTATTCATTGCCGAGGAAGAAGTTGAATGCAATATGATTCTGGATGATTGCCCTGAAACTCCAACTATCTGGGATGCTGAGCCTGGAGATGCTTTAAACAATTGGACTTGTACCCCGCCCCCGGTTCTCAGGGAGTCTTGGTAGATGATTTGTATTAGTATTTAATGAAATAATGCGATTCAAAATTGAGGCCTGAATCGCGTTTATGCTTTTGTTGTGTTTTGCCTCCACCTTTTGAAAGCTTAAATGCCAAATCCAAACTATGTTTTTCTATTTCTTATTCCGTCTTTATTTAATTAATTTCTCTTTTATTTTTTCAGTAATCAAACTAGTAAATCTGCTGATACTGTGAATGTGACACGTAATGAAACAAGCGAGCCCATCGTAAATGCCGAACAAGACTCTGAAGAATATGAAGAGGACATGCAACCTGAAGAGTTAACTAAAGATTTTGAACATTTTGAGGATACGCAAAAACCAAATTTGGATGAAACAGAGGCCTTAAACTTGGGAGATTCAGAAACAATGAGGGAAACAAGAATTAGCGTCCATTTAACTCCGCCACAAAGGGAAGAATTTATCAACCTTTTGAGACAATATATAGACATGTTCGCTTGGTCTTATGATGATATGCCGGGTCTAAGCACAAACATTGTTTCTCATAAGTTGCCTATTGATCCATATTGTCCTCCGGTGAAACAAAAGAAAAGAAATATTAAACCAGATTTGAGTTTAAAAGTCAAGGAAGAAGTCTCCAAGAAATTTAATGCAAAGGTCATTCGAGCTATAAGGTATCCCACTTGGCTAGCCAATATCATGCCTGTACCAAAGAAGGATGGCAAAGTCAGGGTATGCGTGGATTATCGGGATCTCAACAAAGCTAGCCCGAAAGATGATTTCCCCCTCCCAAATATTCACATACTTATTGCTAACTGTGAGAAGCATGAGTTGCAGTCATTCATTGATTGCTTCGCAGGATATCACCAAATTCTGATGGATGAAGAAGATGCTGAGAAAACGGCATTCATCATACCTTAGGGAGTATACTATTATCGAGTGATGCCTTTTGGACTCAAGAATGCAGGTGCCACCTATATGAGAGCCATGACTACCATTTTTATGACATGATCCATAAGGAGATTGAAGTCTATGTGGACGATTTCATCATCAAGTCACGAAAGAGTTCAGATCACTTGACGGATTTGAAGAAGTTCTTTGACAGGTTGAGGCGATACAATTTGAAATTAAATCCCGCAAAGTGTGCATTTGGTGTTCCTGCTGGGAAGCTGTTAGGTTTTATTGTGAGCAGGAGGGGTATAGAATTGGATCCTTCAAAGATAAAGGCTATTCAAGACTTGCCTGCCCCAAAGAGTCGAAAGGACATGATGAGTTTCCTCGGTCGTCTCAACTACATTAGTCGGTTCATAGCACAATCGATAGTAATATGTGAGCCAATAATCAAGTTATTGAAGAAGGATGCTGCTACCAAATGGACGGAAGATTGCCAACGAGCTTTTGATAGAATAAAAGAGTATTTGTCTAATCCGCCGGTTTTGGTGCCTCCAGAAGCCGGAAGACCTTTGTTATTATATTTGTCTGTGTTAGCGAATGCATTTGGATGCGTGTTGGGACAACATGATGAAATGGGAAAGAAGGAGCAAGCGATATACTATTTGAGCAAGAAGTTCACGCCTTATGAGGCCCGATATACTTTGTTGGAATGCACCTGCTGTGCTTTGACTTGGGTTGCACAAAAGTTGAGACATTACCTGTCTGCATATACTACTTATCTCATCTTAAGGATGGATCCACACAAGTATATCTTTCAGAAGCCTATGCCTACTGGGAAGTTAGCCAAATGGCAAATTTTGCTAAGCGAGTTTGATATTGTATATGTTACCCAAAAGGCTATCAAAGGGAAGGCAATAGCCGATCATCTTGCTGAAAATCCCGTAGATGAAGAATACATGCCCCTTAAGACTTATTTCCCGGATGAAGAGGTGTTATTTGTCGGAGAAGATATCTCAGAGGAATATCCAGGGTGGAGAATGTTCTTTGATGGGGCTGCAAACTCCAAAGGAGTTGGCGTTGGAGCAGTCTTAGTTTCGGAGTCAGGCCAGCATTATCCAATTTCAAGTTTCCGTGCACCAACAATATGGCAGAGTATGAGGCGTGTATTCTTGGACGCAGAATGGCCGTTGATATGAACATACAAGAATTATTGGTTATAGGTGATTCTGACTTATTGGTTCATCAAGTACAAGGCGAATGGACTACTAAGAACGTGAAGATACTTCCGTACCTGCATTGCGTGAAGGATTTTTGTAAGAGATTTATCCAGGTGGAATTCAAACATGTCCCAAGGGCTCATCATGAGTTCGCTGATGCTTTGGCAACCTTGTCCTCTATGATTCAGCACCCGGACAAGAATTACGTAGATCCTATCAAGGTGAATGTGCAAGATCAGCATGCTTATTGTTTCCATGTAGATGAAGAACCTGATGGAGAGCCTTGGTACTATGACATTATGAAGTATCTCAAGGCAGGAGACTATCCAGAAGGCATAACCGGTGTTCAGAAGAGAACACTTCGAAGATTAGCAAATCACTTTTTCTTAAATGGAGAAATCCTTTATAAGAGGACTCCGGATTTAGGATTGTTAAGGTGTGTTGATGCCAAAGAAGTGGTCAAGTTGATTGAAGACGTGCATGGCGTTACGTGTGGGCCTCATATGAATGGTTTTACTCTAGCTAAGAAAATTCTACGAGCTGGCTATTTCTGGATGACTATGGAAATAGACTGCATTCGTTTTGTGCAAAAGTGTCACCAATGTCAGATTCATGGCGATTTGATTCGAGTCCCACCAAATGAGTTAAATGTGACGAGTTATCCTTGGCCATTCGCAGCTTGGGGCATGGATGTCATTGGTCTTATCGATCCTGCCGCGTCAAATGGACATAGGTTCATTTTGGTAGCCATCGACTACTTCACAAAATGGGTAAAAGCATCTTCGTACAAGTCAGTGACGAAGAAGGTAGTGGTTGACTTTGTTCGCAATAGAATCATTTGTCGATTCGGAATCCCTGAGTCAATTATAACAGATAATAGAGCTAATCTTAATAGTGGTCTGATGCGAGAGATTTGCGAAACATTTAAGATTATTCACCGCAATTCCATCCCATACAGACCTCAGATGAATGGAGCAGTTGAAGCAGCCAACAAAAACATCAAGAGAATATTGCGGAAGATGATTGATAATTACAGACATTGGCACGAAAAATTTCCATTGGCCCTTCTCGGTTATCGCACCACTCTTAGGATTTCAACTGGGGCAACGCCTTATCTTTTAGTCTATGGGACAGAGGCTGTGTTACCTGCAGAGGTAGAGATACCATCTTTGAGAATTATCCAAGAAGCTGAGTTGAGTGATGCCAAGTGGATACAAAATCGATATGAACAATTGATGCTCATTGATGAAAAAAGGATGAATGCAGTTTGTCATGGACAACTTTATCAAAACAGAATGGCCAAAGCTTTCAATAAGAAGGTAAGACCGAGACAATTCAAACAAGGGAAATTGGTGCTGAAGCGCATATTCCCACACCAAAATGAAGCTAAGGGAAAATTTGCACCTAACTGGAAAGGGCCTTACATGGTTCATCGAGTACTAACTGGAGGAGCGCTAATTCTAGCAGAAATGGATGGCGAAGTGTGGCCGAAAGATATCAATGCAGATGCCGTCAAGAGATACTACATTTAGGAGCTTTTCGTTTATTTTATATGTAATATCCTGTAATGTCTTTCTATGTAATGAAAACTACGTTCCCTCGGTGGGATACGTAAGAAACCTATATCGGGTTTGGTCTTTTAAGATAGAAATTTCTAAAAATTTCCATTTGTATGTTATGAACTACGCCTCACCTGATTCCCATGGTGGGATACGTAGGCGGCCTACACAGGCTTCGGTCACATTATTAGAAAACCCCAAATTTTATTTTTCCTTGTATGTTTCGAACTACGCTTGACCTGATTCCCTTGGTGGGATACGTAGGCAGCCTATATAAGGCTCGGTCTCGCCATGTTAAAAGTTCAATATCCTTCTATGCCAAAAACTGGGACAATTTTTAAGGGCATCATTGCAAAACGACATCGAGAGACATGTGGTCAACAGAGTCATCAGACAAAGGAAGGACTTTGGAGAAAGGACGTTCGCTTTGTTTCATGACGTGTCACGGTTCAAAGTTCCGCAGAAATTATTTATTACTATATACATATTTACCATAAACTTATGCATATTTCCTTTTGAATTAATATGATTTTTAATCAAATAGTTTTATTAGTTGGCCAAGACTTAGAAATAGGCGAAGGTTACAAGTCCAGACAAAGCTGGAAGCACGAAGCATCAAGAACTGGATCTTCAAAGTCAACGCGAATCAACCTCCCCCCGAAACTTACAAATTTTCTTTGAGTGCAGGTTTTCAAATTGCAGAAGCTGAAAATATGTAATGTTTGCAGCCTTGCAAAGACTATGTGTCGAACGGTTTGAGTTTTTTTATAACATTTAGGAGAAAATATGCCTCTGAAGTGTCAATAATTCTCGAAATTTACGATAAATTAATGCTTAAGTCTTACAAAAGATTTTCAAATGTATCGATGCACAAATATTTTCTACTGCTTTCAAATGCTCTGCATAAATGCACTGCACATGCACTATTGCTTTCAAATGCTCTGCATAAATGCTTTCAAACGCATTGCACATGAATCGCACTATTGTTTTCAAATGCACTGCACACGCATAGAACTACCGCTTCAAATGCTCTGTATAAATGCTTTCAAATGCAATGCACATGCATTGTACCACTGCTTTCAAATGTTCTGCATAAATTCTTTCAAATGCATTGCATATATATTGCAATACTGCTTTCAAATACACTGCACATGCATTGCATAACTGCTTTCAAAAATGCTTTGCATGCCTGGTTTAAGAAACACTGCACACGCACTGCACAAATGCTTTCCACCGCTTCGCGTAAATGCTTTCAAATGCACATGCCCCACACAAATGCTTTAAAATTCACTGCATAAATGTTTTACACCATGAATCATGTTGGTTTGAAAAATCTCATTTTCATCAATCATTGGGTTTAAAGAAAAACCTCATTATGGCGGCTTATAAAGCCTCATTTTCATAAATCATTCGGTTTAAATAGCCTCATCTTCATATCTGGTTTAAAGCCTCATTTTCATCAATCATCGCCAAAGGCATCATTCTCGTGAATCATCGACAACCTCATTTGCATTAGCCTTAGCTAAGGCTATTTTACATCGCTTTACTTCCGATATTTATTTACTAATTATTTTATCTAGTTTAAGTTTCGCAGGAGCTTTAGCGCAACGTGGAACTATTTCTTCGGCAGTGAACTGGGGCAATTTGTTGGGAAGGGTAATCAAACTTCCCGACAAATTTCAAAGGTCTACCTCGAAAGCTCGTCGCCACCCCCACATATTCCGCTTACATCCATAACCGATCATCGAGTTCACACATTCCAAAATTCTCAAGTTCGATATATTTCCTCAATCATAATACCCAATGTCATCATAATTCAAAACTGGGGAAATATTTTTAAAAGATTTGCATCAGTCATGATTGCTCATTCGCAAGTGTCGTAGCTTCCCAGAACTACACACGACCTGATTCTCGTGCAACCCGAGATATGTAGGCAGCTCGGAGACCGGAGTTCGGCCGCGATTCTCTCAAATTTCCTTTACCCTTATAGTCTCCCAAATTCTTTTAGTCGGGACAAAATGGGCTACTAAGTCAACGTCTTTGCCCGAAAATTCTTTCATCATTACCGGCCAAAGAGGGACAAATTGTTGACACCCAATTTTGTCCCGCCTTTCTTCCAAAGTATTTATTTACGTTTCTAATATTTTTGACAACTTAAGAATAGTTATTTATACTTTACTACAATTATTAGCTTTCTAATAATATCGTCGTTTTTCATTATCCTACTATAGTATTAGCTATTATCATTTTTATTACCGTTATTACTATTACTACTATTATTATTATTATTATTATTATTATTATTATGATTATTATTATGATTATTATTATTTTCGTTATATTGCATCACTTTTAACATCTTACGCATTGCATTTATTTTATATATCTAGACGATAGCATTACTTACTGTTGAACTTTAAAAGAAAAATATTATCGCGCGGCTATTCCGATATCGTATAATTTTGTTTGAGTACTAATAAATATATTTTTCATATTAGGTAATACTTTACCACGCGTTAATATGTAATTAACTAAAGAAGTATCTTTCATCTTGATTTAGGAACCCAAATAACTATAAGGAAGAAAGCATGTTAAGTCCAAGACAAATAGGCTTCATACTAGCCCAATTCATATAAAATATGATCCTAATTTGGTCAATAATGGCCCAAAATAAGTAGCCCATTCGGCCAAATAAATGGCCTATCTGAACATCTCTTAAAACATAGGTCCAATATACAGCCCACTACCCTTTAAACCGACCCGACCCGACCCGTTCATCTAAAACCAACTAGGGTTGCATTCATCACCCATCAGCTGCGCCTCCCTTTCCCTCTCCATTTTTGGCTAAACCTTCCCCTTTCTTTAGCCACCGACAGAGATTGTTCATCCCATTTCCGTGCAAACTTTCACTGGTTCAGAACCTTTTCCATTCCTTTGGTGAATATAGATGCATCAAAATCTTCTAGGACCAAAGAAGATCTATCCATTTTGAGAAAAGTCTGAATCAATCACGTGAAGAAACCTCAAACGTTCGGATTTGCACGAGTTTTGACTCAACTTTGAATTGTTTTTTTTATTTTGAATTCCTGCTCGTTAGAGCCCTAACCCTAGCATTCTTCTCCTATAAATGCATCTTAAACCTTGAGCCGCAGAGGGGTGCTTTTTAACTATAAGTTTTACTTGTTTTTAAGTAAGTCTATGTCATTTTACGTAGTTTTTGTCATGTTTCAGGTAATACGAGGTCCCTAGAGCCTAAGTGTGGAAAACAAGCAAAAAAGTTGCAAAACTGGAAATAACTGGAAGTTCTGGAAAATACCGTGGAAAAATACTCTACGCGATCGCGCAGAGTACCCACGCGATCGCGCCCACGCGGGAATTGCACTCCACGCGTTCGCGCTGTAATGTAACGCGACCGCGCCCACGCGCGTTGTTAATGACACGCGATCGCGCAGGCTCGACACGCGATCGCGATTAAGGGAGCAGGGGAGCTGACGTCATCCACGCGATCGCGCAGACACATGGCGCGATCGCGTTGAAGGATTTTCGGAAATTTCGACCAGAACTCGAATTTTGACGATTTCTTCCATTCCAGTTCATATAAATAGAAAATTAGGGCAAAAACATTATTATCTTTGGCAGCTCCCACAAGTTGGAGGCTAGGGTTCCTACAAAAATGTTCTCTCTTCTTTTTAATCCTTGTTGATGGAAATCTCTTGGTGACAATTAAGATTGATACTCTTGTTGTGCTTATTTATTCATTTGCATTGTTCTTAATCAAGTAAGTTTTTGCTATTTTAATTATTCTTGTTCATGAATGTTTTCAAGGGATTAGCTAACCTTTGAACTCGCCCATTTACTTTGTTTGAAACTCGGAAGAGGAAACACGGAGTTGGGATAGGATAATTAACATGAATTTGGGGTGTTAACCCTCATCTAATGGAAGTTGACCTAGGAATAGGCAATACCACTTGTAGCCATATTCGGGTGTTCTTAATGCTCCTAATTGCTTGAGGGATCTTCAATTGGGTAGTCTAGTTAATCTTCGGAAGAAGTTAATTTAGAGTCATTATCCGAGGCTAAATAACATAAACTTGCTATTATTTACAATTCGTGAAATAGATTGGATCGTTACTTGAGAAGTAGTTTCCCTCCTTCCATTCTTGTTGCCATTGATCAATTTACTTGCTTTCTAGAGTAGAATTTATATTTCCGTATTTTATCAAAACCTTATAAAAAACCACCATTGATGCGTTCGGGCATAGCTATTGTTAGTGATAATTCCTAATCTGCTTAAATCACCTACATATTGTTCTCTGTGGGATTCGACCCCGACTCATAGTTGGGTAAATTATATTTGCATACGACCGTGCCCATTCTAATTAATAGGGTGGATTTGGACGTTATCAAAAATGGCGCCGTTGCCGGGGAACAATTGGTGTATTTTGGCTAATCTAGGAAATAAGCTAACTTGCTTTGATCCGAACCCGTAAATATTTGTGTTGTTGTTTTCTGTGTTTTATTTTATATAAAAAAAAAATAAAAAAAAATGGCATCTTTCCATGAAAACTTGTTTAGTAATGACTTTTATTGTGAGCATGGCCAAATTGGTGAGTTCAAATTCATGATGGAGTGTCTACTAGGTGAGGGTAATGAAAACCAAAAAACTTTTGAAGAGTACTTGGAAACTAGTCTCCAACTTGGTTTGATGAAAGAAGAAGAAAATCCTCCACGGGCAAATCATTATGAACTACCCAATGCTCAAGATAAAAGGGTAAATCATGAAGATGAGTTTATTGGGAATGCCAAAGAAAAAAATGAATGGGAGTCAACCATTGTTCTGAACAATATGGTTGGTGTTGACCCCAATCTGGGGGAAAAAGAGGATGTCATAGTTCAAAAAGTTCAAGAGCCTTATATTCTGCAATTTGAAAATTCAACAAGAAAAAATGACATTCCTCACTTGAAAGCCAAGAAGTGTAGAATGAACAATATTTTACATGGCGTGATCAGATATTTACCACCCCCCACTGCTCGTGGTCACAAACTTGATTCCAAGTTAGGTGCCCAATTCATAAGCTCCAAATGGCGAGAAAAGCGGTAAAGTTGGTATCCGTCGTGCCGCGACGTTAACTTAAGCGCTTGGTGGGAGGCAACCCATCGTTTTTAAATTTTTTAATCATTTTTGAAATTTGCTTTTTTTTAGAATTGTTTAGTTTATGATTTGTGACTAATCTGCAAAATTTCACAATTTTTGGAGTTGTTTTGAATAGGTTGAGTTTTCAGAACAGCCAAAAATCAGTAGCTGCTGGTTTTTCTGCTTATGTTCTGAATCTGGAAAAACAGGGCCGAATTTTACCCTTCGCGATCGCGCCTCGACACCACGCGATCGCGTTACAAAAAAAAAAAAAAAAAAGAGAGAGTAAATTACTCTGCGCGATCGTGCCACATCATCACGCGATCGCGCAGAGGCGCGTTTTTAAGGAACTAAACAAACCTGGGGGTTAAAATCCCCCATTTTCCTCCCATTGTCTTTCCATTCCCCTAATTCTCTCTCAAACCAACTTCAAATTTTAAGAAAAATTCTTCAACTTGCAACCACAAGGTATGTGATTCCTTCATTGTCTTGTTCTAGGGTTGTTTTTATCATCATTCCATGTTAGAAATTGTGAAAGAATTTTTTTTTCTTTTCTTTCTTTCTTCTTTTACTTGTTTAAGCATGAATATATGATAAAATTGTTGAATTTCTTGTTATATAAATGGTTGTTTGTTGTTGAGTGATGTGAGTTGAGAGATGGGTGCTGATATATGAAAAAAAACAAATGGGGCAAAATACGTGCTTAAAATCATTGAATTGAAGCCCCAAAAATGATGCCCATAACCTGTTTGTGAAAATGTTTCTGAGAATCTGAAATGACTCAGCGCGATCGCGCTGATCATAGACGCGATCGCGCTGAATAAATGGCTCAAATTTGCGCGATCGCGCCAGTTCCTTACGCGATCGCGCTAAAGGAATATCTCGAATTGGCGCAATCGCGCCTGGTTGCCACGCGATCGCGCTGAAGGAAAAATGGCAGTGCCCAAACAGAATGTTCGCGCAGAGCTGCTCAAAACTTGGGGGACCAATTTCCTTAACCCAACTCCTCATTATACATCATTGTAGGTGTTCATATGCATTGTGTTTGTTTTGTAGGTACTTAAACTTAAAAAATGGCTTCATCATCCAGTGCTGCCCAAGTACCCTTGATTGAATATTATGACACCACCACCTTCCAGTCAGCAAAATGTTCGAAGCTGTATGATAGGCTGCTGGGAAAGAGCTTCATTGAAAAGAGGGGCTTTGTAACAGAAAATTTGGAAGAAAAGATGCCCGAGTTCTATGGAAGGTTGGTAACAAGCGGCTGGATACGCTTTGCAGATGAACCAATCAGGGCAAACCATACCCTTGTGCGGGAATTCTACGCAAATGCTGCAGAGGCAGACATTACACATAGGGCAATTGTCAAAGTCAGAGGTGTGGATGTCCTGTGCAATGCCTCAAGAATAAATGCCTATTACAATCTGCAGGATGGTGACAACAGCGAGATGACACAGATGTATGAACAACTGCGGCAACAATGGTTTGTGACCCACCTCCACGGTGGGGAGCAACCAAAGTGGCTGACAACAATGCAGAGAAAGATTGACTCTGCAGAGTTCACTGCTGAGGCCAAAACTTGGCTTGATATTGTCGCATCCAGGGTGTTGCCTTCCAAACATGAGTCAGACGTGCCCATTGAGAGGGCCAAATTAATTTGTACTGTGATGGAAGGGTTGCCTGTCGACGTGGGGAGGCTCATTATGCAAGAAATCCGGGAGGTGGTGCTTGAACGGACTAAGAGTCTATTCTTCCCGTCATTGATCACTTACCTGTGCTCCACTGATGGAGTGCCCACAAGGCCAGGTGACAAAGAAAAGGGGCCTGGGGGACCAATTCATCATTTGAAAAAGAAAGGATCTGTTGCTATACAAAAGAAAAGGAAGATTGATATAGCAGCCTCGTCATTTGGGCAGTTTACATCTACTGCA
Organism: Lycium barbarum; assembly: GCF_019175385.1. NCBI lineage: Eukaryota > Viridiplantae > Streptophyta > Magnoliopsida > Solanales > Solanaceae > Lycium > Lycium barbarum. Next base: position 82,265,539 of record NC_083341.1, read on the forward strand.
TCAGATTCTACTGGTGGGGCATCTGCTCCTCCTATGGCTATACCAATCCTACCACCAATACAAGAAGCAGCCAGGCCTTTCCAATATATCTCCACCCAGGTCCATGGGATGGACAATCGGCTTCAGCAGCTAGTGGCTAGTCTCCCTGCGGGCCCACATGGAGAAGGCACATCTACAGCTCCCTCTGTTCCTATTGGTCCAACATTAGCAGGTATTGTGGAGGACATGAAGCATATCAAAGAAAAGCAGGGAAAAATAGAGAGGAGGCAGAAAAAGGCAAGGGAGCACGCCAAGAAGCAAAGCAAATTCCTGAACAAAATGATGAGCATTCTGAGGAGTGTATGCGGCGCACAGCATGAAGAGGAGGAAAATGAGGACGATTTTGTCCTGCCAGAGCCCAGCAGCTCCAGTTCAGAGGGTGAGCAGAGATGACCATAGCACGCAGTGCTAGGAGGTATGAAAAAAAAATATTTTGTGTTGATGTACTGCAGTGAGGACACTGCAAGTTTTTTGGTTAGGGGTAGGAACCTCCTCGGCTTTTCTTTGCCAGAGTTCTTTTCCTGAGGGGGGTTTTATTTTGTTGAAACTGGCATGTTTAGGATGTTACTTAGGTTGAATAGAGTAATTTTGTTTTATTTGGTACTACTTGGCAACTAATGGCATGTATTGTGTTTTGTTGAAATTTTTGGACCCCTCGAAATTTTGAAAAATGCATACTTAGAACAGTTATTGTCTGACATGATTGATTCTTTATATGACATTGTGATTATTGGGGTGTTGTGTGTGATGAATTACTACTTAGGAGGTCACAAGTGTAAAAATTATTGTCCTTATGCCGATGTGTGTGTGAAGTGTTAGTTTGATTCTGTTTATGCATGTATAATCTAGAACTTGCCCGGTTGGTCTTGTTTGAAATGCGAAAGTTAGTTTGGTTGTGAAATGATCTTAGGCTTTCTTTGTTGAAATAGTCACTTTGCCTAAATAAGTCTTACCAAAAGTGTTAAATACCCTTAGTTTCCCTTTTGAGCATTTTTGACCTTTTTCTTGGCTAGCAAATTATGAAACCTTACCCTTTGTGAAATTAATCCATCTTCGCACCCGTTCCCTCCTTGATGCTACTAGTTAGATGAGGCAAAATGCATAAGTTGGGGGTGAATTAAATGTGGAGTACATGTTAAAAACATAAGTTGGGGGTGGTGGAGTTTGCTAGTGGAGATTCGATGTGGTAGTTGCGTATATATATATATATATATATATAATATAAAAAAAAAAAAAAAAACAGAAAATTGTAACGCAAAAAGAATTGTAAGTTGGTTAGAAGTAAAACCACATCGAGGTCGAAAACTGAAAGAAAATAAAGGGGTGGAAAGAAAAGAGGCGAATTAAGGTGACAAGATGTTGTAGTGTTCAAGGAGGGTGAGTCACTAATTTCCAAAAAGTATCCGACCCGTCCCTAAACCTACATTACAAGCCGAAACAAGTCCTAATGTGATCACAACCGAACGAGCCTAGGATGAAAACATAGAAAATAAGGGCAAGCCTATGGTATTTGCATGTGTAGATATGAATTTCTTTGTGAGTGTGAGTGTTTTTCCCTTCTCTTTCGTCTTCGTCCCATTCTTGTCGTATATATGTGTGTTGGGACATTCTTTGGTCTATGTGAGGGCATAAGGATGAGAATTGAACAAAATAAAGTGACCGCCTAAAGTAGCATTTGTGTGCACCATAATATGTTCGATAATGTAATGTCATTCATTGAAGCTTCATTGTTAGTCGTAGTGTTCTTGAGTTGTGCATATTGCTTTAAAGTAGGAAGTTGGGGTGGTCGTTTAAAGGAAAACATGCATGCCGGTAGTTCAGAGTCAAAACCAATGTAGACATTGTTATTCTATAATATCTAGGTGTTAGATTGAGTCATGGTTTCGTATGGCTTGCTTGAGGACAAGCAAATACTTTAAGTTGGGGGTATTGATGTGGCGTGATTTTACGCCACAATCGATGCTTTTTAACTATAAGTTTTACTTGTTTTTAAGTAAGTCTATGTCATTTTACGTAGTTTTTGTCATGTTTCAGGTAATACGAGGTCCCTAGAGCCTAAGTGTGGAAAACAAGCAAAAAAGTTGCAAAACTGGAAATAACTGGAAGTTCTGGAAAATACCGTGGAAAAATACTCTACGCGATCGCGCAGAGTACCCACGCGATCGCGCCCACGCGGGAATTGCACTCCACGCGTTCGCGCTGTAATGTAACGCGACCGCGCCCACGCGCTTTGTTAATGACACGCGATCGCGCAGGCTCGCCACGCGATCGCGATTAAGGGAGCAGGGGAGCTGACGTCATCCACGCGATCGCGCAGACACATGGCGCGATCGCGTTGAAGGATTTTCGGAAATTTCGACCAGAACTCGAATTTTGACGATTTCTTCCATTCCAGTTCATATAAATAGAAAATTAGGGCAAAAACATTATTATCTTTGGCAGCTCCCACAAGTTGGAGGCTAGGGTTCCTACAAAAATGTTCTCTCTTCTTTTTAATCCTTGTTGATGGAAATCTCTTGGTGACAATTAAGATTGATACTCTTGTTGTGCTTATTTATTCATTTGCATTGTTCTTAATCAAGTAAGTTTTTGCTATTTTAATTATTCTTGTTCATGAATGTTTTCAAGGGATTAGCTAACCTTTGAACTCGCCCATTTACTTTGTTTGAAACTCGGAAGAGGAAAAACGGAGTTGGGATAGGATAATTAACATGAATTTGGGGTGTTAACCCTCATCTAATGGAAGTTGACCTAGGAATAGGCAATACCACTTGTAGCCATATTCGGGTGTTCTTAATGCTCCTAATTGCTTGAGGGATCTTCAATTGGGTAGTCTAGTTAATCTTCGGAAGAAGTTAATTTAGAGTCATTATCCGAGGCTAAATAACATAAACTTGCTATTATTTACAATTCGTGAAATAGATTGGATCGTTACTTGAGAAGTAGTTTCCCTCCTTCCATTCTTGTTGCCATTGATCAATTTACTTGCTTTCTAGAGTAGAATTTATATTTCCGTATTTTATCAAAACCTTATAAAAAACCACCATTGATGCGTTCGGGCATAGCTATTGTTAGTGATAATTCCTAATCTGCTTAAATCACCTACATATTGTTCTCTGTGGGATTCGACCCCGACTCATAGTTGGGTAAATTATATTTGCATACGACCGTGCCCATTCTAATTAATAGGGTGGATTTGGACGTTATCAAGGGGAGACACGAAATTTACCTTGGCTTCATGATCTAAACTGTGGTTTTCAAAGTTTTGGAGCAGTCACTGTGTCTCATCAAAAAAAAAAAAATTGAAACTTCGCTCGTCGTGTTTTGAGTTTGAAAGTTTGAAACTTTTTGTTAATCGAAGCGGGTTCGGGTTCGTCGTGTTTTGAGTGTGGATCCGGGGCCTGAAAGCTCTAGTTCGCTGCACACGAAATAGGCCAGTCACCTTATTCTTTTTATATTTACACGAAATCTTGATGAAGTTGTGTTTCAATGTGTGTTGTGGACGCACTGTTAGTTTCATGTTCATTGCTTTCGTGTTTCGACGTTACGAAAAAAAATACATAGTAGAACCTTAGGGAAATCTGCGTTTACATTTGAAGGTATTTTTCTCTTCAGGTGCTTGGATGATGTAGTGTTATAACCTTTAATTTCTACTTAAAGTCATGTTGACTGCTTAGATATTGAATAAGTAGTTGCTTTTAGTCTGTACTTGGTGGTTCCATTACACAATTTATAGTTGTTGTTCCTAGAAATGCCATACTCTTTGTCCTTTTCATCATGAAGCATGCCTTCCGCTTACTTGCTGGATCAGTCTACTCCCCTTTAGCTTTTAAATTGGACACGATAAGAGTAAATATTTCCTTATCCCCCCTTTTTTGCTAGATTTTTGTGTGGGCAAACTAATCCATGAATTAATGACATATAGGAGCAGACTTAGTAGTTTAGTTTAAACCAAAAGAATGATTGTTTGAATTGTCATTAAGAAGTCAGAGCTTCTACATGTGACTAAGTTTCCTGCATCTCATTTTTTTTTTAACTAATTAAGCATTAACATTGGTCTAGTCTTAATCATTCATTAAGTGTTTTAAACAATGAAGTTACTGATTAATGGCATATTTTTTAGTATAATCATACTTCTTTAGTTCAGTAACCTCTTCTTATTCTTGTTGAGTGTTTTTTTTCTGTTTATGGCTTTATTTAGGTCCCTTTAGATCAGTATTGTGCTCCAAAATTGTGTGTTTGAACTCTTGGAAGTGGACTGACATGAGTATTAAGTAGCTAGTTGTTTGTTGAACCAGACCTGTTTTTTTTTAGTTCAAAATTAGGTCAAAGAATGTGTATCAAAATCCAGTTATACTACCTAAACCTCTCTAGTGAAGTTTGATTTCAAATGAGTAAGTTTCTAGTCAAAAGGATAGAAAAGTTTCAGGGAATAATGTGCGCTCACTATTTTGTTAGTAAGAGATGATTTGAATAGGCTCTCTTTTTGTATTCTTAAAAAACGAGGTAGAACAGGGAGTTGATAATGGTTTTCTCTTAAGATTCAGCTTCAAATCTGTAATGTTACCTAAACTGATGCTTGTTTATGTGCTTAAGGATAAAATATTTCTTCCTAGGTAATGAGTAGTAACTTCTGTAGCTAACTTATGTGTTATGAGATAGTTACTTAGCTTCAAGACAATGCTAATTCCTAGAATGATTTGTCACTCTTTTCTTAGAGTAATTGAAGTTGTCTTAGTTTAAGCACTATCCTGTTTGAAAGTTTTCTGTCCATTGCATTCATTGATATTCACTTATAAATTCTGTTGAGTTTTAGATTATTCTCAGCATCTTTAAAACTATCCCTTTGAATGATTTCCTTACTTGCATCTTCACTGCCTTTGGTCGCTATCTTACTGGTTGAAATACATAGACTGAGAATTAAAATGCTGAAATCTTTGCTTTTACCCTCAAATATGGTGACAAAGAATTCCATGAATGTCATGTTGAGATTTCTTCCTCTTCCAGTTAGTTGCTGCTTGTATGATTAAAATAGTAGTAAAATAGCTCTAAATCCCACCTCATCTTTTTGGTCCTGGTTAGTTATTGAGTGCTGGTCACCTATCCTCTATTATAATAATTGAACCTGAGTAGTGCATCTGATGTCTGATTTGGTTCTCTTAAGAGCCCTGTTTGTCTCTAATGAGGTCACTGTTTTAGTCATTTGGAAGATTCACGTTCTGTTCATCTTTCTCATATGGTTAAGGGACTTATCTTGCCAGTGCCTTTGTTTTGGTTTAAATTAGTTTGAGGAGTTGGAAAGATAGAAATACAAGTTATGTGGTCTTCTTTGTTTATCATCTACTGGTATATGAGTTTCCAGCTTTAACTTGTTTAGAGTTCAAAATACTTTCCATGCATAAAATTAGAACTGTGGCCTAAATCAGTGTTCCTAGCCCTCTTACTTTACTTAACTGTCTTAGACCTGTGAGGTGTCCGAATGATTTTTAAGATCTGCTGCAACTTCCTTTATACCTACTGTTAACGTATGTATTCGGAAGTTTAACATCATATGTGTTTCGCCTTATTTAACAGTTACGTACGTTTCTAATCCTTATTATATTTTCCTTTTACATGTACACTTTGGAGCAAATGAAGTCATAAATCGGGACTCTCTCAAAACGGAGTTTCAAAATGAGACTCAGCGCTATTATCATACTCGTGCATGGAGTCTACACATTCTATATTTCTAGAACCACACCGGACAAGCAAAATCCGTGCATTGGAGTCGCCTGTGGCGACTTCTCTTTTTATATGTTCACTTTGTTTCCTTTTCTTCTTGTTATTTTTGTGTATGTGATTTGGGTTGTTTTGGTCGGACATATTGCTTAACATAGGATTAATCAGGAATATTTTACTTAACCCTTTTAGAATTTCCGCTCTTATTATTAATGGAGAATTTATTCTATCTTATGGAGTATTTACCTCATACATTTAAGACTTTAAAGAATTAGCCAAATATTTGCGGGAGGGTGCGCATATATAAAAAAATATATGATTTTTGCAAACTGTTTTTAGTGCATCTTTGAAATTAGATTTTAACTATATTTCTTATCTTATGAAGCTTTTTTTTACCAAGTCTGGACCCAATATTTTTAACGAAAGGGATTTTAAAGCTATTTTGCGAATTAATATTAGCTAGTTGGTCACTTAGTATTATTTTCAGTAGTTAAACAAATTGACACTTTAACAGTGAGGTATTTTAGATTTTAAAGATCTTGACTGGCGCTAAAATCGTTTTCTACATATACTACCTTAATTAACTTAACTACTATTATCCTTATAAATCTCCCTTCGTAACATTATTAATATCAGCATATAGTTGCTAGTTATTTTCTTAAATACCTAAAAGGCTATATCTACATTTCCTTAGCTTTAATTTCATTAACCTAAGTTTGGCCGGTTAACCGTATTTAAGCGGATCTTAAAGGATGTCTTACCCCTTCCCTTTAGGATAACTAAGAACCCTTACCTAGAATCATTAAGTTAAATAGACTATTAATTGGAGTTAATTTTTAGTACTTACTTAGTTAAAATAGGTGTCCTAATTCACCGTTAAAATAATTAGGTGACGACTCCTTAAATTAAATAATTAGGAATCACCAATATGTTGTACTCCGCTTTGACCCAATTAAAATGGGGTATAACAAACTTGGTCAAAGTTATCACTAAATTGAGATTCATTAGGCACATCACAACATTTCTCAATTAGTGGACTTTCAATACAAACAAGTTGATCAACACAAGTACCCACACTAGTTGGACTCAAATTGATCTTGCTAGAAGAATCAATTCGTTCATCGCTAAGATCAACTAGTGTGTGAGCTATCATATCATATGACAATGTACTAACATGAAAATCACAATGTCAACGCTAGGTGGACACAAATCGACCTCATTAAGAGAATCAATTCGGTCATCAAAAGGATCAACTAGTGTTGGAACACTCACATCAACTACATTGTCAACAATTAATGAAGATCTAAGCTCAACACATGGTAAAGATTCATTAAGCTCACATTAGGCTAAGCTATCAATCACACTCAAGTCAACATGCTCATTTACAAGATTTGGAGTTTTAAGATTAGCTATTTTACCTTGAAGTGCACACAAAGTATCTTCTTTACCGTGGTTCGCAACTTGGGAGCCCATTTGTTCCTCCGGGAAGCTGTCAACTACCTCATGATCTTTCAAAGTTTAAGGTTCATCATTCGGTTTGCTTCTAAGAATACCTGCACCATTATTAGAACAACTAGAGAAGAAAGAAAAGTTACAATGGTTAGAATGGGGTTGTGACAACTCCCTCACATCACTCCTCACAACCTCTCCTTTTTCCACTCTAGAGTTGTCATTTTTCGCTCCCTTACTCTTCTCTATTATTCCTATCTTGCATTCCAAGGCTCCTATATTTCCCTTTAGGTTATCCATTAGACTCTTCGTTTTGGTTATCATAGCCATCACATCACCAAGTGTAGGTTCCCCGGTGAGAACTTGAGTTTCCTTCACCGTCGTCATCGTACCTGCTTAGAACACTTAAAAACAAGCAAACAACGTTAGTGGTATAGGAATCTCACCCCACTCGTGTTTACACTCTTTTGTGCTTGGCTAGAACCACTTAAATGAACTCACACTCTCTTGCCTTTTACCACTCAACTGGACGGGCAGATATTGATTCTTGTTTGGATCTGGTGGGTTGCAAGGTGCACAATTGCTACTTGAGGCCGGAATGGATTCTTGTTAGACTCGAATAAAAAGGACGACTCAATTAAAACAAACGCACTTGAATCAAGAAGGTATCGACGAAGATTAAAAGAGAAAAGAACGAAGAAATTGGCACGAAAAGAATTATGGATGCAAAAACTAGTTAATAACCAAGTAAGGATCAAATACTAGTTGTTAATTAGTTAGAAGAATCAAAGAAATGAAGTTAGGAAGTAGACAAACCCGGACGAACACTTAGAACTTTTTTTGCAGAAATTACTCAGACCATGTGCGTCGCATGGTGGTCGCACGTTTACCCCCTCTCTGAATCTCGTCTGATCATGCTGACGTGGCGTGCTGACGTGGCTTTTTTTTTATACTAAAATTTGGGTTGGATTTTCAGATTTTGTGAGTTGTCTTGGGCCCACACAACCTAGTATTTTCCTCTTTTAGGCCAACAAACACCTTTCTACCCTTGACCTAAAATTTTTTGGATCAAACAAACCTTTTTGGTCATCTTCTTCCTATGAAGATATGAATGTCTTCAAGAACTTCAAGAACATTAAAAAATTCAACCACCCTTAATTCACCTCCTAATCACTCCAAATTCTAGATCTAGGGTCTCCTTGTTGTAGAAAACAAAACCCAATAACCCTTAAACTTCAATTTTCACCTAATCAATAAGACCCATCAACTTGTTCTTCAAGTTTTTCAAGCTCAAAAATTCAAAAATGGTAGACCCTTCGATCCTTGGCCAAATAACTCCAAATTTTGGATTTAGAGTCCTTATCAACTAGAGAACAAACCCCAATCAACTTGAACCCTCAATTTTTCTCCTTCTTCAAACCCACCAACCTTCTCCTTGAAGCTTTGAAGCTCAACAATGGTGGAACACAAACCCCAACTCCAAATTGACTCGAAATTGAAGATTTAGACTCTAGAAATACTAAGAAACTCTAATCTAACACTAAATTCAACAAAATCAACAAGAAATTCGCGGATTTTTTTTCTTGAATTTTTTTTTTTGGTTGAATCAAAACCCAAGACTAGATTTGTTGGAACAAACCTAAGCTAAGCTTTGATACCAATTGATACAAGAACGGATACGCGAAAGCAATAAAATAATAAGGAAAGTAAAGGATAGATAGATTGTCACAAGAAAATTGAATTAAAAGCAACCTAAAGGTATATTAAACCTAAAGACCTCAATTAATTAACATTAACAAGTATCAAACTCTTAGGAAGACCTCAAGGGAATTAGATTCCCTTGCAACCAACCTCTCAACAAATCTCAAATCAACAAGAGCTTAAATTCATAAAACTCTCAATTGTTTCTCTCTCTAGAGACAACACACACATACTAACATTTTCATCAATTCATCAAAAAGCCCCTAATGAAATAAAAGACTACATATTTATACTAACTAAACAAAAGAATACCCTATTATTACATAAATGTCATTAATGAGACAAGGGCCCTGTTTGGCTAGTCTTGTGGAGATGAAAATTTTAAATTTGCGAATGTGGCCTCTTGCAAACATAGCCTTCCTTGCTCGTTTGACCACTTTAATGCTCTTCCATCTCCAATCCGTCCTCTCATGCTATCATCCAAACTTTGACTCCACGGGACGGTCCTCGAAATGTCCTTGAGGCAACTCGGCTTGCATCAACATGCCTCAAGTATAGTTGGTAGGGTATCAGTATGGAACTCATCATTTTACTTAAAAAGCAGGCAATTTCTGATGAAAATGATTTTTGTTGCGTTTTAAATGTGAACCGTGCACAGAAATGGCGCTGCAGCTACGTTTTTTCTAATTGTGTCATGTGGCATATCAGTGAGGTTCTTTATTAACTGTTTTGTATCATTGAGATTTCAGGAAGTGAAAGCTGCTGTTAAGAAGAACTACTTCATCCCTTGCTGACTGCTTGAATCAAAATATAGTGAAGCCTAACTTTTCCCTGTTCTCATTTCTCAATGTTCATCGAATGTACTCTTATTTCGTTGTAGCTTCAATGGGTCATGAGAAAGAGTGAACACACTTCTCCTTTTCTTGTATTTCAGTTGGCTGTAGTATCTTGAGATTGTCGCGTCAAAAGGTTGAAAAAGCGTCTCCTATGCTTGAATTTCTTTTGTATGTGGCATCTTGAGATCGGTCGAAACGACAAGTTGAATCTTCCCTCTGCTACTTACATTTATAAACATGATGATGTTAGTGCTAATTTATTCCAATTATAATGATATTTAGTCAAAAGGAAATGAAAAAGAAGAGGTATACATGGTGAAAGGAAGGAAAATAGAAAAATGCTTATCCAGTAGTGTGCTTGTCGGTAACTTACTGATACTTGGTTTGAAAAAGATTTTATGAACTGTCAAATTTCCTTTTATAAAGCTAGAGATCTAATTGAAGAGCTGTACAGTGTCATCTATTAACAGTAGCAGCATTGTTAGAAAATTTACGTAGAAACTCACCTCACTTTGGTTCACCAAAATTTTAATGGGTTAATACATAAAAGTGTCCAATGAATTAAATTGCATATGATTCCCCGTCTAATCTAAAAGGGATTCTTCAAAATAGGTGCTTTGTAGCATGAAAGAATAATTATCTAATACTATCCTATTCATCTTGTTTACCAGATCATCATTCGCTCGATTCAAGTTCAGGTGATAATTGAATTTAACATTATTTATCATTGTCATATAGGAAGATGTCTGGTCTATAAATTTAAGTGTATGCCGCAAATAAGACAGTATGTGATAATGCAGATTCTACATACATTGAGAATGCGTAGCAGCAGTACTAGAATTCTTTTTCTTTCTTTCTCCTATATATTCTGTCACGGAGAGCAGCTGAAGCAGGCTGCTCTTCGTTGACATGCCAGCTTATTCTCTGAGGGCATTTTGGTCAGTTTATAGTTCAAATGTGCATTATTTGGCTGTTCTCTAGGCTTTAATGCTTTCTTGTGGATCAGAAATGACGAGAAAGCCATAAATATTCAGCTCACAAATCCGCAGCATTTTGCAGTATGGGCTTGGAGGGTGTTTTCATAAATTTGTTCAAATCGAGCAATGTTATTGGCTGAAAAACTCCTTTACTGTCGCAGCTATACAAATACTTTGGTGTCTTGACCAGTTTACCCTCTTTGCTTATATCATCAACATCTCTTTTTACAGTACTTCAAGTGGACTTGTCCACTACCCATTAGGTAGCTCTGCACTTCCTACTATTTTTACTTAACATATTTCTGCTTATTAACATCTCAGCTTTCTTCTACTGCCAACAAATTCAAAATCGAATTTCCTGCCTTTTTTCCTCTTTTGGAATTTGTACGTTACAATAAGCAAATGATAAAAAACAAAAGAGTGAAGTCTCCCAGGTTATTAAAAGTGAAACCATATTCAATAGATTTTTATAAAATTGAAGCTTGTCACACTTGAGTATTGGAAAAATATATTCCATATTAAGCATTCTCGGTTCATAAATTAGAACATATCTACCATCACTACTAGAAAGTATAGAAATGACAACAAAAAAATTAATATTTGGCAACAACTTAGTTTTATTGTTGGCAAATGAACTTTTTGGTTGTCAAACAATTTAATTTTGTTGTCATAGTATTGATTATTGTTGCAAAAAGTACTTTTGGCAACAAAAAAAAAAGTTGTTACACGCCGTTGCAATAACAGCCGTTAGGAAAAGTTTATGCAACAATAATCAATTTATGACAATAAAAAAAAATTGTTGCCAAATATCTTTTTTCTTGTAGTGCATGATACAACTCTACTGTGAACGAGTATGTAGCCTTAGCAATAATTTGAGTTCTCTATAACCATAAACTAAAGTTGAGATTTAGCAACTAAATATGCATAAAATAGGCTCAAATCGTTGCTTAATTTAGGTTACATTAATTTCTTCATCGAGTTTGGGCCCGTAAAAGAAATGCATCTTGTTCTGAAGAGAAAACAAACTCAACTTTGAGACAATGAATTAGTTAGAACATACTAGTTAAACAATATATCAAAAGATGAAAGCAAAATAATAAAAACATAAATAGAGGCAATATGTTTCCAAATATCTACGATATCCAATATCACCATTTATAAAATTATATTCAAGGATATAAGGGTTGTCATGAATATGACATTAATCCACCTAAAATTATGGATGACGATCGTGAGGAAGATTATGGAGGTGTGAGAGTCAATATTTAGGTATACATCGTGAAGAAAAGTAGTAGACATCTATATTAAGTACTCCATCTGTTCCATTAAGTGTCTTAGTTTGACTAGACACGTAATTTAATAAATAAAAAGAGATTTTTGAATCTTGTGATCCTAATTTAAAGATATGTGTGATATACTATAGAATGTCCTTTGAATCTATGGTTATAAACTTACTATCTGAATTGTCAACTTACTAAAATATAGAAAGAGACACTCTTTTTGAGATAGAAAAAAAAAAGTAAGACACTTTATACTATATTAGAAGCATGAGTTGGGGGTGGTTTCGTCGTCCACCTCCAAAAAAAAAAAAAAAAAAAAAAAAGTGGACCCCATATTAAAAAAAAACAATATAAAAAAATAAAAAAATAAAAACAAAAACAAAAACGTGCACCCCATATTAAAAAATAAACAATATTTATGTAATTCCCAAAGTATCCCCGTTAAGTCAATAATGGTGGATTCATTGTCACATGCGTATCAACCCATTAGTCGGAGCAAATGAAATTATTGTACAGCAAAAAACGTGGACCCCATATTATTGCTTTTCTTCAAAAGATTAAGTAGTCAAACCATACAATTTCCTTTCTTTTCTTATATTAGCCTGAAATCTAATCTAGATAGTTAACTGTTGCATTTGCTATCCCGCCATGTCATTTATTTGTTATGTTTACTAAAATAAATATACTTAAAATATTTATATTTTAAAATAAGATAGAATTTAATTACTTTTTCATTTTTATTCTTACTCTAATAAATATAAAAAAAGATTAATGTCGTAAAAGAAAAAATAATATTAAATGAAGATCAAATAATAAATAAGGTAAATTAGTCAAAATATAATTCTAATTGACGTTTCTTTAAAAAAAATGTGCAAAAGACAACATGACAAGTAAAATGAGCTAAACCAAGAATATTCACCAAAAATTAAAAAATAATATTTCTTCGTTTAAATAGAAAATCAAATTTCTACTGTGTTTTGTTTTAAACATGTAAAATTAATTTAATAATTTGAATTAGAATTATCCAAATCAAAATTTGATAAAAAATAATAAGTATTGTTTAGGTCCAATCTACATACATTAACAATAGAATATTTTACACCTTTAAATTAATCGAATTAAAATTCAACGTATCAACTAATACTTAAATATTGCAATTGTTTTGTCTCAAAGAGAGGAAAATAGTTTCCTTTAAAACAATTCTTCTTTTTTTGAAAATATATTAATAAATTTTTGACAACTTTGTATTCATAGCAAACACTAATATAATAAAGTTTTGGATATAGAGCACAAACTCCAATATTATATTAATCGTGTTTTGAACATAGTATATATATATATATATATATATATATATATATATATATATATATATATATATATATATATATATATATATTATCACTACCCAAACACAACTACATACACATAGATTGTCACGCCCCGAACCATGGCCTGAGCGTAACACGACACTCGGGCCTTGCTTGCATGTGTCCGAGAAAACCTCATGACTTGCTTGTCAACATGGGCATCAAAACAATATAATCTATATGATGCAATTTAAATAAATCATGAAAATGTAATTTGCGGAATAAAGTCTTGAAATTATCTCATAGCATGAAATATCATGGAAACACAATAGTTTGCAAACATAAAAGCATAACTGACTCTGTGAACTAACATATGTCTATGAAACCTCTAAAACATGTCTGAATACTAACTACTAGGACATGGCCCTGGACTACCATAAACTGAATACTAATGCAGACTCTATGTTGAACCCCGAGAGAAGTGGGGCTCACCAATAAGCTGATATCTGAAGTGATCCTACTGCGCAGATGTATACTCCTGAAAATCGGTATCTGCATCGTGAAGTGCAGGCCCCGGGCAAAAGGGATGTTAGTACATCCTGAATAGTACTAGTATGTAAAACCTGCTGAAATGAAGAACAAGGCACAACATAGGTATAGGACATGAACTGAAACTGAATGTAACTTGAACATGAACATGAAATGTGAGTGAAGTCTTAAAACAGTAATCAATAGAAATACTTGTATGTAAAACTACTTGTAACGTGGGGAATGCTATAGTATAATCGACAACATGGTCTGGTACTTGCGTCCTACCAGCAGAACACTCACAACCTTGCCAGGGATATGCGATTTAAGTAATAATAAGCATGTAAGGATCCAAACTGCATAATGAAGGTGTTGCCTCCTTGCTGACAACCCTTATCCTACGGTGGCTACGTAGTTTCAGGCTATCTGAGCCTTCTCGGTTAACTAAGCAATTCCCAAAAACATGAACATAATATAGTTGGCTAAGAAGCCCATGATTTTCGTGAAATAACTTGTAATCATGATTTCACAAAATAACTTGTAAACATGGTTTCATGAAATATCTTGTAATATGGTTTCATGAGATAACTTGTCATAGTCTTGCAAACATGTTCTTGATTCATGAGTAATAACAATAGTTCATAATTATATATATATAATTGACTTGAAAACATGCTTGTAACTTGCTACATAAAATAACGAATATAGATACAAATTTCATGTACATAAATACATAAATACGGGCTACCAATATGTTGGGTTTAATGCCCTAGGGTTTGAACTTCATGGATATCAAGAAACGGAGCATGGGGAAGAACGTAGAGATTCCCACATGTGGATGGAAGTTCTACATACCTTAATTGCTCCAAAACTTGAATTAAAGACTTGAGCTTTGAAGAAGATTTCCAAAATCTTGAATTCTTGAACCTTGAGATGGGTTTTCTTGAAAACCCTAGTTTTAGAATGATAATTTCTTGTTTAGATTACAAGGGTAGGTGTTAGAATTGAGTTGGAATAATTAGAGTAGGCTTACCTTGGTGTTCTTGATGATGGAAGAGGGTAGGAAGTCGTTCTAGGGCTTGAAGGAATGAAAAATAATGATTTGAACTGGTATGGACGAATATATACTGTCCTGGGAAAGTGTAGTTTACGTCCAGCACTGTGTTGGCCGTATTTTCAGTTTACGGGTCGTAAACTGCAATACGGGTCGTATTTTGCAATATGGACTACACTGCGTCTCTTCAGTAAAATGGCCATAACTCTTTGCACAGATGTCCGTTTGACGCCCATAATATACCGTTGGAAAGGTATTTCAAATCTCTACAACTTTCATCAAGGAAGTTTCCTATATTCCAAATACGTTTTGAAATATGGGCCGTAAACTGAAATACGGTCCGTATTTAACCATGTGACATCAAAATGCCAAATTCCAGAATGTTCAGAAATTCTTGGTTTCAGTTTACGATTTGAAATACGGGCCGTATAGTGAAATACGGTCCGTATTTAACCATATGACATTCAACTGCTAAATTCTAGAATGCTCAGAAATCCTTGGTACCAATTTACGACTTGGTTTACGGGCCGTAAATTGAAATACGTCCACTGTTCATGGGCGTAAACCACTATCTCACAACTGAACAGGAAAATTTCAATTCCCACATTCTTTATCTGATTTTCCAAGTCTAGGATCATGGTTAAAGCTTACGTTAAAAGTAAGAGGTGTTACAATATCTCCCCCTTAGGATCATTCGTCCTCGAATGATGGATCATGGTTAAGAATATGGCTGAGCATGGCTTGAATACATAAACATAAAGAAAACATGACATGAAACATGAGACATGATGTGATTACTTGAAAACATAGATACTTCTGGCATGAGACAGGAAACATGAGCACTGGATACATGACATGAGAAATGATGTGATTACTTGAAAACATAGATACTTCTGGCATGAGACAGGAAACATGAGCACTGGATACATGACATGAGAAATGATGTGATTACTTGAAAACATAGATACTTCTGGCATGAGACAGGAAACATGAGCACTAGATACATGACATGAGCGTGAAACATGAGACATAACATGACATGGGCTACGGAAAGTTACCTTGAAGGTTCTCTGCTTGCTGTTCAAACAAAAATGGGTACTTGGATTTCATATCCTCCTTAGCTTCCCATGTAGCTTCCTCAACCTTCTGGCTCCTCCACAAGACTTTCACTGAGGCTACTGATACGCTCAAATTACACCTATTAATAGCGTAAAGCGGACGTTGTCAAATATAGTAACCCAATAAGGTTGGGGTCGAATCCCACAGGGAATATGGAGAGAAAAGAGTACTAATCGTATGCGATACCGATCTTTAAATGCTTTAATCCTATTCCGGATAGTTTGAATTGATTGTTGAATAATGTAATTTAATACTTTGACTTAAAATGTAATTAATGTGAGAGAGAGACTAAGGTTGTGTTCCCCAATTTGATTAGATATTATGCTTCAGGTTTCAAAGTGATATACTTCTAATGGTTGTTCTATGAATATGCACTTGGTCTCTTAAAGACTTCTTAATGTTTCCCAACAGTTAAGCAGTATTTCCTCTTTATGATTCTTCCGAATATAAAAGAGTTACAATCGAAGAGCGACCAATGATGCCAATTTAGACTTATTCTTATTCCTAAGTTAGTCTATTAAACGAGGGTTAACGCCTCGAGTCATTGTTATTCAATCTTACCAATATTGACTCTCTTTCCCAAGAAAAGTCAATATAATGGCTTCGGCTAATGCTTGCAATCATTACCCAACGTTACAACTCAAAGATAGAATAAATAACAACAACCATTATGCATATATCAATAATAATGTTTCTTGATAGAAAAAGCTTAAAGATTAACATAATACACTTACAATACTAATACAAGATGGAATGAGAGTGAAGTTGTTGCCTTAAATGCTCCAACCACTTCAAGATTAAAACCCTAGGGTTTATGCCTCTAAAATAAAATCTGAATAATGAATTAAAACCCTACATTATGTATTTATAGAGCCAAAAATCGCGCCAAGTTTCTGGACAAAAATGCCCTTACGCCGCATTGTTACGGACCGTAACTCAGGTTACGGTCCGTCCTTCATTTCGTCATTTGACCACTTTGACGTTACGACCACTATGCGACGGACCGTACCCTGTGTTACGGTCCGTCCTTCTGAAGCGTAAGTGGTGACAATTACTTGGCAACTCTCTGGAATTTTGGATGATGTTACGGTGAAGGGTTACGGACCGTAACATGAGTTACGGACCGTAACACTAAACCGTAACACTGAAGGTTTTATTGAAACTCTCTGGAAATTTAGCTCATGTTACGGTGACATGTTACGGACCGTAACATGAGTTACAGACCGTAACACTCCACCGTAACACTGATGGTTTCAATGAAAACTTTCTGGAAATTCAGGCCCTGTTACGGTTCAAAGGTACGGACCGAAACATGAGTTACGGACCCTGTTACGGTCCGTAACATGAGTTACGGAGCGTCGCTTAGCTCCAATTTGTTCGTTTTTTCAGCATTACTTCTCATTTCCGATCCTTAGTTAATCAACCCTATAAAACACAAAAATAACATAAGAAACAATGTAAAAACACTTAAAATCAAGCAACATGTCTAGTTACAAAGGCATAAAATGTACTAAAATTCACGGCACATCAACACCCCCAACTTAAGCTTTTGCTTGTCCTCAAGCAACTACAACAATACTCGCTACTAACACACGACATCTTAGCAAAATAAGAATGACTACGGTGGGTTCGGCATGTGTTGTTAGCACGGACTCTTCGATCCAAGAAAAATATTTAGGCTCTTATCCATCTCCTGTTTGTGACACAAAACGCACATTTCAGAAAAATTTCAATTAACTATGCAACCTCAATTAATGACACAATCATAGTACGGGGGTCTCTATGCACATGAATTTCAACTTCCGGAAAGTCAGTTACTTTGAAACCTACAATCCTTATGCCCTCACATAGACCAAAGAATGTCCCAACACACATTTACGACATAAATGGGACAGAAGACTAAAGAGACAGAAGAACACTCACACTCACAAAGAAATTTGCATACCATGCGTGCACAAACCATAGGCTTGCCTTTATTTTTCATGCATTCAACTCTGAACAATTTGATCGTGATCACATTAGGACTTTTTGGGCTTGTAACGTTGGCTTAGGGACGGGTAGGATGAATATTTGGGTATCGGTGACTCACTCTCCTCGACACTTCTTTTTGACTTCATTCATCATTCTTCCTATCATTTCCGACCCTCCATCTTTAGCGTGGATTTATTTAGAACTTATATACCTATATATCTAAAAATATATATATATATATATATATTTTATTTTTTTTATTTTTTTTATTTTTTATTTTTATATCCACGCTGAATTATGTCCCTTTATATTCGTGATCACCCCCAACAGGCCTTTGGCCTCATTTTCCGCATCTTGACTTATCACCCCCAACTTAGGCTTTTAGCCTCATTTTCCGCACTTTTGACTTGTCACCCCCAACTTAGGCTTTTAGCCTCATTTGTCATTCTTCCATGTCAAGGAGGGACTTGGTGCCAAATGGGATTATTCACAGAAGGGAAATAGGTTAGTTCATGGCTAATCGAAGAAAAAGTCTATAGGCTCAAAAATGGGAGACTAGGGATCATTTTCTGTACGGGCCAGGCTCATTTAAGATACTTGGGGGTTAATACAAAGAAAGCCTAAGATCACTTCACAATCAAATTCTCCTTAGAATTCACGCACGACCAACCGGGCAAGTTCTAGATTGCAAGCATCATATGCAAATAGAAGCTAAAAACTCACCACACAATGGTATAAGGATTGTTTAAATATTCCGACTTCATTTCCGTTTGAAGATTTCATATGCATAAACACCCTTTCTTTGCAATGTCATTAAAAGAACCATACATGTCAATATCAACAACTCATTTTTGATGTATATCACAAATTATTTTTCGGAGGGATATCATTGAACTTGTAAAAACCATTTATATCTATGCTAGAAACACGGACCACTACCACTTAAGTCATCATTACTTTACTTCTATATTAAACATCCTAAACATGCTAGGTTTAATATACACATAGCATTCTTCGGGAATAGAAACACATAGCAAAGAACAGCTGAAGAACGTCCTAACACATACTTGCTAATAAAAATAATACCAACAAAACAAAACAATAACAATTGTCTTAAACACATGCTTATTATCACAATTTTGGGATAAAATACCCATCAAAACAAAAATACTAAAAACAATCTCCAGTATACTAAAACAGCAATCCCAACAATCAGTAAATACTACACCCCCAACTTAAAAGCATGCATTTCCCTCAAAGCATCAATATAACGCATTAAAAAAAATGGAGGGCCTCCCTGGAGCGCACTAGGCACTCGGATCTGTCGCAGCATCATGGGGTGGAGCAGTGGGTGGGGGAGAAATACGGTGAGCCGGCTCAATGGGCTGAGCTGAGCTAGAAGTAGCTCCTGCGGTGTCGGAACTTAACCGGGACTCCTGGCGGATTCTTTTCAAAGTACGCCGCTCCTCTTTCTCATTCTGTGGGCGCAACTCAGCATATGGATCAAGACTTTGGAGAATGGGCTCGAGATCTGGCGATGCTCTGCTTCGCTTCCCTTTGTCCACAGAGGGGATATCCTCCTCCAACTCCTCGTCGTGCTGTTCCTCAACCGTGTCTTCGTTGTCATCATCCCCTAGTAGGCTCTGAACCGGCTGGTATAGGCTCTGTACCAACTCCGTGTGTACTTTAGGAACCTGGTCTGTCGCCACAGCCACTTCCTGGGCCTTCAATTTCTGCACATCATCCTTGACAGACCGCAACTCACTCCGAATAGCGCCCAATTCCAATGTAGGGTGTGTCCTAGTCAGCTCAGTCATCCTGCCCTCAATACCATCTATTCGGGAGTGGATTTGTAGGTGGTCCGCAGCCATTTGTCCTTTTATCGGTCGCAGCGCTGCATCAATAGCCCTTTTTGTGTATAATTTTAGCTCAGTCATGATCTGCTTGACCTGCCTATCTGTGTGATCCGCTTGCAGGACCACTGCCCCAAAATTGTCCCGGTTGAACATCATTTTTCTCGCAAGCTCGGGTGGGACTCCTGGTGTTGCCTGCGGTGGTGCTGGGCTTGCTCCAGTGGAAGAGGTAGGACCACCCGAAGTAGGTGCGGCTGGAGGTGGCATAGGCTGTGTAGCATGATCAGCCGGTGGAGCCTCAGAATTTGTGGGCTAATCCGCAGCAGCTCCCTCTTCACCCATGATAGCCAAGGGTATAACATCTGACCCCGTAGGCCCCTCCGGCATCTCAGAAACCGATGCAGAGGGCAACGAACCCTGGCTCAACACCTCATCTTTCCCTTTTGTGATGTCATAAATATGGCTGGCAATCACACTGTGATCGATATGGGGTAGGGGTTCTGGTTCTGCACGCAAGCATAGTAGCGTAAGCAGGCATGGATGAATGAGGGAAGTGGCCGGCTGGGTGGCTCTCTCTCGGAGGTCTTCGGCTATCAGTCGTCCGAAGTTGATCTTATATCGCGACATTATGGAAGCCACAAGAACAGCCCTGTCTGGAGTCAAATAATTATCTGATTGGGTAGGACGGATGCGGAACAGAACAATTTGCCACCAAAACTTTGCCTCTGGCGTTAGGGTGTTTTTCCAAATCCGCGTGGTGGCTGTCAACTTTGGCACTATGGCCCATTCAGGATCTGTTGTCCGTGCAATAACAGAAGCTACCCATTTTCGGACGGGGATTGTATCCTTCTGTTCAATTTTGTAGGCAAACTCCCCTTCTTCCGCTGCTGTAGGCTCTATATAATCTTCCCCGAATAGTGTTTTATTTATAGCCGATGGAGAGACATCTATCTTCTTTGTCCGGAATACAACCTCATTCATTGCCGGTACTTGAGTTGCTCGCTGCCCTTTCTTCACTACTTTGAATACAACTGCCCCATATGAAGCGTAGAATTCCCTAACAAAAATCGATATGTAGGACCCAACGGGGTTTTTCAAAAACTCCAACTTGTGGAATCGGATAGTATCACTAATGCCGGGATATCCTTCTATTCCATCGAAGATGACATTCCGTTCCTCGAAAATACTCCGCCTTGGGTCCATTCCCTCACCTTTTACCCGCTCACACCCCTTGTTATACAAATCTTCAGATCCCTCCACATTAAACCGGAGGATCTTCTCAGTCATAGCTTGCAGCCGAATGTCAAGTTTCCTTCTTTCCTGTTCGCGCTCCTCCGCAGTAGGTTGTATAATGGGTGCTTGAGGTCGGTGTGTTGGTGTGATAGCACGCTGGGGTTCACTTTGGCTCGACGAACTCGACGAGCTCAACTCTCTTAACTCCTCAGTCGAGGAGGAACTTTCTGATTGTGGGTCTGGTTGGCTGGGTGCAACTGGTGGGGGTGGCTTGCTAGGTGCGACCGGCCTCTTTTTAGGCCTGGCGTCCTTGATCAAATCGTCGTCGCGCAGCCGTGAGGTTACCTTGCTTGCAGCACGACCTTTTCCTTTTTGCGCGACCTTAGGTGAAGCCTTCTTTGATTGTCGTGGTTTACCCATACCTGTGGAAGGAAAAGTTAGATATGATGTACGAGAAGTTGTTAAAAAAAAAAATTTACACCTTATGAATTTAAGCTAAGGACTTTAATTAGGCCAGGTACCGTAACACAGTCGACGGACCGTCGATGGTGTTACGGGCCGTATCTTCAACCGTAACTGAAATGGTTCAATTAAGCAAAGGGACCGTAACACAGTCGACGGTCCGTATCGTAGGATACGGTTCGTAACGTCTCACCGTAACATGATCAAAATTTCCAGAAAAGTTACTGGAAATTTGAGAGGTGTTACGGTATGATGTTACGGTCCGTCACTCGTGTTACGGTCCGTAACACCTCACCGTAACGTCTGTCAAAATTCCAGAAGGTTTTCATGGAATCCATCGATGTTACGGTGTGGTGTTACGGTCCGTAACATAGGATACGGTCCGTAACATCCCACCGTAACATCAGCCAAATTTCCAGAAAGTTTTCATGGAAATTATCGGTGTTACGGTGCGATGTTACGGTCCGTAACACATAATGACGGGCAACGGATTAGCAAACAAATGACTTGGCCAAATTTTCTCGTTTTAAGCACGAGGCCAAGATTTTCGACTTAATGTCCCATGGGTATGTTGTAAAACAATATTATATCCCCTCACATGCCTCGGGTTACTCAGACTTCACCCGGTTTTATTAAAGTTTTTATTGGGGACTTTTATCGAACAGTTGGTGGGCAAACCGATTTAGTAATTTCACAAATGAAACCTTTAACCGGATTTGCCCTCCAATTCAGTGGGAAGCAATTGATCGTGCCCAAGAATCTTTTAAACAGCACCAATACCAATCCCAACCCCCAACCATTGTCAAATCCCCCATAACTTATCAATTGAAATTCAAACTCAACCAACACAGCCCAAAACACGAATTTCAACGCATATTATACGAAATTACTCATGAGCATCATAAAACTCGCATTGATAGCTAAAAGAAAAGAGCAAAGACATGTAATACCTGATCGTTGGCGATTGTAAGGATGAAACTCAAACTTACAACAGGGATTGTGATAAGAAGATAGTAAAGAGATTTTTAGAGAAATATGGGGGAGAATGGAAAGATGAAGAGAGGAGGATGTGAAGAAGAGAAGAGAGGATTTATGAGGGAGAGGGAGTTGAAAAACGTTTTAAGAATCCTTTTAATTTGAAATGGGAACCGTCGGTAATGTATTTAAACATTTCCGACAATTACGTTACCTGTTACGGACCGTATCCTGAGATACGGACCGTATCTTGTGTTACGGTCCATCAAACGACCCCGTTTCACTTATTCATTAATGACCTGGCAGTCCAATCGACGGACCGTAACTCGTGTTACGGTCCGTATCACCTGGCGTAACATGTTGAAAATTTCCAGTGAAGCCCAGATTTTGTATCAAAGTTACGACCCAGTGTTACGGTCCGTAACACGTACGACGGACCGTAACTTGTACCGTAACACTCTTCCACATCCTTCAGTGATTTTTTTATTTTTTTCTTTTTGCCTGTTACGCTTCATGATACGGACTGTAACATGAGTTACGGGCCGTAACATGGAGCGTCTCGCCTTGGATCATTCAGCAGTTATTTGGTCCCTTCAGTTCTCAAAATCCCACCACATTAGCACATCAACAACACAAAAGAATACAAGGAAAATACAAACTTTAAACTACTTACAAAGCGGTAAATGTGGGTTGCCTCCCACACAGCGCTTGGTTTAACGTCACAGCTCGACGTGGTACCTCATTTTCGAGTTCAGGAGCCATATTTCAAACGATACCTATCCACGACCTTACCATCATCAATACACCAATGGTAATGCTTCACTCTTTGTGCATTCACCTTAAACGTCCGAGTGCCATCCTCGGATTTCACCTCAATGACGCTTCCATTTGGGGATACACTCACAATTTCAAAAGGGCCAGACCAACGGGACTTTAACTTGCCTGGAAAGAACTTCAGGCGTGAATTGTACAACAAGACCAAGTCTTTTGGCTGAAAATCCCTTTTTAGGATCTTCGAGTCATGATAGTATTTCATCTTTTCCTTGTACAGTGTTGCACTTTCATAGGCATTGTTCCTAAATTCATCCATCTCGTTGATTTGAAACAACCGCAGCTTGGTTGCTTCATGCCAATCCATATTCAGCTTTTTCAATGCCCAAAGGGCTTTGTGCTCAAGCTCAATAGGCAAATGACATGCCTTCCCAAATACCAACTTATACGGTGAAGTCCCTATAGGCATTTTGAATGCCATGCGATATGCCCATAAAGCATCATCCAACTTTTTAGACCAGTCAGTGCGATTCACATTGACCGTCTTTGCCAAGATGCTTTTTATTTCTCTGTTTGAGACCTCAACCTGACCACTCGTCTGAGGATGATATGGAGTGGCAACCCTGTGATGCACGCCATATTTTTCAAGAAGATCAGCAAATGGTTTATTGCAGAAATGAGATCCACCATCGCTAATAATAGCTCTAGGAGTGCCAAATCTAGTAAAGATGTTCTTTTTGAGAAACGCATTGACTCACCTACCATCATTGTTAGGCAAGGCCACCGCCTCCACCCATTTGGAGACATAATCCACTGCGACAAGAATGTATTTCAGGTCGTAGGAGCTCACGAAGGGCCCCATAAAATCAATTCCCCATACATCAAATAGCTCCACCTCAAGAACAAAGTTCATCGGAGTTTTATGCCTCCGACCTATTGTGCCCTGGCGTTGGCATTTATCACAAGAGCGTGCCAACATATTTGCATCACGATAAATGGCTGGCCAGTAGTAGCCACACTCTAGCACCTTGGCTGCTGTTCGATTTCCACTGTGATGTCCACCAACTGGAGAATCATGGCACGCTTTCAAAATGTCCATCACCTCAGATTCCGCCACACATCTCCGGATCATATTGTCAGCACACGTTCTGAATAAGTAAGGCTCATCCCAACAATACTGTCGGCAGTCTCTCAAGAACTTCTTCTTTTGATATGTCTTCAACTCTTCAGGAACGATGCCAGTTACCAAATAATTGGCAATATCGGCATACCATGGTGCCACATCATTGGAAATGACCAAAACTCTTTCATCCGGGAAAGTGTCATCAATATCTAGCACATCACTCGGTCTCCCTGGTGCTTCCAGTCTGGAAAGATGGTCAGCTACTTGATTTTCTGACCCTTTCCGGTCTTTGACTTCAAAGTCAAATTCCTGTAGCAACAACACCCATCTTATCAACCGAGGCTTAGCATCCTTCTTCGCCATCAAATAGCGCAATGCAGCATGGTCAGTGTGAACCACTACCTTGGCACCCAAAAAATAAGCCCGGAACTTTTCAAAAGCATAAACAATAGCAAGTAATTCTTGCTCCGTTACTGTATAGTTCAGCTGGGCTCCATTCAATGTTTTGCTGGCATAATAAATTGGGTGTAGGATTTTGTTTAGCCGCTGACCAAGCACAACACCAATTGCAAGACCACTGGCGTCACACATTAATTCAAAGGGAAGTGACCAATCTGGGGACACCACAATCGGTGCGGAGGTTAATTTCAGCTTCAACTCGTCAAACGCCTTGATGCACTTCTCATCAAAATTGAATTTGGATTCTTTTTCTAAGAGTTTGCACATGGGATTTGAAATTTTTGAGAAGTCTTTGATAAACCTTCTATAGAATCCGGCGTGCCCCAAGAAACTCCGAACTCCTTTTACTGAAACGGGCGGAGGGAGTTGTGAAATCACATCGATTTTAGCTTGATCAACCTCAATCCCTTTTTCTGAAATCTTATGGCCAAGGACAATGCCCTCCTTGACCATAAAATGACACTTCTCCCAGTTGAGCACGAGGTTGGTTTCCTCACACCGTTGTAGCACCCGATCAAGATGACCCAAACATTCATCGAATGAATCTCCCACCACAGAGAAATCATCCATGAAAACTTCAAGAGTTTTCAACCATATCAGAGAATATGGACATCATGCATCGTTGGAAGGTAGCTGGTGCATTGCAAAGACCAAATGGCATCCGGCTGAAAGCGAATGTCCCATAGGGACAAGTGAAAGTAGTCTTTTCTTGGTCTTCCAACGCAATGTTGATCTGGTTGTATCCTGAGTACCCATCCAAGAAACAGTAATAAGATCTTCCGGCTAGCCGATCAAGCATTTGATCAATAAAAGGCATAGGGAAGTGGTCCTTGCAAGATGCGGTATTCAGCTTCCGATAGTCCATACACACTCTCCAACCGGTGACAGTCCTTGTCGGAATCAACTCATTTTTAGAGTTAGGGACAACAGTGATGCCCCCTTTCTTTGGCACACACTGAAATGGGCTTACCCATGGACTGTTGGCAATCGGGTAAACCACCCCAGCATCTAACCACTTAATAATCTCCTTCTTCACCACCTCTTGCATCGGTGGATTTAATCTTTGCTGATGCTCAACACTCGGCGAACTTTCCTCCTCCAACTGTATTCGGTGCTCACAAATTCCAGCGGGAATCCCCCAGATGTCTGCAATAGTCCATCCCAAAGCTCTTAAATGCTTTCTCAATACTTCGATGAGTCTTTGGATTTGGCCCTCATTCAGAAGTGATGACACAATAACTGGGAGGGTGGCATTCGTTTCAAGAAACACATATTTAAGATGAGCTGGAAGTTGCTTGAGATCCAACTTCGGTGGCTCAATAATTGAGGGTTTTGCTGGAGGAGTTGTTCGTTTCTCTAGATCAAGAGATAGTTTCTTGGGCTCATAAGAGTAAGACCCCAGACCGATGAGTGCATTTATTGTCTCAGTATATCCCTCCATTTGTTCAACATCAAAATTTACCAAGATGGCCGATAGTGCTTCACTGAAACATTCTTCCTCCATTTTGAATTCCACAGCATCATCCACCTCATCAACAGAATTGATGACTGAAATACTTTGATAAGGACTAGGTAATTTCATACCTCTGCTTGCGTGGAAAGTCACCTCCTCATCGTTCACCCGGAACTTTATTTCGTGCTTCTCGGAATCCATAAGAGCTCTCCTTATGGCAAGGAAAGGTCTTCCCAGAATAATAGGAATTTCTTGATCAATAGCACAATCAAGAATCACGAAATCTGCCGGCAGAAGAAATTTCCCGATTTGAACCAGTACATCATCGACTACCCCCACTGGCCTTTTTATCGATCTGTCAGCCATCTGCAATCTCATGGTAGTTGGCCTCGGCATCGCTAACCCTGATCTCATAAAAATTTCCAGGGGTATAAGATTTATGCTAGCCCCGTTATCACATAAAGCCCTAGCAAAATTTTGCTGCCCTATGGTGCATGGAATTGTGAATGCTCCAGGATCATCCCTCTTTTGCACTGTGGTCTTGGAAAGAATGGCACTAACGCGGTGAGTGATGCCCACAGTGTCATGTTTCAATGGTTTTTTCTTCTTTGTTAAAAGGTCCTTCAAATACTTAGCAAAGCCAGGTATTTCTTGGACAGCATCCATGAACGGAAAATTCATCGTTAACTGCTTGAGTTGATCATAAAATCGCAAGCACTTCTCATCTTCTGTTTTTCTCACCAGCCTTTGAGGAAAATGTGGTGAAGATTTGAACAATTGGCTCAAAGGGCGAAGAGCACCGGAAAGTTTTTCCTTCCCCTTTTCCTGGTTTTCCACCGGTTCCTTTGGTTTATTAAGATTCAGCTCTTCTTCAACTACAATGGGGACTTCCTCCCCTGCTTCTTCCTCGACAATATCATCCAATACATTAGGCTGCGCTTCTTTTTCAACAATTGGTTCCTGATCAATTGGCTTTTTATTGTCACCCTGAAGTATTTTTCCACTTCTGGTGCTAATGGCAAGTACATTCTCCACAGAGTTCACTCCACTAACTTTTGGATTAGGAACTGTATCACTCGGTAATTGTCCCCGTTGAGGAGTATGCACTTCTCGGGAAAGGTCTCTGAATTGCGCTTCAAGCTTCTGAATGGAAGTTGAATGCGATAGTTGGACCTGGGACATTCCCTGGATTGTGCTCTCTATTCTGTCTTGATTCATCAGCATTTTCTGCATCATACTCTTCAGTTCTGCAGAATCATTAGACGTGTTGCCATCAGAGTTAGTAGCTGAATTATCTCTCCATGGCTGGGAATTGGATGCTTGCCCCCTAGGTGGAATGTAGGGGTTAGAGCTCTTGTTGCCATAATTATAGTTATTGTAATTCCCTTGATTGGGATTACCCTGATCAGTTCTTCCATAATTATTTCCTTGGTAATTTTGTTGAGGCCTTTGCCATGGGTGATTACCGGGACCTTGGTAGTTTTGCCGTTGATAACCCCCTTGCGAGTTATTGACATAATTCGCATCCTTATATTGTGGCTGCCCCTCAAGATAAGTTTCGTCAGAAACTTGATACATTCCGGGAGCATGAGGTGGCATCTCATCGACAACATTTACACATTTGGCCTCTTTCTCCATAAGCCTTTTGGATAATAAATCCACGGTGGTTTGCAATTGAGCGAACGCATGATCTCGCTCATGATTTTCTTTGGCCACCGCGGCCACAGAGGGACTACCATATGATAGGAATTCGCTATCACTCGAATGCCAGGCTTGATTATGGGTAGTAAGCTTGTCGAGCAACCGGGTGATGTTGACAAAGGATTTGTCCATGAAGCATCCCCCAGCTGCAGTGTTGACAGCTATTTGATTCATTGTATCTAGCCCCTTGTAGAACTTCTCTGTGAGAATTGCATCTGGAAATCCATGAGTCGGAGATTGAGCTAGATAATATTTGAACCTCTCCCATGCAGCATATAGTTGTTCCCCTGGAAGTTGTTTAAACCCAAAAATCTTATCCCGAAGCTCAGCCTTTTTGCTGGGTGGGAACCATTTTTTTAAAAAGATATTGGCCAGCTCATTCCAGGTATGAATAGTATTGCTCAGGAGCTTTTCATACCATTCCCTAGCTTGGCCAGCTACGGAATATTTGAAAACCCGCAGTCGCAGTGCATCAGCAGGAACAACACCTTGAGATTGTTGGGAACATACATGCACGAAATTCTTTAGGTGTCGAAGTGGACAGTCCTCCGAAGAATTTCGAAAATAGCCTTCAAGTTTCAATAGCTGATAGATAGAACTATCAATTTTGAAATTAGCATTTCCTATTCTCGGGGGAACTACAGCAGAAGCATAATCAGCTTCGTCGATGAATTCTGCAAATACATTCTCATCCTCCTCTTCTTCTGGTGCAGTATGGTTCACTTGGATCCCCCCTTGGTTCCCTTGATTGCGATGGGGTCTTCCAGCCATGTTCACCTGGTTCACTAAAATAGCAAACGAGGTGTGATGGAATAGAAAAAGTTTTAAAGAATAGTACACAACAATTGGTAATTTCTGAACCGTATTCCCCGGCAACGGCGCCAAAATTTGATACGCTCAAATTACACCTATTAATGGCGTAAAGCGGACGTTGTCAAATATAGTAACCCAACAAGGTTGGGGTCGAATCCCACAGGGAATATGGAGAGAAAAGAGTACTAATCGTATGCGATACCGGTCTTTAAATGCTTTAATCCTATTCCGGATAGTTTGAATTGATTGTTGAATAATGTAATTTAATACTTTGACTTAAAATGTAATTAATGTGAGAGAGAGAGACTAAGGTTGTGTTCCCCAATTTGATTAGATATTATGCTTCAGGTTTCAAAGTGATATACTTCTAATGGTTGTTCTATGAATATGCACTTGGTCTCTTAAAGACTTCTTAATGTTTCCCAACAGTTAAGCAGTATTTCCTCTTTATGATTCTTCCGAATATAAAAGAGTTACAATCGAAGAGCGACCAATGATGCCAATTTAGACTTATTCTTATTCCTAAGTTAGTCTATTAAACGAGGGTTAACGCCTCGAGTCATTGTTATTCAATCTTACCAATATTGACTCTCTTTCCCAAGAAAAGTCAATATAATGGCTTCGGCTAATGCTTGCAATCATTACCCAACGTTACAACTCAAAGATAGAATAAATAACAACAACCATTATGCATATATCGATAATAGAAACCCATTCAAATAATACCCATCATGGGATTCACAACCTTAGAATTGAAATTAGCTACTCATAATGTTTCTTGATAGAAAAAGCTTAAAGATTAACATAATACACTTACAATACTAATACAAGATGGAATGAGAGTGAAGTTGTTGCCTTAAATGCTCCAACCACTTCAAGATTAAAAACCTAGGGTTTATGCCTCTAAAATAAAATCTGAATAATGAATTAAAACCCTACATTATGTATTTATAGAGCCAAAAATCGTGCCAAGTTTCTGGACAAAAATGCCCTTACGCCGCATTGTTACGGACCGTAACTCAGGTTACGGTCCGTCCTTCATTTCGTCATTTGACCACTTTGACGTTACGGCCACCATGCGACGGACCGTACCCTGTGTTACGGTCCGTCCTTCTGAAGCGTAAGTGGTGACAATTACTTGGCAACTCTCTGGAATTTCGGATGATGTTACGGTGAAGGTTTACGGACTGTAACACTAAACCGTAACACTGAAGGTTTTTTTGAAACTCTCTGGAAATTTAGCTCATGTTACGGTGACATGTTACGGACCGTAACATGAGTTACAGACCGTAACACTCCACCGTAACACTGATGGTTTCAATGAAAACTTTCTGGAAATTCAGGCCCTGTTACGGTTCAAAGGTACGGACCGTAACATGAGTTACGGACCCTGTTACGGTCCGTAACATGAGTTACGGAGCGTCGCTTAGCTCCAATTTGTCCGTTTTTTCAGCATTACTTCTCATTTCCGATCCTTAGTTAATCAACCCTATAAAACACAAAAATAACATAAGAAACAATGTAAAAACACTTAAAATCAAGCAACATGTCTAGTTACAAAGGCATAAAATGTGCTAAAATTCACGGCACATCAGCTACTTCCTTAGTCCTCAACTTGCGAACCTGACGGTCAAGAATGGCTACGGGGATCTCCTCATAAGTCAACCCACCCTTAACTGTTATAGTATCAGCAGGAACAACCAACGACGGGTCTCCTACACACTTCCTCAACATGGACACATGAAACACGGGATGTACGGCAACGAAATCTTGTGGCAACTCAAGTTCATAAGCTACTAGACCGACCTTTCGTAGAATTCTGTAAGGTCCAATATATCTGGGACTGAGCTTCCCTTTCTTGCCAAATCTCATAACATCCTTCATGGGTGAGACTTTAAGGAACACCCAATTATCAACTGAAAATTCTAAGTCTCTTCGCCTCACATCTGTATAAGACTTCTGGCGACTCTGAGCCGTTTTCAAATGCTCCTGTATTACCTTGACTTTCTCCATAGCCTGATAAACCAAATCTGGTCCTAACAACTCTGCTTCACCAACTTCGAACCAACCAATTGGTGATCTACACCTTCGCCCATACAGAGCTTCAAACAGTGCCATCCCAATGCTAGCATGATAACTGTTATTATAGGAAAACTCGATAAGAGGCAAGTGATCATCCCAATTACCTTTGAAATCCAAGACGCATGCTCTCAACATGTCCTCCAGAGTCTGAATAGTACGCTCTGCCTGGCCATCGGTCTGCGAATGAAAAGCTGTGCTAAGGTTCACCTTGGTACCCAATCCTTTCTGAAAAGATTTCCAGAAGTTCGCTGTAAACTGAGCACCACGATCTGAAATAATGGACACTGGTGTCCCATGCAATCTGCAAATCTCATTAACATACAGCTTGGCATAATCATCTGCTGAATCTGTGGTCTTGACTGGCAAAAAGTGCGCCGACTTAGTAAGCCTGTCAACGATCACCCAAATACAGTCATGTCTCCTAGCTGAACGAGGTAGACCTGATACAAAGTCCATATTGATCATTTCCCATTTCCAGACAGGAATATCAATATTCTGAGCCAAGCCACCAGGTCTCTGGTGTTCGGCTTTCACTTGCTGACAATTCGGACACTTAGCTACAAAATCCGCCACATTCTTCTTCATATCGTTCCACCAGTAAATCTCCTTAAGATCATGGTACATCTTAGTGGAACCTGGGTGAATGGAATACCTGGAGTTATGAGCTTCTGACATGATTCGCTCTCTGAGCCCATCTACATCTGGAACACATAATCTGCCTCGTTACCTCAAGGTACGATCACCTCCCCCTTGTTCAAAAGCCTTCGTCTTATGCTTGTGAATTCCCTCTCTCAGCTGCAACAAGTAGGGATCACTAAACTGTTTCTCTTTGGCTTCAACCACTAAGGAGGAAAGGGCTCTATTCTGAACAACTACGCCGCCATCCTCGGAGTCTAAAAGTCGAACTCCAAGACTAGCCAAACGGTGAACTTCCTTGGTCATAATTCTCTTATGTGCATCAACGTGGGCTAAGCTCCCATGGAGCGCTGACTAAGAGCATCGGCTACAACATTCGCTTTTCCCGGATGATAGAGAATATCCACATCATAATCCTTAAGCAATTCGAGCCATCTCCTCTGCCTAAGATTCAGCTCTCTTTGCTTGAAGATATACTGCAGGCTTTTATGATCTGTGAAAATATCAACATGCACTCCATACAAATAATGACGCCATATCTTAAGTGCAAAAACTACAGCTGCCAACTCTAGGTCATGAGTCGGATAATTCTTTTCGTGAACCTTGAGCTGACGAGATGCATAGGCTACAACCTTACCATGCTGCATTAAGACACATCCGAGAACAACTCCCGAAGCATCACAATAAACCACGAACCCTTCAGTTCCCTTTGGTAAAGTTAAAACTGGAGCAAAAGTCAATCTCTTCTTCAGCTATTCAAAGCTTCGCTCACAAGCATCTGACCATTGAAACTTAATTTCCTTCTTCATCAGCTTGGTCAATGGTGCTGAAATAGATGAAAACCCCTCTACGAAACGTCGGTAATAGCCTGCTAGACCCAAAAAACTGCGGATATCTGAAACTGATGCGGGTCTGGGCCAATTCTTAACGTCCTCAATCTTCTGAGAGTCAACCTGAACACCCTCACCAGAAATCACATGACTTAAGAAGGCTACTGATTTGAGCCAAAATTCACACTTAGAGAATTGTGCATACAACTTGCGGTCCTTAAGAATCTGAAGAACTATACGAAGGTGTTCTGCGTGCTCGACCTCACTACGGGAGTAAATGAGGATATCATCTATGAAGACAATGAAAAAGAGGTCGAGGTATGGCTTGAAGACTCTGTTCATGAGGTCCATAAATTTTATTGGGGCATTGGTCAAACCGAAGGACATGACACAGAATTCGAAATGACCATATCTGGTTCTAAAGGCTGTTTTAGGAATATCTTGTCCCCTAACCTTAAGCTGATGGTAACTTGATCGGAGATCTATTTTGGAGTAATATTGGGCACCCTGAAGCTGATCAAATAAGTCATCTATTCGTGGAAGAGGGTATTTGTTCTTGACCGTGACTTTATTGAGCTGGCGATAGTCAATGCACATGCGCAAAGAACCATCCTTCTTGCGAACGAAAAGGACTGGGGCACCCCATGGAGAGACACTGGGTCGGATAAAACCCTTGTCTAAAAGATCTTTGAGTTGAACCTTAAGCTCTCGTAATTCAGCTGGAGCCATCCTATAAGGTGGAATAGATATAGGTTTCGTACCTGGGAGTAGGTCAATTGCGAAATCAATTTCCCTATCAGGAGGGATTCCGGGAAGATCCTCGGGAAAGACTTCTGGGAACTCATTAACAACAGAGACTGACTGAAGAGTTGGGGTCTGGGAAGATGAATCTTTAACCCGAACCAGATGATAGATATAACCCTTAGACACCATCTTTCTTGCCTTGAGGTAAGAAATAAACCTACGCTTAGGACTCACTGAATCACCCTTCCACTCTAAGACTGGCTCATTAGGAAACTTGAAATTCACAGTTTTGGTTCTACAATCAACTGACGCATAACATGAATATAACTAGTCCATGCCCATGATTACATCAAAATCTACCATTTCTAACTCACATAGGTCAGCTGGAACAACATGGTGATAGACTCTGATTGGACAGCCCTTATAGATACGTCGGGCTACGACTGACTCACCAACTGGAGTTGACACTTCAAAAGGTTCTTTTAGCTTTTCAGGTTCAATACCAAATTTCCTAGCAACATAAGTGGTGACATAGGATAGGGTGGATCCAGGGTCTTTGAGAGCATAAACATCCAAACTGAAAACTGTGAGTATACCTGTGACAACATCAGTACGGTTATCGATATCCTGGCGCCCGGTCAAAGCATACAAACGGTTTGGGCCACCGCTTGTGTTGCCGGATCTAGCTGGTACACGTCCTGCCTGAGTCTGGTTATTATGAGGAACTGATGAATTTACTGACTGAGTCCGATTACCTCCTGTGCCCTGTCTGACAGAAGGGCAATTTCGCTGAACATGGCCCGGCTGGCCACACCCATAGCAAATATTTGATCCAGAGCGGCACTCCCCAGGATGCCTCTTCCCACACTTAGCACAAATCGGATTGGTGAAGTTACTCTGAGTCACACTGGCTTGAGACTGGGAGCCTGACCACATGAAATTTTGTTGACCATTATCTTTCCTGAACTTGGAAACTGGAGCACTTGCCGTGGACGGAGTAGGTCCGACTGACCTGTTCGTAAAGAACTTTCTGTTTTCATTACCGCTGAACTGTCCGGTAGACTTGGCCCTCTTGTTGAACTCCTTGTCTTTCTCTTTCTGCAAGGCTTCCTCCTCCTTCAGCCTTGTCTCATTACCCTGTACGAAAGCAACCATCTTGGAGATAGTCATTCCCCCATTCTGTGCGGCAATATTGGCCCCATCGTACAAATAGGGATCAAGACCTCCAACAAACCTTCTCACTCTTGCCCTCATATCCGGTGCCATATATGAAGCATGCTTAGCCAGACTAATAAATTCTAAATAGTAGTCCTGAACTGACCTACCATTCTGTTTAAGCTTCAGGAATTGTTCAGCCTTAGCTTCTCTGACTTCTATTGGCATGAAGTGGTCCAGGAAGGTACTTGTGAATTCATCCCATGTAGCATCAGGTGCATCCTCACCTCGGGATAATTCCCAAGATTCATACCAAGTGTTAGCAATGCCCTGTAGCTGATGAGCTCCAAAAGTAGCTGCTTCGGTTTCTGTAACTGTCATAATCCTGAAAATCTTTTGGAGAGCAACAATGTAGTCCTGAGGGTCCTCATCTTTCTTTGTCCCCGTAAAGACTGTGGATTCATCCTGAGAAAGTCCTTAGTCGTAGAAGACTCTTCATTACCTCTTGAGTTTGACCCAGATTCTTGACGTTGGGCCTGAGCTGCTACCAGTTGTGTGAGCATATTAATAGCATTCCTAACATCCCCATCCGAATCAATAGGAGGTGTTACTGTAGGAGCGGTTGGGGCTGCTGCCTGAGTTGGAACAGTCTCTTCCCGAGTTGCTTCCGCAGTAGACCCTTGGCTGGTGGCAGTAGCCTTTTTGGTATATTTCCTTTTCGCAGGCATTTTCTGAAAATACGTACACGCACGAATTAGAAAGATATCCTAAAAGTACTGCTCTAACTGCACGATCTAGAATATGAAAGAATTGAGACAATCCTAAATGTCTTGGTGGTCAACTGTTTATATGTGTGGGGCCCTCACACGTATAAAAGTGACCCCACTGGACACGGTTTCATAGACTCCCTAAAGACACTTGAACCTAGGCTCTGATACCAAGATTTGTCACGCCCCGAACCATGGCCTGGGCGTAACACGGCACTCGGGCCTTGCTTGCATGTGTCCGAGAGAACCTCATGACTTGCTTGTCAACATGGGCATCAAAACAATATAATCTATATGATGCAATTTAAATAAATCATGAAAATGTAATTTGCGGAATAAAGTCTTGAAATTATCTCATAGCATGAAATATCATGGAAACACAATAGTTTGCAAACATAAAAGCATAACTGACTCTGTGAACTAACATATGTCTATGAAACCTCTAAAACATGTCTGAATACTAACTACCAGGACATGGCCCTGGACTACCATAAACTGAATACTAATGCAGACTCTATGTTGAACCCCGAGAGAAGTGGGGCTCACCAATAAGCTGATATCTGAAGTGATCCTACTGCGCAGATGTATGCTCCTGAAAATCGGTATCTGCACCGTGAAGTGCAGGCCCCGAGAAAAAGGGACGTTAGTACATCGTGAATAGTACTAGTATGTAAAACCTGCTGAAATGAAGAACAAGGCACAACATAGGTATAGGACATGAACTGAAACTGAATGTAACTTGAACATGAACATGAAACGTGAGTGAAGTCTTAAAACAGTAATCAATAGAAATACTTGTATGTAAAACTACTTGTAACGTGGGGAATGCTATAGTATAATTGACAACATGGTCTGGTACTTGCGTCCTACCAGCAGAACACTCACAACCTTGCCAGGGATATGCGATTTAAGTAATAATAAGCATGTAAGGATCCAAACTGCATAATGAAGGTGTTGCCTCCTTGCTGACAACCCTTATCCTACGGTGGCTACGTAGTTTCAGACTATCTGATCCTTCTCGGTTAACTAAGCAATTCCCAAAAACATGAACATAATATAGTTGGCTAAGAAGCCCATGATTTTCGTGAAATAACTTGTAAATAACTTGTAATCATGATTTCACGAAATAACTTGTAAACATAGTTTCATGAAATATCTTGTAATATGGTTTCATGAGATAACTTGTCATAGTCTTGCAAACATGTTCTTGATTCATGAGTAATAACAATAGTTCATAATTATATATATATAATTGACTTGAAAACATGCTTGTAACTTGCTACATAAAATCATAAAGTTTCATATAAACATAATAAGAATACATGAGGAAGAATTCATGATTCATGGATTAAGCTAGGGTTCCTAATAACCGTAATGGAAGATTAGGAATACAATAACGAATATAGATACAAAATTCATGTACATAAATACATAAATACGGGCTACCAATATGTTGGGTTTAATGCCCTAGGGTTTGAACTTCATGGATATCAAGAAACGGAGCATGGGGAAGAACGTAGAGATTCCCACATGTGGATGGAAGTTCTACATACCTTAATTGCTCCAAAACTTGAATTAAAGACTTGAGCTTTGAAGAAGATTTCCAAAATCTTGAATTCTTGAACCTTGAGATGGGTTTTCTTGAAAACCCTAGTTTTAGAATGATAATTTCTTGTTTAGATTACAAGGGTAGGTGTTAGAATTGAGTTGGAATAATTAGAGTAGGCTTACCTTGGTGTTCTTAATGATGGGAGAGGGTAGGAAGTCGTTCTAGGGCTTGAAGGAATGAAAAATAATGATTTGAACTGGTATGGACGAATATATACTGTCCTGGGAAAGTGTAGTTTACGTCCAGCACTGTGCTGGCCGTATTTTCAGTTTACGGGTCGTAAACTGCAATACGGGTCGTATTTTGCAATATGGACTGCATTGCGTCTCTTCAGTAAAATGGCCATAACTCTTTGCACAGATGTCCGTTTGACGCCCATAATATACCGTTGGAAAGGTATTTCAAATCTCTACAACTTTCATCAAGGAAGTTTCCTAAATTCCAAATACGTTTTGAAATACGGGCGTAAACTGAAATACAGTCCGTATTTAACCATGTGACATAAAAATGTCAAATTCCAGAATGTTCAGAAATTCTTGGTTTCAGTTTACGATTTGAAATACGGGCCGTATAGTGAAATACGGTCCGTATTTAACCATATGACATTCAACTGCTAAATTCCAGAATGCTCAGAAATCCTTGGTACCAGTTTACTACTTGGTTTACGGCCCGTAAATTGAAATACGTCCACTGTTCATGGGCGTAAACCACTATCTCACAACTGAACAGGAAAATTTCAATTCCCACATTCTTTATCTGATTTTCCAAGTCTAGGATCATGGTTAAAGCTTACGTTAAAAGTACGAGGTGTTACATAGATACACTATAATCCAAAGTGTTGGTCCCATGCGCAGCACGGGCATACGCCATCTAGTAAAATAAATCAATGCGAGTATAATATATTATAACAACCTGTAACACTCCGTAAATCCGAGTTAGGTGTGAATGTATTAAATGAAGTAATGTGACATTTTATGCATATGAAGTCCTATCAATATGAGTTTGGGTGGAAGTAATTGGTTTAAGATCA
The DNA here is from genome assembly GCF_019175385.1 of Lycium barbarum. NCBI lineage: Eukaryota > Viridiplantae > Streptophyta > Magnoliopsida > Solanales > Solanaceae > Lycium > Lycium barbarum. Next base: position 82,303,217 of record NC_083341.1, read on the forward strand.
AGACCAAGTAGTGAAGTTCGTAAGAGTTCTTAAAATCGGCTAAGTTTTTTTTTACCTGTATTGTAGACCAATTTCGTGAAAATCCGTTGAGAATTTGGGAAAACTTCCTCTAATAGAAGTTTTAGATCTTTGAAATACCTTTCCAAAGATATAAAGTGGAGCTTAAACGAACCCGTGAGGAAAAAGTTATGGCTGTTTTACTAACCTGCGTTTCGCGGGATCATCCTGCGAATCTCAGGATGAACACCAAAAATCATACCCCTCTTTCACGTCGTGCGATAGGTCTGCATTTCACGGGTCAAAAGTACGATTCACGGGATGTGTCACGCGCCTTGCTCGACTATAAAAACCCCCAGAACGTGAAATTTTCTTAAACCTTCATTCTACTTCATCTTTGGCCGACTTTTTGAGAAGAAATAACCGTAGGGCTTCCCCAAAACATACAAGGCAAGTTCTTGATCAATTCCTATCACTACATTAGTCTAACGTCAATTCACTACTCTTAAACACTAGTTCATCTTCTCAAACCCTAGATTCTTGAAAGCTAAAGAAAGAGAAGAAGAAAAGAACGTTGGAAACTTTGAGATTCCTTCAAAAAGGTATGATCCTTGATTTTTATGATGTTATTGAAAGGGTATAGACTAATGTAGGTTTTTCTATTAATTAGAATCCATGAATGATTCATGAAGTGTTCAAGAACACGTTCTAGACATGAAAACCCTAGTTTTTCTATAAAGGGGTATATGAGTAGAATTAGATTAAAGTTCTAATCTTTACCATCTAAAACCATTGTAGTGTGATTATTGAATCTTGGGAAGTTCATTTGAGCCGGATTGAGGTATGTCTATATTTCAAAAATTGTCTTTTCAAGTATGTCTAGATTTCCAAAAATCTTTCTTGAAGTATGTCTACTTTTCGAAACCCTTCTTTTTGAAGTATGTTATCTTGTTTGAAACGTGTGGATGACTGTTTGTGACTTGAAATCTTTTTTTTTAATATGAACATGATTATAACTCTTGTTTGGTGGAAGTTCTTTCAGAATTAAAGATGATTTCTTTTAGACAAGGTCATGCGTGTGTAGGGTCAAGCCCGCATCGAACATTCTACGAACTATACTACTTTGTGAAACTCATTTTTCCCATTATTGGATGATCGAACTCAATTTTCTTAAGGTTGGACCTCAAATTTGTTTGTTGTTGAATGGGTTTCTTGAACTTGAAATTGAATAAGATTTCTAAATCGGTTATGACTTGAAATGCCTCTATCTTGAGATGATGACTTGGGAAGTGAGATTCGGCTCTAAGGCATTATTGATGATTCGGTAATATGCCATGATTTGTATTTGTTTGTGTTTGGGCCTGTATGGGCCAGTTGTGCTAGTCCAGAGGATGATTAGCTGTTATGGATCCTACCGTATCAATACGAGTATTGCTATGTCAGTCCAGAGGATGATTAACCTCCGTTGCTTCCTAGCCCGGAGTATCCATTGTTGTGTCAGTCTAGAGGATGATTAACCTCCGTTGCTTCCTAGCCCGGAGTATATATTGTTGTGTCAGTCCAGAGGATGATTGACCTCAATTGCTTCCTAGCCCGGAGTATCTATTGCTGTGCTAGTCTAGAGGACGATTAGCCTCCGTGATTTCCTAGCTCGAAGTATCGACTGATTGATTTGCCTGTGAGTAGCTTGTGGAAACCTTGAGTCGTAAGTGAAACACAAAATGATGTGAATGGTAACATAAGTGGAACTTGATATATTCCTGTATGTTGACTCCTATTGGTGATTTCCCTAGTTTACTAGCTTACTTATTCTTTGGAGTTTGAACTGTTTCTTTTGATATTGTTTTATTGATTTTACTACCTTACTTTGATTTTATTAACTATTGCCCCTTTGACACTCACTGAGTACCCAATAATCAGGCATACCATTGTTGTTTTTTATGGTATGTTAGGTATCATTGAGGAGCAAGTTCGTGATACGTCTACGACTTAAGAGAAATTACTGCTTTCGAGACTATTTGGTGAGCCCACATGCTTGTTCGTGGGGCACCATTCTATCTTTACTTTTCGTATTTTAGTTTCTGGCCGTGTCCCGATGAATTAGACATTACTCATTATCTTAGAAGCTCCTTAGATAGTTGTTAGATTGTGGGTAGTGTGTTGGAGTCTTGTATGACTCGTTGGGGCATTTGTGCCACGTTTATTAACTAAGTATTTGATTTGACTTTCGCTGATTTTGTTTCATAATTGTGATCTTAGATTTTATTTAGTTGTTTATCACTTGTTTAATTAAAATAAATGAAAGATTATCGAAAAACGGTTTGATGTTATTGATTTATAAGGTTCTTCCGATGTTGTTCACGACGTCGGATGCCGGTCACGTCTAGAGTGAATTTTGGGGTGTGACACAACAAAAAAAATACAAACTAATTAGTACACTAATTTATTTTTTTTTCGAAAATCAAAAGCAACCTGAAGGTTAGTTTGTAGAATAACTTAATTATTCTCCAAATATTCATCCCCAAAACTAACAAAAAAAAAAAAACTAATCAAAATATACATAACGCATCATTTAATACTCTTTTGTTGCAAAAAGTAATTTTTTCAAAGGTTTTTAAGTAAGCAACTCAGAGTGAGCTAAAGCTAGATATTTGGGTCATGTTAGGCGGACTGGTTATCACTTATCACTCTTAGATTTACCCTTACTATTAATTATTTATTTTCTAAATCATTTCGCAAAACATAAGACTAAACATCAATTAATATGAGTATTATGGTAAAATACTCATATCGATTATTGTTTCTTAAAGGATGTGCAAAATCCAAACTAGATATGTAAAAGTGAACGGAAAGAGTAAAATGTATTAATCTTGTGGTTTTACACATGTTATGTGAAAAATTGAAATTAAAGAGTTGACAAAAAAGAAAAAAAGACATGTATTCCATTCGTCCCAATTTATATTACACTCTTTCATTTTTAGCCGGTCAAAAAAAAAAATAGACACCTTTCTATATTTAATAACAATTTAACTTCAAATTTATCATTTTTCTTTTAATAAAAATGATTTATAACCACACAAAAATCCAATTTCAAGACGTACTACTCTGTGAGTCAATTGCAGAAAAGAAAGAAGGAAAAAAAGAATCCAACTGCTGTTTGTGTTCTTTTTTTTTTTTGTTTGTTGATGAAGTTTGATGTTTTATAAAACTCATCAAGAATATGCAACGTTAGATAGTTACAAAAGTAGTAAATGTGCAAGCTCGTTTAGCTAGAGAGCTTACAAAATCCAACTGCTGTTTGTGTTTTCTGACAAATACAACAACAATATACCCAGTGAAATCCCACTGTGTGGGGTCTGGGGAGGGTAAAGTGTACGCAGACCTTGCCCCCATTTCAGAAGATAGAGAGGCTCTTTCTGAAAGACCCTCGGCTCAAGAGAAAACATGACGAGAAAAGGTTAGATAAGCACAAACAGTACAAAGCAAAACGGAAATGAAACTAACGAAAGCGACAAAAGTCATGATAAAGTAGTCTGAGAAAAAGAAGCAGTAGCTAGGCACAGATAAATACGATAATTGTGGTACAAGAAATGATTAATATTTGCAAGAATCAAAGGACAAGAAAATGAAGATCGAAACTGCGACTACTAGTACGACGGGATACGTGGGACTACCTGCTAGCCTTCTACCCTAATCTGAGTCCTCCATAGCCTCCTATCTAAGTTCATGTCCTCGGTAAGCTGGAACTGCGCCATGTCCTGTCTAAGCACCTCTCCCCAATACTTCTTCAGCCTACCTCTACCTCTTCTGAAACCGTCCATAGCCAACCTCTCACACCTTCGCATTGGAGCATCTGTGTCTCTCTTCTTCACATGCCCAAACCATCTCAGCCGCGCTTCCCGCATCTGGTCCTCCACCGATGCCACTCCCACCTTGTTTCGGATATCTTCATTCCTAATCATATCTAGCCTAGTGTGCCCACACATCCATCGCAACATTCTCACAAATGACAGCGTTAAAGATTCATGTGAGTTCACCCAAGTTATTGTGATATGATATGGAAATGGCTTGAAATTAGGTTGCTTTAGAAGGTTGTACATGAGGTTATGAAGGCTTGTACGTGCAGCGATCAGCTGAGTTTTTCAGAGTTTGATAGTTTCGGAAATTACAAATAGATCCTTATAGTTTTAGTTACTAATTTGGGTATGTACATATTATCCCCAAATGTAAATTCTTCTTTTCAGTTTAGTCTTCTTCTCTTTTCAGAGGGTATTTGTAAGCTACTTTCAGTTCATTTGGAGATCATTAATGAAAAACTATCTTTTAGCTCTCTCGTAGTAGAGCTTTAACTTAGTCTTAGTTAGCTTCTTCTTCCTTCAAATTCAGTATTTGTATCATATTGATCATGGTTTGAGTTCCGTAATTCCATAACAACTGAAATAATTGAAGAGGGTTTCCTATAAATATATAACCTGCATCATGATACGATAGTGTTTCTTTCTCGAACATTTTGCAGGGACAATTAGATAGTTGAGATGCTGATGGACGAGGCAAAAGTCTTGCTAGGCTTTCCCACTAATTCTTGCCCCACTGCTTCTCAGGTACTCCCTCCCTCTCAAATTATCTGTCGTGGTTTCTAAAAATAGTTCGTTTCAAATTATTTGTCGTTTTATAAGTTCAAGACAAGATTAATTTTTTTTTCCATTTCACCCTTAGCAGTTTTTGTTCTTGAAGACTAAACACCTCAATTATGGGGTGATGTTATGATTGTTCAAATACCAATGAAGGGTAAAATAGTTAAAAAGCCCTCCTAATTAATGTTTCTTAAGGGGCGTGTCAAAGAGAATCACGACAGATAATTTGAGACGGAGGGAGTATATATTTTTCTATGTATACATAGAAATGTGTGTGGTGTGCTTGATTCATATATTACTTAGGATACTACACAGATGTTCGATTTTTCAACTACACACCTAAACGTTGTGGGGTTCAGGGAAGTATTGGTGGTAGGAAGAAAGAGAGATAGATGATGGAGAGAGTAGGCTGTGTTGGGTGATTCGAATGTGTCATTGGTTTGGGGTATCTCCCCACTGGTGGAGCGACGATTGTTTGGTGGCTTGAAGATGGATATTTTATGGTGGTTTTCTACTGTGTTTGTATGAAATTGGGTGGGAAGAAGGTGGTTCATGGTGAAGAAGAAGCGTAAGAGGGATGGTGGATATAGGTGGTGGTGTTTTCGTCAGAGTGAAGAGAGAACTGGGTTCTGGTTGCCGGAAATATTTTCCGGTGAGGGAGACGTAATGGGTAGGAGAAGAAGAAAAAGAAAAGGAAAAGTAAAATGAAAATTAATGAAGCAAAAGTAAAAATTAAAAAAACCTAGGCTTAGTACATACTTTTCCTGCTCCAACTTGCACATATTTCCCTTCTAGACACTCTCAATACACGTACAACCTTAGCGATTATTGAGAATAAAGAGAAGAGTTCATATGTTTGTAGAAGAGGAATATTTTCTTTATCAAGATGCGAAGGGTTCTTTTCATCCTCGATCTCATCCTTGGTAACGACTGCTGGTGCCAATGGAAGAAGAGGGAGGGTGGGAGGGGCCTCTTACCTTTCTTCTTCTTTTTCCTTAATTACATGTGTCTTTTTTCTTGGGTCCAAATTACAAGTGCCATTTATTGATTGGTTTGGTTGCCACATCAAAAGTGCGTGTCTTTTATGCATTTAGTTTTACGGAAACTGGGGATTTAGAGGCAAGTTCTTGCTTAATTGAGGCGTCTATCTGGTCATTAGAACAGTTAAGAGTATATAACTGATAAATCGTGCCATGTTTAAAGGGTGATGTAGGAATTTAGCTTTGTGTTTTTCAAGGGGCAATCTCTTTTCACTCTTATCTACTCTTTGCCACACCCTACATCTTTCCTTTTAGCACCCAAAAGAAGTCCCAGGTATGTAGTAGAAAACATTTATATTTTATAGCCCAAAATTTAGCCAGTTCAACAATAGAATCCTCCATTAACAGTAAAACACTTCTTTTGGAAAGGCTAGTTTTAGCCCTGCCATAGCTTCAAAACCACAATCACCCTTAAGTGTAGAAGTTCCTTTCAGCTTCGCTTAATAGAATGGTATATTCTGCAACGAGCACGTATGGAACTTCTTCTATGCTTCCTTCATTATTATCAACGCAAAAACCTTTTATTCAGCCCAAACCAACAGTTTTTTTTCAACATTTGGCTTAAAGCCTCCATAACTTAAACAAACAAATGTGGGATAATGGGTCACCTTGTTTCAAGCCCCTTTGAGATTTAAAGAAACTTTCCGTGTTACCATAAATCAAAAACGATAATCTGACCGTAGAAATACTCACCTTTATACGTTGAATCCATTTATCCCTAAATTTCATCAGCTTCAAAAGATCAAACAAGAAAGATCAGCTGACAGGATCCAAAGCTTTTCCATATCCAGTTTATACATCAACCCAGACTTTTTGTTGTTCAAATAATATCCAAGCATTTGTTCACCACAAATGCAACATCAATTATTTCTGTCTTTTATAAATGCATTTTGATTCCAGAAATGAGCTTGTTTATTACTTCTATTAACCTCTCAGTAAGGATCTTGGCAATAATATTATAAATACTACCTAATAGACTGATATGAAATCTTTCACATTCACTGCTTCTTTATTTTTTGGGACAAGGGCACTAAACGTAGCATTAAACTATTATTGAAGACACCCTAACGATGAAAATATTCAGTATTTTCATGATATCTTCGTTAACAATAAACCAATGTTTTTGAAAGAATGTCATGTTAGCCATAGATGCCCCAGTGCGGAGGTGTGAGAGGTTAGCCATGGATGGTTTCAGAAGAGGTAGGGGTAGGCCAAAGAAATATTGGGGAGAGGTGATTAGACAGGACATGACGCAGTTACAGCTTACCGAGGACATGACCTTAGATAGGAAGGTGTGGAGGACCCACATTAGGGTAGAAGGCTAGTATATAAGTCTCGTTATCTTTTCTTATTAGTAGGCGCATTAGCGCATTATAATTTCTTGTGCTCTGATTTATGTTATTATTTGCTACTTTCTGTACTTTGATTACTCTATTTTATCTGTGCCGCTTTCGTTATTTGCATTTCCATATCGCTTTGAATTCCTTGATTATCCTGTTTTACTGTGTCGCTTGCATTATTTCATTGCAATATCGTTTTGAATCTTTTAACCTTATCTGACTCCCTTTTTATGCTTCTATTGAGCCGAGGGTCTCTCGAAAACAGCCACCCTACCTTGGTAGGAGTAAGGTCTGCGTACATTCTACCCTCCCCAGACCCCAAGATGTGGGATTTCACTGGGTTGTTGTTGTTGTTGTTGTTGTTGTCATGTTAAATCCATCCGGCTCAGGTGCCTTATCCCCTCAAACAAGGTTTCCTTCATTTCATCTTGCCTTTCATTGGAAAGCATGGCTAACAATTCCCAATCCACTGAGGTCTCCTCTCTTCAAGCCAATTACGGTACTGTCCAACTTGACTAACCATGTCAAAGACCAAGTAATTTTCAGCGACTTTGACACACCACAGCAGCAACGGACTCTTAAGATCTAGGGATTCGATTCCACCCATTCTCAACCACCTCCGCCCTTTTTGACTGGGTGATTGGGCACGTCCAGTGACTATAAATAGAACCCTACATCAATTTCAAAAGATATCTCCTGTGATATGGTCTATCTCATCTGCGCAATCTCTTTTCACTGGAACTCTCGCTCAGCAGCCTCCTCTTTTCCATCGACATACTTCAAAAGCTTAGCTCAATTACCTTTGTTCTTTGCTTTTCCACTATGCCATCAACCATGTATTTACCAAAAATTAGGAATGCCCCGGTGAATATGACTTTTACTGCTTCCTGCAGTAAAGAAATGGATCTTGGACCTAACTCCACACCAAAGGCTAGCTAATAAGGTGAGGATTTCCCAAGATTGTAAAGGAAATCAGAGACTATTCGGAAGATTAAATCAAGTGTTTATGGCTTCGGCCTTTTGGTGTAAATTACAGTAGGTTAAAGATGAAGACAACGTGTTAGATTTAAATAGACTCATTACAGGGATATGAGGTTGTAGAGGAGGAACTCTTTCTTTTTGTTTTTGTATAGAAGGGTTTCAATGGTCCTAATCTTCCTGGCACCATCTTAGTGTGAGATTTATATTATTGTGCTATAATACATTACCTTACTTTTTCCCAAAAAAGAAAAAGATTCAGCCGGGCCATTTGAATGTGGGCGATTGTGCTAGAAACCAAAAATGATGCTTAAACCAACATTTCCCTTGGATTTGCAAGATAATTTTGTAACTTTTCATTTTATTGTCTTTTGCTTTGTTTTGTCTGTATTAGGAATTTAGGATTCTGAAAACTCATATAAGTAGTGATCTTTTGTATGAGAACTATTCAGAACTCCTAACTGAAATTGCAGAGGAAGATGATTCATTCATCATCTTATGCAATAAACATAAAACCTGAGTAAATGAATTGAAAGATGCAATAGTGGTACGTATCCAATAAGAATCAAGTTTTACCTGAGATCTCTTCTCAATGGTATAGAGGAACGAAGGAGGAGACTGAAATGAAAACAGTTTTGTGAACTCTGTAACATATTGCCTTTTCCTGATACTTTTCCTTGAATTTCTTCTGATAAGTAACCATTAATTTAAAAATAAGCAAAATGAGGGGTGTTAATATTTCTGACAACTTTAGAAATGTGTTAGTCATTACTGAACGTTCTTTGGCCTCTTGGACTGCTAGAATCCGTGATGGAAACTTGTAGCCTTTTTGCTCTGACTTCTAATTTATAATCTTTAAGTACTCTGCCTTCTCATGAGTAATGTAATATGTCATTACTCTCTGTGTTCTTGAGAACTTGGTTTTAAAACATTGCCTGTTGTAGTTTTTATTTGTTCTTCCCATAGGTTCGGATTTGTTTCCTGTGAGCAGGGATATGAGAGGGTTAAAAGTCTACGCAAAAGAAAAGATGTATTATTGCCTGTGAGCCTCCATTTATGAAACTAATGATAGTATCACATTTCAAACAAATGTAGGTCAAAGATGCTTATAGAAGGAAGGTATGGGACACTCATCCTGATTGCTTTCCAGTTCATCTCAAACCTAATGCAGAACTCAAATTTAAAATGGTGAGCTTCCACTTTGTAGGCACAACAATTCCACCCCACCCCCCCCCCCCCCCCGCACCCCCCACCCACCATGTTCCTACTTCTGTCGTTCTCCCTTGAAACAACTGCTTTATCAAATTACAATATTTTGCCAAGTGTTTATTTTCATCATTTTTTATGATACTTGCTGCTCCTTTTTTCTGAAACTTCATTTTCATCAATTTTGGAGCATCACAAAACAATGTTTCGCTAGGGACTAAGATACTTTGAAATGTATGTTAAGTGGCTTGTTCAACATTTTCTCCATTATAGACTTGCCTTAATCAGTTGGTTATGCCAAACCAAGGTAGTCTTTTGGGACCACTTGAGTAGAGCGAAGAAATAATTTTTGCCGTGAGAACCACAATCTTTATTTATCCTTTTGGTAACTCTTGTATTGTTTGAATTTTCCCCCTCTTTCTTGCAACTACGCTCTTTAATCTAGAAGTGTGAGCAAAAGGGTAATTCTTTGACTTTCACCTGTTTGTCCTGTATCTGATGAAGGTTCAATTTATGTGCGTCATTTCTTTTCTATGAGCTTTTATTTGGTTGGTCATTGCTGCTGAAGTTTAAATGTGTGTGTGTCGCTGCAGATTTCAGAAGCTTACACTTGCCTGCTTTCGGGTAATTCTCATGTCTTAGCACATCTGCAACATGTGACAGGCTAAGAAGATACATTTACTTGCTTGAAACCTTTAGTCCTTTACTGATGAAATGTCAAATTAATATGATTTTCAAATAAAGAAAGAACCTCCTTGCCCTTTCCGCTTACAATATTGTTTCTTTTCTCTACTCATCTTGTCCCTTTTAACAAAGTCTATTGTGTATAATTCTTCATTTTATATTCCTGCGGGAACTACTCTTAGATCTTCCTTATATTCCTTTGATGTTAATGGCTTGATCTAGTTCTAGTTTTCTTAAGGCATGACAGAAAGCTAAGTGTTCCATTTAGCCCCCAGTGCTTTAGTCTAGTGGTAAGAGCGCAACACATGATGTTGGGTGCACGTCACCGGCTCGAAACCCGCCACAAACAAAAGCATGGTAATTAAGGGGAAAATCTGAGAGGCATTATCATCTGGTGGGATGAGATATGGTATTTGCTCCCTTAGAAGTGTGAGCTTCTAAGGACCCTTTATTGTCTTAAATGATTGATGTGTTTGATTGATTGGTTGATTCATGGTCAGAAATGGAAATAGGATTCGTTTTTTGCTGGATATTTACTATGGGAATACCCACTCTGAAAAAAGAGTTTCCTCATATATTTTCCTTATCACAACTGATAACAACGCTACAATAACAGACCTTCTCGGGAGAGATGGATTCCAAGTATCATGGGATATATCATTCACGAGGCTCAAGAGTAGAAATATGATTGTGTCAGTTAATTTTTTTCCCCAACAAATTATTGCACAAATGAATGTATCAAACTGGCAACTACCGAAGTTCCAATTGAGTTATATGAATTATTTGTAGCTACAAACAACATATCCAGTATATTCCCACAAGTGAGGTCTGGGGAGGGTGGGTGTACGCAGACCTTACCCCTGCCTTTGTGGGGTAGAGAGGTAGTTTTCGATAGATCCTCGGCTCAAGAAAATCGTTTTTCAGAAAAGTTTTGACAGAAATGTCAGAGTAGAAGGCTATGATGAAAAATAATGAAGAAAGAAAAGCACTGACCGGATCCTACGACAATAGTTTAGAAAAGACCCAAAAAGAAAAGGAGTATCAAACGATTCAAAGAAGTAATATAATCATCAATTTAAACAGGCAAGATACACATAAGTTGAACAACTATATTTGAACTCAGTGTACTATAATGGGAGTTTGCCTGACAACAGAAAAGAAAGGAGAGTAGTTGTCGGTGAAACCCTAACGATCAAGTACAGAAGAGAGAAAAATTGAGGAACGAAAATGATTGTTTGAAGTGGGTAAGGAAATAGAATAGTGGACTTAAAAGAAGATAGGTTTGGTGAATGGAATGATGTGACTGTTAATGGAGTATGAAGCATTGCGACTGTTTGCAGGCATAAGCTTTTTTAAGTATGGTATTTTGGTTATTTAGGTCTTTAACTTTTCACTTTTCCAATAATATGATATGATTATGCTAATGGCAAGCAACTCAAGGGTATAGGATAATTGTTAGCTGGTGCTACCTGTCCTAGGAAAATGGAAAGATGCGGACCATGTACTTTTCACTGCTTTGCCGCAAAATATGGTCCTTGGTGCATTCCATGATTGATGTGGCCTTGATGCTACATAGAAAAATAGCTGAAGTAATGTTGAGTTGGAGAACAAGGAAAAGGAGTTGTGGAAAGTAGCTCTTCTCTACTTCTTCTGGCAAATGTGGAGAGAAAGGAGTGGATGAGCTATGAAGAAATTGAAAAATATATTTGGAGAATAAAAAGCTCCTTTTTGTTTGATTTGTGTTGTGTAGGAAAATTCTTTGTTGTATAGTTTGTTGGACGGATTTTTCTAGAAGCTTGTTGTAAACTCGTACTGTATTGCAACACAGACTTGGTGGGATATGAATTAATTATCGGTGAGTTTCCGATCTGAAATGAAACAGAATTTAGCAAAGCATACTGATGTCTCCTGCAAGAACTTGGGTTAGTGTAGGTTTAGTCCCTTGATTTTGGGGGGAAAAGTGTCTCTTAATTCTTGATTGTAGTTCATAAGACCGTTTAGTTTCTTTGAATCCGCTCTATGGGGCAGTTCAACACATCAGATACCACAGTTTCTACTGTGTGACTGCTTCTGTTTAAGATTCAATCTGCTAATATTAAGCTGTCTGGTAGCGTATGCTAGGTTTCTCTGTCTGTCATCTTACGACAATATTTGGGATTGAGGCGTTGTTGTTGTTGTCTTCTTATGACAATTACATGTGAATGATTGAAAGGTTTTTCTTTAATAAAATCTCTGTTTCATGTACATGTACTATCTTTACATGATCATACAATCCTAACTTAGCAAACTAGCGTACTCGAGATCTTTTGGACAATCCAACATGATATCTTGAAAAATTGCATGTTGTTGAGGCCTAAAGCAAACTCTTCTTCCATTAAGCATGTCAATGGTGTTCTTTAGGTGTGTGTTGTATGTAAGTACTTCATTCCAGTATCATCACATTATGGCTCACAGAAAGAAAATATTGATTTCGTGTGCCCTGCGTGATACGTGATTGAGATAAAGCTAATTGAAGGGTGAAATGTGCCATTTGACAATATAGCCTGTTGGTACTTTATTTCTTAATGCTCCAACATCAATTGTCCTAATATTGAACCTCATACCCTTGTTGAAATTAGAGAAACTAAATATTCGGTAACATCTAAACTTCTAGGATGGAAAACGCTAAAGTTTACCCCAAGAAAAATACGGTGTGTGCATTAAATTGTCTAGAGCCCTATTGGTGTACATTTGAATTTGACCAACTGCATTCTGTTTTATTTGTCCCTACTTATCTTAGTTGGGTTCATTTTCTCACTTTGAATAGAAATTACAGGTGCAAGACAAGGTCGACATGTAGGAGGTAAGTTACTCTAGAATTAGCTCTTTATTGTGTCCATATGCATTGTGTGCACATGTAACATGGGATCTAATTAGAATGACAATATTTTGTTTTCAGTTGGATATTCGCGTGTTGTAAGAAGTGGAGTTCCTAGAGGAGGGGGAGGAGGGAGGAGAAACCATGCACTGATTGGGCTTCCCTTTCTTTGTATTATTTTGGGAACTGCAGCATTGGGAGGAACAAATGTTGCCAGGTAATTGGCATGTTGATTGTGAATTGTGAGATGATCTTTTGTTACTTGCTTGAAGAAAAGTTTAACGAGATGATCTGAATAGTTGTTGTTTTTTTACCTTCTCCACATCAGGTCCTACAGAAAACAGAGGGCGGATTATCCTTCTCATAATCCTTTTCTCCCTTGATTAATCATATTTTTTCCAACATTGTGTATGTATGTATAATAATACGACGTCTTGCCAAGGGTCTATTGGAAACAACCTCTCGACCCACAAAGGTAGGGCTAAGGTCTGCATACATCCTACCCTTCCTAGACCCCATTTGTGGGATCATACTAGATATGTGGTTATTGCTGTTGTTGTGTATGTATGTATATATGTTATGGTGTTAGTCCTCTATGAAATGTAACTGATCCAGTAAGCTTTAAGAAGTCACATTTGTTAAGTTGTGTGAACTTTCAACTGTAATTCTGAAGGTCATTATGTAAATTTAGAGATTTGTCTCTGTATCACATGAAAAGAAGAGCAATTAAACAAGAAAGCATGACATGTAATAAACCCATGTTTATATTCATGTGCCAAATGACCCCCGAGTAATTTAGATTTGACTCGAAGCTTAAACTTTGTTGTAAGTGCATTATATCACGAACAGCTGTCGAAAGGACCAAAAACGGGGAAAAAAAAGAAGCATATGAGATGTACGACTATGAAAAAGTGTAAAGCACCATTTTTATTTAATTAGTTATTCCAATCATGTGATTGGATTTGGAAAAATATATTTAAGAGATTTGACGTTATTACTTTTTATTATTTAAATTGTTGATGTTGTTGTTTTTTTTTTTTTGGTCATTGAAGTATGTGACTGTTTGATTATATTTCTACTATATTAGAAGTACCAGTTGGGTCCCTTTGGTCGTCCGTCGTCGTCCATCCAAGGGCAAATTCGTCATTTAGCTCAAGGGCATTTCAGTCATTTCACTTTACTACTTAAATCTAGAAGACTCACTTTACCATAACAGTTGCCGACTTCCAAACAAACCCATCTCTCAGTTTGCTCGCTTCCAGAAAATACTCGGAGTTTTTTTCACCCCTTCAACTGGTTTTGCAAGTTCAGGTATATGTTCGTGTTAAGTTTTTGTCCAAATCTTCTATTTCTTCTTCTGATCTTTTTTTACATTTTCAAGTTCTCTTCAGATTTCTCATTTTCTTGGTTGAATTTCATGGCTATTGAACGAAAGATAAAACTTTTAGCTGAGACAGATTATTGTTGTAATAGTAGTTGCTTTAGAATTCTTTTCGAATTTCACAAATGTTAGTTCAAATTATGTTAATACCCAATCTGATTGCTTTTTTGTTGTTGTTGTTGTTTCAGACGATGAAAAAAGTAACTTTTTGGTTCTCATCTCCTGTCTTTCGCCCATTTCCATCTTTGGACCTATTAGTGGAGGTATAATAATTTAGTGCTTGAACTAATTTTTGTGCAAGGTTGTATTTCACACATGGGATGGCATGTCTGCAACTCATTAGTAAATTAAAAGCTATCATCAGCTATAGGCCAACACCTAATGTCAACTTTTAACCCAACAAAAAATATTTTTTCTCTGAAGTAGATAGTTGCTTGATTAGGGCTTTTTGCACTTTGTTAATTGTTACTCAGAGTGGTAAACTTGAGAACTTTTTGCAGTTTATTTCACTGTGCGGCATTTATGCATATTCCTAAATAGTAAGTCTATTTCCGATTTCAATGTGTTTTAGGGCATAAGTATTCACAAGCTATTGCTCTGTACACACAAGTGATTAAGTTGAACAGTGAGAATGTGGTGTACTGGGCTAATAGTGTGTTTGCTCACATCAAATTGAAGGAATATTGCAGCGTAATAGAGGACGGAGCTAAAGCTATTGAAATTGTCCCCAGATATTCAAAGGTTTGTTTCAAATTGTCAAAATATTGAAAACTTAATTGTGCTTACTTTTTTTATTGTTTTTTATGTAGGTTGATACGGGTGCTGTGTGCTTAATCTCTGATGGGTTGTGATTGGGGTTGCAGGGTTATTATAGGCGAGAGGCTGCATATTTGGCAATGGGAAGTTCAAAGATGCATTCAAGAATTTTCAACAGGTTGGTATTGTTTTTTGAACATGTTAAGTTGTATCAGCTGCATATTGCTGGTGATAATCAAATTGTTCTTATTTTTTTATTTTAAAGTTTTACTACAAAATATATCATGAGAAGAACATTGCTTATGTAACTAGCTACCACATTTAGAAGAGAAGATAATGCCATACCAGTGACATTGTTCGTGCATTATGTTATTTGTGACCTTTAAGATTCCTTGTCAATTCTATGCTCCAGCAACTTCCATATGTGAAATACTAATAACATTTTGACATCAAATTTAAGTTCAATGACATTTAGTTGTAGCAGATTAAGGTAGAAGATGACCAATCCCACCCTTGAACATCTGAAGAATATTTTAGGTAGAATTGGCATAATTATTATTCTTTTCTATTTTCATTTGCAGAAAGAAGTCATATGGTTGATTCTGGTTAGTTGTCAGAGCAGGTCATATTTGTGGAACTTTTAGTTGCATTAGTTGCAAATCAGTAAACTTGAATGAAAAACTTTTTGTTGTCCTTGACTCAACCTACAAGCTCCTAAGTCACATAGAATATTAAGAAAGTGAACTTGCATTTGTTTCTAATTTTTCTACTATTATAGAAACATGAGTTTCAGAGTAGATCGTAACACTTCATGATGAATGGATATGTGAATCTTGAAACTTTTTACGTTTCAATGAGCTTGGTGTGATTAAAAGACAAAGTTGTTTTATATTATCTGTTAGTTATTAACAATCAAAAAGAATATATGTTGGTTATTCCAAAAAGGCTTATAATTGTCCTGATTCAATTAGTGCTTTTTTCTTCTTGGAAGGATAATGCAAAACATTATTTTTCCTTTTAGATGATTTTTCGCTTTTAATAGCTTATGTATATACCAATGAGCCATTTCATATGTGATTTCTATGGCATTAATTCGTATAGTAGATATCCATGTTCAACTTAAAGTTTATCTGGAAGATAAGGTTGTGGTGCTCATTAATCTTTACTTCTACGCTTGATTTTTCTTTTTCTCATGCGAAATATATTCTATTGAGAAAATATGCATAATTAGAAACCTGAAGCTTTGGTGGAATGGAGAAATGCCCAACTTTGATGGGATGGAAAAGGAATAAGCGGAGTGGAATTTCTAGCTTTCTGGAATGAGGCTTGGACTGCTCAGTTGTCAATTGAATTCCATGTTCTTTGTTGGTAAAAAGGCATATACCATTCAAGATTAAATGTATGCCATGGGAGGGAAATGATGATTGTCCTACTATTACTGCTCTTGCTGCTTTTGGGCTATATTCCACACTGCCAATATGCTAAAAGCTCTAGAGCTTTGACCTACAGTCGAGGTGAAAGCACAGCAGTTACAAAAACGAGATACAGGGACCGAGTGGAAGAGTTAAAATCTATAGGTCTGTCCAACAACATCTATGTAGTTGAAGTGCAGGTACCACCAAGCTTAATTTTATTTTTTCTTCAATATAGCTTTAAGTAGCCATGTGACTAGGAGGTCACAAATTCGAGCTGTGGAAATAGCCTCTTGCAGAAATGCAGGGTAAGGCTTCGAATTCGCACATTATGCTTCTCAGATATCTTTTCTCATGGTTTGAGGAGGTTCTCTCTTTTACTTAATCTCAATGGTGATAATGATTGCAAACTTTAGAATATAAATGAGCAGTCATTTAAGTTGTATTTTTTCCTTAGAGCTGCGACACATATGAAACATACATCGACTCAAACCATCTTTAGGACGGGTAGTACATATTGTATCCCAAGGTCAATTAACATTTATCTTGAAATAGCTTTTAAACGTGTGATTCTTTCAATGTTTATAGTTGTTTATCTTCAGGCAAGTACATTAAATTTGAAGGATCTCTCCTCTTTTGATGGTATTTGTTTGAATACAACTTAACTGATATTAACAACTTAAAATTGATTAACATTAGTTATATCAGTGTATAAACTTGTGTAGTTTTACGTTTATTTTTCTTCGTGTGCAACTTTTCTGTCTGTGCAAATTCTATATATGGCTGTCCTTTACCACCAAATGGCGTTTTTCAGTCCATGTAGTTGATTTTTTGGTAGAATTTGTGCTAAATTTAAAGTTTTTATTACTCTGATGATGGAGGGATTCAGTCCATGTATTTGTTGCTGTTGTTGAATTTGTGCTAAATTTGAAGTCTTTCCATGTAGTTACTGTTGTTCTGGTGGTTTAAGTGGTAATTGAGAAATATACTGATGATCTTTTTCTTTACTGCTATTATTGTGTAGCGGCTAAATTTGAAGTGTTTACTAGACTTGGTTAGTAGAATAGAATTCACTCCATGTAGTTGATGTTGTTCTGGTGGTTAAGTGATAAGTGAGTGAGTAAAGTTTCCTTGACATATCGACTTTCATGTAATGAGTTACACGTTCTAGCTACTGAAAATGCATTTTCATAGCCTTGCATCCTTGGATATGTTTTCTTATATAAGTGAACTGGTGTTATTCAATGAGTTTTGCATGCATCTACTCTTTTTTTTTTTTAACAAAAGCATGAGAAAATGCGAACAGGGTTATTTAGTGGATATACTAAAACTTCTGATCTATATAGTTTTACCCTCAAGTTAAAAAACGTTTAGAACAGGTGCGTAAATGATCTGTTCTGTTGTGACTTTTTCCAGGGACTTCATACAGGCCATCTAAACTGCCACCAACCCACTTCAGCTATAAGCATACAGGTTAGACCATGCTTATTTAGGAAGCATTATGCTTTTAGTTTTGATAAATGTTCCTCTCTGGTCGAACTTAAATGGACCATTCCAGCAGCAAAAGGAAATGCCAACTTTGTACTACTGTTGCTGCTAATGTTCTTACTGCTCTTAACTGAATATTGTATCTCTGTAGGAATGATGAAACAACTACATTCTGTTGTATTTCATCTTCACACTTCCTGTACAAACTTCTCATGACACTTAAAATGTAGCTATATCTTCTTTTTTGGGTTGAGCATAGTTTATTAATTGCAGCTCTATCAGTGTTCCTGTCAAATTTTAGTTTAACTTTTGAGCTTTCCGTCCGTGCTTCTTCTAATATGCTTAGTTGTATCCTTCTGTAAATTTCTTCCTTTACAAAAATCATAAGCTATATTACATCGAGAGACACAGTGGTTCACATGGACAAAAAACTAAAAAACTATATGTATTAATTTACTGGTGCTTCAATCTTTGACCTTTTGCAGAGTTGGGGACAAAAGATTTGAAATGGTATCTTATATCAAACTGAGATTGTAACGTTAACATGTTGCATCTTCTTTCTCCATTTTGTTTTTATGACATGGGAACCCGCAGCCGCTACCCTTCGGGTGCGCAAAGGGTAACCCAGCTCCTGTGCAATAGCTCGCAAACCACACAAGAGAGGTAACCCGCACTAGGCAAGCCCGGTGCGATGAGCTCGACCCAGAAGGCAAAATCTCCTGCTGTCGTAGACAGGGGGTTTCGAACTTGAGACCTCTATTGTGAAAGCCCCATGCTCAACCAACTGAGCCACCCTTGCGGGTTTCTTTCTCCATTTTTGAGAAAGCTAAAATAGATAGGGTCATGTCTTGAAAGATACTTATGAGCTGGTTAAATTACATGTCCAAATATGGTTTCAAATTATCCAAGCGGCTCCTAAATCATTTTTTAATATTTCCTCCCAATAATTTCTTTCTCTGACTTCTCTTCCTTTCTAATTTTATTTAGTCCACATGTACTTTGAATTCTGAATCAAGCAATGAAAAACGGGTAAAGTCTTAGCAGGAAAAGCTCATTATGGTTCTATACTTGTACTATGATTTGTTATCTTTGACCTCTTAGAAGGGGAGGGAAATCGGTTTGACAAATGTCAAGCCATGTTAACTGAGCTATGAAATTGTACAGATTACTTGATAATTAATAAAAAGTCTTAGTTGCCAAAAGAAGAAGGGGAGGGAAACTAAGTTATAATTTGTAACCCTTTTGTATTTCTTTGTAGGAATCAAGTGATTGATTGTGGTCAAAAGGCAAGTCCAAAGGTTAGTGGCGTATCGACTTAACGTATCATATGCTTGAAAGGTCCAAACTTCTAATCTGAAATCCTGATGTACGCAAATAATTCCTGCTAAAATCCATCCTGTCATTATTATGTGCATGAAGGTTTGGGAAAAAAAATATGCTAAACATGTTTTCTTCCAACTAGAAGCATGCCAAACTGCGCAATTGTTTGGCATGATGATCTTACAGAGAATTTACACCTTCGAACCTGCAAAGCTCCTCTTTCTTCGATTTATCTAGGAATGATCTTGGATTACAGGAAAACTGAAGCTATTGAAAGCAAGAAGAGTGATGTTATAGGTGGTATGTAGCAATCCAGCTATTAGAATAGGCTATATTCGACGGGAAGTAGAAAGAGTAAAATATGTTGGTTTTCTATGAATGGTTTATGAAGAAGTAATTGGTCATTTTACCATTAATTGTGAAAGACCAAAGTATTAACTTACATTGTGCTGGTGTATCATGTCAAAGCATTTCATGCATCTTATGTATATGACTTTTCATTATTTATTTTCACTGGAAATTCGAATAAAAAGTATATTGTTAGTACTATGCTTTGTTGTCGAATGGCATAACTTCCCTTTTGGATCGTCAACATAGTAGTTCTGAGCCTTAATTTGGCTGTTCCTTCGACCGAGACTGTAGTTTTACTACAAGGAAGTGTGTTTGCTCTTTCGCGTTTGATTATTTTGTTAAGATGGTATCTAACTTTCTTGAGCCCCCACCTTTTATTCCTACTGATGTCCCCAGAGTTGATCACTGTCTTTTGTTGAAAAAAATTGGTGCTTCAAGAATATTTGTGCACATTTCTTGCTGGAATGTATTAGTGGAGTCATTGTTTTAATCATCATAAATTTTCTTTTTCTCAGATTTGTGCATCAATACATTAAGAGGTTCAATCTCTAAAACTAGAGGAAATTTGACATACGTACCTAAACTGTTAAACCAACAGCTTTATAATTTTACAACCAATACCTTTACAGTGATTCGTTTCAAATCCATTGCCTGCCTATGACCAAAAGGGACGATAATTGTGTCAAAATCTTAAAAGTCTCGCCTCATGTTGGGCCGGGGCGCAGCACGGGCAATGCCCTAAATTTGGCAAAAAATTTGTCACTTTGGCTAGGACTTAGTTTTGTGGTAGCTATGGAAAGAGGTGTACTGCTTTTTGTGGTAGCTGTGGAAAGAGGTGTGGCATGCTGCTCCCATTTAAACACATCTTGAACAGAAGGATATGCAGTCATAACATGTTTTTCATTCTTAAAAGTTGAATTGGTATCAGTTGATTTATTTTACTAAGCTTCGTTTTGTTTTGTGCTTGCTACCATCCTATTCTTATAGAATCATATTTTTAACTTATTGTAGTTTCATAATTATCTCTTTCTAAATTATCGGATTGTGAAGTGATATTATTCACATAAAAGTACATTTAAGCCAGAATGTCGGGCCCATGCATCACGTAAACAACGATCCATGTACATTCTTATGATAATGCTTTATATGACATCTAATTGCAATAGGAATATATATAATCTGGGAAGAAAAGTATTTAGAATCTCCAGGTCATTATTAGTAGATGAATAAGGATGAGTAATTGGAATAAGATTCATCAAACATTCCAACTAGAAATATAACTGTCAAAAAGAAGGTAAATGCCAATCAACTTTACAATGATGAAACCATCTACTCACATATATGTGTCCTATAAAATATGGTGTAGACTAGAGAGAGGATCACGACTAAAAGAATCTGATCTCATAATTGGTATATGCTTATTAATTTATCCATGCAAAACCCTGTGAAATTGAAATGACGAATATTCCTTTTTTGTAAATTGTGGTACACTGTAGCAAAATGGCTTTCTCCATCAAGGAGTTATATACATGAAGGTGTTTTCAGGAGCCTTTAGAAACTAATTGGTCCTGTATGATACCATTGACAGACAGAATTTAAGTAAAGAGGATTCTAAACACTCAAACCATTTAAATATGACTTGTGTGGACTGAGTCAACAGTGGTAAATAAGCCTGCAATATTGAAAGTTCATGAAAGCAAAAGAAAGACATAATTACTCTGAGCTGGAAATGATTTACTTTTGGAACGATTTTGCTCGACATTAATTGGTAGTTGAAGTTTATCGATGGAAGTCGGATGTGCCGGAGATATTAGCATGGAGGATAGCGCAATATGCACTGGACAGTTCCAAGAGCACAGAGCATTACACGCTTTCTAGAGTGTTCACAGTGGTGGAAAGTATGATCATATTACTGTCAATTGTAGCCAATATATTTGGCCTTTATAGTGCTGTGTTTTTTTATGTCAGATAACTTACTGTGAAAAATTAGAATTTAACAATTCTTAGTAGTTGTAAACAATGATCTTCATAGGTTAGATATTAGTTGAGAAACAAACAAGAAATATGTATGTAATTTGATTCTTTATGTTTGGTCCTGTTTGATCATTCATTCATTCATTCATTCATTATGAAGCTATATTGTTTTCCCTTTCTGTTCTTTTATCTTCAGTCATTTCTGCTTTCTTGATTTGGCCAGTGTTTGGCCTTTGTAATGCCCTGCTTTTATTGTCTTTTCTGAAATCCATGAAGAAATTGACATGTACCAATTGTTGATAGTTGTGAAAAATCAGTTCTCTGGTTATAGAGTTTCTAATGTTACTTAAGGTTGCTTATGAAGATTTTGGAATGTCTACAGAAGTATAGACAATTGACACTAACAACAACATAAATATGATGTCTACACAGTGTAATCAACATAACTGTGGAATTACGCTAGATATGTTGTTGTTGTAGTAGTATCAACATAAGTATATTTAACAGTGATGTATCAACTGTATTGCACCACCCTGGCGTCTCTCTGTCATTTCTTGCTCAAAGATATGACAACACAAACTACAATGTTATATTAATCGTATTTTGAACATAGTACATATATATATATTATCACTATCTGAACACAACTATATATACATATATATACACTATAATCCGAAGTGTTGGGCCCGTGCGCAGCACGGGCATAACCCATCTAGTTGGATACATACATATTACCTCATATGACAACTAAAAAATCGAACCGAAAAGAAAAATCAAATCAAATCAAATCAAACCAAGTTTATTTCAATCCTGATGGGATATTATTTTTTCAAAATCGAAAATCCAAAAAGCCAAATCGAATAATGCAATATTAAATGGAAAAGCTATATGTGCGCTCCTACTTTTAGCAACACTACCTCAATTGCAGTGCAATATGATTAAATTGCCAAAAAGGATAACAATGGATGCAAGAAAATTATTATAAATGTTAAATGAGGATCACCGGATAGAGGTACCTATAAGCTTAATATTAACGGTTCTTCAATGGATAACCTAGGTGTAGGAAGGATAACGAGTGTCATTAAAAACAGTCTAGGAGACTGAATCATCAGTCTCGTGAATGGCATCCCAAATTTCACCAATAACTTAACTGAACTCTTCGCTGTTATGTGAGGACCAAACATTGCAGCACAAAATAATGTAGCTCGATTGGAAACTACAGACTCCTAAGAGGCAATTAAAATGATCAAACTTTGGCATACTCCTTTTACTGTTCAATCAGCTTTTTTACTTAATAATATTGATATACGATCATCTTGGCTACATGACTTGACAACCACATGCAATGTACGTGTCAAGAGACTAGTAATACAAAACATCATTCAAGGCCTAAAAAGGAAAATAATCTACTTCATTTGTCCCAATTTATGTGATATACTTTCCTTTTTAGTCTGTCCTAAAAAGAGTGTTACATTTCTATATTTGAAATAATTGAACTTGAAATTTTCTTTTTTACCCTTAATGACATGATTTACAGCCACACAAATATCTATGACTTGTTTTAGACTATAAGTTTCAAAAGTCTTCATTTCTTTCTTAAATTCCGTACTGAGTCAAACTATATCACATAAATTGCGACAGAGAGAATACAAATTTCTACTAATGGTGATTGGAAAATGGATTGAAAACAGCCTTGTGTCGCGTCCTTAGTCTTGAACTAAGCGCACGCGCGACACTTGAAAACTCGTCATGTTCTCGCAAAACTTGCCCACGATCTTGCTATGCCAAGTCAGCCTAGATTACTACATTCAAGATCGCTAAGAGGAAGACAAGAGAAATTTGCTAAAGGAAGCATTTTGTATTAGAGAGAACTTGTGATTTTTGCATGATGGTTTTACAAATGAATGCCCTCTATTTATACTACTCACCTAGGGACTAATATATAAACAATAATTGTTGTACAAGTCCCTACATATTTACAATAAGCCCTTCTCTAGAACTACCCACTAGGCTAGATTCTTGTTATACCTTGTGGTTTTATGCATTTAGAATTTTCGTATGTAAGTTATCTTAGTTTGGACACCGGGAACTGCTTTTGAGGTTATATGAGGCTAGACATGCTTAACTTATGTTTATAAGCGTTTAAGTTCATACTTGGTGATGGAAGGATTAGAGAATAAGTGAATCGAAGCGGGAAGGTTTGTCAAAAGTTGTTTCTGGAAAATATAGGATATGGGTCGTATAATTGAGATATGGTCCGTATTTTGAGATATGGACTGTATTTAAGGGTTTTTTTTTTAAATTTACAGAGAAGCAAAAAATTAAGGTGGCTTTATACGGCCAACTATATGGACCATATAATGTTACACGGCCAGAAAGTTGGTCGTATAATGTTATACGACCCAAGATACGGCCAATATAATGCAATGTCGGTGGAATTTTCCAGATTTTATATGTGATGACCCCTTTTCGTTTTAACTCATTTTAAACATAACTCAAAGTTCAAGAGATCTCTAGAAACCCCTTCCAACATATCCAAACACATCTCCAAGCCTAAATCAAAAATCAAGGTGAAGATTAAAGTGCTTAGGGTTTCAAAATGAGGTTTAAACTTATCTCTTCTTCTTGTAAAAGCTTTGGAGGGTATTTCAAGGTGAAGATATCTTGGAATTGAAAGTGTTCTAAAAAATTTGAGGTAAGATTTCATCTTAGTGTCATGTTTATGAGTTTATGTGGTAATTATGCTAAGATTTGAAGAGAAAAAAATGGAGAAAAGGTCATAAGGTGTTGAGCTGAAGTCGTTGTTGTGGATTGATTATTAAAAGAAGTTTTACAATTGAATTGAATATAATTTGAATGTAATCTCTTGACTATGGTATTGTTAATGTTGTTATTGTTATTTTGAGAGTTATTTTGGAGTGGGTGGAAGTAGGTGACATAAGGGAAATGCTGTCCGATTTTCATTAGCATACCAATTAATTTAGTTTGACCTTATGAGAGTTTCCAAGACTTAACTTTAGTATGAATCATCTTGAATGTAGATTCGAAAGTTTGGGAGGATAGGCGTTGAATAGCTAAGGAGACGACAAGGTATGTAAGGCTATTCCTTTCTTTCTTTTGGCATGATCCTTATGAACAAAGCGAATACGCAACGTTAGTCCATAATGATTCTACTGCTAGAGTTAGGAATGACCCATTTGATTCATGCTCCATGTCGTTATCTTCAAAAAATCTCGCTTAGATCAAGTTTGGTCTTTAGAGTCACTTGTACTCCTTTCATGCTTATGCATTGCATTGCACTTATATACATATGCATATACAGACCCGAGACCCCTCAGGCGCTATATGCGCATATATTATGCATTATATATATATATATATATATATATATATATATATATATATATATATGATATGATATGGGGAAGGTGACGGCGTTATATACGCACTACCTCCTGATCAGCTGGTCATATGATGATGCCGACTGATTCGATACGATGGGATGCCCACAGTGACTTGATAGGCGTTGTATATGCGTATATATATGTATGACCTCATGCATGCATGCACAACATTTGTGTACATCATTAATTTATAGAGGCAGGTCAAACATTCAGATTGCAATTATTAAGTCTCATGTTCTTTTATGTTCTCTTATGTCTCTTTCTTATTACTCTTATGTCTTACATACTCAGTACATTATCCGTATTGACGTCCATTTCTTAGGGCGCTGCGTTTCATGCTTGCAGGTGCAGATAGATAGATTGGTGAGCCTTAGTAGGTTGTTGCTCAGCTGCCGTTAAAGCACTCCTCTTGTTCCGGAGTTGCTGTCTTGTTTTGGTATGTAATTATTTTGTGTATATACGGGTATGTCGGGGCCCTGTCCCGAATCTTTATGACAAATGATCCGGTAGAGGCTTGTAGACAGTCATGGTATGGTTAGACACGATCTATATATAGTTGTACAGTTTTGTCAAGTATGATTGTATATTATATCTTTTTGGCTCATTCCTTTTCCTTTTTAGCATATTTCTTATTTGACTTAGCAG
This sequence comes from Lycium barbarum, assembly GCF_019175385.1. Classification (NCBI taxonomy): domain Eukaryota; kingdom Viridiplantae; phylum Streptophyta; class Magnoliopsida; order Solanales; family Solanaceae; genus Lycium; species Lycium barbarum. The sequence goes on from NC_083341.1 coordinate 82,328,687, forward strand.
AATTCTATCTTGTTTATGACTACATCAGGAAGGTATGCTAACGGTACTCGACAGATAGAGTCCGAGTGCTCGTCATGGCCCTCCAGTTTGGGTCGTGACAATTCTAAGGTCTTTCTAAGAAATGTTCTAGAAAGTCCGGAGCCTAAAGGGTATAAAAATACACGGTATAAACCAAAAGGGGATATCAAAAAATTTACATACCAAAACGGGTATAACGTGGATTGATCCACGTTATACCCCAATATTTTTTTCGGCTGTCAGAGCAAATCACTGAAAAATTAAAAAATAAAATAAAATTGTATAACGTGGATCAATCCACGTTTTACAAATATATATTGTAAAACGTGGACTGATCCACGTTATACAAAATTATTTGTATAACGTGGATCAGACCATGTTATACAATTTATATTTTTTTCCGGTAGCGTTTTACAAATACTTTGTAAGACGTTGCCTCTATTTAAATCATATTCGGCTGTGTTTTTAATAAAACATATTTTATTAATTTTTTTAATTTTTAAAGCATATATTTAATTTCAGTGATTAACTCAAATAAATATTTTAACACATGCAATAATTAAATATGTGTTATATATGCGAACAGAAATAAAAAATAAAATATAAGTTAAATAAACGTCACACATTAACTGAGTAGTAAATGTTAAATTACATACTAACTATTAAACGGCACAAGACATGTTATATATTCTTGGAAGATTACATAAGGAAACAACGATCGTACAACTTAAGAAAAAACATAAAAACCAACAAGCAACAACAACTACTGATTTCTGTCGGGGCAGCGATTCTTTTTATGACCTGTTTGCTTGCACGTACTACACTTTCTAGCCATGCGAGCAGGAGTTATATCCATTTCATTCCTCCTTCTAGTTGTAGTCCGCGCTCCTGAACCCGAAGTAAGTTTTGTTTGAAAAAACTTAGTGTTTGACTGTAAGGTTATTTTAGTCAACTTCATATGTCGAGAAAATTAGTCAGCTTTATTTTCAAAAATTAAAACCACAGAAGTGAAATTGACGTTCACAGCTACATTACCCTGGGATTTTTTCGTTGAAATCTATTGCGTATCATCATCTAATAGGTAAATAAAACTGAAAAATTTCACGCCAATTTGGGAAAAAATTAAAATTGAATGGGATAAAAGGTGTTTTTTAAAAATCGGCTCGGCCAAACCGCCTTACGGTTGTTTGTTCGCGTAGATCTCGAAAAAATACGCAAGTTAAAAAAAAAGCGTAAAACAGACGTCCGAGCGCAAAGTTATGACCATCTAAAGTTTGACCACTTTACAACTAGTTTTCAAAAAAAACTTACTTCGGGCACCTTTTCAACCCCTAAAATGACGATCCGAACGTCTACGTATCCTTGATGTATTGAGCCTACATTATTGTACACAGAAAAAAATATCAGGTTCTATATAAAATATTGACGTTTCGGAGTCTTGACGCACGACTAATCATTGGTCAAAGTATGGAAAAAACACTAAGTTTTTTCAAACAAAACTTACTTCGGGTACCTTTTCAACTCCTAAAATGACTATCCGAACGTCTACGTATCCTTGATGTATTGGGCCTACATTATTGTACGCAGAAAAAAATATCAGGTTCTAGATAAAATATTGACGTTTCGGAGTCTTGACACACGACTAATCGTTGGTCAAAGTATGGAAAAAATACTAAGTTTTTTCAAACGCTGGGGAAAAAATTAATGAAAGGTATAACGTGGACTGATCCACGTTATACAAATAATTTTGTATAACGTGGATTAGTCCATGTTTTACAACATATATTTGTAAAACGTGGACTAATCCACGTTATACAAATTATTTGTATAAGGTGGATCAGTCCACGTTATACCTTTCAATTTCTTTTTTAATTTTTCGGTGATTTGCTCTGACAGCCGAAATTTTTTTTTGGGATATAACGTGGATCAGTCCACGTTATACCCGTTTTGGTATGTAGCGAGAATTATTCTGAACGTCCACTTGGCACCAATGGTAGCCTCGAGACCCTTATCCCTTAATCACATACGTATAATCTAGCTAACGCCCACTTTTTTCCACATTCAAGATCCTCCCAGAAAACTCTACTAATTAATTTCCCTACACATTTCACATCATAAAATAATCCAATAACACATTCCCATATCACCATTTCAGCAGAAAATAACAAAGAAGTTCAAGCCAAAGAAGGAGCAAGAAAAAAGAAGTAATCAATGGCTTCCACTCAAGGTTTCTTGCACTATCATCCACCGTCTAAACCTCCCTTAGTACCATTGAAGGGTGTTTCAACACTCAAGCCTAACCAATTGGTCTGTCGTGTCCAAAAAGATCAACAAGATAATTATGGCAACAGTGTTTCTGTCTCTCGTAGATTGGCTCTCGCAGTTCTCATTGGTGCTGCTGCTATTGGTTCCAAAGGTTCCCCTGCTAATGCTGCTTATGGAGAATCTGGTATTTCCCCCATCCTGTATTTTCACATGTATTATTACTTAAAAATATGATCTGAATATTTATAGAAGAGTTTAATTTATATACAATGATAGTGTAAGATTTACCCTCTCATTAAAAATTAGGCATAGTACATAGATAATGCCTTAACGGGCAACTAAACACTCAAACTTTGAGTTTGAGAATGTACATCTAGACACCTCAATTCGTCTCCACTGCGTCTCGTGGACACCTAACACTGATGTGACACATAAATTTTGGAGGTTTCTAGATGATTATTTTGTTAGTTGGAGACTGACACAATGGAGACAAGTTAAGGCGTGTAGATGTGCATTATCAAAGTTGAACCAGTTGAGTTCAAGTTAAGGTTAAGGAGTTTATCTATGTACTAGTTTCTGGGCACGTGCGTTGCACGTGTGTTCCAATTTTATAAGTAAAATTTTTTTTTTTTGAAACGATAAGATTATATTAAACCATGCGTGTAATGAGTAATTGTAAATTTGAAGGAAAAAGTACAAGCTGAATTTGATAAATAGTTAGCCTACTCAAATGACTTGATTGGTCAACACAAAATTAATATTATGGATTGTTTAAGCAAAGTTAAACAGTTAAATTTAGTTCGATAGGTGGGATGTTTTATGAGATAAATTTTGACGTAATTAGGTGCCGGCATATGATATGGTTGTACATAACATAATACTTATAGATATCATTCCACATGTATGTTTCACCCCAATGTTTTATTTGCTCCATCATGACTATATTCTTATTGTGAACATTATATAATTAATGTTTTCAACTATGCTCACATCTCAAATCTTTTTGTTATTTCATTATGGCATAAAAAAGCTATTTAAGTTTAGATGATATATATAACAAAGTATTTAGCAATAAAAACAAATTTTGGATAGAGAAGGGGGAGCATAACATGTTTTATCAAAATTAGTTTTACAATCATAAACCAAAGCACATGTTGAGTCCTTTCTTTAGTTTGATTTTTTTTTAGTTTTTCTTGAACAATCCTATATTTTATTTATTAAAAAGACAAAAATAATAATTATAGTATTAAATTAAAAGAGAAGAAAATAGTTGTAAAATTCTAAATTACGAACGAAAGAGACGGAAATATCCTTTGACCAAAGATATAGCTAGTGAAGATCATATAACAAATTTAAGTAGGAAGAGTTTTTGCACCCGTAACATATATATTCTTTTTTTATTTACACATCATTCTATAATTTTAATGATTTTCACTCTTTACTTTTATGTATTTCTACAAAATCATACAAAAATAGCCTTTCTTTTGTTATTTGTGACGGCAAAATATTAAGCATACAATTCAAATATCCCTAAAATTAGTATTGTGTTGGAGGTAGTTGTGTACCTATTATTCGGCCGTCATCTGTTTTTGTGTGAGAGATTATATTACCCCTAAAACTCATTTGTGAGGCTCTTTTTTATTTATTTAATTAACAGTTCTTTTTAATTGTTATCTTCTTCTTGTTGTTGATCTCAAAGGATGATCGCTTTATCGCGAATTGCTTCATGCTATTATTTTAGTTTTTAGTTTAAAATTAAAGGCTAAGCGGAGATCACATTTGAGTCAAGACAAACCTTTAGCACCAACATCTTTGATTTTGATTGACGAAAAATCTCAACACCATTGATTTGCAAAGGGTTTACTCTAACTGCAAAAATCCAAAGAAAATTAGTCACATTTATTTACTAACATTTGCACAATTAATTAACATTAAAACAGAAGAACAATGCAAATATTATTTATCAGATTCCAAAAATAAAAACTTACATATAGAACATTATGACATTTATTTATTTATCTTTAGAATGAAATACAAGGAGAAGGATGAGAAAGAAGTAGAACGAATATTGTTTCTGATAGAAGTAGGAATAATTGGCAACGTGAATTTGGTGATTTGATGACAACTTTTATAAAGACGAATAAAGGCTATAATAAATATTACTCCTACAACCGAGTAGAAGCATAAAGGACGAAACCAACAAAAATTGGAACGTGAAAAGGTTGTCTTTTACAATGCCATTAAGAAAATATGGATATGTATAGCCTTTATTAATTACTGAAAGATGAACCAATTCATCCACGATTACTCTGGTTCAATGCATTTGATTTTATTAATTTGGTTTATTAATAAAGCTTTTTTTCTTAAGAATAAGAATTTCACTGAACTATTTAATATTTATTATATTAGATATTTTATGTTCAGAAAAGGCTCAAATATGTCATTGAACTATCGGAAATGGCTCATTTATGCCATCGAACTATCGGAAATGACTAATTTATGCCACTCATCAATACTTTGGCTCATTTATGCCATCTCCGTTACCAAAATGACTCATCCATACTATTTTCATTAACACCGGTTTTACAATACCAAATATGAAACGTGACCTCCAACTAGATAGTTGTGGGTGGGTCGAGTGTATGAGTCGGATTTTTTTATTAATTTGGGATTTTAAATTGGGCTGATTTAATTAAACTACGCAGACCTTTAATTGAAGGCGTGTCATATTTGGTATTATAAAACCGGCGTTAATGGAAATGACATGGATGGGTCATTTTGGTAATGGTGATAGCATAAATGAGTCATTTTCGATAGTTCGATGGCATATTTGAGCCTTTTTCGTTTTATGTTTTATTACATTTAATTTACAGCAAGAGCAAATTTGTAATCTAATTTTGAAGGTTGGAGCTTCTTACTTTTAGTAATATATGATGATAATGCCTAAAATTTAATTGGATATAGCAGGTTATTACTCTGTGTTTCTACTTACTATATCAATTTAAGTTGTATACATTGATGATGCAACTTAACCAATTATATCAAGTTTTTTCTTTTTTGGGTATAAAGGAAAAACTAAAAGGCACTAGAATCTTTGATAAGCGACACTACTTAAATATGCTAGGAGCAAAAACTCCATTTTCTTGATATCATTTTCCCATACAAGCAAATCTTCTTCATATATGTGACTTTCATTTGCCAAAAAATCTGCACACTTGTTTGCTTCTCCAAATGTGGCTTCCAACAAGTATCTCTAATCTTCACTGATAGCCTTAGAGGATGAAACTCTATGGCGTCTTGTTGGATAAGACTGACAACAAGTACACAGTCTGTTTCCACTTGTAACTCTATATAGCAAGGTATTACTCTATTTTCCAAGTTACCATGTAAAACTTTAATTTACGTTAGATAGTAATAGTGAATTCTTTACCAACACTAACTCTTAATAGAATGCATGATAGTAAAGCTATAACATTCTTTTCCTGTTTTTCTTTTTCCTCTCAAGAAAAGTTTTTTTTTTGGTCATAATGCCTTACCTCCTCTTTTCCCAAGAGGGATGGACATGCTCATTCTGGAAATAGATATTGTTTTCATACCATCATATACTTTTGTTAACAGACTTTGAGTATCAAAATATTAAAAGAGGGACATTGCAATTTGTCAAGCCTAATTATCCATCTTTGTAGGTATCAAGAATTTCGCCTATATATTGAGGATATATACCTATTGATGACCATTGACAAAGTTGAGCATTGTTATTTAGCAGTAAGCTTTCTGGGATAGTTACGTTTCTTGAATACGAAGGTGATGTGTTATGTTTATGAGTTAGCTTCGTAAAACATTGAAATGAAGTGAATGATGTTTTTGTGATGCAGCCAATGTTTTTGGGAAGCCAAAGAAAAACACCGATTTCTTGCCCTACAATGGAGATGGATTCAAGCTGCAAATCCCATCCAAATGGAATCCAAGCAAGGAAGTAGAATACCCTGGCCAAGTTCTCAGATTTGAAGACAACTTTGATCCCAACAGCAATGTCATTGTCATCGTTACTCCGACTGACAAGAAGTCCATCACTGACTATGGTTCACCAGAACAATTCCTCTCTCAAGTAATTCAGCATTCCCTAGTTCAGCATGCATTATCTTTATACTTTCTTTAATATCAGTTTTCTCATATGAAGGTCAATTGATCAAACCTAAGTATTATGCATCTTTTAGTATACTTCTCTTATTAGCTGATATATCGTCCTTCAAGATTTACTTTGTTAGCTCTGGCATGATGCCTTGTTACTTTGATTCCAATATTTCTCACTTTGGTTGACTGAAATTAAACTGCAAGAATTCTGTTTGCTCACAACTGATTGAGCATCGGTTTGGCCTTTCCGTGCAGGTGGACTTTCTGTTAGGAAAACAAGTTTACTTTGGCAAAACTGATGCGGAGGTAAGTTATTTAATTTTTTATGTATATTAGTACTCCCTCCCTTTGAATTTGTTTGTCTTACTTTCCTTTAGTCTGTTTAACAAAGGATGTCACTTTCTGTATAGTATTTAGTAACTCTTTACACCTAATCCTGACATATTTAAGACCACAGGATTCAAAAGTCTTCTTTATTTTCTTAAACTCCGTGCCGAGTCAAACTAAGAAGAACATTTTGAAACAAAGGGAGTAGTTTTTTTAGTTCACCATGATTAATGGTTCTCACAACTGGCTTTGTCATGTTGTTTGTTGAGTAGTTTAAGCTATCTAACAGAGTAAAATGGTTGCTTTTCATATGAGTAATAGTAAAGTTAACATATACCATCGAACTATCTGATAATTCGTATTAGGCTTAAGCAAATGCATTTTTAGGATATATTGCAAAGAGTTCTCATTCTTTTTCCCAGTGAAATGGAAGATGGTTAAATCCATGTATGACTGCTATAGGTTCATATTCTCAAATAGCCTCTTTCAATTTAAAATCAGAGTACATGTGGAGATTAGTAAAATTATACTTATACATGATTATTTTTTATCGCATGACCTCGTTTTTTCAACTCTAGCACTACCTAGTAAAAGAATAAGGTCCTCTCAACTTGCTAATTAGTGCTGGCAGCTTAGTTTAGTTTTCAAAACCCCATTAATACACAACATATGCTGGTCCTTTTCTTAAAGCTGCACTCTAGAACTACAAAGAACAATTTTCTTGGAATTTAGGGAATTCAGAAGGTGAAAATGGCATAGGACTAAATAAATAATGTGCTATAATTGTTGCATTTCTAGCCACTGAAGCATTATCTGAACATATGTATGTAAGCATAGGTGATAGGCAGATCCAGGGAAGGTTTTGTGTGTACAACCAACCGTATACATTTGTGGAAAAAAAGATTAGAAGGTAAGCATATAATAAGATCACACTCTTTTCTGAACCTGTTGACTCTATGTGGGATTTGGAATTACAGGGTGGATTTGAATCAGATGCAGTGGCCACCGCAAACGTATTGGAGACATCAAGTGCAACAGTAGGAGGGAAGGAATACTACTACTCGACTGTATTGACAAGAACTGCTGATGGAGATGAAGGTGGAAAGCACCAGTTAATCACAGCCACAGTAAATGATGGAAAACTTTACATTTGCAAAGCACAAGCTGGTGACAAGAGATGGTTCAAGGGAGCTAGAAAGTTTGTGGAGAATACTGCAAGTTCTTTCAGTCTTGCATAAGATTAATGTAAAGAGTATATATGGTGCTGAACTAATTGAGTTGGTCATGAATTGAACTCTCTTTATGCAATCTGCAAAATTGACGGATATTGTTGGAGGAAGCTAATGTTAATAGTTCAATATTTCCTTGTCACACGACACAAAAATCTCTCTTAGCAGGAACCTTTTTGTCATCCATCCCCTTCCCAGAACTTATTTAGGTAAAAATTATTTGAAGCTTTGGACAGAGGCAGATCTAGTACTAGAAGAATTGATAAGGTTGAGTTTACAACTTCTATACATGATAATGTAGTAGAGTTTTTCACTGACCGCTTAAAAGATAACTAAAGGTAATCCATTGTAAAATATAAAATTGGTAATCTGAAAAGTAAGCCAAGCTACTTACTACAATATGTTAAATACACTAGTGAAAAAAGTCTTTATACTATCATGGGTTGTTTGGCTGCTGTTATAGTTATGCAAGTACTAGTTACGCATGAATTAGTTACGTAGGGTTTAGTTATTTATGTATTAGTTGTTCTATCTTTTACCTTACATAACTATTCCCTGCATAACTAGTACCCCTTCTATATATTTACTTTTACAGACTACCATTATATGCACGCCAATTCCAGTTTAGGCTAGTGAATTTGTCCAACTCGATTGGCTAGAAATGACTAATTCAATGCTAATTACCAGAATGATCGCTCTTACTGTAGTTAGTATTTAAAATAAGCATATTCCATTAGAAGAGCAGATTGGAAAAGAAGTGCCTGACCACAATGGAATCAGAGAAATGGACTGAAACAGAAGGAAGAAGGCATAACTGTGTGAGGATAGTCCCCCATTTGAAGCCTCTATAGGTTGATATGTTGGCCAAAGTAAATCGCATGCCAACATTTATATGAGCTCTGCAAACAAACATATACAGGTTGAAGAAAATGGAACAAAAAAAAAAAAAAAAAAAAAAAAAAAAAACATAAATAAAAAGGAGGATCGCCGAACAATGAGATAGACTTTATATAACAAGATTACCTTAAGCTTGTCTTCTCCCGTCATTTCTGCAACATATTTCTTAATCTTTTCAGGTGAATATCCAAGTTGAGGATCGCCGAACAATGAGATAGACTTTAATGAAGTAATATCCCCAAAACTGTCCGGGATCTCCGTAAGCTCGCTACAGTACTGTATAACTAATTCCTCGAGCACGGGAAAGGATTCCTCTCCATTAACCTGCCATTCAGAAAAATGCAACTCATACAATTTTAGGAGTTTGAGATTCTGGAAGGTGACTTCTTCCATTTTCCATTCTTTCCCCTGGATGATTGGGTATTGAAGGTGGGACAGTGATCTCGCAATTCTTGACAGTGCATCAGATGTCAAAACGAAGCCTGCCAACATCAGTTCTTTCAAGCTCGAAGGGAAGTGAAAATCACGCTCAAGATGTGTATGTTCCAAGGACGCAACACAATCAAAATATGCTGAAACATGTTCAAATTCATTAAGGACATCCAATCTTGGAAAACTTATCTGCTCTGCTAAACACTCACCTGGTTCTTTAATGGTGAATCTAAGGACTCAAAGATTGGGAAACCTTCTGAAAACGTCCCTTGCATCTTCCAAGTAAGAAAGATTGAGCCCATATAATATTCTCAAATTCTCTAACTTTGAGTCCTATTCTAACTCTGTTGGTTCGTCGAGAGAACAGCTATCCATGTTCACATGTCATAGCTTTGCAAGACTCCATATGCAAGGCGATAGTACCATGTTTGATCCCTGGTTATACACCACCAGAGTTTCTAGATTCAAGAGGTTTGAAAATGACGGAGGGAGAGATCTTACTGTCGTCCGTATGTGTAACCACCTCAAATGAACAAGCATGCCTATTTCATTCAGCAAAGAATATCTCAAACTTATATTTGGCAGCTCCAACTTTTTTAGAAGCCTCAAGTGTCCTAGGTGACAGCTGTAGGAAAGATGGCATCCTGCATTATTCATGTATGCCTTCAAAGAGAGGAGGTGTTTAGAATAAGGATAATTCTTTCCTGGATCGAACGCGCTAAAATTTGCATCCAAATGAAGGATATGTTGAGTGTCATGAACAGTCATTCCACGTGGCATCAGATCTAAAGAAGAAGAAGAAGAAGAAGAAGAAGACGGAGCACTTGAACTTATGAAGTCAAACAACTTTTCCTTTGTAGCTTTTATCAAACAAAAATCATGCACAAGATCATGAATTTTGCAACTCGGTTCCTGGATAGTCTTGCTGAAAACTATTTCCAAGCTACTGGAAATTAGCTCATCCACATAAATCTCCATTAGCTCATCCACATAAATCTCCATTAGCTCTTCCACACTCTTCATCTCCGTCTGTTCCACAAGTCCTTCAGCACTCCATAAATCTGTCAAAGCGGATATTAAAATATCTTCATCCTTTCGATAGCTTGCGAGGTAAAGAAAGCACGGCTTTAGGTGATCTGATAAATCGTCATAACTTAATTGTATCACCTTGATCACTTCCACTTCAATCCTTAAAAATAAAGGAACTCAAATTATTTAGAACTTCAAGCCACAAAGCCCTTTTCTTTTCCTTCCTTGCAATAACTCCACCGATCAGATCAAGTACCAAAGGAAGCCCATTACACTTTCGGGCTATTTCTTCTCCAACTTCCAAAAGTTTACCAGGGCAACGTTCTTCTCCGAATACTGGCTTCTCTAATAACTCCCAACTTTCCCCTAGTGTGAGCAATCAAAGATATAGAGGATCACTGTGGCGTTTACCTTGTAAAGCCACTTCCTTTTCTCGACTAGTTAAAATAATTCTACTTCTTTTCTGAAATCCAGGAAAAGGTCTCGTTAGCCCCTCCCATGTTGCATTATCCCACAAGTCATCCAGGACAATAAGGTGCCTCTTTCCAAATAGCTGTTTCCGTAGCTTATCAGCAACGTCATTGTGTATGTCATCGTCACTGAATCTTTCTTTCAAACCAATAACTTGATTGAAAATTTTCTGCAACAACTTTTTATCATTACATTCCTGGTCGACTGTGAACCAAGCACGAACTTTGAAATGATCAACAACAAACTTATCATTATATACTCTGTAAGCCAAAGTAGTTTTTCCAATCCCTGGCATACCAACTATGGAAATGACATCTACCTCAGCTGGTCCACTGGCGAGCTTTGTAATTATCCACTCTGTCTCCTCCTCAAAACCTACAATTATTTTACCAGCTGTTGATGACTTTTTTTCAACTGGCTTGTTGGGAGAGTTTGCAACAATGAGACTCCTATTATTGGAGATCTTTGTTGATACCTTTTCTTTGATAAGCATGATCTTTTCTACGAAATCAGGAAGTAAGAAGATAAGTTGTAAGAGACCATGATCTCTGACAAGAATTGATTTAAAGGAATTTTCCGCCTCATATGCCACATCTAGAACACAAGTCCAAAGATCTCTATGCAACTCTTGTTCAACTTTCTTGAAGAATGATCTTATAAATTCAAGTCCTTCTTTCACCAACACAATTTCTTCCTTTATTAAAGCAACTGAGTAAGCATTGGAATTGAGCAAGTCATTTAAGTTTTTGAGTAGAAGAGTCATGAAAAGGGGTCCATCACTCACGGGGAAGCAAACCTGAGATAAGTTTGCAGGAGCTTTCAAGAAAACATTCTTGAGATCTTCCTTTAGGAGTTCAGTATTTTCCAGCAAGTCTAAAGTTACACAACTTGTTTCAATCATATTCTCTTCATTCCTTGAGTTCTCTTCTAAGTTGCAAACAAGAATGGATACCTCCCTGGTAAGTGCTCCAACACATGCCAAGAGAACAACATTTTTTCATGATAAATAACATCCTCGGGCACATCAGTAAGAATAATCAATAGGAACTCTATCATGACATGAAAATTTCGAGTTGAGGTGCTAGCAGTAAGAACAGTTACCATGTGCTCTTGCAGATGAATCGAATATTCTCTAAGAATGTATGACGAGGCTTTTAGTAGCTGCTGAATGAAGCGTCCAACTTCTGCTGAACATATGTGCATAACCTCCAGTTCAACAGGAATAATCTCCACAAGTAGACGAGCAAGCATGGGATTGACTCGAACTTCATCCAATATTACATCAGAATCATCTTTTTCATCTTGATAAGCCAAAAGGACAAAACAGAAGTTTCCTACTCTCTCAGCCATAAGTTGAAACTGAGGTAGGACATATTCAAATATTTCATGCTCAACGCAACCATTTATTTTCAACCGATAGAACTCTCTTATATTGCCACATACATTTTGAAGAACCTCATACTGAGTCATTAATGAGAAGATCACCTCAGCAAAACACTTAGTCAGGTCTTGGAGATTTAGGAGTGAATCCAAACGTTCAATCAACTGCTCCTCGGTCGTACTAGCACTTGATTTAGAATAACTATGTGAGATGATACAACTTTTGATATTTTTCAGAAGGGGAGGAACAACATGATCCATATCATATTTAACCAGCATGTCATCTCCTCTCTGATAGAGAACTGACTGAACCAGATTATCAACATGTTCTGCTTTGCGAGACATTTTTCCATGAAAACGATGCAAGTTGGAATAAGAAAGCTGAAGAAATGCCAACATAAATGTCAGCTCCAATTTCAGCTTTTCAATTTGATCCATGACAAGAGCAATTTGATCTTTCTTCATTCTTTAACTTCTCTATGAAATCTAAAAGATTGACAATGTCCTTGTGAAGTACAACAGATGACACCTGCCAAAACAACAGATGTAATATAAAATTGATCTTTCTTCATTCTTTAACTTCTCTATGAAATCTAAAAGATTGACAATGTCCTTGTGAAGTACAACAGATGACACCTGCCAAAACAACAGATGTAATATATATATCTGACAATTTTACTCTTTAGTCTAGACGGGCAACTAACATGGTTGTAGATGGCTTGCTTCTAAATAGACTATAAAGAGTATTTCCAATTTATATTTGTGAAACCTTCAAATAATAGAGTTTCTATGGATCTATCCATCCAACAATCTAATTGTATTCCGTGCATTGGGAATTTTTTTATCTTATTTGAATGATTATTTTACATTGCTGTGCACTACAGAAGGATGGATGAATTTTAATAAATAATTTGTTAAACCATTTTTCGGAAGAACCAAAATCTTAAGTAGATTGACGCTCATTGAGTCTCTAAACTATCATCAAATATATTTTTCAAAAGAGTACTGATTTCGACTTACAAGGATTTTTTAAAAATTACTGTTGGTTGGTAGTATGCTTTTTCATTAAGTACTGCTTATGAGTAAGAACAGCTGCTTAGTTAGATATCACCAGGAATCATGATGTTAATTTTGTAAAATATGTTAGTTACTATGGATGTTTATCTTATAAACTAGCAAACTATGCCCGTGCGATGCACGGGGCCCAATATGATTAATTTGGTTACTCAATTTAGTTAATCTTTATAGTTTGTACATTTTGCAAAGGATACTGCGATTCTCCTTAGTGAGTCTTCATTTTTTTTCTTTTCCTCTTATTTTTTCCCTTAATTTCTCAATTGTTGTTAAAATTTATCTTGTTTTGGTTATGTCCGCCTCTTTTTATATTTAGTAAGTTGACTATTCAAATATCCTACATGTCAAGTTTATAATCACAAGGTTCAAAAGATATTTTATTATATTATGCATATTTTTAATTTAGAACCACAAGATTTGAAAGTCTATCTTTATTTCTTAAACTCCGTGTCTAGTCAAACGTAGACACTTAAATTGAGACTGAGGGAGTACAATTTCAGTTGCTTTTTGTACAACTTATCGTTACTGTGTTCATCCACCTTGGGCGTTTGTTGTTAAATAAAAAAAAAATTATCTTATTTTGGTTGTGTCCACCTCTTTGTGTCCACCTCTTTTTATATTTAGTAAGTTGACAATTCATATATTCTACATGTCAAGTTTATAATCACAAGATTCAAAGGATATTTAATTATATTATAAACATTTTTAATTTAGAACCACAAGATTTGAAAGTCTATCTTTATTTCTTAAACTCCGTGTCTAGTCAAACGTAGACGCTTAAATTGAGACAAAGGGAGTTTATGTCAAATGAAGGAAATGAAAGGACAATTAAGACACTACGGACCCGTGGGGACTTAAAAAGTAAACAGACAAGAGGTAGAATTAATGTTCAACATCTGAAATGTACACATGTTAGTCCCCGCTTAGATGTACACACATGTTAGTCTCTACTTAGAGTACAGTTTTAGTTGCTTTTTGTACAACTTATTATGGCTGTGTTCGTCCACCTTGGGCGTTTTTATATAATATAAGAAAAATATAGAATAGAAAAATAGACATATATTTTTAGTAATATGGCCAAGTAATATGGGACGAAAGGAGTATTTCATTTATTAATTCTTAAAGAATGTGAAAAGTCAAGTATAGTAATGTGGCCAAGTAATATGGGACGGAGGGAGTACTTCATTTATTAATTCTTAAAGAACATGAAAACTATGAACAAGAAAAAGTGCACGGAGGAAATAAACATGTGTCAGAGAATTAAAATTGAAGTGCATACATGAGAAGAACATAAATATTCAGCAAGAACGTGAAAAATCAAAAGTGAACAAGTAAAAGTGCACGGAGGAAATAAATTGAGAAGAGAATAAATATTCAGTACTATGACATATGTCCACGTGAGATTTTGTTAATTTTTAAAGAACGTGAAAAGTCAAAAGTGAACAAGTAAAAGTGCACTGAGGAAATAAATTTGTGTAGGAGAATTAAAATTGAACGGCTAAGGAACGAAATCTCAATTATCAAGAGAGGAGCCAAGTAATATGGGACGAAGGGAGTACTTCATTTATTAATTCTTAAATAATGTGAAAAGTCAAGTGTAGTAATGTGGCCAAGTAATATGGGATGAAGGTAGTTTTTCATTTATTAATTCTTAAAGAATGTGAAAAGTCAAATAATGTGGCCAAGTAATATGGGACGGAGGGAGTACTTTATTTATTAATTCTTTAAAAAGTGAAAAGTCAAAAGTCTACAAGTAAAAATGCACGGAGGAAATAAATATGTGTCGGAGAATTAAAATTGAAGTGCATACATGTATACAAGAGAAGAGAATAAATATTCAGCAAGAACGTGAAAAGTCAAAAGTGCATGGAGGAAACAAATTGAGAAGAGAATAAATATTCAGTACTATGACATATGTTCACGTTGGATTTTGTTAATTCTTAAAGAACGTGAAAAATCAAAAGTGAATAAGTAAAAATGCACGGAAAAAATAAATTTGTGTAGGAGAATTAAAATTGAACTGCATAGGAACGAAATCTCAATTATCAAGAGAGGAGCAGTAGAAGAGCAAGAACGTGAAAAGTCAAAAGTGAACAAGTAAAAGTGCACGGAGGAAATAAATGTGTCCGAAAAATAAAATTGAAGTGCATACGTCTATACATGAGAAGGGAATAAATATTAAGTACTATGACATATGTCCACGTGGGATAAAAAAATAGTTGGCTAAAATGTACAAGTTATATAGATTATGGTACAAGCATTCATTGTGTGTACAATTTGTAAAGCTTTTGGTACAAGTATTTGATGCGGTGTTGGTCCTCCTTAGAGGCTTATATAAAATAGAAAAATATCTAACGTTGCGACTTAGCTAATCAATAAATATTCTACTTAAGAAGACACATTCATCCGATAATGAACTTTTGAAGAATAATTCTTACAAATTTTGAATTAAGATTTTGTTATTTGGATAATCATCCAAGTAAATATTAGTTTTAAGAGTTTAAGTAACGTATACACCGCCAGTGTCAGGTCATCTTTACCTGTTGTAGTAGGTAACATATCTTATTTTCAAAATTTCAAATCCCACACTTTAAGGAGTAATAAGATATGCTATTTTGTGTTTTGATAATTTGCCAAAATCCGGCGAACTAGATAGGGACCAAGTACTCGATCAGGTCCCCTGCACGTCATACAATCAACTCTACAGCTATAAAGCTGCGGTACTGTACCGACTGGTAGAACCGCAGCAACTCAGCTGTAGTTTGCTAGAAGCCAAACCAAAGGCTGAGTTGTCCCTATTCATTGTCACATGATCCTCAATATATATAAAACATGTTACAATGCTAAACCTAACACTTGCAAATCTAAAAAACTTATTTTTCTCAAGTGCTAGCTGTCACTGCTCTCTAAGTCCTGTCAAGAACAAAGCTGCTACAAACTCAAGGACCAGATCCCGAAACTGAAGATGTCTTGAGTCCTTAGGTTTGTTGAGTCTTTGTCTTTTTGTCCTTTACTTGTAATCCTACTCTACTTTGAAGAAGTATTATTGTAGGACAGATTTCAACTTTTGTTGTTTTGGTTTTCTTGGCTAGAGTTAGTCAAAATGTGTAGCTTTGCAATAGAGTTATTGTAAAGGGCTTACAATAGAGTTATTGTAAGGGGCGAGGGATTAAGAGTTTAATTCCTAGGTTGCAAGAGTTGTAATTTGAAGTTGCTCTGTTAGTGAAGTTGCAATCCTACTCCGGTGGGTTGTGATTTTTAATCCCTTGAGCAAGGAGTTTTCCACGTAAACATCTTGTGCAATTTACTTTCTGTCTTTTATCTAAGAGAACAGATAGAGAACCTGGTTCTCTATACTGTTTGGTGGACTCATAGTTTACATCAATTGGTATTAGAGCAGATTCTTTCTAAAAGGTTAACACCTAGAAATGATCCTTCTCATAGCTTCTCCACTAAACCTAGAGGAACGACAATTGAGCACATGACCACCAAGATTCAATGAAAAATACTATGGGTGGTGGAAGACAAGGATGCATGACTACCTCATCGCTGAGGACTCAGAACTATGGGATATCATCTGTGATAGTCCATTTGTTCCTATGAAGATAAATGAAGCTAGGGTTGAAACTGAGGCAAAGACAAGGAAGGAATACAATGATACTGACAGAAAAGATGTGGAAAAGAACTACAAGGTCAAGAAGTCCTCGTGTGCGACATTGGAGCTGATGAGCACAATCAAATCTCTTCATGTTAATCTGCAAAAGAGATCTGGGATGCGCTTCAAACTGCTCATGAAGGAATAAGTCAGGTAAAATAGTCCAAAATAGGCATGCTTACCACTGAGTATGAACTCTTTAAAATGAAAGATGGAGAGACCATTCATGAAACACATACTAGGTTCACCTCCATAATCAACGAACTCCATTCTCTTGGTGAAGTTATACCTACCAATAGATTGGTTCGTAAGTTGCTTAGCGTGTTGCCTAGTTCATAGGAAAGAAAAGTTAATGCTATCACTGAAGCCAAGGACTTGCAAAAACTTACCATTGATGAGGTTATTGGGAATCTCAAAAGTTATGAGGTGAAAAGGCAACAAGATCAGGAAAAAAGGGTGCCAAAGAAGGAAAGAAACCTGGTTCTCAAAGCTGCTGCTAAAAGTGACTCTAGTGATAATGAGTCAGACAGGGCTTATCTTACTCAAAGGTTTCAAAAAATGATTAGAAAGAATGGTAGTTTCCAAAAGAAAGGAAGCACAAGTAAAAATCCCAAGGGAAATGACTATTGTCACAAGTGTTGGAAACCTGATCACTTTATAAGAGAGTGTCCTCTTCACAAGCAGGACTACTACAAAAATAATGCTGAAAAGAAAGTAAAGAGGAGCCAGGTCCCTTATATGAAGTTCAAAAGGAGAGAAGCTGTTGACAATCTGGTGAAACAGGCTCTTGTTGTCTGGGGAGATTCGTCAAGTGAATTTGAGGATGAAGAGAATCAAGGAGATGCATCTTTGATGGCTGTTGAGGATGAACCTTCGAGATATGAATCAATTTTTGCGTTAATGACAAAATCTGATGGTGATGATGACAACGAAGAGAATGAGGTAAATTTTCTAGATGTTCAGAAAAACTTGAAAAATTACTTTTAAAAAAACTATTGTCATTGTCAAATGTATTAATTGATGCATATCATAGTCTCATTGATGAAATGAGTGCTCTAGCTAAAGAAATCTGTGAGTTAGAACAAGAAAGGGATGACTTGGTTGTATTCACTGTAGATTTGAAGGAACAGATTGATGAACTAACTAGAGATAATTCCTTGTTAAACAACCAAATGAAAAAATGGATGAACACTCCTTCTAAAGGAAAAGCGGAGGCTAGTAAGATTCATCTCAAGCTTGTAAATAAGCTTGAGAGAACTAAAATGAATCTCATCTCTGAGTTAGAAAAGAATAAACAACTTTAAGAAAGTTTGAAAACGGTAAAAATTAAGCTTGATAAGTCACTACAGTGGACCTGGTCCTTTGATGTAATTGCTTCTATGTACAAGCGTGATGGTGAGGGGAGGCAGTGCATTGGTTTTCAAAAGGCCAAAGCTCCCTATAATCCCCACAACAAGTATGTCGCTGCCACTGAAAATTGGCTGTGCACTCACTGTGGCAATACTGGTCATTACAAGGACACGTGTAAAGAAACAATTCAATCTCTTCAAAAAAATATGAATCTTATTGAGAAGAAATTCAAAGAGAAGGGACTTGGTCCATAGGAAAGAGAAAATGTTTTTCCTGGATGGACTTAAAGAAGCTTAATTCACCCATTCTATAATTATAAGGGACCCAAACTGGTTTGGGTTCCTAAATTTAATGAATGAATCTGTTTGCAGGCTGAAGTGAGAGGAGGCAGTCAAAAATGGTACATGGATAGTGGCTGCTCAAATCATATGACTAGAAGAATGGATGATTTCCTCTCACTCAAGGCCTTACAAGGTGGGAGTGTGCCTTTTGGAAATGGCAAGAAAGGAAATATTCTTGGTGTTGGAAAAATTGGAAAGACACTCTCTCATGCAATTGAAAATATGTACTATGTGAATGACTTGAAGTATAGCCTGTTGAGTGTATCTCAAATATGTGATAAAGGAAATGAAGTTAAGTTCTTGTCCTGCTCTTACACTGTCACCAACCTCAAATCTAGTGAAGTGGTGTTGATTGCAAAGAGATTCAAGAACATCTATGTAGCAGATTTTGATTCATTAAATGGTGGTGATCTGACATGTCTTGGTGCTATGGATGATGATGCTGAGCTATGGCACAAACGTTTGGGACATGCAAGCTTCTCTCTGCTGAACAAGCTAGTTGCGAAGGAACTGGTACATGGGCTACCCAATGCCAAGTTCAAATATCACAAGGCGTGTGATGCGTGCATAAAAGGAAAGCAGGTCAAATCCTTCTTCAAACCAAAGAAAGAAGTGAGCACTTCAAGGCCACTTGATCTTCTTCACATGGATCTTTGTGGGCCAATGAGGACTCAAAGCAAAGGAGAAAAGAAATATATCTTTGTAATTGTTAATGACTATTCCATATTCACTTGGACGCTGTTTCTAAGAACCAGGGATGAAACATTACATGTGTTTGTTGTCTTTGTGAAACAAATTTAGGTGAAACTGGGAAATCAAATTATAAGTATTAGATCTGATCATGGCACTGAGTTTGACAATAACAAGTTTGATGAATTTTGTGCTGAAAATGGTATAAGTCACAACTTCTCTGCTCCTAGAACACCTCAGCAAAATGGTGTTGTGGAGAGGAAAGACAGGACACTTGAAGATATGGCTAGGAAAATGCTGATAGCAAGTGGTGTGTCTAAAATTTTTTAGGCTGAGGCTGTCAACACTGCGTGTCATTTGATTAACACGTGCATAATTAAGTCCTTGCTTGAGAAGACTCCCTATAAATTGCTAAATGGGAGAAAGCACAAGCTGACTTACCTAAGAGCTTTTGGATGCAAATGCTTTATTCTCAACAATGGTAAGGAGGCGTTGGGAAAATTTGATGCAAAAAGTGATGAAGGAATCTTTCTTGGTTACTCTTCTCATAACAGGGCATACAAGGTCTTTAACAAAGAACTTAGGGTGTAGAACAAAGTGTGTATGTGATCTTTGATAAATCAAATGATAGCAAAGGGCCTCAAAATGATGAAGCTGAAGATGAAGAATTTACAAAAGTCCCTGATGAAGCCATAACAATCTCAAATGGGAAGACTGAGCTGATGAGTCAGGTCAAACAGAGTGATAAAGAAGATACAACAGAATCTCCAGAAGGCGTAGAGGAACCTCGTCCCCCAATTACTCCACTCGAAGCTGAATACCGGGTAGTTGATGCTGTATCAGGTACTCCTGAGGGGGAACAAAGAGGTGGAAGTCATGCCTCTGTTGATGTCAATGGTGAATATAATAGGGAGGAACCTGGTCCCTCTAATCCTGAAGTTCAAGTATCAACTGGAAGCACAAAAGTTCACATCCACTTCAAAATGCCATTACTCCCTTAGAATCTGGTATTCAGACTAGGTCAAGGGCAAGAAACATGTTTGCCTTTTTAGCCTTCCTATCTCAAATTAAACAAAAGAATATCAAGGAAGCATTGAAAGATGCTGACCGGATAGTTGCTATGCAAGAAGAGCTCCATAAATTTGAGAGAAACAAGGTGTGTCACCTGGTCCCTAGGCTTTCAGACAGAATAGTGATTGGACTAGGTGGGTATTAAGCTTGATAAATTTGGAAACATTATAAGGAACAAGGCAAGGCTGGTAGTTCAAGGTTACAATCAAGAAGAGGGAATAGATTATGATGAGACCTTTGCTTCTGTTGCAAGAATGAAATCAATGGGGATTCTTATTGCTTTTGCATCTCATATGGAATTCAAATTGTTCCAAATGGATGTCAAAAGTTCCTTCCTTAATGGATATCTGAAGGAAGAAGTATTCTTCAAACAACCTCCTGGGTTTGAAAGTCATGATCATCCTGAGTACGTGTTCAAGCTTGACAATGCTCTTTATGGTTTAAAGCAAGCTCCTCGGGCTTGGTATGAGAGATTGTCAAAGTTTCTTCTTGAAAATGGCTTTACAAGAGGAAAAATTGACAACACCTTATTTCTGAAGAAAAGAGGGAGAAATTTGTTGATTGTGCAAGTTTATGTTGATGATATCATTTTTGGTGCTACCAATGATTTTCTTTGTGAAGAATTTTCCAAGCTCATGGGAACTGAATTTGAGATAAGCATGATGGGTGAGCTAAATTTCTTCCTGGGGCTGCAAGTAAAGCAAACCTCAAAAGGCACCATGATCACTCAACAAAAGTACATCAAGGAGCCGATTAAGAGATTTGAGATGGAAAATGCCAAGCCTATTGATACACCTATAGCCACTGCTACTCAGTTAGACATGGATGAACCTAGTTCTTTTGTCAATGAAACCATGTATAGGGGTATCATTGGTCCTTACTGTACCTAACTGCTAGTAGATCTGACATTGTCTTTAGTGTTGGGTTGTGTGCAAGGTTCCAATCAAGTCCAAAGGAATCTCATTTGAAGGCTGCAAAAAGAATTTTGAGGTATCTCAAAAGAACATCAGACCTGGTCCTCTTCTATCCTTTAAGAGATAATTTTGACTTGATTGGATATGCTAATGCTGATTATGTTGGATATCTAGTGGATAGAAAGAGCACATCTAGAATGACACGTTTTCTAGGGTCATGCTTGATCTCATGGGGGTACAAAGAAACAAAATTATGTGACTCTTTCTACTGCTGAAGCTGAGTATGTGGCTGCTGCCTCTTGTTGTGATCAAATATTGTGGATCAAACAACAACTTGAGGATTTTGGTGTGCTTAATGATTGTGTGCCCTTGTTGTCTGATAATGCAAGTGTACTTACTATGGCAAAAATCCAATGCAACACAAAAGGACCAAGCACATTAATGTTAGGCACTATTTACTAAGGATAACATCGAAAAAGGGTTTGATCTGTATGAATTTATGCAAGATAGAGGACCAGTTAGGATACATCTTTACCAAGGTACTGATCAAGGAGCACTTTGAAAGAAATCATTTGGAGTTGGGGTTGATCAAGCTCAACTAGTTTCCCTTCTTCGAGTTCCCTAAATGATTGGCTATGTTAAGAGGTAAGGTACAATGCTAAAAAGTGTTTTTTGGTAGTATCTAACTCACTCTTGTACTATTACTGGTATACATACATGGCAGTTTCAGGACAACATAAGTATGGGTGACATTGCATTTCCCAGAATTTTTTTCCTACTTTTTTAAAACCGTCAAGGAACCTGGTTCCTGTGACTCAGGTTAGTAGTCTCTTCATTACTTATATGCTTTTTAAATAGCTTAAAGTGCCATGTCATTAATTCCTTTCCCTCCTCAATCTAAAAAATACACTCTCAAACCTGACATCCTCTTACCTCATCCAATCACCATCGGCTCCTTCTCTCCCATTCAACCCAATTTCTTTTATCTCTCTCTTCACTTCAATTCCCAAGTGCTCCTCTTCAGTCTCTTGCTCTCACTGAACACAACGGTAAAACTCTAAAAAACCTTATACATTCTCCTTTCCTTGTGTCTTCTTGCTTCCAAATTGATCATGTCTCAACACGATTTCTCTTCTTCCATCGTACCAGAAATAAACCCCACTCTCTCACCGTCCCCCAACCCAATTCCATCAGAATCAAAATTGCAAGAATCATCCCCAAAAAAACTAATCTCCACAGACCCAAACTCTTATGTCACACTAACAAAGCCAATGATTTCTGGTTCCCCTAGAACTCGCAAACACCAAATCCCAAAAAACTTTGTGTCCTCAACCTCGGGTTCTACTGAAAAGCTCGCCTTGGAAGACAATGGTCAAAATGTGCCAGTTTCTAAATACACTCAAAATATTAAGGAAATCGAAGAAAAAGATGACGATGTCGAGGTTTCCAGTCAATCTACGGTGCCTAAGGTCGTGGGTACAGAGGATCAAGGTGGTATTGGTGAAAAGTTAACCTTCGATGGCATGCATAAGAATGCCAGTATTGGTACTACAGAGGAGGAAGAAAACTCGACCAAATCAGGTATTCCCATCCTCTTGGTATTGATAAAGGAGTAAACGAGTCTTCAATAGAATTTGATAGGTCTTTGTCTGAAAAGCAACTGGCTAAGTCTAATATTTTGGACAGTAAGGTCAAGATTATGGCTGGTTTTGTTGAGATAGGGCAGGGTTTCAGGAGGAAATGAAAAATTGGAAGGAAAAGGGCGAATTGAATGAGGAACCTGGTCCCTCAACCCAAGGAGATTCTGAGTTCTCTGCACTCAAGTCATATCCAATTTGGTATGAGACACTAGGGTCCTCCAGGGCAAATTTGGATGATGAAGTAAATCCTCTAGCTGTGTCTACCATTGTTGTACCCTTGAGAGATCCTTCTCCTGAACAGGAACCTGGTTCCAACAAACCTCATCAGGAAGTTTTTTTCGATGATAATCTTGGCATAAGTTCAATATTAGGAACCTCTAGTGCTATGAAATAGGGTGTTGTCAACAAAAGGAAACACATTTCTTTTAGGGCACCCACCACCAGGAAAAAGAAAAAGCGTCATCTTAAGTCTGCTCTAAAGTCTAGTAAAGAAAAGAGTACTGTAAAGAAAAGGAGGGCATCTATACCTGCGGGCATTAACGCAGCCCCCCGAAGAAAGGGGGTCAGTACGGAATATGTACTGAGCATGTAAAGCATAAATACAATAAACAGGATCATACTGAAGTGAGGAGTACAGAAAACCAGTACAATAACCAGAAAACCACAAGGCTTACCTTTGAATCATAAATCATGGTGCCAATATCAGACTTAACTCGTTATGAAACTTAATGTCACCATTAGAAAATCATCTTGTTCATATGCATATGTATAACGTGTCCCGGCCCTCTAGTGAGGGACTCGGTAAATAAAATCATATCATCATCATGTATATATATATAACGTGTCCCGGCCCTCTAGTGAGGGACTCGGTGAATAAGATCATCATGTGCCATCCTGGCCGCCATCCCCATATCATCATATCATCATATACATATATATAACGTGTCCCGACCCTCTAGTGAGGGACTCGGTGGATAATGCCGTAGATCTGTGCACGAAAACATGTCCTGGCCCGGGACTCAGTGAAAGATGTATTGAGGCATGCACGAGCAGAGTAGTGAGAAACCATATGCAAATTAAATCATATCTGAGACTCAATAGAATAATCAAAACGAATCATCATTTGAAAACCAAGACAATAGTCATATCAAATACCTTTCGAATGTCGCTGTGGATTATATAAAAATAGAACCTCAAGGATTATATACACGTATCAAGACATAATAAAATAGTTTCTGGAAATTAAGAACATTAGCCATCCTAGTGGCTCTTTGAATATCATTATGAACTATATTAAATAACGTCTCAGGGATCATAGACAAATATCAAATCAATACGAGACAGCTTATGAACGTTAAGGACATTAGTCATTATAGAGCCTTTAGGAATAGAGACTTATACATACGATTATACTATACAGCATATAGAAAGCTCGAGAGCAGTGGCTTAACTACTTTAAAAGTTCTAACATCAAGAAGTGAATAAGAATCATGAATCATATTCGGAACTTATGAATGGAATTACCCCAAAGCTCACGTCATTCATCACTTACGTCTAGGACATGCCAAAAGAAAGAAGGGACAACTTTACATACCTGTCGGCGACTACTCGTGAATCCTTTTTGCCTCATCGCTCTTTTCGCCTATTTATATAAAAGTGACATTACCGTTAGTAACTACATTTTCTGGTTCGCAAATCTATATTTCATTCTTCTATAGGACCTACATTTCAGTCTATATATATTCTCGCTTAAGTTTTCTATTATCTAAAATTTTAGCGAAAATTCAGCAGCACTTCCCCTATATGTTTACCTATCCCAAATTTCCAATTGCTCTCCTGTCGACACAGAAATACCAAAAACAACAATAGCAACCAAATAACCTCTCTTAATTATTTTTCAACTTACGTCATTACCATTTAAGGTTATACAATAAGCAGATCATTATACGCTTCGCATACGACACCTTATGCACTTGTTTTCTTTCAAATTTACGAGCCACATTAACAACAACATCAACCACCATCTGTGTGCAATAAAACTACTTTAATGTCATTAATAACGAGCTCGAAACAGTCCACCAAAACTACGACATCCAAATACGAATTTCGATCTTTACTTCGCAAAATTACAAATATACGGAAAAGAGCATAATATTGCCGTGAACAGCAGCACCTATACTTACTTATAATTATATTTACAGCCCACAAAATAACTCCTAACAATTACCAAATAGCCCACATGATAACAATAACAATTTATCCGATTTTCGATATAACTTTCGTATTTCTCATCCCACAATTTAGCCATGGCCTGGACGAACTTTAAATATATCTAGTAGAGGATAATTCTTACCTTATTTTCCAAGAACTCCTTATCTTCCTCCTTATTTTACTATGAAGAAGTCTCCAATTTGCTATCATCCGGAGGAAACCGACGTGGGTATAACCTCTATGTCGTCCCTCCCGTTCTTGCTTCAGCGAAACATAATTTATCTTCCACACGTTGCTGCCTATTATTAACAAGTTGAGAAGGGAATATGTATGTATTCCTCTACATATAGCCTTACGTTTATATGAAGAAA
Organism: Lycium barbarum; assembly: GCF_019175385.1. NCBI lineage: Eukaryota > Viridiplantae > Streptophyta > Magnoliopsida > Solanales > Solanaceae > Lycium > Lycium barbarum. Next base: position 82,354,186 of record NC_083341.1, read on the forward strand.
TAATGGGACAAGTTGCTGTAGAGTTGAATAAGGATTAGCTCCTTATGTTGATATGCATGTCTATAATTATCTTGGTGGATTCTCACCTAATTTGGAATAAAAACAGATTACATTGATGTTAATTGTTGTTGGATCACCATACGTGTAAGCCACCAAAACAATACACAACATTAGTCATCATGTCCTTTACTTGCCATGTGTCACCAACTGGGTTGGTCCACCTAATGTTTATCCATATATCTTAATTTATTTCTTATCTTTTACTATAAATTTCCATTCAATAAATTGCACACATAATTAATTTCTTGATCTCAATTCATTTAAATACTAGTCCCTTTTAACACACTTCTCATACTCATTATCATAATCATGTGGTATAACACTTATCCATAGCTTCTTTTGCCATACACAAAATATTATTTGCAATCATTGTCGTCACACTTTTTCGTCTTAAATTATTCTTGGACTTCATTCCTCATATAAACCAAGTTCTTGATTTGCATACTTGAATATGACCAATTTCTTCGTGCTCGGGTAAATTTTCTCACGTTGGACGGTTAAATTTCCTAGTCCAAAAATATGGAAGCTTGGACCGTATTTTACTCAAATAAATTTTAAACCTCGACAAAACTTATTTTCTTCAATTTATTTAACTTCTAATCCTTATGATACATCTGTACTCACTCTAACCACCTATAAGCTTGGGGGATAACCTCGTGTCCGTTACTAATATCATTTAACTCGCACACTTTTCAACGCATGAGAATACGGGATATAATAGAGTTAATGCTATTGAACTTATTTTTGCTTATACTGCCTGATTACCCATTTCAATGATGCCAAAAAGGAGAAAATACTTGTTTGTTCAAAAAAAAAAAAAGAATTGATATGCTGAAGTTCAAGGAGTATAAATGAGATGTTATTGCTGCTAACATTTGTCTGCTTGAAAGATTGGCTTAATCCGTAAGGGGAACAGGTGGGAATTTAGGAATCTGATTCTTAGGGGAAACATCAATTCTAGGGTTGTCATCATCAAAAAGGGGGAAATTGATAAGATATGCTATTTTGTGTTTTGATGATTTGCCAAACTCACGAGGAACTAAAGAGGGACAAGGTACTCCATCAGGTCCCCTGCACGTCGTACAGTCAACTGTGCAGCCGTAAAGCTGCGGTACTATACCGACTGGCAGAATCACAGCAGCACAACTACAGTTTGCTAGAGGCCAAACCAAAGGTTGAGTTTTCCCTATGCATTGTCACATGATCCTCACATACTCCTCAATATATATACAACATGTTACAATGCTAAACCTAACACTTGCAAATCTAAAAAACATATTTTTCTCAAGTGCTAGCCACCACTGCTCTCTAAGTCCTATCAAGAACAAAGCTGATACAAACTCAAGGACCAGATCCCGAAACTAAAGATGTCTTGATCCCTTAGATTTGTTGAGTCTTTGTCTTTTTGTCCTTTACTTGTAATCCAACTCAACAATGAAGAAGTGTTATTGTAGGACAAATTTTAACTTTTGTTGTTTTGTTTTTCTTAGCTAGAGTTAGTCAAGATTTGTAGCTCTGCAATAGAGTTATTGTAAAGAGCTTACAATAAAGTTATTGTAAGGGGTGAGGGATTAAGAGTTTAATTCGTAGGTTGCAAGAGTTGTAATCTGAAGTTGCTCTAGTAGTGAAGTTGAAATCCTACTCCGGTGGGTTGTGATTTTTAATCCCTTGAGCAAGGAGTTTTACACGTAAACATCTTATGAAATTTACTTTTTGTTTTTTATCTAAGGGAAAAGATAGAGAACCTGGTTCTCTATACTGTTTGGTGCACTCATAGTTTACATCAAGGAGGCTTATGTGTAGATATCCTTTTGATGATCTGGTGTGTGAACAATGTTTACACTAACAATGTATAAAGCTTAAACTCAAGCTTTAATACGTATGTTTTAATATCGTATGCATACCGTTGAGTGTTTGCTTCCCCTTTCTCTCTTATTTCTTCATTTTCTTTTCCTCTTTACATGTATGTAATTTTCACTTGTCAAGCCAAAGTAGCTTTTCCTTCCCTTCCTCTCAAGTTCTCAAGATCTGTTTGAAGAAATTAAATTCTGGGATTCAGAAAGAAAGTTGTGTGAGAGATGTTGAAGTGGTTAATTGGCTAAAGACAATCTGAAATGCCACAATTGTGATTAACATATAGTAATCCAGTGATTTCTGACTTAAGTCTTTTTAAATACCAATTTCTTATCTAAGTCTGCTCCCTATCATATAAAATCTTTGCAATCAATTCTAAAAATTATATATATACGTCTCTAGCCTATAATATTACTAGTTTGGTGAGCACAGGCCCAAGTCCCAACGACTATTTAGTGTTATTATTTATATTACTTAATTATTTTCACTGGTTGTTCTTTTAATATTTCTGTACTTTTGTACGCCAAATTACTGATTTAATTTCGGTTTTGCTATATTCTTCCCGTATTTTTGGTATTGTGATTTTTGTGTCACGAATGTGAAAGTTTTGTAACTTTTAAGTTACAAAATAAAATTATTTAATTTTGTGGGGGAATAAAAAGATATAGTTGTGTGATCTTTTAAAAAGTTTCACACGAATATTTATGACTTGCTTTAAATGACAAGTTTAAAAAGTTTTTTTTTTTTCAAATTCCGAGCACAGTCGAATAATATCACATACACAATAAAAGTAATTAATGTATTTTTGAACAGCTTATTGTCATTATTCATTAACATTAATTTAACTAAAATTGATGACTTGGACCGTAAAAGGTTGATTTGTCTATTATATATATGATGGCCAGAAGGAAATACATTCTAAAATAACCATATTAACAGTAACACTTTTTTTCCTGATTTTTAAGAAATCTAATGATATTTCTCTTATTTCCTCCCCTCTCCAGTTAGAAAAAGATTTTTTCATTCTTTGCCGACTTATAAACCTTTACTACCTTTTTAATATAGTGGCTATCATTCTATATGTAACGACCTGATTGGTTGTTATAGTGCTAATGGCCTTTTTACCCCTGTCGACCTTTCCCTAGGTCATCGGGAGGGTTTTAGAGTGACTTTTGGAGGTTTGAGCCTCAAAGTGGAATTCATTTGATCCAAAGTTGACTTTTGAGTAAACGAACGTTTTTGGGAATCCCGTAGATTTTGAGAGGTCTGGACAGTCATTCATGACTTGGTAGTGTGTTTGGTTCGGTTCCCAATGCAATTAGAAGCGTCTGGAACTTGGCTTTAGGGCCTTGGGGGTTGAATTGGTCAAATAGACCTCCGTAGGAAAATCTGAGGCCACGAGTGAGTTCGTAGCGCATTTTTATGTGTGTTTGCATGTTTGTTTGGTATCTGTGGGGCCTCGGGTGATTGTCGGACTTTGGGTTGAGTTGGTAAAAAATTAGAACTTTCTGATATTATGGTGTAGGAGCTGCAGTGGTACTATAACCGCCGTAGCTGTCCCGCTATAGTGCTGGGAAGACAGCTATAGCAGATTGAGGGATTTAGCGACTAGCCACCGTAGCGGTATGCTTCCTGCTATAGCGGCCTGATGATTGTGGTAGAGGCTGCCATGGCGAGCCATCTGGGTGCCGTAGCGTGTGCACTGCAGTGGATCTCATAACCGCTGCAACCATAGTCTGGCAGAATTATTTTCTTTTTCTCAAGTTAAAACCGTTAAACCCTATCACTTCTTCCCATCACTTTTCTAAGAAATCTTTGGGGGAATAGAGAAACTTGTGGACTGATTCTTCTTGGAGGTAAGATCTATGACCCTAGCCTTTATCATTTGCTTTCCTAGATTCTTATTCCATACTTAGAATCACTAGAATCTAAATAGAGAAGATGAGTCTTGTGTTAAAATTCTTGAAATAGATTTAGACTTCTAAATAGAAATTGGTGGTGAAATTGACTAGAATAACCATAGAATTTGATGAATTCCTTGTTGTTAAGCTTATTTCTTCCATTATTAATGGGTAATTTGAGGGTTGAAGAATTAGAGTTCATACCCAAATTTGGGGGTTTTGCTTTAAATCTAAATTAGGCTTAATCTTGAGTTGTTTAAGCAAATGATTATTAGGTTTGATCACCTAGTACTTGAATTGCATGTTCCATCTTTCAATTTTCCGTTTTACCCTTGTGGGCTTCCCAGTTTCCTTAGGTTAGAATTTTACCTAACTAGAAATATAGCAATATGGGTGTCATTATTCATGGTTTTTAATATAGAATTCGATTATGAATAGACTTTGAGTACTTAGAGGTGTTACGAAAAGGCAAGGCCCAGATGTGACGGTTCGAGGCACCTGTTCGGCTTTCCAAGTTGGTTACGGCTTATCTTTCGGTTAGACTTCAGTTAGCGAATTATATGTGTAGTTATTGATTGTTGGAGAAAGCATGTAAACCGTCGGGTATGAAGTTAGGATGGAAGACTTAGGTTGGTGTGTTGCGATTACGGCTTGTTACCCTATGGTGTTCTATTGTGTTGTTGCTTATTGTGAGTTGTTGGCTCGTCCCCACGTGATTGATTCTAGAGAGTTGATGCTTAGTGATTACTTGTGTGTTGGAAAGCATGTTTATCATGAATGAGGTTGTTGGGAAGGAAGTAAGGATTATGATATTGTTATTGTGAGTGAGATTTGGGTCCTTGTGCGGCACCATTGATTCATATACTCTTGTCGGCATTGTTATCATGCATTCACTAATATACATATATTGGGATTGGTTTGCGCGCCACAACACTTTCTTGGATCAGGTTGCATGTACCGCAATACTGATTGGGATCGGGTTGCACATTCCACAACACTAACTATTAGATCCGGCTGTGTGTTCCGCAGCAGGTACATGGACCACCATGGGTCATGACTGTCGAGGCGATGAGATATTTCACCTGAAGCATGTGTGTATTATTGCATATGCATTGCATTCATCTCATATTTATTGTTGGCATTCTTTTGGACTTGTTGATTGATTTTTGGTGATACGCATAGTTGATAGTAGTTCTTGAGATGGGGGATCGGATTTATAGTGGACTTGAGGTGATTTACTAGACTTAGTGGTTTTGTACTAGGCTCGATATATGGATTGCGTTGCGTTTTATCTGATTGTGAGCATGCCTACTTTTCCAGTCTCTTTTTTATATAGATGATTTTCTAACTGTTGTCGTCCTATGATGCCTACTCAGTACATGTTGTGTACTGATTCTACCTTACTGCATTCTTTCTGAGTGCAGAGTTTGTGACCGGATCGGCTTCTACACACCGTGACTAAGTCTCGAGGACGTCTGACGAGTATTCCAGAGTGAGCATTGGATGGATTCGCTGCCCGAATACCTCTTCTTAGGTACTTGTCTTTTTTTGATGTTCTGAGACAGTATTCCATTATCAGATGTGTATTCATATTCAGACTTGTAGTATTTGTAGTAGTGGCTCTTGTAGCCTTAGACCAGATTCCTTGGGATTGTTGTATCGTTTTCTACACTTATTCACTCATCTTTTATTATTATTATTATTATTATTATTATTATTATTATTATTATTATTATTATTATTATTATTATTATTATTATTATTATTATTATTATCATCATCATCATCATCATCATCATCATCATCATCATCATTTATTATTATTATTATTATTATTATTATTATTATTATTATTATTATTATTATTATTATTATGTTGTTGTTGTTGTTGTTGTTGTTGTTGTTGTTGTTTGAGATTTATATTTTGTTGCCTTGATTTTATTATTGTGGTTGAATGAATGATTTAGGAAAAGGGTTCTCCTACCGAGGTGGAAAATGGTAGGTGCTAGTATATTTCCCCTAGTTGGGGCGTGAAAAGTTGGTATCAGAGCCCTGGATTACCCGGTCTATAAGTACAAGAGCATGTCTAGTAGATTCTTGCGGATCAGTACGATGAGCTTCGTACCTATCTGCGAGAGGCTATGGGGCATTTAGGAAACTTTACCTTTTTTCATTCCTTCTTGCTACTTTATTCAAATTGGTATCTGGCTTTTCCTAATTGGCATTTGATCCACTTCTATTCTCTCACAAACGGTGAGGACACGAGCTACCATCGTGAGGGACGAGGTGCCCGAGCCTGCTGCTGGGGTAGGCACCAGAGGACGAGTGTAGGCGAGAGGTCGCGGCCGAGCTAGAAGCCGAGGAGCTGCACCGGCCAGGGGTGGGGCCCCTGTGGATGGACTGCGGCGAGCAGGTTCAGCTTCTCTAGAGCATTAGCCCGAGAGAGCACAGGTAGCCGGGAGAGGTGAGGAGCTAGACCTGGCTCTCCTTGATTCCATATCTAATCAGGCGTTCCAAGATATCATGGCTGTGTACTTCTTCGTCTTGACGGCCAGCATGCCATAGGGGGTGCCACTACTATAGGTTGTTCCCAAACTCGAGTGGGATTACGGACTCCCGAGCAGGGCCATACTATGGGGATTCATCCTGCTGCTGCTATGGCCCCATGTTTAGGTGGTTTTTTAGTCCCTGAGGGTGCTCCCAGACCCGTGGCAATCCAGCCTTTGACCATTAAGGATTAGGAGCTTGTTGGGAGGTTCCTGAAGATGGAGCCGCCCAAGTTCTTTGGCTTGCGTAGTGAGGATGCTTATGAGTTCATTATAGAGATGCATGAGAGGCTCTATAAGATGCGCAGTGTGGAGTCTCACGGGGTTGATTATATGTCATTTCAGTTTTGAGAGCAGACCTATGGGTGCACCTCCACTTACTTGGTGGGGGATTTTTATTGAGAGTAGACCTATGGGTGCACCTCCACTTACTTGGACCCAGTTCCACCAGGCTTTCTTAGAGAAGAACGTGCCGAGTACTTTGAGAGATGAGCGTGGAGGCGAGTTTTTTCATTTGTGTCAGTGAGGTATGACCGTGTCATTATATGAGGCCAAATTTGTATTTTTGGTCGGGTATGTTGCTCAGTTGTTTCCTATAGAGGAGGAGAGGATTCATAGGTTTGCGGGTGGACTTGTGTATTCACTCCATGTTGTTTGTCTCTAGTTAGTGGCCTTGGGATCTTCGTTCCAAGCAGTTGTTGATCATGCTGTGAGTGTCGAGTCTGCCAAGACTTGATCTTTGAGAGTGTCTAGTGAGAAGAGGCCGCGTCATCTTGGTGGTTATAGTGGTTCTTGCTACAGGGGTGGGGACAGTCATCCAGGCCTTATCATTCAGCCCCAGCCGCTCTGTTCAGTCCGTATTACAGGCTTCATCAGGTGGTCCTTCTAAAACTAATGGTTATGGAGCTGGACTGTCCCATGGTGGTTCTTACTCTCATCCAGCTGACCATAATGGTCTATCTAGTTCATCGGCTTCCGTGCATCGGCCTCCAGGCCCCAGATCTTGCTATATTTGTGGTGACTCTGGCCACTTTATGAGAGATTGTCCCAGAGACGGACAGAATAGGTTCTAGTATGGTTCCCAGTTCCAGACTCCAAGGACTCCAGCACCTTCTAGTGGCCGGGGTGGTTTTTCAGCCAGGGGCGGTGCTCAGTCAGGCCGCGGTGGATCTCATCAGTCCAAGGGTGGATAACAGTCAGGTAGAGGAAAATCTCAGGCCTCTAAAGGAGGGTCACAGTCGGGCCAGAGTGGCCATAGTGGTGTTCCATTCTATTCCTTTCAGGGTAGACTCGAGGTAGAGGCCTCTGATGCTGTGATCTCAGGTACTATTTCGTCATCGACTTGCTTCATTTTTGTTTGATCTGGGGTCTACTTTCTCCTATGTATCTGCCTATCATTCTATTGATTGGGATTTGACTAGTGACCGTCTTGGTGTGCCTATTCATGTTTCTACTTCAGTTGGAGACTCAGTTGTTGTTGATTGAGTCTTTCGGTCTTGCTTGGTTACTTTTATGGGGTATGATACTTGGATAGATTTGATGATATTGGATATGGTAAACTTTGATATGATCTTGGGTATGACTTGGTTGTCACTGTATCATGCGATTTTGGACTGTCACGTCAAGACAGTCACTTTAGCCATGCTTGGGATTCCTAGATTAGAGTGGATGGGTACTCCGAGCCCCGCTCTGAAGAAGATCATTTCTTATGTCGGCGCGAAGAAGTTAGTTAGCAAGGGGTGTTTAGCTTACTTATCCCATGTTCGTGATACTAGCGTTGATTCTTCGCCCTTTAAGACCGTGCCTATTGTATGTGAGTTCGCGGAGGTCTTTCCTTTTGATTTGCCGGCAATGCCACTCGACCACGACATTGATTTCTGTATTGATCTGGATTCGAGCACACGCCCCATTTCTATTCCTCCCTATAGATAACACCGCCCAAGTTGAGGAAGCGGAAGGAGCAGCTACAGGATCTGTTGAGTAAGGGGTTTATTAGACTGAGTGTATCCCCTTGGGGTGCTCCTATTTTATTTGTGAAGAAAAAGGACGGTACAATGAGGACGTGCATAGATTACCGTCAGTTGAAGAAGGTCACCATTCGTAAAAGTATCCTGTTCCTCGCATTAATGACTTGTTTGACTAGCTTCAGGGTACTTCGGTATTTTTGAAGATTGATTTGAGGTCAGGCTACCATCAGCTAAAGATTCGGGCCGAGGATGTTTCGAAGACGGCCTTTAGGACTCGTTATGGCCATTACGAGTTCCTTGTGATGTTATTTGGGCTTATGAATTCCCCAGCTGCGATTATGACTTTGATGAATGGCATTTTCAAGCCATATCTTGATTCCTTCATTATTGTGTTCATCGATGATATCTTTGTGTATTCGAAGAGTAGAGATGAGCATGAGCATCATTTGAGGATTGTCCTTGGGTTATTGAAGGAGAAAGACCTTTATGCCAAGTTTTTGAAGTGTGAGTTCTAGCATGAGTCTGTGGCATTCTTAGGCCACATTGTGTCTAAGGAGGGGATTATGGTTGATCCAAAGAAGAATGAGGCCGTTAGAGATTGGGTGTGGCACACTACTGTGACTGAGATTCGTAGCTTCGTGGGGTTTAGCCAGCTATTACCGTCGATTTGTGAAGGGTTTCACTTCTTTTGCTTCTTCGTTGACTAGATTGACTCAGAAGGAGGTTCCTTTCCAGTGGTCTGATGCTTGTGAATAGTGCTTTCAACAGCTCAAGTCTCTTTTGACATCAGCCTCGATTCTGGCATTACCCGTGGAGGGTAAGGATTTCTCAATATATTGTGATGCATTCCGTGTTGGTTTGGGTGCCGTGTTGATACAGGAGGGTAGAGTCATTACTTATGCGTCTGTTAGTTGAAGATCCACGAGGAGAACTACCCTACCCATGATTTGGAGTTATTAGCAGTAGTCTTCGCTTTGAAGATTTAGAGGCACTATCTTTATGGAGTCCGTTGTGAGGTGTTCACCGATCACCACAACCTTCAGTACGTGTTCAGTCAAAGAGACCTAAATTCCAGGTAGCGTAAGTAGATGGAGCTTCTGAAGGACTATGACATTACCATTCTCTATCATCTAGGGAAGGCCTGTGTTGTAGCTAATGCCTTGAGTCGCAAGGCAGTGAGTATGGGTAGTTTATCCTGATTGGTTGCTTTTGAGCGTCCGTTAGCCATGGAGGTTCAGACTTTGGCTAACAGCTTCGTGTGCGTTGATATCTCAGTTCCGGGCAGAGTCTTAGAGTGTGTTGAGGTGAGGTCTTCCCTCTTGGAGCAGATTAGGGCCCAACAGTTTGAGGATGCACAGTTGTGTAAGATTCGTGATAAGGTTCTGAGAGGTGAGGCCAAGGAGGCCATGCTTGAGAGTAAGGGCATTCTGAGGATCAAGGGACGCGTGTGTATTCCTCATGTTGGTGGTTTGATTCGTTTGATTCTGGAGGAGGCCCATAGCTCCAGATATTCCATTCATCCGGGTGCTACGAAGATGTATCGAGATCTGAGACAGCCCTACTAGTGGGCAAGGATGAATAGAGATATTGCATATTTTTTGGCTAAGTGTGGGAATGGTCAATAAGTCAAGTATGAGCACCAGAGACTTGGTGGGGTGCTTCAGAAGATGCCCATTCCTGAGTGGAAGTGGGAGAGGATTGCTATGGATTTTGTGGTGGGTCTTCTGAAGACCCTGGGCAAGTATGATTCAGTTTGGGTCATTGTTGACCGGTTGACTAAGTACGCTCATTTCATACCAGTTTAAGTTACATACACTGCGAAGAAGTTAGCTAGAATTTGCATTGGTGATATTGTGCGATTGTACGGGGTCCCTATTTTCATTGTTTCAGATTGAGTTCCCCAGTTTACTTCCAATTTCTGGAAAGCTTTTCAGATAGAGTTGGGTACACAGTTGGACCTTAGTATAGCGATGGTCAGTTCGAGAGGACTATTCAGGTGCTCGAGGATATGTTGAGAGCATGTGTCATTGATTTTGGTGGTCATTGGGACCAGTTCTTGCCCCTAACGGAGTTTGCGTACAACAATAGCTACCATTCTAGTATTGATATGGCGCTGTTCGAGGCTTTGTATGGTAGGAGGTGCTATTCTCCTATTGGGTGGTTTGATGCATTTGAGGTTTGCCCATGGGGCACAGATTTGTTGAGAGAGTCCGTGGACAGGGTGAAGCTTATTCAGGAAAAGCTTCTAGTAGCTTAGAGTCGACAGAAGATGTATGCAGATTGAAAAGTTCGGGACTTAGAGTTTGGGGTGGGCGAGTAGGTGCTTTTAAAGATCTCACTCATGAAGGGTGTTATGCAATTTGGAAGAGGGGAAAGTTGAGCCCGAGGTACCTTGGCCCATTTGAGGTTCTCCGTAGAGTTTGAGATATTGCTTACGAGTTGGCGTTGCCACCGAGCCTGTCAGGTGTTCATCCGATTTTCCATGTGTCCATGCTGAAGAAGTATCATTCTGATGGTTCTTATATAGTTCCATGGGATTCTGTGTTTCTTGATGAGAATCTGTCGTATGAGGAGGAGCCTATAGTAATTATGGATAGGCAGGTTAGAAAGCTGAGATCGAAAGAGATTGTTTCGATCAAGGTTCAATGGAAGCATCATTCGGTTGAGGAGGCTACTTAGGAGACCGAGTCCGCTATGCACGAGAAATATCCCCAGTTGTTTGCTGATTCAGGTAATTTTCCCCAGTTCTACTCCTTGTCGCTCGAGGACGAGCGATTGTTTAATTGATATCTGATGTAATGACCCGATTAGTTTTTATAGTGCTAATGACATTTTTACCCCTGTCGACCTTTCCGTAGGTCATCGGGCGGATTTTAGAGTGACTTTTGGAGGTTTAAGCCTCAAAGTAGAATTCATTTGACCTAAAGTTGACTTTTAATTATACGGACCTTTTTCGGACTCCCGTCGATTCCAAGAGGCCCGGACAGTCATTCATGACTTGGTAGTGTGTTCGGTTCGATTTCCAATGCAATTGGGAGCATTTAGAACTTGGGTTGGGAACTTGGCTTTAGGCTATTGGGGGTTGACTTGGTCAAATAGACATCCGTTGGGAAATCTGAGGCCACGAGTGAGTTCGTAGCGCGTTTCTATATGTGTTTGTTTGGTATCTGTGGGACCTCGGGTGATAGTCGGATTTCGGATTGAGTTGGTCAAAAATCAGAACTTTATAATATTCTGGTGTAAGCGCTGCAACGATACTATAACCACCGTAGCGGTCCCGCTATAGCGCTGGGTAGACAGCTATAGCGGACTGAGGGATTTAGCGACTAGCCGTCGTAGCTGTATGCTTGTTGCTATAGCAACCTGATGATTGTGGTAGAGGCCGCCATGGCGAGCCATCTGGTGCAGCGATTCCCATGACCACTGCTACCATAGTTGGGCAGAATTATTTTTTTCTCAAATTAAAACCCTATCACTTTTTCTATCACTGTTCTAAGCACTCTTTGGGGGAATAAAGCAACTTGTGGACTGATTCTTCTTGGAGGTAAGATCTATGACCCTAGCCTTTATCATTTTCCTTCCTAGATTCTATTTCATGCTTAGAATCACTAGAATCTTGATAGAGAAGATGAGTCTTGTGTTATGTTATAGCCCATATTTTGTATGTTCGGATAACTCGAGATAATTGCGAGAAGTTAAGGGCAAGACTACCTTCCAAAATTATTTTAATGAACAAGTTGTTTATGAATATTATTTATGGATATTATTGGAATGGAAATATTGAGAAAGGCTAAGGGTAAAAAGGGGAATTCACAAAAGAGTTCATGGAAATATCGTGGAAGGTTAACGACAAATTTGGAATTGGAAAAAATTATTTTTCATGAACCACAACAAACCAAGTTGGCCGTGTGGTGGTGTGTGTGTGGGTCCCACCTTTTTATGAGCTATGTAATTATATATGGATTAAAGCTTACATAGCAAGACACAATTAATTCATCCTTACTTTAAGAAGATTCAAGAAAAAGGGAGAAGGGCCATGTGTCCATATTTTTATTTAAGGGACTTAATTATAAATATAGATAAGTGGTGGAAGAAATATACATATTTGTCTTCTAAGTCTAGAAGATTGGAGAAGAAAAAAAAAAAAAAAAGAAAGAGAGAGGGAGCTAAAGGCATTCGGCCATGGCTCCAAAAATGGAAGCCATGGAAGATGATCAAAATAAATTATCTCTTCTAGCAATCTAACTAATTGAAACGTCCTCTTTAACATGGAGTGATTGTTGGAGAAAGTAGAGCACTTGTTGTGCAAGTTGGGAGCCTAGCCGAGCAAGAAGAGCTAAGTGGAAAAGGTATGTATTCAATCTTCTTTCATGTGTTATAGATGATTTGTGAGCATTGTAGTATGAAGAAACGGATGAAATTCATGAAATAGATGTATGTTGAAGGTGGCCGAATGGGATTGATGGTGTAGGAAAGAGGAATTGATTTTTATTTAGTAATTTGATTGTTGTTGTTGTGGATTTCATAATAAAAATGAAGATTTAACGGCTTGAAATGAAGTTGTAATCGTTTGTGGATTATAGAAGAAGTTAATGTGATATTAGTATGGTTTCTTATGATTATAAGAATGAATGATATTGCTAAAGTATAGATTGTTGATGTAGTCTATGAATTTGGAAGAAAGGAAATGTATTGTAATTGTTCTTGTTGAATTTGGAAGAATTCGGGTAGTGTATGTGTTGGTTGGGCTGTTTGAAATGTTGTGCGGGTTGTTGAAGTGTTCTTGAATATTGTTGAATGGTTTCAGATTAGTATTTGAATATGTGAACAATTATGAATTGAATATAAAGGAAATGTTATTGAATTATGTAAGGGAGCTACTAATGTTGGAATGTATTTTGAATTAATTGTTGAAGTTGGAAGATATGATTGTTGGTATTGTTATTGATAATTTGGCCGAGTTGCATTCTCGAGGATGTTGTATTTACAGGGGAAATGCTGCCGAAATTTCAGTAGAATATAAGTGAATTCATTTGAAAGACTAAGACAAGTATATGTCAATGAATCTAACGATTATGTGAATTCTTTTGTATGTAGACTAGCAAGCTTGGATAAATAAGCGTAGCTAATAGGACGGGGAGCAGGTATGTAAGGCTTACCCTTTCTTTCTTTTGGCATGATCCTTGTGAAACCAATATGACAAAGTATGCGTATGATTTCAAAGAAGCTCCCATTCTTAGAGCCACTAGGATGGCTAACGTTCTTGATTTCCATAAGCTGTTTCATATGATTTTGATGCGTGTCTATGATGTCTGGAGACCTATTTGATATGTACCCGAATGGTATTCGAGAGATAAGTGATATGGCTAATGTCTTGATTGTCAAATGATAACACGTTTGAGTATTCCATTGAGTCTGTGATCTATTTTGATACGAACATATGCTTCCAAAAGCTCTATCCGATTTGATCCATAACGATATCCGAAAAGTACTTGACATGATTATGACCTCGATTTTCCAAAAATGGCTTCTGAAACGCTTATAGAACGTTCTGTACTTCAAACGCTCATAACTTTCTCATACTAAGTCGGATTGACCCGAAACTCATTTCTGAGCCTTCAGGGGTCGGTAAGTATACTTGTCCATTGAGTCTTGATTTATGTGCATTTAGTTTCTCATTACTCTGCTCGTGCATGTGTCATTACTTCCTTCGCCGAGTCCCAGGCCGGTATGCATCGTGCGTGTGGTTCGCCGGGTCCCCGCTTGAGGGCCGGGTGCCATATATGTATTCCGGAGTTAGATGTGTTACGGTGTTATGATGTGTTTATGGTTCGCTGAACCACATATGATGTGATATTATGATGTGCTATTACGATGTGTGACGGAGATTACGGAGCAAAACTTCTGGAGTTAGATGTGTGTGGCGCCAAAGGCAGGGTGGCGTCACGTTTCCCCGGGTCCCGCACGGGACCGGATACCGTTCTTGGCATGCATGGTTTGTGTTTCCAGTAAGTGTTTTTATTACTTTGCATATCGTGCTTACTTTCTGTTCTAATCTTCTGTACTATTTATTCTGCTTGTGATTCTGTTCATATTACTCTATGCTTTACATACTCAGTACATATTTCGTACTGACCCCCTTTCTTCGGGGGCTGCGTTTCATGCCACGCAGGTACACCCAGATGATGTAGAAGACTTTGCTAGGAGGTGTTTCAGCGAGATTGGTGAACTCCACTTCCTCCCGGAGTGTTGCCGAGTCAGAGCGTATATAAGCTGTGATTTCTGATTTGTGTTAGAGACTTTGCAGACAGAGTCGTGGGTACAGAACATCAGTTTTGTAAGCGGCTTCATCAGCCGATGTGACATTTTGTGATATGTTACAGATTTTATATGATTACAGATTTTGGTTTGATTTGAGAACGATAGAAAGAAAGTTTCTGAAAACCTTACTTTGTGTTTTATGCTTATCTGATTTGAACGTTTGAAAAGAGTATGTATGTAATAAGAGTCAGAGGGTTCGCTCGGCTCCGAATATGGGGTCGAGTGCCCATCACACCCTAATAAGGTTAGGGTGTGACATGTTAAAATTCTTGAAATGGGTTTAGATTTCTAAATAGAAATTGGTGGTGAAATTGACTAGAATAACCATAGAATTTGATGAATTCCTTGTTGTTAAGCTTATTTCTTCCATTATTAATGGGTAATTTGAGGGTTGAAGAATAAGGGTTCTTACCCAAATTTGGGATTTTTGCTTTAAATCTGAATTAGGCTTAATATGGAGTTGTTTAAGCAAATGATTAGTAGGTTTGATCACCTAGAGCTTGAATTGCATGCTCCATCTTTCAATTTTCCGTTTTACCCTTGTGGGCTCCCCAATTTCCTTGGGTTAGAATTTAACCTAACTATAAGTATAGCAATATAGGTGTCATTATTCATGTTTTTTAATATAGAATTCGATTATGAATAGACTTTTAGTACTTGGAGGCATTACGAAAAGGCAAGGCCAAGGTGTGACTGTTCGAGGCCCCTGTTCGTCTTTCCAGGTAGGTTCCGGCTTACCTATCGATTGGAATTCGATTAGCGGATTATATGTATAGTTAGTGATTGTTGGAGAAAGCATGTAAACCTTCGAGTATGAAGTTAGGATGGAAGACTTAGGTTGGTATTGTTGTGATTATGGCTTGTTGCCTTATGGTGTTCTATTGTGTTGTTGCTTATTGTGAGTTGTTGGCTCGTCGCCACGTGATTGATTCTAGAGAGTTGATGCTTAGTAATTACTTGTGTGTCGAAAAGCATATTTATCATGAATGAGGTTGTTGGGAAGGAAGTAAGGATTATGATATTGTTATTGTGAGTGAGATTTGTGTCCTTGTGTGGCACCATTGATTCATATACTCTTGTTGGCATTGTTATCATGCATTCACTCATATACATATATTGGGATCGGGTTGCGCGCCGCAACACTTACTTGGATCGGGTTGCACGTACTGCAACACTGACTGGGATCGGGTTGCACGTTTCGCAACACTGACTATTGGATCGGGTTGTGTGTTCTGCAGCAGGTACATGGACTTAGCGGTCCCCCATGGGTCATGATTGTCGAGGCGACGAGGTATTCCGCCCGAAGCTTGTGTGTATCATTGCATATGCATTGCATTCATCTCATATTTATTGTTGGCATTGTTTTTGACTTGTTTATTGATTTTTGGTGATATGCGTACTTGATAGCAGTTCTTGAGATGGTGGATCGGATTTATAGTGGATTTGAGTTGATTTACTAGACTTAGTGGTTTGGTACTAGGGTAGATATTTGGATTGTGTTGAGCTTTATTTGATTGTGAGCATGCCTACTTTTCCAGTATCTTTCTTTATATATGGTTTTCTAACTGTTGTCGGCCTATGATGCCTACTCAGTACGTCTTGTGTACTGATTCTACCTTGCTGTATTCTTTCTGAGTGTAGAGTTTATGACCGGATCGACTTCTGCGCCTCGTGACTGAGTCCCGAGGCCGTCTGACGAGTATTCCAGGGTGAGCATTGGATGGATTCGCTGCTTAGGTACTTTGTCATATTTTGATATTCTGAGATAGTATTCCATTATCAGACATGTATTCATATTCAGACTTGTAGTATTTGTAGTAGTGGCTCTTGTACGACCTTAGATCAGATTCCTTGGGATTGTTGTATTGTTTTTCCGCACTTATTCACTTATCTTTATTATTATCTATGTTTGAGACTTATATTTGATTGCCTTGATTTTATTATTGTGGTTGAATGAATGATTTGGAAAAAAGATTCACCTACCGAGGTAAAAAATGGTAGGTGTCAGCATGTTTCCCCTAGTTGGGGTGTGACACTATAAGTATTACTTAGGTGACTAAATTTATAGGAAATATAAAATAAGTCTAGGTAAAATTTCATAGTTATTTTCTTAACATAAATTGATGCGATTCATATCTTTCTTTTAAGAAATGGGCTTAAGTCCTAAAGTCCATTTGTCTATTAGAGATAAAATTAACGACTAAAATAAAATTTTGATGAAAAATTATACAAAATATTTAAAATTATGTATTTATAAAAGGTAGTATACTGCATACGTATAACTATATAAATTATATACTATGATTTGTCGGTTTGGTTTAATTTTTTCTTTGGTTTATTTTAATAAAATAAAACCAAATATTATTGAATTTTGAAAATTTAAGATCAAACCAAATCAAACCCAAAAAAAAAAAAAAAAAAAATAGATGTACCATCATTTCAAAAATTACAACTCTGTCAATATTTTTAGTGTCTACCTAAATAAACTACTTTAAAAAGAATCATTTTTACCAACTAGCTATACTAAGGTCATTATACAAATTCATATTACGCTCTATTAAACTGGTTAACTATAAATAATATACTTTTTTGTTTTCTGTATTATACTTTATACAACTAAACTTGTCCATTGTTATAGATTAAATAGCCTAAGGAAAACACATAAACGCTGGCAATGCAGTTGATTGTGTATAAAGTTTGGCTGAAGCCCACATTTTGTAAAACTCTTCAATTTGTGTGGGGCCCTAGTGTAGTAACCTATCTTTCGAAAGTTGCGGCTCATTGAGATTCTGGGCCCAGAACTCTTAGGGGTCGTTTGGTTGGAAACAAGTTATCTCAGGATTACTTATTCTGAGATTAATTATTTCAAAATTAGTTATCATACCCTCCCACAGGGATAAAATAACATTACAATTCAGAATAATTAATTCCGGAATAAGTTATACCGCTATTTTATCCGAACTAAACATGGGATAGACTTAACTCAAATTTAATCCTGAGATTATTTATCCTTATCCCTCGTACCAAACGAGCCCTTAAGTCTTAACTGCAGGACGGAGAAATAGTTGCGAATATTGTGCCCAATTTAAGCAATTAACTCAATTGTCTCATTTTTCATTCATGTTGTACAAATCGCTGCAGCACATAAAAGAGATGAAATATCTGAAGTACCCCTAAAGTAGCTGGTTAATCCTAAGGACAGGTGTGGAAATTACAAAAAGATTTCATTTTTTTGGTCTATCTCAGCAAAGGTACAACAACAAAAGCTTAGGTATACAAGCACAATAATGCAAACACGAATTGAAATTCCTAAAATCACCCTCTCCAAGGTTAAATAGGGAGTTCAACTGTCTCTTATATATAGGTAGTAATATACTTCACTTGTCTTGAGATTCTTTTAATAAATTGTCATTGGTTGATTGTATCATTAACATTTTTTTTTTTGGTACGAGGAACTTATCATGAATTCACTGATCTATGTTGCTTCCGTTATTGATTCATCTTATTTCATCATATTCGGGATGTGATATGGTTCAAATGAATGAACCGGATATGGACAGTTCCAATAAGATTTCATTTTTGAATAATTTTTTTTTTCATCTATTCCATGATGAAAACAGAGAAGGATACATGTCACACAAAGATTTTGAATGAGTGAAAATTAATTGTCATCTAACTTTCATCTTAAAGTCTTTGTAATAAATTATGTGAATTACATACACGTCCCATCTTGCTAAACTCAGGGGCTGCTCAATACAATCACTGGCTTAAAGCCAAAAGTTAATAAGATATCACAAATATTTTAAATAAATTCATGTATTTTTTTCGAATTGCAATCTTTTAATTTTCTTAGATGCAAAGCTATACATTTATACTTTTAGGGATTAATTCATTCAAATATTTATTTTGATGGACAAAAAGATTATTGATTTAGAAAACTGAGTTTGAAATGGAATATAAAACAATCATAAACTGGAAAAAGGAGAACAAATGTACGGATGAAGGAAAATCATAACCAACGAAGTAGGTATATATACTAAATAATGATAGATAAAAACTTAACCTAATTTGCTCACTCATTCGAACAACTCAAACTAAAATCTTTAAAAATGAAGCATTTTATTTATGATAATTCAAAAAATTATATATTATATAGAATTTAATACCATTTCTAAGTTTTTTTTTTAATATAAATATTTATTCTTTGTTGCATAGTGACATAGTAATGCATTAAATTTTCTTTCCATATTTTCAATTTAATTTTCAATTTTTTTAAAGTTTTTAGTTAAATGATAGTAGAACTTTGTCTGATATTTTAGAACTTTGAATTAAACTACTTTAATCTTCATATCTACCAGTAATAGTTTTACAATAAGAATCAAGGTTTTGTATTGCAACAAATGGATAGTATTATACTAACAGGATACTGACCTTTTCATACAAATCTTTAAACTATAAACATGTACTAATGATGTAACGACCCGCTTGGTCGTTATAGTCTTTCCAGCATTTTTTTATCTTTCCCCGAGCTTGTTAGCTCACTTTTGACCCGAGGGGACTGTTGACACGCTTCCCGAGGTATTAGGAGTTGATTTGGGCAAATTGGGCTTTAAGTGAAAAAGAGTTGACTCAAAGTTGACTTTTGGGTAAAAGGACCTTTTTCAAAAATCTGTCAATTCCGAGAGGTCCAAATGGTTTCTTAGAACTTGTGTGCATATCTGGTTCGGTTCCCAATGCACTCGGGTGCATTTTGGGACTTGGGTTGGGAAGTTGGAATTGAGGTATCGGGAGTTGACTTAGTCAACGAGACCTCCGTTGGGAATTCCGAGGTCATGAGTGAGTTCGTAGCGTGTTTTTATGTATGTCTGCATATTTGGTATGTAAGTAGATGACCTCGAGAGATAGTCAGAAATTCGGGTTGAAAGTGTGAAACTTGGAACTTTTCTGGTGCCTGGTGCCCGCTTTGGCGGCACCTGCGCCGCGGTAGCGGTATCGCTATTGCGGTCGCGGTCACCCTGCTGCTGAAGCGGCCAGGGCCATTTGGGCATGACCACTGTAGCGGTCATGGGACCGCAGAAGCGGTGCCGCTGGAGTGGTCATTTGGTCACGGAAGCGGGTGTCGGGCAGTTAATTCATTAAGTGAAGTGTTAAATACCCTAAGTCCCTCATTTATTACTCTTCTAAAATTTAAGCTATTGGGAGCAATTCTAAGATATTCTTGGTGGTAAGTCCTTCTAATTCCTTTACTATTTCATTGTCCTTAATCGCCTTAGAATTCCTTACCTTGATAGTTCATTAAGTGTTTGATGATTAAAAGTGGGTTCAACGAGTTCTTCTTTCTAGACTTTTGAATCATGATTTGTTGGTTGGGTTAGCTCTATTAAGCAAGGCATTGATGACTAGAACCTATAATTGCTTGATTTGTTCTTAATTAGTGGCTAAATTATGGGATTGGATGTTACGTTTTATACCCAAATTTAGGGGGTTTGCCTAGAATTCGAGTTTGAGTAAATTGTTGATTCTTCTAGCTTGTTATTGATGGGAATTGATCACCTAGAGCTTTAATTTCATGTTGAAACCTTTAGATTCCTAATTTCACCTTCCAGTTCATAAAACCCATTCCATGGGTTAAGGATTTGGGTCTTGAATAGAAGTAGGGTTCGTTTGATGTTCTTCTTGATTCTAATTTCCTGATTCGAATGTGCCTAGACTTTCTTTATCTCGAGGCTC
Source organism: Lycium barbarum (assembly GCF_019175385.1). Lineage (NCBI taxonomy): Eukaryota > Viridiplantae > Streptophyta > Magnoliopsida > Solanales > Solanaceae > Lycium > Lycium barbarum. Next base: position 82,374,565 of record NC_083341.1, read on the forward strand.
AAAGGAAAGGGAAGTCTAAGGAGTGATTGTTGGTGATATTACTGTTCAACCTTCCAGGTAGGTTACGGTTTACCCTATGGTGAGACTTCGCTTAGCGAAGCATATATTTAGATGATATTGCCGGAGAATGCATGTAAACCTTCAGGTATGAAGTTGAGTTGGATATTGTCTTAGGTTGGGCCCTATTGTGTGATTGGGTTTAGCCACTCTATTGTGTTGTGACGTTTTTTGTTCTATTGATGTTGGCTTGATGCCACGTGGAGATAGTAGCTATTGGAGACTATTGATATATCTTGATCATGATATTGTAGTACCTTACTTGTTGACGTTTGGTATGAGGATAGTGTTCTATTATGGCTTATTGTGTAGCCTTTTCATGATATTGTTAGTGTGCCCATGCGTGGTACTTTGATATTGATTTGATTATTGACATTGAACTCATAAATTGCACGCATTCTCCCCCTTTATGATATATTGTCGATACATTGATGATACTTGAGGAAATACTATTACTAGCTGGGCTCAGTTGGATGAGAGTGACGTGAGGACCGATGTCCGATGTTTATCCCGGAATTGAGGTATGAGTGTAACGATTGCTGAGGTTGTTGCCGGAATCGTGAGGTAGCGGTTGCCGAGGTTATTGCCGGAACCGTGAGGTACATGGACTTCGCGGGTACCCCATGATTTCTGCTGCCAAGATGTGATGTTCCATCATTGGAGTACATGTGTACGGTGCATATGCAGTGCATTCACATTTCATACATTATTGCATTGCATTGTACTATGGCTTCTATTGTGGTATTCTTGTGATGTACTTGTGATTTACGGATTCGGATTGAGTATTTGAGACTTGGCACATTTGGGTTTAGATGCAAAACATAGGTGAGGACGTGTACTTGGAATTTGGCTCGTGTGTGACTTATACCTTGTTGATTACTTGTTTATCTTACTTTATTGCCTTGCTATGTGTTAGCTAAACTTAGTCGGCCTATGATACCTACTAGTACTTGTTGTTTGTACTGACCTACACTTGTTGCATTCTTTTAAGAAAGCAGAGTTCCAGGTGGGATCGACCTCTGCATCTCGTGGCTGATAGTGGTTCGAGAGTTGCTGTTAGAGTCTTACAGGGTGAGCACAGGGACTTCTGCCACCTTGAAGATTCTTCTTTAATTTTATGTCTTATTTAATATTCCGAGACATATTTAGACTATTGATGTATTATTGCTATTTCCAGATTTGTAGATTCTAGTTAGATGCTCTTGTATGGCTAGACAGATTTCTGGGGTGGTTTTGATGTATTTCCGCATTATCTATCTATTATTATGTCAGACTTACATATTTCTATCTCTTTCGCTTATTTATTTATTTATTTATTTATTTATTATTTTCATGTATTTAAGATTGTTGGGATAAGGGTTCGCCTACCAAAGTGGGAAAGGTAGGTGCCCGCGCGACTTAACCAAATTGGGTCATGACAAATGACTAGTTATATAATAATAGCAAACTTTTAGGGGCCTTTAACTCTTCTTGGCCTAAAGCGGATGTTTTAGTGACGTTATCCTTGATCATTTTTTTCAACCCCATCATCACCTACCCCATCGTTATCATGGTAGTTCTTCTCTCTTCTATGATGCTGTTCCTCAGAATCATTCTTTATGTGTAGAGCTTCAAAAATCTTTTCGAACGAGGAACTCATTATCTCCTTCATTGTGGCAACCTCATTGTTTAGCTACAAAAGAAAAGGGCAAAAATAAAAACATCAAAATTAAGAAAAAACAACTACTCGGATTGAAAAGTATATTACAGACAACATACATACCACATTGAAATCCCTTCTCAAGTGTCAACTCATCACTAGTTTTGATGCTTGATGCTTCTTGGAAAGTTTTGTAGGTGGAGTACTTTGTTGAAAATTATCGTCCACACCAATTTCATCTTTTTTAGGCACAGGTTCAAAAGCAGGCAACTCTGGTGATCTTTTTTCAACACGAGATGGCATAATATTACCCAACGCCAACTACATGACAGAAATAGTAAAATAAGTATTGCATCAAGTAATAGACAGTAAGTTAAAACAATACTTGTTACCTTATCCCGGCTTAGACTGAAAAATTTAGTCTTCAAACTTTTGTAGTTCACCTTTTTATTTGCAGACTAATTTAGTATGCGTGGCACTCTATCTCTCATCCAGTTAGCAAGATTTTTATCAGCATAGCCATAAAACTCATAAAACCAATACTAAAAAGCCAAAGGCAAACCACCACGACCGTATATACTACTCATCCTACAAACGTTGTCCTTCATCGACTCCAACATAGTCGTAAAACATACTTTTCCCCAAAGGTATGATTGGTACTCACCACACTCAACCATCAAGATGTCATCCTTTGTTATGACATTATCATTTGTAATAGAAAAAATAAAAGTGTGAATGAAGTACAAGATAGCAATCATTAATTCATCCTCATCAGATAGCCACTTTTTTCATTGAAACATTCAATCAGTTGGAGCTTCGTATCCTTCGACACACCAGGAAAGTACAACTTCATTAACTGACTTGGCTGGTCAACACAATAATCCTTATTATAACCTTTTGTACACTTTAATAGGGTAATTAGAGCAAACTCCTCAAGTCCAAAGCGCAATCTAGTCTTGTTCACTTTAATCCATATCTCATCATCTCTATCCGACACCACTTCACTAAGCAACCATGCATGTATAAGTTGGTTTTGTATGTAAACTGGCGGTAAATCTAAAAAAATACCCAAAATATGTATCTTTAAACATTTGAAGATGCTACTCATCCAAATTGGATTTCAATTGATCAACAATGAGGCAATTTATGTGCACACTAATTAGAGTCGAGTAACAACCACGTGGCGAACATAGAAATCCCAAAACAGAAAATATGATACACTATGTGCTTATAGATCTCATATACGTTAAATATTAAGTTATTATACATTTAAGTACTGGCACTTCTATACACTATACATACAACTACAAAAATATGCATACAAAAAGAAGGATACAATTAATATACACTAAAATACATAGAGATTAAAAGATATAACAAAATGAGAAAAATAACTCCAAATTAGACTTGCTATGACAATTTTTCTTCTTGGGAACAACAACCTTTCTCTTTTTTGATGAACCAATATCACCTCATCATAATTGGGACGAATGGATTTTTTTTTTTTGAAGAACAATATTGATCAGGCTTTATATTTTTTTGGACCTTTGCCACTCATTGCTCGCTTTCTTTTAGAACCATTGCCTTTTTCAGGTTTCAATGGCTTTTTTTTACAAAATCACTCCCCATTTTACTTTGTGACTTCTTTCAGTGGGAGAATCAACTAATACATCACTCTGTGACCTGGTCTTTGTACCAGAGGGCGTATAAACAATAACTACACCATCAACACTGTTTGCCCCTGTTCTTCTAACAATGGGAGTTTTTAGGTTTCCTTTAACACCAACCACCCTTGATGATTCAGTAAAATCATCATCCTCAAGAACAAACATAGACTTTGACACTTTACCCTTAGGGTCGAATTTCAATCCTTTACCCGATAACTTTATATTTAGCATTAGTGTATTCAAAATTAAACTATTTTCAATAACTGAGAAGAAAAAGGGAAATTGAGGGAAAAAATGGCAAAATCTATCAGAAGTTTGAAGATAATGAGTCAATTTTGAACAAAACCGAGCATCAAAATCGGAGATAATGAAGAAAACCACCGCTTTTGTAAAGCAAAAGAAAACTGAAAAATAAAGACGTTATGCGTGGGCTTTGGCCCGGTGGGTTACTGTTGGGATTAGTTTGGGCCGAATGTCCTTTTCGGGACATTTAGCCTAAACATGGGCCACTTTTATTTGGATAGGATATAAAATGTCCTTTTCCTAAGCTTTTATATGTACATAAATAAAGGAAGAATTTAGAAAAAGAAGAAATATCAGAAAGATAGAGTATGATCTCAAATATAATCCATAACTATTAATAGAATAAGTAAAAACTCAAAAATAAATAAATGAAGGATTTCATAAGAAACCCCGAATTCTCCGTCCAAGTGCATCCCCAAAACAAAATTATACAACAAACTTTTCAATCCCAATTTCGATGCTACTCACTTATAAATGGATTTTGGATAATTGATGATGGTATGAATTTTTCAACTTGAATGTATATCCAAGTTCCTAATTTTCTTATTGTCACGACCCATTTCACAGATCATGATGGCACCTACACTATCCTACAGTAGGCGAACCATCCCCATATAATCATCATTAAAAGAAAGGAAATACGAAGGTTAAATACATCAAGAATACTACTAAACATCCTTAATAATATACATAAGTGCAGAAAATTCTTAGTCTTTACAACTCCCCCAAAACCTGGTCTAACTTGTACAAGAGCATCTAAATACTTAATACAAGCCTGTGAATACTGAATAATGCAATTGTCTTGAAAGAAACAAAAGCGGAAAGTAAGATAGCGGGAGATCTAGGGTTTCTAATAAAACTGATGGCGCACCCCGAAGACTCCAAGTAAACACCTTGGGAATCAGCCACGACGCCTAGAACTGGAACAAGGATCAATATCTGCACCTAAAGAAAGTGCAGCAAGTGCAGCATGAGTACAACCGTTAGTACTCGTAGGTATCATTGGCCGACAACGAAGGGAAACACGTATACAAAATGTAAAGATTGAAGTTAATCACTCAATACGTCAATTCAACATAGCTTCACCAACTATGCCCCTTAGATCATATTTCACACTAAGATAGGTAAGCACATACCTAAGACAGGTAAGCACAAGCCACATAAGGAAAATATTAGACAATGGATATATGAATGCGTGGATGCAGTGCATTGGTCAATATCAAACCTGGTACACACGTGCTAGTGGTCGTTCTGTCTAGTCATGACCCATGGGGGACTCGCGAGGTCCATATACATGTCACTGTATCACTCGAGGTGCTTTCGCTTTGGACTGTGACCGCTCACTGTACCAACCGACTTTACCGCTGAACTGTGAGAACAATATCCTTACCTTATTCTGATCCTTATACCATTTCGTATCCTCTCTTTGTTATAACTTATCCAAATGTGCATATAAATGGGAAATGAATGCAAATGCATAATATCTTATATCAACAACATTATGAATTGCAAGAATGAATATGTGTCATCACACTAGTTACATAAGTCAGCTTATAAATCTAGAACAATTTCCTTTCACAATTATACGAGATATGGAACGATGAGGTAAATAATTCAATAAAGTAGGTGTAAGTCAAATCACGGCTATCATAGCCCATATAAATAACAATCATACCAACCTTAATGGAGTTATCACCACACCACGCCCGAAGGCCCAACATGTTTTCCCCGTTATTCTAATTACCCAACGATATACACTGGTACCCAAAAAAGTGCTCATTGTAATCACTAAGGCGGGACCCCTATCACACCCAATACTTCTTCAATATTTATAAACTATATATGCCCTCGAATCAGAGTCTAAAGAAGAAACTGTAACCTACCTTGAGGCCAAACAGAAGCCATGAACCCTCAAGCCAACACCTTTTCCTTTTGGAGTGCTTCTAAATGGTCAAGGTTTATCAAATATGCATTCTACATTGAAATACAATTTTACAGATATCCTTATTGCCATAAAAAGGTTTCAGGTCCAAAAAGTCAACCAAAACCCCCGTCATAAACCCTAAAGGTTAACACGGTAATTTATCATGAAATCGAGTTCAACAGAGTCAAAATAGTATTCTACAAGGTCACACGAATTCAACTATACCCATATTGCTATACTTTAGTCTGGATCCCAAAAATGAACCCAAAATAATCAAATTCCAGCCCTAAGGGTAAAACTGGAATTTTTGGGTGGAAATAGTTTACCTATAGTCTAAATAGTCATAGTCCTAAGTGTTATGACCCATTAAGTGGTTTTGGCTATTTTGACTGTTTTACCCCTATTGACCCTTCCCCTACCTTCATCATGATATATTTGACTTGTGGGGATGGTTAGTATGATTCCCGAGGTAATCAGATGTGATTTTGGTGAGAAAATGGGAATTTTGAAAGTTCATAAATGTTGGGTTGACCAATGTTGTTACACCTCATTTTTCGTGTACGTTAAAGCTTCGTTTTAAGTCAGTTGTCATAGGCTCGTATTGGAGATCATTTGGGAAGTTGTGTATGAGGAATATGGGTATATCTCAGAGTTATATAAGTCCTTAAACATGTTTGGAAGAGAGTATAAAGGTTGGACATCAAACGAATCGGAGGAATACGTTTCGTCGGAAAATCAGACTGAGACTATTTCATAACCATTTCCACGGACCTTGAATAATTTTCACGGGTCGTGAAAGTGGTGGTTGGCCACCGTGAAATGGTGGCAGTAGGGTGGAGATAATGGAAAGGTTTCACGGCCCGTGAAATAATTCACGGTCTGTGAAAGGAACCGTGAAATAGAGGTGGTGGAATGTTTCCCTTTTGTTAATAAATTAAGCAGTACGACTTAGAGCTCATTATTTTCACCAAAACAGATCCCTAGTGCCTTTCCAAGCTCTCTCAACCATCTCTTATCATCCATAAACATCCAAAACCATTTAAAGAGAAGATCAAGCCCTAAAATCCTTAACTAGTTCATAGAAAGCTTTGGAGTAAGTTTTGTGAGGTGAAGTTCTTTAAGCTATAAGGTATGATTTTCACTTTATTTCTTATTTTGAGTTGATTTGAAGGTTTAGCAAGTCTTAAAAGTGAAAATAGTTATGGAGAAAAGGTCATAAGGTGTTGTATAGAAGTTGTTGTTATGGATTGATTTTGAAAGGAAGTTTTGGGACTGAATTGAGTTTAATTTGAATGTAATCTCTTAATATGGTATTGTTGATATTGTTATTGTTGTTTTGGGAGTTGTTTTGGATTTTGGTAGAAGTACTTGATATAGGGGAAATGCTGCCCGATTTCTTTTTAGCTCACCTATTAGTTTAGATTGACCTTATAAGTGTTTCAATGACTTAACTTGAATGTAGATTTGTAAGTTCAGGAGGATAAATGTTGAGTGGTTAAGTAAGCGACTAGGTATGTTAAAGCTACTTTCTTTCCTTTTTTTCCGGCATGATCCGTATGAGCAAGACATACACGTAACATTAATCCATAATGATATTATTCTTAGAGTTAGGGATGATCCATTTGATTCATGTTCCATAATGTATCTTCAGAAGGTCTTCCTTCAGATTCAGTACGATTTTTAGAGTTCCTTTTACTTTTCTTATGTTTTGCATTGCATTTCATTTATATATATGCATATACATACCTGTGACCCCTCAGGCATTATATACGTGTATATTATGTATTATATATATATATATATATATATATATATATATATATATATATATATATATATATATATATATATATATATATATATATATGGGGTATGGGGAAGGTGAAGACGTTATATACGCACTACCACTTGATTAACTGGTCATATGATGATAATGATGATGATGATGATTGTCACACCCTAACCTTACTTGGGTGTGATGGGCACCCGACCCCATATTCGGAGCCGAGCGAACCCGCTGACTCTTATTACATACATAATCTCTTTAGACTCTTAAATCAAATAAGAAATGAAAAACATAGTAAAGCTTTTTGAACCTTTCTTTTCATCGTACTCAATTCAAATAAAATCTATCATCACATGAAACTCGTAACATGAAACATAATAACACATCGGCTGATGGAGTCGCTTAAAAAACTGACATTCTATACCCACGACTCTGTCTGCAAAGTCTCTAACATTAATCAGAAATCATAGCACATATACTCTGACTCGGCAGCACTCCAGGAGCAAATGGAGCTTGCCAACGCCGTTGGAACATCTTCTATAATGGCTTCTACTCATCTGGGTGTACCTGCGCGGCATGAAACGCAGCCCCCAAAGAAAGGGGTTCAGTACGGAAAATGTACTGAGCATGTAAGGCATGGAATACGAAAAACAGAACCATAATCGGAACAAGCAGTACAAAAGTAAGTACATTTTCAGAATACCAAAATGCTTATTTTTCAGAATGCAAATCGTGTATACCGATGTCATATGTCAGAAGAAGTACAGAAAATAAGTAAATCATCCAGAGTGCCAAAATGCTTACTTTCCAAACACAGACCGTGCGTGCCAACATCATATGTCATCATATACATATACATATAACCGATCCATATGTAATATAATAGTGCCGAGGAACGTACGGCCCGATCCATATATATAACATATTAGTGTCGAGGAATGTTCGGCCCGATCCATAAATATATTGCTGCGGAACGTGCAGCCCGATCCATATATATATATATATTATATTGCTGCGGAACGTGCAGCCCGATCCATAAATATATTATATTGCTGCGGAACGTGCAGCTCGATCCATAAATATATTATATTGCTGCGGAACGTGCAGCCCGATCCATATATATATATTATATTGTTGCGGAACATGCAACCCGATCCATAAATATATTATATTGCTGCGGAACGTGCAGCCCGATCCATAAATATATTATATTGCTGCGGAACGTGTAACCCGATCCATATATATAACATAACATGTTAGTGCCGAGTATAACATAGTGCGCACAATGACATAACCGGCCCGGGACTCGGCGAACGATATAACAATAGTAGGCACGAGCAGAGTAGTGAGAAACCATATGCATATGAATCAATTCTAAGACTCGATGGACAAGTATACTTACCGACACCTGAAGGCTCAGAAACAAGTTTCGGGTCAATCCGATTTAGTATAAGAAAGATATGAGCGTTTGAAGTACAGAACCTTCTACGAACGTTTCAGAAGCCATTTTTGGAAAATCAAGCAACAATCACGTTAGGTACCTTCCGAATATCGTTATGGATCAAATCAGATAGAGCTTTTGGAACCATATGTACGTATCAAAATGTATCAAAGACTCGATGGAATAATCAAACGTGCTATCATTTGAAACCAAGACATTAGTCATATCAATTATCTCTCGAATGCCATTCCGAAACATATCAACCGAACTTCGGACATCATAGATACGCATCAAAACCATATGAAACAGCTTATGGAAATCAAGAACGTTAGCCATCCTAGTGGCTCTAAGAATAGGAATCTCTTTGAAGTCATACATATACATCATCTGCTCGTTTCATAAGGATCATGCCAAAAGAAAGGAAGTGTAAGCCTTACATACCTGCTCCACGTCCTATTAGCTACGCTTAATTGTCCAAGCTCGCTATTCTACATTAAAAAAGATTTACATAATCATTAGACTCATTGTCACACACTTGCCTTAGCTTCTCAAATGAATTCATTTATAATCTGCCGAAATTTCGGCAGCATTTCCCCTGTAATTACACCATCCCCGAGAATCTAACTCGGCCAATTTATCAACAACAATCTGAGAATTCAACTCGGCCAAATTATCAACAACAATACCAACAGTTATTCTAAAAATATCCACAAGCAATTCAAAAAGCATACTAACGTTAGCAACTTCTTTCTACAAACTTCGACGACGTTTCATTTACGTTCAATTCATAATTGCTTACATATTCAAGTACTAATCCGTAACCATTCAAACAATATTCAAGAATACTTCAAACAATCCGTACAATATTCAAAGCAATTCAACCAATACTCTACTTCATCCGAAACCTTCCAAATGCCACAAGAACAATAACAACACATTTCCTTCCTTCAAATTCATGAACTACACCAACAATTCGCACACTAAAAACATTGTTTTCCATAAATACAAGAAATGGCTTTTAACATCACATTAGCTTCTAAACAACTCTCCAACACTTACAACTTCAACTAGAATCATTAAACTTTCATTTCCATCATAGATCCCATTTCAACAACAACCAAAATACTTAAGAAAATTGATTCATTCTCTTCCATACCATACAACAACCACACGGCCACAACATATATCCATATTTTCATGAATTTCAACCACTTTTACCTACTACAACATACATAATCATCCATAACATATAAGAAGAGGATTAATCCTTACCTTTTTCCTTTAACTTCTCACTTAGCTAAGATTTGTAGCTTGCAAGAATGAATACTTTACTTGCTCCAATGACCACTTCACTTTGCTAGGGACCTTCCAATTAGTAGAAATGCTAGGAGAAAATATTTCTTTGGTCAAGATTTTTGGGGCCTCTCTTCTACTTGCCATGGCCGAATGGCCTTATGGTTTTTGTCTCTCCAAGTCTCTTGAGTCTTCTAAGGGATAAGAGATGATAAATGTGATCCATAAGTCATCTTTTGACTTATTTATTTTACTCCCAAGTGGGCCTTGGCCCACTTTATTTTGGACGGCCAAATGGCCCTTTAATTCAAGCCCACCTTTTTTTTTTGTTTTGTAATTCATAAAAATTTATTTTCCTAATTCCAAATTTGCCCTTAGTCTTCCTCCACATTTTCTATGAGCCATCTTGCGAATTTCCCTTTTTGCCCCTAGCCTTTCTTAATATTTCCATATCAAAATTTTTATAAGAAACTTTTTTGTTAAACAAGATAAAAAATATAGCCTTGCTCTTAACTTCCCGCAATTATCTTGAATTATCCGAATGTACAAAATGCGGGATATAACAATGATGATACCTACAAAGGCTTGACAGGCATTATATATATATATATATATATATATATATATATATATATATATATATATATGACCTCATGCATGCATGCACAACATTTATGTACATCATTGGTCCACAGAGGCAGTTCAGACATACAGTCATTTATTACATCCTATGTTCTCTTATGTCTCTTTCGTACTACTTTCATGCCTTACATACTCAGTACTTTGAGATTCCGGCTTGGAAGTGGGAAGCAATTAATATGGATTTCATTACAGGCTTGCCCCCTTCTCTGCGTAAGTTTGACTCCATATGGGTGGTTGTTGATAGACTTACAAAATCAGCCCATTTTCTGCCTGTCAAGACTACTTACTCAGCCGAAGACTCCATGGTGTTCCAGTATCCATCATTTTTTACAGGGGTGCACAGTTTACAACTAATTTCTGGAGGTCCTTCCAAAAGGGTTTGGGGACCCAAGTGAGTCTTAGCGTCGCATTTTATCCCTAGACAGACGGGCAGGCTGAGCGTACTATTTAAACGCTCGAGGATATGCTATAGGCATGTGTGATAGACTTCAGAGGTAGCTGGGATGATCATTTTCCGCTTATTGAGTTCGCATATAATAATAACTATCATTCCAGTATCCAGATGGCCCTATGAAAGGCAAGTAAGTGCACATGACGATGATATTGCCATTTCCCAATCCTATGCTATTTCTTATGTTGTTGTTTATGCTTCCATATTGATATTGATCATGCTTTACATACTCTGTACATTCTTCGTACTGACATCCTTTTGTTTGTGGACGCTGCGTCATGCCCGCAGGTGCACAGAGAGACAGGCTTGATCCATAGCTGCTTTCTCAGAGTTTACATAGCAGAGCTCCATTTCATTCGGAGCCATAACTTTTGGGTACTTATTCTTTTGTGTACATAATTATGGGCATAGCGGGGTCCTGTCCCGCTCATGTGATATGTTATACTCTCCTTAGAGGCTCATAGTCACGTGTATATGGTTAGACATGTCTGGCCTTGTCGACCTATATTTTGTATATCATTTTGATAGCCTCGTCGGCTTATGTACATTTGATGTGGCATAGATGTCAATGATGATTTAAAGATGTTGCCGTCCAATAGGACTAGCGTGATTGATGAAAAGCAATGCATGTTTAATCGTATGGCTCACCTAGATGTAAGTATATGTGTAAGCCAAGGGTGCCCAGGTGGACTAGCACCGGGTGCTCGTCGCGGCCCTCTAGACGGGTCGTGACAACCGTATATTTGGTCCAGTGAGCCATTATGTTCTGGACTGGATCTACGGACTGGACATACAGTCCGTGAATATTATACGGCCAGTATGTCTGACCGTATGTTGTCCAGTTCTCCAGAACTTGTTTTCGTCGGCTCGTTTGATGTCCAATCCGTATGGAACCTTCTTAGCACTTGTTTAACATCTCAATACCAATCTAAGGGACGTTATTACTTGTCTCCAAGACATCATTGTGCCCTCATAGACTCGTTGCTCGAAATTCTTATCCGATACACAACATATGGTTCGCTTTCCTTGGCAACTTTCTTTCGTTGCATTATATGCCTTCGAAATCTCGTTGAGGGTCATCAAATACTATTTCTTACTCATCAAAACATCGCATACGCTATGTCCTTTGCTAGCCTATTCACTGTACATATACAAGGGGATTTTCCAAGGTGTAACACCCTCCCCTCCCAATTGATCAGATTCATTACTAATCATATGAACATTTTCTTTAGCTCCTAATGTTCTCTTGGATATAGTTAACTTGGATGTTGGCAATTCAAGAACCAGGTACTTTGCTATCATCTTGTTCAACAAGGAGAAGCTTTTATATCCTAGCCTTTTAGGTCATATCAATGAATCATTTTTGTAAGCACTACGACTCATCAGCTGATACACCGGAAGAGACATGTTCTATGCTTTATAATCATTCATTTGCATCTTTCTTCTAAGAGCCAGGTTCTCATTTTTTTTGTTTTTGGGAGATATAACAGTACGTTCAACTATGATAACAGAGCCTAGTTCCCTTTGTCATACATCTGTGATACTTTTTTGATATAGTTCATGTTTTCTCAGCTGCATGGGGGGTGGTATTTCCATCCTTTTCCATTTTGATCGAAGATCCCATACTCCCTGCATGATAGACTTTCAGTAAGAGGAATTTTTTCTCTTTTCTCCTATCATGAGTCAAGATGAACCACTATTGTCATATCATATGTTCTTGTTTCCTCTCACTTAAGCCTTACAATTAGATCAACAGTTAGTTTTAGGAATTCGGACACACTTGGGTCCGTCTTTACAAGAAAAAGGATAAATCGTGTTTTTAGTCCATCCTGGGAGATTTGCGCTTTTCAGTGAAGAACCATATTCCTTCTTCTTCCTTTCCTTGAGATATTGTCTATACTTCTAAATTACTTTGAATATATCCATGCATGTATCTTTAAAGTGTCTATTGTTTCCACAGTGAGTACATAGATGATTGTACAGAATAGAGGTATACATGTTTTTGGGATTGTATGGAGTTTTATCCTTTTTGTATGCCAGTCCATGTCTGATGCTACTATCATTTGCATGTAGAGAAGTTAGTACTTCTGTGAACCTGTTCCATGGAAGTGCTCTCTTTACCTGGCTTTATTCAATGCTTCTTCAAGTACCCAATTTCTTTCATGCTCTGTGTGGAGATCTCCTTTAAATATTTTTATATATTTTTTAGTTTAAGTTAAATGTCTCTAGCAGGATCTTTGCCTTTTGACGGTGCAGCTAGATGTTTTTCCTTTTCAGTCTCCAACACAAATGTTTCATTACTCAGTTTGAGAACCTAGTTCTTGAGAGTATCACCCATCTTTTCTAGGTTCTCTTTACTTTCTTCTAGGTTCTTTAGATCTAATTTAAGAACAATATGTTCATGAATTTATCCCTTTTAGTTTGGAGACTTTCAAAGGTATCAATGATAATGTAAGCCACACACTCTAGTTTCCTTCTAGAGTAAGTATGAATGACATCCTTAATTTTAGTAAAGTGTACCTCACAATTGTCATCTCCAGACTCTAAATCAGATTTGACCATTAATGTTAGGATTGTTCTGAGTCAGAATCTTCCTTGGCCATCAGGAATTGACTGTCCTCTTTAGCTTCATTATCCTCATCATCACTTCAGGAGTTTGCAATGGCAGCCAATGCTTGTCTTACTACTTGGTCTGCTTGTCTAATAGTCATCCTGCTTCTACGGACCTGGTCTCTGCTTCCTTTGTCAGGAACATTCCTCTTTCACTAAGTTTCTCTTTCTGGAACTGCTTAATAAAGTGGTCAGGACTTCCACACCTGTAGCATACCTCAAGGTTGCCCTTATTACATGCTTTAGAATTAGAGGAGTTTCCCTTGTTGAAGAAACATTCTCTCCTAATCATTCTTTGAAATCTTCAAGTTAGTAGAGCCATTTCTTCTTCATCAGGATCCTATTTTTGAGTAGCCTTAAGAACCACGTTCATCTCCCTTCGTGGTGGAGTATTCTTTTGGTTTTTGTGTTTCTTTATTTCAAAGGTTTTCAAGTTTCTCATGAGTTCATCCATTATTATAGGTGTCGTTTGGCCATAAATACCAAAACTAAATTCACTTTTTTTTTGGAAATTTCGAAATTGGAGTTGGAGTTGGAGTTGTATTTGGCTATAGTTTTTGAAATTGTAGATTTTGGTGAAATATAGTTGTAAAAAAGTGATTTTTTAAAAAAATAATTTTTTTGAGTTTTTGGTATTCCGGAATACAACTTCAAGTTGTATTCAGAATTGTCACGACCCAACCCCGTGGGCCGCGACTGGTATCCTAACTGGATACCCAAACGTACCTACCTGACAGAATCGGCATACCAGACAGATAATTCACTCTAGCTGTATACAGACTTAAGACAAAGAACTCATAATAGGTGTTCACAGATTCCAGCCGATACAAATGCAGCGCGCGCTATAACATACACACTGAAATTTACATATAAGCCGATGAGGCCAACATAACGGACAGAGTCGCAAAATCGTACGTACCTACCTGAATAGTAGCAACCCGTAACCCACATACATATCTACAGGCCTCTAACAGACATACAGAATTATATGACGGGACAGGGCCCCGCCGTACCCAGAATTACCATACGTACAGAATATACAGACGTCAGAAGATATATACCAAAAGTACACGTTCCGGATCAAAGGAGCTCTCCAAAATAGCAGAATCTGTGCCCTAGACTGGCGGCGTATCACCGGGTGCGTCTGTACCTGCGGGCATGTAACGCAGCCCCCGAAGAACCGGGGGTCAGTACGAAAAATGTACCGAGTGCGTAAAGCGGAAATATAACAAACATAATCATAGTCTGAATCAGAACCACAGAAGTATAGCCAACGGAATCATAATCCAACGAACAAACAGAGGTATACCGGACAGAGTCGTAATTCAGACAGACAGACGAAAGAATACCGGACAGAATCATAATCCGAACGGACAGACAGAAATGTACCGGACATAATCACAACCCAGACGGACAGACAGAATCATAGTCCAGATGGACGGATAGAATCATAGTCCAGGCGAACAGACAGAATCATAATTCATACGGACAGACAGAAGTATGATCCAAACGGACGGACAGAATCATGCATGCAGAGTCATACAGAGTCATACAGAGTCATATGCTTATACAGATACAGATAGCATATACATACATACATACATACATACATACATACAGATCCCGGCCCTCTCATGAGGGACGCGGTAACAGAACCCGGCCCTCTTAGTACGGGACGCGGTGGACAGACAGAATCAGATCATATACCATCCTGGCCGCCATCCCCATACACAAATCATAATATCATACAGATATAAACAGATCCCGGCCCGCTCACCGAGGGACGCGGTGAACAATGCAGAGGAGTATGCACGATAACAGAACCTGGCCCGGGCGTAGTGAAGGAAGCGTTGAGACATCCACAAACAGATTAATGAGAAACCACATACATACAGATCATCATACAGACTCAATCAGACTGAAGTATGCCAAACGGCGAGTCAAATCAGAGTAATCGGATAGTGTTCATAATACGCGCCTATATCCTACTTGGGAAGGCACGACAGATTATTACCAGAGTAAGACTTTCAGATGTCAAAATCATTTTGTAAGATTTATAGAAAAATATCGTCATATCATGATTAGAATGTTAATCCAGATGTTTTCTGAGAAAGGCGGACAGAAACAAAGTAGTTAAAGTTATACAGAAAGTATCGGGCCTTGTGGGCCCCCCCTCGGACCAACCCGAGGAGGCGTACGTAAATTACAGATAGTAGACCTTATGAGGTCGTCCATAATGATTTGGAAGTATTCCGACTCCGTTTAGGAAGGTTGCATACTTAAGGTTCACTTTGAAGACAAGTTATAAAGAAATGGATTCAATCTTATTGAAGGAATTGGAGCGGATTTCTATCTCGAATTCCGAGGAACGGAGTCGTATTTAAGGCTCGCGGCCGAGCCTATTATGTTCAGAACATGCCTAAGAATGAAGGGGTAGGCTTTACATACCTCAGTTGCGCCTTATGCTCGCTTAGCTTCAATCCCAATTTCGTCCAGAATCTACAAATGGTCATGTTTAACAATTGTCAAATTCAAGCCTTTAAGATTCCAAATTTCATTGCATACTTGCCTACCGAAATTTCGGCAGCATTTCCCCTATATATATAACATCCCCGAGACTTAGCTCGGCTTAATATATCAACACAGCACCCAACAACAACATCAATAACAATAACAAGTATTACAAAATATGCAATACGGCATTACTAGCCATCATTCCGACATAGCACAATATCTTTCATTCCGACCTTACACTTCCAAACCAATCTTACCATTTTCATATTCATCACTTAACAAGGTCATTACAACATACTTCGGAGGCATATCATACCATTTTCACAAAATATTCATAAGGTATACACAATATACAAGTTTCCTACCAAGGGCATAATTAACCCACAACTTCCAATCTTTTAGCAAACATGTTCATGACATATTCATATCTTCCAACTTCATCAATGACAATCATAATTTGCCTCTTACTACCTTCATTTCCATATTTACATAAGTTATGATAAACTTGCATGTTTTCCTACAACAACTTAACAACCATTTTTCCATAACAACAAGAACCATTATTCTTTTATTCACTTCACCATAACACACTTAACATACTAACGGAATTTAATTCACATTCCATCCTACACATAGCACCACACGGCCATACATTATAATTTCCAACTTTGACTAATTCATTCAACTTTCACTTCCAATACAATTTCTACTATAACTACAACTAGATTCCAACATGAATTCAAGTCATCATAGACATGCAATATATATGCATACATACGGCCAACATGCATACAATCCCAACACACAAAATTTTCATGCTTTTCATTCATTTCCACTTACTACATCATACATACACCTCCCATAACATAACAAAAGCATAAAATTCTTACCTTTCCTTCAAGTTCTTCACTTGCCACCAAGTCACTTTCTTGCCAAGATACTTATATCACTTTGTAGAGAACCTTGCACTTAGTAATAATCCCACAAGAAATGGATTTTTAAACCAAATATTAAGCTCCAAGAATTTTTCTTTCTTTTCTTTCTTTTCTTTCTCTCTAGCCGAATTGCCTTTTTTCTTTTGCTCTTATTTTGTTCTTGCTTTCTCTTGAAGATTCTATGGATAAAGATGACCATATATAATATCACATGGAAATTAATTAATTTCCATGGACTTGGCCCATAAGTGGCCGGTTGGGCCTCCCTTTGTTGGGCCTTATTTTCTCTTCTTTTTTTTTTGAGTCCAATTGGTGGCTAAATGTTATAATTCATGAAGCAAGTTTCTAAAATTCCAATTTTGCCGTTGGCCTCCTTTCGTAATTCCACACCAACGTATTCATAGCCGACACATTCATACCAAGTAAGGTCCAAATATGGCCTTATTCCTTACAAGCCAAGTTATCTCGAATTTTTCGAATATGCAAAAATACCGGATGTAACAAAAATATTTATGGCCAAACGCCCAAAAGTGAAAAAAAGTGAAAAGAGTGAATACTATTTTATGGCCAAACGGCACCATAGTCTCCAAATTCTTTTCCCCCATTATTGCATTAACCTTGTTTTTCCAAGAATCATGTAAGATATCCAGTAGTTTCTCAATCCTCTTGTCTAGGGGCATTGTCACGGTTCACTTTTGCGCGGGTGCATAAAAGCTACTAAGAGGTTGTGGACGCTATTTGGATTTTTATATATTTAGATTTGCCACCTAATTTATAAGAGAAATTAGGAAAACCAAGTTAAAAGGGTTTATCAAACAGAGAAAAATCCTTTTAAACCAGAGTTCGAGTTAAGGGTTCCAGTGATCTCCTAGGGAAGGTTTTAAGCAACCTAGTATTAAGGATCCGTAGAATATAGTTGACCTATGAGCTTCAAGGTGTGATTAACTGTGATTATTTACTAAAAGTGTTTTCTTTCTTGTAAAACTGTCATGGCATATCATAACTCATTTTTGGCAAAAATCCTTTATTTAGGTAAAAGAAAGTTGGATTTCCTTTGAAAAATGCATATAAGGTTTTAAGTCATTTCATTTCCGGACCAAAATGTCACGTCCCAAATCGGGGAACGTGCGGGCACCTACCCTTTTACCACCTGGTAGGCGAACCCAAACAACAATAAAATAACCCAAGCAACATAAATATCAAACAAGTATGAAATAGATAAGTAAATAAGTGAGGAAATATTACATCAATCCCAAAATCTGGTCTAGGCCATATAAGAGCCACTGCATAGCTAAGAGTCGAAATGCATAGTCTCAAAATGAAATATTGTCTCAGAAGTAGCGAATAAGACAAGTCAAATAGGAGGATTCATCCGGGCTGCAGATCTGGCCATGTGCTCACCCTAGATGCTCGTTAGCAATGCCTCGGGAGTCTGTCTCGAGGGGAAGAAGTCGATCCAACCATGTACTCTGCACTCATAAAGAATGCAGCAATGTAGAATCAGTACAACAACACGTACTGAGTAGGCATCATAGGCCGAAAACAGTTAGGTAACATATATATAAGAGCCTAAAAGGTAGACATGCTCATAACAAGTACAACAACACTGTCCAAGAACGGAATCACAATCACTAAATACCAAGTCCAATGTCACCACAAGTATAGAATAACTAGTCCAAATACCTCCACAAGTATAGATCACCAAGTTCGAATATCATCACAAGTACAAGTACCAAGTCCAAATCCAACAATACGAATATGTAAATAAGAATGCAATGCAATGCAATGATACACACACGCTCCAGGCGGAATACCTTCACTCCTGCTAGTCGTGACCCATGGGGGACTCGCAAAGTCCATGTACCTGCTGTGGCACACAGCCCGATCCAATATCTGTGCGGAACATGGGTAGCTTATGTGATGTCCATCCAGAGAAGAGGGAGTTAGCTTGTGAGCAACAGTTGGCTAAGTTGGGAGTTCGATTATTGAACTCGGGCAATACGGGAGTTACTATTTAGGATTCAGCTGTTTCATCATTAGTAGTTAAGGTGAACGAGCATCAGTATGAGGATCCCATGTTAGATCATTATAGAGATATATTCCCTCATAAGAAAAAGTCACCATTTGAAATTTCTGCAGATGGAGTTCTTAGATATCGAGGCAGATTATATGCTCCTGATGTTGCAGGGTTGCGTGACCAGATTTTGAAGGAAGCCCATTGTTCCCGTTATTCTGTTCATTCGGGAACGACAAAGATGTACCATGACATTAAGTCGATTTATTGGTGGGATGGAATGAAGAAAGACATAGCAGATTTTGTAGCCCAATGTCCTAATTGTCAGCAGGTAAAGATCGGGCATCAAAAGCCCGGTGGATTATTGCAAGCTATTGAGATTCCGACTTGGAGATTGGAAATAATTAATATGGATTTCATTACAGGCTTTCCCCGTTCTCTGCATAAATATGATTCCATATGGGTAATTGTCGATAGACTTACGAAAGCAGCTCATTTTCTGCCTGTCACAACTATGTACTCAGCTGAAGACTATGCAAAGCTTTATATTAAGGAGATAGTATGACTCCATGGTGTTTCAGTATCCATTATCTCTGACAGAGGTGCGCAGTTTACAGCTAACTTCTGGAAGTCCTTCCAGACACGCTTAGGCACTCAGGTGAATCTTAGCACAAATTTGTACGCAAGATGGGATGGGCAACCTATGAATTAGATCTACCTTCAGATTTAGAGTCAGTCCATCCGGTTTTCCATGTATCAATGCTTCGTAAGTGTATTGGAGATCCTTCCAGAATTGTACCCGTAGATGATGTTTAGGTTACCAAGCAATTAACATTGCTATCCTAGATAGGCAGGTTCGGAGATTGAGAACTAAAGATGTAGTTTCAGTCAAAGTTCTTTGGAGAAACAGTAATAAGGAAGAAATGACTTGGGAAGCTGAAGAAAATATGAAGTCCAGGTATCCATATTTGTTTCCTATTCCAAAAGAGATTTAGATAGAGACATCATTGACTTCGGGTGCATAATGTTCTCTCTTTATAGTTTCTTAGTCGTGTTGGGCCACTGTTGTTACTGTTGTTGTGGCCTTGTGAGGTGTTGGATATTTTGGGTTGCTGTGGCAGGTTGATAGTGGTACGAGTACAGGGGAAACTTTGCCAAAATTTCTATAGGATTCCTGAGACGCTAACATTTGAGGACGAATGTTTCTAAGGGGGGAAGAATATTAGACTCCGTATTTTCGTACGTTAAGTTTCTTTATGAGATGGTTGCCATAGTTTCGGAAGCGGAGTTATTTACGAGGATATGGGAAATCAGATATGCTCATCTTAAGCATACGAGGGTTTAAATCCATGCTTAGTATGTGTTGAGAGCATTAAAGGTTGAACAAATCGACGAGAATATTTTTTCAGGAAAAAGCTGGGTTTTACGGTTGGATATACGGACCGTATAATTTTTATGCACCGTATATCTGGCTCACCCCCACCGTAAATTTGTTCTAGAAGAGATGAGCCATTGATTGGATTTTACGGTCCAATTATACAGAACGTATAATTTTACAGTCCGTAAAAGTGGACCGTAAATCTAAATCTAAGTTGATCCAAAGCTTTCTCTTGTGTGATTAAGGTAATTTTTCACATCTATTGCATGTTGTTGAGGTTGTTTGATTATTATACAATTTGATTAAAGGGGGATAATGAAAAAGAGAGTTTATCTATGAATTTGATAGTATTTTGAGCTATAAATTAACTTGAGTTATAATTTTTGACATGTTATGAATATAATCTTGTTATGAGGGGTAATAATGATGATGAGGAAGTGTTTTGTGTTGACACCTAATTTTGACCTCCCGTAATTTCTTTTAAGTGCTCGGAGTTCTTGGACAATAAATAAAATCAGCTGCGCACCCTAAAGGGTCTAGGTAATTTTTCATGAAAATTATTTGGGATAATATTTCACACCTTTAAATTAATAAAGATATTTTTAGGATATTTTAAATTTTGTGGAAATTAATTGGGATTTTTATGACATTCGGGGAATATTTTTATTGAAATTAATCAAGGGCAAAACCCATTTTGAATTATTATTTACTTAATTCATTAAATTAAGGAAAATTAGATTAATGAGTAATTTATTCTATTTTATTGGCCAAGGCAATTTGAGTAATTAAATGAATTGACAATTTTACCCTTCAAACTCTGATTCTGTGTGTTTGCATAGTTGTTTAATTAATAAATTATCTTGGTAATTAATTTGATTAATTATTGGGACCATTATCTGCAAAATGATTTTTTACAAGTCATGTTTTAAAATTAATTATGTCCTAATAGGCTAATAATTGGTTTTTAGTTTTATTATTTATCCCCAACCCTCTATATATATATATATATATACACCCTATGTATATACAAATATACATTGTGTGTATATATATATATATATATATATATATATATATATATATATATATATATATATATATATATATATATATATATATATATGTATGTATGTATGTATACTTTTTTTTTTTAAAATGAAAACCACCAAACCAAGTTTGGCAGTGCTTTATTAAAAATAGAAAGTTTTCTGTACAAGAAAGTAAACAAATAAACAAAATCATAAAAAATAGAAATGAAAGTGTAAACTACATCTAAAAACTGTATAGAAGCTTGTCTACTGCAGATCCTCTGGCCTTGACTTGACACCATCTCAAACACCTACAAGCTCTCACTAGGCGCTATGGTTCAAAGTCGAGTGAATAAATATTCAGGCTTCCAAGATGGAGTAGGATTCTTCTATTTTTTCTTCAGATGCAGTTGTTATCTCCTTGACATCATGTTGCACTTTGTTTGCCATTGTCTGTAGTTTCTTGAATGAACAGATCTTTAGAAGTATTACAAAAGAATGAGCATGTACACATACTAATACCACTCTTGTAATCCTGCCAAAGACATTTTCATTCAAGTATATGCTACTACTCATGGCATGTGTAAATGTAACCTTATTGCTGCTACTGAGCTCCAAAGTTGTTGTTAATCTCTAGGGATGTGATGGTCCTTAGCTTGCCTGATTCTTATGTATGGTATATATGCCTTCTCTGTGTTCAGAATTTGCCTTGCTTTCATAGGAAGTGAATTGAAATTATCAAACTGATGAGCACCAGCAAAATCAAAAACATAGTTAGTTAAAAAATCAGCCAGGCCCTTTCCTTTTCTCAGAACATGCTCCACCCTCACTTCCTTATCCCTCATCGGTCTTGAAATATCATTTATGATCATTGATATACTCCATGAAGCCTCCATCTATCCTGTTAAGATCATTTTCATAGTCATAGAGTTTGTTTCCATCACCACTGGTAACAAGCTGTGTGCAACACAATACTCGAGACCTTCCTGCAGTGTCATTTCTTCAGCCAACAAATTTGAACCATCTGATATTCTTTTTGCTGCTGCAAATTGGAAATCACCAGATGCATTTGTAATACAAAAGGCCACAGAGCTTGGTCCAGGATTTCCCCTAGAAGCTCCATCAGAATTACATTTGAACCACCCTGGCATAGGAAATTCTCATTTCACTATCTTTCTCACAATTCTTGTCCTGTATGCTTCAAAAACTTGTAGGATTTGAGGTATGCATCGTGGTAAGCTGTGCTGCCATGGAAAACTCAGCCTACACATTAGTCTACACATTTGATATATGATCATATTGATCTCATAAATCACTTTGTTGATGGACATCTTCCCTCTATGTAAAACTGTATTCCTCCACCTCCATATCTGTCACATGGTAACCATGGGAATAACTCTTAATATAGCTCTGAACTTTGAGGGGCAATATGCATTCCACCAGACCTGAAGAACATGCTTGACATGTTTAAACTTTGTTGTGATGCTAACAGAAGCCTTAACATTTGTCCAAACTTTTGTAGCAACATTTCCTGTAACAAACAAGTAATCCACAGTTTCATATTGTCTGCGATCATAGCAATCACATCTTGCCTCAGTATCTATCCCAATCCTTCTTACTACCTCTCCAACTGTTATTTTAAACTTCCACAATCACTACAAAAAAAAAACAACGTTTAGCGACAGACGTAATCCGTCGCTGATCAGCATATATCAGTCACTAATCATGTTTTGCGATAGATTAGCGACGAAATATCGACCGTTATTATTTTGCGCGTTGCTAACCTCTTAGCGATGAAAAAATAAAATTCATAGCAAGCTTAGCGACATATGGGATCCGTGCCACTTTATAGCGACTGAATATTTTGTCGATATTGTTATAAAGTCTGTCGCTAATTTCATATTTCATTTCATCGTTTTAATAAATTAGCGACGAAAACTTTTGTCCCTAATTTGTCGCACCATGTTTGAGTCACTTATGTCCTGCTTTTGGCGACAAAAAATCGTTTGTCGCCAACGTTTTTTTATAGCAACAACCAAAATCCGTCACAAAATCTGTCACAAAATCTTTTTATTTAAGTATTTATTTTAATGCACCTGATGAAACATATTAAATGTAAATTATTAAATAACCTTCAAAATAACTGACATTCATATAAAATAATATTTATAGAAGGTTTAACAAAACATCGACAACACCAAGGTAGCAACTACCAAAAGAACAAACATCCATCGAGTATTGTTACTGTATAATTTTTTTTCTTCCAACAAAAAACAAAAAATATCAAAAACTAATGCATGACTTAATCGTGATCTGAAACTAATGGAACAACATTGACAACGTTAGCAGTAGTATTAGGAGGCACTATAGGTGTCACGAGTGATGGGTTGTAGATATGAGCATTTGGATGGTGTGCTGGTGAAGAAATTGCTTCGCGTGCCTACTCAATAAATACGGGAAGCATGAGATCGGTCAGTGTAGGAATCCATCGCATCACCAACTCCTCCATATTTTCTGTTGGTGTTGATTGAGAAACCGAAGGTGGTACTTATGATGAAGCATCGAAATCAGAAGTGACACGAAGATTCGGCCCGTAGTAACTTTGTGCTTGAGATCCAAGATCATATATTCTTCTCTTCATTGCTCCTTCCGCGGCTTGGTAATATGCTTCACATTGATCAATATCAGATTGAGATTGTGATTTTTCCCGTAATATTTCTTGACATCTTTCCTATAATAAGTAGTGAAATTAAAACAATCAAGAATACTAACCATTCAATATTACCAAATAAAAAGAGATACGACTGCCAAATATAAAGTCAACATAGAAGACTTAACATGTCCTTTGTGCAAGCAAGAGACAATAGAACACCTGTTGTTCTTGTGTCCAGTAGCCAGTAGGGTGTGGCAAAAGGTGCTTGAATGGAAAGTTGTACTAATAAGTCCCACTGGTTGGGCTGAGGAAGTTGAATGGGCTATGACTAATGCAATAAGTAACTCAGCAAAATGTATGATCTATAGAACTAGTCTAGCAGTTGGAGTATATGAATTGTGGAAGGAGAAGGAACATGAGATTATTCCAACAGAAAATCAGACATATGAACCTGGTGCACTACAATTGTTCAGGAGATTTACTGTAGAGGGGTCATGCAAAAGAAGTTGGCCGGCATGTTGCAACACTTGGACAAATATCCATACTAGTTTATGATAGCAATACCAGTTCTACACTGTTACACTTTGGCGAAGCCAGGATTTTTATTAAGGGGCGTTGAAATATAAAGAAATAAGCACACGAAAATGCCAACAAAATAAATTTTACTAATGAAAGCAGTATGCCCGCAAAAAAAAAATTATACTTAATCAATCACATGTTAAAATACATCTAAAAGTATGAAAAATGCAAGATCAAAAACATATAAAATAAATTACTAAGCATTCTGAAAATAACATAGCACATACTCTACTTCTTAAGACATTCTTTGATGCCATATTCACAAAGATGATTCTTACTTCCTGTATAACCCACATGTCCATTGTTAATTTTGCAGAAACAAATTTTTTATTCCCAATTATAGTAGGAGTACTACTCAATCTTCAAATGTGTAAGAATTAAAGGTAAAATGAAGTCTTTGGGTTATACACCAGATTTGGTATATGTTTTGACAAATGAAGATTGAACTAGCAAGCTTTTAGCAGCTACTTAGGGGAGTCAACATACGAAAGTACAATTTACAAAAAAAAATTGGGGAAAAGAAAGAGTCTTAATGATGAGAGCTTTGTACTTAAGCGTCTCATTACAATCAACTATTTACCACCTCCTCTACTACGGTCTACGGGAATTCATATACATGACGAATTTGTTATTTAGGCACAATTGGTTGACTGATTGATGGTAGGAGGTCTTATATTCAAAAAACTATAATCCTCTCGCGAGCAAGGATCGAACACATGGCCTTAGTTATTTTTTGTAACCCCTTAACCGTTGTTCTAGACCTTCAGTTTATGTCAAGAGGTATCAACATAGGTATATATAAACTATAAAACCAAATTTGACATATCCATACAATGTAATTTTCCGACGAAGGGGTGTCACTTGACAACCCTCGGGCAAGTTTACTTACCAAAAAAAAAGAGCCAATAAAATTATAAAATTTTGAACTTACGTGGATAGCTTGGGCATGCTTATCAATAAAAGATGCTCCATCATGATCATGTGTATGGACGTGCAAATGTACCTCAGCTGGTGTTGGATCTCGACCCTTTTCAACAGCCTATAAAAAAAAGAATCATGTTCTTTTGTTTTCAGAGATATTTCTATAACTAGAAATGATTCCAATAGTTGGGCAGAAACTGAATAACTTAAAGGCCACAATTGCACTTTCTATGAACAACAATGAGAAATAGGATATAGACATTACACTTCTTCTATGATCAGTCAACACAGAACAGTCCCACCAAATTTATGCATCACTGCAATTGCATTTATGTACTTCTAATGCCTGCAACAGAACTCATCAGACTGACAAGACTTGAATTTTTGTTTCATTAGCTTCCCCGTATATATTGGTCCCGACATATATTATTGGCTTCATCGATATTTGAGGTTCCATAGGTCTAACTAATTCATTTCTGATTTTGATCAGTCCTGTCAAAGGTTTTGTCAAATATTGTTAAGCAATTGTTCTTCTTTCATCCTCAGAAAATAATGGAATCCTTTTTTTTTTCATACAACAGTAACAGTACCATATGTACAAGGATAGCAAGTTAGGCACTAAGAATTAAGCGTTCTTCAAAAGTAAATGAAATATGCTTCAGTCATCAGGAAGTAGCTCCAGCATATGCTAAACCCTAGAAAAAATTAAATAATATTCTTGTGGCGAGAATACTTAATTGTATCTACTTTTTTTTATCAAACAACTTAATACGCAGAGAAAATTGGAATGGACTTGGCAGCTTATGTAAAACAACACTATAGACCCTTGTTCATTTCCCTTTCTTGGATAGAAACACCTTATCATTTCTATAATATCAGGTATTTATATTTCTTTGAGAAGGGGGTCATACAGATCACTGTTGGTTTCTCTAAATATGTTGTTTTCTCCCTCAGATTAACTATGGAAACTACTAGCAAAGGATAAGTCCAGTGTGTTTAATATAAGTCACAACATAGTATAGCCACAGAAAATAAACTGTGTGCTTTCCTTGCACATTACAGTAAAAAAAGAAGTAAGGAAATACACTTAGGGCTCGCTTGGTATAAGGGATAAGGATAAATAATCCCGGGATTATATTTGAGATGAATTTATCCCACGTTTGGTTGAAATAAAATGATGGTATAACTAATCCCGGGATTAGTTATCTCGGGATTGTAGTGTTATTCTATCAAAGGTTGAACTAAAACAACAATGAAATACAAAAGTCCAATAAAGAATTAATGGCATGAAATCATGTAACAGAGATTAACTGATTTTAGCTACTTGTTTTTTTATCCCAAGCAAGTTTTTTGGCTACAATAGCACTTAAGCCCAAATAAGTAGCCACTAAATAAGAAGACGTATCATCAAACATCATAGGCGCATAGTCCACTACAAGATTCAGCAACTAACAATGAAAGTAGTAAAATAGGTTGAAGAAAACTGAAAGCAAAATATATCGATCACTACTCTTCATAATAAGGGTCAATAAAGGCTTTAACTGGAAACCAAATAGAAACATTTCACCTTAATCACCTCAGATTTCAGCCTAAAGTTTCTCAAAAACAAGAACTTCAAAACAGTAGGCTCAAATAAATCCCAACATGCAATAAGTATAATCCAACAAACAACTCACCAATTGTAACTTTCAATAAACTTGTTGCTTTTTGCCTCATCTTAATAAATAACGAATATCCATTTTGAGAAGAAATAGATACTACTGCACATCATTGTAAACAAGTTTAATGATGCTACAATAAGCTACCTCAAGTATTATCTGGACAAAATACAACATACAAGCGCTATTGTTCCTCAAGTTTAATAATGCTACAATAAGTGCATTATTAGTGCATAATTGATTTTCCGTCTTAAAAAAGTGTTGCTAACTCAAATCTTCAACATACATGCGCTACCATTCTTAGTCAAGAGGATTACAACTACTTCTATCAATATCTTCTGTAGTTTTCATTAAACATCAGTCACTACACTATTCTTAGCCAAAAAGATTGCTTCTACCATACACTTTTTCCTTTTTCGATAAGTATTGCTACTAATACTTTTGACTGTAGACATTTCGCCATGAGAGAACCTTTTTTATCTTCAAATGGATAATTAGGTTCACTGAAAATTACTAGATTATCACCTTGTCCAAGACTACGCAAATAAGTATAAGTTACAGTGACTTCCTAAGTTTCTTTTCAAACTTATTAGCTCGAACAAGAAAATCCTATGTACAGTCCCAAAGGGTCAAGGCAACAGATCCTAACAGTACTCACTCTAGCCACTAAAGATTTAGGCCTTAAGAGTAAAATAATGAATCACAACGGCAAAATATCTAACTTTAAATGAATAGACTTGAAAATAATATGGCAATGGCATAAATGAGTGAACAAATAAGTAAATTGAACAATCAAAGATTGATATAGATCAAGGCTTACTCTCAGGGAACTTCTCTATTCAAGTAGTAGGGGATTTACGATCTGTCCTAGAGACCCTCGAGCAGGGAAATTTTTCTGTCAAGTCCTGAAAGTATTCATAGGGTTTACGCATACAACATAAAAGGGAAGTTCTAAAACAAGATCCCAGGACTAGGAGTCTTCGGTTCTATTTCAAAATGTAAGGGAAGTTAAAAAACAAGATCCCAAGACTGGGAGTCTTCGGTTCTGTTTCGAAATGTTGTATTATTAAAATTTTGGAATTTTACACATACATATTTAAGCTCCATATCAATAATATTGGCTTCACTTGAACTTGTACCTTACTTTCTATATAAGTCGCTGAATATGGCTAATTAACAGCAGCAAGCACATAAAGGCAGTAAGTTAATTAGGCAAAATAAAGAAGAAACAGATTGGCATTTATGCCTATCAACAAGAAAATAAATCAAGAAACTATTTAGTACTGAAATTTTAACAAATTCTCTTTAAAGACTACTCCTCTCAATACAAAATTTCTACTTTGAGATGCAGCTTGCTTCATTCAAATCAAAAAAGGACTCTTAGTCCTATATAAACAACAAAATTAACATGATACAAACTCAGCCTAGTGCACTCCCCAACAAGTAAATAAATCGAGAAACAACTCTTAGAACTATAGTGCAAAAGAACAATTCTCTTCAAAGAATATTTTTTCAGTGATGAATTCAGATAAACACAATACACATACAAAGAGGAGGCTGAGGAAGAACAATAATAAAGAGCACGTCATAATTCACAGTGACTAGTTTCTACTATAATATGCACTCAAGCTTCAAATAAACACACATACACACAAGCATGCACTAAAAGATTCAATTTTTACATGAAAATACATCAGAATTGTGCAGTTTCAAACTACTAAATAAACCAAAAAGTAACTCACAACACCAAAAGGGCTTAGAAAACAATCACAACTTCAGACTTTCAAGCTTAAATGGCAACTCACAGCTAAATAAACAAAGAACAAGAGAAGAAACTAAGCAAAATCCTAAAATAGTTAATCAATGTCAGTATCATACCAATATTTGGACTGTGAATAGAATGAATAATGTTGATAAGGCCGAGTTTTGAAGAATCGAGTAAGTGAAACCCCAATTCACTAACACCGACTTCAAACAGTGAAATCGAAATTCTAAAATCACAGAACATGAAGAATGTTGAGTTCTTCAAGCTTTATTTCTTGACATGAAATAGATTAAAACAAACTTTAAGCTCCAAATAATATTACCCAACAAGGATTAGCACAAGAAAAGGTCGAATTTCCATTTTCTGCAGATTTATGGACCAAATAAAGATTCCCAACACTTAACCTTAAAACAAATTATAAACCCAACAGTTTTCAAGACACCCAACTTCGATTTTAGCAATAATAAGCCAAACAAGACATACTCATATTTCTTAACTCCTATTTCAAATTTACCTTCAAAGACTATAAAGAAAGAGACAAAGGAGAAAAAAATTGCCCATAAAACATAGAAAGAAAAAAAAAACATACCTGTCCTTCAGATAAAAGATGTAGCAAAAGAAGAGAAAACGCAATAGAAGCCTAGATTCACATTATTTTGATCTCTCACGATTTCGCCCTAGATGCAGTGGTGCAAAAGTGTTCTCTCTCAGTGTTGTGGTGTTTGAAGAGAGAGAAAGTATATGTGTGCCGTAGGATATATCATTTTATTTTACACTTACCCACGGACTTAACGACGGAATATATTCCGTCGCTATATAATAGCTTGATTTTTTTAGTAATAAATATTACGACAGAATTTTTCGTCGCTGCAAATATAATTTTTTTGGAGAAAAATTAAACGACCTGGCGACGGATTTTCCGTTGATATATCCGTCGCTGCGTATTAATAAAAATTGTCGCGCCTCTTTTGTTGCTAAATCCGTAGTGAAATTTGAGGTGCCAAAATTTTGTGCTAATAATTAGCGACAAAATTCAGTTTTGGTCGCTAAATCGTAGCTATATAATGAACAAAAAAATTAATTGCTTATCTCATGACAAAATGACTATTCCATCACTAATCCGTCATTAATTAGCGACGGAATGTGGTCTGTCACTAATATTCCGTTGCTAAACGCTATTTTTTTAGTAGTGAATGTCACGACCCAAATTTGGGTTCGTGCGGGCACCTACCTTTCCACCTTGGTAGGCGAACCCTCTCATTTATATAACGTTTCAATGACACGACATTCTATTAAAAGCATTTGATAATTAATAAATACAGCGGAATTCCATTCATAAGTATTCAGTAAAAACAAGGTTTATACGTTTACAACAACACTAATTTACAGACTCGATACGACTACCCATGACCTGGTCTAGACTAGTACAAGAGCAGTTATTGACTAAGATTACCATTACATTCTACGACGCATCCTCCGTCCCAAATGAAATGGGAGGAGGCCTTCCAGATAGGTACCGTGAGTTCCTCTTCACATCAATCAAATACCTAAAACAATCTACACCCCAAAAAAGGGTGTAGCAAGTGCAATATCAGTACAAAACACACGTACTGAGTAAGTATCATAGGCCGATAATGGTTAGTAATACATATTGGTAAAGAATTCACGGATAATGATGATAATCACTAAATCAAATCACATATCCCAAAACAGTAGATCATAACGTCAATATAACTTAAGTCACAACTACTCTTCAATGAATTATAAGTTGGCCAACACCTATACAGGTTCTCAACATCTTTGCAATTCCCAAGTCGCTCGTGTGTGTTTTAGGAGCGAGCTCATTGTTGCGACACCTTTTTTTTATCCTACCTAACTTAAACAATTTACTACCAGTTTAGGTTAAATTAACAGAGCACAAGTCAACAATATAGTTCACAATCATAGAGTCCAAATGTTCGTCATTGCCTATGTATAGCATCTAAACCCAAATAGGATAGTCTGAGTATATCCGATCCAATCCTCACAACAGAATCATCCCTATCCAATCATCACAACAACTCAATCAAGTCATAATGCAATGCGGTGCAATAATGGTATGAATGCGATGCCATGCCATGCAAATGAGGTGTACACATGTACTCCGGACGGAAATATCGACGTCTCGGTAGCACAACCCAGCGTGACTCGCAAATTCTAAGTGCCACCCGTCCCGTACCTTTGCCCAACAGACAGACGGGACCCTGGCTAATTGCTCACAGGGGGAGTCTCACCGGCACCACCCTGGGGGACCCGCGAAGTCCATGGACTAACAACGATTCCGGGATAACATCAAAATCGTCCATGCAACAACGATGCCCGAATATAACCATCAAATATCGGCCTCCTCACAATCACTCAAGGAGTCAGTCAAATATCAGTTTCACAAATCAACCATTTCAGAATGGTTCTTCAGACATCGGCTTTCTCAAAATCACTCAAGTAAAAGAGTTCATCAAATATCATTTTCATAAAATCAACGATACCAGATCATCACTGGGTATCTGTAACACCTCGTACTCTCATACTAAACCATATCGGTAACATCCCGTAAGTTCGAGTTAGGTCCTAATGGGTAATATTGGTATTATAATGACATGTTAGTTATATATGAATCCCTTCGGGATGATTTCGGGCGATAGATAGTCGTTTTCAAGTCAAACCAAAAAGTAAAATCCTTAAGGCCTTCTAAATCTGTCTAAATCTAAGGCAATCTTCATTCATTTCCAGTTTTCGAGAACGTGCGTTAGTAATTTGAGAAAAACTCGTTCTCAAAAGTTGCAGATAATTTAAATACCTTTCCAACGGTATATTGCAGAGATTAAACGGACATTCGTACAAAGATTTATGTCCATTTTACTGAAGGTGGCAGAGCTGAATCTTTATTCATGGCCAGTTTTCGAGAATGTACGTTAGTATTTTGAGAAAACGTTCTTCTTTAAAGTTGTAGATAATTGAAATACCTTCCCAACGGTATATTGTGAAGATCAAACAAACATCCGTACAAAGAGTTATAGTCATTTTACTTAAGGGTGGCAGAGCTGAATCTTCACTAGAAATTTCACCCAATGTACGTCCAAGGAGTATTGGACGTACATTCAAGTAAGAGCCGTACATACTAGGACGTACATTGCCCGTTTTTGGCAGAAAACTCGTTTAGAATGGGTATGGTCTTATTTTGTTCCCATTTTTCATTCTCCCAAATCCTAAGGACGAAATGCTTCTCTCCCAAACTCAAGATACTCTAAGGTAAGCCATTCTAAGTCATTCCAAGTTAATTCTAACATGTACCCATGATTGCTAATCAAGAATTCATCATTTCTAGCTTAGGGTTTTCAAGAAAACCCACATAAATATCAAGATTCTAGCTTTTGGAGTTCTTCTTCAAAATTTAAGTCTTTAATTCAAGTTTTGGAGCAATTAAGGTATGTAGAACTTCTATCCACGTGTGGGAATCTCTACGTTCTTCCCCACACTCCGTTTTTTGATATCCATGAAGTTTAAATCCTAGGGCATTAAACCCAACATATTGGTAGCCCGTATTTATGTATTTATGAATATGAATTTTGTATCTATATTCGTTATTGTATTCCTAATCTTCCATTACGGTTATTAGGAACCGTAGCTTAATCCATGAATCATGAATTCTTCCTCATGTGTTCTCATTATATTTATATGAAGCTTCATGATTTTATCTAGAAAGTTACAAGCATGTTTTCAAGTTAATTATATAAGTATTTATGAATATTATTATTATTATTATTATTATTATTATTATTATTATTATTATTATTATTATTATTATTATTATTATTATTCATGAATCAAGAACATGCTTGCAAGACTATGACAAGTATCTCATGAAACCATGATCTCACAAGCTATCATCATAATTCACATGTTTTGGGATTTGCTTAGTTAACCGAGAAGGCTCAGTAAAGCCTAAAACTACGTAGCCACCGTAGGATAAGGGTTGTCAGCAAGGAGGCAACACCTTCATTATGCAGTTTGGATCCTTACATGTTTATCATTATTATTTAAATCTCATATCCCTGGCAAGGTGTGAGTGTTCTGCTGATCGGACGCAAGTACTAGATCATGTTGTCGGCTATACTATAGCATTCCCCACGTTACAATCAATTATATATGCATGTATTTCCTTTGGTTTACTGTTTTCAAACTTTACTCATGCTCATGTTCAGGTTATATTCAGTTTCAGTTCATGTCCTATACCTATATTGTGTCATGTTCTTCATTTTAGTAGGTTTTACATACTAGTACTATTCACCATGTACTAACGTCCCTTTTTGCTCCAGGGCCTGCACTTCACGGTGCAGATACGGATTTTCAGGAGCATACACCTGCGTAGTAAGATCACCTCAGTTATCAACTTATTGGTGAGCCCCACTTCTCTCGGAGTTCAACATGGAGTCTGCACTAGTATTCAGTTTATGATAGTCCAGGG
The DNA here is from genome assembly GCF_019175385.1 of Lycium barbarum. NCBI lineage: Eukaryota > Viridiplantae > Streptophyta > Magnoliopsida > Solanales > Solanaceae > Lycium > Lycium barbarum. Next base: position 82,408,327 of record NC_083341.1, read on the forward strand.
CCATGTCCTGGCAGTTAGTATTCAGACATGTTTTGGAGGTTTCATAAACAGATGTTAGTACACGGAGTCAAGTGTGCTTTTATGTTTGCAGACTATTACGTTTTCATGATATGCCATGCTATGAGATTACTTCAAGACTTTATTCCGCAATTATGTTTTCATGATTCATTTAAATTGCATCATATAGATTATGTTGTTTTGATGCCCATGTTGTCAAGCAAGCCATGAGGTTCGCTCGGACACATGCAAGCAAGGCCCGAGTGCCGTGTTGCGCCCAGGCCATGGTTCGGGTTGTGACAAAGCATGGTATTAGAGCCTAGGTTCAAGTGTCTTTAAGGAGTCTATGAAACCGCGTCCAGTGGGGTGAATTTTATATGTGTGAGGGCCCCATACATATAAATAGTTGACCACCAAGACATTTAGGATTGTCTCACTTCCTTCATACTCTAGATCGTGCAGTTAGAGCAGTATTTTCAGGATGCCTTTCTAATTCGTGCGTGTACGTATTTTCATAAGATGCCTGCGAAAAGGAAATACACTAGGAAGGCCACAGCCACTAGCCATGGGGCTACTGCAGAAGCAACTCACGAAGAGACCGTTCTAGCTCAGACAGTAGCCCCAACCGCTTCTACAGTTACACCTCCTAGTGATTCGGATGGGGATGTTAGGAATGCTATCAACATGCTCACACAACTGGTAGCAGGTCAGGCCCAACGTCAGGAATCTAGGTCAAGCTCAGCGAATAATGGAAAGTCTTCTAAGACTAAGGATTTTCTCAGAATGAATCCCCCAGTCTTTACGGGGACAAAGAAAGATGAGGACCCTCAGGACTATATTGATGCCCTTCAGAAAATCTTCAGGATTATGACAGTTACGGAAATCGAAGCAGCTACTTTTGGAGCTCATCAGGTGTAGAGCATTACTAACACCTAGTATGAATCTTGGGAATTGTCCCGAGGTGAGGATGCACCTGATGCTATATGGGATGAATTCACAAGTGCATTCCTGGACCATTTCATGCCAATAGAAGTCAGAGAAGCTAAGGCTGAGCAATTCCTGAAGCTTAAACAGAATGGCAGGTCAGTTCAGGACTACTATTTAGAATTTATCAGTCTGGCCAAGCATGCTCCAAATATGGTACCGGACATGAGGGCAAGAGTGAGGAGGTATGTTGGGGGTCTTGATTCCCATTTGTATGATGGGGCCAATATTGCTTCACAGAATGGGGGGATGACTATCTCCAAGATGGTTGCTTTTGTACAAGGGAACGAGAAAAGGCTGAAGAAGGAAGAAGCCTTGCAGAAAGAGAAAGACAAGGAGTTCAACAAGAGGGTCAAGTCTACCGAACAGTTCAGCGGTAATGGAAACAGAAAGTTCTTTAAGAACAGGTTAGCCGGACCTGCTCCGTCCACAGCACGTGCTCCAGTTTCCAAGTTCAGGAAAGATAACCGTCAGCAGAATTTTAGGTCGTCAGGCTCCCAGTATCAAGCCAGTGTGACTCAGAGTAACTTCACCGATCCGATTTGTGCTAAGTGTGGGAAGAGGCACCCTGGGATGTGCCACTCTGGATCAAACGTTTTCTATGGGTGCGGCCAGTCGGGCCATGCTCACTGAGATTGCCCTTCAGTTAGACAGGGCACAGGAGGCAACCGGACTCAGTCAGTAAATTCGTCAGTTTCTCATAATAACCAGACTCAGGCAGGACGTGCACCAGCTAGATCAGGCAAAACAAGAGGTGGCCCAAACCATTTGTATGTTTTGACCGGGCGTCAGGATATCGATGCCCGTACTGATGTTGTCACAGTTATACTCATCGTTTTCAGCTTTGATGTTTTTGCTCTCATGGACCCTGGATCCACCCTATCCTATGTCACCCCTTATGCTGCTAAGAAATTTGGTATTGAACTTGAAAAGCTAAAAGAACCTTTTGAAGTGTTTACTCCAGTTGGTGAGTTATTCATAGCCCAACGTGTCTATAGGGGTTGTCCAGTCAGAGTCTATCACCATGTTGTTCCAGCTGACCTATGTGAGTTAGAAATGGTAGATTTTGATGTAATCATAGGCATGGACTAGTTATATTCATGCTATGCGTCAGTTGATTGTAGAACCAAAAGCTGTAAATTTCAAGTTTCCTAATGAGCCAATCTTAGAGTGGAAGGGTGATTCAGTAAGTCCTAAGGGTAGGTTTATTTCTTACCTCAAGGCAAGAAAAATGGTGTCTAAGGTTAGGGATTCGGCTTCCTAGACCCCAACTCTTCAGTCAGTCTCTATTGATTTAGCAATTAACCTACTCCCAGATATAAAACCTATATCTATTCCACCTTATAGGATGGCTCCAGCTGAATTACAAGAGCTTAAGGCTCAACTCAAAGATCTTCTAGACAAGGGTTTTATCCTACCCAGTGTCTCTCCATGGGGTGCCCAGTCCTTTTTGTTCGCAAGAAAGATGGTTCTTTGCATATGTGCGTTGACTATCGCCAGCTCAATAAAGTCACGATCAAGAACAAATACCCTCTTCCACGAATAGAAGACTTATTTGATCAGCTTTAGGGTGCCCAATGTTACTCCAAGATAGATCTCCAATCAGGTTAAGGGACAAGATATTCCTAAGACAACCTTTAGAACCAGATATGGTCATTTAGAATTCTGTGTCATGTCCTTCGGTTTGACCAATGCCCTAGAAGCATTCATGGACCTCATGAATATAATCTTCAAGCCATATCTCGACCTATTTGTCATTGTTTTCATAGATGATATCCTCATTTACTCCCGTAGTGAGGCCGAGCACTCAGAACACCTTCGTATAGTTCTTCAGATTCTCAAGGACCGTAAGTTATATGGAAAATTCTCTAAGTGTGAGTTCTAGCTCAAGTCAGTAGCCTTCTTAGGTCGTGTGATTTCTGGTGAGGTTGTTCAGGTTGACTCTCAGAAGATTGAGGCTGTTAAGAATTGGCCTAGACCCACATCAGTTTCAGATATTCGCAGTTTCTTGGGTCTAGCAGGCTATTACCAACGTTTCATAGAGGGGTTTTCTTGTATTTTAGCACCATTGACCAAGTTGATGAAAAAGGAAGTTAAATTTCAGTGGTCAGATGCCTGTGAGCGCAGTTTCAAGGAATTGAAAACGAGACTGACTTCTGCTCCAGTTTTGACGCTGCCAGAAGGAACTGAAGGGGTTGTGGTTTATTGTGATGCTTTGGGAATTGGTCTCGGATGTGTCTTAATGCAGCATGGTAAGGTTGTAGCTTATGCATCTCGTCAGCTCAAGGTTCACGAAAAGAATTATCCGACTCATGACCTAGAGTTGGCAGCTGTAGTTTTTGCCCTTAAGATATGGCGTCATTATTTGTATGGAGTACATGTTGATATTTTCACAGGTCATAAGAGCCTGCAATATATCTTCAAGCAAAGGGAGCTGAATCTTAGGCAAAAAAGATGGCTCGAATTGCTTAAGGATTATGATGTTCATATTCTCTGTCATCCGGGTAAAACGAATGTTATAGCCGATGCTCTTAGTCGGCATTCCATGGGAAGTTTAGCCCACGTTGACGCAAACAAGAGAGTTATGACAAAGGAATTTCATCGTTTGGCTAGTCTTGTAGTTCGACTTTTGGACTCCGAGGATGGCGGTGTGGTTGTTCAGAATAAAGCTCTTTCCTCTTTAGTCGTTGAAGTCAAGGAGAAACAGTTTAATAATCCCTATTTATTGCAGCTAAAAGAGGGGATTAATAAGCATAAGCTGACGGCTTTCGAACAGGGGGGAGATGGTGGTACCTTGAGATACCGAGGCCGATTGTGTGTTCCAGATGTAGATGGGCTCAGAGAGAGAATCATGTCAGAAGCTCACAACTCCAGGTATTCCATTCACCCAGGTTCCACTAAGATGTATCATGATCTTAAGGAGATTTATTGGTGGAACGATATGAAGAAGAATGTGGCAGATTTTGTAGCTAGGTGTCCGAATTGTCAGCAAGTGAAGGCCGAACACCAGAGGCCTGGTGGCTTGGCTCAGAATATTGATATTCCTGTCTGGAAATGGGAAATGATTAATATGGATTTTGTATCAGGTCTACCTCGTTCAGCTAGGAGACAAGACTCTATTTGGGTGATCGTTGACCGGCTTACTAAGTCGGCGCACTTTTTGCCAGTCAAAACCACAAATTCAGTAGAAGATTACGCCAAGTTGTATGTTAATGAAATTGTCAGATTGCATAGGACCCCAGTGTCCATTATTTCAGATCGTGGTGCTCAGTTCACAGCAAACTTCTGGAAATCCTTTCAGAAAGGATTGGGTACTAAGGTGAACCTCAGTACGGCTTTTCATCCGCAGAAAGATGGCCAGGCAAAGCGTACTATTCAGACTCTTAAGGACATGTTGAGAGCATGTGTCCTAGATTTCAAAGGTAATTGGGATGACCACTTACCTCTTTTTGAGTTTTCTTATAATAACAGTTATCATGCTAGCATTGGGATGGCACCGTTTGAAGCTTTGTATGGGCGACGGTGTAGGTCACCGATTGTTTGGTTTGAAGTTGGTGAAGTAGAATTGTTAGGGCCAGATTTGGTTTATCAGGCTATGGAGAAAGTCAAGTTAATTCAAAAGCGTTTGAAAATGGCTCAGAGTTGCCAGAAGTGTTACACAGACGTGAGGCGAAGAGACTTAGAATTTCAAGTTGATGATTGGGTGTTCCTTAAAGTCTCACTCATGAAGGGTGTTATGAGATTTGGCAAGAAAGGCAAACTCAGTCCCAGATATATTGGACCTTACAGAATTCTGCGAAAGGTTGATCTAGTAGATTATGAACTTGAGTTTCCACAAGAGTTGGCTGCTGTACATCCAGTGTTTGTGTGTCCATGTTAAGGAACTGTGTAGGAGACCCTTCATTGGTTGTTCCTGCTGATACTATAACAGTTAAGGATGGTTTGACCTATGAAAAGATCCCCGTAGCCATTCTTGATCGTCAGGCTAGCAAGTTGAGAACTAAGGAAGTGGCCTCAGTAAAAGTGTTATGGAGAAGTCAAAAGGTTGAGGAGGCTACATGGGAAGCCGAGGAGGATATGAAATCCAAGTACCCACTTTTGTTTGAAGAGCAAGCAGAGAAATCTTGAGGTAACTTTCATACTTCCATGTCATGTCATGTCTCATGTTTCACGCTCATGTCATGTATCCAGCGCTCATGTCTCATGCTTCAGTATTTATACTTCCATGTAATCACGTTATTTCATGCCCCATGTTTCATGTTATGTTCCTTCATGTTCATGTATTCAAGCCAGGTCTAGTCCCAATCTTAACTACGACCCATCATTCGAGGACGAATGATCCCAAGGGGGAGATATTGTAACACCTCGTACTATCACACTAAACCATATCGGTAACATCCCGTAAGTTTGAGTTAGGTCCTAATGGGTAATATTGGTATTATAATGACATGTTAGTTATATGAATCCCTTCGGGATGATTTCGGGCGATAGATAGTCATTTTAAAGTCAAACCAAAAAGTGAAATCCTTAAGGCCTTCTAAATCTGTCTAAATCTGAGACAATCTTCATTCATTGCAAATTTTTGAGAATGTTCGTTAGTAATTTGAGAAACATTCCTTCTTGAAAGTTATAGATAATTGAAATACCTTTACAACGGTATATTTCGGAGATCAAACGGACATCCGTACAAAGATTTATGGTCAATTTATTGAACGTGGCAGAGCTGAATCTTCATTCATGGCCAGGTTTCGAGAATGTGAGTTAGTAATTTGAGAAAACGTTCTTCTTGAAAGTTGTAGATAATTGAAATATCTTTCCAACGGTATATTGTGGAGATCAAACAAACATCCGTACAAAGAGTTATATCCATTTTACTGAAGGATGGCAGAGCTGAATCTTCACTGGAAATTTCACCCAATATACGCCCAAGGAGTATTGGACGTACTTTCAAGTACGAGTCGTACATACTAGGACATACATTGCCCGTTTTTGGAAAAAAAACTCGTTTAGAATGGGTATGGTCTTATTTTGTTCCCATTTTTCATTCTCCCAAATCCTAAGGACGAAATTCTTCTCCCCCAAACTCAAGATACTCTAAGGTAAGCCATTCTAAGTCATTCCAAGTTAATTCTAACATGTACCCATGATTACTAATCAAGAATTCATCATTCCTAGCTTAGGGTTTTCAAGAAAACCCACATAAAGATCAAGATTCTAGCTTTTGGAGTTCTTCTTCAAATTTCAAGTCTTTAATTCAAGTTTTGGAGCGATTAAGGTATGTAGAACTTCTATCCACGTGTGGGAATCTCTACGTTCTTCCCCACGCTCCGTTTCTTGATATCCATGAAGTTCAAATCCAAGGGCATTAAACCCAACATATTGGTAGCCCGTATTTATGTATTTATGAACATGAATTTTGTATCTATATTCGTTATTGTATTCCTAATCTTCCATTACGGTTATTTGGAACTGTAGCTTAATCCATAAATCATGAATTCTTCCTCATATGTTCTCATTATGTTTATATGAAGCTTCATGATTTTATCTAGCAAGTTACAAGCATGTTTTCAAGTTAATTATATAAGTATTTATGAATATTATTATTATTGTTATTGTTATTCATGAATCAAGAACATGTTTGCAAGACTATGACAAGTATCTCATGAAACCATGATCTCACAAGCTATCATCATAATTCACATGTTTTGGGATTTTCTTAGTTAACCGAGAAGGCTCAGTAAAGCCTAAAACTACGTAGCCACCGTAGGATAAGGGTTGTCAGCAAGGAGGCAACACCTTCACTATGCAGTTTGGATCCTTACATGCTTATTATTATTTAAATCTCATATCCCTGGCAAGGTGTGAGTGTTCTGCTGGTAGGATGCAAGTACCAGATCATGTTGTCAGTTATACTATAGCATTCCCCACGTTACAAGCAGTTATATATATACATGTATTTCTATTGGTTTACTGTTTTAAAACTTTACTCATGCTCATGTTCAGGTTATGTTCAATTTCAGTTCATATCCTATACCTATATTGTGCATGTTCTTCATTTCAGCAGGTTTTACATACTAGTACTATTCACCATGTACTAACGTCCCTTTTTTCTTGGGGCCTGCACTTCACGGTGCAGATACGGATTTTCAGGAGCATACACCTACGCAGTAGGATCACCTCAGTTATCAACTTATTGGTGAGCCCCACTTCTGTCGGAGTTCAACATGGAGTCTGCACTAGTATTCAGTTTATGGTAGTCTAGGGCCATGTCCTGGCAGTTAGTATTCAGACATGTTTTATAGGTTTCATGGACAGATGTTTGTACACGGAGTCAACTGTGCTTTTAATTTTGCAGACTATTACGTTTTCATGATATGTCATGCTATGAGATTACTTCAAGTCTTTATTCCGCAATTATGTTTTCATGATTCATTTAAATTACATCATATATATTATGTTGTTTTGATGCCCATATTGACAAGCAAGCCATGAGGCTCGCTCGGACACATGCAAGCAAGGCCCGAGTGCCGTGTTGCGCCTAGGCCATAGTTCGAGGCGTGACAGTATCGGCCATGTATGATAAATATGAGAAATGCGTGCAATGCATATGTCAATCATCAACAATCAAGTTCAATATCACAAGTACCTCGATAGGTACGCCAACAACGTATCACATCACAATACCAACAGTGGGTATTCCAACATATATCAAGTCAAGTACTAACAGTGGGTACGACAACATATATCTATAACTCAAGTACCAATTGTGGGTACGTCAACATATATCAAGCACAAATACCAGCAACGATATGTCAATTCTATCCAAATCAGGATGACATAACAGAACTCGATATCTATCAACTACATAAGGCATCAAGCCAACACAATTAAACAATCAAGCCCATATAACGGGTGGCTAGTCCCAACACACATCAAGTCAATCATTTGACATATGGAATTACCATTTTCCTAAATCAACATATTTTCTTAGGATAAGAATCTCACCCTACATTCGAGTTATTCGTCACCATTTAACTAGGAAATCATTCACTACCATGGTACATTTTATATTCCCAACTAGCTTTTAGAGTCACTACAAAATAATTTCATCGATAGGCATAATTAGATTCCGTCCATTACTCCCAAGTCAAAGAAATCCATAGATAATCAACAAAGCCACATCAATACCTAAGGAGTCTAAGGCCACGGGCCCAAGCAAACAAGTCATACACAACAATACCATCCTAAAGTTACATCCCAGATCTTTGATTTCCTCTACATGCATTCTCCATTTCTTCTACACAACAATACGAAAAACTAACCAGAGTCTACCGAAAGGAAAGCCGTAACCTACCTCATGGCCAAGCGAGTTCAACGTCCATTGATTCCTTCAAATCGATCACTACATCATAACCGACGTGATATAGTGTGGAGAAAACCATGTAACCCAAGATTAAAGCTTTCCACTTGAATCCTTTCTAAGATATTTGGATTAATAGGGAGGTTTGGGGGTCTTAACCCACCTCTAGCTTTCTTCTATACCAAAGGTTAAGAGGTTTTCCCATTTTCAAGCTTATATTTGGGAAGAATCCATTTTCAAGATCCATACAAGAATCTATTTTTAATTGGAAAAAGGAAGGTAGAGATCTGGTTATTAGCTCATTTAGGTGGAAGAATGATGGGAGATGGCTTAGAGAGAAGTTAGGGAAAAATATTGCTACTTCATCACTCTTCCAATTCTAGATTACTTGAAACCCACTTGATGATTCTCTAAGGAAACATGTTTAAGAGTAATTTCCTAGGTGGAAGAAGGCTTGGAGGTTGTTAAAAGGACTTATTTGGACTAAAAATCTCATTTTTGAGCTTTCCCACCGAGCTGGACGGCTAGAACTTAGGGTTATGAAAAATGGGACGAATCCCGAAATGATCCCTTAAATAGGGAAATTCACTGTGCGAAACCGCCCCGGCAGTAAGTGTATCGCTATAGCAGTACCGCCAAGGCGGCCAACTCACTGTTATGGCAGCTGCGCAGTCATAGGCGGTTACCGCTATGGCGGTTAGTATACGGCCACAACGGCAAATCTACCATTGCGGCGGTCTGGCTCTATCTGTTTGCCCACGCTCCTATTGTTTACGAGATGCGCACGATGATCTTGGTTTAGCTTGGAAGGTTTTCAAGACGTGAATGGGTTGAGATACTATTAGGGGTCATAGTTGTCGTCTTCCCTCAAATTTAACAATAACGAGGAAATGGGTCGTTAGATTAGATGCCAATTGAACAACCGTTCGTTCTCGAACGGTAGGGGAACCAACCGATGCTGACGGGTGACATGTCCAGTAGCCAGGACTTGCTAGTACCATCTAACTTCGTATTTTGAGTCCAACAGGAAGGGATAGGGAGAATAAAGTAGTCGGGGAACCCCTTGAGACTTAATGCTTCTTAGACGTAACTCAGTGGAATCGCCAGATTATCATGGCATTCTGGTTTCACGTACCCCCTCCCCCCCTTTCCATACTAGGGGTCATCTCCGTCTAAAGGTTCGGGTTAGTTGAATCCCAAAGGCTCCCTAGGGTATCAAGGCATGGAGGATTCGAACTCAATGGTGATTTATGATAGGTCTGCTACGAAATGTAAGGCTTGGGTATACCCCATCGTTTCAAAACATTCACGGGCAGAAGTTGAAATCCACTATAACGGCTACAATACCATCGGGACGGTACCGCTACAGCGCCTGACTGGCCGCCGCTGCGGTACCTCGAGATACCCAGGTCACCGCTATAGCGGTCCCTATACCGCCATGGCGCAGCCGCTGCAACGGCTTCGTTACCGCCACAGCGGTTCTGCTGCAGAATATTAAGGGACTGCAGTCCCTTTTTCTTTTCATTATTCCTCCATCCCACTTCGAAAACCCTTCCATATTCCTCAAAACTCCTACTCCCATTTCACTCCTAATCACACTACAACTCTACCACTTATTCGCTCTCCCTACTTAACACAATTTATCCTCCCCAATCACCCACTTTCTCTTACCTACAAGAAAGGAAGAAGGAGAAGAAGAAAAAGAAGAAGAAGAAGAAGAAGAAGAAGAAGAAGAAGAAGAAACCACACAAGGAATCCATCTCCATCAACTATTCTACTACCAGATCAGGTAAAATTTCATTTCCCCCTTGCTCCATAGTTAATCAATCAACACTGCACTCTAAACAACAACTCAAGGGTTGAATTTTTGGTAACACAAGTTGGGTTTCTGAACTTTAGGTAACCACACAATTTGGACAAATTTTTGGAGTAATCTGAACTAGTTAATCATTAGGATAGTCTTCCCTTCGCACTTAGCGTGATTATAACATAGATTTGAGGCGTAAAACTCGAGTATAGTAAAGAAAAATTCTTGAAATAGATTATGGGGTTTATCAAGAAATGTGGGCTAGTTGTTGTTAGAATGGCACCCAAATGGGTTTTAAACTTCATGCATACTAGTTTCCTCCCCGATCCGTGCTTCAAAACAAGTTTTTGATCCAAATAGTGGGGATTAAAATTTGGGAATTTTGGTTTACTGGTCGGGTAAGGTGATACCGCTGCACACTGACCGCTATAGCGGCACCGCCGTGGCGCTTACTGGCCACTGTGGCGGTTCACCATAGGAACCTCGCTGACCGCTGTGGCGGTCTCCTTCCGCCATAACGGTACCGCCATGTCGGTCTGCAGGCCGCTGTGGTGGTCATCGCAGATTTTACAATTGTGCAGTCTGCTGTCAGGCGCTCTTTAACTCAATTTTTTGCTTTGATTCTGGCTAGAATTGACATGTAATCGATAAAGCTTAAAATTGACACGCTTCTAATTTCTTTGCAGGCACAATGGCTGAACACGGGGAACAAGTACCTCAAATCCAAGGGGTGGTGCCCGAAAATGTAGAAGTCCTCACTCATGAGAATATTCCCACTCGCCAGAGTAAATGGCTACATCTGGAACAGAGGTCCATTCCTTTACTATTGGAGCGGGGGTTTGACATGATAAATATGGAGAGGCGGGCTCCGAATTTCTGGAACAGGTTGGTGGCGACCAAGTGGACTCGCTTGGTCCGAAAACCTGGAGATTGCAATGAGTCTTGGGTCATGGAGGTCTATGCTATGCTGCCTTCGGTTGACTGGGATGCCCCTAGCCCGGTAATCAAAATAAAGGGTACTCCCGTGAAAATGGGGGCAAGGACTATCAACCGGATCTATAGTCTAGATGATCATCTCGTGGAGCTTTATGAGGAGAAAGCGGCGGAGAAGGATTTGATGTGGTTGGCCACCCAGTTGGTTTAGGCCAGTGATATACCAATGGTTCCTTAGGCTCGTGGTAGGGGAGCAATATACAGTGACCACTTTACTACTGAGGCTCGAAGATGGCTATAGATTGTTAGTCGCCGGGTCCGCCCTTCCACAAACACCCATAATGTTTCCTATGCCCGTGCCCTTGTTATTACTTGCATCCTTGCCGACATTCGTGTAAATGTCGGGGCGCAAGTCAATACAGAGTGGAAGGAGTTTGTGGATATTAGTGGAACAGGCTTGATGTTCCCTTCTTTGATCACCGTTTAGTGCCAGAAGGCTAATATTCCAAAGGAGGATGATGACGATTGGGTCCAGCGTGAGGTCTCTTATCATCGGCTGAAGGAAAAGGGTCACGGCACCTCGATTGTCAGTCGAAAGAGAAGAAAGGATGAAGAACAAGGCACGCGACAAGCTTAGAATCAGGTCTTGGAGGGTTACTAAGGGAATGTGGGGCAAGATGTACCCCAATGAGCCGCTGCCAATGGAGGACGTTGATGACTCTGAGCAGTACTCCTTCGAGAGTGGCTCCTGAGAGAATGGCAGTCAGGGCGGTTTAGATGGCGTTAGTGGTGGCGACTCTGATGATGATGGTGCGACCATCATACGGATGGCCTAGAGATCTCCCCCCTACCCTCATTTTTATGCTTGGTGGCCCTTGTAGGGCCTTTATTTCTGGACAATCTTTTGTTGGTTTGCCGCTTTATTTTCGGATAATTTTTGTTTTTGGTTTCTGGTTGTCCTGGTTTATGGCCAATGCCTGGATAATTTGTTTTGGATATGGAACTTTTTAGTTTCCTTGCTTTTAGTAATGGTAGTTGGTTTCGTAGTAGTGGCTTGAGTGGTTCTTTCCCTCGTCGGGCTTGTTTTTATACAACTTGTTGGTTGGTCATGCTGCTGTGTTTATCTGATCTATCGAAGGTTAAACAGGGAAATGGACTGGAAGGACAGGGAAAGAAAATGCAGGTCTCTGATTCCAGCAGTGCTGATTCGGCGATCTCTCAGACCGATGTGGCGATACCGCCTTGGCAGCAAGGGACCACAGGAGCAGTCCCTTTGGGAGATAGGATCACCGCAATAGTGGGCTGACCACTGGGGCGGTGTGCCTGGTAGTGGCATGCCCAGTTCCTCTCGCATTCGAAATCTAACTCACCTCTTACAACGCAGCTAGATCTAACTTTGAAATATAACTTACTTTTTGCATGTTAATACCAATTGGGATCCTCTAGATACCAATTGGGTTCACCGAGATACCAATTTGATCGGAGAAGCACGATATGAAAGAAAGAAGGGAAATTTTCCTAGATGCCCTATAGCCTCCCGTGGAGGGGTACGGATGTCTACGTACCATTCCACGAGACCCTACTAGACATTGCTCTGGTACCTAGTAGACCAGTAACCTAGGCTCTGATACCAACTTGTCACGACCCAAATTCGGGTTCGTATGGGCACCTACCTTTCCACCTTGGTAGGCGAACCCTCTCATTTATATAACGTTTCAATCACATGACATTCCATTAAAATCATTTGATAATTAAGAAATACAGCGGAATTCCATTCATAAGTATTCAGCAAAAGCAAGGTTTATACGTTTACAACAACACCAATTTACAGACTCGATACGACTTCCCATGACCTAGTCCAGACTAGTACAAGAGTGGCTATTGACTCGGATTACCATTACATTCTACGACGCATCCTCCATCCCGAATGAAATGGGAGGAGGCCTTCCAAATAGGCACCGTCAGTTCCTCTTCACATCAATCAAATACGTGAAACAATCTACACCTCAAAAAGGGATTAACAAGTGCAATATCAGTACAAAACACGCGTACTGAGTAAGTATCATAGGCCGACAATGGTTAGTAATACATATTGGTAAAGAATTCACAGATAATGATGATAATCACTAAATCAAATCACATATCCCAAAACAGTAGATCACAACGTCAATATAACTTAAGTCACAACTACTCTTCAATGAATTATAAGTTGCCCAACACTTGTACAGGTTCTCAACATCTTTGCAATTCCCAAGTCTCTCGTGTGTGTTTTATGAGCGAGCTCATTGTTGCGACACCTTTTTTTATCCTACCTCGCTTAAACAATTTACTACCAGTTTAGGTTAAATTAACAGAGCACAAGTCAACAATATAGTTCATAATTATAGATTCCAAATGTTCGTCATTGCCTATGTATAGCATCTAAACCCAAATAGGATAGTCTGAGTATATCCGATCCAATCCTGACAACATAATCATCCCTATCCAATCATCACAACAACTCAATCAATTCATAATGCAATGCGGTGCAATAATGGTATGAATGCGATGCCATGACATGCAAATGAGGAGTACACATGTACTCCGGACGGAAATATCAACATCTCGGTAGCACAACCCAGCGTGACTCGCGAAGTCTAAGTGCCACCCGTCCCGGATCTTTGCCCAACAGACAGACGGGATCCTGGCTAATTTCTCATAGGGGGAGTCTCACCGACACCACCCTGGGGGACCCGCGCAGTCCATACACTAACAACGATTACGGGATAACATCAAAATCGGCCATGCAACAACGATGCCCAAATATAACCATCGGACATCGGCCTCCGCACAATCACTCAAGGAGTCTGTTAAATATCAGTTTCACAAATCAGCGATTTCGGAATGGTTCTTCGGACATCGGCCTTCTCAAAATCACTCAAGTAAAAGAGTTCATCAAATATCAGTTTCATAAAATCAGCGATACCGAATCATCATTGGGTATCGACCATGCATGATAAATATGAGAAATGCGTGCAATACATAGGTCAATCATCAACAATCAAGTTCAATATCTCAAGTACCTCGACGGGTACGCCAACAACGTATCACATCACAATACCAATAGTGGGTATTCCAACATATATAAAGTGAAATACCAACAGTGGGTTCGGCAACATATATCTATAACTCAAGTACCAACAGTTGGTACGCCAACATATATTGAGCACAAATACCAGCAACAGTATGTCAATTCTATCCAAATCAGGAAGACACAATAGAACTCAATATCTACCAACTACACAAGGCATCAAGCAAACATAATTAAATAATCAGGCCCACATAACGGGTGGCTAGTCCCAACACACATCAAGTCAATCATTCGACATACGGAATTACAATTTTTGTAAATCAACATATTTTCTTAGGATAAGAATCTTACCCTACATTCGAGTCATTCATCATCATTTAATTATCACGACCCAACCGGAGGGCCATGACGGGTACCCGGTGCTAACCCACCCGGACACCTCTTATCGTACTCTCATATTCACATCTAGGTGAGCCACATGGCTTACTTACAATTTATATGCATCAATAGTACTAATCTCATTGGGCAACAACACATTTATATCATCATCAATAATAATGCCCATATCCATATACACATGCCGACAAGGCTATCAAAATGACATACAAAATATGAGCCGACAAGGTTAAGGACATCTAATCATATACAACTGTCTACGAGCCTCTCAGGAGAATATGTCACATCATATAGGCGGGACAGGACCCCGCCTTGCCCATAGGTATGTACACAAAAGAATAATACTAAAAGTTGTAGCTCCGGAATGAAATGGAGCTTCTCTATGTAGTCCCTGAGTGAGAAGTCTATGGATCAGTCCTGTCTCCCTGTCCACCTGCGGGCATGACGCAGCGTCCATAAACAAAAGGACATCAGTACGAATAATGTACTGAGTATGTAAAGCATAATCAACATCATAATATGAGCATAAAAGACAGCACAAGAAATAGCATAGGATGGGGGAATCGGGGAGTAGTAGAGCCATAATCATAATTACTTACTTGTCTTTCATAGGGACCATCCATTTCTAGTGCGTGCTCGTGTACATACATATATACATATACAAATATCCATATTCGGATCCATATTCATATACATATTCGTATCCATATTCATATACATATTCGTACCCATAGCGTAGACTATGAAGGTTCGGTGGTTTCACATACCCTGCCATGACAAGGTTCGGTGTCATAAATACCTGGCCCTACCATGGCTCAGTGTTATCCGTACCCAACTGCAGTGGTGTGCACGCGATAGGTGCCATACCCGGCCATATAAGCTCGGTGTTACATAATAGTCATACATACTTAAATCCGTATACATAGGAGTTCATGAGTATCATCGTCATCATTGACATCATCATTTTCGTTATATTTATCCTTAGAGGATCAACTATTATGTAAAAGAGGCAATAAAATCGTGAACGTATCGAGAATCATAAGCTTTGGAAACCTTAGAGATAGTCATTTGGAAGACATTATCACTACTAGAAAATAGGCCTATAGCAACGGTTTTTTAGCAACAGTTACTCAACCGTTGCAATAGAGTATATGTTGCATCGGTTTTAACCATTGCCAAGACACTTTGACCTAACAGCACATTTATAAAATTAAACCGTCGCGTTAGTCAAATAACCGATGCTATAGACGTACATTTAGTAACGGGTATTGGAACCGTTGCAATAGATGATTCTATTGCAACAGTCATATAAGAAAATTTAGCTATTGGGACAGTTTAGTTTCCCCCAATATTTTCCCTCCACTTATTCTATTGGACCCACCAAAACCCCCATTTTTTAATAAAAAATAATGACCAAAAAATATACCATATATGAATAAACATATCACTAGAAACATATCATCAAATATTTCTTCTCAGTTGAAGCTTTTAACAATATGGGTTTTTTCTAGCAATGTGACTAACTTATTCTCAGTTGAAGTTTCTCTAGCAAAATTCATCTTTTTCTTCAGCTAATTAGTCTTCTTGCTTTTTTCATCTACAGGTTTGCTCCATGAAATTTAAGTTTCCCCTCTCTCTTAACATGTATTATTGTTGTAGTATTTTTAAAAATCAGAAATTCTATGAGTTTGTTTGTGGATTTTTAGTTTCTTGGTGTGATAAAAATGTTAACTTTACGTAGTCTAGCTATGGAATTGTTGATTTTTGTACAGTTTCTTGAATCTGTGAACTGTGCGTTTTTTTTTTGTGGAAACAAAATATCTATTGTATTTGTTTGTGAATTTTAATTTCTGGGTGTGAAAAAAAAATGAGATATCTAAGTAGTGTACCTGTAGAATTTACCTTTTTCTTTCATTTTCTTGGATCATTGTTGAAATTTGTGAACTGGGTTTTTGTGGAAACAAAAAATCTTCTGCATTTGTTTGTGGATTTTAGTTTATGGGTGTGATAAAATGTGATCTTTATGTAGTCTAGTTGTGGAGTTGTTTTTACTTCCATTTTCTTGGGATCATCCTTCAAAGTTGAGAACTGGATTTTTAAGGAAAGAAAGATTCTTCTGCATTTGCATGTTTTTGTTTGTGGATTTTAGTTTGTGGGTTTGATAAAAATGGGAACTTTATGTAGTCTAGCCATGGAATTGTTGTTTTTCTTCCATTTTGTTGAATCATTCTTGAAAGTCTGGGTTTTTGTAGAAAGAAAATATCTTCTGCATTTGTTTGTGGATTTTAGTTTCTGGATATGATAAATATGTGATCTTTATGTAGTCTAGCTATGGAATTTTTTTTTTCCGTTTTCTTGGATCATTCTTCAAACCAGAGAACTAAATCTTTGTGGGAAAAAAAATCATTTGCATTTGTTTGTGGATTTGATAAAAATGTGATCTCTATGTAGTCTAACCATGGAATTATTCTTTTTCTTGGATCATTCTTCAAAGCAAAACATTGGGTTGATGGGGAAACTGATACTTTTCTCTTTTTGTATGCATTTCTGCTGAAATTTGCTATTTGAATTTTGATTTTGATGTTATGCTCGTGTCACGTAGGATATTCAATGGATACTATAGATAAAAGTTGGATGGATCTCCGAAGATCCACCAATGAGTATGATCGTGGAGTGAAGTCTTTTCTTGATAAGGCATTTGAACGAGCTTCTCAAGGAAATGAAATACTATGCCCTTGTATAAGGTGTTTTAATCGGTATTGGCATACTCGAACAGTGGTGGAGAATCACTTGTTTGGTTATGGATTTGTTAATGGATACACCAAATGGGTTTTCCATGGAGAAGGGTTTTCTTCAACAGATATGCCGCATCCAACCAATGATGATGAAACTTCCGACATGCATGACGATATCGATGGACTACTTTATGATACTTTCAGGAATGTAGAAGGTGATCTGATGCATGAAGGAGTGAGAGAGGGACCATCTGAAGATGCAAAGAGATTTTTCAAATTAGTTAAGGAAGGGAAACAAGAGTTGTACCCAGGGTGTAAGAATTTTTCTAAGTTGAGTTTCACCATTCGGTTGTACTTGTTTAAATGCATTCACGGATTGAGTAATGTAGCCTTTTCAGACTTGTTATACTTGTTAGACTTGATAAACGAGGCATTTCCATTTGCTCAGCTACCCGAGTCTTTCAACAAGGCAAAAAAGGTGATAAAAGATTTGGGCCTTGGTTATGAGAAAATTCATGCATGCCCTAACGATTGCATGCTATTTTGGAATGACAATGCGAAGATAGATAATTGCTCTGTGTGTGGTTCTTCTAGATGGAAGAATGTTCGTGATGATTTGACTAATAAGAACACTAAAATCGCAACAAAGGTTTTAAGGTACTTCCCTTAAAAGCCTAGGCTTCAGAGGATATTTATGTGTTCTGAAACATCTGTAGCCATGAGATGGCATGCTACTGAATGACCCAAAGATGGGAATTTAAGACATCCTGCTGATGGGGAAGCTTGGAAGCATTTTGATTCATTGCACCCGGATTTCTCTAAAGATCCTCGTAATGTTCGATTGGGTCTTTCAAGTGACGGTTTCAATCCATTCCAAACCATGAGCATTTCCCATAGTACATGGCCAGTTATGTTAATGAACTATAATTTGGCACCATGGATTTGCATGAAGCCGGAGTATATAATGTTGTCAATGATCATTCCAGGTCCATTGTCTCCTGGAAACGATATAGATGTGTTCCTACAACCACTAATTACAGAGTTGAAGGAACTATGGGAAATGGGAGTGGAAACATATGATGCTGAAACTAACCAAACATTTCTAATGCGTGCAGCTTTATTGTGGACAGTTAGTGATTTTCCAGCACTAGCAATGCTTTCCGGATGGAGCACCAAGGGGAAATGGGCATGCCCCACCTGTAATTATGATACTTGCTCTCAATATCTCAAACATAGTTGTAAGATGTGTTACTTGGGTCATCGAGCATTTTTACCTCCTGATCATCCATTTCGAAGAGATAAGAAATCATTTGATGGTAAAGAGGAGCATAAAGCTGCACCTACTCCCTTATCAGGCATAGAAGTGCTTGAAGAGCTACGTGAATTCAATAATGTCTTTGGGAAGGGCCGAAAAAAGGGCTCGGAAGAGTGATGGTCCATGGAAGAAAAGATCCATATTTTTTAAATTGCCATATTGGGCACATAACAAATTGAGGCACAATCTTGACGTTATGCACATAGAGAAGAATATATGTGATAGTTTGCTTGGGACTTTGTTAGATGTACCTGGAAAGTCCAAAGATCATGTAAATTCTCGCTCTGACTTGCACGAGATAGGGATACGCAAAGAGCTTCAACCATGAAAAGATGATAAGAATGGTAAAATTCATCTGGCTAAAGCTTGTTTCTCTATGAAACCAGAGGAGAAAAGGTTGTTTTGCACTGTTTTAAAAAATGTCAAATTACTAAAAGGGTGTGCCTCTAATATATCACGTCGTGTGCAAATGGAGGAGATGAAATTATCAGGATATAAGAGCCATGATGCTCATTTCATAATGCAGTACTTGCTTCAGGTTGCGGTTAGAAAAGTGTTACCCAAGAATGTGTCTTTGGCCTTGATTAGGTTGGAGAATTATTTTATAGCCACATGTAGTAAGGTTATAAGAAGAAGAGATCTTGATAAAATGAAGGTTGAAATCATAGATATAGTATGTGACCTTGAAAAGATTTTTCCTCCAATCTTTTTTGATATAATGACACATTTGCCTATCCATTTAGTAGATGAAAGTAAGCTTGGGGGTCCGGTTCATTTGCATTGGATGTATCCCAATGAGAGAAACATGTGTAAGTACAAGGGGTTCGTTCGGAATCAATCCAATCCAGAAGGATCAATAGCGGAGAGTTTTCTGGCCGAAGAGTGTTTGACCTTTTGTTCAAGATACCTACATGATGGGGTGAAGACAAGATTTAGTAGGTATCAGACCGAGGATGAAGATGTTCAAACAAAGGGAAATGATTTTTCACATATATTTCCTAAGACAGGCCATCCAATTAGAAGTAAGAAGAAAAGGAAAGGCAAGATATTTGACATGGATAGTCATCAGTGGGTTGAAGCACATCGGTATGCTTTGTTCAATACTGGAGATGAACAAGTAGAGATGTTTATCAAGTAAGAAAATATAGTCATTTGAATTTTGAAATTTATTTATTATGATAATGTGTTTTAAATTTCATTTTTATATACCTAATGATTAATATAGCATACATGCTTGCAGGGAACATAAGAGTATAATTGATAAACATGGTAGAGGAAACGCATGGGCAAAAGCACGAATTCATAGTCGAGAATTTGGTGATTGGTTAAAAGAGAAAGTTAAAAAAAGTTAAAGTGCCCAATCATATAATATGGCTATCTTATGGGCCTAATGTAGTGGCCAGAAGATATACTGGATATTTCATTAATGGATACCGATTTCATACGATGAAACGGGATGCCTCATGCAAGACTCAAAATAGTGGAGTGAGTTTGTCAGCAACAACTGATAGTTTTGCTAGTGCCAGAGACCAAAATCCCGTTGATGGAATGGTTACCTATTATGGAGTTATTCAAGATATCATTGAGATTGATTATTGGGGTTGTTTTAGTGTTGTACTATTTAGATGTGATTGGTTTCATAATGAAGTCGATGGCTATGGGTTGACTCGGGTATACTTCAAATAAAAAATGCAGCACGGACGACCCTTTTGTACTAGCATCTCAAGTGCAAGTTTTTTATGTGGAGGATCCAATTGAGAAAGGGGTTTATTATGCAAGAAATAAAGTCCCGATTGATTTCTATGAATTGGAGGAAGACAATTGTCCTAATATTGAAGAAACATTTTGGAGGGAGCCTAATGATGACATTGGCTCATCAGAAAGATTACTCGATGTTGATGTCAGATGGTCGAGAGAATATCTCCCTGTCGATATCATTGATGTGTCTTCCCTTGCACAACATTCACAAGATGTATCTATTGAAACATCGGAAGAGGAGGCTGACTTTGATGATACCGATTGGGATTGGATGGAGCCTGATGATTGACAAAGGATCTTTTGAACTTGTACAAATATATACCCTTCATCAATTTTTGTAGTGAATAATAAATTCCCTTTTATAATGATGTGAATTGAAAATTGGACTCCGTTTACTATCTCTTATTCTCTTTCTGTCAATGTGCTTACCTTCATGTTTGTCTCTAAATTAGTGCACAAACTGTATGATACATTATGTAATCTTTCTTTCGTATATTCATTTTGAGAAAATTATTTTTATTGATGAGAAACTTATTAAGTCTTTTTTTCTTATATTCATATGCAGTATCTATATTTCTGCAATATCTCTCAGGAATCTTTAACTTCACTGGAGACCAAAGAAAAAATTCAGGTTCTAGTCTTTCACTCTATCTCTCAGTTATTTTCCTTCAAATCTAAGAACAAGAAGCAAAACTTTGTTATCATGTTATTGATAAACGATATCTCTTTTCTTTTGCGTAAATAGATGCGCAGAGATTTTTTCCTTTCCTTTGTTATAATTATGTTGAACTTCAAAATATTTGGTCTATCTTTAATTTGACCTTTGAACTTTTTCATGTTTTTATCTTCCGTTGACTCAAACTTCATGCCAAGCTGCTCTCGATTTATGTATTGAGCATATTCCCCATTCATTGAATCATCCAAAAAACTCATTAAGCTTTTGCTCCTGCATAAACTTTTTTTTTTGGCAATACATTGTAAATATTATCATACCAACAAATTTCATATTTACCCCTAAGAAGAACTAGTTCCCTTAACTCCCAGATGGTGTTAAGCAGAACATAGCCTCAATTTCTAGTAGAAAGGTCTGTCCAACAAAACTAGTACATTGCTGTTATAGCCCATATTTTGTACGTTCGGATAATTCAAGACAATTGCGAGAAGTTAAGGGCAAAGCTATTTTTCAAAGTTATTTTAATACACAAGTTGTTATGAATATTATTGGTATGGAAATATTTAGAAAGGCTAAGGGTGAAAAGGGAAATTCGCAAGATGGCTCATAGAAATATTGAGGAAGGCTAAGGGCAAATTTGGAATTTGGAAAATAATTTTTCATGAATTACAAAAAAAAAAAAAAAAGAGATGGGCTTGAAATAAAAGGCCATGTGGCCGTCCAAGTTAGTTGGGCCAAAGCCCACATGGATGCTTAATGTGTATAAGTAAAATATGGCCCATGGATTATTATTCATCTTCTTTTTAATTCAAGACACTTGAAGAAGTTTCAAGAAGAGAGAATATATAGTAGTATTCAGCCATAGCTCCAAAAATTAATCCATGGAGAATTGACCAAGAAAAGTTGTTTTATTCTAGCTTTTCTACCAATTGGGACGTCCTTAACAACATGGAGTGGTTGTTGGAGCAAGCAAACCATTTAATTGTGCAAACATATACCCCTAGCCAAGTGAAGAGATGTGTGGAGAAAGGTATGTGTTCAATCTTCTTTTACATGTGTTATGGATGATTTGCGAATATTGTAGTGTATAGAAATGGATGAAATTCATGAAATATGGGTGTGGAGGTCATGGCCGAATAGGGTCTGTTGTGTAGAAAAGATGAAATGATTTTATTTAGTAGTTTGATTGTTGCGTTGTGGATTCCAAGATGTAAAATGAATGAAAACCATGTATTTAGTGTGTTGGAGTGGTGGCCGTGTGGTGTGGAGCTTGGCCGTGTGTGTGTGCTGTGTTGTATAGGGATGATGAATTAAGTTTATCTGGTATTTTGGTTGTTGTCGTAATGAATTCTATGATGAAAATGAAAGTTTAATGATTCTAGTGAAGTTGTAATGGTTGGAGAGTTGTTTTAGAAGTTAATGTGAGTTGAATATAGTCTTCTTGTATTTATGGAAGACAATGTTGTTAGTATGTGAATTGTTGGTGTAATTCATGAAGTTGGAAGAGAAGAAATGTGTTGTTATTGTTCTTGTTGAATTTGGAAGGTTTCAGGTGAAGTAGTATGTTGATTGGGTTGTTTTGAATATTATGTGAATTGTTTGAAATATTCTTGAATCATGTTTGAATGATTTCGGATTAATACTTGAATGTGGAATCATTGGTGTTCGCTTGAATATATGCGATTAAATTGAATATAAATGAAATGTCGTTGACTTGTGTGACAAGAGTTGTTAATGTTAGAATACATTTTGGGATTGATCGTTGAAGTTGTTAGCATGATTCTTGGTAATGTTGTTGGTAATTTGGCCGAGTTAAATTCTCGGATTGTTGATTGATCATTTGGCCAAGTTAGATTCTCGGGGGTGGTGTATTTACAGGGGAAATGCTGCCGAAATTTCGACAAATTATAAGTGAATTTATTTGAGAAACTAAGGCAAGTGTATGACGACGAATCTAATGATTATGTGAATCTTTTTTAATGTAGACTAGCAAGCTTGGACGAATAAGCGTAGCTAATAGGCCATGGAGCAGGTATGTAAGGCTTACCCCTTCTTTCTTTTGGCATGTCCTAGAGCTAAGTAAGGTATGACATGACACGCACCTCGGGGTAACTCTACTCTTTGATTCTGAGCTTGGTTATGATGCCTATTCTCTTTTGTCATGAGCATGTTTCGTATGGTTGAGTCTATTGTATGATTAATAAATGAATAAGCTACTTCATAAGGTTTTGATATGTATCCGTGATTCCGAAACTCTATTTGATATGTTTCCGAGGTTGTCTATGATTCTGATTCACTTCTGTTATAAGTATGTCTGATATGATCGAGCTTATTATATGATTGTATAATGAGATGAGTATAAAGAGTTTTGTTTCTAAAAGAGTTCTGTAAGTTTTACTGTCCCTGACTTTTGTAAAAGATATTGGATTTCCTTTGAAACGTTCGTAAAAGTTCTGTGGTAAAAATGTCCGTAACTTTCATATACTAACTCCGATTGACTCGAAACGTGTTTATGATCCTTCAAACGTCGGTAAGTGTACGTATCTATCGAGTCTTGACTTATGTGCATATGCTTTCTCACGACTCTGTTCGTGCAAGCCTCAGTATGTTATTCACTGCGTCCCGGGCCAGGTTCTGTTATCGTGCGCCTTCCTCTGCATTGTTCACCGCGTCCCTCTCTCTTGCGGGCCGGGTTCTGTTATATGTATATTTGTATATGATGATATGATGATATGATGATATGGGGATGGCGGCCAGGATGGCATATGATGATTTTGTTCACTGCGTTCCGTAATAGAGGGTCGGGATCTGTTATCTGCATAGATGGTATATGATTCTGACATGCATTGATAATTCTGTTCACCGCGTCCCTCACTAAAGGGTCGGGATCTGTTATATGCATATATGATATATGATTTTGGCATATGATGATTCTGTTCACCGCGTCCCTTACTAGAGGGTCGGGATCTGTTATATGATTCTGTTCACCGTGTCCCTTAATAGAGGGCCGGGATCTGTTATACGCATATATACGATATATGATTCTGATATGCATGATTTGTGTTTGGAAAGTAAGCATTTTGGCATTCTGTACCCTCTGTACTCCTTCTGACATATGATATCAGCATACATGAGCTGTGTCTAGAAAACAAACATTCTGACATTCTGAGTCCGTACTTCTTCTGACATATGACGTCGGCATATATGATCTGTGTTTGGGAAACAAACATTCGGATATTCTGGATCTGCACCTTTTCTGACATATGACATATGCATACACGATTTGCGATTGGAAAATAAACGCTTTGGTAATCTGGATAATGTACCCACTATTGTACTGTTTGTTTCGATTATGGTTCTGTTTTCTGTATTTCATGCCTTACATGCTCAGTACATATTCCGTACTGACCCCCTTTCTTCGGGGGCTGCGTTTCATGCCACGCAGGTACACCCAGAAGAGTAGAAGATTTTGTCAGAAGACGATCCAGCGGGATTGGCGAGCTCCATTTCCTCCTGGAGTGTTGCCGAGTCAGAGTATTTGTATGTTCTGATTTCTGGATTGATGTTAGAGATTTTGCAGACAGAGTCGTGGGTATTGGAAGTCAATCTGTAAGCGACTCCATCAGCCAATGTGTCATTCTGTGTTATGTGATAAATTCCATATGATTGCAGATTTTGTTTGATTTGAGAATAGCGAAAAAAATATTTCTGAAAGCTATTATTATGTATTTCATTTAATTTAAGTTGGAAGTCCAAGCGAGTATGTATGTAATAAGAGTCAGTGGGTTCGCTCGGCTCCGAATATGGGGTCGGGTGCCCATCACACCCTAGCAGGATTAGGGTGTGACAATTGCCTTGCTATTTTCTGACTTCTATACTTACTTATTCTTGCTATCACTCCAGCTTTAGCTGTTGAATTGTAAACTCTATATTTATATCTTGTCCCTTGAATATCTTGGCATTTCTAGCTTGCCAAGTGTGATATAGCACAGCTCCATGGCTTGCTGCCAGTACTTCTCTTTTAAACTTGCTCCAGTGTTTGGTGTTGACCTTCTGTAGAATTGAGTGAACCTGATCCAGTTGCATTGTTATCCCCAGCCAAGTCTGGATAAAGCTTGCAAAACCTCTATTGCCTAGGCACAATCCACAAACAAGTGTGCTGTTTCGGGCCTATATGTTCCACATAGTACACATAGATCATCCTCACATGGAATCCCCATTTTCATCAGTCTGGTCCTTGTAAGCAGTCTTTGCTTCATAGCTAGCCACATTAGTATTCTATGCTTTGGCAACAAGACTTTTCTCCATATCAGCTAAGCTTCTCCTATTTTTTTGTCTGTCGCCTAGTAATGCAAGATAGCTGTTAGTCAAGGAATACTTGCCATTTGAGGTTAAACCATATCTGTCTTGTTGGTACCAGGATGTCCTGCATAATCTTCATCATGTATTATATCAGATTTTTAATAATATGTATCATGCTTATTATTTTTGTCTTCCAAATTTTCTCACTTGTTCAGTCTTAGATTTACACAGATCTTGATAGTCATGAGTCAACAAGGACCTTCAAAAAGAAACAAAAGAGCTCAAAGCAGAACATATGCTAAACCTGGTTCATTGTCATCCTTGGCAAATAAAAAACGACAGTTATTAACCACAAACGAAACTGTTCAAGCTATAAGGTCAGAGAGAGAGCATCTGCTAGAATTAATTGGAGAACAGCAGCCAGTAGCACCACAATCTAACCAAAATGAGCAACTTGTAGAAGAGCAACATGTAGAGGAGCAATTCGAACAGGAGCAACAACCCGTCGAGGAGCAATAGCCCGTCGAGGAGGAAATGCAAATGGATTCTACAATTCCTCCCACAAATGAACAATCTGAAGAAGGTAACACATAGCTTACGAACTTATTAAATTCATCTATGACTTCTAATTTCTTGTATTTTCTTTTAACTTTAGGCCTTTCGACTCAGAAAAGAAAAAGAGGTAGAACGCAAATGCATAGTGTGCATAACTGACATAAGCGTAAATTGATCCTACTGAATAGGCTCAATCAACCTATTGGTCCTACTGAAGATGTTGTAATAGAGTTTGGTAGCTTCCTCGGTACATTAGCGAGGACTGCGACCCTTTGCCCATTTGATATACTTCATTGGAGGAAAATGGACACAAAAGATGATTTATGGACATATACCAAGGTTTGAAGTTTCCAATATTTAAGTATCTATTAAAAGTATTGTTTTTGCTAACAAAATGACACAAAATTGTACGAGAAATATGATATTCCTAAAGCTGGCAAAAAGTGGACTTTGAAAGCAATTCATGCTGCTTGGAGAAGGCATAAAAGTGGCTTGAAGAAACTTTGTGTCACGACCCGGCTAGGGGCCGTGACGGGTACCCGGGGCTAACCGCCGAGCACCGCTCGTACTAGTACTCCTTAGGCTTATTTAACAATCATTTATCGGATTCATGCTTGATTTATAAGAAAACCCGTTTTCCTTTAGAAATATAATGTTTTTATACACATGAGCCCTTAGGCTAGCAAAATAATATATATGTATATTTACACAATGACCACGCCGTGAGACCACATGACCCACATTGAGTATCTACGAGCCTCTA
Organism: Lycium barbarum; assembly: GCF_019175385.1. Lineage (NCBI taxonomy): Eukaryota > Viridiplantae > Streptophyta > Magnoliopsida > Solanales > Solanaceae > Lycium > Lycium barbarum. The sequence goes on from NC_083341.1 coordinate 82,434,975, forward strand.
TGAGATGACATCTACAATTGTACACCAAAGAATCATCATAGGCACCTCCAGGACAACGGGGTGCTTTCAGTCAGCTAACAGCCTCTAAGAATCTGGAGCAAGATCTCCTCCCTGTCTTCCTGTGGGCATGAACACAGCGTCCAAAGAAAACGGACGTCAGTACGAATATTATACTGAGTATGTAAGGCAGGAATGAAATAAACAAACATAATAGAGGGATCAGGAATCATGAGAGAAGGATACAACCTGAGTGTATATCATGGACAACATACTCTCTACATATATTGCATTTTACATAATCATAGTATACATGCTATCACTTCCCATCATCACATACATCATCATATACGTCATATACGTCATCACATACATCCTCACATTGTAATCCGCATCGTTACTCGCGTCCGGGTAACCCTCATATGCCGCCCACTAGTGGTGATCATGCCCGGCCCTCTAGGCTCGGTGTAAACATAGCAGCCCGCAGTAGCAGTGACATGTCCAGCCATATAGGCGCGGTGGAATCATACGCAGCCCGCATTAGCGGTGACATGCCCGGCCATATGGGTGCGGTGGAATCATATCATCACAAAATCAATCATAACACATCACTATTACATATCTCATACCATAGCATCATGTTATCATTTCTTGGTATTCCATGCATCCCATAGTCGTATTACAAGTTAGCATTATTTATCATCTTATTGTCATAGCATACATTAGCGTTAGGAGCATACATTAGGCTTTAAGGCAACCACACTATGTCGGGGTGACGTAAGGTCGTGAACCCCCGATTGTATTATGGATATTTCATAAGTATCATGCCTCGCCTTGAAGGAAATATAGAATAAGGCGAGTGTTACCAATAATAACATCATTAGCATTGTAGGAACGTCGTACCACAATTTCTTGAATCTCTATACTCTAGCTCATTGTCATTATTATCATGCTTATAGGTGATTCGATATATAGAAGGACTCATAAGCTTCATCTTATAGGAGGATTATGGAAAACTTGAAGGATTCATGCCTTTTGAAAGAAGAGTTAAGCCTCACATACCTTTCTCGTTTAAGCAATCTAGCGTTCGCTTATTCTCCTTCAATGTCACGTCTCTACCTTCAAAAGAGGATTCGTACTAACGTTAGTTAATCAACTATAAGAACGCACTACTATTTCTAAAGACAATTGGGCAGCACTTCCTTTGTTTATACTATTTTTCACATATTCCATATCAACTCCTAACACCCACAACAACAATTACAATATAGCAATCAACAATCACCATTTATATACAATGACCATGATCCACCATTTCTCTTCATTTTTCCCACATTTATGGTTTTGGGTCCGCTATCGTATTTTCTCATGTATCACACTTTATCTCCTGGTCTACATGTCATTTATAACGCATTCATACTCACAACACACTAACATTCATGATTCAATTCAACTACCATTCACTCATGGCACTGTTCACTCATTTATGACCCATTTACTATGCTTTTCTACAATTCGGGTATATTAACCTTCCAATACCTTAAACAACATGAAATGGTCATGAAAATTACCTTGGATGATGGTGGAACAAGCCTTGAGTGGAGTTTCTACTCTAGCACCAAAACCCTACTTCACCTCTTTTAATTTTCTTTGAGGAAGATGAACTTGAGCTAGGTTTCACACTCTTGTTTTCATGAATTTGGAATTGTTGATCTTGATTTTCCCTTGATTCTCTTGAATTCTTGTGGATGATGTGTTTTGGAGTATTCTAGAGAGTTCTTGAATTGTGAAGATGAGAAATGAAATAAAATGAGCTTGGGGTCCCTTATACTTAACTTAAAAATCTGATTTTTGTGAAAAGTAGTCAGGATGCACAGTGGCCGTAAACCCAGTTTACGGGCCGTATTCTGGTTTACGGTCCGTCCTTCATGACCGTATTTAAGCATATCAGAAACAGAAAGGTTTTCAATAGGTCATGGTTGTTATATCCCGCGTTTTGTGAAATTGGATAATTCAAGGCAATCGCGGGAAGGCGGCAAGCAAGGCCACATTTTATCTTGTTTGGCACATGAGTTGCGTATGGAAAATTTAGAAGAGAAAATAGTGAGAAAGGTCAAGAGAAAAAAAGGGGATCCGAGGTATGACTCATGGAAATATGGAGAAACACGAAGGGCAAAATTGGAAGTTGGGCAAATTATTTTCAAGAATTACAAGGACTAGCCCAAAATATAATTGGGCTTAAATTTTTTAAAGCAAAAAAGAAGCCCAACCGGCCATGCCAAGCAAAAAAATGGCCCAAGCCCAAATTTTCTTTTAATTAAACCATGTGGAAATAAATAAAAGGGTGATAAACACCTCATATTTTCATCTTTATCACATAGAAGGATCAAGAAGCTTGAAGAGAAGACCAACAAAGGGGGCATTTCGGCCATACAAAAATTTCCAAGAAAAAGTGACAAAAATTCCTTCAAAAATTATTTCTAACTAAGTAGGGGGTGCTTAACAAGATGGAGTGTTTATTGGAGCAAGAACAATACAAATACTTATAAGTTGGAAGTGTAGTCAAGTGAAGAAGTGGAGAAGAAGCAAGGTGAGAACTTATGCCCTTTTTTTTCATGTTATGAATAATTATGCATGTTGTAGTATGCAAAGTGAGTGAAATTTGTGAAGAATAGGGAAGTGGGGGTGGGGGCCGTGAGGTGTGGTGCATGATTGTGTGTGTAGAAATTGTGTGTTAATCATTTTATCTAATGTTTAGTTATTATTGTTATGAATGCCATGTTGATGATGAAAGTTGAATGACTCTACTAAGGTTGAAGCCGTGTAGGTGTGCTTGATGTTAGGCCGTGTATAAGGCATGTATAATCGTGTGTATGTGTTGAATTGTGAAGGGATAAGGGGCAAGTTGAATTTAATATTTTAGTTGTTGTGTTGTAGATCATATATTGCAAATAAAGACTCAATAAGTTTGGTGAAGTATTGGTGATTGGAAGTTTGTGTAAGTTGGAAATAATGCTCTTGCATGGATAGTATGTAATGGTATTGGTATAATGTTGTTGGAATATATATATATATATATTTATGAAGTTGTTATTGTGCTCGTTGGAGTCGGAAGGTGTTGACCATAGTAGGAAATCGTTATAATGTACTTTGAATGGAATATGTGAATTACTAGTGTGGTTGTTGAATTATGTTAGTAGTTTGGCCGGGTTTGAATTCCCGGATTGTGCTTGATGAGAATTTGACTAAGTTAAATGTCGAGGATGATGTATTTACAGAGGAAGTGCTGCCGAAATTTCGGTAGCCAAGTACTCCCTTAGGATTTCAACACTAAGTATTCTAATAAGAAGTTTTGGTAAACTTGACCAATTTGCAGATTTTGACGAGATTGTGTCGTGAATTCGGAGTAGCAAAGGACGCGAAAAGAGGTATGTAAGGCTTCACCCTTCTTTCTATGGCATGTCTTAACTAAAAGAAGTCGGGTACGAGCCTCGGGGACACCCCTAATCCCCGGAATCCGCACTTAAAGTTTTCAACTTTTCGTTCAATTGAATTGAAGTAGAAAGTGTGCAAAATGATGAAATGACCTTCTAGACCCCTATAACTTGCCTAAGTGGGACCCGATCACCCCAAGACTCATACAAGTAATGCTATGACACGTAATATGGGTAAATGGTATACGCTACCTCGTCCGGCCCGAGGTGGGCCCGTTGCTCTCGGATTTTCCTAGAGTCTTGGTTAACGTGCTTGAAGTGCATCCAAAGGGGGCCTTCGATCCCGATTCCGTCACCAAGCAATAAGTGCTATGACCACTCCAACGGGAGTGCCCCTATGATGATAATGATAATGACAATGTCGGGTAAGGGAATGTAGCTATGATAAGTACGACCAAAACGACCCTATGACTAAGCCAAGTACCTTATGTAAACATGAAAGCGATAAACTAATTTTTAAATCGTATTTATATTTTCTAGTTATAACTTTATTTTCTAAGATTCCAAAACCCATGACTGTCATCTAAAATGCCTACGATGTCAATTTTGGTTACCGTAACCCTATTCTCCGTTGATAGTCTCACTTTAGAATACTTGTTCCTTCAAGGTGAGACAAAGCTATCACTAACATTCCGTAAAGTAATCGGAGATCATCGACCTTATGTCACTCCGATGGATACATGAGTTTCCTTGGCTCTCTTGTGTGCCGATATGATATATGTATATAAAGCGGGTATACGTGTATGGATATGTATATATATATATATACGATGTAGTAATTGTATATGAGACATGTATATGCGTAAAAGATAAGTAAATGTATATGTATGTGTATATGGGGAAAAAGGGAAGGGCCACTGTTATATCACCACCTGATTCAGCTGGATTCCATCCTGGACGCGGGATGCCCGGACGCGGGATATGGGATGAGCCGTACGCGGCGTCTGTATATATATATATATATAATGTGTGATACATATGTGATGTACTATGTTGGGTCATCGTTGGGGAGGGGGTTGGGAGAGCCGATTGTACTCGGCGTCTGTAAATGTGAATGAAAGATACTGTTTACCGAATTGTACTGTTTTCTGTATACGTGAATAAGGGACACCGGGGGGTGGGTAGGGAGAGCCGATTGTATTCGGCGTCTGTAAATGTGAGCAAAAGATACCGTTACTGAACGTACTGTTTTATTTCTGTACACGAGGAAAAGTAATATGAAAATGTTGATTACTATGCCTATGACAAGAAACGTTTCAAGGATGAAAAGGCAAATCTACATGACAGCCGGCCCGAAAAGGGGCCTCCCTATGTACATGTTAAGTTCTTGCCTCGTTATACGCGCTATGACTCTGTGATATTATTATTGATCGTACTTTATGTTACTGCTTGAACTGTTTTCCATGCCTTACATACTCGGTACATTATTCGTACTGACGTCCCTTCTTGTGGACGCTGCGTTTCATGCCGCGCAGGTCAGCAGGTATACGGACCAGATTCCTAGTGCCCTATCAGCAGCATTCGACAGCGCTCCAGTTGTTCCGGAGCCTTATTTCATCGGTACTATTTTGTGTATGTATTTTCGGGCGCGACAGTACCCGGCCCTTTCTCTGTATAAATGTACTATGTCTAGAGGCTCGTAGACAGATATACACAGTCAGCTATGTACTGTTTAATGTATTTTATTCCGAATGGTCTGCGTTCTGGTGTAACGCGATATTAGAAAGTTTACTGCAAATGTTAATGTTTAGAAAAAAACAATATGGCACTGTTTATACAGGATAGCTAAGGGGTGCTCGGTACAAGTATCGGGTACTCGTCACGGCCCCTGGTCGGGTCGTGACAGAAGTGGTATCAGAGCAGTTCGGTCCTAGGGTTTGTCTACGAGCCGTGTCCAGTAGAGTCTTGTCTATGGGTGTGTAGCGCGCCATACTTATAGACAGGAGGCTACGGGGCATTTAGGAAATGTGACCTTCTTTGTATTTTGAAATCGTGCGATAGAGCTATGTTACCAGGCTTCCATGCTCCTTTTCTAAAACCGATGTCATGGTTTCAGTAATGCCGCCGAAGCGAAAGGCTACGACGGCCGAGAAAGCCAAGGGGGTGGCGGCCCGCAGAGTTGAACAGGAGCTAGACGAAGAAGAATCTCACAATGAAGCTCCCCCTCAGATTGTTCCTGCACCCCCTGCACCGGCAGAGCAGGGAAGAGCTCCAGCTCCAGCCCCCGCACCTCCAGTTCCACCGCCAGCAGCTCCGGGCCAGCAGATGGCAGAGGCCATCCAGTTATTGACCCAGCTAGTCGCCGCACAAGCTCAGCGGCAAGATGTGGACACAGGCGACAGGGCGGTAAGCGCAAGGGCCCGAGACTTTATTACCCTGAAGCCGCCAGAGTTCTATGGATCGAAGCCAGAGGAGGACCCGCAGGGTTTTATAGACGAGATGCTGAGGACTCTGAGGATCATACATGCTTCAGATACGGAGTCCGTAGAGTTGGCTTCATACAGGCTGCGGGATGTGGCAGTTCTGTGGTACGGTAATTGGATATCATCGAGGGGAGCAAATGCACCCCCTCCGGTTTGGCAGGAGTTCACTGAGGCTTTCCTACGACATTTCCTACCACCAGAGGTTCGACGGGCTCGAGCCGATATGTTCTTGAACCTGAGACAGGGAAATATGAGCGTTCGGGAATACAGTCTTCGTTTCAACTCGCTAGCCAGGTATGCCCCCGCCCTGATAGCAGATAGGGGAGACCATGTGCACCGATTTGTAAGCGGGCTTGGGCCACATTTGGTTAAGGAGTGTTTGACGGCCTCACTCCAAGACGGGATGACTATTACCCGCATCCAGGCCCACGCCCAAAATCTGGAGGAGCAGTATCAGACACGGAGAGAGGAGAGCTATCCAGATAGGGGTTCCAGAAAAAGAGGCAGATTTTCTAGGGGTAGGAGCGAGTATAGAGGGGGGCAGGCACAAGAGCAATCTGGGTATTCGGGCCAACCAGCGGCCAGTGCACCTCCTCGATTAGCGGAATGGGGATTTGACCGACCTACCAATTCAGGAACAGGACAAGGCTCTAAGGCTTCAAGACTCCAGTACAGAGCCGATTCTAGCAGGACGGGGCTTCCCCCACCACGATGTGCTCGGTGTGGCAAGCCACACTCTGGGCAGTGCTACCTAGACACCAGTGGTTGTTTTTCCTGTGGTCGGACTGACCATTTTGTACGTGATTGCCCACTAAAGGATGGAGGAGGCCAAACTCAGCCAGCCGGATCAGCGATCGGTTCGTCGTCGACCGTGCGCCCTCGTGGACAGACTTCTCAGGCTCCAGCAGGCCACGGCCGAGGTAGGGGAGGAGCACCTAGTTCAGCCGGTCCTCCGCACCGCCTATATGCACTGACAGGACGACAGGACCCTGAGCCTTCCGCAGACGCGGCCACAGGTAATTTTTCAGTATTTTCTGTGATAGACGTGTGTTAATTAACTCAAATTTTATTTTTCCCTATACTGTCCTCTGTATTACTGAACACACTGAGAATTTGGACGAAAAATGGTCATACGCATAGGTAAAAAGGCGAATACGGGAAATTGCGAAGGTCAGAACCGTAAATGAAGGAAAAGACGTGTGACGCGGACGTTTCGAAAACTGCCGAGACCTCAACTTGTTCCATATTATGTGACATAAGTAGTACGGGGAAGCGGAAGTAAAAATATTGACGCCGAGATATCGGAATGCATTAAAGTTCCAAGGTTAAGCGTGCTCAGGTGGGAGTAATTCCATGATGGGTGACCCCCTGGGAAATATGCTGAAAATTTCATAAATGAGGAAACAAGAGACGAGTGTAAAATTAGGCAGCCCAGAGTAAGTTGGGGTGTGGAAAGTGGTTAGAAACCGCATACGAGCCATATAGGCTGAGACGGATGAAGCTAACAGAAAAAGAAAAGCCATGACAACAGAAAGCCTTGGGAATGAAGGAGAAAAGTACAGGTGTTGCAGGGTGGGACCAATATTGAGTCCACACTGTCTAAGGCAAGGAATTCCTAATATGGCGACATACAGTAACATGTATAGTGAAGGGATAGACGCAGCAGACTCCACGGAGGAAGGAGCACAACGGTAAAGATCGCTGAGGGCAACCTAAGCCTCTAAAATGGACGTGCTAAGCGACATGAAGTATCTACAAAGGAAACCTCCCCGAAATAATATGATACGCTATGAGGCCAGTTCAACATTCGAGGACGAATGTTTTAAAGGGGGGGGAGGATGTTATATCCCGCGTTTTGTGAAATTGGATAATTCAAGGCAATCGCGGGAAGGCGGCAAGCAAGGCCACATTTTATCTTGTTTGGCACATGAGTTGCGTATGGAAAATTTAGAAGAGAAAATAGTGAGAAAGGTCAAGAGCAAAAAAGGGGATCCGAGGTATGACTCATGGAAATATGGAGAAACACGAAGGGCAAAATTGGAAGTTGGGCAAATTATTTTCAAGAATTACAAGGACTAGCCCAAAATATAATTGGGCTTAAATTTTTTAAAGCAAAAAAGAAGCCCAACCGGCCATGCCAAGCAAAAAAATGGCCCAAGCCCAAATTTTCTTTTAATTAAACCATGTGGAAATAAATAAAAGGGTGATAAACACCTCATATTTTCATCTTTATCACATAAAAGGATCAAGAAGCTTGAAGAGAAGACCAACAAAGGGGGCATTTCGGCCATACAAAAATTTCCAAGAAAAAGTGACAAAAATTCCTTCAAAAATTATTTCTAACTAAGTAGGGGGTGCTTAACAAGATGGAGTGTTTATTGGAGCAAGAACAATACAAATACTTATAAGTTGGAAGTGTAGTCAAGTGAAGAAGTGGAGAAGAAGCAAGGTGAGAACTTATGCCCTTTTTTTTCATGTTATGAATAATTATGCATGTTGTAGTATGCAAAGTGAGTGAAATTTGTGAAGAATAGGGAAGTGGGGGTGGGGGCCGTGAGGTGTGGTGCATGATTGTGTGTGTAGAAATTGTGTGTTAATCATTTTATCTAATGTTTAGTTATTATTGTTATGAATGCCATGTTGATGATGAAAGTTGAATGACTCTACTAAGGTTGAAGCCGTGTAGGTGTGCTTGATGTTAGGCCGTGTATAAGGCATGTATAATCGTGTGTATGTGTTGAATTGTGAAGGGATAAGGGGCAAGTTGAATTTAATATTTTAGTTGTTGTGTTGTAGATCATATATTGCAAATAAAGACTCAATAAGTTTGGTGAAGTATTGGTGATTGGAAGTTTGTGTAAGTTGGAAATAATGCTCTTGCATGGATAGTATGTAATGGTATTGGTATAATGTTGTTGGAATATATATATATATATATTTATGAAGTTGTTATTGTGCTCGTTGGAGTCGGAAGGTGTTGACCATAGTAGGAAATCGTTATAATGTACTTTGAATGGAATATGTGAATTACTAGTGTGGTTGTTGAATTATGTTAGTAGTTTGGCCGGGTTTGAATTCCCGGATTGTGCTTGATGAGAATTTGACTAAGTTAAATGTCGAGGATGATGTATTTACAGAGGAAGTGCTGCCGAAATTTCGGTAGCCAAGTACTCCCTTAGGATTTCAACACTAAGTATTCTAATAAGAAGTTTTGGTAAACTTGACCAATTTGCAGATTTTGACGAGATTGTGTCGTGAATTCGGAGTAGCAAAGGACGCGAAAAGAGGTATGTAAGGCTTCACCCTTCTTTCTATGGCATGTCTTAACTAAAAGAAGTCGGGTACGAGCCTCGGGGACACCCCTAATCCCCGGAATCCGCACTTAAAGTTTTCAACTTTTCGTTCAATTGAATTGAAGTAGAAAGTGTGCAAAATGATGAAATGACCTTCTAGACCCCTATAACTTGCCTAAGTGGGACCCGATCACCCCAAGACTCATACAAGTAATGCTATGACACGTAATATGGGTAAATGGTATACGCTACCTCGTCCGGCCCGAGGTGGGCCCGTTGCTCTCGGATTTTCCTAGAGTCTTGGTTAACGTGCTTGAAGTGCATCCAAAGGGGGCCTTCGATCCCGATTCCGTCACCAAGCAATAAGTGCTATGACCACTCCAACGGGAGTGCCCCTATGATGATAATGATAATGACAATGTCGGGTAAGGGAATGTAGCTATGATAAGTACGACCAAAACGACCCTATGACTAAGCCAAGTACCTTATGTAAACATGAAAGCGATAAACTAATTTTTAAATCGTATTTATATTTTCTAGTTATAACTTTATTTTCTAAGATTCCAAAACCCATGACTGTCATCTAAAATGCCTACGATGTCAATTTTGGTTACCGTAACCCTATTCTCCGTTGATAGTCTCACTTTAGAATACTTGTTCCTTCAAGGTGAGACAAAGCTATCACTAACATTCCGTAAAGTAATCGGAGATCATCGACCTTATGTCACTCCGATGGATACATGAGTTTCCTTGGCTCTCTTGTGTGCCTATATGATATATGTATATAAAGCGGGTATACGTGTATGGATATGTATATATATATATATACGATGTAGTAATTGTATATGAGACATGTATATGCGTAAAAGATAAGTAAATGTATATGTATGTGTATATGGGGAAAAAGGGAAGGGCCACTGTTATATCACCACCTGATTCAGCTGGATTCCATCCTGGACGCGGGATGCCCGGACGCGGGATATGGGATGAGCCGTACGCGGCGTCTGTATATATATATATATAATGTGTGATACATATGTGATGTACTATGTTGGGTCATCGTTGGGGAGGGGGTTGGGAGAGCCGATTGTACTCGGCGTCTGTAAATGTGAATGAAAGATACTGTTTACCGAATTGTACTGTTTTCTGTATACGTGAATAAGGGACACCGGGGGGTGGGTAGGGAGAGCCGATTGTATTCGGCGTCTGTAAATGTGAGCAAAAGATACCGTTACTGAACGTACTGTTTTATTTCTGTACACGAGGAAAAGTAATATGAAAATGTTGATTACTATGCCTATGACAAGAAACGTTTCAAGGATGAAAAGGCAAATCTACATGACAGCCGGCCCGAAAAGGGGCCTCCCTATGTACATGTTAAGTTCTTGCCTCGTTATACGCGCTATGACTCTGTGATATTATTATTGATCGTACTTTATGTTACTGCTTGAACTGTTTTCCATGCCTTACATACTCGGTACATTATTCGTACTGACGTCCCTTCTTGTGGACGCTGCGTTTCATGCCGCGCAGGTCAGCAGGTATACGGACCAGATTCCTAGTGCCCTATCAGCAGCATTCGACAGCGCTCCAGTTGTTCCGGAGCCTTATTTCATCGGTACTATTTTGTGTATGTATTTTCGGGCGCGACAGTACCCGGCCCTTTCTCTGTATAAATGTACTATGTCTAGAGGCTCGTAGACAGATATACACAGTCAGCTATGTACAGTTTAATGTATTTTATTCCGAATGGTCCGCGTTCTGGTGTAACGCGATATTAGAAAGTTTACTGCAAATGTTAATGTTTAGAAAAAAAAAATATGGCACTGTTTATACAGGATAGCTAAGGGGTGCTCGGTACAAGTATCGGGTACTCGTCACGGCCCCTGGTCGGGTCGTGACAATGGTGGTTAACGGTCTCAATTTACGGGCCGCATTTCGATTTACGGTCCTTATTCTGAGTCATATTTAACCATTTCAACATTTGACTGAAGGTTGAAGTTTTGATAGTTGGAAGACAATGGCACTTTACGGTCCGTAAATCACTTTACGGGCCGTATTGTGTTTTACGACCACTGGGTCGCAATGCAAATCTGCAACCTTCGCGTTTTCAAAACTCATGGGTAGTCATTCCTTTCTTAGTAAAACATCGTACACTCGTACTCTTCGTTGGTCTATTCATTGTATGCTCACGGAAAATTTTCTGAGGTGTCACATTCTTCCCCCCTTTTGGAAACATTCGTCCTCGAATGTTAGATCATCGGGGATTCTAGAAATATTTCACCAAAGTTTCCTTTATAATATGGCACTACCATCCTGCCACAACAACCCATAATATCACATCACTGCCTCGCAGGGCTACATCACAACATCGACATATCTATGGCCACACACGACCAAAAGCATAAAGATAAAGGATACCTACCTTATATTGTTGGTGTTTCATCTTGGATCTCTCCAGGGGGTTGGAATAAGTGTGGGTACTTGTACTCCATATTCTCTTTCGCTTCCCAAGTCATTTATTCCCGATTGTTGTTTCGCCACAATACTTTGACTGACGCTACTTCTTTATTTCGAAGCTTTCGCACTTGCCTATCTAGGATGGCAATAGGCACCTCTTCATAGGTTAGCCTTTCCATTACTTTCACATCATCTATCGGGACAGTCTTTGCGGGATCTCCAACACACTTGCGGAGCATCGAAACATGAAAGACTGGGTGGACTGATTCAAGCTCCGAAGGCAAATCCAATTCATAGGCTACCTGACCTACCTTGCGGATGATTTTGTAGGGTCCAATGTATCTGGTACTTAGCTTCCCTTTCTTACCAAATCTCATCACCCCTTTCATGGGTGACACTTTCAAAAATACCCAATCATTAATTTGAAATTTCAAATCTCGTCGGCGGTTGTTCGCGTAGGAGTTTTGGCGACTTTGGGCTGTCAACAACCGATCTTGGATCACCTGGACTTTTTCTATTGCTTGTTGGATCAATTCGGGGCCCACTAATTGTGCTTCTCCTATTTCGAACCATCCGATTGGAGATCTGTATTTCCTTCCATCTAAAGCTTCATATGGAGCCATTTGTATACTTGAATGGTAGTTATTGTTGTATGCCAACTCAATCAGGGGTAAGTGGTCATCCCAACTACCACCGAAATCCAACACACACGCCCGTATCATGTCTTTTAAGGTTTGAATGGTACGCTCGGCCTGCCCATCAGTTTGCGGATGAAATGTCATGCTAAACTTCACTTGCGTGCCCAAACCTTCTTGAAAACACTTCCAGAACTTAGCTGTAAACTGTGCTCCTGTATCTGTGATAATAGATAATGGGATTCCATGGAGTCGCACAATTTCTTTGAGATACAACCTTGCATAGTCTTCTGCTGAGTACGTGGTTCTAACTGGAAGAAAATGGGCTGCTTTCGTCAGCCTATCCACGATCACCTATATAGAGTCATACCTGCCACAGGAATGGGGTAATCCCATGATGAAATCCATGTTGATCACTTCCCATTTCCAAGTAGGGATTTCCATTGCTTGCAACAAGCCTCCTGGCTTCTGGTGTTCAGCTTTTACCTGTTGGCAATTTGGACATTGTGCTACGAATTCTGCTATGTCTCTCTTCATGCCATCCCACCAGTACATCATCTTGAGATCATGATACATTTTGGTTGCACCTGGGTGAATAGAATATCGAGAGCAATGTGCTTCTTCTAAAATTCGTCGGCGCAATTCCGCCACATTCGGCACACATAACCTGCCTCGGTACCTAAGAATCCCATCCATTGAAACTTCAAACGGAGACTTTTCTTTCCCATGAGATGTGTCTCTATAACGACATAACTGAGGATCTTCACACTGCCGTTCTTTCACTTCCATATCCAAGGACGAAATCGTGGAATCATTTATACTAATCCCGGCATCGCCCGAATCAATTACACGCACTCCAAGATTAGCCAATCGATGAAGTTCTTGAACCATCTCTTTCCTTTCCGGAGGGACTTCACATAAACTGCCCATTGATCGGCGGCTAAGTGCGTCGGCTACTACATTCGCCTTCCCGGGGTGGTATAAAATGTTATCATCATAATCTTTTAATAATTCTAACCACCGCCTCTGTCGCAGGTTCAAGTCCTTTTGCTTGAAGATGTACTGAAGACTTTTGTGATCTGTATAGATATCAACGTGCACACCGTACAAATAATGTCTCCACATTTTTAAGGCATGAATGACCGCAGCTAGTTCGAGATCATGAGTTGGGTAATTCTTTTCATGCTTCCGCAACTGTGTCGAAGCATATGCAATAACCTTTCCATGCTGCATCAATACCCATCCCAATGCGACACCGGAAGCATCACAATACACCGTATAGCCATCTGGCCCTTCTGGAAGTGTTAGAACCGGGGCTGAGGTCAACCTATTTTTCAACTCTTGGAAACTGCGCTCACAAGAATCGTTCCATTGAAATTTAGCAGACTTCTAGGTTAACTTCATCAATGGGGCTGAAATAGATGAGAAGCCCTCTACGAATCTCCTATAATAACCTGCCAAACCCAGAAAACTACGAACTTCTGTGGGCGTCGTAGGCCTTGGCCAAGTCTTCACAACTTCAATTTTCTGAGTGTCGACTCAAATACCATCATTTGAAATGACATGGCCCAGAAATGTCACAGAATTCAGCCAGAACTCACACTTTGAAAATTTTGCATACAATTCTTGGGCTCGAAGAATACCAAGAACAATTCTCAGATGACCTGCATGTTCCGATTCCGTGCGAGAATACACCATAATATCATCAATAAATCCTATCACAAATAGATCCAAGAGAGGCAGGAATACGTTGTTCATCAAATTCATAAATACATCCAGAGCATTAGTCAACCCAAACGACATCACTCGGAATTCATAATGGCCATATCTCGTTCTGAAGGCCGTTTTGGGAATATCCGCTTCCCTAACTCTCAGTTGATGGTAATACGACCTCAAATCTATTTTAGAGAACCACTTGGCACTTTGCAGTTGATCGAATAAATCATCAATCGTCGGAAGAGGATATTTGTTCTTTATCGTCACCTTGTTCAATTGCCTATAGTTGATGCACATTCGCAGGGAACCGTCTTTCTTTCTCACAAACAAGACCGGTGCTCCCCACGGTGATGAACTGGGTCTAATGAATCCTTTCTCGAGCATGTCTTTCAGCTGCGCCTTTAGCTCCTTTAATTTTGTCGGGGCCATTCGATAAGGAGGAATAGAAATAGGCTTGGTGTCCGGCAATACATCAATGGCGAAGTCAATCTCTCTTTCTGGGGGAGGTCCTGGAAGTTCGTCTGGAAACACATCTGGGAATTCATTCACTACCGGAACTGACTGGAAAGTTGGCGGCTTTGCCTTGGTGTCATGAACCCGAACTAAGTGATAAATATAACCCTTGGCTATCATCTTCCTTGCCTTAAGATAGGAAACAAACCTACCCTTTGGCGATGCTGCATTACCTTTCCATTCAAGCACGGGCTCTCCCGGAAATTGAAATCGAACCACTTTTGTGCGGCAATCAACATTTTCGCAACACGAAGCCAACCAATCCATACCCATGATTACATCGAAATCTACCATTTCCAGCTCAATCAAATCAGCCTTGGTCTGTCGATCACATATCACAATGACACAATTTTTGAACACTTGTCTTGCTATCACAGGATCACCAACCGGAGTAAGCACCTCAAAGGGTTTAATTGACTCGGATTTCACCCTAATACAACCAGCAACATATGGAGTAATATAAGAGAATGTAGAACCCGAATCTATCAATACATACACATCACGGGAGAGTATAGACAGTATACCTGTGACTACATCCGGAGAGGACTCGAGATCCTGCCGTCCGGCTAAAGCATATACACGGGGCTGAGTGGAACCTGAAGTAGATGCTGCCCCTCGGCATCTACCTCGGCCTGCTGTCATCTGGGGAGTCTGCCCCGCTTAGCGTGCTGATGAGGAACCCGTTGCTGAGCCTGTGGGCTGAACCCCACCTCTGCCATATCGCGAGGGACAATCTCGCATCAAATGCCCGGTCTACCCACAAACATAACAAGCATCAGTGTCCTGCCGACATGGCCCTAAGTGTAATTTGCGGCACCGACTACATCGTGGAACTGGGGGTCTCCCCTGACTATAATCACCCTCAAACTGGGAACCTGAAGCTCTCGAACTCTGACCCTATCCCGGGAGAAAGTAGCGGTCAAATCTTCTATCTGAATATCTGGGAGGTGCGCTAGTCGCTGACTGGCCTGAATGTCGAGAATAAGTCTGCCTCGATCCCCCTCTATAATCACTGCCTGTGCCCATAGATCTAGCCCTTTTACTTTGTCTTCTATCACTGTCGTGATCACCCCTTTGTTGTTATTGTCGCCCCTCCAAATTCTGAGCATGGGCCTGTATCTGGGAAATGTCTATCCTGTATTGCAGCGAAGCCATCAGACAATCTCTGAATAAATGTGGCCCCAAACCACTCACAAATCTATGTACCCGATCTCCCATGTCGGCCACCATAGTCGGAGCATATCTAGCCAAAGAATTGAATCGCATACTATACTCCCGGGCACTAATGTTTTCTTGCCTTAAATTCAGAAATCTATCCGCTCTAGCTCAGCGGACCTCGGGTGGCAAGTAGTGACGAATAAAAGCATCTACAAACTCTTGCCAAACCGGAGGAGGCGCATTCTCTCTTCTTGATAATAACCAGTTGTTGTACCATAACACAGCCACATCCCGGAGTCTATAGGATGCCAACTCCACGGATTCAGTTTCGGAGGCATGGACGATCTTCAATGTCCTCAACATTTCATCAATGAAACCTTATGGGTCTTCCTCTGGCTTTGACCCGAAGAACTCCGGAGGATTTAGACTCATAAAATCACGGGCCTTTGTACTTGCTGCCCGGTCGCTTGAACCCACATTCTGTCATTGTGCTTGTGCGGTAACCAATTGTGTCAATAACTGGATGGCCTCAGTCATTTGTTGACCCGAAGCAACTGGCGGAGGAATTGGAGCTGGGGCTCCTCCTTGCTCTTCCACATTAGGCGGGGTAGAAGAAGTATTAGACAAGGCCTCGTTGTGTGATTCACCCTCTTCAATATTCATTGGAGGCTCGCTTTCTACCCGCCTCTTTGTCGTAGTCTTGCCCTTCTGGGCGGCTGTGGCTTTCCCCTTTGGCGGCATTCTGAAATCATAACGCACTATTAGGGAGGATAAAATCTTATACATGGCTCTATCGCACGATTTCGTAAGAAGAATGATGGTCATTTTTCCTAAATGCCCTGTAGCCGCTTGTTATTGATGTGGCGCGCTACACACCATAAACAAGACTCTACTAGACACGGCTCGTAGACACTTCCTAGGACCGAACTGCTCTGATACCACTTTTGTCACGACCCGGCTAGGGGCTGTGACGGGTACCCGGGGCTAACCGCCGAGCACCGCTTGTACTAGTACTCCTTAGGCTTATTTAACAATCATTTATCGGATTCATGCTCGATTTATAAGAAAACCCGTTTTCCTTTAGAAACATAATGTTTTTATACACATGAGCCCTTAGGCTAGCAAAATAATATATATGTATATATTTACACAATGACCACGCTGTGAGACCACATGACCCACATTGAGTATCTACGAGCCTCTATGAGATGACATCTACAATTGTACACCAAAGAATCATCATAGGCACCTCCAGGACAACGGGATGCTTTCAGTCAGCTAACAGCCTCTAAGAATCTGGAGCAAGATCTCCTCCCTGTCTACCTGTGGGCATGAACACAGCGTCCAAAGAAAACGGACGTCAGTACGAATATTATACTGAGTATGTAAGGCAGGAAAAACAATAAACAAACATAATAGAGGGATCAGGAATCATGAGAGAAGGATACAACCTGAGTGTATATCATGGACAACTTACTCTCTACATATATTGCATTTTACATAATCATAGTATACATGCTATCACTTCCCATCATCACATACATCATCATATACGTCATATACGTCATCACATACATCCTCACATTGTAATCCGCATCGTTACTCGCGTCCGGGTAACCCTCATATGCCGCCCACTAGTGGTGATCATGCCCGGCCCTCTAGGCTCTGTGTAAACATAGCAGCCCGCAGTAGCAGTGACATGTCCAGCCATATAGGCGCGGTGGAATCATACGCAGCCCGCATTAGCGGTGACATGCCCGGCCATATGGGTGCGGTGGAATCATATCATCACAAAATCAATCATAACACATCACTATTACACATCTCATACCATAGCATCATGTTATCATTTCTTGGTATTCCATGCATCCCATAGTCGTATTACAAGTTAGCATTATTTATCATCTTATTGTCATAGCATACATTAGCGTTAGGAGCATACATTAGGCTTTAAGGCAACCACACTATGTCGGGGTGACGTAAGGTCATGAACCCCCGATTGTATTATGGATATTTCATAAGTATCATGCCTCGCCTTGAAGGAAATATAGAATAAGGCGAGTGTTACCAATAATAACATCATTAGCATTGTAGGAACGTCGTACCACAATTTCTTGAATCTCTATACTCTAGCTCATTGTCATTATTATCATGCTTATAGGTGATTCGATATATAGAAGGACTCATAAGCTTCATCTTATAGGAGGATTATGGAAAACTTGAATGATTCATGCCTTTTGAAAGAAGAGTTAAGCCTCACATACCTTTCTCGTTTAAGCAATCTAGCGTTCGCTTATTCTCCTTCAATGTCACGTCTCTACCTTCAAAAGAGGATTCGTACTAACGTTAGTTAATCAACTATAAGAACGCACTACTATTTCTAAAGACAATTGGGCAGCACTTCCTTTGTTTATACTATTTTTCCCATATTCCATATCAACTCCCAACACCCACAACAACAATTACAATATAGCAATCAACAATCATCATTCTTATACAATGACCATGATCCATCATTTCTCTTCATTTTTCCCACATTTATGGTTTTGGGTCCGCTATCGTATTTTCTCATGTATCACACTTTATCTCCTGGTCTACATGTCGTTTATAACGCATTCATACTCACAACACACTAACATTCTGTCACGACCCGACTCGGGGCCGCGACGAGCACCCTGTGCTAACCCACCCGAGCACCCTCTTAGCTTACTCTTATACTTACATCTAGGTGAGCCACATAATTATACATGCATTTCCATTGATTCGTCAACTAGTCCCATATGGACAACCGCACATTTATATCATCATAGGTATTTATGCTACATCTACCCACACACACACACGTCTACGAGCCTCTAAGAGTATAACATATCACATTAGCGGGACAGGACCCCGCTATGCCCATAATTATATACACAAAAGAATGAGTACCCAAAAGATATGGCTCCGAAGGAAATGGAGCTCTCTATGAAATCTCCGAATAGGCAGCTAAGGATCAAATCTGTCTCCCTGCGCACCTGCGGGTATGACGCAGCGTCCACAAACAAAAGGACATCAGTACGAAGAATGTACTGAGTATGTAAAGCATGATCAACATCAATATAGAAGCATAATAGATATCATATGAAGATAGCATAGGAGGGGAGACAGTAATATCATCATCATGTCGCTTACTTGCATACATCGTCGTTCGTATCCCATAGTAATACTCGTACCATACTTGTGCTCATATTCGTATACATGTCCTTATCAGTATTCCTATACATAGTCTTTTCACATTCATATTCATATTATATACATAGTCATTTCATATAGATAGCATTTACATAGCATACCCGACCTCATGGGATCGGTGTCTTATACATACTTGGCCAACCAAGGCTCAAGGTCATACATACCTGGCCCTACCAAGGCATCCGGGTTATCCGTACCCTCTGCAGAGGTGTGCGCGCGTTTCGTAATCGTATACATACTTTATACATAGTCATATACATATAGTCTTACCCGGCATCATAAGCTCGTGGTCTTATTATAGCCCTTCATAGGCACACATACACATATATCGTAGCTCGTAAGCATCTCTAGTCTCATTTTACTTTCATCATCATTTCTATCCTCATCATTATCGTTACATTTACATTATAGACTTACTCGTCATACGAGGAACGTAGTATAAGCATAGTACATATCAAGGGTCGTGAGCTTATGAGCTCGGAATGTCAACCATGTGAAGACAACATACTCATATAGAGGAATTTAGGAATTTGGCCAAGAACCATACCTTATGAAAGAAGGGTTAGCCTTACATACCTTTCCGTCGAACTATTCTATGCTTGCACGTTCCCTTCCAATGCTAGCGTTTATACCTTCATTAATATCATAACAATGGCCATTAGTCATTCACATTATCCACATTATCTAGAATTCCTCAATTTGCCTCTAATTCACCCACATTCATGATTATAACACCCATCTTCGTCCATTCGTCTAAAGTGTTTAGTTCATGATCTTAATACCATTTATAACACATTCATATCACAACACAACAACATTCATAACTCAATTCAAACTATTTCTCAAAATGTCACTATTCATCATTCATGACCTAGTTGACCACATTTTCTACAATCCATGCATTTTAATTCTCCAATACCTCAAACATCTTGTAAAAATCATGAATCTTACCTTAGAAGTTGTAGGAACAAGCTTTGGTTGATAATACTCTTCTTTGAGCAAAACCCTAGTTTTTCTCCATTTGGATTTCTTGACTTGGATGATCCTTGATGATTCCCTTATCCTTGATTTACTTGTCTTAATGTTATGGATGACTTATAATCCTTGAAAACTCATAAAATAAATGTAGAGGGAAGTTCTAGAGAGAAGTGGTGTAATGTTGTAAATGAAATAAGACAAGTCTTGATCCTCATATTTAATGAATTGAAAAATCTGTGTTGGGTGAACAGTGGTCGTCCATGGAGGTTTACGGTCCGTATTTCAGTTTACGGACCGTCCCTCGTGGTCGTTTTTAAGCTTAAGCAGAACCAGAAACTTTGGCCTGCATGCATGGTGATTTACGACCATGGTTTACGGGCCGTAAATCACTTTACGGTCCGTCCACCAGGTCGTATTATACCTCTTCCTCAGTTGGCAGAAAGTTGAAGTTTGGTATGCCAGTTTACGACCTGGCAGTTTACGGACCGTATACCAGTTTACGGTCCGTATTTGCACTTTACGACCACTGGCAGAAAGCTGAAGCTTTTGCATGGCAGTTTACGACTGCCAGTTTACGGACCGTATTGCACTTTACGGTCCGTATTTTGCAATATACGACCACTGGGCAGTTTTCCCAACTTTCATTTTTTTTTTTCTCATTTCTCGACATTTCATTCTAATCATCCACATCCCTTTACATACATTTCCCATGAAACATTATACACTCGCACTCCTCGCACACCTCATTAGTTCATTTACTTGCGTACCAACGGGAAATTTTCCGAGGTGTAACATTCTACCCCCCTTAGGAACATTCGTCCTCGAATGTTAAAGGCTTGGGGAATTCTATAAAAATTTTGCCAGAGTTTCCTCTGTAATGTGGCACTACCACCCTGTCACAACAACCCACAATAACAATGCCTCACAGGGCAATAATACAACAACACTAGAAATTTGGCCACACACGACCTGAATGTATAAAAGGAAAACATGCATACCTTATGATTTTGGACGTCTCATCTTGGACTTCTTCCAAGGGCTGAACTAAATGTGGGTATTTGGATCGCATATTCTCTTCTGCTTCCCATGTCATTTCCTCTCGATTGTTATTTCTCCACATAACTTTAATTGAGGCCACTTCTTTGTTTCTAAGCCTCCGTACTTGCCTATCTAATATGGCAATGGGTATTTCATCATAAGTTAACTTTTCTGTCACTTGAATATCATTCACTGGGACGATCCTCGTAGGATCTCCAACACACTTCTGAAGCATCGAGACATGAAATACTGGATGGACTGACTCCAAATCTGGAGGTAGATCTAGTTCATAGGCCACTTTGCCTATTTTGCGCACAATTTCGTATGGCCCAATATACCGGGGACTGAGCTTCCCCTTTTTGCCAAATCTCATCACGCCCTTCATTGGCGACACTTTCAAGAATACCCAATCTTTCACTTCGAACTCTAAGTCTCTTCGACGATTATCCGCATAGGACTTCTGACGACTTTGAGCCGCTAGCAATCGATCATGTATGAGCTTAACTTTCTCTATTGCTTGCTGGACCAAGTATGGCCCTATCAACTTAGCTTCTCCGGTTTCAAACCACCCAATTGGGGATTTACACTTTCGCCCATATAGAGCTTCATACGGTGCCATTTGAATGCTAGAATGGTAACTGTTATTGTAAGCAAACTCGATGAGTGGCAAATGGTCATCCCAATTTCCTCCAAAATCTATCATACATGCCCGTAACATATCTTCAAGAGTCTGAATAGTACGTTCAGCTTGCCCATCGGTCTGTGGGTGAAACGCCGTGCTTAGGCGCACTTGGGTCCCTAAACCTTCTTGGAAAGACCCCCAAAACTTGGCTGTAAATTGAGTCCCTCTATCGGAGATGATAGATACCGGAACGCCATGGAGTCTCACTATCTCTTTAAGATAAAGCTTGGCATAATCTTCTGCCATATAGGTCGTTCTGACCGGTAAGAAATGCGATGACTTTGTGAGCCTATCCACGATCACCCATATAGAATCATATTTACGTCGAGAATGGGGTAACCCTGTAATGAAATCCATATTAATCACTTCCCACTTCCAAGTTGGGATTTCTATAGCTTGCAATAAGCCACCCGACTTTTGGTGTTCTATCTTCACTTGTTGGCAATTAGGACACTGAGCTACGAATTCCGCTACGTCTTTCTTCATCCCATTCCACCAATATATAGTCTTAAGATCACGATACATTTTCGTCGCTCCAGGGTGAACGGAGTAACGGGAACAATGAGCTTCTCTTAAAATCTGAAGGCGTAGACCTGCCACATCGGGAACACATAACCTGCCTCGACATCGGAGAACTCCATCTTCCGAAATGTCAAATGATGACCCCTCCTTCTGATGGAGTGTATCTCTGTACTGCATTAGCATGGGATCCTCAAATTTTCGCTCTTTTACTTCCGCTACTAACGATGAAACTGCTGAATTCTGAATAATAGCTCCACTGCTACCGGAGCCCACCACTCGGACTCCTAGGCTAGCTAACTGCTGAAGATCATGAGCCATCTCTTTCTTTTCTGGTCGTACATCACTTAGGCTTCCCATCGACCTACAGCTAAGAGCATCAGCCACAACATTTGCCTTTCCGGGGTGGTACAGGATTTCGACGTCATAGTCTTTTAGCAACTCTAGCCATCGTCGTTGCCGCAAATTCAACTCTTTCTGCTTGAAGATGTACTGGAGACTCTTATGATCTGTATAAATATCCACGTGGGCACCATATAAGTAATGTCTCCATATCTTTAAAGCATGGACCACCGCGGCAAATTCTAAGTCATGGGTAGGATAATTCTGCTCATGTTTCCGTAATTGTCTAGAAGCATACGCAATCACCTTACCATTTTGCATCAATACACAGCCTAGCCCGACGCCTGAAGCATCACAATAAATAACATATCCTTCCAATCCTTCTGGAAGTGTCAAGACTGGGGCTGAAGTCAGTCGGTCTTTCAACTCTTGGAAACTACGCTCGCAAGCATCTGTCCATTGAAACTTAGCTGACTTCTGAGTCAACTTGGTGAGCGGTGCAGAAATAGAAGAGAAACCCTCAACAAATCTTCTGTAATAACCGGCTAAGCCCAAAAAGCTACGGACCTCCGTAGGGGTCATGGGCCTTGGCCAAGTCTTCACGGCCTCAATCTTTTGGCTACCCACTCGAATACCGTCAGCTGCAACAATGTGGCCCAGAAATGCCACTGAGTTCAACCAAAACTCGCATTTGGAAAACTTCGCGAATAACTCTCGAGCTCGAAGAACTCCAAGGACAATTCGCAAATGATCCACATGTTCTGCCTTGGATCTAGAATACACTAGGATGTCATCGATGAATACAATCATGAATCAATCCAGAAAAGGCCTGAATACATTGTTCATTAAGTCCATAAACACTGCCGGTGCATTAGTTAGCCCAAACGACATTACTCGGAACTCGAAATGGCCATATCTTGTTCTGAAAGCTTTCTTAGGGATATCTTTCTCCCTAACTCTTACTTGGTGATACCCGGACCTCAAATCAATCTTTGAAAACCATTTGGCACCTTGCAATTGATCAAATAAATCATCAATCCTCGGGAGGGGATACTTGTTCTTAATTGTCACTTTATTCAATTGCCGATAATCAATGCACATTCTCAAGGAGCCATCCTTCTTCCGGACGAACAATACGGGTGCTCCCCACGGGGATGAACTAGGCCGAATGAAGCCTTTTTCAAGCAAGTCTTTAAATTGCTCCTTCAACTCTTTCAACTCTACGGGTGCCATCCTATAGGGAGGAATAGATATGGGATTAGTGTCTGGCAACACATCAATCGCAAAATCTATCTCTCGCTCGGGAGGAAGGCCTGGAAGCTCTTCCAGGAACACATCCGGAAATTCGTTCACTATCGGAACTGACTGAAGGGTCGGCGACTCAGCTTCTACATCTTGAACTCCCACTAGGTGATAAATACACCCTTTCGTGATCATCTTCCTTGACTTTAGATAGGAAATAAACCTACCTTTTGGTGATACCGCATTCCCTTTCCATTCTAAGACTGGTTCTCCCGGAAACCGGAAACGAACCATCTTCATTCGGCAATCAACATTGGCGTAACAAGAAGCCAACCAATCCATGCCCATAATAACGTCAAAATCTACCATTTATAGCTCATGCAAATCAATCATGGTACGACGATCACAAATCACAATCACACAATTCCTATATACTCGGCTAGCTATTACCGAGTCACCCACGGGTGTAGACACCTCAAAAGGTTTGATAGACTCCAGCTCAATTATAAATCGACCCGCAATATATGGAGTAACATATGATAAGGTGGAGCCCGGATCAATCAAAGCATATACATCATAAGAGAATACCGATAATATACCTGTGACCACATCAGGAGAAGACTCAAGATCTTGGCGTCCAGCCAAAGCATAAATACGGTGCTGAGGACCGCTAGTACTGGGAGCTCTGCCTCTACCTCTACCATGGCCGACTGGCGCATGTGAGCCTGGCCCCGTAGGGCGTACAGATGCCAAAGATCCGGCTACCGACCCTGATGGCTGGGTCCTACCTCTACCATGTACTGAAGGGCAATCACGCATAATATGGCCTGGCCGACCACATGAATAGCAAGCGTCTGAACCTGATCGGCACTGACCCCAATGCAACTTTCCACACTGAGAACATCGTGGTACGGGTGGCCTTGGCTGGCCTGAATCACCTCTAAACTGAGACCCTGAATAACCCTGACTCGGCTCGGAACGAGTAGATCTGTCAAATCTCTGACCCGTGAACTGTGGAGGTGTACTGGTCATAGAATAGCCTGAATGGCTGGGAAACTGCTGTCTGTGTCCGCCCCTGGACTCGCTCCTCGAACCCGAAGGTCTGGCCCTCTTGTTATGGCCCCTATCCTGCTCACGTTCATTTCTCCGCTGTTGTAGGTGTTCCTCTAATTCCTGAGCATGTGCCTGAATGCGTGCAATATCCATGCCATCCTGAAGGGACGCAGTCAAACATTTATCCATCAAGTATGGCCCTAGGCCTTTCACAAACCGGTGCACCCGATCGCCCATATCCGCTACCATGGCCGAAGCATACCTAGCCAAGGAATTGAAGCGGAGACTATACTCTGTAGCACTCATACTACCTTGCCTCAGATTCAAGAATTTATCGGCCCTAGCTCGCCGAACTTCTGGAGGCATGTAGTGACGGAGAAAAGCATCGACAAACTCTTGCCATACCGGCCGAGGTGCATTGGCTCCCCGCGAAGCCATCCAAACCGTATACCACTGGATTGAGACATCCCTCAATCTGTATGACGCTAGCTCCACCGATTAGGTGTCTGAAGCATGTATCAACCGGAGCGTCCTTAGCATACCATCAATAAAGTCCTGGGGATCCTCCTCCAGTTTCGACCCAAAGAATTCCGGGGGTTGCAAAGCAAAGAAGTCACGGGCCCTTGCACTAACAGTCCTGTCACCTTGCCCTGCGCTTGGCCTCTGACTCTGGGCCGCAACCAACTGAGTCAACAAATTAATGGCCTCTCTCACATCTTAGCCTGAAGCATTCGGTGGAGGAGCTGGAGCTGGGGCTGAGGCTCCCACGTGCTCCTCAGTAATAGGCACTGTCTGGGAGGACTGAGATTGAGCCGCACTCTGGGACTCATCTTCCTCTACTACTGGTGGCGGTGCTCTTTCAGCCCGCTTTTCTGCCACCGTCTTGCCCTTTTGGGCTGCTGTAGCCTTTTTATTTTTAGGCATCTCTGAAATACACAACACACGATTTAAGAACAAGAATTTCTTACATCATAGCTCTATCGCACGATTCTTATGAAGAAAGAAGGTCATATTTTCCTAAGATATTCGCAGCTTCTCGTTTATAAGTGTGGCGCGCAACACACCCATAACCAAGACTCTACTAGACATGGCTCGTAGACACATCCTAGGACTGAACTGCTCTGATACCACTTTTGTCACGACCCGACTCGGGGCCGCGACGAGCACCCGGTGCTAACCCACCCGAGCACCCTCTTAGCTTACTCTTATACTTACATCTAGGTGAGCCACATAATTATACATACATTTCCATTGATACATCAACTAGTCCCATATGGACAACCACACATTTATATCATCATAGGCATTTATGCTACATCAATAAACATGGGCCAACATGGCCGACAAAATGATATACAAAACATATGCCGACAAGGCCAAACACATCTACCCATACACACACACGTCTACGAGCCTCTAAGAGTATAACATATCACATTAGCGGGACAGGACCCCGCTATGCCCATAATTATATACACAAAAGAATGAGTACCTAAAAGATATGGCTACGAAGGAAATGCAGCTCTCTATGAAATCTCCGAATAGGCAGCTAAGGATCAAATATGTCTCCCTGCGCACCTGCGGGCATGACGCAGCGTCCACAAACAAAAGGACGTCAGTACGAAGAATGTACTGAGTATGTAAAGCATGATCAACATCAATATAGAACCATAATAGATATCATATGAAGATAGCATAGGAGGGGAGACAGTAATAACATCATCATGTCGCTTACTTGCATACATCGTCGTTCGTATCCCATAGTAATACTCGTACCATGCTTGTGCTCATATTCGTATACATGTCCTTATCCGTATTCCTATACATAGTCTTTTCACATTCATATTCATATTATATACATAGTCATTTCATATACATAGCATTTACATAGCATACCCGACCTCATGGGATCGGTGTCTTATACATACTTGGCCAACCAAGGCTCAAGGTCATACATACCTGGCCCTACCAAGGCATCAGGGTTATCCGTACCCTCTGCAGAGGTGTGCGCGCGTTTCGTAATCGTATACATACTTTATACATAGTCATATATATATAGTCTTAACCGGCATCATAAGCTCGTGGTCTTATTATAGCCCTTCATAGGCACACATACACATATATCGTAGCTCGTAAGCATCTCTAGTCTCATTTTACTCTCATCATCATTTCTATCTTCATCATTATCGTTACATTTACATTATAGACTTACTCGTCATACGAGGAACGTAGTATAAGCATAGTACATATCAAGGGTCGTGAGCTTATGAGCTCGGAATGTCAACCATGTGAAGACAACATACTCATATAGAGGAATTTAGGAATTTGGCCAAGAACCATGCCTTATGAAAGAAGGGTTAGCCTTACATACCTTTCCGTCGAACTATTCTATGCTTGCACGTTCCCTTCCAATGCTAGCGTTTATACCTTCATTAATATCATAACAATGGCCATTAGTCATTCACATTATCTAGAATTCCTCAATTTGCCTCTAATTCACCCACATTCATGATTATAACACCCATCTTCGTCCATTCGTCTAAAGTGTTTAGTTCATGATCTTAATACCATTTATAACACATTCATATCACAACACAACAACATTCATAACTCAATTCAAACTATTTCTCAAAATGTCACTATTCATCATTCATGACCTAGTTGACCACATTTTCTACAATCCATGTATTTTAATTCTCCAATATCGCAAACATCTTGTAAAAATCATGAATCTTACCTTAGAAGTTGTAGGAACAAGCTTTGGTTGATAATACTCTTCTTTGAGCAAAACCCTAGTTTTTCTCCATTTGGATTTCTTGACTTGGATGATCCTTGATGATTCCCTTATCCTTGATTTACTTGTCTTAATGTTATGGATGACTTATAATCCTTGAAAACTCATAAAATAAATGTAGAGGGAAGTTCTAGAGAGAAGTGGTGTAATGTTGTAAATGAAATAAGACAAGTCTTGATCCTCAAATTTAATGAATTGAAAAATCTGTGCTGGGTGAACAGTGGTCGTCCATGGAGGTTTACGGTCTGTATTTCAGTTTACGGACCGTCCCTCGTGGTCGTTTTTAAGCTTAAGCAGAACCAGAAACTTTGGCCTGCATGCATGGTGATTTACGACCATGGTTTACGGGCCGTAAATCACTTTACGGTCCGTCCACCAGGTCGTATTATACCTCTTCCTCAGCTGGCAGAAAGTTGAAGTTTGGTATGCCAGTTTACGACCTGGCAGTTTACGGACCGTATACCAGTTTACGGTCCGTATTTGCACTTTACGACCACTGGCATAAAGCTGAAGCTTTTGCATGGCAGTTTACGACTGCCAGTTTACGAACCGTATTGCACTTTACGGTCCGTATTTTGCAATATACGACCACTGGGCAGTTTTCCCAACTTTCATTTTTTTTTCTCATTTCTCGACATTTCATTCTAATCATCCACATCCCTTTACATACATTTCCCATGAAACATTATACACTCGCACTCCTCGCACACCTCATTAGTTCATTTACTTGCGTACCAACGGGAAATTTTCCGAGGTGTAACAGTCTACCCCCCTTAGGAACATTCGTCCTCGAATGTTAAAGGCTTGGGGAATTCTATAAAAATTTCGCCAGAGTTTCCTCGATATATAGAAGGACTCATAAGCTTCATCTTATAGGAGGATTATGGAAAACTTGAAGGATTCATGCCTTTTGAAAGAAGATTTAAGCCTCACATACCTTTCTCGTTTAAGCAATCTAGCGTTCCCTTATTCTCCTTCAATGTCACGTCTCTACCTTCAAAAGAGGATTCGTACTAACGTTAGTTAATCAACTATAAGAACGCACTACTATTTCTAAAGACAATTGGGCAGTACTTCCTTTGTTTATACTATTTTTCCCATATTCCATATCAACTCTCAACACCCACAACAACAATTACAATATAGCAATCAACAATCATCATTCTTATACAATGACCATGATCCATCATTTCTCTTCATTTTTCCCACATTTATGGTTTTGGGTCCACTATCGTATTTTCTCATGTATCACACTTTATCTCCTGGTCTATATGTCATTTATAACGCATTCACACTCACAACACACTAACATTCTGTCACGACCCGACTCGGGGCCGCGACGAGCACCCGGTGCTAACCCACCCGAGCACCCTCTTAGCTTACTCTTATACTTACATATAGGTGAGCCACATAATTATACATGCATTTCCATTGATTCGTCAACTAGTCCCATATGGACAACCGCACATTTATATCATCATAGGCATTTATTCTACATCAATATATATGGGCCAACGTGGCCGACAAAATGATATACAAAACATATGCCGACAAGGCCAAACACATCTACCCACACACACACACGTCTACGAGCCTCTAAGAGTATAACATATCACATTAGCGGGACAGGACCCCGCTATGCCCATAATTATATACACAAAAGAATGAGTACCCAAAAGATATGGCTCCGAAGGAAATGGAGCTCTCTATGAAATCTCCGAATAGGCAGCTAAGGATCAAATCTGTCTCCCTGCGCACCTGCGGGCATGACGCAGCGTCCACAAACAAAAGGACGTCAGTACGAAGAATGTACTGAGTATGTAAAGCATGATCAACATCAATATAGAACCATAATAGATATCATATGAAGATAGCATAGGAGGGGAGACAGTAATATCATCATCATGTCGCTTACTTGCATACATCGTCGTTCGTATCCCATAGTAATACTCGTACCATACTTGTGCTCATATTCGTATACATGTCCTTATCCGTATTCCTATACATAGTCTTTTCACATTCATATTCATATTATATACATAGTCATTTCATATACATAGCATAGCCGACCTCATGGGATCGGTGTCTTATACATACTTGGCCAACCAAGGCTCAAGGTCATACATACCTGGCCCTACCAAGGCATCAGGGTTATCCGTACCCTCTGCAGAGGTGTGCGCGCGTTTCGTAATCATATACATACTTTATACATAGTCATATACATATAGTCTTACCCGACATCATAAGCTCGTGGTCTTATTATAGCCCTTCATAGGCACACATACACATATATCGTAGCTCGTAAGCATCTCTAGTCTCATTTTACTCTCATCATCATTTCTATCCTCATCATTATCGTTACATTTACATTATAGACTTACTCGTCATACGAGGAACGTAGTATAAGCATAGTACATATCAAGGGTCGTGAGCTTATGAGCTCGGAAAGTCAACCATGTGAAGACAACATACTCATATAGAGGAATTTAGGAATTTGGCCAAGAACCATGCCTTATGAAAGAAGGGTTAGCCTTACATACCTTTCCGTCGATCTATTCTATGCTTGCACGTCCCCTTCCAATGCTAGCGTTTATACCTTCATTAATATCATAACAATGGCCATTAGTCATTCACATTATCCACATTATCTAGAATTCCTCAATTTGCCTCTAATTCACCCACATTCATGATTATAACACCCATCTTCGTCCATTCGTCTAAAGTGTTTAGTTCATGATCTTAATACCATTTATAACACATTCATATCACAACACAACAACATTCATAACTCAATTCAAACTATTTCTCAAAATGTCACTATTCATCATTCATGACCTAGTTGACCACATTTTCTACAATCCATGTATTTTAATTCTCCAATACCTCAAACATCTTGTAAAATCATGAATCTTACCTTAGAAGTTGTAGGAACAAGCTTTGGTTGATAATACTCTTCTTTGAGCAAAACCCTAGTTTTTCTCCATTTGGATTTCTTGACTTGGATGATCCTTGATGATTCCCTTATCCTTGATTTACTTGTCTTAATGTTATGGATGACTTATAATCCTTGAAAACTCATAAAATAAATGTAGAGGGAAGTTTTAGAGAGAAGTGGTGTAATGTTGTAAATGAAATAAGACAAGTCTTGATCCTCATATTTAATGAATTGAAAAATCTGTGCTGGGTGAACAGTGGTCGTCCATGGAGGTTTACGGTCTGTATTTCAGTTTACGGACCGTCCCTCGTGGTCGTTTTTAAGCTTAATCAGAACCAGAAACTTTGGCCTGCATGCATGGTGATTTACGACCATGGTTTACGGGCCGTAAATCACTTTACGGTCCGTCCACCAGGTCGTATTATACCTCTTCCTCAGCTGGCAGAAAGTTGAAGTTTGGTATGCCAGTTTACGACCTGGCAGTTTACGGTCCGTATTTGCACTTTACGACCACTGGTAGAAAGACGAAGCTTTTGCATGGCAGTTTACGACTGCCAGTTTACGGACCGTATTGCACTTTACGGTCCGTATTTTGCAATATACGACCACTGGGCAGTTTTCCCAACTTTCATTTTTTTTTCTCATTTCTCGACTTTTCATTCTAATCATCCACATTCCTTTACATACATTTCCCATGAAACATTATACGCTCGCACTCCTCGTACACCTCATTAGTTCATTTACTTGCGTACCAACGGGAAATTTTCCGAGGTGTAACACATTCATGATTCAATTCAACTACCATTCACTCATGGCACTATTCACTCATTTATGACCCATTTACTATGCTTTTCTACAATTCGGGTATATTAACCTTCCAATACCTTAAACAACATGAAATGGTCATGAAACTTACCTTGGATGATGGTGGAACAAGCCTTGAGTGGAGTTTCTACTCTAGCACCAAAACCCTACTTCACCTCTTTTAGTTTTCTTTGAGGAAGATGAACTTGAGCTAGGTTTCACACTCTTGTTTTCATGAATTTGGCATTGTTGATCTTGATTTTCCCTTGATTCTCTTGAATTCTTGTGGATGATGTGTTTTGGAGTATTCTAGAGAGTTCTTGAATTGTGAAGATGAAAAATGAAATAAAATGAGCTTGGGGTCCCTTATACTTAACTTAAAAATCTGATTTTTGTGAACAGTAGCCAGGATGCACAGTGGCCGTAAACCCAGTTTACGGGCCATATTCTGGTTTACGGTCCGTCCTTCATGACCGTATTTAAGCATATCAGAAATAGAAATGTTTGATGTAGGTCATGGTGGTTTACGGTCACAGTTTACGGGTCGTATTTCGATTTACGGTCCGTATTCTGAGTCGTATTTAACCATTTCAACATTTGACAGAAGGTTGAAGTTTTGATAGTTGGAAGGCGATGGCACTTTACGGTCCGTAAATCATTTTACGGGTCGTATTGTGTTTTACGACCACTGGGTCGCAATGCAAATCTGCAACCTTCGCCTTTTCAAAACTCATGGGTAATCATTCCCTTCTTAGTAAAACATCGTACACTCATTCTCTTCGTTGGTCTATTCATTGTATGCTCACGGAAAATTTTCCGAGGTGTCACACTTTGTTACAAACCAAAAGTCACTGATGAAATCATAATGGCAAAAAGGCCAGGTCATATTCTGGAATGTCAATTTAAAGAGCTCCTCGAATATTGGAAGTCTAAGAAATTCCAGGTAAAATATATTTCCAGAATACATTTGTCTTCTCTGGTGCAAGTGTTCTTCTGTCTCTTTGTCTTCTCTTTCTTTGCTGCGATATGGCTGTCGTTTTAGGTTTTTTTTTACCTTTCTCTTCTCTGCTGCAGTATCGCTACTGCTACTGCTTTCTTTTTTCTTGTAATTTCTCTTCGTATCTTCTTGTCTCTGTTGCAATCTTTATGTGTCATAGATATAGTAGGTGGAAACAAGAGACCACTTGTTCTGTGAATGTATTTTTTGCTTGAGGATGGAACAAAAATCACATAGGAAGACAGTCTATGTAGAAAGAGAGAAATCTTGGATTTTTTTAAAGGACTGCCAGATATCATATATAGTATAGAAAAAGAAATAGTATTTGTATGAAATATCAAGGAAACTGCTGCAAAAAGACTTCTCAATCTGGATAAGCATCATACTCCAAGCATCAGGAGAACATTCATCAGGAAAGGTGCATCTGATTGAGAGACTGCATTTCAACAATTCAATCTTGTACAGATCTTTTGAGTTTTTACATATAGCTAACACATTGGTTTTGAGTGGATTATCTAATAATTTGTAGGATTGATCTAGTGCTGGTATTAAGATTTCGATGTTATATAACCAGCTGGAATGGATTTATCCTAACAAGCTACATATCATGATATAGATGTTGCAGTTTTCAGATTACAACACAGTATTTGATTGCTTGAAAAAAATGAGCCATCCCAGTGGCCTTTTGAGGAAAAAAAAAAGGGAAACTGCTCTTACTGTTTAGTTGTTTTAGCATAAAATTGACTTACTAGCTTTCTATGCTGATGTTGTATGCGAATAACTGTCTATTTTTAGCTTGGTTGTGGCTGTAATAGTTTTTACTGTAATTTTTATAGTTAATACATTTAATTGATTTATTTATTTGCAGAAAATGTCTAAAACAAATACTGAGAATCGGAAGAAGTTGTTGAATCCACACACAGTCGGCAAAAAAAGTTTCGCTTTAGTCCGCAATAAATCAGTGTGTTCTCTTATTTTTTTATTAAGTCTTAACCTGTCATTTTAAGCGGTTTTTTTATATCCATTTTGATGTGGCTAGGAAAAAACCAAGGAAAATGTATCACTTAAGGAGATCTTTGTAGAAACAAGAGCAAGGAAACCCGGGCGCTTGTACAAGGAGTCAAATCAAGACACAACTAGTAAAATTGTATGTATATTATGTATTGCAAGTTTTTATTGAAATAAATTATTTATTGTTAGTTTTTGTTTACTTGAATGCGGTTGTTGGATTTTCTTTGTTAGGCTGAAATGGAGGAAATTGAAACACAACTAAGCGCAGATGGTAGTCAGCCTGTTGATGCATACTCAGCCGTTATGGGTCCAGAACATCCGGGACATCTAAGACTATATGGACGGGGGGTTACAAAGACTTCTTTGAAAGGAAAAGCTGGAACTTCTGAACCAACTTCAAATGCCACAAATGATGTAGTGCAAGTAATGCAAGAAAGGATCCAAAAAATGGAGGAACAAATGGAGGAACAAAAGAGAACTATGCGAGCAGAAGTTACTGCAGACATTACTGCAAAAGTAATTGAAAAACTCCAACGTGCAGGATTAATTAGTCCATACATGCTAGTAGCATTGTGTGCTCCTTCACCGGGAGAAGCTATGTCTGCACCACAAGCAGATAACAACAATTAAGGTTAGTCTCACTTCTTCTCTGTTGCGATCTAGCTGACTTATATTGGTTCTACAAATTGCTATACAATGAACATGGTAAAATTAAACTAAAACATGGAAAAAAAGTTGCTGATAAGTTGCATGCACATCTGTGTGTTGCTGTATATATTGTCAACTAAGTGGTGTCCAAAGTTTGGTCCCTTGGTGCATAGCTCAGTTGCATTTTCTCTGTAGCCATCTCTTCTGCAATTTCCTTTGTTGCTTGTGCTGTTTTCCTTATGTAATAGTTAGCTAATTAATGTCCCAAGTCTGCATCCTTAGTGCAACAAGTAGTTGACCAAACTGGCAGTTATTAGCCTGTATCCTATACATATATGCAACCTGCAGTTCTGCAGTTTTAAAATAGCTGCAGTTGCATGCTTTCCAATTTTTATGAGTAACCTGCATATAAATAGTATTTACATTTCTCCTATATATCCTGCAAACTAAAAAACCAGCTGCACCACTCATATTGCAAACAGTGGCACCAGTATAATCTCTTTCAGTTCTGATAAGTTTCATATAGAGCTGCAGCTATGTGGCCTGCTCCAACTGTAGGTAGACATCCATGTAAGCTATGTTTCCATGTTCCATGTAAATCTCACTTGTCCCATATCAGTTCCTATATAAGCAGGATCAAGAGGTGCAATATGTGATTTTTAATGAACTTTAGCTTGGACCACATCATTTCAAGAAGAATCAGTGGTACAAGCAAGTTTCAGAATTCCACCACCTCTGTTGTGTGTAAATTTCCTTGCATAAAAGACTTGCACAACATAGACAATTTTGTTTAAAAGTCAAACAGGTATGCAAAGAGAATAGGAATTTCCTGGGCATACCATCATTACAAACATAGGGTATGGTTCTTTGGTTCTATTCATTTATGCTACTTATGTGAAATTGACGTGTCGTCGTTGTCTTTGTCGTCTTCCTGTTTAAGATTTATAGTAACAATATCTCTCCCTCTTTTTTTTTCTGAAAAAAAAATGTCTAATAGGCATTTTGGTGCCTAGGGCTAATTTTATAAATTTTTCTCAGAACAACTTCAAAGGTCCTTACAAATGTAGCCAAAATGGTTAATAAAAAATGAAAGAATTAAACTAACGACCAACTTACGTCTTAAATGATGACTTAAATTGGTGCTACAAATTGCTAATGGATTATTAAATCTAATTAGAATTCTAGAAATTTTAAAACTTAACCAGATTTTGATCATAGAATAACCAAAAACCAGCTTCTGTGACTTGTATGCTTGCACAACCTCTTATGCTCCTGAAAGCAACTGCTGGAAAACTGTTTCTTTCCTGCCCTTTTTTCCTTTTCTAGTTGAGGCACAGATACTTGCCAATATTCTGAATTACTGCATTTTGCTGGTAGTAGTCCTAAGTAGTTATTATATATCAATAAATCCACAAATTTGTATAAGCAGGAATATAAAATACATGAAATAAAATTCTAAGATACTATATGAAACATTCTTCAGCAGCTACTTCTATGTCATATGATCTTGATTGGCTATCTTCCTTGTGTTTGTTGTTACCTTTGGCCAATATCATATTATAGGACCTCAAGTTCTCACTAGTTACTTGATTCTTATGCCATGTAGAGTAGTTCTCCAGGAAATCACAAACTAGTTTTAGTTAGTAAACCAAATAATCATAGCAAGTTCTAGGCACTTATTGTTCCTTGATGCTGTGTTGCCTATTTCTTGCTGCTATGTTCCTGATTTTTGTTGTTGAGAGTACTGTGTAGATTCCTCATGCAGGACATTCTTACTATTCCCATATATCGCTACTTGCTATTTCCTAGTGTTTGCATGTGAACTAGCAACCTGCTTTTGCTTCTTTTTATTAGAAGCAGTTTCCTGGTGCACAGGCTGTTTAGTAGCACCAGATTTAACTCTTGCACTATCGCCATTTTCCTACTGCTGTGCAATCTATGCTAGTGCAGTCATCTTGGCACTTGATTGTGCTTGTTTTTGTCACGACCCAACCCCGTGGGCCGTGACTAGTGCCCGAATTGGGCACCCGAACACAATCACAAATCCGAGCGGCAAACAGATGACTTATACCGATACAAATATCAAACGCTACCTCAGATTATATCAAACACATCCAGGTATATAACAGAAGCCGACAAGGCGGTGTTTCATATTTATAAGATTTTCAAAGAAAATTTCGGCAGAGTTTCCTTTGTTTTTCGGACTATCCAAAATAACCCTGTACACAGCAAATACCAACAAAGGCCACACAGGGCCAACAGAACAACATATACATGTGCGACCCGACAAGGCTGCCATAACGAAAGAGATCATATGGACACAACTGTACAGTAGTAGGCACACACACCCACAAATAAGTCTACAGACCTCTAAACAGACCAAACGAATCATATGGCGGAACAGGGCCCTGCCGTACCCGGAACAAATATATATACATACATAACGAACAAAAGTATATACCAAAAGTGTATGCTCTGAAATGAGAAGAGCACTCCAAACAGCTGAAGGGGATATCCTAAACTGGGGGATCACCGAACTGTGCATCTGTACCTACGGGCATGAAACGCAGCCCCCGAAGAAAGGGGGTCAGTACGAAATATGTACTGAGTATGCAAAGCAGAATGTACAGAAAGCAAATCTGAGACATAACGAAATGGGAGTATCAAACATAAGTGCAAATCCAATCTTATCAAATTATTTAGTTTCAAATATGTGAGTCATGCATAGGGTACAGAAGAATATGGTCGCCCGCCTATCGATGGCGCTATAAACACAGCATAACACCAGAAAGATTTCAAATCTCCGTATCCCCGTCACATATCACATCACAACATAACGCCATATACAACACATCACCAAACATAAGTGGAACCCAACCCTCATTAGCGAGTAGCTCGGAGAACCATAACACAGCATAACTCCGGAGTATATCAAAATGCGCACGATAACAGAACCGACCCGGGACTCGGCGAAACGAATAACAGAATGCACGAATAGAGTCGTGAGTAGTCATATGCATAAAATCATTATCATAACTCAAACATAAGTAAAATGATCATATTTGGAAATCGAAATAATAGTCTTAACAAATTCTTTCAAAAGTTTCCGAATTTCATAAAGGAAAGTCGCGGGGCCCACAGATGGTTATTTACCCGAGTCGGGCCCGCCTATAGAAAACATACATATCACATGCCATATAGGCTCCTACAAAAGTATTGAGGTAATCCGAGCATTTATGTGCAAGAAATGGCATTCAAGAATTACGAAAAATCCTTAAAGTGAACCCTTTCTATACAAAGTTCAAAAAACGATTGTTTCAAAGACGTGAAGGTTCATACTTTTATCAAATCATGCATAAGAGTGCCAAAGAATACATATGGATCATATCATGCTCGGATTTCGAATCATAGGAATTTCCTTAAGGCTTTAATCTAGCCTATGTAAAACTAAGACATGCCAAAGAGAAAGGAGGTTGCTTTACATACCTCGAACGCACTCCCAAGCTAGCCAATCTAAAGCTACTCCAAATTTACCCCTCGGGCTCCCCAAGGTCTACAAAATGTGCCAATGAATATCCAATATTAACCATAGGCATATTAAGAAAATATTCATTCCAACTAACTCTAAATTCTACAAAAAAATTCGGCAGCACTTCCCCTGTAAATAGGCCATCCCGAGAATTTATCTCGCTTAAAAAATCAACAACAACAACCACAATAACCAATCTAGCAACATCAATAATAAATTCGGAAGGTAAAATAACATTAATAGCTCTCTTTTTCATCATTCGACAACTTTCCAAATATTCAATTCAACGGCTCACATTCAAGCCACCACATCGCTCACACATTTAATTATCAACCCGAGTCTTTACCACAATATTCTAGGACATTCTAAACAATTCACAATTTTTCTCCCAATTGGCCGAAAACAGCCCTTTGGCCGAGAGCAGCTCTCTTTTTAATTTTCCTCATTTTCAAGTCATGTCTCGTCTCAACAATCCACAATATAACGATGTTATCCTCATATAATATACCAATTACATTAACGCACGATAAGCCTCAAAACAGCCCGCACAATCTCCCATCAATCATAAGTCATTAAATGTTCATTTCAAGACTAGAATTCATGACGACGACAACTAACATACTAAGCGGTAGTAATGCGATCTTCGACACCTTATAAAACTCACATTCGTCCCCAACACACATATATACATATGTTAAAGATTCCTATATATACGAATTTCGTTCAATGCACAAAGTTCTCCATCCTACAACAATTTAGCATGATACAAGAATAAATTCATCAATCCAATACCACCCAACACACCCCCACTTACACGGCCAACATGCCAAACACACAACCCAACTTCAACATTCTATATTTCATGATTTCTATCCATTTTAGCACACTACAATAGGCATACGAGGTTCACAATACATAAACAAGATGAAATCTTACCTTTGTTCTTCACTTCCTTCAATAGTTAGGGTTTGCAATTGGGCACAACTAGTGGTTGGATGGCCCAAACAACTCTTCCACGCTACTTAGGGACTTCAATATAGTGGGTTAACAGCAAGGAATTGATTTTTGGAAAGCAAAAAAATGATCTTGTTTTTCTCTCCTCTTAGCCGTGAGGTTGGAGTTGTTGTTCTCCTCCTTCTTAATTTTTATTCTAAGTGTAGAAATGAAGAGAAATGACTTAGAGGTCATATTTTTAAGTTCCCACTAAAATATCTCCATGTCCCTATAGTTCACACATGTGTTGGACCAATTAAATTTGGCCACACAATGTGGGGACCCCTTTAAATTCACACGGCCACATGGCCCTTTTGCACAAGATTTTTAATCCCAATTTTATGAATTGTGGTCCCAATTTTCCCTAAGTGTTCAATGCCATCAATTTCATATATAATTTGTGTCTCAAAATAAAATCAAATGGTCAAAAGTCCCGACTTCAAATCCCGGAATAATCTTGGCCTTAAATTATCATAGTTAATCCGGGTTGTTCCAATGTATAAAAATACGGGACGTAACATCCTCCCCCCCTTAAGAACATTCGTCCTCGAATGTTAGATTAGTTCTAGGGATCTTACTCAAATTCGGGGGAGTTTCTTTTATAGCTAACATGTCCAAATCATTCACAGGTCAACATAAGCAAACAAAGAATTTGGATTACCTGAAGGTGCCGGAAATAGGTGAGGATACTTTTTCTTCATCTGCTCCTCAGCCTCCCAAGTCATTTCCTCGCGGTTATTATTCCGCCACAGCACTTTAACAGAAGCCACATCTTTATTCCGCAACTTTCTCACCTGACGATCCAATATGGCTATAGGCTGCTCCTCGTAAGATAGCTCCTCTGTGACCTGCATATCATCTGAAGGAAAGATTCTGGAAGGGTCACCAATACACTTACGAAGCATAGAGACATGAAATACCGGGTGAACCGCTCCCAAGTCAGCTGGCAAATCCAATTCATAGGCCACCTTGCCTATTGTACGAATAATTTGATACGGCCCAATATATCTCGGACTGAGCTTTCCCTTCTTACCAAATCTCATAACCCCTTTCATAGGTGACACTTTCAGGAAAACCCAATCGCCAATCTGAAACTCTAACGGTCGACGTCGTTTGTCAGCATAAGATTTCTGTCGACTCTGGGCCGCTAATAATCGCTCTCGAATCAATTTGACTTTATCAACCGCCTGCTGGACTACATCTGGACCAATTAATTGAGTATCACCCAAGTCAAACCAACCGATCGAAGATCTGCATTTCCTGCCATACAAAGCCTCATATGGCGCCATCTGAATACTGGAGTGGTAGCTGTTATTATAAGCAAACTCAACAAGTGGCAAATGATCGTCCCAGCTACCTCTGAAATCAATAACACAGGCCCGCAACATATCTTCCAATGTCTGAATAGTGCGCTCGGCCTGTCCGTCGGACTGAGGATGAAATGCTGTACTCAGGCTCACCTGGGTCCCCAATCCCTCCTGAAATGATTTCCAGAACTTAGCTGTAAACTGGGCACCTCTATCGGAAATAACAGACACAGGAACTCCGTACAGTCTCACAATCTCCTTAATATATAGCCTGGCATAATCTTCAGCTGAGTACGTAGTCTGAACTGGCAGAAAATGGGCTGATTTTGTCAGCCGATCAACGATAACCCAAATGGAGTCGTACCTCCGTGGAGTGCGAGGCAAGCCTACAATGAAATCCATATTAATTACTTCCCACTTCCACGCTGGTATTTCCATTTCCTGCAATAACCCACCGGGCTTCTGATGCTCAATTTTCACCTGCTGACAATTTGGGCACTGGGCAACGAACTCTGCTATATCCTTTTTCATTCCGTCCCACCAATACAAACATCGAAGATCATGATACATTTTCGTCGACCCTGGGTGAACAGAAAACCTGGCATGATGTGCCTCACCCATAACCTGTCGTCGCAGTCCCGCAACGTCAGGTACACATAATCTGCCCCTGAATAATAGTACTCCATCAGATGTAATCTCAAACGGGGTCTGCTCTTTTCCACGGACTGCATCTCTATACTGAATTAGAACAGGATCCTCATACTGACGCCGCTTTATCTCACCCAGAATAGAGGAGTCGGCCACTCCTCGAACAGAAATCCCAGCATCTCCAGAATCGGCTAAGCGGACTCCAAGACTGGCTAACTGATGAATATAACGAACCATTTATTTCTTATCAGACTGCACACCAATCAAACTGCCCATGGACTTGCGGCTAAGCGCATCTGCTACAACATTAGCTTTCCCTGGATGGTATAGAATATCAACATCATAATCTTTCAGCAACTCTAACCACCGCCTCTGTCGCAAATTCAATTCTTTCTGTCTGAAAATATATTGGAGGCTCTTATGGTCCGTATAAATATCAACGTGGACCCCATATAAGTAATGCCGCCAAATCTTCAAAGCATGAATAACCGCGGCTAACTCCAAATCATGTGTGGGATAATTCTTCTCGTAACGTCTGAGCTGCCGGGAAGCATAGGCTATGACTCGACCATGCTGCATCAACACACAACCGAAACCCGTACCAGAAGCATCACAATAAACCACATAGCCGTCTGGTCCTTCTGGAAGAGCCAAAACTGGAGCTGTAATTAATTTCTGCTTCAACATCTGAAAGCCGCGCTCACAGGCATCAGTCCACTGAAATTTCGCTGCCTTCTGAGTTAACTTTTTCAACGGTGCCGCAATAGAAGAAATATTCTCTACAAACCTTCTGTAATAACCGGCCAACCCCAGAAAACTGCGTACCTCTGTAGGTGTAGTAGGCCTGGGCCAATTCTGTACAACTTCAATTTTCTGCGTATCAACCTGGATACCATCTGCTCCGACTATATGCCCCAAGAATGCCACAGAAGTTAACCAGAATTCACATTTCGAAAATTTAGCATATAATTGCTGCTGCCGAAGAGTGCCAAGCACTGTTCTCAGATGATCAGAATGCTCCTCTGCTGATCGTGAATAAACCAATATATTCATCGATAAACACAATCACGAACATATCAAGGAAAGGTCGAAATACCCGATTCATCAAATCCATGAATACCGCTGGAGCATTAGTCAGCCCGAAAGAAATAACTCTGAATTCATAATGCCCGTACCGGGTCCTGAAAGCAGTCTTCGGAATATCAGGCTCTCGTACCCGTACCTGGTGATAACCCGAACGCAGATCTATCTTCGAGAAATATTTGGCACCCTGCAACTGATCAAACAAATCGTCAATCCGGGGAAGGGGATATTTGTTCTTGATAGTCACCTTATTTAATTGCCTGTAATCAATACACATCCGTAGTGACCTATCTTTGTTTCTGACAAATAATACCGGCGCTCCCCAAGGCGATGTACTGCGTCTGATGAAACCTTTTTCTAATAAATCTTTGAACTGTTCCATCAATTCTTTTAATTCTGCCGGTGCCATCCTGTATGGAGGAATAGATATGGGCTGCGTATCTGGCAACAAATCAATAGCGAAGTCTATCTCTCGCTCAGGCGGAAGACCCGGAAGCTCATCTGGGAATACATCTGAAAATTCATTGACAACCGGAACTGACTGCAAAGTAGGTGCCTCGGCTGTAGTATCGTGTACACGGACCAGGTGATAAATATAACCCTTCTGAATCATCTTCTTAGCCTTGAGGTATGAAATAAACTTACCCCTCGACGATGCCGTACTCCCGGACCACTCTATAACTGGTTCCCCTGGGAACTGGAAACGAACTACCTTTTGCTGGCAGTCAACATTAGCATAACAAGACGCTAACCAGTCCATGCCCATAATAACGTCAAATTCTAGCATGTCTAACTCTATCAAATCAGCTTTAGTACAACGATCAGATATGATAACAGAACAATCCCGATAAACCTGTCTGGCTATAACAGAATCCCCTACAGGTGTAGCTACCTCAAAAGGCTCTATCGGCTCGGATTCTATCCCAATCTCATTAGCAACAAGTGGGGCAATATATGATAAAGTCGAACCAGGATCAATCAATGCATACACAGATCGAGAGAAAACCAGTACAGTACCTGTAACAACGTTTGGCGAAGCCTCCTGATCCTGGCGGCTAGCCAATGCATATATGCGGTTCGAAGGACCGCTGGAACTTGAAGCACCGCCACGGCCTCGACCGCGACCTGCCTGTACCGGCATACCTCGCCCCGCAGGGCGCACAGCTGAGGGAGTAGAAGATGAACCTGCGGCTGATCCCGTCGGCTGAACTGTACTGCCAGAACCACTCGCCATCGGACAGTCACGCATAATATGGCCCTGACGGCCGCAAGAAAAACAGGCTCCCGTAGCTCGGTAGCACTCCCCTGGGTGTGCTTTACCGCAATAAGTACAACGGGGCCTGGGTGGTCTGGACTGGCTGGAACCTCTGGCTGTCTGGGAACCTGATGCTCTAGAACTCTGACCGGCCCCAGATGGTCCTGCATTGTCAAATCGTCTGCCGGCTGACTGTGTACCCCGGCTTGGCGGAGGAAAATATCTGCCCGACAACTGCTGCTGAGGCTGTCCGCCTCGAGAATCTCCAGAATACCCCGCGGACCTGGCCCTCTTGGGCGGCCTCCTGTCTCGATCCCTACCGGCATAATCGGCCCTATGTCGGTCCTCCATACCCTGGGCATGGGCCTGTAACCGGGCGATATCCATATCTGTCTGTGACGCCATCGTCATGCAACTGTCAATTAAGTAGCGGTCCAATCCTATCACATACCGATGCATACGGTCAGCCATATCCGCTACTATAGCAGGGGCATATCGAGCCAAAGAATCAAACTCCAGGTTATACTCGCGAACACTCCGGCCGTTCTGCCGCAACTGTAAATATCTATCAACCCGTGCCCGCCGTAACTCCGGGGGAAAAAAGTGTCGGGTAAAAGCAGCCACAAACTCATCCCAAGTAGCTGGGGAAGCACTCTCGCCCCTGGATAGT
Source organism: Lycium barbarum (assembly GCF_019175385.1). Classification (NCBI taxonomy): domain Eukaryota; kingdom Viridiplantae; phylum Streptophyta; class Magnoliopsida; order Solanales; family Solanaceae; genus Lycium; species Lycium barbarum. The sequence continues at coordinate 82,478,426 of NC_083341.1, forward strand.
TCCCAAGACTCATACCAGTTGGCAGCAACATCTCGTAATCTGTGCGAGGCCAACTCAACAGACTCGGTCTCTGAAGCCCTGACCAAATCTAATGAACGTCGAATCCCCCGAATGAAGTCGTGGGGGTCCTCCTCGGGCCTAGACCCGTAAAACTCTGGGGGACGGCATGTCAGAAAATCACGAACCCTTAGGCTATCACGCCTGTCATCACCATAATCATCTCTCTGCCCATGCCTGCTAACCTGTCCCGCTACCAAGGTAGTCAATAACGGTACTGCCTCCCTCAATGTCCTATCCTCCGCCCCTGGCTGGGGTGCTGGAGGCGCGGGAGCTGGAGCCTCTGGAGCTAACGGTGGAGCTGCTCCAGACTCCTCTGATGATGAAGACGTAGCAGAGTCTGCTGTCCGGGACGCAATATCACGCATCATCTGAGCAAAGGTCCGAGTACTCTTCCGAGCCCGGCTGGTCTCTCCTACCACGCCCTTTTTCTTCTGGGCGGCCGTCGCCTTTTTCGGAGGCATCACAGAAAGAAAAACAATAACGGATCAGAACAGAATCATCCTAATAGCACAGCTCTATCGCACGATCTAAGATTCAAAGAAAGGAGACTCCCTAAATGTCCCGTAGCTTCCTGTTTATAGATGTGGTGCACAACACACCGATAAACAAGACTCTACTAGACACGGTCTGTAGACATTCCGAGGAAAAACCGCGCTCTGATACCACTTCTGTCATGACCCAACCCCGTGGGCCGTGACTAATGCCCGAATTGGGCACCCGAACACAATCACAAATCCGAGCGGCAAACAGATGACTTATACCGATACAAATATCAAACGCTGCCTCAGATTATATCAAACACATCCAAGTATTTAACAGAAGCCGACAAGGCGGTGTTTCAAATTTATAAGATTTTCAAAGAAAATTTCGGCAGAGTTTCCTTTGTTTTTCGGACTATCCAAAATAACCCTGTACACAGCAAATACCAACAAAGGCCACACAGGGCCAAAAGAACAACATATACATGTGCGAGCCGACAAGGCTGCCATAACGAAAGAGATCATATGGACACAACTGTACAGTAGTAGGCATACACACCCACAAATAAGTCTACATACCTCTAAAAAGACCAAATGAATCATATGGTGGAACAGGGCCCTGCCGTACCCGGAACAAATATATATACATACATAACGAACAAAAGTATATACCAAAAGTGTATGCTCTGAAATGAGAAGAGCAATCCAAACAGCTGAAGGGGATATCCTAAACTGGGGGATCACCGAACTGTGCGTCTGTACCTGCGGGCATGAAACGCAGCCCCCGAAGAAAGGGGGTCAGTACGAAATATGTACTGAGTATGCAAAGCAGAATGTACAGAAAGCAAATATGAGACATAACGAAATGGGAGTATCAAACATAAGTGCATATCCAATCTTATCAAATTATTTAGTTTCAAATATGTGAGTCATGCATAGGGTACAGAAGAATATGGTCGCCCACCTATCGATGGCGCCATAAACACAGCATAACACCAGAAAGATTTCAAATCTCCGTATCCCCGTCACATATCACATCACAACATAACGCCATATACAACACATCAACAAACATAAGTGGAACCCGACCCTCATTAGCGAGTAGCTCGGAGAACCATAACACAGCATAACTCCGGAGTATATCAAAATGCGCACGATAACAGAACCGGCACGGGACTCGGCGAAACGAATAACAGAATGCACGAATAGAGTCGTGAGTAGTCATATGCATAAAATCATTATCATAACTCAAACATAAGTAAAATGATCATATTTGGAAATCGAAATAATAGTCTTAACAAATTCTTTCAAAAGTTTCCGAATTTCATAAAGGAAAGTCGCGGGGCCCACAGATGGTTATTTACCCGAGTCTGGCCCGCCTATAGAAAACATACATATCACATGCCATATAGGATCCTACAAAAGTATTGAGGTAATCCGAGCATTTATGTGCAAGAAATGGCATTCAAGAATTACGAAAAATCCTTAAAGTGAACCCTTTCTATACAAAGTTCAAAAAACGATTGTTTCAAAGACGTGAAGGTTCATACTTTTATCAAATCATGCATAAGAGTGCCAAAGAATACATATGGATCATATCATGCTCGGATTTCGAATCATAGGAATTTCCTTAAGGCTTTAATCTAGCCTATGTAAAACTAAGACATGCCAAAGAGAAAGGAGGTTGCTTTACATACCTCGAACGCACTCCCAAGCTAGCAAATCTAAAGCTACTCCAAATTTACCCCTCGGGCTCCCCAAGGTCTACAAAATGTGCCAATGAATATCCAATATTAACCATAGGCATATTAAGAAAATATTCATTCCAACTAACTCTAAATTCTACAAAAAAATTCGGCAGCACTTCCCCTGTAAATAGGCCATCCCGAGAATTTATCTCGCTTAAACAATCAACAACAACAACCACAATAACCAATCTAGCAACATCAATAATAAATTCGGAAGGTAAAATAACATTAATAGCTCTCTTTTTCATCATTCGACAACTTTCCAAATATTCAATTCAACGGCTCACATTCAAGCCACCACATCGCTCACACATTTAATTATCAACCCGAGTCTTTACCACAATATTCTAGGACATTCTAAACAATTCACAATTTTTCTCCCAATTGGCCGAAAACAGCCCTTTGGCCGAGAGCAGCTCTCTTTTTAATTTTCCTCATTTTCAAGTCATGTCTCGTCTCAACAATCCACAATATAACGATGTTATCCTCATATAATATACCAATTACATTAACGCACGATAAGCCTCAAAACAGCCCGCACAATCTCCCATCAATCATAAGTCATTAAATGTTCATTTCAAGACTAGAATTCATGACGACGACAACTAACATACTAAGCGGTAGTAATGCGATCTTCGACACCTTATAAAACTCACATTCGTCCCCAACACACATATATACATATGTTAAAGATTCCTATATATACGAATTTCGTTCAATGCACAAAGTTCTCCATCCTACAACAATTTAGCATGATACAAGAATAAATTCATCAATCCAATACCACCCAACACACCCCCACTTACACGGCCAACATGCCAAACACACAACCCAACTTCAACATTCTATATTTCATGATTTCTATCCATTTTAGCACACTACAATAGGCATACGAGGTTCACAATACATAAACAAGATGAAATCTTACCTTTGTTCTTCACTTCCTTCAATAGTTAGGGTTTGCAATTGGGCACAACTAGTGGTTGGATGGCCCAAACAACTCTTCCACGCTACTTAGGGACTTCAATATAGTGGGTTAACACCAAGGAATTGATTTTTGGAAAGCAAAAAAATGATCTTGTTTTTCTCTCCTCTTAGCCGTGAGGTTGGAGTTGTTGTTCTCCTCCTTCTTAATTTTTATTCTAAGTGTAGAAATGAAGAGAAATGACTTAGAGGTCATATTTTTAAGTTCCCACAAAAATATCTCCATGTCCCTATAGTCCACACATGTGTTGGACCAATTAAATTTGGCCACACAATGTGGGGACCCCTTTAAATTCACACGGCCACATGGCCCTTTTTGCACAAGATTTTTAATCCCAATTTTATGAATTGTGGTCCCAATTTTCCCTAAGTGTTCAATGCCATCAATTTCATATATAATTTGTGTCTCAAAATAAAATCAAATGGTCAAAAGTCCCGACTTCAAATCCCGGAATAATCTTGGCCTTAAATTATCATAGTTAATCCGGGTTGTTCCAATGTATAAAAATACGGGACGTAACAGTTTTAAACCACTATCTGGCTTCTTTTTGCTGCTTAAATTTCCAGGATAATTATCAGGTGGTCTGATCTGCATATCTGCACCACTTGGAGATGCATAATTCCTCACAACTATTGCTTCAAGTTAAACATCCCCTTCCTCTTAACTCTATGCAATCTCCTGTTGTGAGTGGACTGATTTCCCTGGTGTTGCATCAGGAAAATTATTCACCTCTTGACTGTTTGCATTAACACTGCCAACAGGAACCAATACCTCTGCATTATTTTGCACTTTGTTCAACCCTTGAGTATGCTGAATCTCTTGATTGTGGATAGTGTTAGCCACTGCATTATCCTTGCTCATCTCCTCTGCATCAACTACTTTAAACATGTTGTGTACTTGTTGTGAAGACATGATTAACTCACTAGACTTCTGTTGGCCTACCTCTTTAATGCCTTGAATTTCTCCATCTTCAACATTCTCTTCCATTTGTTCACTCCACAATCTCCTCTCCCCACCACTGACAACATCCGCAGCATAGGTAGTTGAAGGGACTATTTCACATTATTGGTGGTAGTTACCATATATTCAACTGGATTTTCAGAAATGGTTTCTATTTGTTCAACTGGTTTATAAAAAGTATTTGCCACCCATTGCTTAGTATTAACAGTTGAATGCCTCTTCTTACTAGGAATGTAAATAGGAGCATTAATATTCAATGGCCTTCAGGATTTTCCACTAATAGTTGAGGTGCATCAGTGTTGTTCTACCTAACTGTAACTTCAGTTGTAACTCATTTTTTACCAAAATCACCTTTGTCAACATCAACAAGCTCCACAATAGCTTCAGGATCAACTTCCCTCTCTTCTAGTGCTGCAAACTTATTATCGGTTTGCACAGCACTAGGCTTCTCTGTAGCACACTGCTTTCCTGTAGCTTTCTTTGCATCATCCTTAGCATTTGTCAAAGTCCTAGAGGATTCCTCATTAGGCAATGAGATCCATATAAAATTCCTAGAGGATTCCTCATTAGGCTTAAATCCTAGAGTCTAAGGGAAAACTCGATACATATAATCCTCTCCATTACTATGTATGGAGCTAATCAACCAAAACAGCCATAAAGTAATCTTAATATAAAGTGAACCTTACCAGGATATGCCTATAAGCAAGCCAGCCTATAATACAGTTTCCATGCGCACCTAGTTTCTTAGGAATAATGTTGCGAAGTTCAGGCATATCGGGATGACCATATGAGAATTTTAGGATGATAGCTTGATGTAAGCCTTCCTTAATCGTGAACTGTTCTACCTCCTTCAAAGTAAATTGAACAGTAGGCTGTCCATGAATATATTTGATAGGTTTCAGCTTGGTTTTTGGTAAAGATTGCAAGTTTCGTTTGGGTTTTAGGCTTGCAGCATGTGATGCTTGAGGATTATTGTTACAAATTGTCTCTCCCACAACCATGGGAGGTTGCGGAGAGGCCAAGTTTTCCATGAAACTCAAGTCGCCATGTTTCTCCAAAGAGAAGAGGGAGAAGAGAGTTTTTAGGATTTAGTCGTTTCCTTATTTCTAGTCTTGTCATCATTAGTATGTATGCATTGTAGAGATTAAATTCTTTTATGAAAGCTTTTCTAAATCATTTTTCCTTATCATTTTTTTGTAGGTGGTGAAATTGAACAAGGGGATGAAAGAAGTGAAGATACATGATCGACTAAAGAGGATTGGGTTAATTTTTTGAAAAATTGAAAACTTGTGTGTTCCACCTCTTGAACGGTCAAACATTATCTTGATATTTTGCTTTTATGTATATTACTTGACCTCTTGGATTATTATTTTGGTATGATCGATGTTGGATCTTGTATTATTATTTTGGTATGACGTCGGATCTTGAATTATTATTTTGGTATATATGATGTCGGATCTTGGATTATTATTTTGGTATGATGTTGGATCTTGAATTATTGTTTCGTTGTGATGTCGGATCTTGAATTATTATTTTACTTATGCATACTTTCTTCTTGTGATTGATATATGTGTGGTCTATATTGTGTTAGCCCTCTATAGTCTGTTGCAGTAGCACCATAATATCCGTTGCAGTAGCACCATAATACGCGTTGCAGTAGCACCGCAATAACTGTCACGGTAGCACCGCAATAACTGTCACGGTAGCCCCATAATATATGTTGCGGTAGACCTACAATACCCGTTGCAGTAGAATTATAATAATTGTTGCAATAGTCCTAAAAATAATCGTTGCAATATTAAATAACTGTTGCATTAGCTCTATAACAACCGTTGCAATAGGAAGAAGCAGTAGTTGAATAGTAAGAAATAAGCGTTGAATAACCGATGCAAAAATCTATATTGCAACGGTTCATATCTGTTCCGGTAGACACATAACCGTTGCAATGATCTTGAAGGGAAAACCGTTGTGATAGGATAATCTATTGCAACGGTTTTATGAACCGTCACAATAGACCTATTGTAAGGCAAGCTGTTGTAACAGTCACCAAAACCGTTGCAGTAGCACAATAGCAACAGAAAAACAACCTACTGCAACGGTAACAGAACCGTTACCATAGACCAAATTTATAGTAGTGTATGGAACTCATGAAAGGATACATATAGCAAGGGAACCATGCCTTAATGAAAGAAGGTTTAGCCTTACATACCTCTTTGTCTCCTTAACTATTTAACGTTCCCTGTTGAAGCTTGAATAATCTATATTTGGAAGGATTCATAACATGGTCAAGCCTTAATGATACTCCTAAATTCAAACTAGAATAATTTATGACCTAATGAAAATTGGGCAGCATTTCCCCTATTTCTTCAACTTCCACCATATCACAAAACAACTCCCAACAACCACAATAATATCCACAATATCATAATCAAGTATTCACATTCGATTTAGCCTTCAAAATTCATCCTTGTGTTCAACTTATGCTAGCAACTTCATACCCATTTTAGCACATTTTCATAGCAATATTATACCCATATTATACTAAGAATCATAACTCAAGTTAGCTTACTACTGAAAAACCTCATAAAAACTACATTTAGAACTCATCTTCCACTTTTTCCTTCTACCCAGTTGTTCAACAAATAAACATTCTTGATAATATGTAATAAGTATGAAAACTAACCTTTTATCTCATAGGAATGAGCTTTGGAGCAGGCTATCAACTTATATGAAAACCTTAGCTTCAATATCCAAAGGATTCTTGGAGTTTATTAACCCTAGCAAGAGCTCTAGCACATGGGTATCTTGATTCTTGCTTATTGATATTTAATCTCTCTTGGATTTTGGCTTTGATTAGTTTATGGAGTGGAAGAGAGGGTTCTTAGAGAGCCTTTGGATCTGGTTTGGTAAAATAATATGTCCAAATGAAGTGGAACGAAATATATAAAGCGAAACTTAAACTCCCGTCCGGCAATTCTGCACCGGTTTTGATGGGCCGTATAAATTCCTACAGACCGTCAAAATGGTCCGTAGAACTGCCCAGTCAAATATGGGTCACTGTGACCATTTGACGCTGGGCTGTGTCAATTTGACGGACCGCAGAATTTCCTGCGGACCGTCAAATGGTCCGCAGAAATTTTCTGCTCAGACAGTCTGTTGTAAAACATGCATAACTTTTTACTCAGACGTCATATTGACGAACGGTTTATTGCGTTGGAAACTAGACTCGATGAACTTCAATTTGGAAAAAAGAAACACACCAAAAATCCTCATATTCTAGGAGATATGCCCCCACCGATTTGGACCAAAATTCTGTCCGAAAATTTGCCAAGTTATACCAAAGTTCCCACAACTCAATTCCTTTATTTGTTTGTTCTTAAATCCTTCCATAGCTCATTTCATGGGCTTAAACCCCCATAACCATAATATGGGAACATGTAATCTCATATATCCTAAGGTAAATCCCATTTCCACGATTAGGACAACTAACGCATAACGAATCTCAACGGACGAAACTACGAGGTGTAACATTCTCCCCCTCTTAGAAACATTCGTCCTCGAATGATAGACTCTTGGGGATTCTACAAAAATTTCACCAGAGTTTCCCTATAATATGGCACTACCATCCTGCTCAGCAACCCAAAATACATCGCCTCACGGGGCTATAACAACACGACAATAACCATGGCCACACACGACCAAGTAAACATCAAGAAAAGCATTACATACCTGAGGTTAATGGCGTCTCTGCCTGAATCTCTTCTGAAGGTGAAAATAAATGCGGGTACCTGGACTTCATGTCCTATTCAGCTTCCCAAGTCATTTCCTCTCTATTATTATTTTTCCATACAACTTTAACTTAAGCTACCTCTTTGGTTCTGAGCTTTCGTACTTGCCTATCTAAAATGGCAATGGGGACTTCTTCATAAGACAATTGTTTAGTAACTTGGATATCATCTATTGGCACAATTCTAGAAGGATTTCCAATACACTTACGAAGCATCGATACATGGAAAACTGGATGGACTGACTCTAAATCCGCAGGTAGGTCTAATTCATAAGCCACTTGGCCTACCTTGCGTACAATCTCATATGGTCCAATGTACTAGGGACTAAGCTTCCCCTTTTTGCCAAATCTCATAACTCCCTTCATTGGCGACACCTTCAAGAATACCCAATCTTTCACTTGGAATTCTAAGTCTCTTCGACAATTATCTGCGTAGGATTTCTGTCGACTCTGAGTTGTTAATGTCACGACCCGGCTAGGGGCCGCGACGGGTACCCGGGGCTAACCACCGCGCACCGCTCTTCTTAATACTCAATTACACATTAAATACTTCTTTCAGAATTTATAGACGAAACATGTGAAAATCATACTTTACAAGAAACATACTTGCTTTACATAAATTTTCCATACGGCTATCAAGATAGTATATACATATAGTAATATCTTGTAGAACCATCTAACCCACACTGCGCATCTACGAGCCTCTACTGACGTGCTATACAATGGACGGAACAAGACTTCGTCATGCCCCAAAATGGATATATATCTCTATATATATATATATATATATATGTACGTATACACAAAAGAAATCACAAGCACCTCCGAACAATGGAGTGCTCTCAACAGCTGACTGCCCCTATGGCTCTGGATCTAGCTCGTCTCCCTGTCTACCTGTAGGCATGAACACAGCGTCCAAAGAAAAGGACGTCAGTACGAACATTGTACTGAGTATAAGAGGCATAAATAATGAAGAGAGAAACAATAACAACCTAATGAACATCAAAGTGAACATGTGAAGTTGAATCATAATCATAGGAAGCATGATGCATGCTGTCTTACTCGTACTCTTTATCATATCATGTATACATATCATGCAAGCTGCCCGTCCATGTCGGAACGGTGTGATCACCAATAATATAAGCCCGCGTCCGGGGTACCATCTCATGCCGCCCACTAGTGGTGTCTGCCCATGCCCGAGAGGGTCATGGTGTATCCGTGTAGCCGCCCGCCGAAGCAGTGTCTGCCCGGCCAACTAGGCGCGGTGTAAATGCAATCATGACATGCTTAACATAAAATACTTATCATCATATACTTTTAAGAACATGCTTATCTTATCATAATACATGCGTGAGCTCATGAGCATTTGTACTCTACCGGGGTGACGTAAGATCGTGATCCCCCGATCTCTTTATGGAGCAATTTCTGACATTCTGCCTCACCTCGAAGGAATTAGTACATGAGGTGAGTGTAGACAATGAGGACATAATCATCGCTTTAGCATTATCATATCATATCTATTAGCTCATGGAAAGAAGGGGATTTTTATGCAATGGGATTCATGCCATTTGAAGAAAGGGACTAGCCTCACATACCTTGGTCGCTTAGCTAGAATACCGTTCACTTGCTCTTCTGCAATATCGCGTCGTTACCTTCATAAGGGAATTCGAATTATCATTAGTTAGTGGGCTATAAGAACGCGTCGCTATTTTCTAAAGAAAATTGGGCAGCACTTCCTTTGTTTATTCTACTTTTCCCATCGTCTATATCAATTCCCAACATTCACAATAATACCCACAACATTACCACCAACAACCATCATTCATATCGACTCATCACATTTCACCATTTTCCTCTAATTTTTCCATAATTTCCTACCTAGCTTATCATCGTGTTTTCACACCTTTAATACTTATTTCATGGTAAAATCATCATTTCTAGCATATTCATAACCTTAACACTTCAACTTATATGATTCAATTCCATCATCACTCAATGGTGGCACTATTCACCCATTTTTCTATGTCTTCCTACAATCCAAGCTTTTCCTATGTTTCTAACACTTAAATAACTTAATAAGGTCATGAAACATACCTTGGATGGTGATTGAACAACCCTTGAGTTGAAATGCTTCGCTCCAACAAAACCCTAGGTCCTCCTTCTAGGAATTTCTTGACTCAAATAATCCCTTTTGATGTGTTCTTGCACTAGGTTATGGTGAATTGATGAATTTGATCTTAGATTTCTACTTGTGTTCTTGGTTTGGAAGAGTGTAGAATATTCTAGAGAGAGAGAGGATCGTGTAGTAGAAAGTGGGAATGAAGAAAATGAGACTTGGATCATATTTTATAAAATTCAACTTCAGTCCCGATGTCATTATACGGTTCGTTATACGGTCCGTATAAATTTATACGGTCCGTATAACTGGCCGTAAAATGGACCCAGAGATCACCCCTTTCTGTAAACATTTGACGGGCCGTATAATCGTTATACGGTCCGTATAATTCACCGTAAAATCGACCTTCTTTCAACCTCATTTTGTGACACTTTGACGATTTATTTTACGGACCGTCAAACCGTTATACGGTCCGTATAGTACACCGTAAAACTCACCCTTCAGCCAGCCTCTTCTGTGACACTTCTACGGTCCGTATAATGGACCGTAAAACACTTTTACAGTCCGTATAATGGACCGTATACTCCCAGTTCACTGAAGCTTATTTTCTTGACTTGGTCTCATTTCCGATCCTTATGGAACCTTCGTAAAAGTTGTTCAACTCCTCGATACCAATATACGGGACCTTATTACTTGCCTTCAAAATGCCACACACATATTTTATCCTTATTAGCCTATTTTGCACATGCTAACGGAAAATTTCCGGGGTGTAACAGTTAATAATCGATCCTGTATAAGCTTGACTTTCTCTATAGCTTGCTGGACCAAGTCTGGCCCTATCAATTTGGTCTCTCCTACTTCGAACCACCCAATTGGAGATCTACACTTTCACCCATATAAAGCCTCATACGGGGCCATTTGGATGCTAGAATGATAACTATTGTTATAAGCAAATTCAATAAGTGGTAAGTGATCATCCCAACTACCTCCAAAATCTAATACACATGCTCGTAACTTATTCTCAAGAGTCTGAATGGTACGTTCAGCTCACCCATCCGTCTGTGGGTGAAATGTCGTGCTAAGGCTCTCTTGAGTCCCCAAACCCTCTTGGAAGGACTTCCAAAAATTAGCGGTAAACTGAGTCCCTCTATCGGAGATAATAGATACCGGAACACCGTGAAGCCGCACTATCTCTTTAACGTAAAGCTTTGCATAATCTTCTGCCACATATGTAGTTCTGACTGGTAAGAATTAAGTTGACTTCGTGAGTCTATCCACAATCACCCATATAGAATCATACTTATGTCGAGAACGGGGTAAGACTGTAATGAAGTCAATGTTAATTACTTCCCACTTCCAAGTTGGAATTTCTATAGCTTGCAACAATCCGCCCGACTTTTGGTGCTCGATTTTCACTTGTTGACAGTTGGGACATTGAGCTACGAATTGCGCTATATCTTTCTTCATCCCATTCCACCAATATATAGATTTAAGATCACTGTACATTTTCGTTGCTCCGGGGTGGACAGAATAGCGGGAGCAATAGGCTTCCCTCAATATTTGGTGGCGTAACCCTGCCACATCAGGAACACATAATCTGCCTCGGCATTGGAGAACTCCGTCTCCTGCAATCTCAAATGATGACTTCCCCTTCTGAGGGAGTGTATCTCTGTAATGCATTAGCATGGGACCTTCGTATTGTCTCTCTTTCACTTCCACTACTAGCGACGAGACTACTGAATTCTGAATGGTAGTTCCCCTGCCACCTGAGTCCACCACTCGAACTCCTAGGCTAGCTAGCTGCTGGAGCTCACGAATCATTTCTCTTTTCTCTGGTCATACATCACACAAACTTCCCATGGATCTACGGCTAAGAGTATCAACTACAACATTTTCCTTTCCGGGGTGATATAGGATATCAACATCGTAATCTTTTAGCAATTCAAACTATCGTCGTTGCCGCAAATTCAACTCTTTTTGCTTGAAGATATACTGAAGGCTCTTATGATCTGTGTAAATATCCACATGAACACCATACAAGTAATGTCTCCACATCTTTAATGCATGAATCACTGCAGCCAATTCAAGGTCATGGGTTGGATAATTTTTCTCATGTTTTCGTAATTGCCTTGAAGCATACACAATCACCTTACCATGTTGCATCAACACACGGCCTAGCCTAATGCCTGAAGCATCGCAATAAACAACATAACCTTACAATCCCTCTGGAAGTGTCAGGACTGGGGCAGAAGTCAATCTATCTTTTAGCTCTTGGAAACTACGTTCACAAGCATCTGTCTATTGAAACTTTGCTGATTTCTGGGTCAGCTTTCTGAGTGGTGCAGAAATAGAAGAAAAGCCTTCTACAAATCTCCTATAATAACCTGCTAAGCCCAGGAAGCTACGAACATCCGCAGGAGTTGTGGGACTTAGCCAAGTCTTCACAGCCTCAATCTTTTGGCTATCTACCCGAATACCATTGGCTGAAACAATGTGCCCCAGAAATGTCACTGAGTTCAACCAAAACTCACACTTAGAAAATTTTGCAAACAACTCTCGAGTTTGAACAACTCTAAGGACAGTATGCAAATGATCCGCATGTTCTGCCTCGGATCTAGAATACACCAAGATATCATCGATGAATACAATCACAAATAAATCGAGGAAGGGCCTGAACACATCGTTCATCAAATCAGTAAATACTGTCGGTGCATTAGTTATCCCAAATGACATTACGCGGAACTCAAAATGGTCATATCTTGTTCTGAAGGCTGTCTTAGGGATATGTTTCTCCCTAACTCTCATTTGATGATACCCGGACCTCAAATCTATCTTTGAAAACTATTTGGTGCCTTGCAATTGGTCAAATAAATTATCAATCCTCGGAAGCGGATATTTATTCTTGATTGTCACCATATTTAACTACCGATAGTCAATGCACATTCGCAAAGATCCATCTTTCTTTCGCACAAACAACACGGGTGCTCCCTACGGGGATGAACTAGGCTGATAAAACCTTTTTCAAGCAAGTCCTTCAATTGATCCTTCAACTCTTTCAACTCTGCGGGAGCCATTCTATAAGGAGGAATAGATATGGGCTTAGTATCCGACAGCACATCTATAGCGAAATCAATCTCCCGCTCTGGAGGGAGGCCTAGAAGCTCTTCCGGGAACACATCCGGAAACTCATTCACCACGGGGACAGACTGAAGAGTTGGCGATTCAGCTTCTACATCATGAACCCGAACTAGATGGTAAATACAACCTTTGGCGATAATTTTCCTTGCCTTGAGATAGGAAATAAACCTACCTTTTGGGGACGCAGTATTTCCTTTCCATTCTAAAACTGGTTCTCCCGGAAATTGAAAGCGAACCATTTTCATTCTACAATCGACATTGGCATAGCAAGAAGACAACCAATCCATTCCCATGATAACATCAAAGTCTGCCATTTTTAACTCATGCAAATCAACCATAGTATGATGGTCACAAATCACAACTACACAATTCTTATATACCCGGCTAGCTATTACCGGTTCACCAACGGGTGTAGATACCTCAAAAGGTTTGATCGACTCCGGTTTGACCCTAAACCGACCCGCAATGTATGGATTAACATATGACAATGTGGAGCCCGGATCTATCAAAGCATATACATCATGAGATAATACCGATAATATACCTGTGACAACATCAGGAGAAGACTCAAGATCTTGGTGTCCGGCCAAAGCATAAATACGGTGCTGAGGACCACTAGAACTAGGAGTTCTCCCTCTACCTCTACTATGGCTGACCGGCGCCTGTGAACCTTACCCTATAGGGAGTATTGATGATGAAGACCCAGCTGCCGATCCTGAAGGCTAAACGCTACCCCTATTACCAACCGAGGGGCAATCACGCATGATATGGCCTAGCCGACTGCATGTATAGCAACCCTCTGAACCTAGTCGACACTGGCCCCAATGTAACTTTCCACACTGTGAACATCATGGCACGGGTGGCCTAGCCTGACCCGAATCACCCCTGAACTGGGAACTTAAAGCTCTGAAACTCTGACTCGGCCCAGAATAAGTAGATCTGTCAAATCTGTGGCCTGTAAATCATGGAGGTGCACTAGTCATAGAATGGCCTAAATGCCTAGAAAACTGCTGTCTGTGCCCGCCTCTAAACTCACTCATCGAACCCGAAGATCTAGCCCTTTTGTTATATCCCCTATCACGCTCATACTCACTCCTTTGTTGTTGTAGGCTTTCTTCTAAATTTTGAGCGTAGTCTTGAATGCGTAAAATATCCATGTTGTCCTGAAGGGATGCAGTCATGCACCTATCCATCAAATGTGGCCCTAGGCCTTTCACTATTCGGTGCACTCGGTCACCCATATCCGCTACCATGGCCGAAGCATACCTAGCCAAAGAATTGAAGCGGAGACTATACTCTAAAGCACTCATGCTTCTTTGCCTCAAATTCAAGGATTTATCGGCTCTAGCTCACCGAACTTCTGGAGGGAAATAATGTCGGAGGAAGGCATCTACAAATTCTTGCCATACCGGGGGAGGCACATTGGCTCCCCGTGAAGCCATCCAAACTGTGTACCAATGAACCGCAACATCCCTCAATCTATAGGATGCTAACTCCATCGATTCGGTGTCCGAAGCATGTATCAACCGAAGTGTCCTCAACATTCCATCAATAAAATTCTGAGGGTCATCATCCGGCTTTGATCCAAAGAATTTCGGAGGGTTCAAGCTAATAAAATCACGGGCCCTTGCACTAACAGCCCTATCACCTTGCCCTGTACTTTGTCGCTAAGTCTGGGCGGCAACCTATTAAGTAAGCAAATAAATGGCCTATTTTACATCTTGGCCTGAAGCATCCGGTGGAGGAGCCGGAGGTGCTGGAGCTGGGGCGGAGGCTCTCTCACGCTGCTCACAAATAGGCACTGAATGGGAGGACTGAGATTAAGCAGCATTCTGGGACTCACTTTCCTCTACAACCGTTGGCGGTGCTCTTTCAGCCAACATTTCTGCCACTGTCTTGCCCTTTTGGGCTGCCGTAGCCTTTCTCTTTACAGGCATCTCTGAAATACATACACACAGTTAAGGAAAAATATGTCTTTATATCATAGCTCTATCGCACGATCTTATGAATAAAGAAGGTCATTCATTCCTAAAATGCCCGCAGCCTCTTGTTTATAAGTGTGGCGCGCAACACACCCATAAACAAGACTCTACTGGAAACGGCTCGTAGACACACCCTAAGACAGAACTGCTCTGATACCACTTTTGTCACGACCCAACCGGAGGGCCATGACAGGTACCCGGTGCTAACCCACCCGAACACCTCTTATCGTACTCTCATATTCACATCTAGGTGAGCCACATGGCTTACTTACAATTTATATGCATCAATAGTGCTAATCTCGTTGGGCAACAACACATTTATATTATCATCTATAATAATGCCCATATCCATATACACAAGACGACGAGGCTATCAAAATGACATACAAAATATGAGCTGACAAGGCTAAGGACATCTAATCATATACAACTGTCTACGAGCCTCTAAGGAGAATATGTCATATCATATAGGCGGGACAGGACCCCGCCTTGCCCATGGGTATGTACACAAAAGAATAATACCAAAAGTTGTAGCTCCAGAATGAAATGGAGCTTCTCTATGTAGTCCCTGAGTGAGAAGCCTATGGATCAGTCCTGTCTCCCTGTCCACCTGCGGGAATGATGCAACGTCCACAAAAAAAAGACGTCAGTACGAATAATGTACTGAGTATGTAAAGCATAATCAACATCATAATATGAGCATAAAAGACAGCACAAGAAATAGCATAGGATGAGGGAATCGGGGAGTAGTAGAGCCACCATCATAATTACTTACTTGTCTTTCATAGGCACCTTCCATTTCTAGTGCGTGCTTGTGTACATACATATATACATATATAAATATCCATATCCGTATCCATATTCATATACATATTCGTATCCATATTCATATACATATTTGTACCCATAGCGTACCCGACCATGAAGGTTCGGTTCACATACCCGGCCATGACAAGGCTCGGTGTGATACATACCTGGCCCTACCAAGGCTTAGTGTTATCTGTACCCAACTGTAGTGGTGTGCACACGATAGGTGCCATACCCGGCCATATAAGCTCGGTGTTACATAATAGTCATACATACTTAAATCCGTATACATAGGAGTTCATGAGTATCATCGTCATCATTGACATCACCATTTTCGTTATATTTATCCTTAGAGGATCAACTATTATGTAAAAGAGGCAATAGAATCGTGAACGTATCGAGAATCATAAGCTGTGGAAACCTTAGAGATAGAGTCATTTGGAAGACATTATGGAACTCACGAAAGGATACATATAGCAAGGGAACCATGCCTTAATGAAATAAGGGTTAGCCTTACATACCTCTTTGTCTCCTTAACTATTTAACGTTTCCCGTTAAAACTTGAATAATCTACATTTGGAAGGATTCATAACATGGTTAAGCTAGAATAATTCAAACTAGAATAATTCATGACCTAATGAAAATTTGGCAGCATTTCCCCTATTTTGTCAACTTCCACCATATCACAAAACAACTCCCAACAACCACAATAATATCCACAATATCATAATCAAGTATTCACATTCGATTTAGCCTTCAAAATTCATCCTTGTGTTCAACTTATGCTAGTAACTTCATACCCATTTTAGCACATTTTCATATAATGCGTCTTCATCACCATTATTACTTTCCATAGCAATATTATACCCATATTATACTAAGAATCATAACTCAAGTTAGCTTACTACTGAAAAACCTCATAAAAACTACATTCAGAACTCATCTTCCACTTTTTCCTTCTACCCAGTTGTTCAACAAATAAACATTCTTGATAATATGTAATAAGTATGAAAACTAACCTTTTATCTCATAGGAATGAGATTTGGAGCAGGCTATCAACTTATATGAAAACCCTAGCTTTAATATCTAAAGGATTCTTGGAGTTTATTAACCCTAGCAAGACCTCTAGTGCATGGGTATCTTGATTCTTGCTTATTGATATTTAATCTCTCTTGGATTTTGGCTTTGATTAGTTTATGGAGTGGAAAAGAGGGATTTTAGAGAGCCTTTGGATCTGTTTTGGTAAAATAATATGTCCAAATGAAGTGGAACGAAATATATAAAGCGGAACTTAAACTCCCGTCGGGCAATTCTGCACCCATTTTGACGGGCCGTATAAATTCCTACAGACCGTCAAAATGGTCTGTAGAACTGCCCAGTCAAATATGGGTCACTGTGACCATTTGACGCTGGGCTGTGTCAATTTGTCGGACCGCAGAATTTTTTGCAGGGCGTCAAAATTCCTACGGGCCGTCAAATAGTCCGCAGAAATTTTCTGCTCAGACTAGGGCTGGGCATAAATACCGAAAAACGAAAAACCAAACCGAACCGAACCAAAACTTCAACAAACCGAACCAAACTATTTTGGTTCGATGTTTGGTGTCCACCATCAAAAAACCGAAACCGAAATAGCCGAACCGAAGTTTGATAAAACCGAATGCGCACCAAAATTTAGTACATTACCCAAAAAAATTAAAATAGTCCAGGCCCATTAAGTTTAAAGCCAGAAAAAATCCAATTGTAACAAGTCCTCTTTTGCATTTGTATCCCTAATTTTCCACTTCAGTTAAGAAAATCAAATGTCCTTAACAAAGGAAGGTAACTAGGATGTGTCTTTAGGATTAATGTATGTCCTTTATGTGTTTTCTTAATTATTCTTACGGTATGTATATAACACCTAGTAATCCTATATCATGATTATAGTTTTCTGTTCTTGTGTATCCTGTTTGTTTGATTTTGATTTCAATTTATAAGTTTTATGTTTTATTGCTTTTAAGAATATGAATTAGTGTCAGTGGAATCGCTTCTAATATCATATCAAAAAAACCGAATTGAAAAAATCGAAACCGAACCGAACCGCACTTTAAAAAACCGAAACCGAAAGAACCGAACTGAACTAGTTTGGTTCGGTATTCGGCGTCCACCTTCAAAAAACCGAACCCGAAATAGCCAAACTGAAGTTTGATAAAACCGAACCGAAAAACCGAACCCTTACCCCTAGCTCAGACAGTTTGTCATAAAACATGCATAACGTTTTACTCAGACGTCACATTGACGAACGGTTTGTTGCGTTGGAAACTAGACTCAATGAACTTCAATTTGGAAAAACGAAACACATAAAAACTCCCTATATTCTAGGAGATATGCCCCCACCAATTTGGACCAAAATTATGTTCGAAAATTTTGCCAAGTTTTACCAAAGTTCCCACAACTCAATTCCTTCTTTTGTTTGTTCTTAAATCCTTCCATAACTCATTTCATGGGCTTAAAACCCCATAACCATAATATGGGAACATGTAATCTCAAATATCCTATGGTAACTCCCATTTCCACGATTAGGACAACTAACGCCTAACGAATCTCAACGGACGAAACTACGAGGTGTAACATTAACTAGGACATCATTCACTAGCTAGCTTTTAGAGTCACTACAAATAATTTCATCGATAGGCATAATTAGATTCTGTCCACTACTCCCAAGTCACATAAATCCACCGATAATCAACAAAGCCACATCAATACCTAAGGAGTCTAAGGCCACGGGCCCGAACAAACAAGTCACACACAACAATACCATCCTAAAGTTCCATCCCAGATCTTTGATTTCCTCTACATGCATTCTCCGTTTCTTCTACACAATAATACGAAAAACTAATCGAAGTCTACCGAAAGGAAAGCCGTAACCTATCTCATGGCCGAGCGGATGCCACAAATATCTATTGATTCCTTCAAATCGATCGCTACATCGTAACCCGCGTGATATAGTGTGGAGACAACCATGTAACCCAAGATTAAATCTTTCCACTTGAATCCTTCCTAAGAGATTTGGATTAATAGGGCGGTTTGGGGGTCTTAAACCACCTCTAGCTTTCTTCTATACCAAAGGTTAAGAGGTTTTCCCATTTTCAAGCTTATATTTGGGAAGAACCAATTTTCAAGATCCATACAAGAATCTATTTTTAATTGGAAAAAGGAACTCATTTAAGTGGAAGAATCATGGGAGATGGCTTAGAGAGAAGTTAGGGAAAAATATTGCTACTTCATCACTCTTCCAATTCTAGATTACTTGAAACCCACTTGATGATTCGCTAGGGAAACATGTTTAGAAGTAATTTCCTAGGTTGAAGGAGGGTTGGAGGGTGTTAGAAGGACTTATTTGGACTGAAAATCTCATTTTTGAGCTTTCCCACCAAGCTGGGTGGTTGGAACTTAGGGTTATGAAAAATGGGTCAATTCCCGAAATGACCCCTTAAATAGGTAAATTCACTGTGTGAAACTGCCCCGGTGGTAAGTGTACCGCTCTAGCAGTACCTCTACGGCGGCCAACTCATCGCTATGGTAGCTGCGCAGTCATAAGCAATTACCACTACGGCAGTTAGTATACCGCCACAGTGTCACCACTGCGGCGTCAAATCTACAGTTGCGACTGTCTGGCTCTATCTGTTTGCCCACGCTCTTATTGTTTACGCGATATGCACAACGATCTTAGTTTGGATTGGAAGGTTTTCAGGACGTGTATGGGTCGAGACGCTGTTAAGGGTCATAGTTGTCGTCTTCCCTCATCACAGTAACGACGAAACGGGTCGTTACACAAAACCTCCAGGAAAAAAAAAGGATATCTTAAAAGGTACCCCTGATATCTACATGTTCTTAAAGTCATCTGACTTGGATGCTTTTCTCCTCAAAAGTTCCCATGCAGTACCTACTGTGAATTTGCCTAAGGCTGTGATCATCCATCTTGGCCTGTCCCACTCTTTTGTTGGTTCATGAAAGTGCAGTTCCTCTAATATATGATCTACAATGTCCATGGGGAATAATTGTTGCAATCTTAGTATGTTCCAACCATCCTGCAGCATAAGTTCTTTTACATCTTGAACACCGTCATCCATCACAAAATCGTCTGGAACAATGTGATATAGAGCCCCTAACTTTGTCAAATTGTCAAACCATACATTTGCAGTTCCACTCATTGGTTTCCACCATATTTCTTGTTCTATATTATCTCTAGTACTTGCGAACCTCCCTTCCACTGCACATTCTGAGGACTGTGCCTTTTACAGTATTTGATCCACATGTAATTTGACCATAGAGTATTTGTTCTCCTGAATTTCCACCAAAGGTTTGCACATAAGGCTTTAGATACATCAAACAAAAATCTAAAGCCCACATCTCCTTCCTATTTTGGCATACACAAGTTCAACCATGATGACCAATGTCTTCTTCTGCTTTCCTCACTATTATTCTAGAAGAATCTTGCAAATATTTTGTGCAGATCATTGATAAAACATCTTGGAGGTTTGATAGCTGACAATAGATGTATTGACATGCTTATTAAAACATTTGTGATCAAAACAACTTTTCCTCCAAATGATAGTAATATTCCTTTCCAACTCTACAGCTTATTCTTAACTTTCTTGATCAAATCATTGTAATCAGCTTTCCTCTTCCTTGAGTGTGTAACAGGACAACCAAGCATATGAAAGGAAAAGTGCCTCTTGAAAAACCAGTAATGTTCTCCACTTGTTGTATCAACACATTAGACATTTTACTGTAGACATAGAAAGAGCTCGTCTTTGTTGATAAGTTGGCCTAATACCTGCTCATAGTCATGTAATATCTCCATAATCAGCTCCAAAAACCTAGGATCAGCAGATGTAAAAATTATTGTGTCATCTGCATATGCCAGATGATTTAGACTTGCACTCCATTTAGGCATTCCATAGCTTCTAAAATCATTGTTCTCAAATAAAGAGTTCAGAGCTCTAGATAAAACTTCAGCAAATAAGATGAAAAAGTATGAGAGAGTGGATCTCCTTGTTTTACACCCCAAGTGGAGTGGAAAAAACTAGAAGCTTGGCCATTAAGGAGTATGGAATACCAGTTATTTGCTATCAACCTCCATACCATATCTATGGAAACTTCTGCAAATCCCATCTTCTTTAAAACTCTGATTAAGTAACTCCATGACACTCTATCATATGCTTTTGCCATGTCAAGCTTAAGCACTACATTAGCTAGTTTTCCTGTTAGTCTAATGCCAGTCACAACTTCTTGAGTGAGGACATTTTCAATGATACATCTGCCCTTAACAAAACCAGATTGGTTAGGAGATATCAGAGAAGGTAAAAGTCCTTCAAGCTTATCCTGAACCACTCTAGAAATAACCTTATTGATGAATTTACTGAGACTGATTGCTCTCATATCAGCAAAAGTCTCAATGTTATTCTTCTTTGGTAATAGTACTAGGTTGGTATGTGTTATTGACTTGGGAAGAGTCTACCCATCAAAGAAAGCTTTCACAACATTGTATACATCAGCACCTATAATGTCCCAACACACCTGATAAAATGTACCAATCATACCATCTGGACCACCAGCACTATTTGAAGATAATTCAAACACTGCCTTCTTCACCTCTTCCAAAGTTGGCATGCTTATCAGTTGATTGTTAGTATCCTAATAAACCATAGTAGGAACATGTTGTAGTAAATCAAAGTCTAATGGACCACCATCTTGAGAAAACTGCTGCTGATAAAATCTACAAGCTTCTTCTGCCAAAAATAAATATCCTTCTATCCTATCCCGTGCTGATTCTGAATTCTTTTGATCTACAATCTTTTGCACCTACCATTCAAAATTTTTACACCCCGTAAGATTCCGTGCTACTTGACTTAAGACAAAATGAACGAGTTAAGAAAGTTATGGGAAAGTTAATCGAGTTAGTAAGAATATCGTTATATATATATGGTTGCCTTAAGTATCCCAAGGTGACATGGTAACCTAAAGGATTTGAAATCGTGTTATGAGTACGTATACGAGGTAATGTAAGTATTTGAGATTATTAGTAATGACATAGAAGATGGACAAAAGATATGAATATACTTTTGCAATTGGAGTTTCGTCGAAGCTTTGTGAGTTCTCTAGTTATGTTTATGGTTATTGTGATTCTCCGGACCCTTCGAGACACGTGTATGGATTTTTATGGATGTATATGAGTATGTATATATATGTATAAGAGGTTAGTTACATGAGGGTTGGAAGAGGATTAGAAGTTAAACGAATCTAAACGAAATGAATCGGAACAACTTTAGTAAAATCTCGAACAAGATTTTTAGCCCATATTTTTGGAGGTCTATCTCCTAGTATATGAGGAGTTTTAAGGTGTTTCAAAAGCCTAAAATGAAGTTCATCGAGTCTAGTTTCCAACGCAACAAACCGCTCATCAAACTGATTCAAGGATAAGGAGTTATGGACGATGTAAGTTGGGCTGGTGGGGCAGCAAGTTGAGACCCGATCCAAGCATTTACATTTCGGCCCATGAGTATATTTCGGCCCATTAGGCCCATTAACGTTAATATATATGGAAAATTCATTTGAGGGCTGGTCATTTGCATCTAGGAGCTTCCAAAACATTAGAGAGAGAGGGAGAGAATTTCTAGGCCAAGAAAGCCATTTTGATCAAAATCCGAGCCCCCAATCCCAAAGCTCATGAAGAGAAAAGTGTTGTGCGTAGCGTTGCCTTCAGTTTGAGGTAAAAATCAGCCAAAAAGAGGAGTGTTGACGTGGTTGCTGCATACTTAAGGTAATATTAAGTTCCCTTTTTCATTGTTAATAAGTTTAATTAGGGTTTTAACAGATTAGAACGGAGGAAATAGCGTTATAAAGTCGTTTGTTGCTTTGTTGAGATTTATGGATCGGGGGTTGTTTTAGTTGGATTAAATTGATGGAATAAGCTGAGTTATAATGTATAATAATGGTTGGTACTGTTTTTGGTGTTGTTGATGATTCAATTGAATTGGATTTTCGGGATTGTCCAGTTTATAGAAGAAATGCTGCCCGAATTTCATTAAGTTCCGTTCGTATACAAATTAGATAGAAAGTGGTGTAAATGGTCTAATCGTGATATTATCTTCGTGATTGTAGACATACGGACTCGAGGAGTGGACGTTGGGTGATTACGTAGATTGTCAGGTATGTTAAGGCTATCCCTTCTTTCTTGTTTTGGCATGAATTACATAAAACGGGCTGACGATGAACGTACATAATTCCAATGAATTCTAGTTCTCAGCAGTACTTGACATGACAGTTGTCTTTGATTCTCAAGTTTTGGTTCATTCTAATTATTCTATTGAGTCTCAGATGATGATTTAGTTTGTATATGGTTGCTCCTGATATTCTAATCGCGCATAATGTTATTACATCATTTCACCGAGTCCCGGGCCGGGTATGTATTCGTGCACAGTGCCATTGCATTATTCACCGAGTACCTCACTAGAAGGATGGGTACGGTATATATATGATTACTTCACCGAGTCCCTCACTAGAGGGTCGGGTACGGTATATATTTATATTTCACCGAGTCTCTTACTAAAGGGTTGGGTATGGTATATATTTACATTTCTAGTCATTTCCTTTGGAGCTACTTACATGGTTATTCTCTGCCTTCGGGAATATTCATATTACAGGTGGTTTCTCATACTTTCATTATGGCTTATATCTCATTCTTTATGGTTACTGCTGCCTTACATAATCGGTACATTGTTCGTACTGACGTCCCTTTGCCTGGGGCGCTGTGTTCATGCCACATAGTCCCAGATTATTTTGCAGGTAAAGGTATTCAGCTAGGATGGTTGGCTATCAGCTGGGATTGGAAAACTCCATTTTATTCCTGGAGCAGTGCCGAGTCATTATGGTTATCATATGTGTGTATGGGTATGTCGGGTCCCTTTCCCGACTCATATGATTCAGGTGTTTACTCTTAGAGACTTTGCAGACAGTGTCCTGTGGTTAGTATGTTAAGATGTCATGCGTTGAGTAAAGTGACCATGTAGGCCGATATGTCTGCTTGACTTACTCGGTTTTTTATTAATTGAGTATCGTTCGCAAATTTCTATGGTTTGACGGAAAGTACCTTATTATATTTCCGATTTTTTTTTATGTCCAATTTCATTATGTGAATGTTAGAGGGTTCACTCGGCTCTAAGTAACAGTTGGGTGCCCATCATGCCCTATCGGAATTGGGGTGTGACAAAGTGGTATCAGAGCAGTTCGTCCTAGAGGTTGTCTGCAAAGTCGTGTCTAGTAGAGTCTTGTTTATGGTGTGTTGTGCGCCATATTTATAAACAGGAGGCTACAGGGCATTTACGATATTTACTTTTTTTTATATCTCAGGATCGTGTGATAGAGCCAAGAGATAGGAAAGGATATCCCTTATATACTGACCTTTGATTTCAGCAGGAGAGTGGTGTCGACAAGAGAAGGTAAATAATGTTACTGGGAGTTACAGAGGTAGGATATTTCATTGAGGTTTCGTTATCATAATTTGTATATACAGAATGGCGAACTGGTCATCATCAAGGTAAGTTATTGTAAGTATAGTAGGAAAATGGATTGAATGTATATATATTGATGATAATTTCAGTTATAAGGTGTGAACAGAAGAAGCTGAAGGAATCAGTAAAAAGATAAGTAACGGTAATCAAGGTATATGTCAGATATGGTATGAATGTTGCAGGTATGATGAAAACCTATAGTTAAAGATTGAAAGGGAAAGTAAACAGGAAAGTATAACTTAGTTTGAGTTGGACATACGAGGTAAGTTCACCATTTTCATACTGTTGTTGATATTGGGAGCCCTGTATGGCTATGATATATATATATATATATATATATATATATATATATATATATATATATATATATATGTTGGCCCTGTGAGGCATTGTTGGTATTTCCTGCGTGCAGGTTTTGGGATAGTAAGAAATAAAGAGGAAACTCTGCCAAAATTTTCCTAGAAATAAAAAGAGAATGAGATATAAGTTCGTAATATGTCTTGAAAGGTCGTGTCAACAGTAATGATAGGATTTGACTAAGTTGCGAGTGCGGCTGACTTCGAGAAATAAGTTAACTGCTGAATTGATAGTAATAGTAATTATGAGGTCGATATCGATATAGGAAAAACAAATGCTAGGATAATTTGGAAGGGCTTGTGAAACTAAGAGATGATTTAGAAAAGGCTGGCAAATCTTAATAGAATGTTATATTGAGGTATCGACTGAACTGATAAGCAGGGATAAATTACGACGAGTTTATAGTTAAAAGAAGTAATAGTATGATTGAGACAAGAGTGCAGAGGAGGAAGAATTGTGACGAATATGAATGTATTGATAAGACAGCTTGTGAGGTATTAAGGATAAGATTGATCAGAAAGGGTAAAAGGTTAAGTATGCCGACCCCGCAGAGTGTAATTAAACCATAATAAGAATCGTGAATAAGGTTAAGAAGTGTTACACTATAACATTCATTACAAACAGGATATAATGTGAATATAATAAGGATGTTATGAAAATGAGTAAAGCCTAGTAAGGAAGTGGCTAAAAGATATGACATGATCTATGTGACTAGAGTATAAAGGCAAGTGTGAAATGGAAAAGCGAGCTATAGAACGAATAAGAAAGACTTATAAAGTTCTGTAGGGAAAGTTCAGAATAAATATTATATGGTAAGAGAAATGATAGCGAGCACAAGAAAAGAAGGAGTTAATTGAAAGAAGGAAATAAGAAGAAAGCGAGAAAATAGTGTAGTAACAGGTTATGACATGTATAGCCGAGAATACGAGTAATATAAGTGACGGAATTGTGAAGGACCAAACTACAGAAAGATGAGCAACGAGGTAGAATGAGTGCCAGAAAATGACTGGTATGATAAGAACAAACAAGGATGAACAGAATATGTTTTGAAAATGAGAAAGGGGTTATGCAGAAGTAATGTTTTCCGAAGGATATAGAGGTAGCATAAGATTCCTCGTGCACAGAATAAAGATGGACATAGACTGGAGAAATGGTAAGGGAATTCTAAAGGAAGCACCCAAGATAGACGTAATTAATTGAGTACGAGTATAGAACGAAAGGGAAATATATAACTATGAACTTAAAGGTGTAGTACGATGACAAGGTGATAAGATAAAACTATCATTAAGATGAACCCGATAAGATTTTGAGTAAGTTAGAAGTCGGTACTGGGTGCACAACAAGGGAGAGAGAGCATAAGGCATAAAGGAGTATTGCGTGTATATGACTTCACCTCGAAAACAGTGAAATCCTTAAAGGACAGGGACTGTAGGTTGAGGAACAAATGATGTATTGTAAATTCATTAGAGGAAATAGATGATACAGGTTGGGATAAAGATAATGCTACAAGAGAACTTTGGACACTTATCATCAGAATATAAGTGCTACCTAATTGAGAATTTGGAACGACTACAAGTGCTAATTAATTGTTGATTAGAGTAAGTGGAATGTGGCCTTGGATGAGTTGCTACATTGGTTGTATTACTCGATTACAGACTATCAGATGAGATTTTGTACTATATATAGAAAGGTTCTCGTCGCTTCGTGATTTTATAAAGGTTTCGTGCGTGGATAATCAAAGTTATAAATTATAAAGAAAAGACATGGATATGGTACAGTATACCAAGTGAATTGGAAAAAGGATCAGATGAATTTGAGATTGGAAATGAGGACATAGAGCAGAATATAAACATAATGGTATAAGTACACCCTTAAGGGGGGAAGCAGGTGAGAGAAATGTAGGTGTAAGATGGAAACAATTGACACTGAAATATATTTGATATAGATGCTTAAACTTCAAATGAGATCCCTTGCTGAAACAAGTTAGTAAGATCTGAAAGCCAGCAATAAATGGATAAAAGTTAGGATGGTATTTGAGACAGTGCTGAGAATTATTTGTAAAAATCTTGAATGATATGACATTATAAAGTGGGTGCTTATAAAAAGAAAGAATACAACAAGAGAATGGAAACGAGTAATTTAAGAGATATTATAAAGGATAGCAATTCTAAACTGGATTAGAGGCTAAGATGTTGGCAATAGAGTTGTTTGCTAATGACATTGTGACTTACAACTAGCAAAGGAGAAGGGACAGAAAATCTCCTATAGTAGGTAGGATATGAGAAAATCAAAGGGTGAATAAAGGAAGGGAAATGAGTATGACAAGATAGGCAACGAGTGAGTTTTAGTACAAATGAGATATGTAAAGCAGAATGAACCAGGAGAAGGAAAGACTGACTAAGATTGGATATACTTTATACAAATTGTAAAAGAATAGCTATGCAACCTACAAATATTTGTATGTTTAGAATGAGACCAAGTGAGTACGGGACAAGAAGAATAAGGATTCAATAATAACAATGCGGTTACGATATGTTGGGCACATTAAGGAAAGATGTAAAGATGGTTTAAGACAAATTACCGAGATAGAATTAGTACTAAAGGAAAATAGGACATGGCCATGGTTGAGCCGAAGATTTATCCCGATATCGATTGTAAGATACGAGAGGAGAAGGCAAGGGAAAACATCAAGACTAGTGACACGACGCTAAGGTATTTCTTGGGCTAATTTGAGTACCTACGCATATTCTTGTAAAGATTACAACATAATGTGTGACAGGAAAAATAAGAGCAAAATCTGAGTAAAGAGGCAATAGAAGAGGCAATAAAGAAGCGACACAAGATAATATGCCTAAAGTGTTACAAGTTGGATTAAGGGAAATTGTGAAAACATTTAAGCGAGACGATCAGAACGAGCTGGTTACTAGAAGACAGTGACTTTATATGTCAAATCAAAAATTCTTTCAGAATTATACTAGTTAATGATAGACAGATTACAGAGCAGCCATGCAAAGTTATAATATGAGGGAACTCCAGTGCTACTTGATAGCCAACTCAATTCACAGATTTGGACTAGGGCTAAAAAAGCGTGGTATAGTCGGACACTCCTTAAGGGGCTTAATGAATTCCGATGTCCCCATTAATTCATTAACCTAGGGGACTACTAGTCATGAGAGGTAGAAATGAAAAGACAATAAAGAAGTCGTTAGGATTGTATCCGATATGTATAAGCATTTTGATTTGACACATGAACTCAACTAGCAAAAAGGAAAACAAGTTAAACCATGCGATGAAGAGAACTCCGACATTATATAGAATAGAGGAGTTGAAGGAGCGCTAAGGTCGGACAGATGACTATCAAAGACGGTTAACACTCAGAGGCTATAGTATATGAAAACATCCTTTAAAAAAGGGGGGAAGAACAAATTCAGTTTTAAGATGAGCTATAATATTTCGAAGCTCAAGAAAAGGGAAATCTTAGCACTAGAAGAGATGAAAGTTTTAGCGAGAGGAATAAGTATAGGGATTTCAATGATCTCCAAATAAAAGGGAGATAGTGTGCCTATGAATAGCAAGACAGCAGTGCTACCTAAGATTAGAAAGTACCTCGCAAGTCGTAGAGTCACAAGTCACCGGTCATATCAAATATGAGAGTATATGTTATAGAACCATATAGACAATCGTCGTGATACAATGGCCGGCAAAAATGGTGTAAGGACAACGATAGGGAATCTAAGAAGAACATCGGCTAATTTAAGTCTCAAATGATCACCGGTACAAGAGAATCAAGGACTTAAGAAGAAAGCATACTCGTATCAAAAGGAAGTTATGATTAAGTAGGATTTTATCTTAGTTCCATGTTTATGAATTTATATTGCAATTATGCTAAAACTGAGGAGAGGAAATTGTAGAAAAAGTTCAGGTATGAATAAGATGATATTGTAAGCAATTAAAGAGTTCGACCAAGGAACTAAAAAGGAGATGATGTGGTAGGTGCATAAGGTCGACGAGTACAAAAAGGGATGATCTAAAATAGCACCAAGAAGCAAGCAAGCAAGAGTGTCATATATGAACAAGGGAATTTGTCTACTAGTAAAGCAATAAGGAGCAAGGCAAAAGAGTACAACAATTAAGAGTTCTCATAGACTGGCAAAGAGCCGTAGCAATCATAAGTTAAGACCATCTTAATGGCAGCAGGTCCCTGGACAGTAACTAGATATCAATTGACCACTGAGTACATACATAATAACATGAGGATATGGAACTAATGAATGAGATCTATAGAGAATTGGAAGGATATGAAAAAAAAAGATTAACGAGCCCACAGTATAATAGCATGGAAATCAGGAACTAAAGGAGGACAACCATTTCAACAAAACTAATAAAAGCGTCGTAAGCTTGCAAGGTACAACATTCGAGGACGAATGTTCCTAAGGGGAGAAGGACGTTACACCCCGTAAGATTCCGTGCTACTTGACTTCAGACAAAATGAACGAGTTAAGAAAGTTCAAGGAAATTTAATCGAGTTAGTAAAAATATCGTTATATATATATGGTTGCCTTAAGTATCCCGAGGTGACATGGCAACTAAAGGATTTGAAATCGTGTTATGAGTACATATACGAGGTAATGTGAGTGCCCTTTTAAAGTATTTTAGATTATTAGTAATGATATAGAAGATGGACAAAAGATATGAATATACTTTTGCGATTGGAGTTTCGTCGAAGCTTTGTGAGTTCTCTAGTTATGTTTAAGATTATTGTGATTCTCCGGACCCTTCGAGACACGTGTATGGATATTTATGAATGTATATGAGTATGTATATATATATGTATAAGAGGTTAGTTACATGAGGGTTGGAAGAGGATTAGAAGTTAAACGAATCTAAACGAAATGAATCGGAACAACTTTAGTAAAATCTCGAACAAGATTTTTAGCCCATATTGTTGGAGGCATATCTCCTAGTATATGAGGAGTTTTAAGGTGTTTCAAAAGCCTAAAATGAATTTCATCGAGTCTGGTTCCAACAAAACATACCGCTCGTCAAAATGATATCGGGATAAGGAGTTATGGACGATGCAAGTTGGGCTGGCGGGGCAGCAAGTTGAGACCCGATCCAAGCATTTACATTTCGGCCCATGAGGCCCATTAACGTTAATATATATGTAAAATTCATTTGAGGGCTGGACATTTGCATCTAGGAGCTTCCAAAACATTAGAGAGAGAGGGAGAGAACTTCTAGGCTAAGAAATCCATTTTGATCAAAATCCGAGCCCCGAATCCCGAAGCTCATGAAGAGAAAAGAGGAGTGTTGACGTGGTTTCTGCATACTTAAGGTAAGATTAAGTTCCCTTTTTCATTGTTAATAAGTTTAATTATGGTTTTAACGGATTAGAACGGAAAAAATAGCGTTATAAAGTCGTTTGTTGCTTTGTTGAGATTTATGGATCGGGGGCTGTTTTAGTTGGATCAAATGGATGGAATCAGCTGAGTTATGGTGTATAATAATGGTTGGTACTGTTTTTGATGTTGTTGATGATTCAATTGAATTGGATTTTCGGGATTGTCCAGTTTATAGAAGAAATGCTGCCCGAATTTCATTAAGTTCCGTTCGTATACAAATTAGATAGAAAGTGGTGTAAATGGTATAATCGTGATATTATCTTCGTGATTGTAGACATACGGACTCGAGGAGTGGACGTTGGGTGATTACGTAGATTGTCAGGTATGTTAAGGCTATCCCTTCTTTCTTTTTTTGGCATGAATTACATAAAACGAGCGGACGATGAATGTACATAATTCCAATGAATTCTAGTTCTCAGCAGTACTTGACATGACAGTTGTCTTTGATTCTCAAGTGTTGGTTCATTTTAATTATTCTATTGAGTCTCAGATGATGATTTAGTTTGTATATGGTTGCTCCTGATATTCTAATCGTGCATAACGTTATTAAATCATTTCACCGAGTCCCGGGCCGGGTATGTATTCGTGCACAGTTCCATTGCATTATGCACCGTGTCCCTCACTAGAGGGTCGGGTACGGTATATATATGATTACTTCACCGAGTCCCTCACTAGAGGGCCGGGTACGGTATATATTTATATTTCACCGAGTCCCTTACTAAAAGGCTGGGTATGGTATATATTTACATTTCTAATCATTGCCTTTGGGGATACTTACATGGTTATTCTCTACCTTCGGGGCTATTCATATTACAGGTGGTTTCTCATACTTTCATTATGGCTTATATCTCATTCTTTATGGTTACTGCTGCCTTACATACTCGGTACATTGTTCGTACTGACGTCCCTTTTCCTGGGGCGCTGTGTTCATGCCACACAGTCCCAGATTATTTTGCAGGTAAATGTATTCAGCTAGGATGGTTGGCTATCAGCTGGGATTGGCAAACTCCATTTTCTTCCTGGAGCAGTGCCGAGTCATTATGGTTATCATATGTGTGTATGGGTACGTCAGGGCCCTGTCCCGACTCATATGATTCAGGTGCTTACTCTTAGAGACTTTGCAGACAGTGTCTTGTGGTTAGTATGTTAAGATGTCATGCATTGAGTAAAGCGACCATGTAGGCCGATATGTCGGCTTGACTTACTCAATTTTTGATTAATTGAGTATTGTTCGTAAATTTCTATGGTTTTACGAAAAGTACTTTATTATATTTCCGATTTTTTTTAATGTCCAGTTTCATTATGTGAATGCCAGAGGGTTCGCTCAGCTCTAAGTAAGAGTTGGGTGCCTATCATGCCCTATCAGAATTGGGGTGTGACAACAATACTGTGAAAATACCTTGTATTCCTGTCTCCTTCAGCAAAACTTGTCATAGGTGACTTTTGTCTCCAAAATTATTCCTCATAGTGAACATACTTCTTCAATTCTACTTGTGCTTGTTGTATCACCATCCTGTTCGTAGGAGAAGGATCCTCTTCAAATAATTGTTCTTTAATTCTCGCAACCTCTTCCCTTACTGTTAACTGCTTGAAAATATCACCAAAAGTTGCCTTACTCCATGCAGTTAATGCAATTTTCACATTCTTCAGTTTTGACTTAAAGCTGATAAAATCATCACCTTCAAAATCTGTACTCCATGCTTGATTAACCACCTCTAAGAATGATTCATGTTCTGTCTAAAACATCAAAAATCTGAAAGGCTTTCTTATGTGATGTGAGTTTTCAACACAAGTAAGTAATAAAGGGGCATGGTCTGAGCCAGTTCTAGATAAATTTTCCACTTCGATATGTGCAAACCAATCCTGCAATTTGGCATTTGCAATCATTCTATCCAATTTCTTGAAAATGCAATCACTACCAGCCCTCCCATTCCACCAAGTAAACAGACTCCCCTTATAATTGATGTCAAATAGCTCACATGAGTTAATGCAAAATGCAAAATATTCATATTCATCTGGAAAGACAGGTAAACCACCAATCTTCTCCTCTTCATTCATAATGACATTAAAGTCACCCCTTACTAGCCAAAGCAAGTCCATGTGATCAGCCAAGCTATACAGACTATCCCATAAACTGATTCCCAGATGATCACACTTTGCATATACCATTGTTACCATCAGTGACTTATCCCACTATTTAAAAAACAACTTTATAGTTATTTGTTGTTCTAAATCCTGCATGATCTCCACATCCACATTATCATTCACAAAGAACAATATTTTACCATTGCAATTATAATAGGCATATCTCATGCCTAACCTCCTTCGAAACCTCTGAATATGCCTAACGTGTTGAAAAGGCTCCATTAAAGCTATAATGGAAAATTTATGATGTTTGTGCAACATTTGGACTCTGTGAAAAGCTTGTTGTGTGTTCACAAACCTGATATTCAAACAGAGTGTCTTCATCATCATTTAAAAATAGGCTTACAACCTCTCTTTGGTACTACTCTTATAGGAATAGTATCTATAATTACTTGTTTCTTTCCCTTCTTGGTACCTTTCTGTCTAGATTTTGGAGAGATGCCAAATTCTTTTACCAAATTACCAAAAACCTGCTCCACTGAAGCCTCTTCTTCATTTTCTTTGAATTTTCTTTTGCCCTCATCATGTTTCTCTTCAGCTCTAACATTAATATTATGAGAGATCACATCATGAAACTCCTTCAAAGTATATTGTTTTCTTTGGTTGACCAGTTGCTGCACATTGTCCTTTTCCACTTGTGTAACTGCCAAATCATTCATCACCTCCCTCTCAGGATGAAATGATCCAATGACATTGCCATTAATTGAGATGCTCAAATTTCCATTCTTCATATTATTATCAGGAGACAACTCAACCTCTTGAAATTGAGCCGAAGGTGGAGTACGTAATTCTTATTGACTATCTGCAACCACCAACTCCCTGGCATTTGCAAACCTGTCAGCACCATCAGTCTTCTTTTCTTTCTCACATGAGGCTAAATCATGCAAAGCATCAATTTTCTCCCCTAGCCTCATCTCCTAATGTGAAACATCACCATCCTAAACCCTTTCATCAGCCTGAATATCTTACATCATAAATTCTGAGACATGTCCTTCCTTGGTAACAATATGACTTGTAGATTTCTTTGCGGCATTTTCTTTTGTAAGGTCTTGACTACTTTCAAATCTGCCCTTTAAATCTTTGTCAGCATCATCTACCTGAACATTAATTTCAACTTCATCAACCCTTTCTCCCACACTTTTATGCTCATCCTTTGTTGCCTAAACTGATTGTTCAGTATTTGGATCCATCTTTCCTTCTATATCTTTGATGTTATCTTCCCTATCATTGACTGCCACACAAGATTCCAAACTCTCATTATGCTCTTCCATATCTTTTTGAGCAGATGATTCAGTAGCCTCTTCATTGTCATTTACTGCCTCCTTGACTAACACATTAGTGTCATCTGCACCCTTGTCCTCTACATCATTGTTGACTTCTTCTTCTGTGATTTTCTCTAGCACATCAAAATTGTTGTGTGTTGAAACTCCACCTTCAGAGGCAATAACATTCTTGTTCCTAGTATCAGCAGCATCCTTACTTATCCTTTTACCTTTGTCATTAATTCCAGGATAAGCAAGCACTTTCCCACTCGATAGAACCTTAGGCACATATGTCTGCACAGGATATCTCCATCCATGATATCTCTGTCACGACCTGTCTAGGGGCCGTGACGAGTACCCGATACTTGTACCGAGCACCCCTTGTCTATCGTTTTACCTTTACCTCTTAGCAAGCCATGTAAACAGAGCCATTTTTTTTTTAACATTAACATTAGCGGCGTCATTCTGAACATAGACTAATAAACTTCGTTATCAATTATACATCAACATTAGCATGCCAAAACACCATATATCTAACTGTACTTAACTGACTGTACATAACTGTCTACGAGCCTCTAGACGTAGTACACTTATACATAGAAAGGGCCGAGTGCTGCCGTGCCCGAATATACATACACAAAATAGTACCGCAGAAGTGAGGCTCCGGAACAACTGGAGCGCTGTCAACACTGCTGGTAAGGCTCCTAAGGATCAAATCCGCCTATCTGCTGACCTGCGCGGCATGAAACGCAGCGTCCACAAGAAGGGACGTCAGTACGAATAGTGTACCGAGTATGTAAGGCATGAAAGATAACACTAGCAGTAACATAATGTATAATTAATAATGTCATGGAGTCACAGAATATAGAAGATAGAACGTATCTCATGTCATATATTATCATCTCGTATCATATCGTATTATATCTTATCTTGTCTTGTCGTAGTATATCACGTCATAGTATATCGTGTCATAGAGTGTCAGGCTATAGTATATCATAACGTAGTACCTCATATCGTAGCATGGCATGTTATAGCATGTCGTGTCATAGCATAGCGTGTCATAGCATGTCTTACCATAGCATAGCATATCATAGCGTATCATAGCATAGCATAGCTTGTCATATCATGTCCTGTCGTAGCAGATCATAGCATATCATGTCATAGTATAGCTTACCATAGCATATCTTATCATAGCATGTCTGGTCATGACATGGTAGGTCATATCATAGCGCCGATCAATGCCGGCTCACCCACATAGCGCCGATATACACCGGCTCACCCATATATCCCGCGTCCGGGCACCCCGCGTCCGGGATGATAAGCCAGCTGATCAGGTAGCAATGAAACATGTTTCCCTTCCCATTCCCCCATGTATCCCTTCCCCACAACCCAGGTTCATATACATAGCTTGCATACATATACATGTCTTATATACATTTACTTATCTTATATACATATATATCTTTTATATACTTATACATATCTTATATACATATACATGTTATATATATATATATATATATATATATATATATATATATATATACATGTCTTATATACATAGACATGTTTTCTATATGTATATATCCTATAAACACACAAGGGAGCCCAAGGAAAAATCATATAGCCATCGGAGCGGCGTAAGGCCGGTGACCTCCGATTACATTATGGAATACTCGTGATCACTCTTGTCTCACCTAGAAGGGATGAATATTTTGAGGTGAGATGGTCAATGGAGAATAGTATTAAAGTAAACGTAGAATGAAATTGTGGGCATCATAGATGACAGTTCATAGACTTTGAAATCTTTAGAAAATAAAGTCATAGCTAGGAAATATAAATAAGATTCAAAAATTAATTTATCATTTTCATATTTACATAAGATACTTAGCTTAGTTATCTTGGTCATAGAGTCGTTCCGGTAGCACGTATCATAGGCATATCCTCTTATCTAACGTCATTGTTATCATTACCGTCATGGAAGGGTCCTCGTTGGAGGAGTCATAGTACTTATCATTTGGTAACGAAATCGGGATCAAAAGTTCCCTTTGGATTCACTTCTAATAAGTCAAGCAACACTGGAAGGAAAAATCCGAGAGTAGCGGGCCCACCGCGGGCCGGATGGGGTGGCGTATGTTATTTACATATATTACGTGTCATGTCATTACTTGTGAGGGTTCTAGGGTAATCGGGTCCCACTCGTGCAAGTTCTAAGGGTTTTAGAGGTCTTTCCATCGTTTGCACACTTTCTAGTTCAATTCTATTGAACAAAAAGTGGAAACCTTTAGGTGCGGATTCCGGGGACTAGGGTTGTCCCCGAGGCTCGTACCCGACTTATTACAGCTAAGACATGCCATAGAAGGGAGGGTGAAGCCTTACATACCTCTTTCCGCTCCTTTTGCTATTCCAAATTCACGTCGCAATCTCGTCAAAATCTGCAAATTGGTCATGTTTACCAAAACTCTTATTAGGGTACTTAGAGTTAGAATCTTAAGGAAACATTTGGCTACCGAAATTTCGGCAGCACTTCCCCTATAAATACTCCATCCCACCAAGTTCAACTTGGCTAATTTCAATCAACAACAATCTCGGGAATTCAAACCCGGCCAAAATATCAACCACAATTCCAACAACAACAATACTAACAACTTCCATATTCAATCAACTTACTACTTCTTCCAAAAACTTTCTAACTTTAATGAAAACAATAACAACCTCATAATCTATATTCCAACAACATCATACTAAATAAAATTGACTCATTCTCTTCCATTTTTTCACCATAACCACACGGCCAACACCAACATACACACTACAACTTCTCAAAATTCATTCAACTTCCATTTTCCACATATCATTCACAATAATAACAACCAAACACTAATTAAAATAATTGAAGCATGACTCCTACACATATATACATACACACGGCCATGTACTATATTTCTCTCCTTCATGAATTTCATCCATTTTAGCATACTACAACACATATAAACCATATATAACATATAAAACAAGATCAAAACTCACCTTTCTTCTTCAACTTCTCACTTGACTACAACTTGACAACTTGTATGATTTTGAATCTTTCTTGCTCCAACAACAACTCCACCTTGTTAATCACCCTTTACTTGGTAGAAAATGATTTTTGAAGAATTTTTATCAATTTTCTTGTTGGTTTTTGATCTTGGCCGAAATGGCCTTCAAGTTTTTCTCCTCCTTTTCTTGTTCTTACTTTCTTGAAAATTCTAGAGAGTTTGATGAAAAAGATGACTTGGTCATCTCTTTATTTACTCATTAACCTTGATGTGGGCTTAATCCCACACCAAATGGACGGCCAAACAAGGCCCAAACCTTAGCCCACTTATTTTGTTTTATTTTGTTTGGGCCAACTCGATTTGGTCCCGAGTTGGGCCTAGCCCACTGACCTTTCGACCTTAAAACGTCCATATCTCCTTGTACCGACGTCACCTGGGGACCGACGACCTATGGTTGGAAAGCTAATTCAATTATCTACAACTTCTATTTCTTGGTACTTTTCCAAATTCCAAACTTATAATACCGTTTTTGCCCCTTGAAGTCAGATCACCCGAAAACGTTTTCTTAAAAATATTCGTTTGGAGGACTTCCACTTTGATTTGGCCCAAGGGTCCTTCTTGAGTTGTGTTTAACTTCTCATATGTGATTCATATGAATTTTCAGATGTCCCAAAAAAATCTCGATGTGTGGGTCCCACCTCAGCAATTAATTTGACGTTCAAAAATACAGGATATAACATTCTCCCCCCCTTTAGAACATTCGTCCTCGAATGTTGAACTGGCCTCATAGTGTATCATAATACTTCGGGGGAGGTCTCCTTTGTAGACATCTCACATGTCGCTTAGGTCGCTTTTATGTCGTAAGTCCATTGAGTAAGCTCCGAACGTTGGCCCCACGTTAATAAGTCCCCTTTTTGTCACGCTTTCTCCTATTCCGTTAGTCTTGTCCGTCTCAGCCTACATGACTTTTATAGGGTTTGTAACCACTCCACACACTCTAATTTACATTGGACTACCTAGCTTCACATTCGTCTCTTGTTCCCACATTTGTGAAAATTTTAGCATATTTCCCAGGGGGTCACCCATCATGAAATTACTCCCACCTGAGCACGCTTAACATTGAAACTTTTATGCATTTCAGTGTCTCGGTGTTAGTATTTTTACCTCCGCTTCCACGTACTACCTATATCACATAATATGGGCAAGTTGGGGTCTCGGCAATGTTCAAAACGCCCTCGTAACGCATCTTTCTCTTTTAATGACTATTTAGCCTTCGTGGTCACTAATATTCACTTCGTATTCGTGTGTATGGTTACTCTTGTCCTGAATTTTCCTGAATTCTTTATATGTTCCATAATACAAGGGACGGTGCAAGATAAGGTAAAATCCAATTCAATTTAACATCCATATATTATAGAAAAATGCCGGAAGTGTACCTGCGGCCGCATCGGTGGAAGGTCCAGGATCCTGCCGTCCTGTTAATGCATATATACGGTGTGGAGGGCCGGATGAACTGGGTGTCCCTCCTCTGCCTCGGCCACGGCCTGCTGGAGCCTGGGAGGCCTGTCCTGGAGGGCGCACGGACGGTGAGGAACTCACTGCTGACCCGGCGGGCTGAGCTCTGCTTCTCTCATTCCTTAGCGGACATTCTCGCTTCAAATGGTCAGTCTGTCCGCAAGCATAGCACGCACCTGTATCCCGGTAACACTGTCCCGAGTGTGGCCTGCCACACCGGGTACACCGTGGCGGGGGTGGCATCATCCTGCTGTATTCTGCTCTATACTGGGACCCCGAAGCTCTAGTGTCCTGACCTGCTCCCGCATAAGTAGAACGGTCAAATCCCTTATTCGTAAATCGAGGCGGTGCACTGGCCGCCGGTTGTTCTGAATGCCTAAATTGCTCTTGTGCCTGTCCCCCTCTGTACTCGCTTTTAGTCCTGGAAAACCTGCCCCTTTTTCTGGAACCCCTATCAGGGTAACGCTCCTCTCGCCGTGACTGATATTGTTCCTCCAGATTTTGGGCGTGGGCCTGGATTCGAGTAATAGTCATCCCGTCCTGGAGTGAAGCTGTCAAACATTCCTTAACCAAATGTGGCCCTAGCCCACTCACAAATCGGTGTACATGATCTCCCCTATCCGCTATCATGGCTGGGGCATACCTGGCTAACGAATTAAAACGGAGGTTGTATTCTCGAACGCTCATATTTCCCTGTCTCAGGTTCAAGAACATATCGGCTCGAGCCCGTCGAACCTCTGGCGGTAGGAAATGTCGCAGGAACGCCTCAGTGAACTCCTGCCAAACCGGAGGGGGTGCATTTGCTCCCCTCGATGATATCCAGCTACTGTACCACAGAACTGCCACATCCCGCAGCCTGTATGAAGCCAACTCTACGGACTCCGTATCTGAAGCATGTATAATCCTCAGAGTCCTCAGCATCTCATCTATAAAGTTCTGCGGGTCCT
Organism: Lycium barbarum; assembly: GCF_019175385.1. Lineage (NCBI taxonomy): Eukaryota > Viridiplantae > Streptophyta > Magnoliopsida > Solanales > Solanaceae > Lycium > Lycium barbarum. Next base: position 82,517,706 of record NC_083341.1, read on the forward strand.
CCTCTGGCTTTGATCCATAAAACTCTAGCGGCTTCAGGGTAATAAAGTCACGGGCCCTTGCGCTTACCGCCCTATCTCCCAGGTCTACATCTTGTCGCTGAGCCTGTGCGGCGACTAACTAGGTCAATAACTGGATGGCCTCTGCCATCTGCTGGCCCGGAGCTGCTGGCGGTGGAACTGGAGGTGCGGGGGCTGAAGCTGGAACTCTTTCCTGCTCTGCTGATATAGGGGAAGCAGGAGGAGTCTAAGGGGGAGCTTCATTATGGGATTCTCCTTCTTCTAGCTCTTGTTCAACTCTCCTTCCAGCCGTCGTCTCGCCCTTCTGGGCCGCCCTAGCTTTCTTCTTCGGCGGCATTACTGAAACCATAACTCAGGATTAGGAAAAGAATATGGAAACCTAGTAGCATAGCTCTATCGCACAATCTTGAGTACAAAGAAGGTCATATTTCCTAAATGCCCTGTAGCCTCCTGTTTATAAGTGTGGCGCGCTACACACCCATAAACAAGACTCTACTGGACACGGCTCGTAGACAAACTCCTAGGACCGAACAGCTCTGATACCACTTCTGTCACGACCCGTCTAGGGGTCGTGACGAGTACCCGATACTTGTACCGAGCACCCCTTGTCTATCGCTTTACCTTTACCTCTTAGCAAGCCATGTAAACAGAGCCATTTTTTTTTTCAACATTAACATTAGCGGCGTCATTCTGAACATAGACTAATAAACTTCGTTATCAATTATACATCAACATTAGCATGCCAAAACACCATATATCTAATTGTACTTAACTGACTGTACATAACTGTCTACGAGCCTCTAGACGTAGTACACTTATACATAGAAAGGGCCGGGTGCTGCCGTGCCCGAATATACATACACAAAATAGTACCGCAGAAGTGAGGCTCTGGAACAACTGGAGCGCTGTCAACACTGCTGGTAAGGCTCCTAAGGATCAAATCCGCCTATCTGTTGACCTGCGCGGCATGAAACGCAGCGTCCACAAGAAGGGACGTCAGTACGAATAGTGTACCGAGTATGTAAGGCATGAAAGATAACACTAGCAGTAACATAATGTATAATTAATAATGACATAGAGTAACAGAATATAGAAGATAGAACGTATCTCATGTCATATATTATCATCTTGTATCATATCGTATTATATCTTATCTTGTCTTGTCGTAGTATATCACGTCATAGTATATCGTGTCATAGAGTGTCAGGCTATAGTATATCATAACGTAGTACCTCATATCGTGGCATGGCATGTTATAGCATGTCGTGTCATAGCATAGCGCGTCATAGCATGTCTTACCATAGCATAGCATAGCTTGTCATATCATGTCCTGTCATAGCAGATCATAGCATATCATGTCATAGTATAGCTTACCATAGCATATCTTATCATAGCATGTCTGGTCATGTCATGGTAGGTCATATCATAGCGCCGATCAATGCCGGCTCACCCACATAGCGCCGATATACACCGGCTCACCCATATATCCCGCGTCCGGGCACCCCGCGTCCGGGATGATAAGCCAGCTGATCAGGTAGCAATGAAACATGTTTCCCTTCCCATTCCCCCATGTATCCCTTCCCCACAACCCAGGTTCATATACATAGCTTGCATACATATACATGTCTTATATACATTTACTTATCTTATATACATATATATCTTTTATATACTTATACATATCTTATATACATATACATGTTATATATATATATATATACATGTCTTATATACATAGACATGTTTTCTATATGTATATATCCTATAAACACACAAGGGAGCCCAAGGAAAAATCATATAGCCATCGGAGCGGCGTAAGGCCGGTGACCTCCGATTACATTATGGAATACTCGTGATCGCTCTTGTCTCACCTCGAAGGGACGAATATTTTGAGGTGAGATGGTCAATGGAGAATAGTATTAAAGTAAACGTAGAATGAAATTGTGGGCATCATATATGACAGTTCATAGACTTTGAAATCTTTAGAAAATAAAGTCAAAGCTAGGAAATATAAATAAGATTCAAAAATTAATTTATCATTTTCATATTTACATAAGATACTTAGCTTAGTTATCTTGGTCATAGAGTCGTTCCGGTAGCACGTATCATAGGCATATCCTCTTATCTAACGTCATTGTTATCATTACCGTCATGGAAGGGTCCTCGTTGGAGGAGTCATAGTACTTATCATTTGGTAACGAAATCGGGATCAAAAGTTCCCTTTGGATTCACTTCTAATAAGTCAAGCAACACTGGAAGGAAAAATCCGAGAGTAGCGGGCCCACCTCGGGCCGGATAGGGTGGCGTATGTTATTTACATATATTACGTGTCATGTCATTACTTGTGAGAGTTCTAGGGTAATCGGGTCCCACTCGTGCAAGTTCTAAGGGTTTAAGAGGTCTTTCCATCGTTTGCACACTTTCTAGTTCAATTCTATTGAACAAAAAGTGGAAAACTTTAGGTGCGGATTCCGGGGACTAGGGTTGTCCCCGAGGCTCGTACCCGACTTATTACAGCTAAGACATGCCATAGAAGGGAGGGTGAAGCCTTACATACCTCTTTCCGCTCCTTTTGCTATTCCAAATTCACGTCGCAATCTCGTCAAAATCTGCAAATTGGTCATGTTTACCAAAACTCTTATTAGGGTACTTAGAGTTAGAATCTTAAGGAAACATTTGGCTACCGAAATTTTGGCAGCACTTCCCCTATAAATACTCCATCCCACCAAGTTCAACTTGGCTAATTTCAATCAACAACAATCCCGAGAATTCAAACCCGGCCAAAATATCAACCACAATTCCAACAACAACAATACTAACAACTTCCATATTCAATCAACTTACTACTTCTTCCAAAAACTTTCTAACTTTAATGAAAACAATAACAACCTCATAATCTATATTCCAACAACATCATACTAAATAAAATTGACTCATTCTCTTCCATTTTTTCACCATAACCACACGGCCAACACCAACATACACACTACAACTTCTCAAAATTCATTCAACTTCCATTTTCCACATATCATTCACAACAATAACAACCAAACACTAATTAAAATAATTGAAGCATGACTCCTACACATATATACATACACACGGCCATGTACTATATTTCTCTCCTTCATGAATTTCATCCATTTTAGCATACTACAGCACATATAAACCATATATAACACATAAAACAAGATCAAAACTCACATTTCTTCTTCAACTTCTCACTTGACTACAACTTGACAACTTGTATGATTTTGAATCTTTCTTGCTCCAACAACAACTCCACCTTGTTAATCACCCTTTACTTGGTAGAAAATGATTTTTGAAGAATTTTTATCACTTTTCTTGTTGGTTTTTGATCTTGGCCGAAATGGCCTTCAAGTTTTTCTCCTCCTTTTCTTGTTCTTACTTTCTTGAAAATTCTAGAGAGTTTGATGAAAAAGATGACTTGGTCATCTCTTTATTTACTCATTAACCTTGATGTGGGCTTAATCCCACACCAAATGGACGGCCAAACAAGGCCCAAACCTTAGCCCACTTATTTTTTTTTATTTTGTTTGGGCCAACTCGATTTGGTCCCGAGTTGGGCCTAGCCCACTGACCTTTCGACCTTAAAACGTCCATATCTTCTTGTACCGACGTCACCTGGGGACCCACGACCTATGGTTGGAAAGCTAATTCAATTATCTACAACTTCTATTTCTTGGTACGTTTCCAAATTCCAAACTTATAATACCGTTTTTGCCCCTTGAAGTCAGATCACCCGAAAACGTTTTCTTAAAAATATTCGTTTGGAGGACTTCCACTTTGATTTGGCCCAAGGGTCCTTCTTGAGTTGTGTTTAACTTCTCATATGTGATTCATATGAATTTTCAGATGTCCCAAAAAAATCTCGATGTGTGGGTTCCACCTCAGCAATTAATCTGACGTTCAAAAATACGGGATATAACAATCTCCTCCTTCTTCCCTGTGTAGAGGTTGTAGCCACATTTGACACATCCTCTTTCTCCTGCTCCTTCTCCCCTTCCTTTGTATGCTCCTTTGTGTCTTCCACCAATTCAGGATGCAAGACACGACATTCATCATTTGCATGGCCTTGTAACATACATTCTGTGCAATACTTTGGTAAATGATCATACTGAATTCTCACTTTCACCACCCTAATCTCCTTAGTTTTCTTATCTTCAATTTCCATCATAACAAACCTAGGAAGATTAGATAAAAAATCTAGTTGAACCTTAACCCTTCCGCAGTTAGGTCTAGTTTTGTTTGTGGTAGCCATGTCAAGTAATAAGGGTTTTCCAACTGTAGATGCCAAAGTAGACAATGAGTCTTTGACAAAATACGTGGGAAGCAGGTTTGGAAAAGAAATCCAGGCCATGGCTATTGACATTTCTTCCTTAACCTTAAAATTAGAATCATAAATTAAGGGCCTCATTTGATACGTAAAACAATCCTTGGATTTCAACCAATAAGCAGTCTTTGCAGATATAGTAATGAAATCCTCCATTTGAGAACATCTTATCAATAAATGTCTATCCCTCAAGAAACCAATATCACACTTTCCCTTCACACCACACTGTTGAGGAATAATAGTTCTTAATTCTTCTAACTCTAGCCATCCATATGAAAACTTACCAATAATGGCATGTTGGAGGTTTTCAATTTGCTCCATTCTAGCCACTTCAGATACTGTCCAACGCACCATAGGAATTTCATTAACATATATTATCTCCTTCATTGGTATTGGATCACAAATGGGGTTAGACGTGGGAGTTGTCCCATGCACAAGTGTTTGAGCATAGTTTGGAGATAAGGAAGTGGATAGGAGAGTTGGCTGAATATCGTGAGATTGCGGGTGAGTGAGGGCTTGGTAGTGTATAGTGTTGGTTGATGGTGGAGGTTGACCACCCACCAGTGATGGCTGGCCAGTGGCCAAAGTGGCTATAGGTAAAGTAGGGTTTGTTAAATTAGGGTTGCATGGAAACGTAGGAGAGAGAAGAGCCTTATTTTAGACTTAGAGTTCATAAACCCCCAATTCCCCAATCCTAAATCTTGATTTCTTACATATATATATATATAATGACCGATCATTTTTTTAAGAAAAGGGACCGAGCCGAGGCCCAATCGTCCATACCTGGCCCAAGGCGGGGCTAATAATACCCCCAGCCTCATATCAAACGACCCCTAAGGGGGTCATTCCTCTCTCTCTCAAGGCTAGGGTTCAAAACCCTAGCCTCCACCCTATCCCTCCCCCTACTCAGTTGTCTCATTTCTACCTGATGCGTGAACAAGGCTCAGTGTGGAGGAAAGGATGGAGCATTTACTGCTCCCATGCTCCTTCACGCCTTCTCTTCTACGAAAACTGGCCAAACAACCCCTAAAGGTACAAATTCTACCCTTTCTTTATATTTTCTATCGTTTACATTAGTGCTGAAGTGATTTGAGCCATTGTTTTCATTTTTACTTTAAATCTAGGTCGTGTTTGAAGTTTTAAGTGAAAACTTGTGTAAATCTACAAGTACCACCTTGGTTATATGAGCTCTAAGATGTGTTCTGGGGTTCTATAAATATAACCCCAATTTTTCAAAAACAAAGAGGGGTTGGAACTGAGAAAGGCTTGAAATTACGATTTGTTCAAAGTTTTAAAGTTCCATCAGTCAAAATTTTAAGCTTTAGCCAGAAGGTTTCAGTTTTTCTTTAGTTCTAAAGTTTCTATATTTTATTTGGTTGTGGTGTTAGTGGCTGAGTCTGGCATTGGAAGCATAGAAAACATCCAAGTCCATTGCTTGCCTCGGTTGCACTTGCAAAAGGTAAACACTTACTGGTTTATTGCTTTCCAATTTAATTTCTGTCTATGTTAGTATAGTTTAATGTAATTAAGTGTATTATGTGTGGTTTAGAATGTATTTTAAGCCAATGTGCTTGTTTGATTTGGGCATAATGAGTCTTGCGTTTGAATTAGGATTAAGGGGTCTCTTATGTATCTTGCTTGGCTTAATCCTGTGTGCTTAGAGGTTGGCTTAAGATTATAGGACCTTTAAATGATTTATTTGGCTTAAATTCTTGGTTGTGTTCATTTAGAAGTGTGTTTGGTTTGAAGGCTAGCTTAAAGGGGGATAAAGGCCTGTTAAAGTGAGATGTTTGATCTGGTGTTGGGTAATCTATTTGATAGTGTGTTTGTTTTGCAGATTGTTTAAAGGTTGGAGATTTTTTATGAAGGGACCTAGTCTGATCATGTTTGTACTTAATCATGTGTTTGTTTGGAAAGTGGAAGGTTTGATATGTATCGGACCTAGTCTGATCATGTTTATCCTACTTAATCATGTGTTTGTTTGGAAAGTGGAAGGTTTGATATGTATCGGACCTAGTCCGATCATGTTTATCCTACTTAATCATATGTTTGGTTTGAAGATTGAGGGTCTGTTGTGTGCTCTATAGGATTCTATTTGTCCTACTTGATAATGTGTTTGGCATTAAAGGTAGTTAATGGCCACTGGTGGATTAAGTAAGATATTGGCTTGATTCTTGTTTGTTCCATTTAGTAATAAGTTTGGCTTGAAAGGTTGGTCTGAGGCTTTAAAACTTGGTATTTTATATCACTTGGGTAATATGTTGAGATAGAGGCTTTAAATAAATGGTTCTGGCGAGAAGGATTTGAACTTGAACAAAAGTATTACTTGGCTTGCATTTGTCTGATTGCTTTTTGCTTGTAGCAAGCATTGGAACTAGTTGAACCAACCTCTGAGTAAAACTTGCAAAATATGTATATGTTTGGGATGAGTTTAAAAGGTCTTTGATATTGCTATAATAAGTTGAATTCAGGGCAGTCTTGAGGTAGTCTTTGTTTGGTTCAAATGTTCAGTCAACTAGTTAAATAGGCCTGTTAAAAGGGAAAATTGTCATGTTTGCTTTAACCTAGTAATAAGATGTACTTATTCTGAAAGATGGCATTAAAAGAAAAGAGCTTAAAGATTAGTAGCTTGACAAGAAATATGTGTGTATGTGTAAGTCTGTTTTGGTCCACCATGTGTAGAAATATCCATGAATGTGTTGTGTGTAGAAAAATCTTATTTAGGGGATTGATCACCTAATTTATGATAATTATAAAGGTAAGAGACAAAATAAGGAGGGGTAATGGGAACCTTGATATAATGTTGCTTATCTTGTCTTTGTGTGGCTGTCTTGGATGCTTTGTTTTCCCTTTTGATGTGGTAAATTGAGTTCTTTAAAGGAATAATAATAAGGCTAAGAAAGGGCTAAGGATAATGTCTCAAAATTTTGCCAAGGTCAGAGTAATTGTGATTGGAGTCTGTTACTGCTTCTCTCTGTAGGATTTGGTCCCAATGGAAGGAAAATATTGTTGTCTTTGAGATGCAATGTGGAATTAAGAGGAAAGATCCTTTTCATGATTACAATCTTGGTTTGAAGTTGCTGATGAACATTAGTCTATTATTGTTGTTAAATGCGTATGGTGGATCTGTTCTTAGTGCATCATGTTTTGAAACCTGGCAACAAAGTCTTTAAAAGGTTGGACATAGTTTCATGAGTCAACTGTGGTAGTTATGTGATAGAGTTAAGATGTTCTAAACCATCCCCTGGTCCTTAATGTTGTCACTGGGGTCTAAGTATGAGTTCATAATAGAAAGGAAAGAGGTCTTGGGAGAGTGAAAGGTGAGCCTGGGCATGAACTGGAGGTGGTGACCAATGGAACCCAGGATCCCTTTTGCAGAAAGGAGATTTAGGAAAAGGAGATGGGGAGGTGATGACCTCACCCTATCCTACTTCCGTTTCCTGACCCTGAGGCTCCATCCTTTTCTTTTAGAACTTCTCTTCATGGTCCTGGGACACACAAGGATCTCAGATGGATTAGATAGACTTAACCATATCTGGGAAAAGGGTGCACCTAGAGTTAAATGAATTGTTGTCAATATTTGGAAAGACTGAGTGTTGGATGATTTTCACCATCTCTTCTAAAAGTTGGTTTTCTTTATCTTGGGAGTTTTCCTGTTTGAGTCTTATTGTTCAAACTAGTTTTGTGTAAAAAGGTAGGACTGATAAATGTATTGGTGCTGGTCTAAGTCCACATCATGAGAACTAAGTGTCAGCTTTGTTGCTTACTACTTGCTCCTGTTTGTGGTCATATGTCTTTTATCCATCTTTTCTTAGCTTGTTTATCCATGACTGATGTCTGAGAATATGTCCCTTTGGTATTGATTGAAATCTGTTTCCTATGTGATGATTGAATCCCCTTGTTTACCAAAACTATGATCATGCCATAAACCTATATCTTGCTTTCTTTTCCTTTTTTTGTTCCTTGAGAAAAGCTTCTGATTAGGTATTTGAAAGGTCATTGCTAAGGGTCAAAATTGTTTTAAGGTTGTTTTGACTAAGTGCCCATATGACTAGCCCATTGGAAATCTCTTTCTTTAACAAAGGTATTCAAAGTTCATTCGTTTGTTAACAAGTAATCCTGATTAGTTAGCATGTCTATTACATCCTGGGGTAATAAAAGAGAGGTAATATTTAAAAGCTGCCAGTTTTAAATGTGTGCTCTGCAGTCATAAAGGATGTCAAGCTCTCTTTTACCTGGAACAAGTAACACTGCCTGAACTCTCTTTTGCTTGTGGAGTCTTCATTAGGCCTTTTGCACCTTTTTTATTTGGGGTCCTAGTGATTTGCCTATGTGGTTGGTGTCATTCTTTGCCCACCTTGGGCATCAGGCACCCTGTGAGAATGCCATGATTGGTTTGTTATTAATTTGGTCATGTGTACCCTTGGGGTTGGATGGGATGAGACTTATGTCATAACTTGAATCTATGAAGAATGTAGACCTATCTGGGATAAGGCTGGGAAGCCAAGGGAGCCTGAATAGTCTGTATTAATTAAACCTGACCCTCTCATCACTTGAATTAGTTTAACATGCCCTATTTTTTCTAGGAAATGGCCTTAACCTTTGTTACACCTCGGAAAAATTTCATGTCGGCGTATGGTAGATAGACTAACGCAGGGTGAGAAGTATATGATGTTTCTATAAGCAAGAAGTATTACTTAACGGTTCCTATTAAGATTCCAAAGACGTTTGAAGCAAGAGAAGAAAGTTCATTGAAGAATGTCAAGCGTAAGTCGTGTTTTGAGAAAGGGTTTGCAAAGTACCGAGCTAATGTGGATTTAATAATGTCTTGAGGAAGAGTTATAATGCTCCTTAGATTGTTAATGAAGTGTTAAACAAGTACTAAGATGGTTCCATAAGGATTGGAGATCAAACGAAACGACGAGGAAAACTTTCAGGAAATTGTGGATTGTGCGGTCCTTTATATGGACCGTATAATTTATAAGGCCCGTATATTAGTCCGTAGAACTCTCCAAGAGGAGGATGAGATTCTGGAGGAAATATACGGTCCAATTATACGGACCGTATAATTTATACGGTCCGTACAATAGGCTATAGATTTCGGGTTGGGTCAGATTTTCTTTTTCCATATATGCACGACCCTCCTTCTTACTTCTCATTTCCCACTTCTTCCACACTCTCAAAAGTCCTAGAACCTTCTTCCAAGTATACCAAGACAAATCTAAGGTGAAATCAAAGATCAAACATCAAAAAAAAGTAGTAGAATCAAGTGCAAGAATGCTAGCTAAAGTTGATGGAAGCAAGCAATCTCTTTGGAATTAAAGCTAGGGTTTTCTTCAAGAGAACCATTTCCATCTAAAACTCGTTTCTACACAATCAAAGGTGAGTTTTATGATCATTTCATGTTATTTAGAATATTGAGGGGTTGAAAGACTTAGATTATGGAAGAAAAAAGAATATGGAGCTCAAATGTGAAAATAATGGTATACTTGAATAGTAGTTGACATGAATCATGACCCTTGATGTATTATGAATATACTATTGTGGAAAATGATATTAAGAGTGTTGAAGAAACATTGTGTGTTGACGAATACGATGCAGTGTGGTAATTTTAGTTATGGATGGTTTGAAATGGAATTAGAAGAGTTGAATGATGTGTGGTTGATGAAGATTGTTGATTAGGAATATTGTTATTGATATTTGGGATTTGTTATATCATATGGAGGAAGTTGTAGAAACGGAGGAAATGCTGCCCAATTTTCGTTAGCTTTAGCTTAAGCTTGAACATGTTTCCGATTATCTAATTCTAGTACGAATTCTCTTGAAGGTAGAATTGTGAACATTGGAGGAAATCGCTTAAATTGATAAGTTAGAGCGACAACAAGGTATGTGAGGCTAGTCCTTTCTTTTCTAAGGCATGATTCCTATGACATGATTCCCTTTATCTTTCCATGCCTTCTTACATTCCGGAAACTATGAGTCTATGTTTATAAAGAGCTTCTCATGAGATAGAGATAAGAGATATGTTACGAATATGATAATGATGATGATGAGTCTAAGTCTAGAGATTCTAAAGCGCATGGCATGATGTTTCTACGAAGCTAATGATCCTCCTATGATTCTTTAATGCTACTCATTATTGTTACACTTACCTTATAATGTTAGTTCCTTCAAGGTGAGGCAGGGTGCTCATGATTATGATTACTCCATAACGGAAATTGGGGGTCCTCGACCTTACGTCACCCCGATAGAATTATAGTTGGTCTTTGAGTTCTTATGCATGTCTTATGATAAGTATATGATGATGAGATTACACCGCGCCTATATGGCCGAGCAGACACCGCTAAGGCGGGCATATACATCATGTCTAGAGGGCATGGGCAGACACCACTAGTGGGCGGCATGAGATGTTTACCCCGGACGCGGGCTAATGATGACCACACCGTACCTATATGGTCGCGCAGCTATATATATATATGTATACATGATATGATGATGTTTATGATGTAAGTTAGCATGCATTATTCAATCTAAGTGACATTCAGCTACAGGTTGTTTTCTTACTTGATGCTTCCTTATCTCTTCGATATGTTATTATTGTTCATGCCTTACATACTCAGTACAATGTTCGTACTGACGTCTTTTTCTTTTTGGATGTTGTGTTTGTGCCCACAGGTAGACAGGGAGGTGGCCCAGATTCCTAGGAGCTACTCAGCAGATTTACAGGAGCACTCCATTATTTCGGAGGTGCCATTTTTGAGACATTATTTTGTGTATATATTTGGGCACGACGGGGTCCTGTCCCGTCCTTATATCTAGCACTCTAGTAGAGGCTCATCGATACGTATATGTGGGTAGTAGATGTCCCATGATGACTTCATTGTACATTCTTGTAAATAATTTTTGCACCCGAGAGGGCCTATGTATATGTGTATATATATATATATATATATATATATATATATTGCCTTGGAGTTTATATGTGTTCAGGATGACTATGATGATTAGCATAACGAGTGGTGCTCAGTAGTCAACTCCGGGTATCTGTCATGGCCCCCTAATCAGGTCGTGACAGAAGTGGTATCAGAGCAGTTCCGTCCTAGGGTGTGTCTACGAGCAGTGTCCAGTAGAGTCTCGTTTATGGGTGTGAAGCGCTCCACACTTATAAACAAGAGGTTGCGGGGCATTTAGGAAAAATGATCATTCTTCTTCTTATTAGATCGTGCCATAGAGCCATGTTATAAGATTTTCTCCTCCCTAATTGTGCGTTATGATTTCAGCAATGCCGGTAAAGAGAAAAGCCATAGCCTCCCAGAAGGGCAGGGCTACGACAGAAAGGCGGATGGAAAGGGAGCCACCAAGAAATATAGAAGAAGGTGAATCTCATAATAAGGCTCCATCCAATACCTCTCACACTCCGCCTATTCTAGAAGAACAGGAAGGTGTTTCTGCTCTGGCTCCTATGCCTCCAGTTCCTCCACCAAGTGCTTCGGGTCAACAAATGACCGAAGCTATTCAGTTGTTGACACAGCTAGTTACCGCTCAGGCTCAGCGGCAGAGTACAGGTTTTGGTGGCAGGGCGACTAGTGCAAGAGCCCGTGATTTCAAGAGTTTAAATCCTCCAAATTTTTCGGGTCAAAGCCGGATGAAGACCCGCAAGGTTTTATTTGTTATATCCCGCATTTTGTACATTCGGATAATTCAAGCTAATCGCGGGAAGTTAAGGACAAGGTTGTATTTTGATTTTGTTTAGCACACAAGTTGTTTATGAAAATTTTGATGTGGAAAAATTAAGAAAGGCTAGGGGTAGAAAGGAAAATTTGCAAGATGACTCATAGAAATATGGAGGAAGGCTAAGGGAAAATTTGGAATTTGGAGAATAATTTTTTATGAATTGCAAGACCAAAAAAAAAGAGATGGACTTGAAACATGGGCCAAGTGGCCGTCCAAGCATAGTATGGGCCAAGGCCCATATGGAAGTTAAAAAAGTAACCCAAAAAAAATATGACAAGTTTCCATAATATTCATCTTTTAAACTTGGAAATTTCAAGAAACTTGGAGAGGAGCCAAGGAACAAGGCCATTCGGCCATGAGTGACAAAAAATTGAGACTTCAATTTTGATCCCAAGAAAATATTTTGTTCTAGTATTCCTACTAATTCAAAGGTCCTCTCTAACGTGGTATGATTGTTGGAGCAAGAAAACCTCTCCTTGTTGCAAGATCATAATTCTAGTCAAGTGAGAAGTTAAAGGAAAAAGGTAAGAATTAATCTTCTTTTATATGTTATGGATGGTTGTGTATGTTGTAGTATGTAGAAATGAATGAAATTCATGAAGATATGGAAGTTGGGTGCTGGCCGTGTATATGTAGTGTGTGTGTGTGGTCGTGTATGTGTTGTATTGTGTAGGGATGATGAACTAATTTTATCTAGTATTTTAATTGTTGTTGTAATGGAATCTATGATGAAAAATGAAAGCCTAATGATTCTAGTGAAGTTGTGAGGGTTAGAGAGTTGTTCTAGAAGTTAATGTGATTTGAATATAGTCTTCTTGTAATTATGGAAAATAATGTTGTTAGTGTGTGAATTGTTGGTGAAGTTCATGAAATTGAAGGAAGAAAATGTGTTGTTATTGTTTTTGTTCCATTTGGAAGGTTTCGGGTGAAATGGCATATTGGCTAGATTGTTTTGAATATTGTATGACTTGTTTGAAGTATTCTTGAATTGTGTTTGTAAGGTCTTGGGCAAGTATTTGAATGTGTAAGCACTGATGTTGGCTTGACTATATGTGATGGGATTGAATATAAATGAAATGCCATTGAATTGTGTGGCAAGAGTTGTTAATGTTAGAATGTATTTCGAAATAATTGTTGAAGTTGGACATATGATTGTTGGTATGGTTGTTGATAATTTGGCCGAGTTGAATTCTCGGATTGTTGTTGATAAATTGGCCGAGTTAGATTCTCGGGGATGGTGTACTTACAGGGGAGATGCTGCCGAAATTTCGGCAGAATCATACGTGAATTTATTTGAAAGACTTTGAAAGACTAAGACAAGTGTGTGTGACGATGAATCTAATGATTATGTAAATCTTCTTGAATGTAGACTAGCGATAACGAGCTTGGACAATTAAGCGTAGCTAATAGGATGTGGAGCAGGTATGTATATGTATGATTTCAAAGAGATTCCTATTCTTAGAGCCACTAGGATGGCCACTATTTTTTATTTCCATAAGCTACTCCATATGGTTTGACACGAATCTATGATTTCCAAAGTTCTATTGGATATGTTTCCGAACGTGTTTACGATTCTTATTTGCCTGTTGATATGAGCATACTTAGTATGGTTGAGGTTATTGCATGATTGGATAACAAGCCAAGTATAAGAGTTCATGTCCTTAAAACGGTTCTGTAAGTATTAATGTTTCTAACTTTTGCATACAGTTTTGGATCGGGCCAAACGTTCCTCGGCAGTAATATAATATATTTATGGATCGGGCTGCACGTTCCGCAGCAATATATATTTGTGGATCGGGCTGCACGTTCCGCAGCAATATATTTATGGATCGGGCTGCACGTTCCGCAGCAATACATTGTATGATGTTCTATGAGTAAGCATGCATACATGATATATGATGTCGGCGTATTGATTTGATCCCAAACAACATTCGAAATGTACCTAACATGATTGTTGCTTTGATTTTCCAAAAATGGTTTCTGAAACGTTCGTAGATGGTTTTGTACTTCAAACGCTCATAACTTTCTTGTACTAAGTCGGATTGACCCGAAACTTGTTTCTGAGCCTTCAGATGTCGGTAAGCGTACGTATCTATCGAGTCTTGATTTATGTGCATGTGGTTTCGCACTACTCTGTTCGTGCAAGTCTCAATATGTCTATTCACCGAGTCCCGGGTCGGGTATGTTATCGTGCGCACTCCTCTGCATTGTTCACCGAGTCCCTTAATGGGCCGGGTACGGTATATGTATATGATGATATGATGATGATGAAGATGTGTTATGGTGGCCAGGAGGGCATATGATGATTTGATTCACCGAGTCCCTCACTAGAGGGCCGGGTACGGTATGTATATGATATATGATGTTCACATGCATGATTCTATTCACCGAGTCCCTTAATGGGCCGGGTACGATATATATATATATATATATGTGTGTGTGTGTGTGTGTGTGTGTGTGTGTGTGTGTGTGTGTGTGTGTGTGTGTGTGTGTGTGTGTGTATGCATGATGATATGAAAGTATGATGATATGATTTTATTCACTGAGTCCCATAACGGGCCGGGTACGCTATGTGATAATGATATGCTTGATTAATGCTCTAAAGGCAAGAGTTTTGGTATTCTGGACATTGCATATGGTTCTGCACCCCTCATGTCAGTTATGATTCTTTTACTATGATCCTTGCCTTACATGCTCAGTGCATTTTCCGTACTGACCCCCTTTCTTCGGGGGCTGCGTTTCATGCCACGCAGGTACACCCAGATGAGTGAAAGACATTACAGAAGATGTTCCAACGAAGTTGGCAAGCTCTGTTTGTTCCTGGAGTGTTGCCGAGTCAGAGTATATGTGTTGTGTTTTCTGATTGAAGTTAGAGACTTTGCAGACAGAGTCGTGGGTATTGGTTGTCAGTTCTGTAAGCGGCTCCATCAGCCGATGTGTCATTTGTGTTATGATATAAGTTCTATATGATTACAGATTTTGTTTGATTTGAGAGCAACGAAAAAGAATATTTCTGAAAGATTGTACTATGCATTTCATTTTTATTGGATTTAAAAAATCCAAAGGATTATGTATGTAATAAGTGTCAGCGGGTTCGCTCGGCTCCGAATATGGGGTCGGGTGCCCATCACACCCTAGTAAGGTTAGGGTGTGACAAAGTGGTATCAGAGCAGGTTGTCCTAGGGGGTTGTCTGCAAAGTCGTGTCCAGTAGAGTCCTGTTTATGGTGTGAAGCGCGCCACATTTATAAACAGGAGGCTACGGGGCATCTAGGGATTATTGACCTTCTTTCTGTCATAGATCGTGCAATAGAGCCAAGTCATAGGAAAATGAAATTTCATATATAAGCCTTACATACGACGGAAGGAGGTAAGTGATGATATGGAAAGTTACTACGGTAAGTATGGATATATTTGATCTGTTACCTGAAATTGGCAGTTCCGGATGGCTAGAATGTGATAAATAGTCGTATGCTCTGTGAGGCACTGTTGATATTTGCTATGTACAGATTTTGAAAGGAAATAATGGTATAAGAGGAACCAGGTCTGTTGAAGGATTCAAAGAAAGTTGACAAGCAGTTTTGCTGTAGATTATTATGTACGGATGGTGAGTGGAAATCTGAACATACTGATACCTGAGTACTTATAAGTAACGATGACGAAGGCGTGTTCCCCACCATCGGAAATCTGGAAATCTGGGATAAAAGGTAACCATACTCACAGGTGAAAGGTGAATATTGAAGATCGTAAAGGGTAAAATAGTAATTGTAAAAGAAAGGACGTGTTACGAACATGTCTCGGAATCTGTAAGACTTCGACTTGCTCCAGGTCATGTAATAAAGGTCATACGAGGAAGTGGACGTGATTATATCAGCATTAATGCACCGGATTTCATCAAAGTTTCGAGGTTAAGCGTGCTAAAGTGGGAGAAATCTTAGGATGGGTGACCCCCTGGGAAGTATGCAAGAAATCTTAAAGATTTAGACATAAGGGACAAATGAAAAGCTAGAATAGCCTGAGTGAAATTATAGTATACGAGATGGTTGGGGACCATAAAAAGGCCACATAGCACGCGACAGGCTAGACTAGAGAAGAGACAGAAAATGCGTCACGGCTCTGAAATTTGGATAGGCTTGAATAGCGTTTGGAAGTATTTTGTGGGCAAGTTGATAGTAATTATATATCTATATATAAATGCGCATAATATCTCATATGTGATGGTATCGACGGGCATGTGGTGTATGTCCCAGCAGCCGGTGCTACGGCAAAGGAGGCATTGATCGGGAAAGGGTATCGAAGTTCAAGTGACAGCAAAAATAAATAGTACAAGTGTTACAAGGTCAGTTGATGTCACTTTCACCACAGGTTAAGATTGGAAAGTTTTAATACAACGATATTGGAAAAGAAAGTGAGTGAATAGATGGAAAATAAAGAGATTCAAGGTGTCGGAAGAAAATGAAAGGTAAGAAACCTCAGTGAGTGAAGCTCCTGAGAGGAACTACCGGCAAGGCACAAGATTAATTGGGTAAGAACTCAAAGTAGGCATGCGAAAAGTATAAAGAGTGGTAATATAGAACAAAAGAGGAATGTGTGAGGCTCGAGAACCAATTTCAATAAGTGGGGCTAAAGGAATGGTGACTATGACTAGGGATGTGAAGCAAGAAAAGATTGATTAGGCCTTGCGACGATGCTGGGAGATTTAGGTCCTTGAAAGATATGTAAAGGAATAAATGTGTAGCCATATTAATGTGGTTGCCTCGGGCATGGAAGAGCTTTCCTGAGAGGGTGACTTAAGAATAGGACGGATTTGTGCGTTAAAAGGAATATTTTACGAACTTCAGCACCCATACGGTAAATAACAAGAAAAGAAAAGTGTTCGAGGAGGAAGAAACCCAAGAGGGTTAAGGATGAAAGTAGGAAAAATGTACAAAGGGATTGGTCGAAGGAAGGGGAGAGCGTTTAGGCGCAGGGCAATTGGAAACCTCTAACCATAAGCGTAAGAAGGAAGATACCTTAACGAGTTAGCGATAGGAACTCGGTTACGCATCAAGAAAAGAACAGGAATGATGGGACGACACTACTGATTGGGAAATTAATGATAGGGAGTGAGAACTCGTGCGAGGTCTGAAGGATTTGATCCTAGCGGAAATAGAATGAAGTGAAAGGAACGTGCATAGGAGACCGCTCGGTTATAGCGTCATAGATATAGTTAAAGACTCGATGAATAAGGATAAAGAGAGCGGAAATTGTAAGGATTCTGTGCTAAGAACAAAAGTAGCGGGACGCTTGAGAAATATGGACGCACAGCTACAACGCAAACGCGTAGTTAAGGGAAATTACGAGTAAGTGAGCTAAATGAGTGACAGAACTAATAATGGATGGAAAGATATGGGAATGTTAACCCGAATGATGATATAGATAGAAAGTGAAAGGAAAACTTATGGTAAGAAGTTTTTGATATGTTATGCACGGAGTTGGAAAGAAAGACGAGAAATAAGATAATTATCGTGGACGAGGATACTCGGAGACTGTTGGTGTCACACCCCGATCATAATAGGGTGTGATGGGCACCCGACCCCATATTCGGAGCCGAGCGAACCCGCTGACTCTTATATAAAGACATAGTTAAGCTTTCAGAATCTTTCTTTCGTTGTTCTCAAGTCAAACAAAATCTATGGTCATGTGGAATCTGTAACATAATATATAAAGACACATAGGCTGATGGAGCCACTTTCAATCCTGACATACTACACCCACAACTCTGTCTGCAAAGTCTCTAACATCAATCCAGAAGTCATAGCGTACAAGCTCTGTCTCGGCAACACTCCAGGGCCAAATGGAGCTCGCCAACTTCGCTGGAACATCTTCTATAATAACTTTTACTCATCTGGGTGTACCTGCGCGGCATGAAACGCAGCCCCCGAAGAAGAGGGGTCAGTACGAGCAATGTACTGAGTATGTAAGGCATGAATAGTAACATAGTAAGGAATATAAATATGAATAATAACCGAATGGAAATATAGACCATATCATGAAGTAAAAGAGTAACATGTACATCTGAGTGTCGCTTCGGCGGATACCCTGCATGCTTAGTGCTGCGGAACGTGTAGCCCGATCCATATATACATATACTGCTGCGGAACGTGCAGCCCGATCCATATACATATATTGCTGCGGAACGTGCAGCCCGATCCATTTGAAAACATTTCTTTTTCATATATATAGAAAATAGTACATATCATATTGCCGAGGCGTCGGCTCCGATCCATTTAACCACATATCCCGCGTCCGGGCATCCCGCGTCCGGGCATCCCGCGTCCGGGATGGTATCATGTCATATAACACCAACTGATCAGGTGGCTACGCGTATATAACGCTCTGGCCCTTTTTCCCATCTTCCCCATATACATATATATATCATATAGCAGCATGCAGGAGAGCCCAAAGAAAGTCATGTATCCATCGGAGTGACGTAAGGTCGGTAACCTCCGATTATATTATGGAATAGTCATGATCGTCATGTCTCACCTTGAAGGGACTAGTATTATAAGGCGAACCCAACAATAAAGAATATCATTAAGAGTAAACATATAGTAAGATCATGAACCTCATAAGGCGTAAATTTGTTTACTTTGAAATCTTTAGAAAGTAGAGTCATAATCAAGGAATAAAATCGAGGGTCAAGAACTAACTCAATATTCTCATATTCATATTGAATCCATAACTTAAGACTCTCAAATATGGAACCATTCTCATCATGATCATCATAGACACGTTCTCATCTTTGACAACATCGTTTTCATTACAAAAACATGTCCATCGTTATGGTCATAGAAGCTTACAAAATCATAAACCTTGGTTTTGGAAAAGTATAGACATTTTGGAAGACATTTACGGGTTATGAGGAAGAGGATCATGCCTTAGAATCATAAACATCTAACTTTTGAAAATAAGGAAAATATGGAAACACTTATAAAATCATAACATCGCGATCATGCCTTTGAAAGAAAGGGACGAGCCTTAACATACCTGTTTCGCGTCCTATTAGCTACGCCTAATCGTCCAAGCTCGCTATCGCTAGTCTACATTTAAGAAGATTGACGCAATCATTAGATTCATCACCATATACTTGTCTTAATCCTTCAAACAAATTCATTTATAATCTACCGAAATTTCGGCAGCATCTCCCCTGTAAATACACCATCCCCGAGAATCTAACTCAGCCAATTCAACAACAAACCCAAGAATGGAACTCGGCCACATTATCAACAACAATACCAACAATTATTCTAACAATACTACGATATCCATAATGATCCAATGCTACCCGAATCCTCCAACTTCAACAAAAGTATTAACCACACATTTCTCTTATTCTAGGTTCACAATCCATATCAACAACCATGCATTAACAATATTAATCATGCAATGTAAGAATTCAAGCAAATGTCGCATTAACTTCTTCAACATTCCGATAATGATTACAACTTTATTTTAAGCCATCAAACCTTCATTTTTCATCATGAAATTCACAATACAACAACTAAAATGTTAAATAGAATCAATTCACTACAACTTGTCAAACCACCCATCATTCGGCCACAACAACTACATGCATATTCTCATGAGTTTCCATCCTTTTCCATACATTTCAACAACAACCAACATACTACATAAAATTAATTCAATCTTTCCACATAACACAACACACCCACGGTTAACTACACAAACACACGGCCACAACTTCAACATACATGATTTCATGTTTTTCATTCATTTCTCTGCACTACAACATATACTAACTATCCATAACACATAAGATAAAGAGATTAAGTCTTACCTTTTCCACTTATCCTTAAACTTTCGGCCAAGGTATTTTTTGCAAAAATGAATAATTTTCTTGTTCCAACAACTCTCCCATGTTAAAGAGGACCTCCTAATTGTTTGGAATAATAGAAGAAAACAATTTTTTTTGATCAACTTTTCCCCATGGCCATGTTCGGCCACCATGGCCGAATGCCCTTCAAAAAAAAAATTCTTTCTTTCTTTCTTGTTTCTTCATTTGGAATGATGAATAATTAGTCATCTCTCATATATATATAGTTATTATGAGCATGTGAGGGGCACATGCCCTCTTCTCCATTTCTCTAGAATTTTCTTAAAATAAAAGATGACTTAATTGTCTTGCCATGTACACTTTGGTCCATATATATAATTACATAATCCATAAAAAGGGTGGGGCCCACATGGCCACACACACACACACACACACCCACGGCCAAATGGCCCCTTCATGAATTTTCTTGAACACTTTGGTCCTTCAAGAACATTCTTGAACACTTTGTGAAATTCCCGTTTTGCCCCTAGCCTTCCACAATATTACCATGGGCCATTTTGTGAATTTCTCTCTTTACCCTTAACCTTTCCCGATATTTCCATACTACTAATATTCATAAATAATATTCATAACCAACTTGTACATTAAAATAAATTTGGAAGATGGTCATTCCCTTAACTTACCACTACTTTCTTAAACTATCCGAATGTATCAAATACAGGATATAACAGTTGGCGTATAAGGAGCCCCTTAAAAAGGGGGGGAGACCATATTATATCAGGCTTAAAAAAGGAATCACTACAATTTCAAGCGCCAGAAAAGGAAATTTATTAGCTCGGGGCCAGAGTTTAGAACATATTGGCACATAAAGAGAATACATGAAAGGAGTAGAAACGAATTGACAATGAGTGTACCGTGAGGTCGACATGAAGGGAAAGGATGGAAGATACTCTAAGAGAATGCTTCATGCCAACGTGAGTTATGATATGCTTAGAATATAATTTGATTCTCTCCTATCGGGCAAACTGGCATCGTACCAAAGTACGCAGTGATATGTTTTAAAGGGTAACAAAGAGAGCAAGAAAGGTCTACAAGCTAAGTGCACAAAGAATAAGGGAGAAAATGATAAGATCCAAAAGATATTTCGGACAGCAATGGCGATTATGATGAAAGTATCAACAATTGGTAATCTGGAAATTTTTGAAGGAAAGAAAGAACGCGGTGCCTGTGAGTGAAATAAAAGAGTTCGTTAGATGCTAGAAAATAGTTCATGGACCACTAATTATATGAAACATGAGAACATACGCTATGAAATTATATGAACCATCGATGTGAAGTGATGCTCGATCATATTTATAAGGAATCCACGCCGAAGAGCCAACAAGTAATAACGACGGATGAAACGAGCGTCAACACAAAGAAATTAAAGACAAAGTATACCTGAGTTGAGAAATGCGAGGGAAGGAAGTAAAGAAAAAGTTGTAGTAAAAACTCAAGGATGTTGAGAACTAAGAAGTTAAGTGAACTCGGATCATAAACTACCATAAGGATAACTGGACTGCGAAGGATGATAAATGGTAAAGAAGCATTGTGTACATACGTTTTGGATAAATATATGGAAGGAAAGATTAAAAGGGATAGTGACAAAAACATAAAGAAACAGGGGGCGAAGAAAAGAGAACACCAAAGGCCGATGGACACTTATAGCATGGTAAGCGAGACTGCAATACTGTAGATAAAATGAGAGCAAGGGACAGCCTGTGGCCATATTGGATCGTCAAGTGAAAATTTCGTACCAAAGACATGGCTTCTGTTAAGGTGTGGTAACGAAACAATAACAGAAAAGAGATGACCTGGGAAGGACAAGAATAATAAGTTAGCACAGTGCATTAGGAAACCCATGATACGGAATGAGGACTCATGTAAATACCAAGGAGTTCAATTACAACGAAGATAGGGGGAAAGATAAAGAATGGGCATGAAGGAAAGGGACAATTATAGAGGAGACCTCCCCGAAGTATTATAATATTCCATGAGGCCGGTTCAACATTCGAGGATGAATGTTCTAAAGGGGGAGAGGATGCTATATCCCGCATTTTGTACATTCGGATAATTAAAGGTAATCGCGGGAAGTTAAGGACAAGGTTGTATTTTGATTTTGTTTAGCACACAAGTTGTTTATGAAAATTTTGATGTGGAAAAATTAAGAAAGGCTAGGGGTAGAAAGGGAAATTCGCAAGACGACTCATAGAAATATGGAGGAAGGCCAAGGGCAAATTTGGAATTTGAAGAACAATATTTTTATGAATTGCAAGACCAAAAAAAAAAAGATGGACTTGAAACATAGGCCAAGTGGCCATCCAAGCATAGTATGGGCCAAGGCCCATATGGAAGTTAAATAAGTAACCCAAAAAAAAAAAGATGACAAGTTGCCATAACATTCATCTCTTAAACTTGGAAATTTCAAGAAGCTTGGAGAGGAGCCAAGGAACAAGGCCATTCGGCCATGAGTGACAAAAAACTGAGACTTCAATTTTGATCCCAAAAAAATATTTTGTTCTAGTATTCCTACTAATTCAAATGTCCTCTCTAACGTGGTATGATTGTTGGAGCAAGAAAACCTCTCCTTGTTGCAAGATCATAATTCTAGTCAAGTGAGAAGTTAAAGGAAAAAGGTAAGAATTAATATTTTTTTATATGTTATGGATGGTTGTGTATGTTATAGTATGTAGAAATGAATGAAATTCATGAAGATATAGAAGTTGGGTGGTGGCCGTGTATATGTAGTGTGTGTGTGTGTGGCCGTGTATGTGTTGTATTGTGTAGGGATGATGAACTAATTTTATCTAGTATTTTGATTGTTGTTGTAATGGAATCTATGATGAAAAATGAAAGCCTAATGGTTCTAGTGAAGTTGTGAGGGTTGGAGAGTTGTTCTAGAAGTTAATGTGATTTGAATATAGTCTTCTTGTAATTATGGAAAATAATGTTGTTAGTGTGTGAATTGTTGGTGAAGTTCATGAAATTGAAGGAAGAAAATGTGTGTTATTGTTTTTGTTCCATTTGGAAGGTTTCGGGTGAAATGGCATATTGGCTAGATTGTTTTGAATATTGTATGACTTGTTTGAAGTATTCTTGAATTGTGTTTGTAAGGTCTTGGGCAAGTATTTGAATGTGTAAGCATTGATGTTGGCTTGACTATATGTGATGGAATTGAATATAAATGAAATGTCGTTGAATTGTGTGGCAAGAGTTGTTAATGTTAGAATGTATTTCGAAATAATTGTTGAAGTTGGAGATATGATTGTTGGTATGGTTGTTGATAATTTGGCCGAGTTGAATTCTCGGATTGTTGTCGATAAATTGGCTGAGTTAGATTCTCGGGGATGGTGTACTTACAGGGGAGATGCTGCCAAAATTTCGGCAGAATCATACGTGAATTTATTTGAAAGACTTTGAAAGACTAAGACAAGTATGTGTGACGATGAATCTAATGATTATGTAAATCTTCTTGAATGTAGACTAGCGATAATGAGCTTGGACAATTAAGCGTAGCTAATAGGACGTGGACCAGGTATGTAAGGCTTACCCTTTCTTTCTTTTAGCATGATCCCTATGAACCAGTATATGATGTATATGTATGATTTCAAAGAGATTCCTATTCTTAGAGCCACTAGGATGGCCACTATTTTTTATTTCCATAAGCTACTCCATATGGTTTGACATGAATCTATGATTTCCAAAGTTCTATTGGATATGTTTCCGAACGTGTTTACGATTCTTATTTGCCTGTTGATATGAGCATACTTAGTATGGTTGAAGTTATTGCATGATTGGATAGCGAGCCAAGTATAAGAGTTCATGTCCTTAAAATGGTTCTGTAAGTATTAATGTTTCTAACTTTTGCA
Source organism: Lycium barbarum (assembly GCF_019175385.1). Taxonomy (NCBI): domain Eukaryota; kingdom Viridiplantae; phylum Streptophyta; class Magnoliopsida; order Solanales; family Solanaceae; genus Lycium; species Lycium barbarum. The sequence goes on from NC_083341.1 coordinate 82,541,555, forward strand.
TACAGTTTTGGATGGGGCCGAACGTTCCTCGGCAGTAATATAATATATTTATGGATCGGGCTGCACGTTCCGCAGCAATATATATTTGTGGATCGGGCTGCACGTTCAGCAGCAATATATTTATGGATCGGGCTGCACGTTCTGCAGCAATACATTGTATGATGTTCTATGAGTAAGCATGCATGAATCTGTTATATGCATATATGATATATGATTTCGGCGAATTGATTTGATCCGCAACAACATTCGAAAGGTACCTCACATGATTGTTGCTTTGATTTTCCAAAAATGGTTTCTGAAACGTTCGTAGAAGGTTTTGTACTTCAAACGCACATAACTTTCTTGTACTAAGTCGGATTGACCCGAAACTTATTTATGAGCCTTCAGATGTCGGTAAGCGTACGTATCTATCGAGTCTTGATTTATGTGCATGTGGTTTCGCACTACTCTGTTCTTGCAAGTCTCAATATGTCTATTCACCGAGTCCCGGGCCGGGTATGTTATCGTGCGCACTCCTCTGCATTGTTCACCGAGTCCCTTAATGGGCCGGGTACGGTATATGTATATGATGATGTGTTATGGTGGCCAGGAGGGCATATGATGATTTGATTCACCGAGTCCCTCACTAGAGGGCCGGGTACGGTATGTATATGATATATGATGTTCACATGCATGATTCTATTCACCGAGTCCCTTAATGGGCCGGGTACGGTATGACTTCATTCACCGAGTCCCTCACTAGAGGGCCGGGTACGGTATATATATATATATATATATATATATATGTATATGTATATGTATATGTATGCATGATGATATGAAAGTATGATGATATGATTTTATCCACCGAGTCCCATAACGGGCCGGGTACGCTATGTGATAATGATATGCTTGATTAATGCTCTAAAGGCAAGAGTTTTGGTATTCTGGACATTGCATATGGTTCTGCACCCCTCATGTCAGTTATGATTCTTTTACTGTGATCCTTGCCTTACATGCTCAGTGCATTTTCCGTACTGACCCCCTTTCTTCGGGGGCTGCGTTTCATGCCACGCAGGTACACCCAGATGAGTGGAAGACATTACAGAAGATGTTCCAGCGAAGTTGGCAAGCTTCGTTTGTTCCTGGAGTGTTGTCGAGTCAGAGTATATGTGTTGTGTTTTCTGATTGAAATTAGAGACTTTGCAGACAGAGTCGTGGGTATTGGTTATCAGTTCTGTAAGCGGCTCCATCAGCCGATGTGTCATTTTGTGTTATGATATAAGTTACATATGATTACAGATTTTGTTTGATTTGAGAGCAACGAAAAAGAATATTTCTGAAAGATTGTACTATGCATTTCATCTTTATTGGATTTAAAAAGTCCAAAGGATTATGTATGTAATAAGAGTCAGCGGGTTCGCTCGGCTCCGAATATGGGGTCGTGTGCCCATCACACCCTAGTAAGGTTAGGGTGTGACATTATTGATCAGATGCTAAAAACGTTGAGAATCATCTATCTCTCCGATACCGAATCCGTGGAGTTGGCATCTTATAGACTCTGGGATGTGGCAGTTCTTTGGTATAATAACTGGATATCTTCAAGAAAAGAAAATGCACCTCCCCTAGTTTGGCAAGAATTCGTAGATGATTTTATCCGCCACTATTTGCCACCTGATGTTTGAAGGGCCCGAGCTGACAGGTTTTTGCATCTAAAGCAAGGGAATATGAATGCTCGGGAGTATAGCCTTCACTTTAATTCATTGGCTAGGTATGCTCCAACTATGGTGGCTGACATGGGAGATAGAGTACATAGGTTTGTGAGTGTCTTGAGGCCACATTTGTTCAAGGATTGTTTGACGGCTTCACTACAGGAGGGGATGGACATCTCCCGTATTCAGGCTCATGCCCAGAACTTAGAGGAGCAACAACGACGACACCGAGATGAGCATAATGTGGACAGTGGTTATTTGGTATACTTGGATATTTGTTTGTTACAATTGGAGCTAGTTGTTACATCAAGGTTGGATTATGTGAGTCGATTTCTTGGAAGCATGACTTGTACTCTATGGTTTTCTTGTTTCCTCTTACCTTATTGTCTTTATATATGTCAACTAGTCTTAGTCGATCTATGATACCTACCAGTACTTTTGTTTGTACTGACCTGCACTTGCTGCATTCTTTTATGAATGCAGAATTCCAGGTTGGATCTACTTCTGTTTCTCGTGGCTGATAGTCGCTCTGAGATTTGCTTAGACTCTACAGGGTGAGCACGAGACGTCCGCCGCCTTGAAGATTCAATTTTATTTATGTCTTATTTTCTATTCTGAGACATATTCAATATTGATGTTTTATTCATATTCCAGACTTGTAGATTCCAGTTAGATGCTCATGTATGGATTAGACCAGACTCTGGGGTGTATTTTCTTGTTTTCGCACTTGTTCTAATATTATTATCGTCAGAACTACGTGATTTATTCTCTTCCGCTTATTTAGTTGTTTGTTTATGTTTTTACTATCGTTAGGTTAAGGGTTCGCTTACTGGGGTAGGAAAGGTAGGTTCCCGCACAACTTAGCTAAATTGGGTCATGACAAGTTGGTGTCAAAGCATAGGTTACTCGGTCTATAATACAAGAGCGTGTCTAGTAGAGTCTCGTGGATCGGTACGATGAGCTCCGTACTTATCTGCCAGAGGCTATACGACATTTAGGAAACATCAAATTCTTTCATTCTCTCGTGCGACTTCATTCCAATTGGTATCTGGATCTTCTTATCTTGATCATCTTCGGAAGATGAAAATCCGTCCTTAAGTTCTTACGTGAATGGTTGATCTATGACGTGTCGTGGTATGGTACGAGATGTGTTATCCTGATTCGGACGCGTGATCCAGTTCAGTCACTAGTTACGGCCTGAGGTTTCGATTGCGTGGAGTCGCGAATAGACTCGTTTATTGTGAAAGTTCGTGAGAAATAGGAAGATAGTTCAGAGGGTTATAGGGTCTCCATGTTTCAATAGTGGGCTGCCCGATGATATGATCGGTTTGACTTTAGCTTCGCCAAGGCTTTATGATGGTGCGCATGACTCTAGTTAACCAATGGCGGGTCGACGATTCAGCAACAGTAGAGTATTAGACTTTGGTAGGTAAGAACAAGTGTAAGTTCGGTGATGACTATCAAATGTGGGCAAGTGTATTGTGATCGCCTGTAATAAAGAAAAGAAGTTGACAATAAGGACAGGAAGGAAGATTTTGTGGAAGTGCGTAGCGAAGTGAGACTTCATAAAATATCTTGGACATGAGTACTTTTCGTGAGATTGGGAAAAAAATTGGTATCTGACATGGTTGTCAGGATAAGGTTACGACTGGTGCAAAAAGTTATTCTTGATATAGGCTCATTGATGTTAAAAGACTAATCGGTTATTAAGTGAATGCTATGGGCACATCATTTGATCGGCAAATTGACTAGGTTGTAAAAGTTTGTAATCGACTGATGGAAATGACTTTAATTATGGGCGAATGCAATGAATTAATGACTTGAGGAGTTACTAGTTGTTTCACTTAGATTTGAGGAGAAGTATGGATATTGTTATGTGGTTTGTCGGGTTTAAAATGGATGATTGGTTTAGAGGATCGAGTGAATTTGAGTGTTTGTTGCTTGATAGCGATAAAACTGATTTGAAATGAAATATGAGAATTGAAGGATTACAATAAGACATCTTGCTATCGAGTTCAGGAGATAAGGTTCGAAAGACTGGACGTGAGGTAATATGGGAACTCAAGTTATTGATATGAGAGCTTGGTAGGGACTGTTGAAATGCTTGCCGAGGTGTTCGGGATTGATTTTGGTGACTTTTTGGGAAAAATTGGCTTAAAGCGAAAAAGAGTTGACTCAAAGTTGACTTTTAGGCAAACGGAACTTTTTCGAAAATCCGTCGATTTTAAGAGGTCTGGATGATCTTTTAGAACTTGTGTGTATATTTGGTTCAGTTCCCAATGCACTCATATGCATTTTGGGACTTGGGTTGGGAAGTTGAAATTAAGGTATCAGGGGTTGACTCGATCAACAAGACCTTCATTGGGAATTCCTAGGCCATGGGTGCATTCATAGTGTTTTTGCTCGTGTCTATGTATGTGATTTGTGAGCAGATGGCCTCGGGTACTAGTCAAAATTTTGGGATTGAGTTGAGATTATTTTGGGAAATTTGGTACGGGTGCCCGCCATGGCAGCACATGTGTTGCACCAGCGGCACCGCTATAGCGGTTTCCATGCCACTGGAGCGGCCATGAGTTTTGGTGATGACCGTTGTGGTGGTATGATTTGTCGCCGAGACGGGACCGCCACAGTGGTCCCGTAGCCGTTGTAACTGTATCGGGCCTGGTTATTTCATTAAGTGTGTATTAAAGCTCTAGTTTCTCATTCATTGTTATTCCAAAAATCTGAGCTTTTGGGAGCAAATCTAGGATATTCTTGGAGAAAATTCTTTGTGGTAAGTCCTTCTAATCTCTTTGCTATTCCATTACCCTTAATCATATTAGAATCCCTTTACCTTGTTAGTTCATTAAGTGATGAAAGACTAAAAGTGGGTTTAATGAATATTCCTTCTCGGCTTCTAAATCATGATTTGTTGGTTAGGTTTACTGAATTAAGTTCGGTATACATTTCAAAAATTGAGTAAGGCAATTCGGGCAAGGACGATTCAGTGGGGTACATAAGGATATTAGTGATACTGTTGTGTGATACACCGGATTTAGATAGCGTTCAGTTCAAAGAGGTAAGCATTATGGAAATGCTAATGTGCAGAGTGTGTGGTACGATCCTATCTCCAGGATTAATTCAGCTAGTTTGAAAGATTTATGATTATGTGGTATTTGATGGAGTGGATTCGAGGATTGATTGCGGTATCGATGATCATGAAGTGATTAGAAAATTAGGAATTGACGAGTTTAGAAAAGGTATAGATGATTGTGAATCGATAAGAAAAAGGTACATCTTGGGGATTTTTTTTTGGGTCAGTATGGATTGTGGTGTCATCTTCTTGCATTTTCCAGTTGAGATGTGTTTGTTGCGAGAGCTTAAGAAGGAAATCTATAGGGATGGACTATGTGATATGACAGAGTTCTGTGAGGTTCGTGATCCTCGACTAGTGAGAAGCATATATCAGTGACCGACTTTTTGAGGTCTATTAAAAGTGGCTTGGTGGTACACCGTCGGCTAAGTTCTTAACCTTCTACAGTGGATGAGTTAGCATGCCTTAAGACAGAAGATTGTGGAATCCCTATCATGATAGGACGAGTTATCTTTTCGAGGTGAGACCCTACTCATGGTGATATTTTATGTTGAAAGTAGTATTGACTGGCCAGTTTGGGTAAGTGTTTTGGTTATTAAAGACTTGGGGGTGATTGTGTGAGATTTAGAGCGGCAGTGTAAGACTGGATACTTTCAGAGAATTTTTTAGCATATTGAGGTGACACTATGAGAGGTTCGATGGTTTTATAATTACTATATGAGGCTTTAGGCTTGTGTCAAAAAGTTCGGGTTTGTATCGGATTTGCATATCGGGTAAAGGTTGAGAAACATAAAGATTGAAATCGTAAGGTATAGCGAGTTTTAGGATTGTTTAGCACCATAAACGAGGCAGAGCAACTGGGCATTTTTGCTATTTAATGTTGTTTGGGTTTCTTTCATCTTGAAAGCTTGGGTTTGGGAGAATTCAAGGATGTTCTTCAAGTTTCTTCCATGGGGTAAGGGCTAAACCATGATCTAAGTATTTCCCTTTGATCCATTCCCTTGGTTTAAGCTTTAATCCATGATTTCTAAAGTAGGAAATTGGAGTTTTTCATGAAAGTGGGTTTAATGGGTCTTTTTGAGAAGTTCATAAAATTGGTTAGACTTCCTAAGTTGTTTTAAATGATGAAATTGATTGGGTTTATGCTAGATTATGATGTATCTAAGGTTGTTAATTATATACCTTCCATTATTAGTGTTGAATTCTTGAATTTAAGAGTTAGGGTTTATACCCAAAATTGGGGGTTTTGCTTGTATTTCGAAATTGGATGAATCCTTGAGTTAATTTAGCAATTAGTTGATGGGTTTTGATCACATAGTGTTTAATTGGATAATTTACTCCCGAATTTCCCGTTTTGCCCTTATGGGCCCCGTTTTCCCAAATTCTAGGGTTGGTTTTTTACCCAATTTGAATGATACCAATATAGGTATCGATCTTCATGATTTCTAATCTAGATTTCGAATATGAATAGACTTTCAAATGAAAGGAAAGGCTAAGGTGTGATTGTTGGTGATATTGCTATTCGGCCTTCCAGGTAGGTTACGGTTTACCCCTATGGTGAGACTTCGACTAGCGAAGCGTATATTTAGATGATATTGTTAGAGATTTCATGTAAACCTTCGGGTATGAAGTTGGTTTGGATGTTGCCTTAGGGTTTGGTATTGCTTGTGACTTGTTTGATCGGGCTAGTAGCCTGTAGACTCTATAGGACCTTGTTTGGTACATTGTGTATAAATTGGTGGATTGTTTGTGAATTGGGAGTAAATCGGAAGGATGAAATTACTTGATAGTGATATTGGCACTTTTTATATGCCTCGTTATTGGTATAGCCATTTTGGGATAGTTGGATCTTATTGTTATAGAAATTAGAGATTCATTATGATTACGGTGTGGATCACTTGTTGACGATATGGGTGCGCTGTGTGTGGCACAACTTGAACGTGATATTATTCATTATTGTACTTACATCATTCCATATTCATTTCATATCATTTTATTATGCTGTGTGACTAGCACTAGTGATGGAAACGAGAAGGAACATTGATGATTATGGAACGTGGTAAGTCACCTCTGAGCTGTGTGCGGAGGGGCTGATTATGGAACATGGTAAGTCACCTCTGAGCTGTGTACGGAGGGACTGATATGGAACACCGATATTGCGATACTTGTGGAAAATTGGGCCCTACAAGCAGTGTTAAGAGTGACGGTGCTTGGACTTCGCGGGTGTTATATCCCGTACTTTCGCGCGTTCGGGAAAATTTGAAATGACTTTGATTTGTAAGGAATAAGGTCATATGTTGATTGGAATTAACATATGTGTGTGTTGATCATGAAAAGTATTGGTGTGGAAATACGGAGGAAGGCCAAGGGCAAAAATTGAAATTTTGGAAATTAGTTTCGGGATTTACAAAATACGGACTACATCAATTGGGCTAAAAAAAATAGGAAAAGAGGCCCAAATGGCATGGGGTGGCCGGCCATATGCTTGGCCCAAGCCCCAAATATTAAGTCATGTGTTCAAATTAATAAAAAGGGGCCAATTATTCATTAAAATCCCCTAGAACTTTCAAGAGATAATGAGAGAAGTAAAGAAACAAAGAAGAAGAGAAACAAAGGGGAGCATTTCGGCCAACCCATGGGAATTTGACCATGAGAAATCTTGTTCTGAAAATCATTTTCTTGTGGTATTCCTACTAATTCAAGGGTCCTCTACAACGTGGTATAATTGTTTCGGAAGATAAGTCATCCGTTTGGTCGTTTCCGCGCTCTACTCAAGTGAAGAAGTTGAAGAGCAAAGGTAAGAATTCATACCCTTTTATGTATTATGAAGGCTTAGTCTATGTTGTAGTATTTGGAAATAAGTGAAATTCATTAAATATGTATGGGTGAAGGGTGGCCGAAAATGGTGGTGTGGTATAGAATGTGATGAATAAATTTTTAGTTAGTATTTTGATTGTTGTTGATGTTATGGGTGATTTGTATATGTTGTAGGATGAAGAAATGGATGGAATATATGGAACCATAGATGTAGTGATATGGTCGTGAGTTGCTATGTGGTATAGAAGTGAATGAATCAATTTTTATCTAAGTATTTTGGTTGTTGTGTTGCGGTTTCTATGATGTTAAATGAAGAATAAATGACTTGAAATGAAGTTGTAATTTGTTGGTGGATTATGAAAGAAGTTAATGCGATATTAGCATGGTTTCTTGCGATTATAGGAATGAAGGATATTGTTGAAGTATAGATTATTAATGTCCTTGTGGAATTTGGAAGGTCTTGGGTGAAGAAGTAGGTCGTTTGGGTTGTTTGGTATACTATGTGAATTGTTTGAAATATTCTTGAAATGATTGATGATGTTGTTGCCATAATTGTTGGTGTTATTGTTCATAATGTGGCCAAGTTCCATTCTCGGGTTTGTTGTTGTTGAATTAGCCGAGTTGTACCCTCGGGAATGGTGTATTTACAGGGGAAATGCTGCCGGAATTTCTGTAGACAAATATGAATCTAAGTTGAATTCTTAAGAGTGTACAACTCATATTTGGCACTTATGACCAATTGCAGATTTTGGGCGAAACGGGGTTTGATTTTGCGCGAGCATAAGCCGCGAGAAAGGTATGTAAGGCTACATTATTCCTTCTTTTGGCATGTCCTAGGTATACTAGGTCGATATTTGAGCCTCGGGGGCAATTCTGTTCATAGAAATCCGAAATTGAATTTGAGCACTATTCATTCAATCTAATTGAACTATAAATCTCATGTTTTGGTCGAAAGGAAATCAAACGTCCGAAACTTTTGTAAATGTAATCAAGTCGACTCGAAACTTCCTTGGATGACTCTATAGACCCTAATGTCCATGATTCATGTCCGTCGCCTCGACTTGATCCGAGGTGGACCCACTACTCCCGAATCTTCCCCTATTGTTCTATCTGGCTTAATTCCGTACAATAATTAAAGGAAACTCTTGGTTGTTTTACTATCCCATTGAGTCCTTAATCTATATTTTGATATGTGCACGCGATCTTATAAGTTATATTTGGTCTGATCCGTAAGATATCCGGAAGGAATTCGCTGCTAAAGTGCTATCTAATATGTTCCGAGTCTGCCTATGATTCTGACTTATATGGGTAGAAGTATGTTTTACATGACCCATTTTACGACATGATCGAGTAACGAAATAAGTATAAAGAATTTGTGTCGGAAAGAATATTATGAGTCATATTGCCCCCAACTTTCGTGAAGCATGTTTTACAAACAATTTTGTAAGTATGATAACATGAATGATGGTTTCACCGAAGCTTGATATATTACCATACGTACACATGATTTCGAAAGTTTATTTAATTTCATCCATATGAGGTTAGCACGATACCTAAAGACCTATTTAATATATTCCTTAGTTGTTAATAAAGAAAATAAGTGATATAATTAATACCTTGATATGTTGTGGTGTGTGCGTATGAATCTAAGTTGTACTTAAGTTGCTCTATACGTCATCCGAAAGATAGCTGATATGACTAGTACTTCGATTTTGCAAAGATTGACTTCCGAAACATTTATGGAGCGTTCCGTACTTCGAATGCTCGTAACTTTCGTATGCTAGTTCCAATTGACCCGAAGCTTGTTTCTGGACCTCCAGATGTCGATAATGTGTTTGCATATAAGTATGTTTGTATCTCGGGTCTTGATTGTGTGCATGTGGTTTCGCACTACTCTGTTCGTGCAAGCTTTGATTTGGACTTCACTGAGCCCGGGCCAGGACATGTTCTCGTGCGTATTTCTCTGCATTATTCACCGCGTCCCTCTCACTTGCGGGCCGGGGCATGTTATGTATGATATGATGATATTATGATATGATGACGGGGGTGGTGGCCAGGATGGCACAATCACCGCGTCCCGCAAAAGAGGGCCGGGGCACGTTACATGCATACATGATACATGACATTGGCATACATGACACATGACATTGGCATGCATGATTCCATTTACCGCGCCCCTCATCGAGGGCCGGGGCACGTTACATGATACATATGATTCACCGCATCCCTCACTGAGGGCCGGGGCACGTTATATGCATACATGACATATGATTTACCCCGTCCCTTACTGAGGGCCGGGGCACGTTATATGCATTTATGATATATGATTCACCGCGTCCCTCACGGGAGGGCCGGGGCACGTTATATGCATATGTGATACATGATTTTGACATGCATGATCTGTGGTTGGAAAGTCAGCGTTTGGACAATCTGTACGTTCTGTATCCCTTGACATATGACGTTATCTGTGTTTGGAAAGTAACCAGTTTGGTACTTTGTACTTTCTGTACTCCTTCTGACAGATGACATCAGTATACATGATTGGCAGTCTGAGCAATAAGCACCCCGGTATTTTGACCAGTGTACACTCTTTTTGTACTGTGATTCCGATTGTGATTCTGTCTGTTATACTTCTGTATTTCTAATTCCGACTATGACTTTGCTTACTGTATTCTGCCTTACATACTCAGTACATATTCCGTACTGACCCCCTTTCTTCGGGGGCTGCGTTTCATGTCGCGCAGGTACTCCCAGATGAGTTGAAGACATTATAGAAGATGTTCTAGCGAAGATGGCAAACTCCATTTGCTCCTGGAGGACTGCCGAGTCAGAAGTATATGTGATATGGTTTCTGGTTAATGTTAGAGACTTTGCAGACAGAGTCGTGGGTATGGTATGTCGGTTTAGTAAGCTGCTCCATCAGCCGATATGTCGGTCTGTGCTATGCATCGCATTCTGTATGATTATGGATCTGTTCAGCTTGAAAGAATATTTCTGGAAAAAAAAATTACTATGTATTTTATCCTATTTGACTTGAAAGGTTTGATGCGATTTCATGTGCAGTAGGAGTCTGAGGGTTCGCTCGGCCCTAAGTAAGGGTCGGGTGCCCATCACACCCTAGGGAAATCAGGGTGTGCAAAGTGGTATCAGAGCAGGTCTGTCCTAGGAGTTGTCTGCAAAGTCGTGTCCGGTAGAGTTCTGTTTATGGTGTGTAGCGCGCCACATTTATAAACAGGAGGCTACGGGGCATTTAGGGATTGTTGACCTTCTTTTTGTCTCAGATCGTGCGATAGAGCCAAGTCATAGGAGAATGAAATTCCATCTGTAAGCCTCACCTACGACGGTGAGAGGCAAATAACGATATGAAAAAGGTCAGAAGGGCAAGTCTGGAAATATTCGTTCTGTTACCTGAAACCGAAAGTTCTGGGCGGTGAGGATGTGACATATAGTCGTATGCTCTGTAAGGTACTATTGGTAATTGCTGCGTACGGATTTTGAATGATGAGAATTTGTAAAGGTGGTACGGAAGACCGAAAAGGACAAAACGGTAATTGTAAAAGGAAGGACGTGTTACGGAAAGTGTTTTGGAATCTGTAAGACCTCGACTAGCCCGAAATCATGTAATAAGGGCCATATGAGAAAGCGGATGCGATTATACCGGCTTTAAGGCACCAAATTCCACCACAGTTTCGAGGTTAAGCGTGCTCAGGCGGGAGCAATTTCAGGATGGGTGACCCCCCTGGGAAGTATGTCAGAATTTTATATATTCCGATATAAGATACGAATGGAAAGCTAAAATGGCCTGAGTGGAATTAGAATATACGAGATGGTTGGAGACCATAAAAGGGCCACACAACACGCAATCAGTTAGATTAGAGAAGAAACAGAAAGAACGCTACAACTTTGGAATTAGAATAGGCTTGAACGATGTTTGGAGGTAATGTGTGGCCTAGCTAAAAATAATTATGTATGCACATATGAATGTGTATGATGCCTTATCTGTGATTTTACTAATGAATACGTGTGTCCCCGCGACCAGTGCTAGAATGCGAAAGGCACCAATCGAATAAGGGTGCCGGACTCCAAGTAACAATAGCAAGGGTAAATGGTGTGAATGTTATGAGGTAGGCTGCTGTTATTTTCTCTATTTGTTAAGACTGGAAGGTTCCAGTACAATGATATTTGGAAAGGAAAGAGAGTAAGTAAAGGAAAAGCAAAAGGGTCAAACATTGGAAGGAAGCGAAAGGTAGGAAACATGACCGAGCAGAACCTCCAGAAAAGGAATGACGGGTAAAGCACGGAACTATTTGGACAAACTGTAAGTATGGACACGTGAAGAAGGATAAAAAAAATGTGGTTATATGAACGAGGGAAAAGTGTGTGAGGTTTGAAAATTGACTTAAGCAAGCGAGACCAAAGGAATCGTGACCACGACAAGAAATATGAAGTGAGAAATGGAATGGAAAGGCTCTGTGACAATGATGGGAGAATTAAACTCCCGAAAGGTATATAAGGAAATAGATGGCGTGGTTAAGAAGAATCACGTGTAAGTGAGTCAAATAAGTGAAAAGGTTAATAGTGGGTGAAAAGGTGTAGGAATATTGATAAGAACGGTGGAGGTAGACAAAACCTATGGTAGGAAGTTTCGGTATGTTATGCGTAGAGTTCGGAAGTAAGACGAGAAATGAAATATAATCGAAAACGAGGATACTCGAAGATTGTGACATATAAAGGACCCCTTAACATGTCGGCACACAAAAAGGATAATGGAGAATATGATAAGGACAAAAAGGATATTTCGGACGATGACGACTATTGTATCTATGTTTGGTTTGAAATTTCTTGAAAGAAAGAAGTAACACAGCGTCTGTGAAAGAGCGAAAAAGATTCATCGGTTACTAGAATATAGTTCATGGCCCAATGACTATGTGGGATATGAGAAAATACGCTATGAAAGTATATGAATCAGTGAAGTGAATAATTACTCAATCATATTTGTAAAGAACCCACATTGGAGAGTCAACAAAGGATAACTATAGAGAGAAACCACCCCAAAGTGGCACGAGACACCCCTAAGGTCAGTTGAACATTCGAGGACGAATGTTCTAAAGGGGGAGAAGATGTTATATCCCGTACTTTCGCGCGTTCGGGAAAATTTGAAATGACTTTGATTTGTAAGGAATAAGGTCATATGTTGATTGGAATTCACATATGTGTGTGTTGATCATGAAAAGTATTGGTGTGGAAATACGGAGGAAGGCCAAGGGAAAAAATTAGAATTTTGGAAATTAGTTTCGGGATTTACAAAATACGGACTACATCAATTGGGCTAAAAAAAAAATAGGAAAAGAGGCCCAAATGGCATGGGGTGGCCGGCCATATGCTTGGCCCAAGCCCCAAATATTAAGTCATGTGTTCAAATTAATAAAAAGGGGCCAATTATTCATTAAAATCCCCTAGAACTTTCAAGAGATAATGAGAGAAGTAAAGAAACAAAGAAGAAGAGAAACAAAGGGGAGCATTTCGGCCAACCCATGGGAATTTGACCATGAGAAATCTTGTTCTAAAAATCATTTTCTTGTGGTATTCCTACTAATTCAAGGGTCCTCTACAACGTGGTATAATTGTTTCGGAAGATAAGTCATCCGTTTGGTCGTTTCCGCGTTCTAGTCAAGTGAAGAAGTTGAAGAGCAAAGGTAAGAATTCATACCCTTTTATGTATTATGAAGGCTTAGTCTATGCTGTAGTATTTGGAAATAAGTGAAATTCGTTAAATATGTATGGGTGAAGGGTGGCCGAAAATGGTGGTGTGGTATAGAATGTGATGAATAAATTTTTAGTTAGTATTTTGATTGTTGTTGATGTTATGGGTGATTTGTATATGTTGTAGGATGAAGAAATGGATGGAATATATGGAACCATAGATGTAGTGATATGGCCGTGAGTTGCTATGTGGTATAGAAGTGAATGAATCAATTTTTATCTAAGTAGTTTGGTTGTTGTGTTGCGGTTTCTATGATGTTAAATGAAGAATAAATGACTTGAAATGAAGTTGTAATTTGTTGGTGGATTATGAAAGAAGTTAATGCGATATTAGCATGGTTTCTTGCGATTATAGGAATGAAGGATATTGTTGAAGTATAGATTATTAATGTCCTTGTGGAATTTGGAAGGTCTTGGGTGAAGAAGTAGGTCGTTTGGGTTGTTTGGTATACTATGTGAATTGTTTGAAATATTCTTGAAATGATTGATGATGTTGTTGCCATAATAGTTGGTGTTATTGTTGATAATGTGGCCGAGTTCCATTCTCGGGTTTGTTGTTGTTGAATTAGTCGAGTTGTACCCTCGGGGATGGTGTATTTACAGGGGAAATGCTGCCGGAATTTCGGTAGACAAATATGAATCTAAGTTGAATTCTTAAGAGTGTACAACTCATATTTGGCACTTATGACCAATTGCAGATTTTGGGCGAAACGGGGTTTGATTTTGCGCGAGCATAAGCCGCGAGAAAGGTATGTAAGGCTACCTTATTCCTTCTTTTGGCATGTCCTAGGTATACTAGGTCGATACTTGAGCCTCGGGGGCAATTCTGTTCATAGAAATCCGAAATTGAACTTGAGCACTATTCATTCAATCTAATTGAACTATAAATCTCATGTTTTGGTCGAAAGGAAATCAAACGTCCGAAACTTTTGTAAATGTAATCAAGTCGACTCGAAACTTCCTTGGATGACTCTATAGACCCTAATGTCCATGATTCATGTCCGTCGCCTCGACTTGATCCGAGGTTGACCCACTACTCCCGAATCTTCCCCTATTGTTCTATCTGGCTTAATTCCGTACAATAATTAAAGGAAACTCTTGGTTGTTTTACTATCCCATTGAGTCCTTAATCTATATTTTGATATGTGCACGCGATCTTATAAGTTATATTTGGTCTGATCCGTAAGATATCCGGAAGGAATTCGCTGCTAAAGTGCTATCTAATATGTTCCGAGTCTGCCTATGATTCTGACTTATATGGGTAGAAGTATGTTTTACATGACCCATTTTACGACATGATCGAGTAACGAAATAAGTATAAAGAATTTGTGTCGGAAAGAATATTATGAGTCATATTGCCCCCAACTTTCGTGAAGCATGTTTTACAGAAAATTTTGTAAGTATGATAACATGAATGATGGTTTCACCGAAGCTTGATATATTACCATACGTACACATGATTTCGAAAGTTTATTTAATTTCATCCATATGAGGTTAGCACGATACCTAAAGACCTATTTGATATATTCCTTAGTTGTTAATAAAGAAAATAAGTGATATAATTAATACCTTGATATGTTGTGGTGTGTGCGTATGAATCTAAGTTGTACTTAAGTTGCTCTATACGTCATCCGAAAGATAGCTGATACGACTAGTACTTCGATTTTGCAAAGATTGACTTCTGAAACATTTATGGAGCGTTCCGTACTTCGAACGCTCGTAACTTTCGTATGCTAGTTCCAATTGACCCGAAGCTTGTTTCTGGACCTCCAGATGCCGATAATGTGTTTGCATATAAGTATGTTTGTATCTCGGGTCTTGATTGTGTGCATGTGGTTTCGCACTACTCTGTTCGTGCAAGCTTTGATTTGGACTTCAATGAGCCCGGGCCAGGACATGTTCTCGTGCGTATTTCTCTGCATTATTCACCGCGTCCCTCTCACTTGCGGGCCGGGGCATGTTATGTATGATATGATGACGGGGGTGGTGGCCAGGATGGCACAATCACCGCGTCCCGCAAAAGAGGGTCGGGGCACGTTACATGCATAAATGATACATGACATTGGCATACATGACACACGACACTGGCATGCATGATTCCATTTACCGCGCCCCTCATCGAGGGCTGGGGCACGTTACATGATACATATGATTCACCGCATCCCTCACTGAGGGCCGGGGCATGTTATATGCATACATGACATATGATTTACCGCGTCCCTTACTGAGGGTCGGGGCACGTTATATGCATTTATGATATATGATTCACCGCGTCCCTCACGGGAGAGCCGGGGCACGTTATATGCATATGTGATACATGATTTTGACATGCATGATCTGTGGTTGGAAAGTTAGCGTTTGGACAATCTGTACGTTCTGTATCCCTTGACATATGACGTTATCTGTGTTTGGAAAGTAACCAGTTTGGTACTCTGTACTTTCTGTACTCCTTCTGACAGATGACATCAGTATACATGATTGGCAGTCTGAGCAATAAGCACCCCGGTATTTTGACTAGTGTACACTCTTTTTGTACTGTGATTCCGATTGTGATTCTGTCTGTTATACTTCTGTACTTCTGATTCCGACTATGACTTTGCTTACTGTATTCTGCCTTACATACTCAGTACATATTCCGTACTGACCCCCTTTCTTCGGGGGTTGCGTTTCATGCCGCGCAGGTACTCCCACATGAGTTGAAGACATTATAGAAGATGTTCTAGCGAAGATGGCAAACTCCATTTGTTCCTGGAGGACTGCCGAGTCAGAAGTATATGTGATATGGTTTCTGGTTAATGTTAGAGACTTTGCAGACAGAGTCGTGGGTATGGTATGTCGGTTTAGTAAGCTGCTCCATCAGCCGATATGTCGGTCTGTGCTATGCATCGCATTCTGTATGATTATGGATCTGTTCAGCTTGAAAGAATATTTCTGGAAAAAAAATTACTATGTATTTTATCCTATTTGACTTGAAAGGTTTGATGCGATTTCATGTGCAGTAGGAGTCTGAGGGTTCGCTCGGCCCTAAGTAAGGGTCGGGTGCCCATCACACCCTAGGGAAATCAGGGTGTGACAAAGTGGTATCAGAGCAGGTCTGTCCTAGTAGTTGTCTGCAAAGTCGTGTCCGGTAGAGTTCTGTTTATGGTGTGTAGCGCGCCACATTTATAAACAGGAGGCTACGGGGCATTTAGAGATTGTTGACCTTCGTTTTGTCTCAGATCGTGCGATAGAGCCAAGTCATAGGAGAATGAAATTCCATCTGTCTGCCTCACCTACGACGGTGAGAGGCAAATAAAGATACGAAAAAGGTCAGAAGGGCAAGTCTGGAAATATTCGTTCTGTTACCTGAAACCGAAAATTCTGGGCGGCGAGGATGTGACATATAGTCGTATGCTCTGTAAGGTACTGTTGGTAATTGCTGCGTACGGATTTTGAATGATGAGAATTTGTAAAGGTGGTACGGAAGACCGAAAAGGACAAAACGGTAATTGTAAAAGGAAGGACGTGTTACGGAAAGTGTTTCGGAATCTGTAAGACCTCGACTAGCCCGAAATCATGTAATAAGGGCCATATGAGAAAGCGGATGCGATTATACCGGCTTTAAGGCACCAAATTCCACCACAGTTTCGAGGTTAAGCGTGCTCAGGCGGGAGCAATTTCAGGATGGGTGACCCCCCTAGGAAGTATGTCAGAATTTTATATATTCCGATATAAGATACGAATGGAAAGCTAAAATGGCCTGAATGGAATTAGAATATACGAGATGGTTGGAGACCATAAAAGGGCCACACAACACGCAATCAGTTAGATTAGAGAAAAAACAGAAAGAACGCTACAACTTTGGAATTAGAATAGGCTTGAACGATGTTTGGAGGTAATGTGTGGCCTAGCTGAAAATAATTATGTATGCACATATGAATGTGTATGATGCCTTATCTGTGATTTTACTAATGAATACGTGTGTCCCCGCGACCGGTGCTAGAATGCGAAAGGCACCAATCGAATAAGGGTGCCGGACTCCAAGTAACAATAGCAAGGGTAAATGGTGCGAATGTTATGAGGTAGGCTGCTGTTATTTTCTCTATTTGTTAAGACTGGAAGGTTCCAGTACAATGATACTTGGAAAGGAAAGAGAGTAAGTAAAGGAAAAGCAAAAGGGTCAAACATTGGAAGGAAGCGAAAGGTAGGAAACATGACCGAGCAGAACCTCCAGAAAAGGAATGACGGGTAAAGCACGGAACTATTTGGACAAACTGTAAGTATGGACACGTGAAGAAGGATAAAAAAAAATGTGGTTATATGAACGAGGGAAAAGTGTGTGAGATTTGAAAATTGACTTAAGCAAGCGAGACCAAAGGAATCGTGACCACGACAAGAAATATGAAGTGAGAAATGGAATGGAAAGGCTCTGTGACAATGATGGGAGAATTAAACTCCCGAAAGGTATATAAGGAAATAGATGGCGTGGTTAAGAAAAATCACGAGTAAGTGAGTCAAATAAGTGAAAAGGTTAATAGTGGGTGAAAAGGTGTAGGAATATTGATAAGAACGGTGGGGGTAGACAAAACCTATGGTAGGAAGTTTCGGTATGTTATGCGTAGAGTTCGGAAGTAAGACGAGAAATGAAATATAATCAAAAACGAGGATACTCGAAGATTGTGACATATAAAGGACCCCTTAACATGTCGGCACACAAAAAGGATAATGGAGAGAATGATAAGGACAAAAAGGATATTTCGGACGATGACGACTATTGTATCTATGTTTGGTTTGAAATTTCTTGAAAGAAAGAAGTAACACAGCGTCTGTGAAAGAGCGAAAAGGATTCATCGGTTACTAGAATATAGTTCATGGCCCAATGACTGTGTGGGATATGAGAGAATACGCTATGAAAGTATATGAATCAGTGAAGTGAATAATTGCTCAATCATATTTGTAAAGAACCCACATTGGAGAGTCAACAAAAGATAACTATAGAGAGAAACCACCCCGAAGTGGCACGAGACCCCCCTAAGGTCAGTTGAACATTCGAGGACGAATGTTCTAAAGGGGGAGAGGATGTTATATCCCGTACTTTCGCGCGTTCGGGAAAATTTGAAATGACTTTGATTTGTAAGGAATAAGGTCATATGTTGATTGGAATTCACATATGTGTGTGTTGATCATGAAAAGTATTGGTGTGGAAATACGGAGGAAGGCCAAGGGCAAAAATTAGAATTTTGGAAATTAGTTTCGGGATTTACAAAATACGGACTACATCAATTGGGCTAAAAACAAAAATAGGAAAAGAGGCCCAAATGGCATGGGGTGGCCGGCCATATGTTTGGCCCAAGCCCCAAATATTAAGTCATGTGTTCAAATTAATAAAAAGGGGCTAATTATTCATTAAAATCCCCTAGAACTTTCAAGAGATAATGAGAGATGTAAAGAAACAAAGAAGAAGAGAAACAAAGGGGAGCATTTCGGCCAACCCATGGGAATTTGACCATGAGAAATCTTGTTCTAAAAATCATTTTCTTGTGGTATTCCTACTAATTCAAGAGTCCTCTACAACGTGGTATAATTGTTTCGGAAGATAAGTCATCCGTTTGGTCGTTTCCGCGTTCTAGTCAAGTGAAGAAGTTGAAGAGCAAAGGTAAGAATTCATACCCTTTTATGTATTATGAAGGCTTAGTCTATGTTGTAGTATTTGGAAATAAGTGAAATTCATTAAATATGTATGGGTGAAGGGTGGCCGAAAATGGTGGTGTGGTATAGAATGTGATGAATAAATTTTTAGTTAGTATTTTGATTGTTGTTGATGTTATGGGTGATTTGTATATGTTGTAGGATGAAGAAATGGATGGAATATATGGAACCATAGATGTAGTGATATGGCCGTGAGGTGCTATGTGGTATAGAAGTGAATGAATCAATTTTTATCTAAGTATTTTGGTTGTTGTGTTGCGGTTTCTATGATGTTAAATGAAGAATAAATGACTTGAAATGAAGTTGTAATTTGTTGGTGGATTATGAAAGAAGTTAATGCGATATTAGCATGGTTTCTTGCGATTATAGGAATGAAGGATATTGTTGAAGTATAGATTATTAATGTCCTTGTGGAATTTGGAAGGTCTTGGGTGAATAAGTAGGTCGTTTGGGTTGTTTGGTATACTATGTGAATTGTTTGAAATATTCTTGAAATGATTGATGATGTTGTTGCCATAATTGTTGGTGTTATTGTTGATAATGTGGCCGAGTTCCATTCTCGGGTTTGTTGTTGTTGAATTAGCCGAGTTGTACCCTCGGGGATGGTGTATTTACAGGGGAAATGCTGCCGGAATTTCGGTAGACAAATATGAATCTAAGTTGAATTCTTAAGAGTGTACAACTCATATTTGGCACTTATGACCAATTGCAGATTTTGGGCGAAACGGGGTTTGATTTTGCGCGAGCATAAGCCGCGGGAAAGGTATGTAAGGCTACCTTATTCCTTCTTTTGGCATGTCCTAGGTATACTAGGTCGATACTTGAGCCTCGGGGGCAATTCTGTTCATAGAAATCTGAAATTGAATTTGATCACTATTCATTCAATCTAATTGAACTATAAATCTCATGTTTTGGTCGAAAGGAAATCAAACGTCCGAAACTTTTGTAAATGTAATCAAGTCGACTCGAAACTTCCTTGGATGACTCTATAGACCCTAATGTCCATGATTCATGTCCGTCGCCTCGACTTTATCCGAGGTGGACCCACTACTCCCGAATCTTCCCCTATTGTTCTATCTGGCTTAATTCCGTACAATAATTAAAGGAAACTCTTGGTTGTTTTACTATCCCATTGAGTCCTTAATCTATATTTTGATATGTGCACGCGATCTTATAAGTTATATTTGGTCTGATCCGTAAGATATCCGGAAGGAATTCACTGCTAAAGTGCTATCTAATATGTTCCGAGTTTGCCTATGATTCTGACTTATATGGGTAGAAGTATGTTTGACATGACCCATTTTACGACATGATCGAGTAACGAAATAAGTATAAAGAATTTGTGTCGGAAAGAATATTATGAGTCATATTGCCCCCAACTTTCGTGAAGCATGTTTTACAGAAAATTTTGTAAGTATGATAACATGAATGATGGTTTCACCGAAGCTTGATATATTACCATACGTACACATGATTTCGAAAGTTTATTTAATTTCATCCATATGAGGTTAGCACGATACCTAAAGACCTATTTGATATATTCCTTAGTTGTTAATAAAGAAAATAAGTGATATAATTAATACCTTGATATGTTGTGGTGTGTGCGTATGAATCTAAGTTGTACTTAAGTTGCTCTATACGTCATCCGAAAGATAGCTGATACGACTAGTACTTCGATTTTGCAAAGATTGACTTCCGAAACATTTATGGAGCGTTCCGTACTTCGAACGCTCGTAACTTTCGTATGCTAGTTCCAATTAACCCGAAGCTTGTTTCTGGACCTCCAGATGCCGATAATATGTTTGCATATAAGTATGTTTGTATCTCGGGTCTTGATTGTGTGCATGTGGTTTCGCACTACTCTGTTCGTGCAAGCTTTGATTTGGACTTCACTGAGCCCGGGCCAGGACATGTTCTCGTGCGTATTTCTCTGCATTATTCACCGCGTCCCTCTCACTTGCGGGCCGGGGCATGTTATGTATGATATGATGATATTATGATATGATGACGGGGGTGGTGGCCATGATGGCACAATCACCGCGTCCCGCAAAAGAGGGCCGGGGCACGTTACATGCATACATGATACATGACATTGGCATACATGACACATGACATTGGCATGCATGATTCCATTTACCGCGCCCCTCATCGAGGGCCGGGGCACGTTACATGATACATATGATTCACCGCATCCCTCACTGAGGGCCGGGGCACGTTATATGCATACATGACATATGATTTACCGCGTCCCTTACTGAGGGCCGGGGCACGTTATATGCATTTATGATATATGATTCACTGTGTCCCTCACGGGAGGGCCGGGGCACGTTATATGCATATGTGATACATGATTTTGACATGCATGATCTGTGGTTGGAAAGTCAGCGTTTGGACAATCTGTACGTTCTGTATCCCTTGACATATGACGTTATCTGTGTTTGGAAAGTAACCAGTTTGGTACTTTGTACTTTCTGTACTCCTTCTGACAGATGACATCAGTATACATGATTGGCAGTCTGAGCAATAAGCACCCCGGTATTTTGACTAGTGTACACTCTTTTTGTACTGTGATTCCGATTGTGATTCTGTCTGTTGTACTTCTGTACTTCTGATTCCGACTATGACTTTGCTTACTGTATTCTGCCTTACATACTCGGTACATATTCCGTACTGACCCCCTTTCTTCGGGGGCTGCGTTTCATGCCGCGCAGGTACTCCCAGATGAGTTGAAGACATTATAGAAGATGTTCTAGCGAAGATGGCAAACTCCATTTGCTCCTGGAGGACTGCCGAGTCAGAAGTATATGTGATATGGTTTCTGGTTAATGTTAGAGACTTTGCAGATAGAGTCGTGGGTATGGTATGTCGGTTTAGTAAGCGTCTCCATCAGCCGATATGTCGGTCTGTGCTATGCATCGCATTCTGTATGATTATGGATCTATTCAGCTTGAAATTTGTTTCAATTCCGTTGTCAGAGTACAAGAGTACAGGCATTGCATTTCATATCATTGCATTGCATTTTCATATTGCATTGCTTGATTATGCTTCGTGGTTGCGTATGATTTGGATACTGTATTGGTCATATTCTTGGACTGTATTTGATGTAGGCTATGTGTTGATTTCTCTTTATGGGACTGGGTTTTTGCTATACTTGGATATTTGTTTCAATTGGGGCTAGTTGTTACATCAAGGCTGGATTATGTGAGTCGATTTCTTGGAAGCAGGACTTGTACTCTGTGGTTTTCTTGTTTCCTCTTACCTTATTGTCTTTATATATGTCAACTAATCTTAGTGGGCCTATGATACCTATCAGTACTGTTGTTTGTACTGACCTGCACTTGCTGCATTCTTTTATGAATACAGAATTCCAGGTTCGATCTGCTTCTGTTTCTCGTGGCTGATAGTTGCTCCGAGATTTGCTTAGAGTCTACAGGGTAAGCACGAGACGTCTGCCGCCTTGAAGATTCTATTTTATTTATGTCTTATTTTCTATTCTGAGACATATTCAGTGTTGATGTATTATTGATATTCTAGACTTGTAGATTCTAGTTAGATGCTCTTGTATGGATTAGACCAGACTCTGGGGTGTATTTTCTTATTTCCACACTTGTTCTATATTATTATCGTCAGACTTACGTGATTTATTCTCTTTCGCTTATTTAGTTGTTTATTTATGTCTTTACTATCGTTGGATTGAGGGTTCGCTTACCGAGGTGGAAAAGGTAGGTGCCCGCACGACTTAGATAAATTGGGTCGTGACACAAGTCAATATTAGAAATCACAGAAGCCTCTTGAAGCTGGTCAAATAGATCATCAATACTAGGAATTGGGTACTTGTTCTGAATGGTGACTTTTTTCAGCTGGCGGTAATCAATGCACATCTGCATTGTCCCATCCTTCTTCTTCACAAAAAGCATAGGCGCGCCCCAAGAGGAGACGCTCGGTCTGATATATTCCTTGCTCAAAAGATCTTGAAGATGCTCCTTCAACTCACTCAACTCTGCTGATGCCATCCGATATGGCGGAATAGAAATTCGGCGAGTCCCTGGCTCGAAGTCAATACAAAAATCAATATCACGGTCGGGCGGCATACCTGGTAAGTCCGCGGGAAACACCTCTGCAAACTCATGTCCCACAGGAATTGACTCAAGATATGGAACGTTAGTACTAGAATCACTAATATGCGCTAAATAAGCCAAGCACCCTCAACTAACTTTTTAGCGCGAAGGAAAGAAATGATCTTCTTTGGGGAGGGACTAGGGGTACCCTTCCACTCAAGTCTAGACATACCTGGCATAGCTAAAGTGACTGTCTTGGCATGACAGTCCAGAATCGTATGGTAAGGAGCTAGCCAACTCATACCCAGAATAACATCAAAATCTACCATGTCAAGAATCACTAAATCAACCCATGTACCATACCCCATAAATGTGATAGTACAAGACTGGTATACTCTATCTACAACCACAGAGTCTCCAACTGGAGTAGATACATGAATAAGGGCATCAAGCAAATCACAGACCATATCAAGACCTATTGAGAAGTATGTAGACAGATAAGACAATGCAGAACCCGGATCAAACAACACAGAAGCCATCCGGTGACAGACTAAGATGTTAACTGTAATGACTGCATCTGAACCCTCAGCCTCTGATCTGCTAGGAAAGGCATAGCAATGAACCCGTCCGCCACTAGCTTGCGAACCTCTACGATTAACCTGTCATGTCTGAGCTCCGCCTCTATCGGGCTGATGTCCACCTCTGCCTGACTGGGTACCACATCTACTAGTTGTGCAGCCAGCACGCCCAGTCTGAGCACGGTCCCTACCATACGACCCTCCCTCTCTAGCTGCTGAAACTGGAGCCCTGGGAGGCTGATACTGAGCACCCTGACCACCATATCTAAGTCTGGGACAATTTGTCTTAAAATACCCCTGCTCACTACACTCATAGCATCCATAGCTAGCGTCGGACACTGAACAGAAATCGAAGAAGCAGAATAACCACCATGGTTCGAAAATCTGGCATGTGAACCCTCCTGGCTAACTAGAAGAGTACTGACTGGCCCCTGGTGGGCCTCCAGCCGAAACCTGTATAGCTGATTGAATGGGACGTCCCGAATAAACCAGGGAACTCTGTCCTCGGGAGAATGCACCACTGAAACTACCACCCTTGCGGGCCTTCTTCTCTGTATATTTATTATAACCATCCTGCCTAACACCTTTGACGGTCCTAACATAATCCACCACCTCCTGGAAAGAAGAACCTGAAGCCATAAGTTGAAGTGCTGACAACTGAAGACCAGTTTTCAACCCTTTCATAAATCTCCTAACTCTCTCCTCCTCAGTAGGTAATAACTGGATAGCATACCGAGACAAAGAATGGAACCTGGCCTCATAAGCAGCAACTGACGAAATACCCTACTCAATCTGACTGAACTCATCATGTCTCCTATCCTTCAAAGTATGCGGATCGTACTTCTCCAAGAATACTGAATAGAACTAAGTCCAAGTTAATGAAGGCAACCCAGCTGGTCTACAATCCACATAAGCCCTCCACCACAACTTGGCATCACCCAAGAACTGGAAGGTCACGAACTCAACACCATGCTTATCAACCGCACCCAACTTATGGAGCCTCTTGTGACGGCCGATAATGAACTCATAAGTCTCAGTGCCATAGAAAACTAGAGGCTTCATCTTAGTAAACCTCCAAAACAAATCATGCTCCTCATCGGTCATCACCGACCCTACCACTAGTCTAGGAAATACCTCAAGTCCTGGAGCCTCATCTAAATATGGAGCCATAGCTGCAGCATGTTGTACCCCTAGAGCACGGACTCTGTCTGGAGCCGGATCACCTAATCTCACACCCTAGCCAACTGGAATGCTGGTAACATACCTGCCTCAATCAAACCGTTCAACAAGTTCACACTTGACCCATAACATCTGTCAACACTGGAGCAGCCACAATGTCTTGCTGAGCTGGTGCTGCTGCAAACTCTGATTTAAGGGTAGAAAGGTCAGGAATAGACGAGATATATTCCAATTTCTGCCCATACAGATCCATGAGCTCGTCCACCTCCTGAGTTTTCCTTTTGAGCTCCTCCTTGATCCGATCCACTTCATTCCTAAACCGGTGGAAGCTTCCATGATAAAGCACGGAGGCCTATAAGGGAAAGAGGAGCATTTATTAAGATGGAGCAAGAAAATAAAGCTAAATGAAAAATGAAGGCACGGGACATACTCGGTTCAAATCCTGCTGAGCCTCGTTAAAAAGGCAGGATTCACTGACTTCGTCCAGCTTCTTCCGGTCTTCTTGGGACACTAGAGGGTACAGATAGCTGGCCACCCCGACTGGCCTCGATAACATGTTCATATCGGTCGGCACCTTAAAAGAGATCAACCTCTTCCTATTCGGATCGGCGCTGGGGCAGGAAAGACTTTCTCTAATCTGGGACCGAAATTAACCCCGAAACGGTCGGCCACGGGGATGGATAAATGTTCGAAGCCCGACATTCCAGGCGCAGGTATCTCATAACTCCCATAACTGGTTGTCTCTTCTGGCTCTGTTGACCCCTCGGTCATTTTACTTTTGGCTTTAGTATCATCGAGAGAAATATCCACCAATCGAGATGGCGAGTCCTGTATGCAAATAATTGTATCAGCCGAAGCCACAACTTGTATCGGAAGGGCAGAACCAATATCATACAAAGGCGGAATGTTAAGTACCTTTGAACTCGGTACGGAAGGAGCTGTCTTCGATCCAGAGGCTGTGGTTGGGAGTCGACCCGAGCCTCGAATAGGAGCAGGCTCGATAGTAGCGTCTTTGGATGTCCCGATCTTTAACCTGACGCGCCCTACGTCTGTCGATCTCGGGATATCCCTCGAACCCACCGGCATCGGACTTGAGCTTTCCATCAAAGGCTGAGTAATCTCTAAAGAACCGGTCAGCTCTTGATCAAGGCCCTCATCGGTAAGTCGGTGCTCGCCCAACTCTAGGTCTTCATCATCGGAATGATCCGATAACTGACCAATAACATTGACGTCTAGGGACTGGGCTGAGACATCTTCCGAAGAGGTCTCTCTGATTGTGAGCCTCGATCTTTTCCTGGCCTCGGAAGGAGCTTGAGAAGACTCGGAGGACCGTCTTTTCCTCCTCTCTGCCTTGTCTCCCTGGTCAGGAGCTGCGATATTTTGTTCATCAGCCAAGGCCTCAGCAACCTCTTGGCCCTGAATTTTGGTGGCCTTTGATAGACCTGTAAAGGAAAGAAGAACAGTTCAAACCTATCCAACATAATATAGCACGTAGGGAAGACGGAGCAACGCTCTAAGGGAAGGACTTACCGTGATTTCCGGCCTCCCACCAGGATCGAGACAATTGTCACCAGTTGCGGTCGGCATAGGTAAGTTGGGAACAGATCTTCTTGATTCATTGATCAATGTTCGGAACCGTACCGAGGGTTCGAATGAGTGTTATGTACATACGAGCAAATCAAAGGATCAATGTAGGTTCAGACATATGATCATACCATACCAAAATAAAGTTACTTACGGGTTGGGTTCCATTTCTCAGGAAATGGCAACTTTTCAACAGGAATCAGATCCTTCGTTCTGATTCGGACAAATCTGCCTTGCCAGCCTCAGACTCTATCTTCATCAAGACCGGAGAAGGGTGCCTTTTGGCTCATTTGGAGAGTTTAATCATGCCCCCTTGGAAGACACGGGGACTGTACAGCCGGAGTAGATGGTGCACCATGAAGGGAATATTCACGTTTGTAGTGAAGTAACGGAGAAACACAACGATCCTCCAAAACGACGGATTAATTTGACCGAGGAAAATATCATACTGTTTGCAAAAATCCACTACCACGGGATCGAGTGTGCTAAATGTGGAAGGGTAGGTATAAACGCTTAAATACCCTTCCACGTAGGTCGTTACAGCTTCAATTTGATTGGGAATAACGACCTCCGTACCCTTCCACCAACAGTCTTCCTTGACCTGTTCGAGTTTACTCAAGGGTATCGTGCACAAATAGTCCGATATATCGACACCTCGATCCCCTTATTGAGAAGGTTTCTCGACCTTGAAATCCAGGATAGTTGTACAGGCTCCGGTTTTGGAACCGATGAGGTCTCGCCGATTTTAGCTTTGGAAGATTTGCTCGTTATTACGGAAATATGAAGGTATAAAGGCTTGTATGAAAGTTTGAAGATTGGGTAAAGAACTGATAAGGAGATATGAAGATATGAAGATTTAAAGATATGAAGGTTAGCGCATCCAAAGCACACGAAGGTAAAAATTCCTTTGGTAAAAATCAGAAAAGTGAAAAGTGAAAGGAGAAGCTTGTTTTTATAGTGTGGGGCCGAGACGGTTCGCATTCCGTAATCGTCTTCGGAACCAACCGGGTCTCGACACGAGCCAATGTTAGAATGATGTGACAGATGTGACCTTGATCTTATCTACCCATGGGAATCGTACACGAGAAGGAACCGGATCGCCCCTCTCGATCATCGGGGCATACATGAGCAAACCGCCTCCCGATGAGACCTAGGTCGGGCTTTCACACCGATACTACTATGATCAAGTAAAGCTGCCATATCGATCACAAAGGATATGGTCCCAAACCAGTTACAGTTGAGTACAAAAAATAAAATGTTCAAACATGGCGGCCCGTAGCGAAGCATTTCAAATTTTGGTGAGCTATAGAACAAATGACAATTGATCAAATATTGCAAAAACATATACAAGTGTGCGGGTTCAAACAACGCAAATGAAGTTCTCAATAAACTCCGATAAGAACCGATCCGCAAATTTCTATTAAAGTTGTTCCACTTCACAAAATCCTGACTATTTCGGATACATCAGTCCATTAGAAAAAACATAAAAGGCCCTACTCTACGGCCATAAGCTGAAAAATAAAAATAAAACAGCAACACCCTTAACCGACGTAGTATGCCGAAGGTTGAGAACTCTGGCCTATGACCTGCACCGGAAACGGACGAACCAGGGATATTTGGCGCCGGTAAATCTTCTTCATCAAGTACTATTGTTAGCGGGTTTTCACCAAAAGGCATTTCCCGATGGGTCTCCATGATATGACGGGTTCGAACTTGAGAGCCAACCCCCGAATGTCTAACTAGGAAGATTCCAGTCTCTCTGCGTCCAGGTGCCCTCAGCGGCGCAGATGTTCTTCTTCCCCAAACGACATCCTCGGCTACGATCTTTCCCTTAGAAGTTCTACTCGTCGGAAGTCCTAAAATTCAGATACATTGGGTTGAGACATAATATGGAGAAATAAGGGTCGAAGTGATCGGATTAAGAAATTACCATGGCTTTTGCTTTTCCACCCTTCGGGTGCCATTCTCCTCCAAGAACGGCAACCACTCATTCAAAGATAACTGTATTGAGCTCAGGTTCAACCGGATTTGGTGAAGGGTTCCACACCTCAGGAAAATCGGTAGACGATGGACGATGAACGATGAACGATGAAGTTGACCTGTGCGTATCATCATAAACCGATGAAGCCACCCTCAGTCATAATCATCTTCGAGGTCAATCAGGCTTCGATTTCCCCGAGGAAGCAGATGAACAATTCCCCCTCAGATCACCCGAGGTATGTATATATGAAGTAAATGGTCAAGGGTGAAGGTCACCCCGGCTATATTATCCAACTTCTCAATACAGTACACAAGTCTCCAAATCTGTGGGGCGATCTGTCCGATACATATCTGATATCGATGACAAAAGTCCTCAATCACTCGAGGAACAGGGAGAGTAAACCTAATGGCATAAGGGTAAGTGTATGACAACGAGTAGCCGAAAACATGATGATTTAGTTTCACGCCATTCCCAACAGGGGGAACGTAAACATCTGCGCCTAAGTTACAATCTTCCCTGACTACGATAATGGTGCCATCATCGATACAGGATTCGAAATTCTCCATCGAATCAAAATGGTAAGAAATTTTGCAGTCGTTCGTATAGTTAAATCCCGACGGGAGGATATCGGCAGCGAGAGATTCTAGCTCCTTATCAGAACTGGCGGCTCCCGTTGGCGGCAAGAATGAAGATTGATCTTCACCTTGGGTCAATAATGGAACGTAAGCCATATTCGCGACAGGTTTACCCTAACAATGGATGATCACGCCCTGATGGAAGAAGGTTCAAAGTTCGAGGAGGGCTATGGGCTCAATACGGAAATCACAGTAAGGTTTATTTTTGGAGAAGCAAAGCTTAGATTTGAAGAAGCACAGATGCATGAGAAAGGAAGAATACATGGACTATATATAGAAAGGAAATCAAGGTGTCCTGTAACGTGTCAAGGACTCTAACACAAGGAGGTCTCCCAAAAAAGATTTGGCGGCTAAGTAATAATGACTTAGCATCGGGCAGAGTGAAGTGTTAACTAGAAAGTCTTGTCCTAGGTAGATGTATGTAGCTGCTCAGCTTTATTTTTGTCCATTTCCCGCAGTCAAAATTTCATCTCGGGAAATGGGGGGACTATCTGTATACGGGTAAAATCGAGGATATGGACATACTCGGTTTCCTAATGTCAAGGTGAGGCTCGGCCAGGATACGACCGACTTATCGGGGATAAGGCTTCAAGCTCGATCTATAACGAGGTGTTAAAGCAGGTAGAAGAGGCGGTTACAACCATGAGGAGAAGACCGGAATATCCGCCCTCAGTCGTATATTTCGGCACCAATCTCGGCAACAGCTGTCAACAAATTTCTTTTCCTTACTTAGAATTGTACTAGGGTTAGGACTCCTCTATTATATAAAGAGGAGGTTCTCATTCATTGAGGGGGTTCGGCAATAGAGAAAAAGAGAGCATTCATATACTAATAAAGCAATAGTATCGTTTGAGTTCAGTTATCTTTTCTAAGGTTGCCTTTTGTTATTCATTGTGTAAACACCCGGTCAGAAGGGTTCGACCTCGGTTCCTGATACCCGAAGTGAGTCATCATTTCACATTTGGTCAGATCTGCATATTTCATTTATCGTGTAATCTAATCTCGGATTAAATTAAGTCACATATCTTTGGCACCGCACATAAATTTAATTGTTCTCCATTTTAAGGTTAAACACACTTTATACAAGATCATTTTTTGTCTCAAACCCTCCGAGTATGTTAATGGCCCAAAAATGAAGATTTTGCTTTCTGAACCAATCAGTTAACTATGCTAAAAAATACGTTTTCCCACTCAGTTGAAATATTTAATTACTAAACCATTTTTTGAAAAAAATAAAAAACATTTCCTTCATTCATCATTTCTGGAAATTCCCTTGCGTTAAAAATGTAATCATGTCATGTTGGAAAACAGGTCCGGAATTCTGAAAAAAAAAATACTTCACTTGACTTGAAACATTTCGTACAATACAAAACCATCATTCAAACATTTTTAGCGACTATGATTCTCACGTTTTGACTTAGGTATTCAACTAGATTAAGAAAAGTAAAACAAGGTAAAAAGTTAGTCATACAACATCAGAAATCAACAATTTAAACAAATAACTAAGGTAATGTAAATGAAGGAGAAAAATTCAAACGTATGGGCTTAGGGCCCATTTGCGCCCATGGACTGAACTGATGCTGCTGTTGTTGGTGTGCTATATGGGCTTCAGGACGAGTCCTTTTGTTGTTTCTCGATCTGGACAGTGAGGCTGACTCAGTAATGTTATGTTGGGATTTAGCCCAACACAGAATATGGAGAAAAGATGATTCCATTGGACTCGTACTCAGGTGATTTCATGCATAAAAATAAAGAAAAGAACGAGTAAAAGAAGAGAGAAAACTTAGCATTTAATTGAGTTAAACCACATCAAATACACACAATTCGTTTTTAATAGTGTAACACATGTTTGAGTATATTTCAACAAATGAGGAAATTTTCAGATTTACATACTTGGATTAGAAGACATCAAGGTAAACCACATGGGCTAATGTTCACCAGATTTTACTAAGATTAACTGCATTCCAAATTAGACAGAGCCAACACATTGAGGAGTAACAAAACTAATCCCACACAAGATGTTTACCTAAACAAAGCTAGTCAAGACATAGATTGTAACATGCTATATCTCATGCAGCATATCAGGACTTTAGAAGTTCGAAATGCCCAGGGCTGGACTAAACTGGAATAAGGATTATTCATTCCCACAGGAACACACAAATGGATTTGGACATATACCCGAACAAAGAAGAAATAACCAAATACAACCAGCGCTTAATCAAATAAAAACTATTTAAACTCTAGGCAGCAAATATAGAAGAGAGGAGCAAGAGAAACAAACTGAAACTTAAATAGATCTCCATTTAACTCCAAACAAGAGCTTATGCTCATGCCCACATAAAAAGGAAACTACACTCCTTATTCTACAACCCAAACAGAATCTACTAACTCATACTCACAACTCTAAACAAGTACATGACTAGAAAGCTGAAGCTAAGTGCATAAATAAAAGGAATGAGGAAACTTTGTCGAAACGCGATTGGTTTCTATATACTGATAGAGGATGGGGGCATACGTGGGTAATTATTTTGCTTTTTATGGGCAATCTGTGTTGTTTTCCCTTAATTTTTGCTTCAAATAGACCGGTCATTAACCTTTACTCTTTAAAATTAAATTTATGTCTAGCGGGATATAAATTTTTTAAGTAGTTGGGGCATAACTATTAGGATGCGAAGGTATAAATTAATGTCCCGCAAAAATATTGTTTGCCTTGAGGGGTAAAAAATTAAGACCAACAGAAAATGGGGTCAAAAGTGCAAATATTTTCACTAGAAGTTCATGAAGTTTTTGCACCGATGGCCGTTCAAATGCACTGGTCTTTAAAATTTGTCCCTAATATATGTGGTTTTTTATTTTTATCTCTATAGCTTGTTTAATGAAAATATTCAGACTTGCTTCGCTCGGTATCAGTTTTTTAATATTTTTATCTTCGGCAACTGAATTTACCTCACTTGACACAAGTTTTGTGGGAATTAAATGATGCAACATAAGTTTTGTAGTATTTTTCAGATTATGTTGAGTGGTGAAAGTTTTACCTTTTCTGGAATAACTTGTGTGGATGTTATAATACATATGCCAAAGCTAAATGTAAACTTTGTCGAGCGTAATCTAAACTTATGCTTTTTTTCAGATTATGTTGAGTGTTGAAAGTTTTTCCTTGTCCAACATAACTTGTGGGATGTTATGATACATATGCCGAAGTTAAATGCTTACTATGGTGGCCGAGATTTGATTTATACCGCACCAAAAGTGCTCAAGGACAAAAATTAAATACCACCATGAAATAGGGCCATTTGTGCAAATAACCCTCGAAGAAATTGCACGATTTTCCACTCAAATGGGCTGGTTTTAATTTTGCCTTTCAAAATTAAACTTATGTCTAATAGTGTATAAGTTTTTTAAGGACGCATGACATAATTTATAAATGGGTGAAAATCATTTAAAACCCCCAACTTTGCTTTAAAAATCAAACTCCCCCTCAACTTTGAACAATAGTCATTCTTGCCCCTTTATTCTGATTGACTTTTTTAAATTTCTATTTTACCCTTACATTATCAACTTTTTTCTTCTTCTTCTTTTACTTTTTAAAATCAAGATATTCTTCATTTTTTTTAATCTATGTAACAAATTTCCTATAAAAAATAAATTTTATCTTTTGGGTGAAAAAAAAGTGGGAAATACTAATTGAGCATATAAGTTAATAATATTTTATAATGAAATAAATTAGTAGAATAAAAACAATAAATTTATTAATAACAATCAAAACTCCAATATCTTTTTATACAACTGAAAATAACAGGTAATAATAACTTTATAAATATATTTTAATGCAACTAATACAAAAAAAAAAAAAACAATAGAGACAAATTCTTAAAAATTGTTTATTTATAATGTGAATGAATTTTAAATTAAAATTTAAGAAATATTCCATTAATTACAACCAAAAACTTGTTTATTTTTATGGACAACAGAGAATAAGAGAGACGTTAAATTTAATTATACATAGACATGCTTGTACATACATATATTTAATGCATATGTAGAAATAATTTATAAATATTACTATACTTTGGTAATAAAATTTCCAGTTACGAAAAAAATATTGAGATAACAATCATAAAAAATAGCACTAGATTTCGTGACAAATTCATAAAAGTATTATTCCACTTAATATGTTAATGAACTTAAATATATTTATAAATACCTAAGTTAAGAAAATAAATATTACATATAATATAGAAATGTATTATATAAATGGAGGATTGAAAATAACAAGGACGAAATAGACATTGCATAGGATAAAAGGAGAAGAATGACTATTGTTCAAAGTTGAGGGGGAGATTGATTTTTAAAGTAAAGTTGGGGGGTGAAAATAATTTTCACCCTTTATAAAATATTATGATACAAAAAATATAAATTTATACCCCGCAAAAAAAAAATTAGATTTGTTATGAGGGGCAAAAATTAAAGACCAACAGAAAATAGGGAAGTGCTAATTACTCCTTAGAAGTTGATTGGGCTGATGTTGTAGTCTCTATTGGAAAATGCTGGGGTAGGGGTTTTTCCGAGAAAAGGATATAAATGGTCCTTTAACTATGAAAGTAGGTTCAAAATAGTAGTTTAACTATGCACTTAACGGTTTTGGTCCTTTAAGTTTTCCACAAGTTAACAAAAATAGTCTATTTACTATGAGAGTTGGTTAAAAATAGTCCCTTAAGTATGCACTTAACATTTTTTATCCTTTAAGTTCGCCACAAGTTAACACTTTTAGTCTCCGACAAAATATTCATCGAACTCTGTTTGTTAGATTTGATGAGAACTATGAAAAAAAAAAGGAAAAAATTAGAGAACTCACATTTAGAGATACACATTACTAAAGAAAATACCAAATATCTCGGGACAAAACCAACGGACGTCAATCAGTTATAAGGAAAACCAAGTAAAAACCTACGGACTTGATAATGTCAGAAAACAATGTCTCGAAACACAAATACCGACAGACTCTGTTGATTAAAACCGAGAGAGTTTATTGGCTAAGTAAAATACACTAGACTCATTTTTACTGAAAACCCGATATAAAAATAAATACTTCCATCGTAGTGATTCTTTTTTTTTTTTTTTTTTTAAAAAAGAGTTTCCGCACATTTTTCCTCAAAAATAACCGACGGACATCCGTTGGTTTTCGTAAAAACCAATAAATTTTTTAAAAATAATGTTTCTTGATTTTATCCATTGGTTTCCGTCCATCGTTTTTTCACTTGTTTTTAATAGTGACAATTTTTGAAGTTTCTGCTATTTCTGATTTACTTATGTCAGTTTTGTCCCGAGGTATTTGATCTTTTCTTTAGTAATGTATACCTCTAAATGTAAATTCTTGCTAATTTTTTTTTATAGTTTTCATCAAATCTAATAAATAGAGTTCGATGAATATTTTATCAGAGACTAAAAGTATTAACTTTTGGCGAACTTAAAGGACCAAAAATGTTAAGTGCATACTTAAGGAACTATTTTTAATCAACCCTCATAGTGGAGGGACTAATTTTGTTAACTTGTGGCAAATCTAAAGAACTAAAATTGTTAAGTGCATAGTTAAAGGGATTATTTTGAACCTAACACCATTTATGTAGTTTTCTCGGATCCTCACAAAATACTCTCTCTCTCTACTTTCAAGAAGAATTAGAGGGTTTAGCAGTGAAGGATGAAGCTGAAGCAATTAGAAGGTCTTCTTGGTTCTCTTGACCAGTTCTCCACTCCAAAGGTTCCCCCTTTTTTATAAATCTTCTCCTCTCTACTCATGTTTGCTTTCTGATTCTTTATTTCTAAATACAGAAACACGTCTTCTTCTTTTGGCTATTACAGATTGAACTTGAACAATACCCTACTGGACCCCACATTGCTTCTCGCATGCTTTTCACTGTATGTAATTCCCCCACCCTTTTTCTGTATCCTTTTTGCTTTAATATTAGAATTTTTTCTTTAGGTTTCGTTAGGGTATCTTGTTTTGAGGTGATATTTCTGAAAATATATTTTTTCTAGGCTGAGAATTCATTTGAGGATGTGAACAGTAAGGTGGTAGCTGATTTTGGATGTGGTTGCGGTACATTAGGCCTTGGCGCGGGTCTTTTAGGAGCTGAGTATGTTAATAACTTTACTGTTGAGTGGGAATACTATTATTTGTTCCTTGTGCTATGGATTTTTTTAGAGTTAATGGTCAAAAACACACCTGAGCTATTACTTTTTCGCAAGTATCACACCTCAACCATTAGTTTTATTTATTTTCTATCGGTACCTATGGATTGATCACAAGTTGAAACATGGTTAGGGCCCTTATGTGTCTTGAACTTATATTGAATGTGCTTAATATAAATTTTGCAACATTTTCTTATTTTTTTGATAATCGTAAATTTAAAGGAGACATTTTCTCAATTTTTGTTATAGCTATTGCCCTTTTCCTACATGACCTATCATTGTCTATATATTAAAACACACCTCGAAGCTGATTAGGTCAACTATCAGTTGTTCCCATTTCCTACCTGAACTATCGCCATCTACTCAACTAGGCGTGCTTTAATACATAGATGGTGATAGTTCAGGTAGAAAAAAGAAACAACTGATAGTTTGGGTGTAAAACTTGCGAAAACGTGATGGTTCAGATGTGTTTTTGACCATTATCTCATTTTTTTAAGTCAATTTTGAGGGTGTCATATTGACACTTTGTTCTGAACAGAAGTGTTATTGGGCTAGATATTGATACTGAGTCTCTTGAGATTGCATCTGCAAACATGGGTGAGCTTGAGGTAATTCCATCTTTTTCTTGACAAGGTTATTGCGTTGTGTTCTTTTTATGTTGTAAGGTTGAGGAACATTCATCCTTTTAGATTGATTTCTCTTTATAATTTTTTTTGCGTTAATCTGTGTGCTAATCGTCGTTTCTTCTGCAGCTAGACATGGATTTTATTCAATGCGACATGAGAAACTTAAAATGGAGAGGTATCTTTCTCGCCCCACTTTCCATATCTCTTACACCTGGCTCATAATTGATATTCAACTATGTGCAGGTCAGATTGTTGAAACAGTGGTTATGAATCCACCTTTTGGTACACGGAGGAAAGGTGCTGACATGGACTTTCTCTCTGCAGCAATGAAGGTACAGCTGTCCTATGCATATTTCTGTTATCCAACACTTATTAAATCCTCTTCTTGTGTATTATGTTGGCACTTAGTCCTCATCTGTTCCCAAGTTTCTAATATGTTACTTTATGACTGTATCAGGTTGCTTCTCAAGCTGTTTATTCCTTGCATAAGACCACAACAAGAGAAGTATGTTCTTCCATATGATCTTCCAATAATTGAGGGAATGATTGGTGAAAAGAAATTTCCTTGTCATCCACACTAAATGGCTTAAATATGAACTAAGAAAGTGCTTGACTTTGTTGTGCTGACTGCTCATAAATCACGTAGATATAAATTAGGCAGTCTAGCCCTATAGAACTTCTAATTTCACTGTTTTGGCATCCCGGCCCCCTTTATTCCATGAGTTTTCAAGTAGACACCTCTACTTGAATGAACTTAACTCTTTTAAATGCTCCTGACCGTTGGCTGACATTATGTGGCATGGATATGGCTGATTTGGACAAAAAGCGACGTATACACGCGTACAAGGAGCATGAATGGATAGATTTTGACTTAAAAAGGACAATTAGGAAAACTAAAAGAAAAAAGGCAAAAAATAAAGGGAAAAGAAAAACACTCGGCAAAGAGGAAGAAATGAAGAAGAAGAAACACCCATTTTTCTTCAAATATACCGCTGCCACCGGTCCTCCTCCTTCACCATCATCACCACCTTTTCTCCTTAAATTACCACCTCTATATAAATCCAGTAAAGAGGATGAACCACTCACTCGATAACTCGAGCTAATTCACCCAAAAAATGCAAGAGTGCAGCACCAAAAATGGAACTCAAAACACCTGGTGGTTCATATGTGGAATAAGCCACCAAGGTACAACGAGTGTCTCAAAATAACCACACAGTCAATATCCGTGGCACACTGTAGATGACTCACTTGATTCTACAGCTTGAACCAAGCATTAGTGGCTGCTTTTACAGGTTGAACCCCTGACCTATAGGTCACTCGGAGACAACTTTACCGTTGCTCCAAGGCTTCCCATCAAGAAACTGAACAATCAGAAATTTTTCCTTCGTTTCCATTAGTTTTTCCTAACTCAAAAGGTAAATTTATGAGCAACAAAGGAATCCATCTCCTTGCGACTGGAGCCATTCTTGACTGACTTCTTCACAACGCCACTCAAATCTGTTACTCTCTGCCTCAGCTCCTCTCCTTCTGCAGAAGCGATCAGAATCTCACTGAATTTTCAATTTTGATAGTAGTCACTAATTCATCTCTATTTTCCTAATGTCAATTTTCAGTAGTTTTGTTATCAACTAGTTAATCTGAATGACACGGCCAAGCAGCCGCCATTGAAATGCTCTCAATGCGCGAATTCCACCCATAATGGCTCATAAAACCCCCACTTGATGGGTGTGCCAAGATTTCTCTTCATACCCTTCTGGCAAATTGAAATTACGTCCTTTTTTAACATTATCCCCACCTTTTTTATCTGCTTCTCTTGGAACCCAGATGAACTTTTGCCCACTTTGTTTTAAAACCAAGTGCCAGCTCTTTGTTTTGTTCCTCTGATAGTGTAGTTGTGGATCCGAATGACACATAAATAACTGAGTTTGGATCTTGTCTGTCAAGCCATGAAAAACAGTCGTGGGTTATATCCAAGCCTGCTTTCCTGGACATTTTTACTGGATTTAGTGTGTACCAAGAGTAAGGGAACACTCCAGTGGTGGTGAAAGGAGAAGAAATTGAACTGTGTGTTGATTGAAGTGCCGATTTTCCTATGGAATATATGGTGGAGCGAAAAAATAAAAAACAAGATAGAATTTTTTAAATAATGTGGAAAAAATAAATCATTATTGTCATAGAAAATTCTGACGTTGATATTTATGTGTTTCCATTTCAAGAAAGCGAACATCACGCGAATCCAGAGATGTTTATTATAATATTTTTGAACAGGTTCAAGTATCCATTAGAAAACTCGTGGAGTAAGAGGGGTAGGGGGGGTGGGGGGGGGGCGCTGGAATAACACAATGGTGCATGTATTAGGCTATTCTGCCTGTAGATTAAGTTGCTATCACTTATCAAGAAAAGCGAAAAACTGAAGTTGTTTATTTTTATCAATACAATTATCTGTAGTAGTACTCTTTTTAGCGCAAGAGTGCTCTGATCTAGGGTCATGATTGACATTTGTAGGTTCTATTTAATATTCAGGAGGATATATGTAATTTTTTCAATTGTTCTGTTTCTGTGGTTGTAACAGCATGTGAAAAGAGCAGCATTACTAGATTATAATGCAAGAAGTGCTGAAGTTATATGTGAGGTGCACATTTATTTTTGTATTCAGCTAACAGTTCTTAAATATCAAGCAACCTGATTCAATGTTTGGTTTTCCTTCTCGGTGATGCTAGTGATAAGGGCCCATTTGTCCATGAGAATTATTCACTTTTTTTCGGAATATTTTTTCAATTTTTTCACTTTCTGGTGTTTGGGCATAAAAATTCCAAATACAGCTTGAAGTTGTATTTCGAATTTGGAAAACAACCAAAATGGAATTTGGAAAACAACCAAAACTTGTTTTTCACTTTTTTTTTTCCTTCACTTTTTTCACTTTCAATACATTCAAACAATCAAATATTCTTTGCAAAAACTATAACCAAACACAATTCCATCTTTAACTCCAACTTCAACTCCAACTCCAAAATACCAAATCAAGTGAAAATTATTTGATTTTCATGGCCAAACGCCTACTTAATTTTGTGACCTCTTTCAATTGCAGCTTCGATATGATGTGCCACAACTGTACAAATTTCACAAGAAAAAGGAGGTTGACATTGCGGTGGACCTCTGGCGTTTTGTTCCTCAAAGAAAGCAAGAAAGATCTCTGTAGTAGCACTATAAATAGCACGAATGCAGAAATGATGCGTGTAAAATGAAGTATACCCCATCTCTGAACTGTTTCAGGTTTCTCAGGAAGTATAGTTCTATAAAAGAAGAGTATCTTGTACAATGTGCTCCTGAACGAACTGTGAGTTTTGACTTGCTATTTGATGTCCATATGCCTTCTAGAGTTTGGTGGTGTTGTGTCTTTTGTTCCTAAACTTAAAGCGCTTCCTTTGAGTTACCTGT
Organism: Lycium barbarum; assembly: GCF_019175385.1. Taxonomy (NCBI): domain Eukaryota; kingdom Viridiplantae; phylum Streptophyta; class Magnoliopsida; order Solanales; family Solanaceae; genus Lycium; species Lycium barbarum. The sequence goes on from NC_083341.1 coordinate 82,580,855, forward strand.
TTGAAGATTTCAAACATCTGGCAGAAATGGTAGCATTTATACTATCTGCCTTGTGTAGGCAGTTAGGTGAAGCAAAAACATTCACTTCAACGTAAAGCAACCATCTGAGGCTTTGAAGCAAGTAGATTTACTGTGCCGACTTATAACTAATATTTAATATCTTGAGATTGGAAAGATACTCTGAACACTTCCAACCCCTTTTACTTGGAATATTGCCAACGGTTACCGGATGTAGCTTTGGGGAAAGAACGCAGATGTTCCTAAACACAAAATAATTACCCGTCCATGCTCCCTTACTTTCATGCCCTCGAAATTATGATACCAATATGGTATCGCCCTGTCTCTTATATACTATGACGGTATCAGATAGGACTTCTTTCAAAAACACTCAACCCTCTCTGAAATTCATATGCTATATATAATATACTGACACAGTATCATAGAGAATCATGTTTATTTATTCAAAAAACACACTTTTCTCAAAAAATCTCTATGATATCATCTTATGTACATATACTATGATGATATCATGGAAGACCGCTTCAGTCCTTCATTAACACTCCTCAGTCCTTCATGATATTATTGTGGTATATACCATATACTGAGATGCCATCATGGAGGACTACTTTAGTCCATCAATGAGACACTCTCTCAGTCTTCCATGATACCATTACAACAACAACATACCCAGTGTATTCTCATATGTGGGTCTGAGGAAGGTTGTATGAACGCAGGCCTTACCCCTACCTTTGTCGGGTAGGAGGCTGTTTCCAATTGACCCTCAGCTCGAGAGAAAAAATGAATTTGAAGCATGATATCAAGAAAAATATGGCAACAAAGTAGCAAGATAAAAGCAGAAGAATAAACAGATTGTATTACACCTCGAAGAAAAGAATTTACGCGATTACTAACTAATACTACTAATAAAGAAAATACTCGGCTACCACTAACCTCTTATCCTAATCCTCGACCTCCACACTTTTCTATCTAGGGTCATGTCCTTAGTAAGCTGGAGTTGTGTCATGTCTTGTCTAATCACCTTCTCCCTTCCCCCAATTCTTCTTCGGTCTACCTCTACCTCTCCTAACTCCCATTATAGCTAACCTTTCACACCTCCTTACTGGCGTATCCTCACACCTCCTCTTCACATGCCCGAACAATCTCAATCGCGCTTCCCTCATCTTGTCCACCACAAGAGTGACTTCCACCTTGCCCCGTATAACTTCATTCCTAACCATACCCATCCTAGTATACCCACACTTCAACCTGAGCATCTTCATCTCCGCTATACTCATCTTCTAGACGTGAGCTTGACTAGCCGACATTTTGCTCCATACAACAAAGTCGATCTAACTACCACTCTGTAGAATTTACCTTTAAGCCTTGGTGACACATTCTCATCTCATAGTACTTGCTCCTTTAAACCTTGGTGACACATTCTCATCGCACAGTACCCCGATGCGAGCCTCCATAATACCATTATGATATATAATATACTGAGATGATATCATGGAGGAAGCGTTTTGGGCGAGTGGATACTCAGGTAAGTATTTTCGGCTGGACTGGGTAGAAGAAAAATAAGTTTAGGAGAGGGCATAGGCGGGTAAATAGTTTCTCTCCAATATTTTGTATTGTTTTCCTTTTAGCTTGGGGTAGGCCTTAGTTCTTGTATTGCTATCCTCAACTCAACTAGCAGTGGCAATTTTGACCCAACTTTTTGCAACCTGCCCAACCTTGTTCATATTAAGCCCACATGCAATCTGCCATTTTATATGCTGTAGCTAACATATAAGAGGTATTCAAGTATAATAACTACACTTTAAATATATTACCATACGTAGCTACAACGAAAAATATATTACCGCTCGTAGCTATATTCTTTTAATTTGTGTATCAATTCCCATCACTTCCTCTCTTCTCCCTCACACCTCTTTTCTCCGAACTTCATTTTTTTCTTGAGAAGAAAATCCAAACAGTTCAATCCATGATCCTAGACAAAGCATCATATACATCAGGACCCTTTATTGAGACTATTTTTTACTTTTTCAGGGTAGGGATGAGATTAAGACTCTCAAGCCACAAACTATCTCTGCCTTTCTTTTTCTTTGATCTTGATTTGAAGTCATACGGAGCAGTGGTGCAAAGATTTGTGTAAGTTGTATCAATCTATCCCTCACCCCTCTTTTTTTCCCCCCTTACTGAAGGCGACGACGATAGTGGCGTTATCGTCACCGAGGAGAGAGAAATCATCGTCACAAGAAGTCATGGGTAGGGGTGGACGTTAGTCAGGGTTTGGAACGGAGAGAATAGACGACGTGAAAGGCGTATCTAGCTGGAAAACACTGTGGCGGTGCTGTGTTTTTCAGATTTGATGGTGTCGCCATGGTGTCTCAGATTTGGCGGTGTCGCTGTGGTGTTTCAGATCTGGCCGGAAAACAGTGTGTTTGTTAGACCTGGTCGGTTTTGAGTGTATTTTACATTTTTGAATGTAAATACAATATATTTTTTTTTGTAATTTCTCTTGTATTTCGGCAAATCTCTGTAGTTTTTTGAATTTTTGTTGTTTGAATACAACCGAATTGAATACAGTGAATTGAATATAATGTAAAAATAGTTATGAATGAATATAGTGAACTGAAATACAGCCGAATATTCGTGTATTTTTTTTGAATTTTTGTTGTTTGAGGATTGAATGCTCTCTGCTCCCTCACCCCTCTTCTTAATCTGAGCTCGAATACATTCAAATATAGTCAAAACATAGTCGGATATGCCAGTAGTCGTTGTATTTCAGATATGAGATCGGGTTGTTGTGAATACGCCTGCGGTCGCTTTATTTCGGAGCTCGACTATCTTCAAATACAGTCAAATACATTCAATCGGTTTCAGATCTGATCGCCACTAGCGTTGCGCCTTGCTGATCGGAGCTCAAATTCGTTCAATCGGCGGTCGAATACATTCAAATACAATCAAAGAAAAAGGATACATCAATTTATATACTCATGTATTTAAATACATCGGAATACACAGCATTGCTGGTAAATACTACCTACGAAATGTAATAACCCAAACTCTAGCTATATCATATTAGACGCCTATAAATTGTAGCTATTTATGTATGTTACCCTTTAAAATATTGGTAAATATGGGTTAACCCATTTTCAACTTGCAATAAGATGGGTTGGAAACGGGTTGAAAATGGGTAAATGATGCGTAATTTATCTTACATTAATCATCTACGGTTTAGTACTTTTCCTGGTTTTTGTGTGCATATTGATTTCTTTTTACAATGACAAGGAATTGAGAATCCTTCCTGACGAGTTCTAGAAATATTTGGTCTTTGTTGAATCAACATTAATACTATCCACTGAAGCGATTTTCTCAGAAACCTATTTAGGAATTGATAGCTTTACAAGTAATAATCATTCTAGTTTATGCTATAAAAAATTATTCGTCAACTATAAAATAAAATAAAAAATTGGTAACTAAAACCCAATATAGATCCCAATCGCAAGAGTTTAAATATACTAAAACTATCTAAAAATCGAGAATCAGAAACCTGATCGAAACATTCAAGATTTTTTATTATCTCACTATAATTTTGATTTTAAGTGTTACTTGTATTTAATATTTTAATGGTTTAATATTCTTGACATATTTTTCTCAGATGTAGTGCATCATAAATTATGGGTTCGTTATTTAGTAACTTTGGTGCAAATCTTGTATATGTGTTTAAATTCACTGAATAAGTACAAACTATAAATTTCTAATTCAATCGAATGAGTTGTGATAGAATTTCAAAATCAATTTGAAATATACCTGAGATATTTTATCGGGAGTATTTTACTTTTTCTCTTTATCACAAACATAATTTCTACCAAACGAATACAAAATACATCTCAAGAAATGTTAAAATTTCCATGAAAATTTATGAACTTGATAAAAAATTGAAATTCAATAGAACATAAATAAGAAAAAGCTAGTTTACCAATAGATAAGTTCATTATAGGAAGTTTTTCGTTGTTTATAGTTTTTTTACCAATTTGATCCGATTGCCCGATTTATTTTGTACTCCTACAAATTTCCTCTCCTTTGGGTTAGAATTCTTTTGAAAACCTTGTTGCGTGCGTAACAGACTTGAAATTTACTTTAAAAACTTAGAAACATACAGGTTCATTTCTCAATCTTACGTAATAAATATGGGTAAAGTATGGATTAACCCATTTTTAACCCGCCCATTAATTAGCTAACCTGTTTTTGACCCGCACAGAATATGGGTAGATTAGGTTGTAATTCCTTTTTGCTCAATTCATTTTCAATCTGTTCAAATTCAACCAAATCAGTCCATATGTCACCCCTAAAGTCAACCAACTCACTAAATGTTTCGCTTCCCCAACCCCTACAAAGTCAGTTGGACTTCATTAATGCGGCGGGAGTCATGATGTACGTGTTGAACCTCCCTTCAACAGCAAGTTAGCTTGATTGTTTATAAGCAGTTAAGAGATCCTTCTTACACAAGTACTACTATGCCATAACAAGATCCTCTCCTTTCTGATAGAGCTTTATTTTATGGGAAGAGTGATTTAACTATTTGCTAGAGTGATTCTACTTTGAATACTTTTTGTGAAGATTGTTTCCCAGAATCTTTAATATAGGGGCTAAGGAGATATTTTAATTTTTAGGAAACTTTTAGGGAAATGAACACAAATATATCAGTCATAGCAACAATTTGCACCAAATTAAAAAGAACTTTTAGCAATAGTAGTCCAACAAAATGGGAAAATAACAAAGTGAGCCGCTTGGCCCTAAATTTTATCAACCTCTTAGCCATAGCATAATATATAACCTCCATTAACCAAACTAAAATTACAAAAATAATAGGCCTTCCCCCAAAGACACAGATAATCACCAGTGCACTGGTGATTTTCTCATCCTATCCACCTCTTTTCGCGCTCTTCTCCCTTCCTTTTCCTTCTTCCCAAAAGCAAATCATTCACCAAAAAAATTGGAGAATTGGTAAAGCAAATTCCTAGGGAAAAACTCTCTCTATTATGCTACTTTCATCCTTATTCTCTACATAATTTTATTTTTCATTAGTAAATCTCTTTTTTTAATTTTTATATTTTATTCCCACAAATTCTGTAATCTTTACAACTCAATTCTTCTTTCTTCACATTGCTTCTCCTTCTTCACAACAACAATCAAAATAAATGGTGGAATTGTATAATCAGAGTATCCTAATTAAGTACACTGCATCATAAGTGTATATTTAGTGTAAACTTGCTAAACCATACACTTATTATACATTATACACTAAATATACAAAAAATATATACTTTTTGTACAATAATTATACTTGACACACTCTGCTGCCCCCTCCACTAGTACTGCCTATAAAGTGTGTATAATATGTATATGTGTGTGTGTGTGTACACACCTTTTGTACACTTGTTACAACTGTTATATGCAACTGTTATACAATGTATATACACAATAATATTACAAGCACCTTTCAATCACCATTAAAACTACCAACCCCTACCAATACCCACTGTCAAACTAAGAATACATTGTATATACCACTTTTATACACACTATTATATAATTTTTATACAAACTTATAAATATTGTATGTCCCACTTTTATATAAAACTATAATACATGTACCGTCCAACCACCCCATTAAAACTCTAGCCCGCCTCTAATATTCACTTCAGAAGTTCTTCATGAAGAAGAAAAAGAAGAAGAAGATCTTTAGAAGAAGAATAAGAAGAGGAGTTCTATCTTAAAGTAAATAGTGTAGCTCAAATAGTAGCTTATGTACTTTTTATGGAATAAAATAACTTGCACCATCGAAGCAATAGTTTCAATAAAATAAAAATATGACAATGAACAACCATATAATTCCTTTGGAGTCTCAATTTATTTTATCAATTGGAATTGTTCTTTGTTCTCTGAAATAAAGCTGGGGAATCTTTTGCTAAGATCTAAAAATTTAGATTATATGGAATTGAGAAGCTAAAGCCAAAGATCTGATAAGAGATAATGAAGTCCCAGTAAAGGTGAGTGATAGAGATAATGCATTTAAGACCAAAAAAGTTTTTAGATTTGGTGCCCTCATATTCTATCCGGTGGACTAAAATATGATATTAAATTGCTTATGAAGTTCAAATCGAGAAGTTTGTAAAAAGTGGGGTCATACTTTGTCTTATTTATTCTTTGATGGCCATATTGTGTAGTTATCCCAAAAAACATTGACATCCCATAGCTAACTCTTCCAAAACCTAGAACTGAACAACACATTTGAGCCAACCTTCCACTGTAATCTCCATTAGGCCCGACGACACTACCCACCTCAGAAGCACCATTCCCTCTCCTCTGCTTCACTTCTTGAGGACCACCAAAAACTACCATGTAAACCACAAGCACCCTCTATCTATCATATTCTTCTGTCGACATCATCGTTGAGAATCATCTCCACTATCTTCATCGAAAAGAAAAACTCATTTCCGTCACAAACACAAAAAGAGAAATAGAGTTTCAAAAAACCAAAACCCTTAACTAGAAATTTACATGGAAAATGTCGTTCTGACATGGAATATCGCGTATCTATTGCATATATCAGTTTAACTCACATAATATCATGTATATACACTGATATATAGGAGATACACACATATACAAGAAAGATGTACACATATATACAAGCGATATACACTGTACAAACATAAAAAATTGATGGAGTCATCTTTAACGTCGTTATGAAAATCAGCTCAACTTGCCTCAAAATGTCCCCAAACACCTCAAAAGTTGATACTCAAGCTCCTTAAGATGTTTCCATCAGAACTCGATAAAAATCAACTGAAACAGCTTAGATATTACGCAGGATCAGAAAATTCAAACCAAGCTTCAATGGTATTTACCTAGTTGGAAGGATTTCTTTTGCGTGACTTGTGGGTGGTTTTCTTACAACAAGAAAATGAGAGGTTGGGAGATATTTTCAAAGGAGATGGTGTGGCAGCTAGCTGGTGGCGTGGAGGTTGTTACATTGCTGGCTATGGAGGAAAACTGTGGAGATGTGGTGAAATAAGGAAACGATGAGTAACCAGTGGTCTTACTTTAGTTTTGCTTGAAGTATCATGTCACGACCTAAAATCTCCTAAATCGTGATGGCCCCTACACCCCAACATGATAGGCGAACCAAATGTCAATTATAAGTCATAAAGGCGTCTCAATAATCATAAGTGCGGAAAACATAAATACAACCCCATAATCTAGTGATATGAGTAGAAAAGCAACTAAGAGTAATAAATACAAGTCTGAAACTCCATATACTATCTAAAATAATAAATAACAGAATAATAAGATAGAGGGAGTCCGGCGCTGCGAATCAGCTAAGCAGCTCACCATGAAATTTTTGAGTGAGCAACTAGTAAGACACGACTCGGGCTTCACTAGTGCACATATCTTGATATGGACAAAAGGGTGCAACAAGTGTAGCATTAGTACGAGGAACAACATGTACTCAACAAGTATCATTGACCGATCCCAACAAGATAATGGAGAGGGTTGGTTTTTTAAATACTTGTATATTTTACTTAAATGATTATATAACTTTAATTGTCACGACCCGACTAGGGGCCGCGACGGGTACCCAGGGCTAACCACCGAGCACCTCTCGTTCTATTACTCATCATACTCATTTATCAAATTTATACTCAATTATAAGAAAATCATCTTTCATTTTGAAAACATAATTACTTTCATATACATATGCCTCTCGGCCATCAAAATAATATATATATATAAATACATGATGGCATCCTCGTGAGACCATATAACCCACACTGCATATCTACGAGCCTCTACTGGAGTGATAGACATAAGGACGGGACAAGACCCCGTCATGCCCAAAATACATATACACAAAAGAATAATCATAAGCACCTCCGGACAATGGAGTGCTCTCAAATCAGCTGCTAGCTCCTATGAGTCTGGATCAGGATCACCTCCCTGCCTACCTGTGGGCATGAACACAGCGTCCAAAGAAAACGGACGTCAGTACGAACATTGTACTGAGTATGAGAGGCATAAACAATAATGAAACATCAATGAAATGAAGAGGCATCAAATGAGGAGCAATCTGTAACTGACTGTGAATCATAAAAGAAATAAATCATGATGTCTTACTCACACTCATCCTCATATCACATATGCATAAATGTATAAGTATAAGCATAAGCTTCCCGTCCATATAGGTACGGTGTGATAATAATTAACCTGTGTCCGGGCCTCCCGCGTTCGGGGTATAAGCTGCCCACTATAGCTATTCATGATCATAGACTCTTGACTTTCCGGTATATATAGAGAATTCGTGGAGAGAAAGGAAAATCATACCATCGGATTCATGCCATAGAAAGAAAGGACTAGCCTCACATACCTTTGTTGCTTAACTATTCTATCGTTCGCTTGTTCTCCTTCAATGCCACGTTTCTACCTTCAAGAGAGAATTCGCATTAACGTTAGTTAATCGACTATAAGAACGTGTCACTATTCCTAGGGAAAATTGGGCAGCATTTCCTTTGCTTCTACTACTTTCCCCACATTCTATATCAACTCCTAAACGCTCACAACAACATTCACAATATTGCAAACAACAATCATCATTTATCTACATTTACCACAATTCACCATTTCTCTTCAATTTCTCCACAACTATGGTTATAGCTCATTATCGCGTTTTCTCATATATAATACTCATTACATGGGATATAGGTCATTCATAACATGTTTACAATCATAACATACCAACACTCATGATTCATCCCAACCACTATTCAACAATGACACTATTCACTCATTCATGACCCATTTTGTATGTCTTTCTACAATTCAAGTGTCTTAGCCTTCCAATAACTTAAACAACATGGTATGGTCATGAAACTTACCTTAGATGATGGATGAACAATCCTTGAATGGAATTACTCTTCTAGCACCAAAACCCTATTTCTCTCACCTTGAGTTTTCTTGGTGTAGATGAACTTTGGCTAGGTTTCATACACTTGTTTTCATGATTTTGGTGTTGTTAATCTTGGTTTTCCCCTTGGATTCTTATGGATGAATGATGGAGAATATTCTAGAGGTTTTTTGAAGTGTAGAGGGTGGAAATGAAATGAAATGAAATGGGAAAGGGTCCTTTATATTAAATTGACGAAGCATCGAGACATGCACAACTGGGTGAACTGACTCCAAATCAGGAGGTAGATCTAATTCATAAGCCACCTTGTCTATTTCGCACACAATATCGTAAGGCCTAATGCATCGGGGACTAAGCTTCCCTTCCATCCAGTGATCTTATTGCATTCGTAAGTTGTCACACCCCAAGGTTACTGTAGAAAGCGTATAACATGTACTTATGTCATGTTCCAAGTAATTGTCCTATTTATCCCTAACAATAATCCTAACTCAACATTTCAACTCAATTTACCATATGTTTTCCTTCAACTGACCCAGGGTATCATGACCACACTATTCTTGTTTACCTCTTACTCCTCTTTCTAAGTACCGACTTGGTTTCATTGGCGACGTATAATTACTTGCGAGTTACACAATTCGTTCTTGCGTGATTCGTGTACATACACATCTATACATATACATGTATCCCTATCTGCATCCGTATTCATAATCGTACTCATTTACATATCATATCCATGGTCATATTCATATACATATTATTTACATAGCATGCCCGACCATGAAGGTTCAGTGTTATTCATACCGAAAGTCTTTTGTCTATCTGTAGTAATTTATCTCGTCGTGCTCTCTTCCTTTCTTGATTATCATATCTAGTGTCCTACTATAGAAAACCTTAGGTCTCTTTCTTAATTGTCGCTTATAAATCGCCATATCATTAACTACGACTTTATCGTTAGTGCCTTTGCCTCTTATTCGGGTATAACATCGCCATCCCTTACAATACCCCTTGAGTTATTTACTCTCAATGTCACGTGGTTCAAGGTCTTCATGGATGATTTCCCGTAAAGTCTCAGATGCTTGGTCAATTCGTATTCGTTTATTTATTAGTCATTAGACTCATTTCTGCATAGCTCTCACTCTTTGTTTTATAGTCTATATCTGTCGCATCTTAGAGTCCATCATTTCAATCTCTACACTCGTATTCTCTTTACTAGCTTCCCCCTTTAAGGGTTTTATTTGTACCATTCTCAAATCCGTTGCCTCACCTCCAAAGCTTGAATCCATATACCCCTCACTATGCTACATCTTACTCATACCGTTTCCCATAATCTATGGCTACAATAATTCATGTGTGAAGTCTTAGCATACTCACCTTGCAGTCTTGTAACCAAATAATACAACTGATATAGCAATCCGAACAAGGATGTATTTTACTTAGCTCATCTAGTAGTTATGAGTTAATGTCTAAATCCGCTCCGATTAACAGCTTCTATCCCATAGGGATACTCACCATAGTAGTAGGTCTAACTATCCATACCATCCATATAATGTCACTTACCCTCTTCTTCGGTGCTCAAAGTTCACTTGTCACGTCATCTTTGTTTTCGAGGGCCTAAGTCTCATACGCCACTAATACCCCTCATGCCTCTTATTCTTTTACCCTTGGTTTGCATTCAACACTGATTTTCAAAACCAATCATAATCGTATTATATTTGTCATTGATGATAGCTTTATTCTATCGCTTTATCGTCGTACGGTAACTCAAAACTCATGATCATCTTTTTCTTTTCAACTCTTTACTTCATATACTTTACTCGTTCTAACTTGGTATAGGATATTCGTAGGAGATGCACCCTCCTTTAATCATAACACGACTACTTCTCAAGTGCGCGTACTTTGCGGCGTATTTCCTTCTCTTTCTATTCCCATGCTTATTACTTTACATTCCTTCCTGCTCAATTTATCTTATTTCCTCCCGTTTTATAATCAATCCTTTATTCTTCACACGAGGAACCCTATTCTTAACTTAGTACCGCTTGCCCTTTAGAGTATACTACCTTTGTACTATCCATTCTTTGCTTCCAAAACTTATACTGTTCATTCTGATCATCTCCTCTCATCCTTATTGTGTTGATCCTTTCGTTATTCATCTTTCTTTAGTCTTGGTCTTTCACATCCGGCTAAAAATATCACTCATATTCTTGATTATGCCAATCACAAACTACTACTACTCTGCCATCTCACTTTTCTCTGATTTCTTTTTCAAGTTGACTTCCACCTTTTGCTTGCTATCATTTCTGTCATTGAGGAACTCCTATGCTGGACTTTCCCCCAACCAGGTCTTATAAACTTTCTCATCTACTGCTCCATGGCTCACTTGTTGGTTTCATATTTGCATTCACTATTTATTCATATAGAACATGTCATATCTTTAGTCGTTTTCTCGCTATACTTTGTATTACCATTCCTATTACGTTCTCATTATACCCTGAGCATAATCAACTCTATAGAGTGACACTTTTTGATCTCATTCGCAATCCCGCTTATACAATAGAATAAACCTCGTGAAGTAAGCATACTCAACCTGTTACTCTTTCTAGTCAGCCCTATTACACTTACCATATAAATGGTTCTACCAACGTATTCTCATTCATTATAACCCTTCGTATTCGTACCTCTGTCTCCGGGTACTGTTACTTTATTTGCTAGTAAACTTATCGTATCTTACTCGCACTTATCCATCCAATCAATACTCCAGTGTCACACTCTATTGGAGTTATCCTTTCTCTTCCATGTCATGTTTTAGTACTACCAAGAATTTCTCTTTACCGTATCAACGTCGCTCTTATAACTACTGTTACTATCAATTCAATAGTATTTAACTCATCTCGTATAGTTGTTAACGATACTTCTAACTTAATCTCGTCCCGCCATTTCTTTTTGCACCACATCGTTTCCCGTTTGGACATATTACAAGCCTATATCTCATCTCCTTTTAGATTCTAGGAAAATTTCAACAGAGTTTCTCTTGTAAGCATAACAATCCCAAATCTGCACATAGCCCTGAAAACACGTCCGATGTCTCAATAGGACATATACCGGAACACACATAATACGCAACTCAGCCACACAAGATCACTTACCATTAAAGGATATAAATAATAGAGCTTGTCTCATAAGTTGTGCTTGCACACTCGGTCTAAAATTCCAATATCTATATACATACACATATTACTAATATTCACTCACTGTCAATCAACTTACTCGTAATTCATGATTCTGGCTATCACCAGGTTACTAACAAATATAGTCATCTCAAATTGTCGGATTGGCTCAAATTTTTCACCTCAACCCAATCATCACAATGGGGGTGATACATGACAGCATAGGATCTGAATCAATCGAGGTACACATATCATAAGAGGATACTAACAATATACCTGGAACAGTATCGGGGGAAGACTCAAGATCCTGTCGCTCAGCTAACGCATGGATATGATGCTGGGATCCACTTGAACTGGGCATTCCTCTTTGGTCTCTATCACCACCTGCTAACATCTGTGGCCTTGGCCTTGGAGGACGTACCGATGACGAAGAGCCAGCTATTAACCCCATAGGTCGAACCTTATCTCTACCACACCTCTATGGGCAGTCGCACATGATATGGCCGGGCCTAGCACAGGTATAACAAACATCCGAGCCCCAGTGGCACGGTCCCCAATGTAACCTGCGACACCGAGTCCATCGTGGTACCGAGGATCTCGTCTGACTAGAACCACTCCGAATCCGAGAACTAGAAACTCTGAGACTCTGGGGTGACCTATAATAAGTAGATCCATCAAATATGGGTCTAGGAAACTACGGAGGAGCACCTCTTGTTGAACGAACTGAGGGCCTAAAGAGTGGCCTCGGAGCACCCCTAAACTCATGATCAAACCCTGCAGAATTAACTCCTTTTCTCCAACCCCTGTTATCGTGGCCCACATCCTGCCGCTGAGCTTGAGGGGCTACCAATTGAGTTAGTAAAAGAATATCTTGCCTCATCTCTTGGCCCGAGGCATCTGGTGGAGGAACGGGGGGTGCTGGAGCTAAAGTTGAGGCTCCCACCTGATCCTCCAAGGTGGGAGAAGTATGGGAAAACCAAGGTGGGGCCTTATTCTGGGGTTCGCCCTCCTCCATATCTATAGATGGCTCCCGTTCAAGCCCTTCTTCAACCACTATCTTGCCCTTTTGGGCTGCAGTAGCTTTTTCTTTCATCAACTTTGCTGAAATTAAAACGCACCATTAGGGAGGGGATAATCTTATAATACAGCTCTGTCGCACGATCTCTTAAGATGAAAGATGGTCATTTTTCCTAAATGCCCAGTAGCCTCTTATTTATTAGTGTGGCGCGCAACACATCATAAACAAGACTCTACTAGACACGGCTCGTAGACACTTCCTAAGACTGAACTGCTCTGATACCACTTTTGTCACGACCCGACAAGGGGCCGCGACGGGTACCCAGGGCTAACCACCGGGCACCGCTCATTCTATTACTCATCATACTCATTTAAAGCTGTTTTATCAAATTTATACTCAATTATAAGAAAATCATCATTCATTTTGAAAACATAATTACTTTCATATACATATGCCTCTTGGCCATCAAAATAATATATATATATATATATATATATATATATGATGACATTCTCGTGAGACCATATAACCCACACTGCGTATCTACGAGCCTCTACTGGAGTGCTAGACATGAGGACGGGACAAGACCCTGTCATGCCCAAAATACATATACACAAAAGAATAATCATAAGCAGCTCCGGACAATGGAGTGCTCTTAAATCAGCTGCTAGCTCCTATGAGTCTGGATCAGGATCACCTCCCTGCCTACCTGTGGGCATGAACACAGCGTCCAAAGAAAACGGACGTCAGTACGAACATTGTACTGAGTATGAGTGGCATAGACAATAATGAAACATCAATGAAATGAAGAGGCATCAAATGAGAAGCAATCTGTAACTGACTGTGAATCATAAAAGAAATAAATCATGATGTCTTACTCACACTCATCCTCATATCATAAATGCATAAATGTATAAGTATAAGCATAAACTGCCCGTCCATATAGGTACGATGTGATAATAATTAACCTGCGTCCAGGCCTCCTGCGTCCGGGGCATAAGCTGCCCACTATAGTGGTGTGTATATCTGCCCGACCATATAGGTACAGTGTAATATCATCATCATAATATGCTCATCATAGTATTCTTATCAGCAATGTTGTATCAGGCTGCCTGTCTTTTTGTAGTTGGATCTCCAAGTTTTTGATACATGCATGAAGACTCAAGGACAACTATACTTTATCGGGGTGACGTAAGGTCATGATCCCCCGATTTCATTATAGAGCATTCACAAGCATTCTACCTCACCTTGAAGGAAGTAGTATATAAGGTGAGTGTGTACAATGCATAACATTATCAACTTTATGGTACTCTGCCTCACCTTGAAGGAACAACACATAAGGTTAGTGTATACAATACATGACATACTTTACTTAATGGTATTCTGCCTCACCTCGAAGGGAATAATGTATGAGGTGAGTGTATACAACATACGACATCATTAGCATTATAGGAACGTCATAACATGAACTCTAGAGTCTTTAGAATCAAGCTTATCATCATCACCATTGCACTTATAACATATCTCTTATCTCATATAGCTATTCATGATCATAGACTCTTGACTTTCCGGTATATATAGAGAATTCGTGGAGAGAAAGGAAAATCATACCATCGGATTCATGCCATAGAAAGAAAGGACTAGCCTCACATACCTTTGTTGCTTAACTATTCTATCGTTCGCTTGTTCTCCTTCAATGCCACGTTTCTACCTTCAAGAGAGAATTCGCATTAACGTTAGTTAATCAACTATAAGAACGTGTCGCTATTCCTAGGGAAAATTGGGCAGCATTTCCTTTGCTTCTACTACTTTCCCCACATTCTCTATCAACTCCCAAACGCTCACAACAACATTCACAATATTGCAAACAACAATCATCATTTATCTACATTTACCACAATTCACCATTTCTCTTCAATTTCTCCACAACTATGGTTATAGCTCATTATCGTGTTTTCTCATATATAATACTCATTACATGGGATATAGGTCATTCATAACATGTTTACAATCACAGCATACCAACACTCATGATTCATCCCAACCACTATTCAACAATGACACTATTCACTCATTCATGACCCATTTTGTATGTCTTTCTACAATTCAAGTGTCTTAGCCTTCCAATAACTTAAACAACATGGTATGGTCATGAAACTTACCTTAGATGATGGATGAACAATCCTTGAATGGAATTACTCTTCTAGCACCAAAATCCTATTTCTCTCACCTTGAGTTTTCTTGGTGTAGATGAACTTTGGCTAGGTTTCATACACTTGTTTTCATGGATTTGGTGTTGTTAATCTTGGTTTTCCCCTTGAATTCTTATGGATGAATGATGGAGAATATTCTAGAGGTTTCTTGAAGTGTAGAGGGTGGAAATGAAATGGGAAAGGGTCCTTTATATTAAATTGAAAGCTGTCCCGACCAACATACGGTTCGTACATTTTATACGGGCCGTATGTTTGGTCCAGTGAGTGATGCCCCTCTTGGATAATTATATGGCCTAACATACGGCCAGTATAATTTATACGGCCAGTATGTTGGGCCGTATAATGCCCAGATGTTCCGATTTCATTCTCGTCGACTGGTTTGATCTCCAATCCTTATGGAACCTTCTTGACACTTGTTTAACACCTCAATACCAATCTAAGGGACATTATCACTCTTCTCTAAGACGTCATCACGCCATCATTTACTCGTCGCCCATAATTCTTACCCGACATGCAACATATCCTTTGCTTTCCTTGTTAACCTTCTTCCTTTTTGTTAAATGTCTTGAATCTCAATTAGGATCATCAAAGTCTATTTCTCACTTATCGAAACATCGCATACGTCCTGTTCTTCGCTAACCTATTCACTGTACGTTAACGGGGAATTTTCCAAGGTGTAACATTAATAGATAAGAATCATCAATAGAGAGAGAAATAATCAACAAAATCATGATGATAATATGAAATGCCAAGCATTGGCCATAACTGAGCTCATCCAATAACCTCAATACCTTGCGTACACACTGGTCCGGCTAGAGGTTGATCGGTCAATGACCCATGGGGGATAACTGATTGTCTATAAACCACATGGATGGTCTCCACGCGCAGTACATACAATTTTAATGTACTTATCAAACTCAGCACAGATGATCTAAACACGCACAACTCATAATCAACACAGACTGTCTCCATGCGCACATTACCTTCTCAATCACAATCATATAACAGTATATAATATATCAAAATTACTAAACTATGATTATCAACTAAACCTGTCAGCTACATACACATAACTCCATACGGAACCTACCATGGAAACAATATTCATATCACCCTCACTTAGCATGGAATTCCTTATATTTATCTGGTAATAAAGCAATTTGAAACAAATAAAGCACAGGGTTCACTTGCTGGAGAAGAAAAGGGTTTGTGAGGGCCCCCACAACCTATCAAGATGAGTATTGGTAGCATCTTGATCTTTTCATCTACATAGTTTCAACCTTCATAGAGATATTCTTCTCAGCCAGCCTCTAGTTTTCCTTTGCAACATTCTTCAAATCACTGATCATTTGGAGTAGTTAGATTTATTGTTCTTCGAACATGATTCTTTCTCCAGAAGTCAACATTCAATCGTGTTTCTTCAACATCAGGTTCTCATCATCACTTTCTTGTTCTCTTCCTTTTCTCATATTTTCAGCTTAAGTGTCATTCCTGTCAATTCCCTTAGCATCAGCATCCAAGGAGACTTGTTCTTTGTCAGAGCCAACTTCTTTTTTCAAAGACCACACCTCTGTATCTTCATGAATAGAAACCTCCTCTTTTTTCATAGATTTATACTACATCTTCCCATTGAATAACTACTTGTTGTCCTGTCACACCCCGAACCTGGGCCTGGACATAACACAACACTCGGTGCATGACTACATGTGACTAAGCGAACCACATGGCTTGTTGAATCAACATGAGACATGTACTGATGCAGAATATAAGTTAAAACATGGTAGTCTGAATAAAACATGTGACATCATAATAATATTTAAAATACTGTTCTAAAACAAAGTGCGGAAATTGTCTGAAAACATGATAGTGTAGCCCACAAGACGAAACATAACTGAATAACCAATGTTGCACCCTATTCTTAACATATTAAAATTAGTCCACAACTTATGGCTAGGTTCTGATTTTGAAAATATTCAGAGTTGCCACATAATTTTAGGAAATATTAGGAAACCATTTGTAAAAAATGTAAACTCCATTTTAGTCTTTGAAACCTGTGAGAATCTAGATAAGGGTTTTATATACCCTGAGGGGA
Organism: Lycium barbarum; assembly: GCF_019175385.1. Classification (NCBI taxonomy): domain Eukaryota; kingdom Viridiplantae; phylum Streptophyta; class Magnoliopsida; order Solanales; family Solanaceae; genus Lycium; species Lycium barbarum. The sequence goes on from NC_083341.1 coordinate 82,598,316, forward strand.
AGGTTTTAAGCAACCTCCAGAGCCTGTCCTTAAACTTAATTTCACTAACACTATTGGAGATTATTTATCTGTTTATTGTTATTATTACATATTTTTCAAAGAACTGCTAAAAAAACCAATTTCCTAAGGTGATTCGTACAAAAAAGATTTTAAAAAAATGATTATTGAAATTGTATGCATGTGTATATTTTATAGAAGAAATGATCAGTGAGGATGTTATAAAAATGATGTATGTATATGTTCATTTATAAAAAGAAGTAGTTAAGGATGTATGCCTAAGAAATGTATATGATGTATATAGCATATGAAAATAGTATATGTATTAGTATATTTATGAGAAAATAACGTGTGCATGCTATATGTATATAATATGTAAATATAGTATATAATGTATACTTTTTAAAACAATTGCTTGTGATATGAGAGTAGTGTGTGTACACGCGCGCGCGCAGAGACAAAGCCCGCCTAAAAGCTTAGAAAAATCTTTTCAATGTCTTTTTAAGACTCGTGTTGGCCTCTTAAAAATCTGATTCTTTTTAGATCTTACTAACGAAAAAAGTTATCATCTATAGTTAATTTGTAAAAGAATCCTTTTAACCCCTTACATAATAGGACTTAATCCCTTTATGAGAGTTCACATACAAGCAAGGAACAAAACACTACAAATAGAAATTCATAAGAATGCTAGTTAAAAATGTAAACAACATGTATATGTAATCCAATACAAAAGATATAAAAGTTGAAGAGAGGAAGGAGGACGCAGACACTTTGACGCTAACGAGGCTCCAAACAATTGTGGCAATGACCCCAATGGCAAGAATGCAACAAGTATTTGCCCAATAACTGTCACGACCCAACCAGAGGGCTATGACGGGCACCCGAACCTAACCTACCGAGTACCTCTAAGCATAAATCTCATAATCATTTCTGGGTGGACCCCAAAGGTAGCTCATGGTTGTCATAATCTGAAAGGACACATACCATAACATAATGGTACATCTCTATATAATCATCAACAATTATGCTCGTCATCACCAGCCGACAAGGCTACAAATATATTATATAATAATATGACCCAGTGGAGCTATAAAATGTCTAACTGTACACACACGTCTACAAGCCTTTACATAGAATACAAATGATCATAAGGACCAATACCAAATAGAATGCAGCTCCGAAGTAAGTGGAGTGCTCCTGAGAATCCGCTGATAGAACACCTACGGGTCTGATCCGTCTCCCTGCCTACCTGCGGGCATGAGCGCAACGTCCACAAGAAGGGACGTCAGTACGAATAATGTACTGAGCATGTAAGACATGAATAACAACATAATATAGATATGAAAGGTAACATGGAATAAGAGAGATAACCTGTACATCTGGATGCCTTATAAGGCGGGTGTCATGCATACTTCAGTCCACAAGTTCATAAGGAGCATACATACTACTCTTGATCAAACTGCATGTAGCATAGGACTCATACAATTGTAGTTTTAAAATAACAGACCTATTATGAAGCTATTGTGTGTTAAACTGATCCAGTTGACCAAGCAAGTACCTAATATGTGTTAGGTCAGACTCTCCTACCTTTAAACTAGTCAGCACCAGACTAATCAACATGTTTAAGAAGACTGAATATTGACTAATATTGATGCTAATCATATTTGAACTTGTTTTAACAAATGGTTATGAACTCACCTAGAAGTTAACTGATTCACATACTTGTGCATAGAAGTTAAGCTGAACTGAGCCAAATAAGGAAAGTATGAAAGCTCACCGATATCATAATGATTAAGTTAGACTAATCTGTCATTAGAACTAAATAATCTTGATCCTACATAGCCACTGATTGACATTAAAACACATAGGAATACATGCTAATGTTCAAAACTAGACTAAATACATAATAATCACATACCCATTTCTAAATTAAACTTAAATAAGCATAAAGATAAACATGCAAAATATTCTTCTCCATAAATCTATAAAACTTAATAACTAGACTAACCTAACAAGCATGATATTAAATAATAACTAAACAAACCAGGCATTTAATGATACTTCTACTATTATGCTAATCTTACAACTAATTTAACAACTAATCTTAATAGTTAATCACTATATAAAGCATATAAACACATAAAAATTAAAGATTATTAAAAAGATAAACTAAAAGGAATAACCTTTACCTTTTTCAAGTGCAGCCTTGGTCGAGGTTTGGAATTGAAGCTCCTTGCTCCTCCGAACCCCACACTCAGCCGCGAAATAAAAACGAATAAGATTAAAACTAGTTCTCTATCATACCCTAACGAGGAGCATAACGAGCACCTACCTATAGGCCGGATACCACCTGGCGTAACAATTACCATGATTATCATATAGTCGTTATTCGATATAATCTGACTCAAAAGACACCTGCACGCAGAAAATGGCCAATCATCAAAATATGCAATGACCCAACATACACACACACACACACATACACATAAGCGAGACGACAAGGCCTCGACAAACATCATAAGTGTCATAAAGCTGGCAAGACCATCAGGAGAACATGAAACCAAAACAAGGCCGACGAGGCTAGACATAGCATCTATATACACCACTATGTCTATGAGCCTCTAAGAGTGTGCATACAAAAGCATAAAGGTCAGGACAGGGCCCCAACGTACCCATAGCATATGGATACATATCGTAATAAAATAAGATGTACCAAGATAAGCAAGTCCGGAGGAGTGGTACTTGCTGACGCCGCTGAGCTGACAATCCTACTGCGGTGGTGGTCTTCCGCTACACCAGTCAAGACCTGCAGCACAAAATGCAGCGTCCTGAGGGATGGGACATCAGTACGGATAAAAGTACTGAATATATAACGTAGGAAACAATAACATAAGTAAGACATAAATATAAAATAATAGAAGTAACCTGGGCCTGGAGTGGACGTACAATATGCAATGCATGAGTTTTTAAAAAATTATATGCAAGTATATACATATAGTACATCATCATCATTATATCGTCATCATGTCATCATTATATCATCCTCAACCCGCGTCCGGGGAGCATCATCATCGTAACATGCCCACTGCAGTGGTGTTCACATCTACGTGCCTTCCCGACCGACTATAGCGCAGCGTGGAGTAGCAAAATAGTGAAATACATAGATATATTTATTAAATGCATGAAGGAGTCATAAAAGTAACACATGGTCCATTCGGAGTCACGCAAGGTCATTAACCTCCGAAGAACGTATGGACACTCGTGAGGGCATCAAAGAACTTTTACGTAAAATCATATTATCATCACAAGGCTTGTCAAATACATTAACATTATGAGCTAAAGTCAATCAAAACTTCAAGGAAAGAACACATGCATAAATCATAAAGTAGTGGAGTGAGGATGGTTTATGTGGAACACTCATTCTTATGTATAGTAAATTCGTGCCAACGGAAAGAAGATAGCAAACACTTTACATACCTTGCTTATCAAGCCGCTACTTGAAGGAATTATTTATTCCAAGGCTTGCTCTTCCCTTGACCCTAAATAGGAACATGAAACATCAATTAGTCCTCAACTTGTTCATATATTAGAGTATATTCATTGGATTGTAAGACTAATTTGGGTTTACGGAAATTAGGGCAACATTCCCTCTATTTCTATTCCGTTTCCAAGATTACAACAACAACAAAACCAACACCAAAAGCATCAATCCAAGTCAATATCCATATTATTTCCTCAACAACATTCAATATGAGATGTGTTTCGTCTTTTAGATCAATTTGACTTAACCCACGAAAATCTAACAAATATTACTTTGAATTAACTAAATTCTTTGATTATAGAGAAAGAATTTTACCTCAATCAGGTTAATTAGTACTTGGTACTGGTTTGGACCCGAGATACACCTTTCTCACAGCGATATAAAGATGAAATCGAAGCTCACAATGTTACCCGCACTTCTCGAGCCTAGTTGGATGGGAGATTGCAATACTTATGGAGGAGATTGGTGTAGAATGATTATGAGAGTGTACATATATGTTATGATGCTTCTAGACTTTGAGAAACATGGTGGAAATAACATAGAAGGGGTATTTATACTCGTGGTGGTTGGTTTCCACCGCCTCACTTTGACGTGCACATTGACGGACCGATAATATGTTGACGGTTCGTCAATGTACAACTTTCGAGTTGCCATCAGAGACCACCCTATGAGTGGTGATTGATGGTGGGGGTTCACGGCCATCCTTCATGTTGACGGTTCGTCAACATTTCCGTCCAGTTGCACCTTTTCCAGGCTTGGCTCCTGTCTATTCGTTCAACCTCAAATCCTTCCGATACTTGCTAAACATGAACTTAAACCTTTGTTTACATGGAATCACATCTTTAACAAGAGTTTTAATAGTGTTCGTCATGGCTCCTACCTATTGTAAACTTAAAGACGCTATCATTCTACAAGCATACTATAAGCATATGTCATAGGATTTGAGACGTACTTAGCTCTTCGGAAAGTGAGATGTGATATTTCCCCCCCTTAAGAACATTCGTCGTCAAATGTTTTAGAGAACGTGAGGTATACTTGCTTATGCACATTTCAGAGGAAATTGCGGCAGGGTTTCCCCTGTAAATTGGGTACTATTAATGCCTGCACACAGCAAACCCAATCTACATGCCATACATGATACTATATTCGTCAACACATAATCATACAGTAACATAATAGCATTTCCCATTATATTGCATCTCAAAAAGTTTAAATATGACTTTTACCTTGCAAGTCATTTGTTGGTAGAGCGGAATCTTGTAAAGTTCCTTCTAGGATAGCATCATCTACATTATAGAGCAAAAGTTACATTTGAATCTTAGCGTACTTGTTTAAGTTAATGTCATTGAGGGAGATTGAAGGATGTCTAGTTATTAAGTACTTTTAGCAGGGAATAAGTGAGCGTATTTGGACTTCATTTCCCCCTCGGCTTCCCATGTCATCTTTTCCCTGTTCTTAGTTCTCCACAGAACCTTTACTAAAACCACAGCTTTGGTTCTAAGTCTATGGACCTGTTTGTTAAGAATGGCAATCGGTTTTTCCTCATAGGATAAGCTTTCCATAACTTGTATATCGTTGACAGGTACTATTCTGGAGGGATCTCCGATACATTTCTTCAACATAGATACATGAAAGACTGGATGGACTGCTTGCAGTTCTGATGGTAGCTCCAGTTCATAAGCTACCTAGCCTACTCGTCGGATGATCTTATAAGGTCCGATGTATCTGGGACTGAGCATCCCTTTCTTACTAAACCTCATTACGCCCTTCATAGGTGATATTTTCAGAAACACCCAATCACCTACCTGAAATTCCAATTCTCGTTGTCGTACATCTGCATAAGATTTCTGACGACTCTGAGCTGTATGTAAACGTTCTTGAATAATCTTTATCTTTTGAATAGCCTGAGGTATAAGATATGTCCCAAACAAACTTGCTTCTCTGACTTCAAACCAACTGACAGGAGATCTACACTTCCTAGCATACAGAGCCTCATACAGAGCGATTTTGATGCTGACGTGATAGCTATTATTATAGGCAAACTCTATAAGAGGCGAATGATCATCCCAACTTCCTTTGAAATCAAGTACACATGCCGGTAGCATATCTTTCAAAGTCTGAATAGTTTTCTCAGCTTGTCCGTCAGCCGTGCTAAGATTTACTTGAGTACCAAGACTTTTTTGAAAAGGTTTCCAGAAATTTGCCGTAAACTGAGCGTCTCTATAAAAAATAATTGACATAGGGACACCATGAAGGTGCACAATCTCTTTGATGTACAACTTGGCACAATCTTCAGCAGTATAAGTAGTCTTTACTGGTAAGAAATGGGTTGATTTGGTTAGCTCATCGACGATCAGCCAAATAGAATCAAACTTGCGATAATAATGGGGCAATCCAGTAATGAAATCCATACTAATCACTTCCCATTTCCAAGCCGGAATCTCCATTTCCTATAATAAGCTGCTAGGTTTCTGGTGTTCAATCTTCACCTGTTGGCAAGTGAGGCATTGAGCTACAAAGATCGCAATATCTTTCTTCATATCGTTCCACCAATAGAATCCCTTTAGGTCATGATACCTCTTTGTGTTGCCAGGATGAATAGAATATCAGGATATAATGAAATTCTGACATAATTCTGTTCTGAAGTCCAGCTACATTTGAAACACACAAACAACCTCGATGTTTAAGAACTCCATCTGGATCGAGTTCAAAGCCTGAAATCCAGTTTTGTTGAACTCCTTCCTTGAGATTGACCAGAATTGGATCTTTATACTGCTGAGCCTTTACTTCTGAGGCAAGAGTCGATTGTGACATATTCTATAGGGGAACCCAAGTATTTTCTGAATCGAATAAGTGAACTCCTAGGCTTGCTAGGCGGTGAAGTTCTTTAGTCATTTTCAGCTTTTCAGCTGGCACATGAACTAAACTACCCCTCGACTTGCGACTTAACGCATCAGCAACAATATTGGCTTTTCTAGGATGATATAAGATATCAGCATCATAATGTTTCAGCATTTCGAGCCATCTTTGTTGCCTCAAGTTCAACTCCTTTTGCTTAAATATATATTGAAGGCTTTTGTGATCTGTATAAATATCAACATGAACTCCATATAATTAACGCCTCCATATATTCAAAGCATAAATTACCACCGCTAACTCAAGATCATGGGTTTGATAGTTCTGCTCATGTTTCCGCATCTGCCTAGAGGCATAAGCGATCACCTTACCATTTTGCATTAGTAGACATACCAGACGTGTGCGTGAAGCATCACAATATATAGTGTAATCCTCAGTGCCTTCTGGAAGGGTAAGAACAGGGGCGGACCTCAATTTGTCCTTCAATTACTGAAAACTCTATTCGCAAGGTTCTGACCATTGGAACTTAGTCACCTTATGAGTTAACCTTGTCAACGGGGCTGCTATAGAAGAGAATCCTTCCACAAATCTCCAATAATATTCTGAAAGTCCTAAGAAACTTCGAACCTCTGAGGCTGTTGTTGGCCTGGGCCAATTCTTAATGGCTTCGATCTTCTGATTATCAACTTTAATGCCCTCGTCAGGCATAATATGGCCTAGAAAAGCCACTGAAGTTAGCTAGAATTCACATTTGGAGAAATTTCCGTACAACCTTCGATCTCGCAATGTTTGCAACATCTTCTGAAGGTGATCAGCATGTTCTACTTCAAAACTAGAATATACCAGGATATCGTTAATGAATACAATAACAAAGACATCCAAGAAGGGCCGAAATACAGTATTCATTAGCGCCATGAATGCCGCTGGAGCATTTGTCAACTTGAAAGACATAACTAATAATTCAAAATGCCCATATCTCGTTCGGGAAGCTATCTTTTGAATATCTTTGCCTTTTACACGTAGTTGATGATACCCTGACCTTAAGTCAATCTTCGAGAAACATTTGGCACCCTGCAGCTGATCAAATAAATCATCAATTCTGGGCAATGAATATTTATTCTTAATAGTCACCTTGTTTAGTTGTCGGTAGTCAATACAAATTCTTAGTGATCCATCCTTCTTGCACAAAAATAACACTGGCGCTCCCCACAGAGAAGTGTTGGGCCTAATGAAGCTCTTATCTAGCAAGTCCTGCAATTGCACCTTGAATTTTTGCAATTCAGCAGGGGATATATGATAGGGAGGAATAGAGATGGGCTGAGTGCCCGTATACATATCAATCGCAAATTCGATTTCCCTTTCGGGAGGAAGACCTGGTAATTCATCGGAGAATACATCCTGAAATTCATTTACAACTGGAACAGACTGTAGAGTTGGTGGTTTGGCTTCAGTACTCCTAACTCGAACCAAATGATAAATATAGCCTTTGGAGATTATCTTCTGCTCCTTAAGGTAGGAAATAAACCTACCCTTCAGTGTGAGGTATTGCCTTTCCATTTAAGGATTGGCTCGCCAGAGAACTAAAATTTCACGGCTTTAGACTAACATTCGACATCGGCATAGTAAGAAGCTGGCCAATCCATACCCATAATGGCATCAAAGTCCACCATCTCTAGTTCCATTAAATAAGCAAGAGTTTCGCGGCAACATATCGTAACCACACACTTATGATAAATTCGTCTCGCAATAATAGGTTCCCCGACTGAGGTAGAAATGGAGAAAGGCTTGGATAATGATTCTGGCTTAATACCAAACTTGACAACAACATATTGAGTAATATAAGATAATGTGGAACCTGGATCGATTAAAGCATAAACATCGTGAGAATAGATGGATAAGATACCTCTCACAACATCTGGGGATTAGTCAAGATCCTACTGCCCTGTGAGTGCATAAATACGGTTCTGAATGCGGCCTTAACCAGATGTCTGACCTCTGCCCCTACCTCTACTTTCCCGGACTGGAGAAGAACCTTACACAGGAGGGCGAACAGAATTCGAAGACCCTACTACCGAACCTGTCGGCTGCACCAGGCCACCCCTACCTCGAGACGGACAATCCCGCATAACATGATTAGGCTGCCTATAAATGTAGCACACCCCCATACCTTGGTGGCACTGGCCAAAGTGGCCCTCACCACACTGATCACAACGGGGCAATGGGGGTCGTGCCTGACTGGACTCTCCCCTGTAAGAAGAAGCTGGTGCCCTCGAACTCTGACCAGGTCTAGAATAAGTGGAACGGTCATAACGCTGCCCCTGAAACCGTGAAGGTGCACTAACTGATGAATGGGCTGCTCGTCTGGAGGAATGAGGCTGATAACCTCCCTGATAATCACTTGAATAACCTGCGGACCTTGCCCGCTTATGACGACCCCTATCTGGATCTTGCTCGGCCTGCTGCTGATGCTTATGATCCTCCAGATTCTGAGCATATGCTTGAATATGAGCAATATCCATACCGTCCTGAAGTGAGGCTGTCAAACAATCAGGTGAGGCCCAAGCCCTATCACAAAATGATGTACCCTATTTTCCATTTCAGCAACAATTACCGAGGCATATCTATCCAAATAGTTTAACTTCAAACTATATTCTCGAGCACTCATATTATTCTGGCAAAGTGTTAGGAACTCATCAACCCTGGCCTGCAAATCTCGACGGGCAAATAATGAGCCAAGAAGGCCCTGGTGAACTCGGACCATACTGCTGGAGGTGCATTCTACCCTCTCGACTGTAGCCAGGATTCCGACTATACTGCTGCCACATCCTGTAATCTATAAGAAGCCAAATCTACTGATTTTGTATTAGAGGCAGGCGTTACCCTCAATGTACGGCCCATTCGATCTATAAAGTCCCGGGGATCCTCCTTTGGGTTTGACCCCGTGAAGATCGAAGGATCCAAATTTAGAAAATCACGAACGCGGGAACTGACAGCCATATCGGAAGGCTAGCCTGCAGCTGAGTTTGAGCGTCTACAAATCTGGTCAATAACTAGACTGCATCTCGCAAGTCTTGATCTGGAGCAGTAAGGGGAGGAACTGAAGGCTGAGGAGCTGGAGGAACTGGAGCCCTTCTATGCTCTTCTGCAACTGGAGAAATAGGGGTAGCATGCGAGGGACTGGTGCTCTGAGCCTCGCTATTTCCTAACTCAGCCAGGGGTACTTGACTAGTACCTTCCCCAACAGTGCCCAGTCGTTTGCTAGCTTTCGTCTTTCTCGGAGGAATCACTGAAAATTAACAGGGAAATATTAGATAATTGCATTATTACTTGGCTCTATCGTACGATCTAGATCATGAAGAAACGTGATTTCCTAAATGCCCTATAGCCTCCTGGCTATAAATATTGTCACGATTCGACTAGGGGCCATGACGGGTACCAGGGGCTGACCACCGAGCACCACTCATACTACTACTCGTCCTGCATTCATTCATTCATTCATTATTCTCATGCTTCTAATCATAGGAAACCATTTTCACTTTGAAACATATTTACCCTTAAATACATAAGCCCTTTGGCTTTCAAAATAATGTATATACAACGAGGAAATTGTGAGACCATACTACTGTTATATCCCGCTTATTGTACATTCGGATAATGCAAGATAATTACGGGAAGTTAAGAGCAAGACTATATTTTTTATCTTGTTTAGCACACAAGTTGTTTATGAAAGTTATTGATGTGGAAATATTAAGAAAGGCTAGGGGTAAAAAGGGAAATTCACAAGATGGCTCATAGAAATATGGAGGAATGCTAAGGGCAAATTTGGAATTAGAAAAATAAATTTTCATGAATTACAAAAAAAAAAAAGTGGGCTTGAAATTATGGGCCATGTGGCCGGCCAAATGAAGTGGGCCAAGGCCCACATGGGAACTTAATATTAATACACAAAAGATGACAAATAGAGCACATTTCTCATTCTTCATCCATAGAATTTTCAAGAAACTTGGAGAGGGATAAACATAAGAGACCATTCGGCCAAGCCAAGAAAAAATTGAGCCTTCAATCTTGATCACAAAAAAATATTTTCTTCTAGTATTCCTACTAATTTGAAGGTCCTCTTTAACGTGGTATAATTGTTGGAGCAAGTAGACCCCTCTTTGTTGCAAGTTCATAACCATAGCCAAGTGAGAAGTTAAGGGGAAAAGGTAAGAATTAATCTTCTTTTATATGTTATGGATGGTTGTGTATGTTGTAGTATGTAGAAATGGATGAAATTTATGAAAATATGGATGTTATGTTGTGGCCGTGTATATATAGTATTGTGGCCGTGTGGTTGTTGTGTGGTATAGAAGAGAATGAATCAATTTTATCTAGTGTTTTGGTTGTTGTTGTTGTGGATTCTATGTTGATAATGAAAGTTTGATGATTCTAGTTGAAGTTGTAAGTGTTGGAGAGTTGTTGTAGAAGCCAATGTAATTTGAATATAGTCTTCTTGTATTTATGGAAGATAATGTTGTTAGTGTGTGAATTGTTGGTGTAGTTCATGAATTTGAAAGAAGGAAATGTGTTGTTATTGTTCTTGTTGAATTTGGAAGGTTTCGGGTGGAGTGGAATATTGGTTAGATTATTTTGAATATTGTGCGGATTGTTTGAAGCGTTCTTGAATATTGTTTGAATAGTTTCAGATTAGTACTTGAATATGTGAGCAAATATGAATTGAATATAAGTGAAACGCTGTTGAAGTTTGTAGAAAGAATGTTGCTAACGTGGGAATGCGTTTTGAATTGACTGTTGGTATTGTTGTATTTTTGGCCGAGTTGAATTCCCGGGGTTGTTGTATTTACAGGGGAAATGCTGCCGAAATTTCTGTAAATAAAGTGTTGGTTTAGAATTAGACTCTTAAGTGTTTGTGGCTAATGTTTGGTATGTACGAATATTGTTGTAGATTTTGCGAAGCCAAAGACTTAAGTTCGGATTAGCGTAGGAAGCGGGCAAGGTATGTAAGGCTTATCCTTTCTGTCTTTTGGCATGATCCTTATGAAACGAGCAGATGACGTATACGTATGATTTCAAAGAAACTCCTATTCTTAGAGCCACTAGGATGACTAACATTCTTGATTTCCATAAGCTATTTCATATGATTTTGATGCGTATCTATGATGTCCGAAGATCTATTTGATATGTTTCCGAATGGCATTCGAAAGATAATTGATATGACTAAAGTTTTGATTTGCAAATGCTAGCACGTTCGATTATTCCATTGAGTCTTTGATATATTTTGATACGTACATATGGTTCCAAAAGCTCTATTTGATTTGATCCGTAACGATATCCGAAAGGTACTTGATATGATTGTTGCTTTGATTTTCCAAAAAATGGCTTCTGAAACGTTCGTAGAAGGTTCTGTACTTCAAACGCTCATAACTTTCTTATACTAAATCGGATTGACCCGAAACTTGTTTCTGAGCCTTCAGGTGTCGGTAAGTATACTTGTTTACCGAGTCTTGATTTATGTGCATATGGTTTCTCACTATTCTGTTTGTGCAAGCCTCAGTATGTCCTTCACTGTGTCCCGGGCCAGCTTCTGTTATCGTGTGTCTTCTCTGCATTGTCCACCGCGTCCCTCATTGGAGAGCCGGGCTCTGTTATATGTATGTCTGTATATGATGATATGATGATATAGGGATGGCGGCCAGGATGGCATATGATGATCTTATTTACCGCGTCTCTCCCTAGAGGGCCGAGATCTGTTATATGCATATATGATATATGATATATGATGTTGGCATATATGATGACTCCATTCACCGCGTCCCTCACTAGAGGGACGGGATCTGTTATATGTGTATATGATATATGATGTTAGCATACATGATGACTTCATCCACCGCGTCCCTCACTAGAGGGCCGGGATCTGTTATATGTATATGTATATGATGACATATGATGTCGGCACGCATGATCTGTGTTTGGAAAGTAAGTATTTTGGTACTCTGGATGATTTACTCATTTTCTGTACTTCTTCTGACATATGACATCGGTATGCATGATTTACATTCGGAAAATAAGCACCTTGGTATTCTGGCTAATGTACTTACTTTTTGTACCGTTGTTCCGGTTATGTTTCTGTTTTCTGTATTTCATGCCTTACATACTCAGTACATATTCCGTACTGACCCTCTTTCTTCGGGGGCTGCGTTTCATGCCCGCAGGTACAGACGTTCGTTACGGTGATCCGTCAGCCTAGGACATCTATTCTGCTACTTTGGAGTGCTCCCTTGTTCTGGAGCCTACATTTTGGTACAGACTCTTCCGTTGTATATATGTATGTATATATTCAGAGGGTACGGCGGGGCCCTGTCCCGTCATACGTTTCTGTTGTTATTCGTAGAGGCCTGTAGACATGTATATGGGTCATGGGTCGTCATGGTTCAGTTATGTCTGTGTGGCTTGCGTCTAAGCGATTCCATTTGCTATGACAGCCTTAACGACTTGTATGTATGTATACGTATGTATATGTTTTGGACGATATGTTCTACGACAGCCTTGGTGGCTTATGTATGATATGTTTGTTATATGTGACCGCTTAAGACGACATTTGATCTTTGTATCTGTATAAGTCAGTGTACGCCGAATCTGGGTTTGCCATTTGTATGCCGATTCTGGTAAGTGAGCATGTCTGGGTGTCCAGCTCGGGCACTAGTTGCGGCCCACGGGGTTGGGTCGTGACAACTACCCACACGTACGTATCTACGAGCCTCTACTGGAGTGCTAGACATATGGACGGGACAGGACCTCGTCATGCCCAAAATATATGTACACCAAATAATAATCAATGGCACCTCCGAAACAATGGAGTTCTCTCAAAGTCTGCTGATAGCTCCTACGAATCTGGATCACCTCCCTGTCTACCTGTGGGTATGAACATAGCGTCAAAAGAAAAACGATGTCAGTACGAGCATTGTACTGAGTATGTAAGTGTTACACCTCGGAAAATTCCCCGTTGACGCATAATGAATAGAATAATAAAGAGCACGAGAATACGGTAATTGAATAAGTAAGGAATGACATTTGATGACCCTAATTAAGGTCTCAAAGACATTCGGAGTAAGAGAAGAAAGTTTGCCAAGAAAAGGCAGGGCATACGATAGGTATCGGAAAGGATTTACTAGTAACCAGTTAATGATGATTTAATAGTGCCTTGGAGAAGAATTATAATGTCACTTAGATCATTAATGAGGGTTTAAACAAGTGTCAAGAAGGTTCCATAAGGATTTTAGATCAAACGAAGTGACGAGAACAAGATTGGAGAAAAGGTGGGTTCTACGGCCGATTACGCGGTCCGTATAATATTATACGGTCTGTATAATGGACCGCATAATCGTCACAGTGAAGTCCCTCACTGATGGGATTATACGATCACTTATACGGACCGTATAAAATTATACGGACCGTATAATGTGCCGTATAATGAACACAGAAGCGAGAAGTTGACGGGGTGATTTCACGGTCACTTATACGGACCGTATAATGTGCCGTCAAATTGACATAGAAAGGGATGGTTGCTGAAGCAGTTTCACGGTCACTTATACGGACCGTATAAGTGTCCGTATAATTTCGTCGAGACAAATTTTTAAAAGTTGATATAAGGACCTCAACATATTTATTTCATTCCATTTTTCTTCTACACAACTCAAGAATTCTCTAGAACCTTCCACACACTCCATATACAAGAACTCATGAGAAATTGATGATCAACTTCATCAAATCAACAAAACTAAGTGTGAGAAATACATCAAAGTTCATCCAAGTCAAGAAATTCCATGGGAAGTGGAACTAGGGTTTTGTTCAAGTGAAGTATTTCCACTTAAAGCTCATTCCCACACCATCAAAGGTAAGTTTTTTGGTATTTACATGTTATTTAAGGTGTTGAAAAGTTGAAACACTTGGATTGTGGAAGGGTATAGGAAATGGGTCATGAAAGTGGGAATAGTGTAAATTTTGAGTAGTAGTTTAGAATGAATCATGAATATTGATATGTTGTGATTGTAATTACGTTATGAATGATGTCAAGTGTCACGACCCAGCTAGGGGCCGCGACGGGTACCCGGGGCTAACCACCGAGCACCGCTCGTTCTATTACTCATTATACTCATTCAACGTTCCTTTATCAATTTCATACCCAAATTATAAGAAAATCATCTTTCATTTTAAAACACGAATACTTTTATATACTTAAGCCCTTCGTCCATCAAAATAATATATATACATAGTAGCAACCTCGTGAGACCACATCACCCACACTGCGCATCTACGAGCCTCTACTGGAGTACTAGACATAAGGTCGGGACAGGACCCCGTCGTGCCCAAAATATACAAATATACACAAAATAATAATCAAGCACCTCCGGAACAAAGGAGTGCTTTCAATCAGCTATCAGCTCATACGAGTCTGGATCAAGCTCGCCTCCCTATCTACCTGTGGGCATGAACACAGTGTCCAAAGAAAACGGACGTTAGTACGAACATTGTACTGAGTATGTAAGACTGGAATGAAATAAATATAATAGAAGGATCATGAGCCATAAGAGAAAGATATAACCTGCATGAGTTTCATAGGTGAATACATTTAGTACACATATCGTATATTTATATAATCATGGTACATATGTCATCCCATCACATATATCATCATATCATAATCCTCATCGTTAACCCACGTCCGGGTAACCATCGTATGCCGCCCATTAGTGGTGATCATACCCGGTCCTCTAGGTTCGGTGTAAACATAGCAGCCCGCCTTAGCGGTGACATGCCCGGCCATTTAGGCACGGTGGAATCGTATCGTCATATAGTCAATCATAACCTATCATTATTACACATCTCATGAACATATCATAATCTTATCATAGCTTGGCATTTTCATACATAACATAGGCATATTACAGGCTAGCATTATTGATCATCTTATAGACATATCATGACTTAGTATCATTTCACATTTATCATTAGGAGCATACATTAGATTTTGATGGCAACCATGGCTATGTCGGGGTGACGTAAGGTCGTGAACCCCCGATTATATTATGAACATTTATGAGTATTCTGCCTCACCTTGAAGGAAATAGTGTGTAAGGTGAGTGTTAACAATAATGACATCGTTAACGTTATCAGATCATCATACCATGAACTCTCAAATCTCTATACTTTAACTCATCATCATCATTACCATGCTCGAATGTAGTTTGGTATATTTACGAACTCATAAGCTCCATCATATAGGAGGATCATGGAAAAACTTGGAAGATTCATGCCTTTGAAGGAAGGGATTAGCCTTACATACCTTTGTCGTTTAACTAATCTATCGCTTGTTTGTTATCCTTTAATGCACACGTTCTACCTTCAAGAGAATTTGTATCGTCATTAGCTAACAATTATAAGAACGGACTTACTAACGCTAGAGAAAATTGGGCAGCACTTTCTTTGTTTATACTACTTTTCTCATGTTCTATATCAACTCCCAAACGTTCATATCAACATTCACAATGTCGCACACGACAATCGTCATTTATCTACATTTATCACAATATACCATTTCCCTTTAATTTCTCCACTATTATGGTTATGACTCCCTATCGCGTTTTCTCACATATAATACCTATTCCATGGTATAAATGTCATTTATAACGTATTCACAATCGCAACATACCAACATTCATCATTCATCCCAACCACCATTCAACAATGACACTATTCACTCATTTATGACCCATTTTCTATGTCTTTATACAATTCAAGTGTCATTGTCTTCCAATACCTTAAACAACATGGTATGGTCATGAAACTTACTTTAGATGATGGATTAACAAGCCTTGAATGGAAATACTCTTCTAGCACCAAAACCCTATTTCTCTCACCTTGAGTTTTCTTGGCGTAGATGAACTTTGGCTAGGTTTCATACACTTGTTTTCATGGATTTGGTGTTGTTAACCTTGGTTTTCCCTTGAATTATTAAGGATGAATGATGGACAATATTCTAGAGGTTTCTTGAAGTGTAGAGAGTGGAAATTAAATGAGAAAGAGTCCTTTATATGAAATTGAAAGTTGTCCCGACCAACTTATACAGACCAACATACGGTCCGTACATTTTATACGGACCATATGTGTGTCCGTATGTTTGGTCCAAAGAGTGGTGTCCCTCGTGGATAATTATACGGCCTCACATACGGCCAGTATAATTTATACGGTCCGTATGTTTGGCCGTATAGTGCCCAGTTGTTCCGTTTTTGTTCTCATCGACTCATTTGATCTCCGATCCTTATGGAACCTTCTTGACACTTGTTTAACACCTTAATACCAATCTAAGGGACGTTATCACCCTTCTCTAAGAAATCATTATGCCATCATTAACTTGTCACTCATAGTTCCTACCCGACACATAACATATCCTTTACTTTCTTTTCCAAACTTCTTCCTTTTTGTCACATGTCTTTGAATCTCGATTAGGACCATCAAATGCTATTTATTACTTACCCAAATCATCGTATACCTCGTGTTCCTTGCTATCCCATTCACTGTACATTAACGGGGATTTTTCCAAGGTGTAACATCAAGAGCATGATAGAAACATTAGATGAGAATGAATGTAATGTTGTACTATGATCATGATTATGGATGACCTTGAGAGGAAATTGTGGGGATTGGATAATGATGAATTTGATAAAAGTTATTGATGATGATATTATGGATGTTGTTATTGACGTTTGGGAGTTGATATATTGTCACGACCTGACTCGGGGCCGCGACGAGCACCCGGTGCTAGCCCACCCGGGCACCCTCTTAGCTTACTCTTATGCTTACATCTAGGTGAGCCACATAATTATACATGCCTTTCTATTCATTCGTCAACTAGTCCCATTTGGACAACAACACATATATATCATCATAGGCATCTATGCCACATCAATGTACATGGGCCAAGTGGCCGACAAAATGATATACAAAACATAGGCCGACAAGGCCAAATACATCTACCCATACACACACATGTCTACGAGCCTCTAAGAGTATAACATATCACATTAGCGGGACAGGACCCCACTATGCCCATAATTATATACACAAAAGAATGAGTACCCAAAAGATATGGCTCCGAAGGAAATGGAGCTCTCTATGTAATCTCCGAATAGACAGCTATGGATCAAGTCTGTCTCCCTGTGTCACCTGCGGGCATGACGCAACGTCCACAACAAAATGACGTCAGTACAAAGAATGTACTGAGTATGTAAAGCATGAGCAACATCAATAAATAAACATCACGAACAACATATGAAATAGCATAGGAGGGGGGGGGGGGGGGGGGGGAGACAATAATATCATCGTCATAGCGCTTACCTGCCTTTCGTAGGACTTTCCATTTTTCATACGTATTTGTACACCTATGTCATCATCCGTATTCCATAATAGTACTCGTACCATACTAGTGCTCATATTCGTATACATGTCCTTATTCATATTTTTATACATAGTCTTATCACATTCATATTCATATTATATACATAGTCATTTCATATACATGGCATTTATATTGCATACCCGACCTCATAGGATCGGTGTTTCATACATACTTGGCCAACCAAGGCTCAAGGTTACTCATACCTGGCCCTACCAAGGCTTCAGGGTTATCCGTATCATCTGCAGAGGTGTGCGCGCGTTTCGTAATCGTATACATACCTTATACATATTCATATACATATATCCTACCCGACGTTATAAGCTCGGGGTGTCATTATAGCCCTTCATAGGCACATGTAGGTATAATAGCCCGTAGGCACCTTTAGCATCATTATTATTATCATCATCATCACTATCATCATCATTTTCGCTACATCTATATCTTATGCTTACTCGACATGTGGGGTGCGTAGTACAATCGTAGCACATATCGAGGATCGTGAGCTTATGAGCTCGGAGTGTCAATCATTTGAATACAACATACTCATATAGAGGATTTAAGAGTTTGGCCAAGGAACCATGCCTTATGAAAGAAGGGTTAGCCTTACATACCTTTTCGTCGAACTATTCTACACTTGCACGTTTCCTTCCAATGCTAGCGTCTATACCTTCATTAATATCATAACAATGGCCATTAGTCATTCACATTATCCACATTATCTAGTTTCCTTAATTTGCCTCTAATTCACCCATATTCATGGTCATAACATCCAACTTCGTCCATTCGTCTAAAGTGTCTAGTTCATGATCTTAGTACCATTTATAATGCATTCATATCACAACACGACAACATTCATGATTCAATTCAAATTATTCCTCAAAATGTCACTATTCATCATTCATGACCTACTTGACCATATTTTCTACAATCCATGTATTTCAACTCTTCAATACCTTAAACATCATGTAAAAATCATGAATCTTACCTTAGAAGTTGTAGGAACAAGCTTTGATTAATAATACTCCACCTTGAGCAAAACCCTAGTTTTTTTCCATTTGGATTTCTTGACCTAGATGATCTTTGATGATGTTCTTACTCTTGATTCACCTAGTTTTATGTTGGTGATCCTTAAATATCCTTGAAAACTTGTATAATAAATGTAGAGAGAGGTTTTAGAGAGAAGTGGTGTAATGTTGTAATGAAATAAAATAAGTGTTGGTTCCCTTATTTAATGAATTGCAAAAATTTGTGCTGGGTGAACAGTGGTCGTCCATGGAGGTTTACGGTCCGTATTCCACTTTACGGACCATCCCTCGTGGTCGTCGTTAACCATTTCCAGAACCAGAAACTTTGGCTGCATGCATGGTGATTTACGACCATGGTTTACGGGCCGTAAATCACTTTACGGTCCGTCCTCCTGGTCGTATTTTACCATTTCTCAACTGGGCAGAAAGTCGAAGTCTTGCATGGTAATTTACGACTGCAAGTTTACGGACCGTATACCAATTTACGGTCCGTATTTTGCACTTTACGACCGCTGGGCAGATATCAAATCTGCAACTTTTCATATCTCTTAGACTTCTCATTTTAATCAACCACGTCCACGCACATGCATTGCTCACCTTATATCTCATCTTAACTTAGCCAACTTTCTTATCTCACATCGGATACCTTCGAAATCTCGCCTAAGGTCGTCAAACGTCGTTTCTTGCTCATGGACCTCATGCACTCATACTTATCACTAGTTCGTTCACTTACGCACCAACAGAATTTTTTTCCGAGGTGTAACATATATGATATGGAAAAAGTAGTACAAATAAAGGAGACGCTGCTCAATTTTCTATAGCTTTAGTTCAAACACGCTTATGTTATTGATTATCTAATATGAGTATAAACTCTCTTGAAGGTAGAAATGTGAATATTGGAGAGGAACGTTCAAGCGATAGAGTAGCTAAACGAAAAGGTATGTAAGGCTAGTCCCTTCTTTCTAAGGCATGATTCGTGTGACATGATATTCCCTATCTCTTCAAGACTTTCCTACATCCCAAAAATTATGAGTCAATCTTAGTAAAGAGCTTCATGTGAGATAAGATAAGAGGTATGTTACGAGCATGATAATGATGAGTCTAAGTCTAAAGAGTCTAAGGCCCATGATACTATGTTTCTTCAAGCGAATGATTCTTATTATGATCCATTGATGTTGTTCATTGTATACACTCACCTTATTTGCTTATTCCTTCAAGGTGAGGCAGAATGCTTATGAATGCTCCATAACGGAATCGGGGGTTCACGACCTTATGTCACCCCGATAGAGTATAATTGTCTTAAGTTCCCAGTCATGTATTATGAGAATATGATAAGTCTATGAGATGTACATGATGCTATCACACCACGCCTACATGGCTGGGTAGACACCGCTAAAGCGGGCAGCGTATACACCATGTCTAGATGGCATGGGTAGACACCACTAGTGGGCGGCATGAGATGGTACCCCGGACGCGGGAGGCCTGGACGCAGGCTAATGATTATCACACCGTACCTATATGGTCGGGAAGCTTATACATATATGTATATATGATATGATGATGATTATGAAGTAAGTTAGCATGCATTATTTCAGTTTTAAGTGACAGTCAGTTACAGATCGCTCTTCACTCGATGTCTCTGTATTTCATTGATATATCATTATTGTTTATGCCTTACATACTCTGTACAATATTCGTACTGACGTCCTTTCTTCTTGGACGCTGTGTTCATGCCCACAGATAGACAGGGAGACGGTGCAGATCCATAGGAGCTACCAGCAGATTTACAGGAGCACTCCATTATTCCGGAGGTGCTATTTTGTTTATTCTTTTGTGTATATATATGTCACGACCCAACCCCGTAGGCCGTGACTAGTGCCCGAGTTGGACACTCATATCCCCTGTTAACTATAATCTTTTATAACCAGCATATTATGAACTTATTTGTATAAAAAGGCAGGACGTTATTTTAAAGCTGTCACAATTCTGTATGTCGTAGGCACCTGTCTCCTGAGGGGTTACGATCTTCAACAACAACATATATATATCTACGCAAGCCGACAAGGCTGCCACTACACGCAACATCCCAAACATATATATATATATATATATATATATATATATGCAAGCCGACAAGGCTGCCATTACGAATGGGTACGCCCCAAACATAAGTCGTATTCATACAACGCAACAACAACTATATACAGACCCACACAAATGTCCACAGACCTCTAAGAGTACTGACAGTATCATATGACGGGACAGGTGTCACGACCCAACCCCGTAGGCCGTGAATAGTGCCCGATTTGGGCACCCAAACCCATCTATCAAACGTATTCAAATGTATAGCAGAAGCCGACAAGGCTATATTCCAAATACAGATAATTTCCAGAAAAAATTTCGGCAGAGTTTCCTTTGTTTTTCGGACTAACCAGAATAACCCTGTACACAACAAACACCAACAGAGGCCACACTGGGCTAATTAAAGCAATGCACAAACATATGCGGACCGGCCGCCTCGGCGTATGGGATCGCCCAAACAACATATACACATAAGCATACAGACTGACCATAACCCACAGACATGTCCATAGACCTCTAAACTGACCGACAGAATCATATGACGGGACAGGGCCCCGCCGTACCCAAATAGTCAGATATGCAGAAATATATACATGGCAGAAGATATATATATATATATATATACCAAAAGTGGACTCCGAATCAAGGGAGTACTCCGAAATAGCAGAAGTGGAGCCTACAGTGGTGGATCACCGGCGTCTGTACCTGCGGGCATGAAACGCAGCCCCCGAAGAAAGGGGGTCAGTACGAAAGATGTACTGAGTATGTAAAGCATGGAGTACAAAAATATAGGCCACAACTGAAAGCAAACAGAATACAAAAGAGAGAAATGCCGAACAGTATATCAAAATGTTCATCCAAATCATATATACATAATGCAAACAGAATCATGCAAAGCTCAGGAACGTGGTCACCACTCTGACGCTGGTGCCACACACAGCATAACACCAGAAGGTTCAAATCTCCGTACATCCCCGAACACACACATATGAGCGTATCACACCACAGCCATATCACAACATAACTCAAAACGGAACCCAGCCCTATGGCGAGGCATCGGGGAACCGTAACACAGCATACGGCCGAATCATCATAGAGCGCACGAATCATAACCGGCCCGGGAACCGGTGAACGAAATCATAATAAGGCACGAGCGGAGTCGTGAGCAAACAATGCAATTTGTATATCAAAATAGCCTTTCAAAACTTGATTACTTCATAAGTCAGTTCATTAACCAAAATAGTCAAATAATTAGTTGGTACGAAAGTTCATTTCACAAAATGTTTCCAAAGTGGTACGTATGGCTCAAAACATAGTTTGTTACATCATAGTGTTCCGAACATTATTTCATAGAGGACAATTTCCAAATCGAAGATTCTTTGTCGAAGCTTATCCAAAAAGAGAGCCTAGTAGGACAAATAAGGCATCTCGGGGTTAGCGGGCCCACCCCGGGTCAAGTCGAGGTGGCGAACATAATTTATGAACATTTCGGGTTTATAAGATCATACATAAAGATTTCAAAGTAATCCGATTGCATTTGCATAAGTTTCGGATGTTTGATTGCTTTCTAGCCAAAATAGGAACTTTAGGCTTCAATTGAATTGAATGAATAGTAGTCATTTTCTAGATCGGATTTCGAGGAGCAGAATTGCTCCCGGGGTTCCGATATCAACCTAACATACTAAGACATGCCAAAGGAAGAAGTGGGAAGCTTTACATACCTTAGAAACGTCTTATGCTCACCCCAAAATCAAATCCCGTTTCGTCCAGAATTTGCAAATGGTCAAAGTTACCTATTAGAGATTCTTAAGCTTAAAAATTCCATTAACTTCATTTCTGCCTACCGAAATTTCGGCAGCACTTCCCCTATATATCTAACACCCCCGAGACTTAGCTCGTCTCAATAAACATCAACAACAACAACCCAAACGTCACAAACAACATAAACCACAACTAAATCATTCTAACTTCAATATTCTTCTTTACTATAAAAGTTGGCAACTTTCATTCAAACTTCACAATTCCAAACTTATGTCCACATTATTGTATTCATTCAATCATTCAAGATTATTCAATCACATCCCAATTATGTTCCAACATTATACATAGATTCAAGAAGTTCGTCACTTTCCATATTCCTTTCAAAACGTCAACAATTCCGACGAACATACTAACTTGCATTATTTTATTCCGAATTCATTAACAACAACCATAAGTCATATTTAAAGCCTTAATATCATGGATATACAATGATATACACAAATATACCAAAGGTATATACTTTCCCATAATGTTCCGAAATCATTTTCCAACACCAATTCGATTCATTAAACATTCATTTACGTTATAAAGGTCACAACAACGCAACAAACAACTACACAAGATTAAATTCACATGGCTTTGCACTTCCCATAGGTCACGGCTACAACACCAAACAAACACGGCTTTGCACACACATCAAAACTACGGGATTCTCGTCTATTCTCCATCCTTAACACATTCATACCAATTCCACAACACTAAAGTAGCAAAATTCATACCTTTTCTTGAATTTCCGACTTGTCGCAAACGTGCTCCTTTCGCCAAACTAATTGTATCCCGTTGAAGAGCGTCTTGAGTATACTACAAATATGGGAAGAACAAGGTTTTTGAGTCACAACAAAAGCTAGAAATCTTTTTCCTTTCTTTCCAAATGGGTTCGGCCGAGAGGGCTATTAGCTCAAAGTTGAGTGTTTTGATTTTTCTCTAGAGTTTTCTATGGATATACTCAAATATATACAAGCTTGACTAATATGGTCACATGTATTTCACATGACCATTTAAGTGGGGCATGGGCCAAGGCCTTTGGCCGGCCACCCCTTAACATTGGGCCTCAATTTTTGTTAAATTTTTCTTGGCCCAATCCATTGAAGTCTCGTTTTGTAATTCCCGAAACTAATTTCCAAAATTCCAAATTTACCCTCGGCCTTCCCCAATGACTTAGCACCAATAGTTTCATAACCAACATAGTCATATTATCTAGAATCAAAATATTTCCTTATAACACACAAGTCTTATTCATTTTTCTCGATTTCCAAATATGCGAAAACACGGGACATAACATTCTCCCCCCCTTAAAAACATTCGTCCCCGAATGTTAAATTAATCTTATAAGGTCTTATGATCATGGCGGGAGTGTCCCTTTTTAATAATGGCATACATAATTCATTTTATCAATCAACACAACAAACTGAAAAGTTTAGATTACCTGTGGACGTCGGAAACAAGTAGGGGTATTTCTTCTTCATCTCGTCCTCCGCCTCCCAAGTCATCTCCTCGCGATTGTTATTGCGCCACAGGACTTTGACAGAAGGCACTTCCTTAGTGCGCAATCTCCTTACCTGTCGATCCAGAATAGTTACAGGCTGCTCGTCATAAGACAACTGCTCCGTTACCTGAATGTCATCCACTGGGAATATCCTGGAAGGGTCACCGATACATTTTCGCAGCATAGACACATGAAATACCGGGTGTACGGCCTCCAAGTCGGATGGTAAGTCTAGCTCATAGGCAACCTCACCTATCTTCCGAACGATCTGATACGGGCCAATATACCGCGGGCTCAACTTACCCTTTCTACCGAATCTCATGACACCCTTCGTGGGCGACACCTTCAGGAATACCCAGTCGCCAATCTGGAACTCTAACGGTCGACGTCGTCTATCTGCATAAGCTTTCTGTCGACTCTGAGCAGCCAATAATCGTTCCCGAATAAGCTTTACCTTATCTACTGCTTCCTGGATCACATCTGGCCCGATTAACTTAGTCTCACCCACGTCGAACCAACCAATAGGAGATCTGCATTTTCTGCCATAAAGGGCTTGATACGGTGCCATCTGAATGCTGGAGTGATAACTGTTATTATAGGCAAACTCAATAAGCGGCAAATGATCATCCCAGCTGCCCCTGAAATCAATAACGCAGGCTCGTAACATATCTTCCAGCGTCTGGATAGTGCGCTCGGCCTGCCCGTCGGACTGAGGATGAAAGGCTGTACTGAGGCTCACCTGAGTCCCTAATCCCTCCTGGAATGACCTCCAGAAATTTGCCGTAAACTGGGCACCTCGGTCAGTAATAATAGATACAGGGACTCCGTGAAGTCTGACTATCTCCCTGATGTACAATCTAGCGTAGTCCTCAGCCGAATAAGTAGTCCGGACTGGGAGAAAGTGGGCTGATTTCGTCAATCTGTCAACAATAACCCAAATAGAATCATACCTGCGTGGAGTGCGCGGTAACCCAACAACGAAATCCATATTAATCATCTCCCATTTCCAGGCTGGAATTTCCATCTCCTGTAATAACTCACCGGGCTTCTGGTGTTCAATTTTAACTTGCTGACAATTCGGGCACTGACTAACGAACTCGGCAATATCTTTCTTCATACCGTCCCACCAATACAAACACCTGAGATCATGATACATTTTAGTGGAACCAGGATGAGCATAATACCGTGCATTATGCGCCTCGCCCATGATTTGTCGACGTAAGCCTGCAACATCCGGAACACATAATCTGCCTTCATATAATAATACCCCTTCAGGTGAAATTTCAAACGGAGTCTTGTCTTTAGTAAGGGCCACATCTCTGTATTGAACCAGAATAGGATCTTCGAACTGACGCTGATTTACTTCTACTATAATAGATGATTCAGCAACTGCACGAACAGAAATCCCAGAATCTCCAGAATCTGCCAGACGAACTCCAAGGCTGGCCAGCTGATGAATATCACGAACCAAATCTTTCTTACCAGATGGTACATCAGCCAAGCTGCCCATAGACTTGCGGCTAAGTGCATCCGCTACCACATTGGCTTTCCCCGGATGGTACAGAATATCAACGTCATAATCCTTCAGTAACTCAAGCCATCTTCTCTGTCGCAAATTCAATTCTTTCTGCTTAAAAATATACTGGAGACTCTTATGGTCCGTATAAATATCGACATGGACCCCATATAAATAATGCCGCCAAATCTTCAAAGCATGAATCACCGCAGCTAACTCAAGATCATGAGTGGGATAATTCTTCTCGTGCGGTCTGAGCTGCCGGGAAGCATAGGCTATGACTCGACCGTGATGCATCAACACACAACCTATTCCAATACCAGAGGCGTCACAATAGACCACATACCCATCTGATCCCTCTGGAAGAGTCAAAACTGGTGCTGAAACTAACCTTTCTTTCAACATCTGGAAGCTGCACTCGCAGGCATCGGTCCACAGAAATTTCGCTGCTTTCTGAGTAAGCTTCGTCAGTGGTGCTGCAATAGAAGAAAAGTCCTCCACGAACCTGCGATAATATCCGGCTAATACCAGAAAACTGCGCACCTCTGTCGGTGTAGTAGGCCTGGGCCAATTCTGTACAGTCTCAATCTTTTGCGTATCGACCCGAATACCATCTGCGCCGACAATATGGCCCAAGAATGCCACAGAAGTTAACCAGAATTCACATTTGGAGAATTTAGCATATAATTTCTGTTGACGGAGAATACCAAGTACCGTCCTCAAATGATCTGAATGCTCCTCGGCTGATCGCGAGTAAATCAGAATATCGTCAATGAACACAATAACAAACATATCCAAGAAAGGCCGAAATACCCGATTCATCAGGTTCATAAATACCGCTGGAGCATTAGTCAACCCGAAAGACATAACTCTGAATTCATAATGCCCGTACCAGGTCCTGAAAGCAGTCTTCGGGATATCTGATTCTCGCACTCGCACCTGATGATAACCTGAGCGCAGATCTACCTTCGAAAAATATTTAGCACCCTGCAACTGATCAAACAAATCATCAATCCGGGGGAGGGGATATTTATTCTTAATAGTCACCTTATTTAATTGCCGGTAATCGATACACATGCGCAGTGACCCATCTTTCTTTCTCACAAATAATACCGGCGCTCCCCAGGGTGATGTGCTGGGTCTAATAAAGCCCTTATCCAACAAATCTTTTAGCTGCTCCTTCAACTCCTTCAATTCAGCCGGTGCCATCCTGTACGGAGGAATAGATATAGGCTGCGTGTCTGGCATCAGCTCTATAGTAAAATCAATCTCCCGCTCAGGCGGAAGGCCAGGAAGCTCGTCAGGAAATACATCTGGGAATTCATTAACGACCGGAACAGACTGAAGGGTAGGTGTCTCAGCTGCAGTGTCGTGCACACGAACCAAATGATAGATATAACCCTTCTGGATCATCTTCTTAGCCTTGAGGTATGAAATAAACTTACCCCTCGGCGATGCTGTAGATCCGAACCACTCTATAACTGGTTCCCATGGAAACTGAAAACGGACTACCTTTTTCTGGCAGTCGACATTAGCATAACAGGAAGACAACCAGTCCATACCCATAATGACATCAAACTCAAGCATGTCTAACTCTATCAAATCAGCTTTAGTGCAATGATCATAAATAGTCACAGAACAATCCCTATAGATCTGCCTCGCTATAACAAAATCCCCAACCGGCGTAGCTACCTCAAATGGCTCTATAGGCTCAGACACTATCCCAATTTTACTAGCAACGAGCGGGGAAATATATGATAAAGTAGAACCAGGGTCAATCAATGCATATACAGATCTGGAGGAAACCAGTAATATACCTGTGACGACGTTTGGCGAAGCCTCCTGACCCTGGCGGCTGGCCAAAGCATATATGCGGTTCGAGGGACCGCTAGAACCTGAAACGCCACCGCGGCCTCGACCGCGTCCCGCCGGTGTCGGCGCACCTCGCCCTGCAGGGCGTGCAACAGATGGAGCAGATGATGAACCGGCGGCTGACCCTGTCGGCTGAGCCACACTACCAGAACCGCTAGCCAACGGACAATCTCGCATAAAATGGCCCTGACCACCGCACGAAAAACAAGCTCCAGTAGCTCGATAGCACTCCCCAGGATGAGACTTCCCGCAATGAGAGCAACGGGGTCTGGGTGGTCTGGCCTAGCTGGGGCCTCTAGACACCTGTGAACCTGCCGCCCTGGAGCTCTGACCAGCCCCAGACGGTCCTGCACTATCAAACCTCCTGCCGCCAGACTGAGTACTCCGGCCGGGCGGAGGAAGCTGTCTGCCTGTATGCTGCTGCTGAGGCTGTCCGCCTCGAGAATCTCCAGAATATCCCGCAGACCTAGCCCTCTTGGGCGGCCTCCTGTCCCGATCTCTGCTAGAATAATCAGTCCTGTGACGGTCCTCCATACCCATCGCATAAGCCTGAAGTCGGGCAATATCCATATCTGTCTGCAATGACACTGCCATACAGCCGTCGATCAAATAGCGATCCAACCCCATAACATATCTGTGTATCCGATCGGACATATCTGCTACTACGGCAGGTGCATACCGGGCCAGGGAATCAAACTCCAGATTATACTCACGAACGCTCCGACCCCTCTGCTGTAGATGTAAAAATCGATCAGCCCGCGCTCGTCGCAACTCTGGGGGCAGAAAATGGCAGGTGAAAGCAGTCGCAAACTCGTCCCAAGTAGCTGGGGAAGCACCCTCGCCCCTAGATAACCCCCAGGTCTCATACCAGTGAGCAGCAACATCCCGAAGTCTATGCGAGGCCAACTCGACTGACTCGGTCTCTGAAGCCCTGACCAAGTCTAGTGAGCGCCGCATCCCCCGAATAAAATCATGGGGGTCCTCATCGGGCTTAGACCCAAAAAACTCTGGACGGCCACACAATAAGAACTCTCAAACCCGCAGGCTGTCACGCCTGTCATCATCATCATCGTCCCTCCGCCCGCGTCTGCGAGCCTGCCCTGCTACCAATGTGGTCAGCAACTGTACAGCCTCCCTCAGGGTCCTGTCCTCCGCCCCTGGCTGAGGAGCTGGAGTCTCGGGAGCGGGTACTCGGGCCTCTGGAGCTGCTGAAGGACCTGCTCTAGGCTGTACCAATGGTGGTGTAGCGGACCCCTCAGAACGAGGCACAACCTCAGGCAAATCATAGACACGAGCTCGGGTAGCTCGCTGTGCCTGACTAGTCTCTCCCATCCTTGCCTTTCCCTTCTGGGCCGCCGTTGCCTTCTTCGGAGGCATCACTGCAACCAAAAGAACGGGTCAGATCAGAATCATCCTAATAGCACAGCTCTATCGCACGATCTAAGATTCCAAAGAAAGTAACATCCTAAATGCCCTGTAGCCTCCTGTTTATAGATGTGGTGCACAACACATCGATAAACAAGACTCTACGAGACACGGCCTGTAGACACTCCGAGGACAAACTGCTCTGATACCACTTTTGTCACGACCCAACCCCGTAGGCCGTGACTAGTGCCCGATCTGGGCACCCAAACCCATCTATCAAACGTATTCAAATGTATAGCAGAAGCCGGCAAGGCTATATTCCAAATACAGATAATTTCCAGAAAAAATTTCGGCAGAGTTTCCTTTGTTTTTCGGACTAACCAGAATAACCCTGTACACAACAAACACCAACAGAGGCCACACAGGGCTAATCAAAGCAATGCACAAACATATGCGGACCGGCCGCCTCGGCGTATGGGATCGCCCAAACAACGTATACACATAAGCATACAGACTGACCATAACCCACAGACATGTCCATAGACCTCTAAACTGACCGACAGAATCATATGACGGGACAGGGCCCCGCCGTACCCAAATAGTCAGATATGCAGAAATATATACATGGCAGAAGATATATATATATATATATATATACCAAAAGTGGACTCCGAATCAAGGGAGTACTCCGAAATAGCAGAAGTGGAGCCTACAGTGGTGGATCACCGGCGTCTGTACCTGCGGGCATGAAACGCAGCCCCCGAAGAAAGGGGGTCAGTACGAAAGATGTACTGAGTATGTAAAGCATGGAGTACAAAAATATAGGCCACAACTGAAAGCAAACAGAATACAAAAGAGAGAAATGCCGAACAGTATATCAAAATGTTCATCAAAATCATATATACATAATGCAAACAGAATCATGCAAAGCTCAGGAACGTGGTCACCACTCCGACGCTGGTGCCACACACAGCATAACACCAGAAGGTTCAAATCTCCGTACATCCCCGAACACACACATATGAGCGTATCACACCACAGCCATATCACAGCATAACTCAAAACGGAACCCGGCCCTATGGCGAGGCCTCGGGGAATCGTAACACAGCATACGGCCGAATCATCATAGAGCGCACGAATCATAACAGGCCCGGGAACCGGTGAACGAAATCATAATAAGGCACGAGCGGAGTCGTGAGAAAACAATGCAATTTGTATATCAAAATAGCCTTTCAAAACTTGATTACTTCATAAGTCAGTTCATTAACCAAAATAGTCAAATAATTAGTTGGTACGAAAGTTCATTTCACAAAATGTTTCCAAAGTGGTACGTATGGCTCAAAACATAGTTTGTTACATCATAGTGTTCCGAACATTATTTCATAGAGGACAATTTCCAAATCGAAGATTCTTTGTCGAAGCTTATCCAAAAAGAGAGCCTAGTAGGACAAATAAGGCATCTCGGGGTTAGCGGGCCCACCCCGGGTCAAGTCGAGGTGGCGAACATAATTTATGAACATTTCGGGTTTATAAGATCATACATAAAGATTTCAAAGTAATCCGATTGCATTTGCATAAGTTTCGGACGTTTGATTGCTTTCTAGCCAAAATAGGAACATTAGGCTTCAATTGAATTGAATGAATAGTAGTCATTTTCTAGATCGGATTTCGAGGAGCAGAATTGCTCCCGGGGTTCCGATATCAACCTAACATACTAAGACATGCCAAAGGAAGAAGTGGGAAGCTTTACATACCTTAGAAACGTCTTATGCTCACCCCAAAATCAAATCCCGTTTCGTCCAGAATCTGCAAATGGTCAAAGTTACCTATTAGAGATTCTTAAGCTTAAAAATTCCATTAACTTCATTTCTGCCTACCGAAATTTCGGCAGCACTTCCCCTATATATCTAAAACCCCCGAGACTTAGCTCGTCTCAATAAACATCAACAACAACAACCCAAACGTCACAAACAACATAAACCACAACTAAATCATTCTAACTTCAATATTCTTCTTTACTATAAATGTTGGCAACTTTCATTCAAACTTCACAATTCCAAACTTATGTCCACATTATTGTATTCATTCAATCATTCAAGATTATTCAATCACATCCCAATTATGTTCCAACATTATACATAGATTCAAGAAGTTCGTCACTTTCCATATTCCTTTCAAAACGTCAACAATTCCGACGAACATACTAACTTGCATTATTTCATTCCGAATTCATTAACAACAACCATAAGTCATATTTAAAGCCTTAATATCATGGATATACAATGATATACACAAATATACCAAAGGTATATACTTTCCCATAATGTTCCGAAATCATTTTCCAACACCAATTCGATTCATTAAACATTCATTTACGTTATAAAGGTCACAACAACGCAACAAACAACTACACAAGATTAAATTCACATGGCTTTGCACTTCCCATAGGTCACGGCTACAACACCAAACAAACACGGCTTTGCACACACATCAAAACTACGGGATTCTCGTCTATTCTCCATCCTTAACACATTCATACCAATTCCACAACACTAAAGTAGCAAAATTCATACCTTTTCTTGAATTTCCGACTTGTCGCAAACGTGCTCCTTTCGCCAAACTAATTGTATCCCGTTGAAGAGCGTCTTGAGTATACTACAAATATGGGAAGAACAAGGTTTTTGAGTCACAACAAAAGCTAGAAATCTTTTTCCTTTCTTTCCAAATGGGTTCGGCCGAGAGGGCTATTAGCTCAAAGTTGAGTGTTTTGATTTCTCTAGAGTTTTCTATGGATATACTCAAATATATACAAGCTTGACTAATATGGTCACATGTATTTCACATGACCATTTAAGTGGGGCATGGGCCAAGGCCTTTGGCCGGCCACCCCTTAACATTGGGCCTCAATATTTGTTAAATTTTTCTTGGCCCAATCCATTGAAGTCTCGTTTTGTAATTCACGAAACTAATTTCCGAAATTTCAAATTTACCCTCGGCCTTCCCCAATGACTTAGCACCAATAGTTTCATAACCAACATAGTCATATTATCTAGAATCAAAATATTTCCTTATAACACACAAGTCTTATTCATTTTTCTCGATTTCCAAATATGCGAAAACACGGGACATAACTACAGGGCCCCGCCGTACCCCGAATAAACACACACATATGCAACAAAAGGGAGTTATACCACAAGCTAGGCTCCGGAATAAAGGAGCACTCCAAAGTAGCTGAATAGATATCCTAGGCTGGCGAATCTCTGAAACGAGCGTCTGTACCTGCGGGCATGAACGCAGCCCCCCGAAGAAAGGGGGTCAGTACGAAATATGTACTGACCATGTAAAGCATGAAATATAGTAATAGACTCATACTGAGACAAGGTATGTAGGACCCAATGCAACAAACAGAAATTCATAAAACTTACCTTTGAACATAATTCATCTGTATCGTTCTCATATCAATATCAATATAGAGTTTTGTAATCAAAGCTGAATAATCATTCTGTATATAACATATATAACGTCTCCCGGCCCTTTAGTGAGGGACTCGGTGAATAATGAACATATGCCCTCCTGGCCGCCATCCCCATATCATCATGTCATCATATCATCATATCATCATATATATATATATATATATATATATAACGTGTCCCGGCCCTCTAGTGAGGG
Source organism: Lycium barbarum (assembly GCF_019175385.1). NCBI lineage: Eukaryota > Viridiplantae > Streptophyta > Magnoliopsida > Solanales > Solanaceae > Lycium > Lycium barbarum. Next base: position 82,631,004 of record NC_083341.1, read on the forward strand.
ACTCGGTGAATAATGTAATAAATATGCGCACGAAAACGTGTCCTGGCCCGGGACTCAGTGAAGGATATAGCGGTAAGCACGAGCAGAATAATAAGCAACCACATACATGCAAATCATCTTTAGAGACTCAATAGATAAGTAACTAACCAGCTCTCAAGTGTCAGGATTATAATCATATTCAGTTCTTTTTTTAAATCTCATTACAAACTATAGCAAGGAACATTTCAGATTTCATGTACATGTATCAATTTAACGTGGGTAGCTTTTGAAAGCCAAGTATGCCTCTAATTATGCAATTCTTTAAGAGTAGGAACTTCTATACATCATTTATTAGTCAATCATATAGTAGGCTCGTGACAATAACATTAAAGAATGAATAGAATCATAAGTTATGCTTAGAACTACAGAGTAGAATTTACCCCAAGGTTCATATCATTTCTTACTTACGTCTAGGACATGCCAAGAAAAAGAAGGAATAGGCTTTACATACCTTTAGCGTTTAGTCGTACTATAACTTGTACTTGCTGCCCAATGGTACTTATCCTATATCAAGATATCAAGAGCTACGATTAGTCTACGAGGGAATTCAATATGTATTTTAACGTTAACAATCCCTTTCTAACATTTAGACGACGTTTCGTTCGTATTCAAACCAACTAGTACTACAAACTAATATTGCTAATCATACTTTCAAGTATCAATCCGAACTTGGTTAAACATGACTTAAGGGAACTTTGGACAGTCCGTACATCATTCAAAACAGTCCCCTATTCACGGCCAAACAGCACGCACAACATTTCCATTTTCAATTCGCAGTTTTCCAACTTCAACTACAACGACAACAACACGTTTACAACATTACTTATACGATTATTGGAACTGTTTTAGCATCATATTTATTCTTACAACAGCCCACAAACCATTTCAATTTCAAGTTGAATCATTAAGCTTCACTTTCACTATACGTTCATAACAACAATCAACATTCAAAACGCACTAGTCCACTCCTATCATTAAAACAGTCCACGGTTTGGGACTGTTTTCCTACTTCAACATAATTCATTTCTTTTACACCCCAATTCATCTTCCCATAATGCATACAATACACCACAATGTCCATAACAACAACAATTAAAACATGACACAAAATAGTCCATAACTTCTCCTAAAGCAGTCCCCTACACGGCTTCAACACAACTACAACAACTTCATGATTTTCATCCATTTATCCATACTACAACACATTCAATTCATTCCCAATACATGTACAAGAAGATTAAGCATCATTTCACCTAGGTCTATAGCACACGCCCCACTTCAACTTCAAGAAAAACAGTCCAATACCAACATGCACAATCATAAACATTCAATTCACCATAAAACACATGAGAAGGGATCAATTCTTACCTTGTAACTAAACCCTTCAATCGGCTAGCCCTTCACTTTCACTTCTTGAATTTTAACACTTGTTCTTGCTATTGTAATGAATGCTACACGTTAATACACACCTTCAAGGGAGTTGAATTGCTTAAGAAACTGATTTTTGGATCAATTTGGAGAAGGTTATTCTCGGCCAGCTTGTAGTCGAGAGCCTCTCTCTCTATCTCTTAATTTATTTTTTTTTGCTTTGTAAATGTGGAAATGAGCTAGTTAGTGATGAATGAATCAGAATTTGTGTTATATATATGCATTACATGATTTGGACATGTGTCCCACTCAAATTTTGGGTCAATGATCATTGACCACTTCCATCCTCTTACACGGCCACTATGGCTTATTTTATGGACTGATTTGGTTTTTTAATCCCACTTAATAATCTAATCATGGTTAATTTAATCCCAATTTTCCATTAATGCTTCTATACCAAACGAAATTTATAGGTAACTTGTGACTTGAAACGAAACCGGTAGTTAAAGTCTCTACTTCGTATCTTAAATTAGTCTTGTCTTTAACTTGTCGCGTTTAGTTTAAAACGTCCCAATGTATGAGAATATGGGATATAACATCCTCCCCCCCCCCCTTTAGAACATTCGTCCTCGAATGTCAATTTTTATCCCGTCGGGTTCTATAAGAGTCTTGGGAAGGGTTTTCCTTATCGCTAACATATAGATTGAGCAGACAATTAACACAATCAAGCAAGGGGGTTTAGATTACCTGTAGGCGTGGAAAACAAGTGAGAATATTTCTTTTTCATCTCCTCTTCAGCCTCCCAAGTCATCTCCTCCCTATTATTGTTCCGCCACAACAATTTAACCGACGCCGCATCTTTTTTTCGCAACCTTCTGATTTGTCGATCAAGTATGGCTACAGGCTTCTCTTCGTATGATAGCTCCTCTGTTACCTGGATATCATCTGCAGGAAACACCCTGGAAGGATCGCCTATATACTTCCGAAGCATTGACATATGGAAGACTGGATGCACTGCTTGTAAATCCGCTGGTAGATCTAACTCGTAGGCAACTTGGCCTACCTTACGGATAACCTGATAAGGTCCAATGTATCTAGGGCTCAACTTCCTTTTCTTGCCGAATCTCATAACACCCTTCATGGGTGACACCTTCAAGAACACCCAATCGCCAACCTGAAATTCCAAGTGTCGATGTCGATTATCTGCATATGACTTCTGCCGACTCTGGGCTGCCAGTAACCTTTCCTGAATAAGCTTCACCTTATCGACAGCCTGCTGAACCATATCTGGTCCTATCAACTTAGTCTCACCAACGTCAAACCAGCCTATGGGTGATCTGCACTTTCTGCCATATAAAGCCTCGTACGGTGCCATCTGGATACTAGAATGGTAACTGTTATTATAAGCAAACTCAATAAGCGACAAGGGATCATCCCAACTACCTCTAAAATCAATAACACAGGCCCGTAACATGTCTTGTAATGTCTAGATGGTTTGCTCGGCCTGTCCGTCAGTCTGAGGGTGAAATGCTGTGCTGAGACTCACCTGCGTCCCCAATCCCTCCTGGAAGGATCTCCAGAAATTAGCTATAAAATGGGCCCCTCTATCCGAGATAATAGCTGTGGGAACGCCATGAAGTCTCACTATCTCCTTAAGATACAATCTGGCATAATCCTCAGCTGAATACGTAGTCCTGACTGGAAGAAAGTGGGCTGATTGTGTCAATCTATCAACAATAACCCAGACAGAGTCATATTTCTGTGGAGTGCGAGGTAGACCTGTGACGAAATCCATATTAATTACCTCCCATTTCTAGGTTGGAATCTCCATCTCCTGCAGTAGTCCTCCAGGCTTCTGGTGCTCTATCTTGACCTGTTGGCAATTCGGACACCGGGCCACGAATTCTGCTATGTCCTTTTTTCATACCATCCCACCAATACAAACACCTAAGGTCATGATACATTTTTGTTGATCCTGGGTGAACAGAATAACGAGCATAGTGTGCCTCCCCCATTACCTGCTGCCGTAATCCTGCAACCTCAGGTACACATAATCTGTCTCTGTATCGTAGTACTCCATCAGATGACATCTTGAATGGGGTCTCGTCCTTCTGAAGTGATGTGTCTCTGTAATGTACAAGAATGGGATCCTCATATTGACGTCTCTTCACTTCTTCTACAATAGAGGACTCAGCAACACGCATAAAAATTCTGCCATCATCAGAATCAGCCAAACGAACTCCAAGACTAGCTAGCTGATGAATCTCATGGACTATCTCTTTCCTTCCTGGCTGTACACCTGCCAAACTACCCATAGATTTATGGCTGAGTGCATCTGCTACAACGTTAGCCTTTCCTGGGTGATATAGGATATCGACATCATAATCTTTCAGCAACTCTAGCCACCTCCTTTGCCGCAAATTCAGCTCCTTCTGCTTAGAGATATACTGGAGACTCTTATGATCTGTATAAATATCAACATGCACGCCATATAGATAATTTCTCCATATCTTCAAGGCATGTATCACCGCCGTCAACTCCAGGTCATGGGTAGGATAATTTCTCTCTTGCTTCCTGAGCTGTCGGGAGGCATAGGTGATAACTCTGCCGTGCTGCATCAACACGCAACCCAACCCAACACCGAAAGCATCACAATAAATAACATAGCCATCTGGTCCCTCCGGAAGAGTTAGAACTGGAGCCGTGGTCAACTTATCTTTCAATAATTGGAAACTTCGTTCACAAGCATCGGTCCACTGGAATTTAGCCGCTTTCTGTGTTAGCCTTGTTAAAGGCGCTGAAATCGAAGCAAACTTTTCTACAAATTTCCTGTAATATCCTGCTACCCCCAGAACGCTACGTACCTCAGTAGGCGTCGTAGGTCTAGGACAAGTCTTGACGACCTCAATTTTCTGCGAGTCTACCCGAATACCGTCTGCTCCAACAATATGCCCCAGAAATGCTACTGAAGTCAACCAGAATTCACATTTAGAGAACTTAGCATATAATTTCTGATTCTGGAGGACCTTAAGTACAGTCCTCAAGTGATCTGCATGCTCTTCTTCCGATCGTGAATAGACCAGAATATCATCAATAAATACAATCACGAACAAGTCGAGGAATGGCTTAAACACCCTGTTCATCAAGTCCATAAACACGGCTGGAGCATTGGTCAGCCCAAAAGACATCACTTTAAACTCGTAATGCCCGTATCGAGTCCTGAATGCAGTCTTCGGAATGTCTGCTTCCTTTACCCGCACTTGGTGATAACCTGACCGCAAGTCTATCTTTGAAAAACATTTAGCACCCTGCAACTGGTCAAATAAATCATCAATCCTGGGGAGGGGATATCTATTCTTTATTGTTACTTTGTTCAGCTGCCTATAATCAATACACATCCGCAGCGACCCATCCTTCTTTCTTACAAATAATACCGGTGCGCCCCAAGGTGATGTACTGGGCCTAATGAAGCCCTTCTCTAATAGATCTCTCACTTGCTCCTTCAATTCTTTCAATTCTGCAGGTGCCATTCTGTAAGGAGGAATAGATATGGGCTGAGTATCTGGCAATACATCTATAGTGAACTCTATCTCACGCTCAGGAGGAGGGCCTGGAAGTTCATCTGGAAATACATTTGGAAATTCATTAACTACCGGGACTGTCTGAAGAGTCGGTGCCGCTTTCAAGTCATGCACACGAACCAGATGATAAATATAGCCCTTTCTGACCATCTTCCTTGCCTTGAGGTATGAAACAAACTTACCTCTTGGCGATGCTGTATTCCCCCTCCATTCTATAATTGGTTCCCCTGGGAACTGAAATCGAACTACTTTGCCTCTGCAATCAACATTAGCATAACAAGAAGCCAACCAGTCCATCCCCATAATAACATCGAACTCAGTCATGCCTAGTTCTATCAAATCTGCCTTGGTGCAGCGATTACATATAACCACCGAACAATCTTTATACACTAGTCTTGCTAAAATAAAATCCCCTACTGGTGTAGCTACCTCGAATGGTTCTATAGATTCAGATTTTATCCCAATTTTACTAGCAACAAAAGGGGAAATATATGATAATGTGGAGCCTGGGTCTATCAATGCATATACATCTTGGGAGAAAATCGATAGTATACCTGTAACCACATTTGGCGACGCCTCCTGATCCTGTCTGCTGGCTAAAGCATATATGCGGTTTGAAGGACCGTCAGAAGGGCAAGTCTGGAAATATTCGTTATGTTACCTGAAACCGAAAGTCCTGGGCGGCTAGGATGTGACATATGACTGTATGCTCTGTAAGGTACTGTTGGTATGTTCTGCGTACAGATTTTGAATGATAAGAATTTATAAAGGTGGTACGGAAGACCGAAAAGGGTAAAATAGTAATTGCACGAGAAAGAACATGTTACGAATATGTCTCGGAATCTATAAAACTTTGACTTGCTCCAGATTATGTAGTAAAGGACATACGAGGAAGTGGACGTGATTATATCAGCGTTAAGGCACCGAAACACACCAAGGTTTCGAGGTTAAGCGTGCTCAGGTGGGAGCAATCTCAGGATGGGTGACCCCCCTGGGAAGTATGCAAGAATTTTTCATATATTCCGGTATAAGAGACGAAAGGAAAGTTAAAGTAGCCGGAGTGAAATTAGAATATGCGAGATGGTTGGAGACCATAAAAGGCCACACAGCACGCAATCGGTTAGATTAGAGAAGAGGCAGAAAGGACGCCACAGCTTTGGAATTAGAATAGGCTCGAACGATGTTTGGAGATAATGTGTGGCCTAGTTGAAAATAATTATGTATACACATATGAATGCGTATGATGCCTTATCTGTGATTGTACTAGTGAACACGTGTGTCCCCACGACCGGTGCTAGAATGCGAAAGGTACCAATCGAATGAGGGTGCCGGACTCCCAGTAACAATAGCAAAGGTAAATGGTGCAAATGTTATGGGGTAGGCTGCTGTTATTTTCTCTATTTGTTAAGACTGGAAAGTTCCAGTACAATGATATTTGGAAAGGAAAGAGATTAAGTAAAGGAAAAGCAAAAAGGTCAAACATTGGAAGGAAGCGAAAGGTAGGAAACATGACCGAGCAGAACCTCTAGAAAAGGAACGACGATTAACGCACGGGACTATTTGGGTAACTGCAAGCATGGACACGTGAAAAAGGATAAGTGTGGTTACATGAAACGAGGGAAAGGTGTTTGAGGTTTAAAAATTGACTTAAGCAAGCGAGGCCAAAGGAATCTTGACCACGACAAGAAATATGAAGTAAGAAATGGAATGATAAAGCTCTGTGACAATGCTGGGAGATTTAAACTCCCGAAAGGGTATATAAGGAAAATAGATGGCGTGGTTAAGAAGAATCATGAGTAAGTAAGCCAAATAAGTGAAAAGGTTAATAGCGGACGAAAAGGTGTAGGAATATTGATAAGAACGATGGGGTAGACAAAACCTATGGTAAGAAGTTTCGGTATGTTATGCGTAGAGTTCGGAAGTAAGACGAGAAATGAAATATAATCGAAAATGAGGATACTCGAAGATTGTAACATATAAAGGACCCCTTAACATGTCGGCACACTAAAAGAATAATGGAGAGAATGATAAGGACTAAAAGGGATATTTCGGATGATGGCGACTATTGTATATATGTTTGGTTTAGAATTTCTTTTGGAAGAAAGAAGGAACACAACGTCTGTGAAAGAGCGAAAAGGATTCGTCGGTTACAAGAAGATAGTTCATGGCCCAGTGACTGTGGGGAATATGAGAAAATACGCTATGAAAGTATATGAATCAGTGACGTGAAGAATTACTCAATCATATTTGTAAAGAACTCATATCGGAAGGTCAACAAAGGATAACTGTAGGAAGAACTCCCCCGGCATGTTACAAGACCCTATGTGACTAGTTGAACATTCGAGGACGAATGTTCTAAAGGGGGGGAGAATGTTATATCTCGCATTTTGTACGTCGGAACATTTTTGAGCTGGTTGTGACGAGTTAAGAGCAAGGCTACTCTTTCAACTTTGTGTTAAGGCATAAGTCACTTATGAATTTATGGGATGGAGATACTAAGGAAAATTTGGGGTTAAAAGTGGAATTACGGAAAATAATATTTCATGAAAAATGGGACCAAAAATGTATTATGGGAAACTAGGTATTTCATGAGAAATTTGGGGGCCAAAAGTGAAGTTTTGGAAGTTTTATTTCATGAAAACAATGGTCATGTGGCCTTGCATGTGACATGTGGGCCATGGCCACATTGATGGCTAATACATGATATTTAAAAGATGACTTAGTCATCTTATGTTCATTCCAACACTTGAGAGAAATCAAGAAAGATCAAGAAGCTTTGAGAGAACAAAAAATAAGGGCCAATTTCGGCCAAGAACAAGACCAAGATTTGGCCATCAAAAAAATTGTTTCTCCAAGCAAACCTACTAATTGAAGGGTGCTCATTAACGTGGAAGTGTTATTGGAAGCGTTAGATTATCCGTTTTTGTCCGTGGCCAACTGTAGGCAAGTTGAGAAGTTGAAGAAGAAAGGTGAGTTCTAATCTTGTTTTATGTGTTATGAATGGTTTATATGTGTTGTAGCATGATAAAAAGGAAGAAATTTATGATAGAAACCAAGTTGGAGTTGAGGCCGTGTATATGGGTTTGGCCGAGTGAGTGTGTATTATGTCAAAAACAATGAATTAATTCTAATTTGCATGTTTTGAATACTGTAGTGTGAAGAAAAGAATGAAAACCATCTTTGTGTGTATGTATGATGTTGGTCGAATGGCCCCCCCCCCCCCCCCTTTGTGTAGTTGAGAATGAATAAGTCGTCGTTAGTATTTTAGTTGTCGTCGTTGTGCATTCTAGGAAGAAAAACAAATGCAAGCTTAATGACTCAAAGTGATGTTGTGGTGGTTATGGGTTGTTTTGGAAGTTAATGTGAATTTTATGTAATTTTTGTATTTATGAGAATTTCATTGTTAATGTGCGGATTAATGATATAAGTTATGAATTTGGAAGGAAAGAAGATGTTTGGTGTTGTTCTTGGGTTTGGGAAGGAATTCGGGTAAGTTGGAGCCTTGTTTGGGTTGTTCGGAAAATTGTGTGAATTGCTTAAAATGTTCTTGAATATCATTTAAATGGTTTTGGATTAGTAATCAAGTGTATAAACATTGATATTAGTTTGATAATGTGAAGTTGGGATGTAAGTTGTTGCCTTATGTAGAAAAGAGGATTATCTAGGTTATGGTGCGTTTTGTGATAACTGTTGATGTTGTTGGATTGTTGGGTTGTTGTTGTGGATATATTGAGCCGAGCTAAGTCTCGGGGGTAATATATATATAGGGGAAATGCTGCCCAAATTTTTGTAGACAAGTGGTGAACTAAAGATTTGAATGCTAAAAGTCTTACTTTTGACAATTGGCAAATATGACCATTTGTAGCTTTTGGGCGAAACGGGAATTGAATCTGGACGAGCGTAAGGCGCAACCAAGGTATGTAAAGCCTTCCCCTTCATTCTTTGGCATGTTCTAAACATCCTAGGCTTGGACGTGAGCCTTAGATACGACTCTGATCTTCGTAATCTGAGATTGGAATTTGCCCCATTTCTTTCAGTAAGATTGAACTAGTTTCTTAAAATTTGTCGTTAAAGTAAACTTTATGTATGCAACTTTCCTAAACGGAGTCGGAATGCCTCAAAATGATCATGGACGACCTCATAGGGTCTATTATCCGTAATTTACGTACGCCACCTCAATTTGGTCCGAGGAGGGCCCACAGAGACCCGATACTTTCTGTATGGCTTTAATTGATTTATTTCTGTCCGGTCTTCACAGGAAACATCTGGATCAGTATTTTGTTCACTATGCGACAAATGTTATGGCTATTTGTATAAGTCTTATAAATAATTTTGACATTTGGAACGCTTTTGGAAATCTTATTCTGATGTAGTCTGTCGTGCCATCCCAAATGACGTATATGCGTATATTATGAGTATTGTCTGATTACTTTGATTTGACCCACCGTTTGGCCTACTTCAGTTTCATTGAGTCTGTATAATGATCTGTATGCATATGGTTTCGCATTAGTCTGTTCGTGGATGCCTCAACGCTTCCTTCACTGCGCCCGGGCCAGGTTCTGTTATTCGTGCACATTCCACTGAATTGTTCACCGCGTCCCTCGGTGTGCGGGCCGGGATCTGTTTACATCTGTATATGATCTGATGATGTGATGTATGGGGATGGCGGCCAGGATGGCATATGATCTGATCTGTCTGTCCACCGCGTCCCGTACTAAGAGGGCCGGGTTCTGTTACCGCGTCCCTCAGTAGAGGGCCGGGATCTGATATATGTATGTATATGTTATCTGTATCTGTATAAGCTTATGACTCTGCATGCATGATTCTGTCTGTTACACTTCTGTCTGTCTGATTGGATTATGAATCTGTCCGTTACATTTCTGTCTGTCTGATTGGATTATGACTCTGTCCGTTACATTTTTGTCTGTCTGATTGGATTATGACTCTGTCCGTTACACTTCTGTCTGTCTGATTGGACTACGATCCTGTCCGTTACACTTCTGTCTGTCTGACTGGATTACGACTCTATCTGTTACACTTCTGGTAATCTGATTCGGAAAATGATGCTGTCTGCGTCACTTCTGTATGTCTGATCCGGACCATGACTCAGTCTGTTACACTTTTGTACCTCTGGTTCTGATTACGATTATGTCATTCGCATTCTGTGCCCCTGATCCGTACGGTGATTCTGCCAGCTAAACTCTGTATTTCTGTTTCGGATTCGGGTTTGATTCTGTCCGCTATATTTCTGTACTTCTGGTCCGGATTATGATTATATTTGTTACATTTTCGCTTTACATACTCGGTACATTTTCCGTACTGACCCCCTTTTCTTCGGGGGCTGCGTTTCATGCCGCGCAGGTACTCCCAGATGAGCTGAAGTTATTATAGAAGATGTTCCAGCGGAGTTGGAGAACTCCATTTGCTCCTGGAGTGCTGCCGAGTCAGAGTTTGTATGTTATGGTTTCTGGACTTATGTTAGAGACTTTGCAGACAGTGTAGTGGGTATTGGTTGTCAGTCTGTAAGCGGCTCCGTCAGCCGATATGTCTGTCTTTGTTATATACTGAATTTTGTATTATTGTAGATTTGTTCGGCTTGGAAGCTCCGAGAAAGAATATTTCTGAAAAAACAAATTTACTATGTATTTTATCTTAGTCGATTTAAAAAGTTTGATGTGATTTTATGTGCAGCAGTTGTCTGAGGGTTCGCTCGGCCCTAAGTTAGGGTCAGGTGCCCATCACACCCTAGTAAGGTCGGGGTGTGACAGTTTTGGATTGATTATATATCTTGATTTGAACGTAATTGGAATGTCGTCACATATTGCGAAAGAAGGTTGTTGATATTAAAGTGCGTTTACATTAATGGTCGATGTTGTTAGAATGTTTGCTGTCAATGTTGTTGATATTGTGGCCGGGTCAAATTCCCGGGTTGTTGTTGTTGATTTGGGGCCGAGCCGTATTCTCGGGGATGGTGCATTTACAGGGGAGGTGCTGCTGAAATTCCGGCAGAATATAAGTGAATGTGTTTGAAAGGTAAGGCAAGTATGTGATAATGAATCTAGCAAATGGATGAGTTCTTTTGAATGAAGACTAACAAGTAGCACAAATGAGCGTAGCCAGTTGGTCGCGGCACAGGTATGTAAGGCTTACCCTTTTATTCTTTTGGCATGTCTTAGAGCCATGTAGGGTATGATACTGATGTGTACCTTGGGTTATTCCATTCTGTGATTCTGAGTCTGTTTGTGATCTGTATGTCCTCCCTAAGGTAGGTAACTAATAATCTGGATAGGTGAATCCTGACTTAAGCAATCTGACAGTCGTATCCTGATATAAGTATGTTGGTCTGAACATTTTGACATAAATATCCTGATGAGAGTATTTGGTATAAGTGTTCTGATATGAGAGACTATGCTGCAAGTAATTTGAAACATGTATTCTAATTGAGTAAAAGCGATATAAGTACTTTGATAGAAATACTCTGATAAAAGTAATTTGACATAAGTATTCTGTAATAAGTAATCTGTTATGGACATTCTGAGAATACGTTTGATTAATCTATTGAGTCTGAGTTATGTGCATTTGGTTTCTCACTATTCTGCTCGTGCATATGTTATGACTCCCTTCACCGAGTCCCGGGCCGGTATTATCGTGCGGATGGTTCGTCGAGTCCTTTGTTGAGGGCCAGGTTCCATATATGAATTCCGAAGTACGATGTGTCCGGTTCCGGGGTACTGTGTTACATGTCCGTCCCCGGTTACCGAGAATATATTACGAAGTATGATGTGTCCGGGCTCGGGGTGCTGTGTTATCTGTCCGCCCCCGGGTACCGTGGTTATGTTATGATGTGTGACGGAGATCGGAGAAAATCTTCTGGAGTATGATGTGTTATGGCGCCAAAGGCAGGAGTGGCAACCACGTTCCTATGTTATCGTGCACATTCCTTGGCATCGTTCACCGATTCCTCGGCGTGTTATTTGTCCCCGAGGTTACCGTATGCATGATGTGATGTGTCCGGTTTCCCGGCGTGGTACATGTCCCCAGGGTTACCGCGTATATGATATGATATCCGATTCTGATATGCATGACTTGTGTTTGGAGAGTAGGCATTCCGACATTCCGTATGTTCTGCATTCCGTCTGCTATAGGACATCATCTGAGCACTCTGTACATTCTGTGATCCGTCTGACATGCGACATAAGTAAGTATGATTTGTGTCTGGAAGAAAAAGGATAATAAGTTTCTGATATTCTGGATAAGGTATTTGTACGTTATTTTATTTGTTTCAGTCATGGTTCCATTTTCTGTACTCATGCCTTACATACTCAGGACATATTCCGTACTGACCCCCTGTTCTTCGGGGGCTGTGTTTCATGCCGCGCAGGTACCCACAGATGAATAGATGAGGTTAGCTGAAGATGATCCAGTGGATTGGCGGCTCCATTTCCTCCAGGAGTGCTGCCGAGTCAGAGAATGTATGCTGTGATGTCTGATCAGTATTAGAGACTTTGCAGACAGCATTGTGGGTAATGGTTGTCAGTCTGTAAGCGGCTCCATCAGCCGATACGTCATTTTGTGTCATGTAGTAAATTCCATATGATTACAGATTTTTGTTTAATCGTGAACGGTAAGAGGAAAAAAAATTGACTGTTTAATATGTATTTTACTCGTATTTGATTTTCTGGATCCTAAGGAATTAGGTGTGTAATCAGAGTCTGCGGCTTCGCTCGGCTCCGTATGTGGGGTCGGGTGCCCATCACACCCTAATAAGGTTAGGGTGTGACACTATAATCTCGAACACTTCTGCCATTCTGCCTCAGGTGTAGAAATCTGTCTACTCTAGCTCGCCTCATCTCCGGAGGCAGAAAGTGACCCAGAAAAGCCTCCACGAACTCGTCCCATACTGCTGGTGGGGCATCCTCACCCCGGGACAACTCCCAGGACTCATACCAATTAACAGCTACGTCACGCAACCGATATGAAGCCAATTCAACCGACTCAATCTTGGAGGATTTAGTCACCCGCAAAGTACGCAGCATCTGTTGAATAAAATCCTGTGGATCCTCTGCGGGCTTTGACCCATAGAACTCAGGGGGGTTACAAGTCAAGAAATCACGGACCCTCAAACTATCATGTCTGTCTGCATAATCACCTCCCAATCCGTGTCTGCGGGCCTGCCCCGACACTAAACTGGTCAATAACTGGACTGCGTCTCTCATAGCCCTGTCCTCCGCCCCTGGCTGGGGAGCTGGAGGCTCGGGTGCTGGAACCTCAGAAGCTAGTGGTAGAGCCATCCTCTGATCTGCAGCTGCTGCTTCCCTAGGCTCCGCTGATAATGGCGGGGTAGCGGAGCTCGCTGACTGAAGCCTAATCTCAAGCACATATTAGGCATAAGCCCTAGTAATCCTCCGGGTCTCACTGGTCTCTCCAACTACCGCCTTACCCTTCTGGGCGGTTGTCGCCTTCTTTGGAGGCATCGCTGTAAACATAACAATCTGTTAGGGAAAGATTATCCGGATAATACAGCTCTATCGCACGATCTAGAATGAGAAGGAAAGATGACATCCTAAATGTCCTGTAGCTTCCTGTTTATAAATGTGGTGCACAACACATCGATAAACAAGACTCTACTCAACACGGTCTGTAGACACTCCGAGGATTGAACCGCTCTGATACCACTTTTGTCACGATCCAACCCCGTAGGCCGTGACTAGTGCCCGAGTTGGACACTCATATCCCCTGTTAACTATAATCTTTTATAACCAGCATATTATGAACTTATTTGTATAAAAAGGCAGGACGTTATTTTAAAGCTGTCACAATTCTGTATGTCGTAGGCACCTGTCTCCTGAGGGGTTACGATCTTCAACAACAACATATATATATCTACGCAAGCCGACATGGCTGCCACTACACGCAACATCCCAAACATATATATATATATATATGCAAGCCGACAAGGCTGCCATTACGAATGGGTACGCCCCAAACATAAGTCGTATTCATACAACGCAACAACAACTATATACAGACCCACACAAATGTCCACAGACCTCTAAGAGTACTGACAGTATCATATGACGGGACAGGGCCCCGCCGTACCCCAAATAAACACATACATATGCAACAAAAGGGAGTTATACCACAAGCTAGGCTCCGGAACAAAGGAGCACTCCAAAGTAGCTGAATAGATATCCTAGGCTGGCGGATCTCCGAAACGAGCGTCTGTACCTGCGGGCATGAACGCAGCCCCCCGAAGAAAGGGGATCAGTACGAAATATGTACTGAGCATGTAAAGCATGAAATATAGTAATAGACTCATACTGAGACAAGGTATGTAGGACCCAATGCAACAAACAGAAATTCATAAAACTTACCTTTGAACATAATTCATCTGTATCGTTCTCATATCAATATCAATATAGAGTTTTGTAATCAAAACTGAATAATCATTCTGTATATAACATATATAACGTGTCCCGGCCCTTTAGTGAGGGACTCGGTGAATAATGAACATATGCCCTCCTGGCCGCCATCCCCATATCATCATGTCATCATATCATCATATCATCATATCATCATATATATATAACGTGTCCCGGCCCTCTAGTGAGGGACTCGGTGAATAATGTAATAACTAACCAGCTCTCAAGTGTCAGGATTATAATCATATTCAGTTCTTTTTTTAAATCTCATTACAAACTATAGCAAGGAACGTTTCAGATTTCATGTATATGTATCAATTTAACGTGGTGTAGCTTTTGAAAGCCAAGTATGCCTCTAATTATGCAATTCTTTAAGAGTAGGAACTTCTATACATCATTTATTAGTCAATCATATAGTAGGCTCATGACAATAACATTAAGCAATGAATAGAATCATAAGTTATGCTTGGAACTACAGAGTAGAATTTACCCCAAGGTTCATATCATTTCTTACTTACGTCTAGGACATGCCAAGAAAAAGAAGGAATAGGCTTTACATACCTTTAGCGTTTAGTCGTACTATAACTTGTACTTGCTTCCCAATGGTACTTATCCTATATCAAGATATCAAGAGCTACGATTAGTCTACGAGGGAATTCAATATGTATTTTAACGTTAACAATCCCTTTCTAACATTTAGACGACGTTTCGTTCGTATTCAAACCAACTAGTACTACAAACTAATATTGCTAATCATACTTTCAAGTATCAATCCGAACTTGGTTAAACATGACTTAAGGGAACTTTGGACAGTCCGTACATCATTCAAAACAATCCCCTATTCACGGCCAAACAGCACGCACAACATTACCATTTTCAATTCGCAGTTTTCCAACTTCAACTACAACGACAACAACACGTTTACAACATTACTTATACGATTATTGGAACTGTTTTAGCATCATATTTATTCTTACAACATCCCACAAACCATTTCAATTTCAAGTTGAATCATTAAGCTTCACTTTCACTATACGTTCATAACAACAATCAACATTCAAAACGCACTAGTCCACTCCTATCATTAAAACAGTCCACGGTTTGGGACTGTTTTCCTACTTCAACATAATTCATATATTTTACACCCCAATTCATCTTTCCATAATGCATACAATACACCACAATGTCCATAACAACAATAATTAAAACATGACACAAAACAGTCCATAACTTCTCCTAAAGCAGTCCCCTACACGGCTTCAACACAACTACAACAACTTTATGATTTTCATCCATTTATCCATACTGCAACACATTCAATTCATTCCCAACACATGTACAAGAAGATTAAGCATCATTTCACCTAGGTCTATAGCACACGCCCCACTTCAACTTCAAGAAAAACAGTCCAATACCAACATGCACAATCATAAACATTCAATTCACCATAAAACACATGAGAAGGGATCAATTCTTACCTTGTAACTAAACCCTTCAATCGACTATCCCTTCACTTTCACTTCTTGAATTTTAACACTTTTTCTTGATATTCCAATGAATGCTACACGTTAATACACACCTTCAAGGGAGTTGAATTGCTTAAGAAACTGATTTTTGGATCAATTTGGAAAAGGTTATTCTCAGCCAGCTTGTAGCCGAGAGCCTCTCTCTCTATCTCTTAATTTTTTTTTCTTTGTAAACGTGGAAATGAGCTAGTTAGTGATGAATGAATCAGAATTTGTGTTATATATATGCATTACATGATTTGGATATGTGTCCCACTCAAATTTTGGGTCAATGATCATTGACCACTTCCATCCTCTTACACGGCCACTATGGCTTATTTTATGGACTGATTTGTTTTTTTAATCCCTCTTAATAATCTAATCATGGTTAATTTAATCCTAATTTTCCATTAATGCTTCTATACCAAACGAAATTTATAGGTAACTTGTGACTTGAAACGAAACCGGAAGTTAAAGTCTCTACTTCGTATCTTAAAATAGACTTGTCTTTAACTTGTCGCGTTTAGTTTAAAACGTCCCAATGTATGAAAATATGGGATATAACAATATATATGTATTTTGGGCACGACGGGGTCTTGTCCCGTCCACATGTCTAGTACTCTATTAGAGGCTCGTAGATACGCATGTGTGGGTAGTATGGTCTCACAATGTTACTATTGTATCTATATTATTATTTTGATAGCCAAAGGGCTTATGTATATGAAAGTAATTATGTTTCCAAATGAAGAATGATTTTTCTATGATTGAGTATAAAGTTAATTCATGTACGCTTAATGAGTATGATAAGTAATAGAATGAGTGGTGCTCGGTGGTTAGCCCCGGGTACCCGTCATGGCCCTAGTCGGGTCGTGACAAAAGTGGTATCAGAGCAGTTCAGTCCTAGGAAGTGTCTACGAGCCGTGTCTAGTAGAGTCTTATTTATGGTGTGTTGCACGCCACACTAATAAATAGGAGGCTACAGGGCATTTAGGAAAAATGACCATCTTTCATCTTAAGAGATCGTGCGATAGAGCTGTGTTATAAGATTATCTCCTCCTAAATAGTGTGCTATGATTTCAAAAATGCCGCCAAAGGGAAAAGCTACAGCCGCCCAGAAGGGCAAGACTACAATGAAAAGGCGGGTAGAAAGAGAGCCACCAATGAATGTAGAAGAGGGCGAGTCACATAATGAGGCCCCATCTAATACTTCCTCTACCCCGCCTAATGTAGAAAAACAAGGAGGAGCTTCAGCTCTAGTTCCTCTACCGGTTGCTTCGGGTCAACAAGTGACCGAGGCTATCCATCTATTGACACAGTTAGTTGCCGCCCAGGCACAGCGGCAGAATGCGAGTCCAAGTGATCGGGCAGCTAGTACCAGAGCCTGTGATTTCATGAGTTTGAATCCTCCAGAAATTTTCGGGTCAAAGCCGAATGAAGACCCGCAAAGTTTTATTGATGAAATGTTGAGGACGTTGAAGATTATTCATGCCTCCGAAACTGAATCTGTGTAGTTGGCATCTTATAGACTCTGAGATGTGGCGGTGTTATGGTACAATAATTGGCTATTATCAAGAAAAGAGAATGCGCCTCCTCCCATTTGGGAAGAATTTGTAGATGCCTTCATCCGCCACTATTTGCGACCCGAGGTCCGCCAAGCTAGAGCGGATAGGTTCTTAAATTAAAAACAAGGAAATATGAGTGCCCGGGAGTATTGCCTTCAGTTTAATTCATTGGATAGATGTGCCCCGATTATGGTGGCCGACATGGGAGAGAGAGTACATAGGTTCGTAAGTGGCTTAGGGCCACATTTGTTTAAGGATGGTTTGACGGCTTCATTGCAAGACAGGATGGATATTTCCCGCATTCAAGCCCATGCCCAGAATTTAGAAGGACAACAACCTCCGCAAAGGGGTGATCGTGATACTGATAGAAGGCAAAGCAAGAGGGCCAGATCTATGGGGGCAGGTAGTGATTATAGAGGGGGATCGAGGCAGACATATCCCAGACATTCAGGCCAGTCGGCGACTAGTGCGCCTCCACGATTTGCAGATAGGAGATTTGATCGCTCCTTTAATTCAGGACAGGATCAGAGTTCGAGGGCCTCAGATTCTCAATTTAGGGGAGATTATAGTTAGAGGAGAACCCAGTACCGCGATGCAGCCAGTACAACAGACTATATTCCGGACAGTGTCGCCAAGGTTCAGATGCTTGCTATGCCTATGGCCAGTTTGGGCACATGATGCGAGGTTTCCCATCGATGAGTGGTAGAGCTGGGGTTCAGCCCACAGGATCAGCGGCTGGTTCCTCTTCAGTGCACCCGGTAGGGCAGACTCCCTAGATTTTAGAAGGTCGAGGTAGAGGCAGAGGGGGAGCATCTACTTTAGGTGCCACTCAGCCCCGAATGTATGCTTTAGCCGGACGACAGGATCTTGAGTCCTCCACAGATATGGTTACAGGTACATTATCAGTATTTTCCCACGATGTATATGCATTGATAGATGTGGGTTCTACCCTTTCTTATATTAACACCGTATGTTGCTGGTCGTATTGGGGTGAAACCTGAGCAAATTAAACCTTTTGAGGTATCTACTCCGGTTAGTGATCCCGTGATAGCTAGACAAGTGTATAAAAATTGTGTAATTGTGATATGTGACCGCCACAATAAAGCTGATTTAATTGAGCTGGAAATGTTAGACTTCGATGTGATTATGGGTATGGATTGGTTGGCCTCATGCTATGCTAATGTTGATTGCCGAATGAAAGTAGTTCGATTTCAATTTTCGGGCGAGCCCGTGTTTGAATGGAAGGGTAATACAGCCTCTCCAAAAGGTAGGTTTATTTCCTACCTTAAGGTAAGGAAGATGATAGCTAAGGGCTATATTTATCACTTAGTCCGAGTTCACGATACCGAAGCAAATTCGCCAACTTTTCAATCCGTACCTATAGTGAATGAATTTTCGGATGTATTTCCAGATGAACTTTCAGGTCTTCCACCGGAAAGAGAGATTGATTTCTCTATTGATGTGTTGCCGGACACCAAGCCTATTTCTATTCCTCCTTATCGAATGGCTCCGGCAGAGTTGAAAGAGTTAAAGGCACAGTTGAAAGATTTGCTTGAGAAGGGGTTTATTAGACCCAGTTCATCACCGTGGGGAGCACCTGTCCGATTTGTAAGAAAGAAATATGGTTCCCTACGAATGTGCATCGATTATAGGCAGTTAAACAAGGTGACGATAAAGAACAAATATCCTCTCCCAAGGATTAATGATTTGTTTGATCAACTGCAGGGTGCCAAGTGGTTTTCCAAAATAGACTTGAGGTTAGGTTATCACCAAGTGAGAGTTAAAGAAGAAGATATTCCCAAGACAGCTTTCAAAACGAGATAAGGCCATTATGAATTCCGGGTGATGTCGTTTGGATTAACCAGTGCTCCGGTAGTGTTCATGAATTTGATGAATAATGTATTCAGGCCTCTCTTGGATTTATTCGTAATAGTGTTCATTGATGACATTCTGGTATACTCTCGTACAAAATCAGAACATGCAGACCATTTACGTATTGTTCTAGGGATTCCGAGTTCGAGAATTGTATGCAAAATTTTCAAAGTGCTAGTTTTGGCTGAATTCTGTGACATTTCTGGGTCATGTTATTTCAGACGATGGTATTAGAGTTGATACTCAGAAAATTGAAGCTGTGAAGACTTGGCCAAGGCCTACGACGCCTACAGAAGTCCGTAGTTTTCTGGGACTGGCAGGGTACTACAGAAGATTCGTAGAAGGATTTTCCTCTATTTCAGCCCCATTAACGAAGCTAACCAAAAATTCAGCTAAGTTCCAGTGGAATGATGCTTGTGAACGCAGTTTCCAAGAGTTGAAGGACATATTAACCTCAGCCCCAGTCTTGACACTCCCAGAAGGTCCAGATGGTTACGTTGTCTATTGTAATGCTTCCGGTGTTGGGTTAGGATGTATGTTAATGTAGCACGGTAAAGTCATCGCTTATGCTTCGAGACAGCTGCGCAAACATGAAAAGAACTACCCAACTCATGATCTTGAATTGTCCGCAGTTATTCATGCATTAAAGATGTGGAGACATTACTTGTATGGGGTACATGTCGATATTTATACAGATCACAAGAGTCTTCAATACATATTCAAATAGAAGGAGTTAAATATGCGGCAGAGGCGGTGGTTAGAATTATTGAAAGATTATGATGTGAGTATTTTATACCACCCCGGAGAGGCAAATGTAGTAGCTGATGCGCTTAGCCGCCGATCAATGGGCAGCCTATGTGAAGTTCCTCCGAACAAGAAAGAGTTGATTCATGAGCTCCACCAACTAGCTAATCTTGGAGTACGTGTGATTGATTCAGGTAGTACAGGGATTGGTATTAATGACCCCACAAATTCATCCCTGAATATGGAAGTAAAAGAGCGTCAATGTGAAGATCCTCAGTTGAGCCATTATAGAGACATACTTCATGGAAAAGAGAAGTCTTCATTTGAAACTTCGATGGATGGAATTCTTAGATACCGAGGCAGGCTATGTGTTCCAAATGTTGCAGAATTGCGCTGACGAATTCTAGAAGAAGCTCATTATTCTTGGTCTTCTATTCACCCAGGTGCAACAAAGATGTATCATGATCTCAAGTTGATATATTGGTGGGATGGCATGAAGAGAGACATAGAAGAATTTGTAGCTCAATGTCCAAATTGCCAGCAAGTGAAAATCGAACATCAAAAGCCAGGAGGATTATTGCAAGCAATGAAAATCCCTACTTGGAAATGGGAAGTGGTCAACATGGATTTTATTGTGGGGTTACCTCGTTCCCGAGGCATGTATGATTCTATATGGGTGATTGTGGATAGGTTGATGAAAGCAGCTCATTTTCTTCCAGTCAGAACCACATACTCAGCAGAAGATTATGCAAGGTTGTATCTCAAGGAGATTGT
This sequence comes from Lycium barbarum, assembly GCF_019175385.1. NCBI lineage: Eukaryota > Viridiplantae > Streptophyta > Magnoliopsida > Solanales > Solanaceae > Lycium > Lycium barbarum. The sequence goes on from NC_083341.1 coordinate 82,651,871, forward strand.
GAGACTCCATGGTATTCCGATATCTATTATCACAGATAGAGGAGCGCAATTTACAGCCAAGTTCTGGAAATCCTTCTAAGAAGGTCTAGGTACTCAAGTAAAGCTTAGCACGACATTTCATCCGCAGACTGATGGGCAAGCCGAACGTACTATTCAGACCTTGGAGAATATGCTAAGAGCATGTGTTCTAGATTTTAGTGGTAGTTGGGATGACCACTTACCCCTAATTGAGTTTGCATACAACAATAGCTACCATTTGAGTATCCAAATGGCTCTGTATGAAGCTTTATATGGAAGGAAGTGTAGGTCCCCAATTGGATGGTTTGAAATAGGAGAAGAACAGCTAATAGGCCCTGAGTTGATTTAGCAAGCAGTAGAAAAAGTCAAGGTGATCCGAAATCGATTATAGACAGCCCAAAGTCGTCAAAAATCTTATGTGGACAACCGCTGGCGAGACTTAGAATTTCAAGTTGATGATTGAGTATTCTTAAAAGTGTCACCAATGAAAGGTGTGATGAGATTCGGTAAGAGAGAAAAGTTAACTCCTCGATACATTGGACCTTATAATATTATCCGCAAGGTGGGTCAAGTAGCTTATGAATTGGACTTGCCTCCAGAACTTGAATTGGTCCATCCAGTTTTCCATGTCTCAATGATCCGCAAGTGTGTTGGAGATCCTACGAGAATTGTCCTAATAGATCCTGTTCAAGTAATAGAAAAGCTAGCATATGAAGAGCTGCCCATTGGCATATTAGACAGGCAAGTACGAAGACTTCGAAATAAGGAAGTAGCCTCAATTAAAGTCTTATGACGGAATGACAGCCGAGAGGAAATGACTGGGGAAGCAGAAGAGAGTATGAAGTCCAGGTACCCGCACTTATTCCAACCCCCAGAAGAAATCCACGATGAAGCATTGAGACTATGAGGTATGTATGCTTTATTTTTATGTATATGGGTCTTGTGTGGCCAACTTATGTTGCTATTGTGTTGTGGCCCTGTGAGGCAATGTTATTGTGGGCTGTGTGACAGGATGGTAGTGTCATATTATAGGGGGGACTCTAGCAAAAATTTTCGTAGAATTCCCGAGTGCTTAACATTCGAGGACGAATGTTCTTAAGGGGGGGGGGGGGAGAATGTTACACCTCGGAAAATTTCCCGTTGATGCATAATGAATAGATTAATGAAGAGCAAGAGAATACGATAATTGAATAAGTAAGGAATGACATTTGATGACCCTAATTAAGGTCTCAAAGACATTCGGAGTAAGAGAAGAAAGTTTGCCAAGAAAAGGCAGGGCATACGATAGGTATCGGAAAGGATTTACGAGTAACCAGTTAATGATGATTTAATAGTGTCTTGGAGAAGAATTATAATGTCCCTTAGATAGTTAATGAGGAGTTAAACAAGTGTCAAGAAGGTTCCATAAGGATTTGAGATCAAATGAAGTGACGAGAACAATATCGGAGAAAAGGTGGGTTCTACGGCTGATTATACGGTCCGTATAATGGACCGTAGAATCGTCACAGTGAAGTCCCTCACTGATAGGATTATACGGTCACTTATAAGGACCGTATAAAATTATACGAACCGTATAATGAACACAGAAGCGAGAAGTTGACGGGGTGATTTCACGGTCACTTATACGGACCGTATAATTGTCCGTATAATTTCGTCGGGACAGATTTTTAAAAGTTGATATAAGGACCTCAACACATTTATTTCATTTCATTTTTCTTCTACACAACTCAAGAATTCTCTAGAACCTTCCACACACTCCATATACAAGAACTCATGAGAAATTGATGATCAACTTCATCAAATAAACAAAACTAAGTGTGAGAAACACATCAAAGTTCATCCAAGTCAAGAAATTCCATGGGAAGTGGAACTAGGGTTTTGTTCAAGTGAAGTATTTCCACTTAAAGCTCATTCCCACACTATCAAAGGTAAGTTTTATGGTATTTACATGTTATTTAAGGTGTTGAAAAGTTGAAACACTTGGATTGTGGAAGGGTATAGGAAATGGGTCATGAAAGTGGGAATAGTGTAAAATTTGAGTAGTAGTTTGGAATGAATCATGAATATTGATATGTTGTGATTGTAATTACGTTATGAATGATGTCAAGCTCATGATAGATACATTAGATGAGAATGAATGTAATGTTGTACTATGATCCTAATTATGGATGACCTTGAGAGGAAATTGTGGGGATTGGATAATGATGAATTTGATAAAAGTTATTGATGATGATATTATGGATGTTGTTATTGATGTTTTGGAGTTGATATATGAAATGGAGAAAGTAGTATAAATAAAGGAGACGCTGCTCAATTTTCTATAGCTTTAGTTCAAACACGCTTATGTTATTGATTATCTAATATGAGTATAAACTCTCTTGAAGGTAGAAATGTGAATATTGGAGAGGAATGTTCAAGCGATAGAGTAGCTAAACGAAAAGGTATGTAAGGCTAGTCCCTTCTTTCTAAGGCATGATTCGTGTGACATGATATTCCCTATCTCTTCAAGACTTTCCTACATCCCAAAAATTATGAGTCAATCTTAGTAAAGAGCTTCATGTGAGATAAGATAATAGGTATGTTACGAGAATGATAATGATGAGTCTAAGTCTAAAGAGTCTAAGGCCCATGATACTATGTTTCTACAAGCGAATGATTCTTATTATGATCCATTGATGTTGTTCATTGTATACACTCACCTTATATGCTAATTCCTTCAAGGTGAGGCAGAATGCTTATGAATGCTCCATAACGGAATCGGGGGTTCATGACCTTATGTCACCCCGATAGAGTATAATTGTCTTAAGTTCCCAGTCATGTATTATGATAATAGTATTATGAGAATATGATAAGTCTATGAGATGTACATGATGCTATCACACCACGCCTACATGGCTGGGTAGACACTGCTAAAGCGGGCAGCGTATACACCATGTCTAGATGGCATGGGCAGACACCACTAGTGGGCGGCATGAGATGGTACCCCAGACGCGGGAGGCCTGGACGCAGGCTAATGATTATCACACCGTACCTATATGGTCGGGCAGCTTATAAATATATGCATACATGATGTGATGATGATTATGAAGTAAGTTAGCATGCATTATTTCAGTTTTAAGTGACAGTCAGTAATAGATCGCTCTTCACTCGATGTCTCCGTATTTCATTGATATATCATTATTGTTTATGCCTTACATACTCAGTACAATATTAGTACTAACGTCCTTTCTTCTTGGACGCTATGTTCATGCCCACAGGTAGACAGGGAGACGGTGTAGATCCATAGGAGCTACCAGCAGATTTACAGGAGCGCTCCATTATTCTGGAGGTGCTATTTGGTTTATTATTTTGTGTATATATATATGTATTTTGGGCACGACAGGGTATTGTCCCGTCCACATGTCTAGTACTCTATTAGAGGCTCGTAGATACGAATGTATGGGTAGTATAGTCTCACGATGTTACTATTGTATCTATATTATTATTTTGATAGCAGAAGGGCTTGTGTATATGAAAGTAATTACGTTCCCAAATGAAGAATGATTTTTCTATGATTGAGGATAAAGTTAATGAATGTACGCTTAATGAGTATGATAAGTAATAGAATGAGTGGTGCTTAGTGGTTATCCCCGGGTACCCGTCATGGCCCTAGTCGGGTCGTGACAGTAAGGCATGAATAAAATGAACATAATAGTGAAATCATAAGACATGAGATGAATATATATAACCTGCATAACTTTTAAGAGCGTGTGCATTTTAATCATATCACGTATATCATCATGTCACATATACCATCGTAGTTAACCCGCGTCCGGGTAACCATCATACGCCACCCACTAGTGGTGTCATGCCCGGCCCTCTAGGCTCGGTGTAGTCGTAAGCAGCCCACCTTAGCGGTTTCATGCCCGGCCCTATGGGCTCGATGTAATCATATGCAGCCCGCCTTAGCGGTGACATGTCGGCCCTATAGGCACGGTGGAATCGTATCATCATGAACTCATCATAACTCATCATTATCATACATTAGTCATAGAATATGCATTAGAACTTACAGACAATTTATAACTATATTGGGGTGACATAAGGTCGAGAACCCCCTATTACATTATGGGGTGATCATATTCATCATATCTCACCTTGAAGGAACTAACATCGTAAGGCGAGTGTTCACAATGAACAACATCAATGGATTATACTTAGGATCATTACCTTCATGGAACATCATATCATGGACTTTAGAATTCTTTAAACTTAACTCATCATACTCATAACATATCTCATTTCTTTATCTCATGTGAAGCTTTTTATAATCGTAGACTCATAACTTTCGATAAATATATAGGAGAGTCATGGAAAGATAGGAGAATTCATGCCTTAGGAAGAAAGGACTAGCCTTACATACCTTTTCGTTTAGCTACTCTATCGCTTGAACGTTCTTCTCCAAAGCTCTCATTTCTACCTTCAAGGGAGTTTGTACTAGCATTAGATAATTGATAACTTAAGCATGCTTGAATAAAGCTAGAGCAAATTGGGCAGCATTTCCTTTGTTTGTACAACTTTCTCCATTTCATATATCAACTCCCAAACATCTATAATAACATTCACAATATCATAAGCAATAATCTTTATTCACTTATATTCTCCACATTTCCCAATTTCATTTCAAATCATCCATAACCATGGTCATAGTGCACTATTACATTTACCCACATATAATTTTTATTCCATGTTCTTAATATCATTCGTAACATAATTATAATCAAAACACATCAAGAATCATGACTCATTTGAAGCTACTACTCAAAAATGCCACTATTCTTATATTTATGACCCATTTCTATCTCCTTCTGCAATCCAAGTCTTTCAACCTCTCAATACTTTAAACAACATGGAATGATCATAAGAATTACCTTTGATAGTGTGGGAATGATCTTTGAGTGGAAATACTTCACTTGAGCAAAACCCTAGTTTCACTTCCAATGAGATTTCTTGTCTTGGATGAACTCTAATGAGTTTCTTGCACTTAATTCTCTTGGTTTGATGAAGTTGATCTTTGATTTGCCTTGAATTGGTGTTGATGAAATATGTAGAACACTCTAGAAGCCTTGAGAGAGACGGAGAAGTGGAAAGAATGATAAAATGAAAGTGGGAACACATATTTATACTTGCACTTAACTCAGCCCGTCGGGGCTTCCACGGACACTTATACGGTCCGTACAACAATATACGGTATGTATAAGTGACCGTACTTCACCATCAGAGAAACAACATTTCTGTTGGGTGCTATACGGACCATTATATGAACCGTATAATGTTATACGGACCGTATAAGCGGTCGTATAACCCCACCTCCAGGACATTGTTTCCGTCGTTCGTTTGATCTCCAATCCTTATGGAACCTTCTTAACACTTGTTTAACACCTTATTAGCAATCCAAGGAGCATTATAACTTCTTCTTTCAGACATCATCAGGTTGACATTAACTCGATACTTTACACATCCTTCTTCAAAATACAACTTGCGCTCAACATTCTTTAACGAACTTTCTTCTCTTACTTCCAACGTCTTTGGAATCTAACTTAAAATCGTTAAAAAACCTTTATTACTTATAGAAACATCGTATACCTCTTACCCTACGTTAGCCTATTCACTAGGCAACGACATGAAATTTTTCGAGGTGTAACAGATATGGTGCACGACATACCAATAACCTGGACTCTATTAGACACGGCTCATAGACATCCCTAGGACCGACCTTGCTTTGATACGAAGTTTGTTATACCCCGATGAGGAGCATGACGAGCACGACCTATAGGCTGAATACCATCTGGCGTAACAATTACCATGATTATCATATAGCTGTCATTCGATATAATATGACTCAAACATGACTCAAAAGACATCTGCACACAGAAAAGGCCCAATTATCGAAATATGCAATGACCTAACACACACACACACACACACAAACACACACACATATATATATATATATATATATACATAAGCAAGCCGACAAGGCTACTACAAATATCATAAGTGTCATAAAGCCGGCAAGGCTATCAGGAGAACATCGAAACCAAAATAAGGCCGACGAGGCCAGACATAACATCTACGTGCACCGCTATGTCTATGAGCCTTTAAGAGTGTGCATACAAATGCATAAAGATTGGGACAAGTCCCCAATGTACCCATATCATATGAATACATATCATAATAACATAAGATATACCAAGATAAGCAAGTCCAAAGGAGTGGTACTTGCTGACGCCGCTGCTCTGACGCCCCTGAGCTGACAATCCTACTGCGGTGGTGGTCTTTCGCTACACCTGTCAGGACCTGCAGCACAAAATGTAGCGTCCTGAGGGATGGGATGTCAGTACGGATAGAAGTACTGAGTATTTAAGGAAGGAAACAATAACATAAGTAAGACATAGATATAAAAGAATAGAAGTAATCGGGGCTATCTGAGGACGTACAATATGCACTGCATGAGTTTAAAAGAAAATCATATGCAAGTATATACATATAGTACATCATCATCATTATATCGTCATCATCATATCATCCTCAACCCACGTCCAGGGAGCATCATCGTCGTAACATGGCTACTGCAGTGGTATGCACAACTACGTGTATGCCCAGCCGACTATAGGGCGGCGCGGTGTAGTAAAATAGTGCAATACATATATATTTATTAAACGCATGAAGGAGTCATAAAAATAACACATGGGCCATTGGGAGTGACGCAAGGTCGTTAACCTCCGAAGAACGTATGGACACTCGTGAGGGCATCAAAGAACTTTTACGAAGAATCATATTATCATCACAAGCTTTTCAAATACATTAACATTATGATCTAAAGTAAATCAACACTTTAAGGAATGAACACGTGCATAAATCATAGAGTAGTGGAGTGAAGATGGTTTATGTGGAACACTCATTATTACATATAGTAAATTCATGCCAACGGAAAGAAGATAGCAAACACCTTACATACCTTGCTTATCAAGCCGCTACTTGAAGTAATTACTTATTCCAAGGCTTTCTCTTCCCTTGCCACTAAATAGGAACATGCAACCTCAATTAGACCTCAACTTGTTCATATATTAGAGTATATTTGTTGGATTGTAAGACTAATTTGGGTTAACGAAAATTGGGGCTACATTCCCTCTATTTCTATTCCATTTCCAAGATTACAACAACAACAAAACCAACACCAAAAGCATCAATCCAAGTAAATATTCATATTATTTCCTCAAAAACATTCAATACGAGATGTTTTTTGTCTTTTAGATCAATTCGACTTAACCCACGACAATCCAACAAATATTACTTCGAATTAACTAAATTCTTTGATTATAGAAAAATAATTTTACCTCAATTGGGTTAATTAGTACTTGGTACTGGTTTGGACCCGAGATACACCTTTCCCACAGCAACATAAAGATGAAATCGAAGCTCACAACATTACCCGCACTTCCCGAGCCTAGTTGGATAATAGATTGCAATACTTATGGTGGAGATTGATGTAGAATCATTAGGAGTGTATGCATACATTATGATGCTTCTATACTTTGAGAAACATGGTGGAAATAACATAAGAGGGGTATTTATACTCATGGTAGTCGGTTTCCACCGCCTCACTTCGAAGTGCACATTGACGGACCGTCAATATGATGACGGTTCGTCAATGTGCAACCGTCGAGTTGCTATCGGAGACCACCCTCTGTGTGGTGGATTGACGGTGGGAGTTAATGGCCATCCTTCATGTTGACGGTTCGTCAATATGGCCGTCAAGTTGCACCTTTTCCAGGCTTGGTTCCTATCGATTTGTTCAACCTCCAATTCTTCTGATGCTTGCTAAACATGAACTTAAACCTTTGTTTACATGGAATCACATCTCTAAATAGATTATTAATCCCTTGACAAGTGTTTGTCATGGCTTGTACTGTTATGTCCCGTGTTTTCGCATAATTGGAAATCGAGAAATAATTAAGACTTGTGTGTTATGAGGAAATATTTTGATTCTAGTCGATATGACGATGTTGGTTATGAAATCATTGGTGCTAAAACATTGGGGAAGGCCGAGGGTAAATTTGGAATTTCGGAAATTAGTTTCGGGAATTACAAAACGGGATTTTTAACGAATTGGGCCAAGAAAAATTGGAACAAAAAATTTGAGCCCAAGTGTCAAAGGGTAGCCGGCCAAGGCTTGGCCCAAGATCCATTTTAAGTGGTCATATGATGTGATTATCACATGACCCTTGATCATGATATATATCCATAACTCCTTTGGAATTTTCAAGAAAGTGAATCAAAACAAAAAAAAAATATAAGAAAGCACCTCAAAAACCTCTCGGCCGAAACCTCTTCAAGAACAAAAAAAAAATTTCCTAGCTTTTGTTTGTGGCTCAAAGATCTTTGTTTTCCCATATTTGTAGAGTCCTCAAGACGCTCTCCGACGGGATACAATTAGTTTGGTGAAAGGAGCGCGTTTGCGGCAAGTCGGAAATTCAAGTAAAGGTATGAATTTTGCTATTATAATGTTATGGAATTGGTATGAATGTGTTAAGGATGGAGAATAGACGAGAATCCCATAGTTTTGATGTGTGTGCAAAGCCGTGTGTGTGTGTGTGTTTGGTGTTGTAGCCGTGACCTATGGGAAGTGCAAAGCCATGTGAATTTAATCTCGTGTAGTTGTTTGTTGCGTTGTTGTGACCTTTATAACGTAAATGAATGTTTAATGAATCGAATTGGTGTTGGAAAATGATTTCGGAACATTATGGGAAAGTATATACCTTTGGTACACTTGTGTATATCATTGTATATCCATGATATTAAGGCTTTAAATATGACTTATGGTCGTTGTTAATGAATTCAGAATGAAATAATGCAAGTTAGTATGTTCGTCGGAATTGTTGACGTTTTGAAAGGAATATGGAAAGTGACGAACTTCTTGAATTTATGTATAATGTTGGAACATAATTGGGATGTGATTGAATAATCTTGAATGATTGAATGAATACAATAATGTGGACATAAGTTTGGAATTGTGAAGTTTGAATGAAAGTTGCCAACTTTTATAGTAAAGAAGAATATTGAAGTTAGAATGATTTAGTTGTGGTTTATGTTGTTTGTGACGTTTGGGTTGTTGTTGTTGATGTTTATTGAGCCGAGCTAAGTCTCGGGGGTGTTAGATATATAGGGGAAGTGCTGCCGAAATTTCGGTAGGCAGAAATGAAGTTAATGGAATTTTTAAGCTTAAGAATCTCTAATAGGTAACTTTGACCATTTGCAGATTCTGGACGAAACGGGATTTGATTTTGGGGTGAGCATAAGACGTTTCTAAGGTATGTAAAGCTTCCCACTTCTTCCTTTGGCATGTCTTAGTATGTTAGGTTGATATCGGAACCCCGGGAGCAATTCTGCTCCTCGAAATCCGATCTAGAAAATGGCTACTATTCATTCAATTCAATTGAAGCCTAATGTTCCTATTTTGGCTAGAAAGCAATCAAACGTCCGAAACTTATGCAAATGCAATCGGATTACTTTGAAATCTTTATGTATGATCTTATAGACCCGAAATGTTCATAAATTATGTTCGCCACCTCGACTTGACCCGGGGTGGGCCCGCTAACCCCGAGATGCCTTATTTGTCCTACTAGGCTCTCTTTTTGGATAAGCTTCGACAAAGAATCTTCGATTTTGAAATTGTCCTCTATGAAATAATGTTCTGAACACTATGATGTAACAAACTATGTTTTGAGCCATACGTACCACTTTGGAAACATTTTGTGAAATGAACTTTCGTACCAACTAATTATTTGACTATTTTGGTTAATGAACTCACTTATGAAGTAATCAAGTTTTGAAAGGCCATTTTGATATACAAATTGCATTGTTTGCTCACGACTCCGCTCGTGCCTTATTACGATTTCGTTCACCGGTTCCCAGGCCGGTTATGATTCGTGCGCTCTATGATGATTCGGCCGTATGTTGTGTTACGGTTCCCCGAGGCCTCTCCATAGGGCCGGGTTCCGTTTGGAGTTATGCTGTGATATGGCTGTGGTGTGATACGCTCATATGTGTGTGTTCGGGGATGTACGGAGATTTGAACCTTCTGGTGTTATGCTGTGTGTGGCACCAGCGTCGGAGTGGTGACCACGTTCCTGAGCTTTGCATGATTCTGTTTGCATTATGTATATATGATTTTGATAAACATTTTGATATACTGTTCGGCATTTCTCTCTTTTGTATTCTGTTTGCTTTCAGTTGTGGCCTATATTTTTGTACTCCATGCTTTACATACTCAGTACCTCTTTCGTACTGACCCCCTTTCCTCGGGGGCTGCGTTTCATGCCCGTAGGTACAGACGCCGGTGATCCACCACTGTAGGCTCCACTTCTGCTATTTCGGAGTACTCCCTTGATTCGGAGTCCACTTTTGGTATATATATATATCTTCTGCCATGTATATATTTCTGCATATCTGACTATTTGGGTACGGCGGGGCCCTGTCCCGTCATATGATTCTGTCGGTCAGTTTAGAGGTCTGTGGACATGTTTGTGGGTTATGGTCAGTCTGTATGCTTATGTGTATATGTTGTTTGGGCGATCCCATACGCCGAGGCGGCCGGTCCGCATATGTTTGTGCATTGCTTTGATTAGCCCTGTGTGGCCTCTGTTGGTGTTTGCTGTGTACAGGGTTATCCTGGTTAGTCCGAAAAACAAAGGAAACTCTGCCGAAATTTTTCTGGAAATTATCTGTATTTGGAATATAGCCTTGTCGGCTTCTGCTATGCATTTGAATACGTTTGATAGATGGGTTTGGGTGCCCAGATCGGGCACTAGTCATGGCCTACGGGGTTGGGTCGTGACATGTACCTCTCGTAAACTCAAAGACGCTATCATTCTACAAGCATACTATCAGCATGTCATAGGACTCGAGACGTACTTAGCTTTTTGGAAGGCGAGGTGTAACATTCTCAAAAGCTTAAAATGTGCAAGTATCCAATTCTAGTCGGTTACTCGCTAAATTTCAAGTTTGGAGTGTGTGTTATGAAAAAGGGGTCCCTTTATATAGTCTCTCAAAAACCCCAATTTTTCTCTCAACAACAATGTGGGATAATTGGTTTTCAGAGGGATTCAGCTTGAAATTTAGAAATTGAGTGCAAACGGACAAAAACCGTTAAGGGTTCATCCTCTTTGACCGTAGAAAAGAAGAAAACATGAGAAAGATGATAAGGTTTACCTCTTCTTGGTGGTGATGCGGTGGAGAGAGAGGGGAAACATTAATTGTTTTACCCGAAAAGACCACGTAGGGTGTGTAGAAAGCAAAATCGCATGGCATTTTTGCCATTTTTTGCATCATGATGAAGAGAGAGAACGAAGGCATTAGGGTTTTCCTATGAAACCCTTGTTGAAGGCCTTATGTGGTCTGCATTGTTACACCTCACACTTTCATAGCATGAGCATTCTACGTACTTCACCGTATTAATGGAGTATCAGAGACGTCCCAGAAGTTTTGAAACGTACAAGCCATGGGAAGTACATAGCAATGAAGTACAGAATGAATTACGATCTCTTAAGTCGTAATCGGGAAGGACAACCTTGGAACCAAAGGACATGACCATTATCAAGTATGATTAATGATAAATATCATGTATGGAGAGTTTCAGAAGATTTTGGGACCAAGCAAATCGAAGAAAATAAGTTTGTCAAAAATTTGAAAAAACGTTGGCAGAATTTTGGGTCAACTTTAGAGGGGTATATCTCCGGGTATATTAGGAGTTTTAAGGTGTTTCAAAAGCCTAAAATGAAGTTCGTCGAGTCTAGTTTCTAATACAACAAACCGTTCATCAATATGATATCGGAGTAGGGGGTTATGGGCATTTTAAAACGGACAGCCAGAGGAATCCGAACCTGGGCGGAAAATCCGGAAAGCTCACTTAAAAGCCCACCTATGTGGTGACCCAGCCCAATCCGAGTTTGGCACCTATAAAAGGGCCTCTACACTTTATTTTATTCATTTTTCTTCGACTCCACAACTCTCTACAAATCTGTTAACATCTCCACACCCCTCTAGAATCTCCCACACTTCTTTCTCCATTATAAGAGTGCTCTTGAAGGTTCTCCACCATTCCAAAATATTCTATACCATCACAAAAAAGGGTCAAACTCCAAAACCCAAGCTAATTCATGGAGAAGAATAGTTATTGTTTGTACTTAATGTTGTGATGAATTTGGTCTTGGAAGAAGTTGAGTGGGGTGAAGTTCTTCTAGTGTAAGGTATGTTCTTGTCAGGACCCAACGGAGGGCCGCGAGGGGCACCCGGTGCTAGCCCACCCGGGAACCTCTAACATACCTTTACATTTACCTCTAGGTGAGCCACATATTAAATCATACTTTCTATCCATCAATCATACGATTTCCATTGGGCAACAATAAAAATATACATATCACCATTAATAGCAATGCCCATAGCAATGTACATAAGCCGACAAGCCTAACAAAATGATATCCAAAATATAGGCCGACAAGGCCAAACACACCTAACCATATACACATGTCTACGAGCCTCTAAGGAGAGTATGTCATATCATATAGGCGGGATAGGACCCCGCTATGCCCATAAATATGTACACAAAAGAATCAATACCCAAAAGCTATAGCTCCGAATGAAGTGGAGCTTCGCTATGTAGTCCCTGAGAAATATAGCTATGGATCAAGTCTGTCTCCCTGGCCACCTGCGGGCATGACGCAGCGTCCACAAACAAAAGGACGTCAGTACGAAGTATGTACTGAGTATGTAAAGCATGATCAATATCATTATGAAAGCATAATATACAACAAAGAAATAGCATAGGGTGAGAGATAGTCGTATCATCGTCATAAGCACTTACTTGCTTCTCATGGGGACTTTCCATTTCTAACGCGTATTTGTGTACATACATCCATATCCGTATCCTTACTCATATCCGTACTCATTTACATTTCGTATCCATGATCGTATTCATATACATATTCCTATTCATACTCATATCTATATCATATACATATCCATATCATATACCATAGCATACCCGACCACGAAGGTTCAGTGTTTCACGTACCCGACCATGGCTAGGCTCGGTTATCATACATACCTGGTCAACCAAGGTTTCAGGGTTACACATACCTGGCCCTACTAAGGCTTCAGGGTTATCCGTACCCAACTGCAGAGGTGCGCACGCGTTACATAAATATATACATTCTACCTGGCCTTATAAGCTCGGGGTTCCATAATAGTCATACATAGGAACATATACATAATAGCTCATAAGCATCTTTAGCATCATTGCTACTATCATTGTTATCATCATCGTCATTACCATTATCGTTATTCATTACATCTATCCTTATAGGATTATTCGTCTCATGAGGAATTTAGTACAATCGTAATACGTATCAAGAATTATAAGCTTTGTAGATTTTTGAAGATAGAATCATTTGAAGAGCGTCATAGGCTCATAGAAGAGTAGATATTTAGCCAAAGGACCATGCCTTATGAAAGAAGGGTTAGTCTTACATACCTTTCCATTCAACTATTCTATCACTTGCACGTTCTCCTTCAATGCTCACGTTTCTATCTTCATTAGAGTTATACTATCATTAGAAAATCGATAGCTAGCATACACGACTAACACTAGAGAAAATTGGACAACATCTCCTTTATTTATACGAATTCCTCCATATCATATATCAACTCTCAAACGTTAATAATACATTCACAATATCATAACAATAGTCTTTATTCATCCACATTATCCATATTTCTCAATTTACTTCCAATCATCCATATCCATGGTCATAACACACGATTATGTTCATTCATATACAATGCCTACCCTATGTTCTTAACATCATTTATAACACAACCATATCTCAACACATCAAGAATCATGACTCTATTCAAGCTATTGCTCAAAATGGCACTATTACCACATTCATAACCCATTTTTCTATATCTGTCACGACCCGACTAGGGGCCGCGACGAGCACCCGGTGCTAGCCCACCCAAGCACCCCTTAACGTACTTTTACACTTACATCTAGGCGAGCCACATATTTAAACATACATTACCATTCATCAATCATACTAGTCTCACTGGGAAACAATACCTTTATATCATCACTGACATCTATGCCCATATCAATGTACATAAGCCGACAAGGCTAACAAAATGAAGTCCAAAATATAGGCCGACAAGGCCAAACACATCTAACCACATACACATGTCTACGAGCCTCTAAGGAGAGTATGTCATAACATATAGGCGGGACAGGACCCCGCTATGCCTATAATTATGTACATAAAAGAATAAGTACCCAAAAGCTATAGCTCCGAATGAAGTGGAGCTCTGCTATGTAGTCTCTGAGAATGTAGCTATGGATCGAGTCTGTCTCCCTGTGCACCTGCGGGCATGACGCAGCGTCCACAAAAAAAGGACGTCAGTACGAAGAATGTACTGAGTATGTAAAGCATGATCAACATCAATATAGAAGCATACTAAGCAATATGAGAAATAGCATAGGAGGGAAGATAGCAGTATCAACGTCATAAGAACTTACTTGCTTGTCATAGGGACTTTCCATTTTCTAGCGCGTATTCGTGTACATACATCCATATCCGTATTCATTTACATTGCGTCCATAATCGTATTCATATACATAGTCTTATTCATATTCATATCCGTATCATGTTCGTATTCATACTCATATACATAATCATATCATATACATAGCATTTGCATAGCATACCCGACCATGAAGGATCGGTGTTTCATACATACTTGGCCAACCAAGGCTCAAGGTTACACATACCTGGCCCTACCAAGGCTTCAGGGTTACATCTACTTGGCCCTACCAAGGCTTCAGGGTTACATCTACCTAGCCCTACCAAGGCATCAGGGTTATCCGTACCATCTGCAGAGGTGTGCGCGTATTACGTAAATAAATACATATCCTACCCGGCCTCATACGCTCGGGGTTCCATAATAATCATACATATATACAAATATATAATAGCTCATAAGCATCTTATTATTATCATCACTATCATTATCGTCATCGTTATCGTCATTGTTATTACCATTATAGTCGTCATCAATATCATTATCACTATTATCGTCATTCATTACATCTATCCTTATAGGACTACTCATCATATGAGGAACTTAGTGCAATCGTAATACATATCGAGGATCATGAGCTCAATAGCTCGAAAGATAGAATCATTTGAAGGATATCATAATCTTATAGAAGATTTAGATGATTGGCCAAAGAACCATGCCTTATGAAAGAAGGGTTAGCCTTACATACCTTTCCGTTCAACTATTTACCACTTGCACATTCTCCTTCAACGCTCGCGTCTCTACCTTCATTAAGGTCATACTATCATTAGAAATCGATAGCTAGCATACATGACTAAACTAGAGAAAATCGAACAGCATCTCCTTTATTTGTACGACATTCCTAAATAGCGTATATCATCTCCCAAACGTCAATAATACATTTACAATATCATAACAATAGTCCTTATTCATTCACATTATCCACATTTCTCAATTCACTCTCAATCACCCATATCCATGGTCATAACACACGACTACGTTCATTCATACATTGCCTATCCCGTGTTCTCAACATCATTTATAACACATTTATATCACAACACATTAAGAATCATGACTCAATTCAAGCTATTATTTAAAATGGCACTATTCCACTTTCATGACCCATTTTTCTATATCCTTCTACAATCCAAGTATTTCAACTCTCAAATACCTTAAAAACATAGAAATACCATAAATCTTAACTTAGATGTTGTAGATGATGAAAAAAATATCCTCACCTATTTTCGGCACCTTTAGGTAGTCCAAATTCCTTGTATGGCTATGTTGATTTATGAATGATTTGTATGTGATGGCTATAAAAGAAACTCCCCCGAATTTGAGTAAGATCCGTAGCATTAATCCAACATTCGAGGACGAATGTTCTTAAGGGGGGGAGGATGTTACGTCCCGTATTTTTATACATTGGGACAATCCGGATTAACTATGATAATTTAAGGCCTAGACTATTCCGGGATTTGAAGTCAGGATTTTTGACCATTTGATTTTATTCGGAGACATAAGTTGTATACAAAATTGTGGGCATTGAACACTTAGGAAAAATTGGGACCACAATTCATAAAATTGGAATTAAAAATCTTGCCCAAAAATGGCCTTGTAGCCGTGTGGTCCACAAAAAGGTCCCACACATTGTGTGGGCCAAAGGTAATAGAGATATTTTGGGGGCTTAAAAGATGACCCTTAAGTCATCTTTTCTCATTTCCACTTCAACACTAGAGAGAGAAAAATCAAGACCTTGGAGAGCAATACTCCCTCCAACCTCACGGCTTGGACCATGGAAATTCAAGTCCAAGTTTTGCCTCTCCAAAATTAATTCTTGGGTACAAACCCACTATTTTGAGGTCCCTAAGTAGCATGGAGGTGTCGTTGGAGCGATCAAGTCCTTCATTCAAGAGATTGCAAACCCTAACCCATTTGTGGAATTGAAGGAGAAAGGTAAGTTTGCTCTTGTTTTATGTGTTGTGAACATTTTATTCATGTTATGGTATGTTAATATGGATGGAAATTATGAAATATAGTATGTTGGAAGTGGGGTTGTGTGATGGGTGTTCTAGCTGTGAACATGGGTGTGGAAAATGGAATTGATGAATTAATTCTTATTTCATGTTGATTGTTGTAGAGTGAAGAAATAAATTAGAACCATCTATTTGTACATAGGTGGGTGTGGCCGTATATATGGTCCCAAATGTTTGGCAAAGAATGAATTAATATCGCTTAGCGTCGTAATGGTTATTGTGGTGACTTTTATGTTGGAAATGAGAGTTTAATGTCCCAAAATTGATATGCTAAATGTGCGGACTGATTTGGAGATTTTGGTGCACTTAATGTAATCTTTATATATGAGAACCATTAACATATGTATATGTGTAGTGTGGACGAATGTGAGTCATATAATATGCCGAAGATCGCATTATTATCGCTTAAGCGCTTTAGTGTCGTCGTTACGAATTCTAGTATGGAATTGAGCATTTAATGACTTAAGATTGATGTTGAGATTATGCGGGCTGTTTGGAGGCTCACTGTGCGTTGATGTAATTTGTATATTTTATGAAAGTCATATTGTTATATTGTGGATTGTGACGCAAAACATGACTTGAAAATGAGGAAAAATGGAAAGAGGGCTGCTCGGCTAAAGGGGACTGTTTTCGGCCAACAGTGGAAAAATTTTTGGATCGTTGGAAATATTATGTGAATTGTTTAGAATGTTCTTGAATGTTGTTAGTATGGGTTTGGGTTAATAATCGAATGTATGGGCGATAATGTGGCTTGAATGTAAGTCGTCGAAACGAATATTTGGAAAGTTGTTGAAAGATGTAAAAGAAAGCTACTAATGTTGTTTTGCCTTTCGAATTGGTTATCAATGTTACTAGGTTGGTTATTATGGTTGTTGTTGTTGATTTTGAGCGAGATAAATTCTCGGGATGGCCTATTTACAGGGGAAGTGCTGCCGAATTTTCTGTAGAATTTAATGATTAGTTTGGAATGAATGGCTTAAGTGCCCATAGCTAATGTTTGGTATTCGTTGGCGTAATTGTAGACCTTGGGGAGCCCGAGGCGTAGATTGGGATTTACTTAGATTGACTATTTTGGAGTGCGTTCGAGGTATGTAAGGCAACTTCCTTTCTTTTTGGCATGTCTTAGTTTTTCATAGGCTAAATTAGAGCCTTAAGGAAATTCCAAATCCGACATCCGAGCATGTTATGATCCGTATATGTTCTTTGGCATTCTTATGCGTGATTTGATGAAATATGAAACTTTATGTATTCGAAATAATCGTTCTCCGAACTTTGCACCAAAAGGGTTTCACTTTAAAGAATTCATAAATTTTGAATGTCATATCTTTCGTATAAATGCTCGGATTGCTCCAATATTTTTATAAGAGTTTGCATTATGTATAATGAGTATGTTTTCTATAAGCGGGCCCGACTTGGGTAAATTCCCGTCCGTGGGTCCCGCCACTTCCCTTTATGTAATTCGGGAACTTTTGAAAGATTAGTATAACTATTATTTCGATTTTCAAATATGACCATTTTGCTTATGTTTGAATTTATGAAAATGATTTTATGCATATGACTACTCACGACTCTATTCGTGCATTCTGTTATTCCTTTCGCCGAGTCCCGGGCCGGTTCTGTTATCGTGCGCGTTTTGATACACTCCGGAGTTATGCTGTGTTTATGGTTCACTGAGCTACTCGCAAAAGAGGGTCGGGTTCCACTTATATTTGGTGTTATGCTGTGTATGGCGTTATGCGGTGATGTGATATGTGATGGGGATACGGAGATTTGAAACTTTCTGGTGTTATGCTGTGTTATGTCGCCATCGACGGGCGGGCGACCATATTCTTCTGTACCCTATGCATGACTTACATGTTTGAAACTAAACATTTTGATATGATTGGATTTGCACTTATGTTCGGCACTTCTGTTTCTTTTATGTCTCAGGTGTGCTTTCTGTATATTCTGCTTTGCATACGCAGTACATATCTCATACTGACCCCCCTTTATTCGGGGGGGGGGGGGGGGGGCTGCGTTTCATGCCCACAGGTACAGATGCGCAGTTTGGTGATCCACCAGGACCATGGACATCCTCCTTTGCTGTTCGGAGTGCTCTTCTCACTTCAGAGCATATGTTTTGGTATACAGTTTCGTTCGTTGTGTATGTATTTGTTCAGGGGTACGGCGGGGCCCTGTCCCGCCATATGATTCGGTTGGTCTGTTTAGAGGTCTGTAGACGTATTTGTGGGTGTGTGTGCCTACTTCTGTTCCGATGTGTTTGTATGATTCTATTCGTTATGGCAGCCTTGTCGGCGTGCATTTGTATATGTGTTTTGGGCCGTTGTGCCATTTGACAGCCTTGTCGGCTTTTGACATATTTGACAGCCTTGTCGGCTTTTTGGACATATTTGATAGCCTTGCCGGCTTATCGATATATGTATATGCTTATGTTTGTGTCAGATACAGTTGGATACAGTTTGAGACGGCATATAGCAGTTATAGCCATATATGTTATTTGTATGTGATTCGATATGGATAGGTACGTTTGGGTGCCCAACTAGGGCGCCAGTCGCGGCCCACGGGGCTGGGTCGTGACAGAAGTGGTATCAGAGCGGTTTGTCTTGGGGATGTCTACAGACCGTGTCTCGTAGGGTCTTGTTTATCGGTGTGTTGTGCACCACACCTATAAACAGGAGGCTACAGGACATTTAGGGTGTTTCCTTTCTTTGAATCTTAGATCGTGCGATAGAGCCAGCTGTAGGAAATGGATTCCTTTTTGCTAACCTTTAATTTCAGCAGGAGGACAGTGTCGATGTAAGAAAGTGACTGATGATATGGAAAGCTGCATAGTACTCAGGTAAGAAATGGTATGAAAAATGTATGTCGGGGAAGCTATTTGAAGTATGATGGAAATATAAAGTTGAAGATTAAAAAGAAGAGTAACAGGAAAATGTCACCAGTGCGGTTTGAGTTAGGCATGTGTGGTAAATCTCGAAATTTCATACTTTTTGTTGAAATTGTTAGCCCTGTGTGGCTATGATACGATGTGATATGATGATATATATACGTATATGTGTTGGCCCTGTGAGGCATGGTTGGTATTTCCTGTGTACAGGTTTTGGAATAGTAAGAAATACAAAGTAACCTCTGCCCAAATTTTTCCAGAAATATAAAGAAGGAAAGTGAGATATAAGTTTTTGACATGTTTTGAAAGTCGATACCGATAGGGTAAATCCATTATGTGGGATTAAAGTTTAAGGGATACCTCCGTGTCATTCGTAAGAAGTATCATTCTTGTTTGGAAAATTTTATTCCGAGAAAGCATTATGAGCAGCAAATTTGCAAGTCATTTAAACGGACCTGAATGCGTTCCAACCACATCGTGCTTCAGAAAAGAAATATATATATATACTAAGTGTAGTCCAAATTCCTTGTATGGCTATGTTGATTTATGAATGATTTGTATGTGATGGCTATAAAAGAAACTCCCCCGAATTTGAGTAAGATCCGTAGCATTAATCCAACATTCGAGGACGAATGTTCTTAAGGGGGGGAGGATGTTACGTCCCGTATTTTTATACATTGGGATAATCCGGATTAACTATGATAATTTAAGGCCTAGACTATTCCGGGATTTGAAGTCAGGATTTTTGACCATTTGATTTTATTCGGAGACATAAGTTGTATATAAAATTGTGGGCATTGAACACTTAGGAAAAATTGGGACCACAATTCATCAAATTGGAATTAAAAATCTTGCCCAAAAATGGCCTTGTAGCCGTGTGGTCCACAAAAAGGTCCCACACATTGTGTGGCCAATTTTAATTGGTCCAACACATTGTGTGGGCCAAAGGTAATAGAGATATTTTGGGGGCTTAAAAGATGACCCTTAAGTCATCTTTTCTCATTTCCACTTCAACACTAGAGAGAGAGAAAAATCAAGACCTTGGAGAGCAATACTCCCTCCAACCTCACGGCTTGGACCATGGAAATTCAAGTCCAAGTTTTGCCTCTCCAAAATTAATTCTTGGGTACAAACCCACTATTTTGAGGTCCCTAAGTAGCGTGGAGGTGTCGTTGGAGCGATCAAGTCCTTCATTCAAGAGATTGCAAACCCTAACCCATTTGTGGAATTGAAGGAGAAAGGTAAGTTTGCTCTTGTTTTATGTGTTGTGAACATTTTATTCATGTTATGGTATGTTAATATGGATGGAAATTATGAAATATAGTATGTTGGAAGTGGGGTTGTGTGATGGGTGTTCTAGCCGTGAACATGGGTGTGGAAAATGGAATTGATGAATTAATTCTTATTTCATGTTGATTGTTGTAGAGTGAAGAAATAAATTAGAACCATCTATATGTACATAGGTGGGTGTGGCCGTATATATGGTCCCAAATGTTTGGCAAAGAATGAATTAATATCGCTTAGCGTCGTAATGGTTATTGTGGTGACTTTTATGTTGGAAATGAGAGTTTAATGTCCCAAAATTGATATGGTAAATGTGCGGACTGATTTGGAGATTTTGGTGCACTTAATGTAATCTTTATATATGAGAACCATTAACATATGTATATGTGTAGTGTGGACGAATGTGAGTCATATAATATGCCGAAGATCGCATTATTATCGCTTAAGCGCTTTAGTGTCGTCGTTACGAATTCTAGTATGGAATTGAGCATTTAATGACTTAAGATTGATGTTGAGATTATGCGGGCTGTTTAGAGGCTCACTGTGCGTTGATGTAATTTGTATATTTTATGAAAGTCATATTGTTATATTGTGGATTGTGACGCAAAACGTGACTTGAAAATGAGGAAAAATGAAAAGAGGGCTGCTCGGCTAAAGGGGACTGTTTTCGGCCAACAGTGGAAAATTTTTTGGATCGTTGGAAATATTATGTGAATTGTTTAGAATGTTCTTGAATGTTGTTAGTATGGGTTTGGGTTAATAATCGAATGTATGGGCGATAATGTGGCTTGAATGTAAGTCGTCGAAACGAATATTTGGAAAGTTGTTGAAAGATGTAAAAGAAAGCTATTAATGTTGTTTTGCCTTTCGAATTGGTTATCGATGTTACTAGGTTGGTTATTGTGGTTGTTGTTGTTGATTTTGAGCGAGATAAATTCTCGGGATGGCCTATTTACAGGGGAAGTGCTGCCGAATTTTCTGTAGAATTTAATGATTAGTTTGGAATGAATGGCTTAAGTGCCCATAGCTAATGTTTGGTATTCGTTGGTGTAATTGTAGACCTTGGGGAGCCCGAGGCGTAGATTGGGATTTACTTAGATTGGCTATCTTGGAGTGCGTTCGAGGTATGTAAGGCAACTTCCTTTCTTTTTGGCATGTCTTAGTTTTTCATAGGCTAAATTAGAGCCTTAAGGAAATTCCAAATCCGACATCCGAGCATGTTATGATCCGTATATGTTCTTTGGCATTCTTATGCATGATTTGATGAAATATGAAACTTTATGTATTCGAAATAATCGTTCTCCGAACTTTGCACCAAAAGGGTTTCACTTTAAAGAATTCGTAAATTTTGAATGTCATATCTTTCGTATAAATGCTCGGATTGCTCCAATATTTTTATAAGAGTATGCATTATGTATAATGAGTATGTTTTCCATAAGCGGGCCCGACTTGGGTAAATTCCCGTCCGTGGGTCCCGCCACTTCCCTTTATGTAATTCGGGAACTTTTGAAAGATTAGTATAACTATTATTTCGATTTTCAAATATGACCATTTTGCTTATGTTTGAATTTATGAAAATGATTTTATGCATATGACTACTCACGACTCTATTCGTGCATTCTGTTATTCCTTTCGCCGAGTCCCGGGTCGGTTCTGTTATCGTGCGCGTTTTGATACACTCCGGAGTTATGCTGTGTTTATGGTTCACCGAGCTACTCGCAAAAGAGGGTCGGGTTCCACTTATATTTGGTGTTATGTTGTGTATGGCGTTATGCGGTGATGTGATATGTGACGGGGATACGGAGATTTGAAACTTTCTGGTGTTATGCTGTGTTATGGCGCCATCGACGGGCGGGCGACCATATTCTTCTGTACCCTATGCATGACTTACATGTTTGAAACTAAACATTTTGATATGATTGGATTTGCACTTATGTTCGACACTTCTGTTTCTTTTATGTCTCAGGTTTGTTTTCTGTATATTCTGCTTTGCATACTCAGTACATATCTCGTACTGACCCCCCTTTCTTCGGGGGGGCTGCGTTTCATGCCCGCAGGTACAGATGCGCAGTTTGGTGATCCACCAGTTTAGGACATCCTCCTTTGCTGTTCGGAGTGCTCTTCTCACTTCAGAGCATATGTTTTGGTATACAGTTTCGTTCGTCGTGTAGGTATTTGTTCAGGGGGACGGCGGGGCCCCGTCCCGCCATATGATTCGGTTGGTCTGTTTAGAGGTATGTAGATGTATTTGTGGGTGTGTGTGCCTACTTCTGTTCCGATGTGTTTGTATGATTCTATTCGTTATGGCAGCCTTGTCGGCGTGCATTTGTATATGTGTTTTGGGCTGTTGTGCCATTTGACGGCCTTGTCGGCTTTTGACATATTTGACAGCCTTGTCGGCTTTTTGGACATATTTGATAGCCTTGCCGGCTTTTCGATATATGTATATGCTTATGTTTGTGTCAGATACAGTTGGATACAGTTTGAGACGGCATATAGCAGTTATAGCCATATATGCTATTTGTATGTGATTCGATATGGATAGGTACGTTTGGGTGCCCAACTAGGGCGCCAGTCGCGGCCCACGGGGCTGGGTCGTGACAGAAGTGGTATCAGAGCGGTTTGTCTTTGGGATGTCTACAGACCGTGTCTCGTAGGGTCTTGTTTATCGGTGTGTTGTGCACCACACCTATAAACAGGAGGCTACAGGACATTTAGGGTGTTTCCTTTCTTTGAATCTTAGATCGTGCGATAGAGCCAGCTGTAGGAAATGGATTCCTTTTTGCTAACCTTTAATTTCAGCTGGAGGACGGTGTCGACGTAAGAAAGTGACTGATGATATGGAAAGCTGCATAGTACTCAGGTAAGAAATGGTATGAAAAATGTATGTCGGGGAAGCTATTTGAAGTATGATGGAAATATAAAGTTGAAGATTAAAAAGAAGAGTAACAGGAAAATGTCACCAGTGCCGTTTGCGTTAGGCATGTGTGGTAAATCTCGAAATTTCATACTTTTTATTGAAATTGTTAGCCCTGTGTGGCTATGATACGATGTGATATGATGATATATATACGTATATGTGTTGGCCCTGTGAGGCATGGTTGGTATTTCCTGTGTACAGGTTTTGGAATAGTAAGAAATACAAAGTAACCTCTGCCCAAATTTTTCCAGAAATATAAAGAAGGAAAGTGAGATATAAGTTTTTGACATGTTTTGAAAGTCGATACCGATAGGGTAAATCCATTATGTGGGATTAAAGTTTAAGGGATACCTCCGTGTCATTCGTAAGAAGTATCATTCTTGTTTGGAAAATTTTATTCCGAGAAAGCATTATGAGCAGCAAATTTGCAAGTCATTTAAACGGACCTGAATGCGTTCCAACCACATCGTGCTTCAGAAAAGCCTATGTTGAAGGGAAGAAATGCCCGATGATTAAGTTTCGATTCATTTGAAGAATACTGTCACGACCCAGCCCCGTGGGCCGCGACTGGCACCCTACCTGGGTACCCAGACCAAATCGCATATTCATTTTCGAACCCAAACTTATTTCAGAATTTTCAAGAAGTTATATCAAACAGAATTTATATCGAAAATAGGTCTTAAGCGGTCATATCAAATCAAACTCAAACAAAGCGGCGGAATAGACATCGCCGGTCAAAATACAAATGTATACAAAAGGGCCATTTGGGCCATCATATCAAACAGACCACTTTAAGGCCCGAAAGCAAAATCAGACAATAAACACATAGGACCCTCGCCCCACAACGATGACTACAGGCCTCTACGAACTCAAAACATAACATAAGGCGAGACAGGGCCCCGCCATACCCAAACTGTCAAATATACAAAGTATATACAAGGCAAAAAGAGTCTGTACCAAAAGTGGACTCCGGATCAAATAGGAGAACTCCGGAATAGCAAGAAGTGAAGCCTACTGCGGAGGATCACCGATATCTGCACCTGCGGGCATAAAACGCAGCCCCCGAAGGAAGGGGGTCAGTACGAAATATGTACTGAGTATGTAAAGCACGGAGTACAGAATTATAGATCAAAACCGAAAGCAAATCAAATGTCAAAGTGGGGTACAAACTGGTATGTCAAAATCTGTATCGAAATCATATACGTATATACTATGCAAATGAAATCATGCAAACGCTTAGGAACGTGGTCGCCACTCCAACGCTGACGCCACACACAGCATAACACCAGAAGGTTTCAAATCTCCGTACATCCCCGAACATAATCATAGTCATCGGTGAGCGTATCGCATCCCGAGCCATATCACAGCATAACTCCAAACGGAACCGGGCCCTATGGCGAAGCCTCGGGAATCGTAACACAGCATACGGCCGAATTATCATAAAACGCACGAATCAAAACCGGCCCGGGAACCGGTGAACGAAGTCATAATAAGGCACGAGCAGAGTCGTGAGCAAACAAATGCAAATCGTATTTCGAAATAGTGTTTCAAAACAAAGTAAACTCATAAATCATATCCTATTACAAAATAGTCGAATACTTAGTCGACATAAGGTTTCATTTTGCAAAACGATTCCAAAATGGTCCATATAGTTCAAAACCTGAATTAGTGCATCGAATAGTCCAAGCATACCCCGTGGAAGGATGTTCCAAAGATCAGAAGTGGTATGTTCAACTCTATTCTCAAAGGTGGCCCGAAGGGCAAATCGGGCATTTTGGGGTAGCGGACCCACCTCGAGTCGAAGTGAGGTGGCGAACATATTTTTTACGAGCAGTTATATGCCAAGGGTCATACATAATCATTTCTAGGTGACCCGACCACATTTCGATAGGTTTCGGACGAATAATGGCATTCTAGCCAAAAGGGAGCCTTTAGGCTTCAATCGAATTGAATGAATAGTAACTTTCCTGTGGATCGGGTTTCGAGGAGCAGAAATGCTCCGGAAGGTCTCATATTCAACTAACACACTAAGATATGCCAAATAAAGAATTGGGAAGCTTTACATACCTCACAGACGTCGTAAGCCCTTCCAAAAGTCCAGTCCCGTTTCGTCAAAAATCTGCAAATGGTCAAAGTTACCAATTGAGATTCTTAGGCTTAAAAATGCCTTTAACTCCAATTTTTGCCTACCGAAATTTCGGCAGCATTTCCCCTATAAATCTAACATCCCCGAGGCGTAGCTCGGCTCAAAATACAACAACAACAACAGCCCACACATCAACAAACAACACAAACAACAATCAAGCCATTCTAGCTTCAAAATTCCACTTTGTTATCTAAGTTGGCAACTTCCATTCAAACTTTCAAAACTCCAATTCTACATCTACATAATTGTATTCATTTCCACTTTCAAACTTATATAATCACAACCTAACTACAATACAAGCCATACCCGAAATTACACCAAAATCCATTATGTTCCATAATTCTTCAAAACAATCAAAAGTTCACGACGGACATTCTAACTCACGTCGTTTCATTCCGAATTCATTAACATCATTATAAGTTCATATCTAAAGTCTCTAGCACCCTAAATATACAATGATATACATAATGATACCAAGGGTATACACTTTCCGATAATATCCAAAATCACTTTTCAACGCCAATTCCATTTATCAATTAATCTTTTACGACATAAAGGTCACAACAACACATTATACCAACTTAACCAAGATCAATTCACATCAATTTCCTCTCTATGGCTCACGGCCAATACACACTATACACACACACCCACGGCTTTCTATTTATATCAAAATCACGGGATTCTCGTCTATTTCCAATCCTTAACACATTCATATCAATTCTATAACATTAGAGGGGCAAAATTCTTACCTTTTCTTGATTTTCCGACTTGTCGCAAACGTAGTTCTTGTGCCAAACTAATTATACCCCGTTGAAGAGGGTCTTGAGCACTTCACAACTATGAGAAGAACAAGATTTTTGGATCACAAGAAGCTTGGAATTTTTTTTTCTTTCTTTTCCTTTGCACTTCGGCCGAAACCCCCTTTTTGTGAGTTCTTTGATTTTTTTTGTTCTTGAATTGCTAAGGCTCCCTAGTATATATCCATTTGGGGTCATGTGCATAGCACATGACCCCTTTTTAAAAATGGGCTTGGCCGGCCCCTTCTATTGCTTGGGCTTCAATTGTAATCTTTTTATTTCTTGGGCCCACTTCTTGAAAAATCCCGATTTGTAATTCCCGAAACTAATTTCCGAAATTCCAATTTTTATCCTCGGCCTTCCCCGAGGTCTTAGCATTAAAGATTTCACAACCACATAGCCATATTCACAAAAATTAAATTTATGTCCTTATAACACACAAGTCGTAATTGTTTTTCTCGGTTTCCAATTATACGAAAACACGGGACATAACATTCTTCCCCCCTTAAGAACATTCGTCCCCGAATGTTAAATTAATCTTATAAGGTCTTATGATCAAGGCAGGAGTGTCCCTTTTTAATAATGACATACATAATTTATTTTATCAATCAACACAACAAACTGGAAAAAAAGAAAATTAGATTACCTGTGGATGTCGGGAACAAGTGGGGATATTTCTTCTTCATCTCGTCCTCCGCCTCCCAAGTCATCTCCTCCCGATTATTGTTGCGCCACAGGACTTTGACGGAGGGCACTTCTTTAGTGCGTAGTCTCCGCACCTGTCGATCCAGAATAGATACAGGCTGCTCGTCATAAGATAACTGCTCCGTCACCTGAATGTCGTCAACTGGGAATATCCTGGCAGGATCACCAATGCATTTCCGCAACATGGACACATGAAACACCGGGTGTACGGCCTCCAAGTCGGATGGTAAGTCTAGCTCATAGGCGACCTCGCCTATCTTTCGCACGATCTGATACGGTCCAATGTACCGGGGGCTCAACTTACCCTTTTTACCGAATCTCATGACACCCTTCATGGGCGACACCTTCAGAAATACCCAGTCGCCAATCCGGAACTCTAACGGTCGACGTCGTCTATCTGCATAAGCTTTCTGTCGACTCTGAGCAGCTAATAATCGCTCTCGAATAAGCTTTACCTTATCTACAGCTTCCTGGATCACATCTGGCCCAATCAGTTTAGTTTCGCCCACGTCAAACCAACCAATAGGAGATCTGCATCTCCTGCCATACAGGGCTTCATACGGTGCCATCTGGATGCTGGAGTGATAACTGTTATTATAGGCAAACTCAATAAGCGGCAAATGATCATCCCAGCTGCCCCTGAAATCAATAACGCAGGCCCGCAACATATCTTCGAGCGTCTGAATAGTGCGCTCGGCCTGCCCGTCGGACTGGGGGTGAAAAGCTGTACTGAGACTCACCTGAGTCCCTAATCCCTCCTGAAATGACCTCCAGAAATTTGCTGTAAACTGGGTACCTCGGTCAGTAATAATAGATATCGGGACTCCGTGAAGTCTGACTATCTCTCTGATATACAATCTGGCATAGTCCTCAGCCGAATAAGTAGTCCGAACCGGAAGGAAATGGGCTGATTTCGTCAGCCTGTCAACAACAACCCAGATAGAGTCGTACCTGCGTGGAGTGCGCGGTAATCCAACAACGAAATCCATATTAATCATCTCCCATTTCCAGGCTGGAATTTCCATCTCCTGTAATAATCCACCGGGCTTCTGATGCTCGATCTTAACTTGCTGGCAGTTCGGGCACTGACTAACAAACTCAGCAATATCTTTCTTCATGCCGTCCCACCAATACAAACACCTGAGGTCCCGATACATTTTAGTGGAACCAGGATGGACAGAATATCGTGCATTATGGGCCTCGCCCATAATCTGCCGCCGTAAGCCCGCAACGTCCGGTACACAGAATCTGCCGTCATATAATAATACTCCGTCAGGCGAGATCTCAAACTGAGTCTTTGATTTACTAAGGGCCACATCTCTGTACCGAATCAAAAGAGGATCCTCAAACTGGCGCTGCTTTACCTCCTGAATAATAGATGACTCAGCAACTGGACGAACAGAAATCCCAGAATCTCCAGAATCCACCAAACGAACTCCGAGGCTGGCCAGCTGATGAATATCACGAACCAAATCTCTCTTATTAGGTGGAACATCAGCCAGACTGCCCACGGACTTGCGGCTAAGCGCATCAGCTACCACATTAGCTTTCCCCGGATGGTACAAAATATCAACGTCGTAGTCCTTTAGTAACTCAAGCCATCTCCGCTGCCGCAAATTTAGTTCCTTCTGTCTGAAAATATACTGGAGACTCTTATGGTCCGTGTAGATATCAACATGGACCCCATATAAATAATGCCGCCAAATCTTCAAAGCATGAATCACCGCGGCCAACTCAAGATCATGAGTGGGATAGTTTTTCTCGTGCGGTCTGAGCTGCCGGGAAGCATAGGCTATGACTCGACCGTGCTGCATCAATACACATCCTATCCCAATACCAGAGGTGTCACAATAGACAACATACCCGTCAGCTCCCTCTGGAAGAGCCAAAACTGGTGCTGTAATCAATCTCTCCTTCAGCATCTGAAAGCTGCGCTCGCAAGCATCTGTCCACTGGAATTTTGCTGCTTTCTGGGTAAGCCTCGTCAGTGGTGCTGAAATAGAAGAGAAATCCTCCACGAACCTGCGGTAATACCCAGCCAATCCAAGAAAACTACGCACCTCTGTCGGTGTAGTAGGCTTGGGCCAATCCTGCACAGCCTCAATCTTCTGCGTGTCAACCCGAATACCATCTGCGCCGATAATATGGCCCAAGAATGCCACAGAAGTCAACCAGAACTCACACTTAGAGAATTTAGCATATAACTTCTGCTGACGGAGGATGCCAAGTACCGTCCTCAAATGATCTGAATGCTCCTCGACTGATCGCGAGTAAATCAGGATATCATCAATAAACACAATAACAAACATATCCAGGAAAGGCCGAAATACCCGGTTCATCAGATCCATAAATACTGCTGGAGCATTAGTCAGCCCGAAAGACATAACTCTGAACTCATAATGCCCGTACCGAGTCCTGAAGGCAGTCTTCGGGATATCTGACTCCCGTACTCGCACCTGATGATAACCAGAACGCAGATCTATCTTTGAAAAATGCCTAGCACCCTGCAGCTGGTCAAACAAATCATCAATCCGGGGGAGGGGATATTTGTTCTTAATAGTCACCTTATTCAGCTGCCGGTAGTCGATACACATCCGCAATGACCCATCTTTCTTCCTGACAAACAATACCGGCGCCCCCCAGGGTGATGTACTGGGCCTGATAAAACCCTTATCCAGCAAATCTTTCAGCTGCTCCTTCAACTCCTTCAACTCAGCTGGTGCCATCCTGTACGGAGGAATGGATATAGGTTGTGTATCCGGCATCAACTCAATAGTAAAATCAATCTCCCGCTCAGGCGGAAGGCCAGGAAGCTCTTCAGGAAAGACATCTGGAAACTCGCTGACAACCGGAACAGACTGAAGGGTAGGTACTTCCGCTGCAGTATCGTGCACACGAACCAAATGATAGATATAACCCTTCTGGATCATCTTCTTAGCCTTGAGGTATGAAATAAACTTACCCCTCGGCGATGCAGTAGATCCGAACCACTCTATGACTGGTTCCCCTGGAAACTGAAAACGGACTACCTTTTGCTGGCAGTCGACATTAGCATAACAGGAAGACAACCAGTCCATACCCATAATGACGTCAAACTCGAGCATGTCTAACTCTACCAAACCAGCCTTAGTGCTACGATCATAAATGGTCACAGAACAATCCTTATAAATCTGTCTCGCTACAATAAAATCCCCAACTGGCGTAGCTACCTCAAATGGCTCTATAGGCTCAGACACTATCCCAATCTTACTAGCAACGAGCGGGGAAATATATGATAAAGTAGAGCCAGGGTCAATCAAAGCATATACAGATCTGGAGAAAACCAGCAATGTACCTGTGACGACGTTTGGCGAAGCCTCCTGATCCTGGCGGCTGGCCAAAGCATATATGCGGTTCGAGGGACCGCTAGAACCTGAAGTGCCACCGCGGCCTCGACCGCGTCCTGCCGGTGCTGAAATAACTCGCCCTCCAGGGCGTGCAACTGATGGAGCAGAAGAAGAACCGGCGGCTGACCCTGTCTGCTGAGCAGCACTACCAGAACCGCTAGCCAATGGACAATCTCTCATAAAGTGGCCCTGACCGCCACAAGAAAAACAAGCTCCCGTCGCTCGGTAACACTCCCCGGGATGTGACTTCCCGCAATGTGGACAACGGGGTCTAGGTGGTCTGGCCTGACTGGGACCCCTGGATACCTGCGATCCTGCCGCTCTGGAGCTCTGACCGGCCCCAGACGGTCCCGTACTGTCGAATCTCCGGCTACCTGACTGAGTACCCCGGCCGGAAGGAGGAAAATATCTATCAGACTGCTGCTGCTGCTGAGGCTGTCCTCCTCGAGAATCTCCTGAATAACCCACGGATCTAGCCCTCTTGGGCGGCCTCCTGTCTCGATCTCTGCCAGCAGGATCAGATCTGCGACGGTCCTCCATACCCATCGCATAGGCCTGAAGCCGGGAAATATCCATGTCTGCCTGCAGTGACACGGCCATACAGCTGTCTACCAAATACCGGTCCAATCCCATAACATAGCGGTGCATCCGATCAGACATATCTGCTACCACGGCCGGTGCATACCGGGCCAGAGAATCAAACTCAAGGCTATACTCGCGGACACTCCGACCCCTCTGCTGCAGACGTAAAAATCGGTCAGCCCGTGCCCGCCGTAACTCTGGTGGCAAAAAAGTGGCGGGTGAATGCTGTCACAAACTGATCCCAAGTGGCTGGAGGGGCACCCTCTCCCCTAGACAGCTCCCAAGTCTCGTACCAATGGGTAGCCACATCTCGAAGCCTGTGCGACGCCAGCTCAACCGACTCGGTCTCCGAAGCCCTGACCAGGTCCAATGAGCGTCGCATCCCCCGAATAAAGTCATGGGGGTCCTCATCGGTCTTGGACCCGAAGAACTCTGGAGGGCCACATAGCAAAAACTCCCGAACTCTCAGGCTGTCCCGCCTGTCATCATCATCGTCGTCCCTCCGCCCGCGCCTGCGAGCCTGACCTGCTACCAGTGTAGTCAGCAACTGCACAGCCTCTCTCAGGGTCCGATCCTCCGCCCCTGGCTGAGGAGCTGGAGTCTCAGGTGCGGGTACACGGACCTCTGGAGCTGCCGAAGGTCCTGCTCCAGGCTGTACTAGTGGGGGTGTAGCAGACCCCTCAGACTGTGGCACATCCTCAGGCAAATCATATACACGAGCCCGGGTAGCTCGCTGTGCCTGGCTAGTCTCCCCAATCCTCGCCTTGCCCTTCTGGGCTGCCGTTGCCTTCTTCGGAGGCATCACTGCAAACACGAAGGCGAGTTAGATCAAAATCATCCTATTAGCACAGCTCTATCGCACGATCTAAGATTACAAAGAAAGTAACATCCTAAATGCCCTGTAGCTTCCCGTTTATAGATGTGGTGCACAACACATCGATAAACAAGACTCTACGAGACACGGCCTGTAGACATTCCGAGGACAAACCGCTCTGATACCACTTTTGTCACGACCCAGCCCCGTGGGCCGCGACTGGCACCCTACCTGGGTACCCAGACCAAATCGCATATTCATTTTCGAACCTAAACTTATTTCAGAATTTTCAAGAAGTTATATCAAACAGAATTTATATCGAAAATAGGTCTTAAGCGGTCATATCAAATCAAACTCAAACAAAGCGGCGGAATAGACATCGCCGGTCAAAATACAAATGTATACAAAAGGGCCATTTGGGCCATCATATCAAACAGACCGCTTTAAGGCCCGAAAGCAAAATCAGACAATAAACACATAGGACCCTCGCCCCACAACGATGACTACAGGCCTCTACGAACTCAAAACATAACATAAGGCGAGACAGGGCCCCGCCATACCCAAACTGTCAAATATACAAAGTATATACAAGGCAAAAAGAGTCTGTACCAAAAGTGGACTCCGGATCAAATAGGAGAACTCCGGAATAGCAAGAAGTGAAGCCTACTGCGGAGGATCACCGATATCTGCACCTGCGGGCATAAAACGCAGCCCCCGAAGGAAGGGGGTCAGTACGAAATATGTACTGAGTATGTAAAGCACGGAGTACAGAATTATAGATCAAAACCGAAAGCAAATCAAATGTCAAAGTGGGGTACAAACTGGTATGTCAAAATCTGTATCGAAATCATATACGTATATACTATGCAAATGAAATCATGCAAACGCTTAGGAACGTGGTCGCCACTCCAACGCTGACGCCACACACAGCATAACACCAGAAGGTTTCAAATCTCCGTACATCCCCGAACATAATCATAGTCATCGGTGAGCGTATCGCATCCCGAGCCATATCACAGCATAACTCCAAACGGAACCGGGCCCTATGGCGAAGCCTCGGGAATCGTAACACAGCATACGGCCGAATTATCATAAAACGCACGAATCAAAACCGGCCCGGGAACCGGTGAACGAAGTCATAATAAGGCACGAGCAGAGTCGTGAGCAAACAAATGCAAATCGTATTTCGAAATAGTGTTTCAAAACAAAGTAAACTCATAAATCATATCCTATTACAAAATAGTCGAATACTTAGTCGACATAAGGTTTCATTTTGCAAAACGATTCCAAAATGGTCCATATAGTTCAAAACCTGAATTAGTGCATCGAATAGTCCAAGCATACCCCGTGGAAGGATGTTCCAAAGATCAGAAGTGGTATGTTCAACTCTATTCTCAAAGGTGGCCCGAAGGGCAAATCGGGCATTTTGGGGTAGCGGACCCACCTCGAGTCGAAGTGAGGTGGCGAACATATTTTTTACGAGCAGTTATATGCCAAGGGTCATACATAATCATTTCTAGGTGACCCGACCACATTTCGATAGGTTTCGGACGAATAATGGCATTCTAGCCAAAAGGGAGCCTTTAGGCTTCAATCGAATTGAATGAATAGTAACTTTCCTGTGGATCGGGTTTCGAGGAGCAGAAATGCTCCGGAAGGTCTCATATTCAACTAACACACTAAGATATGCCAAATAAAGAATTGGGAAGCTTTACATACCTCACAGACGTCGTAAGCCCTTCCAAAAGTCCAGTCCCGTTTCGTCAAAAATCTGCAAATGGTCAAAGTTACCAATTGAGATTCTTAGGCTTAAAAATGCCTTTAACTCCAATTTTTGCCTACCGAAATTTCGGCAGCATTTCCCCTATAAATCTAACATCCCCGAGGCGTAGCTCGGCTCAAAATACAACAACAACAACAGCCCACACATCAACAAACAACACAAACAACAATCAAGCCATTCTAGCTTCAAAATTCCACTTTGTTATCTAAGTTGGCAACTTCCATTCAAACTTTCAAAACTCCAATTCTACATCTACATAATTGTATTCATTTCCACTTTCAAACTTATATAATCACAACCTAACTACAATACAAGCCATACCCGAAATTACACCAAAATCCATTATGTTCCATAATTCTTCAAAACAATCAAAAGTTCACGACGGACATTCTAACTCACGTCGTTTCATTCCGAATTCATTAACATCATTATAAGTTCATATCTAAAGTCTCTAGCACCCTAAATATACAATGATATACATAATGATACCAAGGGTATACACTTTCCGATAATATCCAAAATCACTTTTCAACGCCAATTCCATTTATCAATTAATCTTTTACGACATAAAGGTCACAACAACACATTATACCAACTTAACCAAGATCAATTCACATCAATTTCCTCTCTATGGCTCACGGCCAATACACACTATACACACACACCCACGGCTTTCTATTTATATCAAAATCACGGGATTCTCGTCTATTTCCAATCCTTAACACATTCATATCAATTCTATAACATTAGAGGGGCAAAATTCTTACCTTTTCTTGATTTTCCGACTTGTCGCAAACGTAGTTCTTGTGCCAAACTAATTATACCCCGTTGAAGAGGGTCTTGAGCACTTCACAACTATGAGAAGAACAAGATTTTTGGATCACAAGAAGCTTGGAATTTTTTTTTCTTTCTTTTCCTTTGCACTTCGGCCGAAACCCCCTTTTTGTGAGTTCTTTGATTTTTTTTGTTCTTGAATTGCTAAGGCTCCCTAGTATATATCCATTTGGGGTCATGTGCATAGCACATGACCCCTTTTTAAAAATGGGCTTGGCCGGCCCCTTCTATTGCTTGGGCTTCAATTGTAATCTTTTTATTTCTTGGGCCCACTTCTTGAAAAATCCCGATTTGTAATTCCCGAAACTAATTTCCGAAATTCCAATTTTTATCCTCGGCCTTCCCCGAGGTCTTAGCATTAAAGATTTCACAACCACATAGCCATATTCACAAAAATTAAATTTATGTCCTTATAACACACAAGTCGTAATTGTTTTTCTCGGTTTCCAATTATACGAAAACACGGGACATAACAAATACTAAGTGTATAACAGGCAGTTGGGAATTAAATGGTTCGCTTACGACTCAAAAGAAATATATATATATATATATATATATATATATATATATATATATATATATATATATATATATATATATATATATATATATATATATATGTATAAATATGGAGGTAATTATGTGAATTAAGTACTAAAGGATTTCGCGATGTTCGTCGGATTCTAGTGTTCTTTTGCTGGTGGTTGGAGAATGCTATACAGTATTATTTTATCAGTCTTCGTCGACTAATTGGAGATGGAATTTGTGGAATAAAAACTTAAAGTTGTGGGCTGTTTAAAATTATATATGTATATGCATGAGAAGAAAAATATTGAGGATTTATAGGGGGCGACACGGTGACTATATAGTCCGAAAAGTAAAAGAATTCCCTCTAGATCGGGGTGGGACCCGCTACGAGAACGTTTTGAAAATATGTAAGACCCCGATTTGCCTTAAATTACGGGATAAAGGTTGTGCGGGGAAATTGATGCAATTATACCGACCTTAACGCGTCTAAAAACATTAAGGTTGTAAGGTTAAGCGTGTCTGGGCTAGAGTAATTCTGGGATGGGTGACCCCCTGGGAGATGTACAAAGATTTTCGCAAATATAGATATAAGAGACAAATAGGAAATTTGGAGTAACTTAAAAGGAAATTAAGGTACGTGGAATGATTAGAAACTTTATAAAGGTCGCGTGGGCTGAGACGGATTAGATTAGTGAAAAAGAAGAAAGAGCAATGCAGCTCTAGAATTAGAGTGAGTTCGAACAAATAATTGAAGACGCTTTGTAAAAGAAATGCTAGCGATATATATGTATGTATAGGACCCCCATTTATGATTTTGCCGATCGATTGGCGAACCTTAATAGACAGCGTTATAAGATATGGGGGACATTAACTGAACAGAATTTATGAGACAAAGCGAAGATATGGTACATATGTTATGAAATAAACTGATATTTATTTTGCTACTGGTTGAGATATTTTATCCATAGGTTCTCAAAATTCATAAAGAAAGACAGAATGACTAAACTCAAATTATTACGAATAGGCCTTTCTAATGATAAATAAGTATGAACTCATTCGCTCTTAGAAAATGGGATCAACGCCCCCACTGCGAATTGGTACTTATCGAGTATGGAATATGGAAGATTCTAATTCGACGATATTTTGGAAGGAAAAGAGAGTAATTGAGTATAAGATAAGGAGATCAAAATGCCAGAAAATTGAAAAGTAAGAAACCTATTTAAGCAGAGCCCCAAAAAGGGTCGACAGGCAAAATACGAAATTATTTGCAAAAAAACGAACTTAAGTGTAATAGTGCAGGGCAAAGGAAAGCCTATGGCATGGAATGATGAATCATGCGAATATTAAGTAATTCAAGTATCGAGAAAAACAGAACGACAGATAAGGAACGGGTGTGAAGGAAGGATATAATCATTAAAGGATAAATTGCTACATTAATTACATTATGTGAGTGCCAGCTATCAGATAAGATTTTGTACTGTATGATTGAGAGTTTCGCCACTTCGTGATTTTGTTAAGATCTCGTACGAAGATAATCAAGTTATAAATTATAAAGGGAAAACATGGATACGGTATAAGCACAACCCTAAAAGAGGGGGAGCGGATGAAAGTGAGGTAAGGTAAGTATAAATGGAAATAATTGACACACACAAGATTAAAGCGATAAAGAATTGGCCTAGGTCTTCGACATAGACCGAGATACGCAGTTTTGGGGATTAGCCAGGCATTACAGAAAAATTTGTGAAGGACTTTGCTTCTTCTACGGCACTATTAACGAAGCTAACTCAGAAGGTCGTGAAATTTCAGTGAACCGGTACGTGTGAATGCGGTTTCCAGTACTGGAGGAAAAATTAATTTCAGCTCCAGTTCTGGCTCTTCCCGCGAGGCCAGCCGGGTATGTTACTTATTATGATGCTTTTGGTATTGGGACAGGTTATGAATTAGTGCCGCATAGTCAAGTTGTAACCTATGCTCCCCAACAGCTCAAATTGCATGAGAGTAATTATTCCATATATAATCTGGAATTAGCCGCGGCGATTCATGTCTTGAGAATGTGGCGGCATTAATTACATGGGGTCTACGCTGATATTTATACGGACCATAAGAGCCCCAGTATATTTTTAAGCAAAGGGAGCCAAATCTGCGGCATAAATGGCTTGAATTATTGAAAGATTATAATGTCGATATTCTGTGTCATCCTGGAAAATCCAATGTGGTAGCTAATGCACTTAGCCGCAAGTCCATGGGCAGTTTGATTGATGTGCAGTCTGATAAGAAAGAAATGGTTCGTGATATCCTTCAGTTAGCCAGTCTTGGAGTCCGCTTAGCCGATTCCGGAGATGCTGGGATTTCTGTTCGAGGAGTGGCCGACTCCTCTATTCTGGGTGAGATAAAGTGGCGTCAGTATGAGGATCCTGTTTTGATTCAGTATAGAGATGAAGTCCGTGAAAAAGAGCAGACCCCGTTTGAGATTACATCTGATGGAGTACTATTATTCAGGGGCAGATTATGTGTACCTGACGTTGCGGGACTGCGACGACATGTTATGGGTGAGGCACATCATGCCAGGTATTCTGTTCATCCAGGGTCGACGAAGATGTATCATGATCTTCGATGTCTGTATTGGTGGGACGGTATGAAAGAAGGGACACTGCAGAGTCCGTTGGCCAATGCCCAAATTGTCAGTAAGTCAGGATCGAGTATCAAAGGCCCGGCAGATTGCTTCAGGAATTAGAAATTTCAGTTTGGGAACGAGGAACGATTCGCATGAACTTCATTACAGGATTACCGCGCACTCAACGCGGATACGATTCTATTCGGAGTATTGTTGATGGATTAATGAAATCAGCCCATTTTCTTCCAGTCGGGACTACTTATTCGGCTGAAGGTTATGACAGAGTGTATATTAATGAGATAATAAGACTTCACGGGATTCCTATATCTATTATAACCGACTGAGGTGCTCAGTTTACGGCTAACTTCTGAAGATCGTCCCAGGAAGGACTCGAGACTCAGATGAGTCATAGCACAACATTTCATCCTCAGTCCGACGGACAGGCCGAGTGTGCTATTCAGACACCGGAAGATATGCTATGGGCCTGTTTTATTGATTTCAGAGGTTGTTGAGGTGATCATTGTCGCTAATTGAATTTGTTTATAATGAAAATCGTTATCACTCCAGTATTCAGATGGCACCATATGAGGCTTTGTATGGCAGGAAAAGCAGATCTCCGATTGGTTGGTTTGACGTGGGTGAGATTCAGTTAATTGGTCCAGATGTGATCCAGCAAGCAGTCGATAAAGTGAAACTGATTCGAGAGTGACTATTAGCGGCCCCGAGTCGACAAAAATCTTATGTTGATAAACGACGCCGACCGTTAGAGTTCCAGATTGGCGATTGGGTGTTTCTGAAAGTGTCACCTATGAAAGGCGTTATGAGATTGGGCCTTATCTGATTATTCGTAAAATAGGCAAAGTGGCCTATGAATTGGATCTGCCAGCTGATTTGGGAGCGGTTCACCCGTTATTCCATGTTTCTATGCTTCGTAAATGTATGGGTGACCCTTCCAAAATCTTTCCTTCAGATGATATACAAGTCACAGAGGAGCTATCTTATGAAGGGCAACCTATAGCCATATTGGATCGTCAGGTAAGAATGTTGCAGAATAAATATGTGGCTTCTGTTAAAGTACTGTGGCGGAATAATAACCGCGAGGAATTAACCTGGGAGGCTGAGGAGCAGATGATGAAAAGAATATCCTCACCTATTTTCGGCACCTTCAGGTAGTCCAAATTCCTTGTATGGCTATGTTGATTTATGAATGATTTGTATGTGATGGCTATAAAAGAAACTCCCCCGAATTTGAGTAAGATCCGTAGCATTAATCCAACATTCGAGGACGAATGTTCTTAAGGGGGGGAGGATGTTACGTCCCGTATTTTTATACATTGGGACAATCCGGATTAACTATGATAATTTAAGGCCTAGACTATTCCGGGATTTGAAGTCAGGATTTTTGACCATTTGATTTTATTCGGAGACATAAGTTGTATATAAAATTGTGGGCATTGAACACTTAGGAAAAATTGGGACCACAATTCATCAAATTGGAATTAAAAATCTTGCCCAAAAATGGCCTTGTAGTCGTGTGGTCCACAAAAAGGTCCCACACATTGTGTGGCCAATTTTAATTGGTCCAACACATTGTGTGGGCCAAAGGTAATAGAGATATTTTAGGGGCTTAAAAGATGACCTTTAAGTCATCTTTTCTCATTTCCACTTCAACACTAGAGAGAGAGAAAAATCAAGACCTTGGAGAGCAATACTCCCTCCAACCTCACGGCTTGGACCATGGAAATTCAAGTCCAAGTTTTGCCTCTCCAAAATTAATTCTTGGGTACAAACCCACTATTTTGAGGTCCCTAAGTAGCGTGGAGGTGTCGTTGGAGCGATCAAGTCCTTCATTCAAGAGATTGCAAACCCTAACCCATTTGTGGAATTGAAGGAGAAAGGTAAGTTTGCTCTTGTTTTATGTGTTGTGAACATTTTATTCATGTTATGGTATGTTAATATGGATGGAAATTATGAAATATAGTATGTTGGAAGTGGGGTTGTGTGATGGGTGTTCTAGCCGTGAACATGGGTGTGGAAAATGGAATTGATGAATTAATTCTTATTTCATGTTGATAGTTGTAGAGTGAAGAAATAAATTAGAACCATCTATATGTACATATGTGGGTGTGGCCGTATATATGGTCCCAAATGTTTGGCAAAGAATGAATTAATATCGCTTAGCGTCGTAATGGTTATTGTGGTGACTTTTATGTTGGAAATGAGAGTTTAATGTCCCAAAATTGATATGGTAAATGTGCGGACTGATTTGGAGATTTTGGTGCACTTAATGTAATCTTTATATATGAGAACCATTAACATATGTATATGTGTAGTGTGGACGAATGTGAGTCATATAATATGCCGAAGATAGCATTATTATCGCTTAAGCGCTTTAGTGTCGTCGTTACGAATTCTAGTATGGAATTGAGCATTTAATGACTTAAGATTGATGTTGAGATTATGCGGGTTGTTTTGAGGCTCACTGTGCGTTGATGTAATTTGTATATTTTATGAAAGTCATATTGTTATATTGTGGATTGTGACGCAAAACGTGACTTGAAAATGAGGAAAAATGAAAAGAGGGCTGCTCGGCTAAAGGGGACTGTTTTCGGACAACAGTGGAAAATTTTTTGGATCGTTGGAAATATTATGTGAATTGTTTAGAATGTTCTTGAATGTTGTTAGTATGGGTTTGGGTTAATAATCGAATGTATGGGCGATAATGTGGCTTGAATGTAAGTCGTCGAAACGAATATTTGGAAAGTTGTTGAAAGATGTAAAAGAAAGCTATTAATGTTGTTTTGCCTTTCGAATTGGTTATCGATGTTACTAGGTTGGTTATTGTGGTTGTTGTTGTTGATTTTGAGCGAGATAAATTCTCAGGATGGCCTATTTACAGGGGAAGTGCTGCCGAATTTTCTGTAGAATTTAATGATTAGTTTGGAATGAATGGCTTAAGTGCCCATAGCTAATGTTTGGTATTCGTTGGCGTAATTGTAGACCTTGGGGAGCCCGAGGCGTAGATTGGGATTTACTTAGATTGGCTATCTTGGAGTGCGTTCGAGGTATGTAAGGCAACTTCCTTTCTTTTTGGCATGTCTTAGTTTTTCATAGGCTAAATTAGAGCCTTAAGGAAATTCCAAATCCGACATCCGAGCATGTTATGATCCGTATATGTTCTTTGGCATTCTTATGCATGATTTGATGAAATATGAAACTTTATGTATTCGAAATAATCGTTCTCCGAACTTTGCACCAAAAGGGTTTCACTTTAAAGAATTCGTAAATTTTGAATGTCATATCTTTCGTATAAATGCTCGGATTGCTCCAATATTTTTATAAGAGTTTGCATTATGTATAATGAGTATGTTTTCCATAAGCGGGCCCCACTTGGGTAAATTCCCGTCCGTGGGTCCCGCCACTTCCCTTTATGTAATTCGGGAACTTTTGAAAGATTAGTATAACTATTATTTCGATTTTCAAATATGACCATTTTGCTTATGTTTGAATTTATGAAAATGCTTTTATGCATATGACTACTCACGACTCTATTCGTGCATTCTGTTATTCCTTTCGCCGAGTCCCGGGCCGGTTCTGTTATCGTGCCCGTTTTGATACACTCCGGAGTTATGCTGTGTTTATGGTTCACCGAGCTACTCGCAAAAGAGGGTCGGGTTCCACTTATATTTGGTGTTATGCTGTGTATGGCGTTATGCAGTGATGTGATATGTGACGGGGATACGGAGATTTGAAACTTTCTGGTGTTA
Organism: Lycium barbarum; assembly: GCF_019175385.1. Lineage (NCBI taxonomy): Eukaryota > Viridiplantae > Streptophyta > Magnoliopsida > Solanales > Solanaceae > Lycium > Lycium barbarum. The sequence continues at coordinate 82,693,627 of NC_083341.1, forward strand.
TGCTGTGTTATGGCGCCATCGACGGGCGGGCGACCATATTCTTCTGTACCCTATGCATGACTTACATGTTTGAAACTAAACATTTTGATATGATTGGATTTGCACTTATGTTCGGCACTTCTGTTTCTTTTATGTCTCAGGTTTGTTTTCTGTATATTCTGCTTTGCATACTCAGTACATATCTCGTACTGACCCCCCTTTCTTCGGGGGGGGGGGCTGCGTTACATGCCCGCAGGTACAGATGCGCAGTTTGGTGATCCACCAGTTTAGGACATCCTCCTTTGTTGTTCGGAGTGCTCTTCTCACTTCAGAGCATATGTTTTGGTATACAGTTTCGTTCGTTGTGTATGTATTTGTTCAGGGGTACGGCGGGGCCCTGTCCCGCCATATGATTCGGTTGGTCTGTTTAGAGGTCTGTAGACGTATTTGTGGGTGTGTGTGCCTACTTATGTTCCGATGTGTTTGTATGATTCTATTCGTTATGGCAGCCTTGTCGGCGTGCATTTGTATATGTGTTTTGGGCCGTTGTGCCATTTGACAGCCTTGTCGGCTTTTGACATATTTGACAGCCTTGTCGGCTTTTTGGACATATTTGATAGCCTTGCCGGCTTTTCGATATATTTATATGCTTATGTTTGTGTCAGATACAGTTGGATACAGTTTGAGACGGCATATAGCAGTTATAGCCATATATGCTATTTGTATGTGATTCGATATGGATAGGTACGTTTGGGTGCCCAACTAGGGCGCCAGTCGCGGCCCACGGGGCTGGGTCGTGACATTAAATAACACGGAAATACCATAAATCTTACCTTAGATGGTGTAGGGATGAACCTTGGATGAAAACACCTCACCTGAGCAAAACCCTAGTTTCACCTTCACTTGGATTCTTTGCCTTGGATGAACGTTAATGGGTTTCTTACACTTGATTCACTTAGTTGATGTTGTTGATCAGTAATATCTCTTGAATTCTTGTGGGAGAAGTGTAGAGAAATGTTTTAGAGAGAAGGGGTCTGAAAGGGAAATGAAATAAAATGAAACTTGGTCCCTTATTAATACACCAAATCTGTCCCAACCAGTTTCTATGGACCAACTGTTATGTCCCGTATTTTCGTATAACGGGAAATCAAGAAATAAATAAGACTTGTGTGTGTTGAGGAAATAATTTGATTCAAGTTGCTATGCTCATGTTGATTATGAAATCATTGATGTCAAGACCTCGGGGAAGGCCGAGGGTAAATTTGGAATTTTAGAAATTAGTTTCGGGACTTACAAAACGGGACTCTTAGTGAATTGGGCCAAGGAAAATATAACAAAATTGAGGCCCAAGGATTGGAGGGTGGCCGGCCATAGCTTTTGGCCCAAACCCATTTTAATGTCATGTGCTATGCACATGACTATTAGTGGATATATATCATTCTTCCACTTAGAATCTTCAAAGATCAAAAAAAAAAAAAAAAAATTCAAGAACACCAACAAGAGGGTTTCGGCCGAGAATAGTGGAGAGGAGAGAAAAACTTTCCCAAGCCTTGTGCTTGCTCCAAAAATCTTGATTTTCACATAGTTGTAAAGTGCTCAAGACGCTCTCCGACGTGATACAAGTAGTTTGGAGGAAGAGCGACGTTTGCGACAAGTCGTAAATTCAAGAAAAAGGTAAGATTTTTATGTTTTAATGTTATGAAATGGATATATATATATGTGTTAGTGATTGGATTAGTGTGAAGATTGTGGGATGAGGTTGTGTTTGTGCATGGTGTGTGTGTGTAAAAAGGGTGTGTTTGGCCGTGAGTTCCATGTGGTGCAAGCCATAAGAATTTTATCTTGTTTAGTTTGAATAATGTGTTGTTGTGATCTTTATGTCGTAAAGGATCGATTAAAGAATTGAGTTGGTGCTAGAAAATAATTTCGGACGTTATCGGAAAGCGTATACATTTGGTATATTTGTGTATATCATAGGATATTTATGACACTAAAGACCTTAAATAAGATTTATGGTTGATGATAACGAATTTGGAATGAAACGACGCAAGTTAGAACGTTCGTCGTAACTTTTGGTGTTTTGAATGAAAATTGGAAGGTAGTGAACTTTGGGGATGTTTGTATGTGATTTGGAACTTGTATGTAGTGTGTTTGAATAATTGGGAATGAGTGAATGAATGGACTAATGTGGAAATAGATTTGGAATTTTGAAGTTGAATCAAGAATTTGCCAACTTATGTATTAAAGTGGAATTTTGAAGTTAACGTAGTATGATTGTGGTTTGTATGGTTTAATGATGTTTGGGCTGTTGTTGTCGTTGTATTTTGAGCCGAGCTAAGTCTCGGGGGTGTTAGATTTATAGGGGAAGTGCTGCCGAAATTTCGGTAGCCAAATATAGCCCAAAGACTAAAATGTTAATTCTCATGAATAGTAATTGGTAAAAGTGACCATTTGCAGTTTCTGGACGAAACGGGAATTGCGATTTGAGAAGCGTAAGGCGCCAACCAGGTATGTAAAGCCTACCTATCCTTCTTTTGGCATGTCCTAGTCATACTAGGTTAATATCGGAATCTCGGGGGTAATTCTGCTCTTGGAAATTTAGGTTCAAGTTTGGGTACTATTCATCCAGCGCAATTGAACCCTTTTTGTTGCATTTGGTCCAAAGAATGTTCGAATCGTCATAACTTTTACTGTTGTGTCCGAAACCCTCCGAAACTTTCGTAGATGACTCTAGGGAGCCTAAAGTTTGTGATTTGCGTCCGCCGCCTCAATTTGACTCGAGGTGGGCCCGCGAGCCCCGAGGCTCCCCTTATTCGATTTGTTTGGTTCGTCTGCGTCCGTTATGGTCTGCGATCGTTTGCTTATGACCCAATGGTGCGTTTGAAACTTCCTATGCCATTAGTGAACGTTTTGTACTTTGAATAATGTGAGGTTTTCGGAACATGACCTATAAACAGTTTTCTCTAAAGATTTGGCAGTTGGAACTTCGTACCTTTTACCCGCAAATTTTGCTTAATCTGATTCCTACTCCGAGCCTTCTGGCGTCGGTATATACCTATATGTAAACTATATGTTGAGTCCGGTAAATTATTTTTGATATGCATATGGTTTCTGCACTACTCTGTTCGTGCTGTCTGTTATGATTTCGTTCGTCGGTACCCGGGCCGACTTTGTGATCGTGCGCGCCGTAACATATTCGGGAGTCATGATGTGTTACGGTTTCCGAGGCCTCGCCATATGGCCGGTTACCGTTTATGGAGTTATGATGTGATATGGCATATGATATGTTCTGATGATGTGATGTGTGTGTGATATGATGTGTCTGGAGACTGTACGGAGATTTGAAAACTTCTGGAGTTATGATGTGTTGTGGCACCAGCGTCGGGGGGTGACCACGTTCCTAAACCCTATACATGATTTGATTGCATTTGTACGTTCGCCTCCCGCACAGGCTTGCTTTGTTTACGTTGACGGTGTGTTTGTTCTTTCTGACTCCAGCTGTGTTTGTGATTTCTGTACCTTCTGCTTTACATACTCAGTACTTCTCCCGTACTGACCCCCGTTTCTTCGGGGGCTGTGTTTCATGCCCGCAGGTACAGAAGCTCGTTTGGGTGGTCCTCCAGTTTAGGCTACTCATTCTGCTGTGTTGGAGAGCTCCCCTTGATTCGGAGCCTACTTTTGGTACATATCTTCTGTTGTATGTGTGTGTTCGGTACATTTGTGGATGTGTGGGTACGGCGGGGCCCTGTCCCGTCATATGTTCATATGTTCTGTTTTGTTTAGAGGCCTGTAGTCAGATTTGTGGGTCGTGGGTCCGGTGTGTTTGTATGTGAGTCTGTTTTGCGATCTTAAGCGGCCCGTACGCTACTATGGCCAAGTCGGCCTCTGAGTTTGTATGTGTGTGTGTGCATTTGGGCGATGTACATTCCGCCCCTTTCTGATGTGTGTGTGTGTGCATTTGGGCGACGTATATTCCGCCACCTTTCTGATGTTGATTTGACTAATCTGAACGGGCGACCGCTTAAGATAAATGTTCGATAATGTTTGTGTCTGGCATCTGTTTCTCATTTCTAGTTCGGATAACGCATGCTGAGTTTGGTTGAGTTCGAATTCGATGATCGGGTTGTGAGTTTGTTTGGGGTGCCTAAGTAGGGCACCAGTCGCGGCCCACGGGGTTGGGTCGTGACAAAAGTGGTATCAGAGCGGTTTGTCCTCGGAATGTCTACAGGCCGTGTCTAGTAGAGTCTTGTTTATCGATGTGTTGTGCACCACATCTATAAACAGGAAACTACGGGACATCTAGGATGTTGTGTTGCCCTTTCTTTGGAATCTTAGATCGTGCGATAGAGCTGTGTTATTAGGGTCATTCTGATCTGACCCGTTGGTGTGTTTGCAGTGATGCCTCCGAAGAAGGCAACGGTGGCCCAGAAGGGCAAGGCGAAGGTGGGAGAGACCAGTCAGGCACAACGGGCTACTCGGGCTCGTGTTTATGATTTGCCTGAGGTTACACCTCATTCTGAGGGGTCTGCTACACCCCCATTAGTACAGCCTGGAGCGGGACCTTCAGCAGCTCCAGAGGTCCGTGTACCCGCTCCTGAGACTCCAGCTCCTCAGCCAGGAGCGGAGGATAGGACCCTGAGGGACGCTGTACAGTTGTTGACCACGATTGTAGCCGGACAGGCTCGCAGGCGCGGGCGGAGGGACGATGATGATGAGGACAGGCGGGAAAGCCTGAGAGTTCGGGAGTTCTTGTTATGCGGCCCTCCAGAGTTTTTCGGGTCTAAGCCCGACGAGGACCCCCATGACTTCATTCGGGGGATGCGGCGTGCATTAGACTTGGTCAGGGCGTCAGAGACCGAGTCGGTTGAGCTAGCTTCGCATAGACTTCGGGATGTTGCCGCGCATTGGTATGAGACTTGGGAGCTATCCCGGGGTGAGGGTGCTCCTCCAGCTATGTGGGATCAGTTTGTGACTGCTTTCACCCGCCACTTTCTGCCCCCAGAGTTACGACGGGAGCGAGCTGATCGGTTTTTGCATCTGCAGCAGAGGGGTCGGAGCGTCCGTGAATATAATTTGGAGTTTTATTCTCTGGCCCGGTATGCCCCTGCCGTGGTGGCAGATATGACAGATCGGATGCATAGATATGTTATGGGGCTGGATCGTTACTTGATTGATGGGTGTATGGCGGTGTCATTGCAGACAGATATGGACATTGCCCGTCTACAGGCCTACGCCCAGGGGATGGAGAACCGGCACCGAGCAGATCGGCCCAGCCGAGAGTATGATGGGAGACGGCCCAAGAGGGCCAGATCAGCGGGGTATTCTGGAGATTCCCGGGGCGGGCAGCCTCAGTATCAGTCCAGCGGGCACTTTCCGCCGTCAGGCCGGGACACACAGTCTATTGGTAAGAGGTTTGATGTAGCAGGACCGTCCAGGGCAGACCAGAGTTCCAGAGCCCCAGGTCCTCAGGCGAGCAGGGGTCCCAGTCAGTCTAGGCCACCCATACCCCAGTGTTCGTATTGCGGAAGATCGCACCCAGGGGAGTGCTTCAGGGCCACGGGGGCCTGTTTTGCTTGCGGCCGCCAGGGCCATATCATGCGGGATTGTCCGTGGGCAGGCGGTTCCGGCAGCGCAGCACCGCCGATGAGATCCGTTGCTGGTTCGTCATCTACCCCTTCGGCCACGCGCTCTACGGGGCGAGGTATGCCAGCACCAGCGGGCCGCGGTAGAGGCCGTGGTGGGGCTTCAGATTCTAGCGGTCCCTCGAACCGCATCTATGCTCTGACTGGTCGTCGGGACCCAGAGGCACCCCCAGACGCAGACCCAGGTATATTACTAACCTTTTTGTTTAATGAATATGTGCAATGGTAGGTTTGTACCTCAGTATTATGAGATATACTTTTTGTGTGTGTCAGTAAAGGTAAGGTAAGAATCCGAATTAATGAAAATATCCGAGGCAGTTATCTGTACATGTGGGAGGAAAATATATGGGATTTAGAAGACTAGAACGATAGACCTCACAGCCAGAAAAGCAAACGACCTCTTTGGGTCAGAGTGGGACCCGCTACGGAAAATTTCCGAAAAATTTGCTAAGACCCCGTTTGGCCTAAAATTACGTGACAAAGGTCGTGCGAGGCAATTGGCGAAATTATGTCAGCCCTAACGCGTCAAAATGTGTAAAAGTTTCAGGGTTAAGCGTGCTCAAGCCAGAGCAATTCTGGGACGGGTGACCCCCTGGGAAGTAACGCAAAATTTTGCACAAGTGTAAGTATGATTAAGGTAAATGAAAACTTGGGGTAACCAAAGGCAAATAGGATGTGTGTGAAGTAGTTAGTGCCCTTTCGAGAGTCGCGCGGAACGAGGCGGACTAAATGGGCAAAAAGGAAAGGGTACAACACCTCTTGGGAAATTGAACGAATTTGAATAATAGTCAGAGATGTTCGCCAGTAAGGTGTGAGTAAACGTGTGTATGTGTATATGTATGTGTATGTGTGTGTATGATTCTCATTTGCTGCCTATGAGGGCTAAGAGCCGAGCCCCGGAAACTAATGTTGTGATAAACAAAGGATAAGCAGTGTGAGTAATTGGAATTTTTGAAGGAGTCGATACGTAAGACGCAAGGTAAATTGTGTGACGACTGATGAGTGAGTTTGCAAATAAAAAGGAAATTCTCATGAATTATTGGAGCCTTAATGTGAATGATGTGATCCTAAATTGGCAATCTATCTGTGGTGCTTCTGCACTTCCAATTCCGATGAGGCTCTACCTAGTATGCCTCTGTAATTCTGAGTTCGACTATGTTCCCGTCCGATGAACCTTTTGTGCGTTTGATTCTGAATCCGTTTCTGTCTGGCACACCTCTGTGGGTCTGACTCTGGATATAAATCCGTCTGATATGCTTCGGTGCGTTTGATTTTGACCGCGTGTGTGTTTGATACACTTCGGTTTGACTGATCACGACTTTGTATGAAACAATTTTGTATATTCGCTTCTGATTTCGGATCTGTTCGATATGATCCCATACGTCTGATTTCGATTGTGAATCTGTTTAGTATATCTTCGTGTGTCTGATTCTGCTTACAAATTCGTCTGATACGCCTTTGTACGTCTGACTCCGATCTCAGATGTGTCTGATATGCTTCCGTACCTTTGATGTTGACTACGAATCCGTCCGCCATAGTTGAGTATGTCTGCCTCCGATTATGAATCCGTCCGGTTTTAGTTCTGAATCTGTTTGGTATGAAGTGTCTGATATGAAGTAAAGTGAGATTACGACTATGTGGTAAGGAAACTCAAGAGTGTGAAAAGAAGATGATATTGACGATGACGTCTGGAAAGCGTTCGTCTGTTACAAGAATATGGCGTATGGTTCGGTGATTACGTAGAATATGAGAAAATGTATTATGAAGGCATTTTGATCGGTGATGCGAAAAATCTACCCTAGTATTGGTAAAGAAGCCATGTCGGAGAAATCAATAAAGGACAACTATCAAGAGAACCCTCCTGGAGTAGTACGACACCCATGAGTTCGATTCAACATTCGAGGACGAATGTTCTTAAGGGGGGGAGAATGTTATGTCCCGTATTTTCGTATAACGGGAAATCAAGAAATAAATAAGACTTGTGTGTGTTGAGGAAATAATTTGATTCAAATTGCTATGCTCATGTTGATTATGAAATCATTGATGTCAAGACCTCGGGGAAGGCCGAGGGTAAATTTGGAATTTTAGAAATTAGTTTCGGGACTTACAAAACGGGACTCTTAGTGAATTGGGCCAAGGAAAATATAACAAAATTGAGGCCCAAGGATTGGTGGGTGGCCGGCCATAGCTTTTGGCCCAAACCCATTTTAATGTCATGTGCTATGCACATGACTATTAGTGGATATATATCATTCTTCCACTTAGAATCTTCAAAGATCAAAAAAAAAAAAAAAAAAAAAAAATTCAAGAACACCAACAAGAGGGTTTCGGCCGAGAATAGTGGAGAGGAGAGAAAAACTTTCCCAAGCCTTGTGCTTGCTCCAAAAATCTTGATTTTCACATAGTTGTAAAGTGCTCAAGACGCTCTCCGACGTGATACAAATAGTTTGGAGGAAGAGCGACGTTTGCGACAAGTCGTAAATTCAAGAAAAAGGTAAGATTTTTATGTTTTAATGTTATGAAATGGATATATATATATGTGTTAGTGATTGGATTAGTGTGAAGATTGTGGGATGAGGTTGTGTTTGTGCATGGTGTGTGTGTGTAAAAAGGGTGTGTTTGGCCGTGAGTTCCATGTGGTGCAAGCCATAAGAATTTTATCTTGTTTAGTTTGAATAATGTGTTGTTGTGATCTTTATGTCGTAAAGGATCGATTAAAGAATTGAGTTGGTGCTAGAAAATAATTTCGGACGTTATCGGAAAGCGTATACATTTGGTATATTTGTGTATATCATAGGATATTTATGACACTAAAGACCTTAAATAAGATTTATGGTTGATGATAACGAATTTGGAATGAAACGACGCAAGTTAGAACTTTCGTCGTAACTTTTGGTGTTTTGAATGAAAATTGGAAGGTAGTGAACTTTGGGGATGTTTGTATGTGATTTGGAACTTGTATGTAGTGTGTTTGAATAATTGGGAATGAGTGAATGAATGGACTAATGTGGAAATAGATTTGGAATTTTGAAGTTGAATCAAGAATTTGCCAACTTATGTATTAAAGTGGAATTTTGAAGTTAACGTAGTATGATTGTGGTTTGTATGGTTTAATGATGTTTGGGCTGTTGTTGTCGTTGTATTTTGAGCCGAGCTAAGTCTCGGGGGTGTTAGATTTATAGGGGAAGTGCTGCCGAAATTTCGGTAGCCAAATATAGCCCAAAGACTAAAATGTTAATTCTCATGAATAGTAATTGGTAAAAGTGACCATTTGCGGTTTCTGGACGAAACGGGAATTGCGATTTGAGAAGCGTAAGGCGCCAACCAGGTATGTAAAGCCTACCTATCCTTCTTTTGGCATGTCCTAGTCATACTAGGTTAATATCGGAATCTCGGGGGTAATTCTGCTCTTGGAAATTTAGGTTCAAGTTTGGGTACTATTCATCCAGCGCAATTGAACCCTTTTTGTTGCATTTGGTCCAAAGAATGTTCGAATCGTCATAACTTTTACTGTTGTGTCCGAAACCCTCCGAAACTTTCGTAGATGACTCTAGGGAGCCTAAAGTTTGTGATTTGCGTCCGCCGCCTCAATTTGACTCGAGGTGGGCCCGCGAGCCCCGAGGCTCCCCTTATTCGATTTGTTTGGTTCGTCTGCGTCCGTTATGGTCTGCGATCGTTTGCTTATGACCCAATGGTGCGTTTGAAACTTCCTATGCCATTAGTGAACGTTTTGTACTTTGAATAATGTGAGGTTTTCGGAACATGACCTATAAACAGTTTTCTCTAAAGATTTGGCAGTTGGAACTTCGTACCTTTTACCCGCAAATTTTGCTTAATCTGATTCCTACTCCGAGCCTTCTGGCGTCGGTATATACCTATATGTAAACTATATGTTGAGTCCGGTAAATTATTTTTGAAATGCATATGGTTTCTGCACTACTCTGTTCGTGCTGTCTGCTATGATTTCGTTCGTCGGTACCCGGGCCGACTTTGTGATCGTGCGCGCCGTAACATATTCGGGAGTCATGATGTGTTACGATTTCCGAGGCCTCGCCATATGGCCGGTTACCGTTTATGGAGTTATGATGTGATATGGCATATGATATGTTCTGATGATGTGATGTGTGTGTGATATGATGTGTCTGGAGACTGTACGGAGATTTGAAAACTTCTGGAGTTATGATGTGTTGTGGCACCAGCGTCGGGGGGTGACCACGTTCCTAAACCCTATACATGATTTGATTGCATTTGTACGTTCGCCTCCCGCACAGGCTTGCTTTGTTTACGTTGACGGTGTGTTTGTTCTTTCTGACTCCAGCTGTGTTTGTGATTTCTGTACCTTCTGCTTTACATACTCAGTACTTCTCCCGTACTGACCCCCGTTTCTTCGGGGGCTGTGTTTCATGCCCGCAGGTACAGAAGCTCGTTTGGGTGGTCCTCTAGTTTAGGCTACTCATTCTGCTGTGTTGGAGAGCTCCCCTTGATTCGGAGCCTACTTTTGGTACATATCTTCTGTTGTATGTGTGTGTTCGGTACATTTGTGGATGTGTGGGTACGGCGGGGCCCTGTCCCGTCATATGTTCATATGTTCTGTTTTGTTTAGAGGCCTGTAGTCAGATTTGTGGGTCGTGGGTCCGGTGTGTTTGTATGTGAGTCTGTTTTGCGATCTTAAGCGGCCCGTACGCTACTATGGCCAAGTCGGCCTCTGAGTTTGTATGTGTGTGTGTGCATTTGGGCGATGTACATTCCGCCCCTTTCTGATGTGTGTGTGTGTGCATTTGGGCGACGTATATTCCGCCACCTTTCTGATGTTGATTTGACTAATCTGAACGGGCGACCGCTTAAGATAAATGTTCGATAATGTTTGTGTCTGGCATCTGTTTCTCATTTCTAGTTCGGATAACGCATGCTGAGTTTGGTTGAGTTCGAATTCGATGATCGGGTTGTGAGTTTGTTTGGGGTGCCTAAGTAGGGCACCAGTCGCGGCCCACGGGGTTGGGTCGTGACACCAACATACGGTCCGTATAATTTATACTGACCGTATGTCTGGCCATATATTTGGTCCAGAGAAGGGTGCTATTCTGGGCTGATTATACGGTTGAACATATGGCCCGTATGTTTTATACGGCCAGTATGTTTGGCCGTATAATCCCCAGTTGTCCGAAGTTCGTTCTTGTCAACTCGTTTGATCTCCGATTCTTATGGAACGTTCTTAGCACTTGTTTATCACCTCATTAACAATCTAAGGGACGTTATAACTCTTCTCCAAAGCATTATTAAATCCTCGTTAACTTGTTACTCAAAATTCCTTTTCGATACCTATCGTATGCCTTGCTTTCTCTTGGAAAACTTTCTTCCCCTATCTCGAACAACTTTGAAATCTTAACTAGGGTCATCAAATATCATTCCTTACTTATTTAAATACTGTATACTCGTGCTCTTCATTAGTCTATTCAGTGTGCATCAACAGAAAAATTTTCGAGGTGTAACAGTTCTCCATCCTATATCTCATGGTTAAGTTGATTTAAAGGTTTAGCAAGTCCTATAAAAGAAGAGAATCATAGTAGAGAAGTCGAAAAGTATTAAAGTGAAGATGATGACTTTGGAATGAATTTTAAACGAGATTTTGGATTAATTTGAGATTAAATTGAATACAATTCTTTGATTATGGTATTGTGGATATTGTTATGGTTGGTTGAAAATTTGGGAAAAAACATCGTGTGAGATGTTTTATGGAGTATATTGGTGTTGATGGTGATGATGTTGTTGATATTAGTATTTCTATTATTGTTGTTTTGTTGGTATTATGATTTCGGGTTAGGGATATAAACAGGGGAGATGCTGCCCGAATTTTAGCAGATTCTAAAGGAGTTTAGTTGAAGACTTAAAATAGGCATATGATGAAAAGTCTAACAGTAGTATGATTTCTCTTGAATGTAGATTTACAAGCTTGGGAGGATAAGCGTTAATTAGTAGGAGACCAAAAAGGTATGTTAAGGCTAGTCCCTTTCTTTCTAAAGACATGATTCCTTTCTTATGAACATATTCATGTTTTCCATAACATCCTTATTCCCAAAAAGCTAGAAGTTCATGATTCTCAAAGTTCTTATGATGCCAATGATAGGTGTGTTCTATGATGATGATGATGATGATTCCATTCTTGGAGATTCCAAAGCTTTTGGATTTGATGCTAATACGAGATTATTGAGCTTATTGCATGATTTCCTTGATTTTACCCATTGTTGTTGATCTCATCTCATAATACTTGTTCCTTCGAGGTGAGATATAGTGATGATGATAATTCCATTTCTAATGCTATCCAAGTTCATCGTTCTTGATACTCTCATGACACTATTGATCTCATCTTACGATAGTTGATCCTCTAAGGAAAGATATGGTGATAATGATAATGATGATGATGATGTGCTTTTATTTATGTACTCTTATGTATGTATATATATATATATAGTCATGTGTGACCGAGTCCCAAAAGGGTCGGGTACGAATATGACCGAGTCCCAAAAGGGTCGGGTACGAATATGACCGAGTCCCAAAAGGGCCGAGTACGGATATTACTGAGTCCCGAAAGGGCCGGGTACGAATACACCGAGTCCTGAAAGGGCCGGGTACAAATACTACTGAGCTTTACTATAGCCGGGTACGGATATTACTTAGCCTTACTATGGCCGGGTACGGATATTACCTAGCCATACTATGGCCGGGTATAGATACTACCGAACCTTACTATGGTCGGGTATGGATAATACCGAGCCTATATGGCCTGGTACAGTATTGTGTGGTATTGTACTGTATTGTATTGTATTGTATGGGTATGTTTGTGGATATATGAAATGTTTCTTTTAGAAAAAGGTTAGGTAAGCATGATGAATGTCTTAAAAGGTATCATGAGGTATAAACAGTTCTTTTATCTTATGCTATTCTTCTTTCTTTTATCATGTTACTATTCATGCCTTACATACTTAGTACATTGCTCGTACTGACGTCCCTTCCTGTGGACGCTACGTTCATGCCCGCAGGTAGACAGGTAGACGGATCTGACCCATAGGAGCTTCATTAGCGGAATCTCAGGAGCGCTCCATTTGCTTCGGAGCTGCAGTCTATTGGTGTTTTTCCTTATGGTCACTTGTATTCTATGTAGAGGCTCGTAGAAATGTGTGTACAATTAGACGTTTCCTAACCCTACCGGTTCATATCGTTGTATAACATTTTAGTAGCCTTGTCGGCTGGTAATGATGGACATAATTGTTGAAGATTATATATGTCCTTACAGATTATGATATCCATGAGCTATCTTTATGGTCCACCCAGAAATTATTACGAGATGTATGTTTAGAGGTGCACGGTGTGTTAGCTCCGGGTGCCTGTCATGGCCCTCTAGTTGGGTCATGACATGCATGCATATGGGGATGTGTATATATGATGTTAGGCTAGGTCAGTCCACATCTTGGGCTGGACCTGGCTCTTTTTTTAAAAGGAAAAAATAGGAGGCCCAATCTTGTATACATATACACGTGTATACATGTATACATATGTATATAAAAGGGCAAAACGTGCTATTTGATTAACTTGACAAATAACAAAATTAAGACGCGTGAAACTAATTAATTATTTTAATTGTAACCGTATCTTTAAACATGTAAAAACTAATTAGCCCTTTTTAAATATGACCAATGCAAGGATAAACTGATTATTTCAATTATAACCCTAATTAAAATACAACAAACAATTGGCCATTTCAATTATAGCCACAATTAACTCGTGCAATTAAAAGAAATTCAATTGTGATTAGTTTGGAAATAATTGCAATTATAGCCCAATACTTATAAAATTGAGAAGCAATTGACTATCTATTTAATTAATCAATTTTCTTGATTTAACGGAGTAATTGTTTTTGTCAATTTGATGTTGATAGTTTAATCAATTAATTTTAATAATTGTTTTAAACTATTTTTTGAATTAAATCTTGACAAATACACCTGAGATTTATAGGAAAATATGAAAAAATATATAAAATGACATACAATACATATTTGAGAATATTTTTCCAAATGAAACGGCAAAATGTTATCGGAATAATTTTGTAAAATCCATTTTGATTTGTAAAATGCATATTTTACTCCGTTTGAGATTCAAGAGCTCCGAATAATTAAATAAAACTATTGGAGTGTAAAAATTAAGTGTCAACACCCCTGCCTTAGTTCAATCAAGTAAACAAACAAACAACCCCTTACAAATCAAGTCCTGAAAACCACCTGGTTTTAAGAGAAATATAGCTACAGAACAGTGGTTTGAAAAGCCTCATGATGGTGATTCAAATACTAGCTAATGTTGCACATTTTTTTAGAAAAGAAATCTTCATAGTTACTCAAGTTCTATAAGTTACCAGTCTTAAAAAAAAAAAAAAAGTAACTCAGGTTCTACATCAGATTAATCCTAGAAAAACAACTTCACCATTTCGGCATAGCACATGCTACCTCTTCACATGATAAGGATTCTCTAAACACCTCATTAAGCATACAAAGACACAGAGAAAAGAGGGGTAGTTACAACGGATATGTTTGCCTTTTAAAATTCATAATCTACAATTTATATTGTCACATATTGATATACTAAGCGAAATAGAATCTCATGAGTAATGTAAACAACATTTTTGAGATGAAATGAATATCACTGCACATAGTCAACTAGGTAGTTAACAATTCCTAAGTGTAGTTGATCTTCTTTAACCATTTTTATGCAGGAATTTAGAACAAACATGGCAGTAATCGGGTTTAAGTCCACAGAATTGAAAAACACCCATAACCATTGAACGATTATGTTTCAGTCAGCTAAACCAAACGAGAAAAATACTTGAACAACTACATTTTTATTCCATGAAATTGAAGACAAAGTGAAGACGATTGTGATTAACTTCTCCGGGACAACTAAATGAGGCTATTGTCTTCGTCGAGTCCTAGAATCCGCTCGAAGGAATTTTTGTTGTTGCGACCAGTAAAAGAATAAAGCCTAAGTATTTTCGTAGCTTTTCTTAGCTAAGAGCTCAAAGTAAAATAAAAGATATTTCCGATAGCCAAAGCTTGTCCTTCAACAGCCTAAAATGAGCTCTATTTGTAGTTGAAGGCTGGGATTAATGGCTTCCCCAAGAAGCTGAATTTGAACTTTGAAAGAGGAGAAAAAAGGGGGAAATATCTGGGAATCTTAAAAGTGATGGTTTCTCTGAAAAGTGAAAAGTAAAATGATGAAAGGAAGTGGTGAAACTCAGCTTTTCAGATCGATTTGAAGGGGAAGAGCCGTTGAGGCCTATTGAAACACAAAATTTGGCAGACTCAGTCATTATTCATTTGGTTGAAGGGTAATTGAGATAAAAATTGAAAGATTTTTGAGTTTCCCTTTTTGCAGACATCAACAAAGCTTTGATTGCTCTCAAACATCTTCAAAACGAGAGGAATGATTGATGGAAAAGGCTCAGAAAGTGTAAAGATGCCACATGATCCTTGCCATTGCTATGCTTTTGCTCTGCTCTTTAGTTCTTCAAAATCTCATAGCGATATAGGCCTCTCCAACATTGTTTCTCAAAAAGTGATGCCTCATCCAATGTATTTTCTCTTCTTTTGATGAACTGGTCCTTCACCATGTTGTCCAGCATAATTTTTCCTTGATTAGATGAGGAGCCAAGTTCATTGTTGTTTTTTCCTTTGTCTAGTTCCCCTATCAATTGCAAGTCATGCATATTTGCCACCAGGTTCTTTTATCGTCACCAATAGTTCTTAAGCAGTTCTTGATTTAACCCATTGCACATAGCTGTGCAAGTCCATTCTTACCACTAGCATGATCATCCTACAAGCCCTCCCCTCCCAATTGATCAGATTCATTACTGATCGTATGAACACTTTCTTTAGCTCCTAATGTTCTCTTGGCTTCAGTTAACCTGGATGTTGGCAATTCAAGAACCAGGTACTTTGCTATCATCTTGTTCAACAAGGAGAAGCTTTTATATCCTAGCATTTTAGGTCATATCAATGAATCATTTTTGTAAGAATTATGACTCATCAGCTAATACACCGGAAAAGACATGTGCTATGCTTTATAATCATTCTTTTGCATCTTTCTTCTAAGAGCCAGGTTCTCATTTTTTGTTTTTGGAATACGTTCACCTATTATGACAGAGCCTAGTTCCCTTTGTCGTACATCTGTGATGATTTTTTATGTAGTTCATGTTTTCTCAGCTGCATGAGGGGTGGTATTTCCATCCTTTTCCATTTTGATCAAAGATCCCATACTCCCTGCATGATAGACTTTCAGCAAGAGGAATTTTTTCTCTTTTCTCCTGTCATGAGTCAAGATCAACCACTATTGTCGTATCATATGTTCTTGCTTCCTCTCACTTAGGCCTTACAAATTAGATCAATAGTTAGTTTTAGGAATTCGGACACACTTGGGTCCCTCTTTACAAGAAAAAGGATAAATCGAGTGTTTTTAGTCCATCCTGGGAGATTTGCGCTTTTCAGTGGAGAACCATATTCCTTCTTCTTCCTTTCCTTGAGATATTGTCTATACTTCTAAATTACTTTGAATATATCCATGCATGTATCTTTGAAGTGTCTATCGTTTCCACAGTGAGTACATAGATGATTGTACAGAATAGAGGTATACATGCTTTTGGGATTGTATGGAGTTTTGTCATTTTTGTATGCTAGTCCATGTCTGATGCTACTATCAATTGCATGTAGAGAACTTAGTACTTCTGAGGACCTGTTCCATTGAAGTTCTCTCTTTACCTGGGTTTATTCAATGCTTCTTCAAGTACCCAATTTCTTTCATGCTCAGTGTGGAGATCTTCTTTGAATATTTTTATATATTTTTTAGTTTAAGTTAAATGTCTCTAGCAGGATCTTTGCCTTTTGAGGGTGCAACTAGATGTTTTTCCTTTTCAGTCTCCAACACAAATGTTTCATTACTCAGTTTGAGAACCTAGTTCTTGAGAGTATCACCCATCTTTTCTAGGTTCTCTTTACTTTCTTCTAGGTTCTTTAGATCTAATTTAAGAACAATATGTTCATCAATTTATCCCTTTTAGTTTGGAGACTTTCAAAGGTATCAATGATAATGTAAGCCACACACTCTAGTTTCCTTCTAGAGTAAGTATGAATGACATCCTTAATTTTAGTAAAGTGTACCTCACAATTGCCATCTCCAGACTCTAAATCAGATTTGACCATTAAAGTTAGGATTTTTCTAAGTCAGAATCTTCCTTGGCCATCAGGAATTGACTGTCCTCTTTAGCTTCATTATCCTCACCATCACTTCAGGAGTTTGCAATGGCAGCCAATGCTTGTCTTACTACTTGGTCTGCTTGTGTAATAGTCATCCTGCTTCTACGGACCGGGTCCCTGCTTCCTTTGTCAGGAACATTCCTCTTTCACTAAGTTTCTCTTTCTGGAACTGCTTAATAAAGTGGTCAGGACTTCCACACCTATAGCATACCTCAAGGTTGCCCTTATCACATGCTTTAGAATTAACGGAGTTGCCCTTTTTGAGAAACATTCTTTCCTAATCATTCTTTGAAATCTTCAAGTTAGTAGAGCCATTTCTTCTTCATCAGGATCCTATTTTTGAGTAGCCTTAAGAACCAGGTTCATCTCCCTTCGTGGTGGAGTATTCTTTTGGTTTTTGTGTTTCTTTATTTCAAAGGTTTTCAAGTTTCCTCATGAGTTCATCCATTACTATAGGTGCCGTTTGGCCATAAATACCAAAAACAAATTCACTTTTTTTTTTTGGAATTTTTGAAGTTGGAGTTAGTTGGAGTTGTATTTGGCCATAGTTTTTGAAATTGTAGTTTTTGGTGAAATGTAATTGTAAAAAAGTGATTTTTTTTAAAAAAAATAATTTGTTTGAGTTTTTGGTATTTCGAAATACAACTTCAAGTTGTATCAGAATATTCATGGCCAAACGCCCAAAAGTGAAAAAAGTGAAAAGAGTGAATAATTTTTATGGCCAAACGGCACCATAGTCTGCAAATTCTTTTCCCCCATTATTGCATTAACCTTGTTTTTCCAAGAATCATGTAAGATATCCAGTAGTTTCTCAATCCTCTTGTCTAGGGGCATTGTTACGGTTCACTTTTATGCCGGTGCATAAAATCTTCTAAGAGGTTGTGGACTCTATTTGGATTTTTATATTTTTAGATTCGCCACCTAATTTATAAGAGAAATTAGGAAAACTAAGTTCAAAAGGTTTATCAAATAGAGAAAAATCCTTTTAAACCAGAGTTCGAGTTATGGGTTCTAGTGATCTCCTAGGAAAGGTTTGAAGCAACCTAGTATTAAGAATCCGTAGAATACAGTTGACCTATGAGCTTCAAGGTGTGATTAACTGTGATTATTTACTAAAAGTGTTTTCTTTCTTGTAAAACTGTCATGGCATATCATAACTCTTTTTTGACAAAAATCCTTTATTTAGGTAAAAGAAAGTTGGATTTCCTTTGAAAAATGCATATAAGGTTTGAAGTCATTTCATTTCCGGACCAAAATGTCACGTCCCAAATAGGGGAACGTGCGGGCACCTACCCTTTTACCACCTGGTAGGCGAACCCAAACAACAATAAAATAACCCAAGCAACATAAATATCTAACAAGTATGAAATAGATAAGTAAATAAGTGCGAAAATATTACATCAATCCCAAAATCTGGTCTAGGCCGTATAAGAGCCACTCCATAGCTAAGAGTCGGAATGCATAGTCTCAAAATGAAATACTGTCTCAGAAGTAGCAAATAAGACAAGTAAAATAGGAGGATTCATCCGGGCTGCAGATCTGGCCATGTGCTCACCTTAGATGCTCGTCAGCAATGCCTCGGGAGTCTGTCTCGAGGGGAAGAAGTCGATCCAGCCATGTACTCTGCACTCGTAAAAGAATGCAGCAAGGTAGAATTAGTACAACAACACGTACTGAGTAGGCATCATAGGCCGACAACAGTTAAGTAACATATATATAAGAGCCTAAAAGGTAGACATGCTCATAACAAGTACAACAACACTGTCCAAGAACGGAATCACAATCAATAAATACCAAGTCCAATGTCACCACAAGTATAGAATACCTAGTCCAAATGCCTCCATAAGTATAGATCACCAAGTCCGAATATCATCACAAGTACAAGTACCAAGTCCAAATCCAACAGTACAAATATGTAAATAAGAATGCAATGCAATGATACACACACGCTCCAAGGGGAATACCTCCACGCCTGCTAGTCGTGACCTATGAGGGACTCACGAAGTCCATGTACCTGCTGTGGCACACAGCCCGATCCAATATCTGTTGCGGAACATGCAGCCTGGTCCAATATGTTGCGCAATGTGCAACCCGATCCAATATGTCATGAAACGTGCAATCCGATCCAATATATGTGTTGCGGCGTGCAACCCAATCCCAATGTATAAGTATTAATGCATGCATGATATCAATGTCAACAAGAGTATATCAATTCCAAATTGTACCACACATGGACACCTATCAGAAGAATCTATCAGTATCAACGATGCCACACATGGACACATATCACGAGAATTTAACGATGTCAATGGTGCCCACATGGACACATATCACGAGGATCTATCAACATCAAGTTTAGTATCACAAACGGAGCAACAAGCCAATAAATCACAATAAGGCAGCAAGCCACAATCAAATAACAGTACCAACATAGATAATCCATCCCAACTTCATACCTGAAGGCGTAACATGCTTTCTCCAACAATCACTAAATCTACACATGCCTCGCTAATCGAAGTCTAACAATAAGGTAAATTGTAACTTGCCTGGTAGCCAAGTAGGAGCCACGAACAATCAAACTTTTGCCTTGCCCTTTCTTTGCGCCTCCAAATACTCAAAGTCTAATCATTTTCGAGTTCCATATTAGAAATCATAAAGAACAACACCTATATTGCTATACTTATCGTTTGGGTCAATTCAACTATGGAGAAAGGGGGAAACGGGCCCACAAGGATAAAACGGTCCTTTCGAAAGTGAAATATGCAATTCCATGTTCTAGGAGTTCAATCCTACTAAACAATTGCTAACATAACTCAAGAATAGGCTAATTTCGAGATTCAAGTGAAAACTCCCAATTTGGCTATGAACCCTAAATTTTCAACCTTCAAATAAATCAACACAAATGGAAGATTCAAGCCTATTATCTATGAAATCATCAGATTCTATGATTAGACTAGTCAAACCCATAAACAATTTCCATTTAGAAAGATTAGAACTCATTTCAAGAAGTTATCATCAAAACCCATTTTCCCTATTTGATTCTAATGGATTTCTAGCATGGATTCAAGCTTAGGAAGATTAAATCAATGAATACTAGGATAGGAAACTTACCAAAATGAAGAATACTAGGATTTATAGCATAGGAAGATTAAATCAATGAATACTAGGATAGGAAACTCATAATAATGAAGAATCAGCCAAAAGCTCCTCAATTTGCCCCAAATATGCTTAGAAAGTGATGAATGAAATGATAGGGGTTTAAGGGTTTTATCCTAACCTTTAATGATTCTAGAATCCTATAATACCGCTGCAGCTGTCATGAGTCCACTACAGTGGATTACCATCCGCGGTAGCGCCCCAACCAAAAATCAATTACCCGCTATAGCAGGCGAAGACCTGTAACGACCCGCCTGGTCGTTATAGAGTTTTTGAGCCATTTACCCTATTGACCCTTCCCCAACTCCCATTAGTATGCTCTATGACTTAATGAAGTCATTGGGTTGGTTCCCGCAAGGTTCGAGTGTAAATTGAGTCATTGATGGAGAAGCTAGTTAAGTTAACGAGTTAGAGTTGACCACGGTCAACGTTGGGTTAGGATGACTCTGTGTCAATGTTTTGAAAGTTCCAACAAGTTAATATGATGATTTTGAACTTTTCCACAAGTTTTGGTGAGGTTCTAAAGAGTTTTAGATGGGTTTGGGTTTTGTCACGCTCGTATTCGATATTTTGGCAGTCGGTCTTTGGCTAGAAAGGGCTCTATATTGATCAAACAACCTTTTTTGTGTTGTAATTGAATCATTAGATCTGTATCATAATTACGAAGTTATACGAAAAAGAATCATCGCGTTTCACATCCGTATGAGGAAGTTATGCCCATTTTTGTGCGGACTGTTCCAGCAGATCTGCTGTAGCGGACTCAGGGCTGCTGTAGCGGGACCGATCCAGTGGACATGGTAACCACTGCAGCGACCGACGGGGGCAGAAAATCCTATTTTTATATTCCAGCTCCGAACCATTAACCACGAGACCCTTAAGTCAGATTTCAAGAGAGAAAGAGGCAAACTTCATTTCATTCATTGGTGAAAGCATCTTGGACGGTAAGTCCCCTCCTTTATTTGTTCCTTTTCCTTTCTTCTTCAAGTTTCATGATTAGTTTAAGGTCTATCAATGGTGGGTGAAAATCCTACAACCCTAGAATTAGTAAACCCTTAAATAATTGATGGGTTGTTGATTAATCATCTAGGAGTATAGATTATCACTTTCTAGGAACGGAATGTGATTTATTGTGGCTGAAATTGCATGTTGAGACTTAGGGTTCTAATAAAAATGGAAACTTTGTCCTAAAATCTGTTTGAAAAGGTATAATTGATTAGAAACCCATGAATTGAAGGTTAATGATTGTATAGATAGAAGTTATGATAAATTCACCATTAGAGGATGGTTTCATCCATTGAAAATGGTAGAAGTAAGTGGGTCTTCTTCCCTAAATTGTTGTTCTTGTTTAAATACATGGTTTTTTGCTTACTTAGCATCATATTGTTAGACTTTGACCGTTCTGAGGTGCTTCGGAAACAGAAGGCTCGTGTGGAGTAGTTCGTGGCTCCTGTTCTGCATTCGAGGTAGGTTACGGCTTACTTTAGTTAGACTTTGATTAGCAAAATGTATGGATTGTGTAGAATTGACGGAAGAAAGCATGATTAGGTCTTTAGATATGGTATTTTGGTTGGATATTAGCTAGGTTGGTATGACTTCTAATTTTGTGGGCTCGTCGCCATTACTTTATGTACTGAAATATAAAGTGTAGTTGCATTCAAACTGTGGCAATTCGAGATAAATTTCTGTTAGGTTGATTGTTGTTGATTGTGGCTTGTTGCCTTGTTATTGTGATTAGACTTATTACCTAAATTGTCGTGTTGTAGTCAGTTCTCTCTTATTGTGACACATATCATCGGAGAAAGGAAGGATAATGAGTTTAGACTTGAATTGTGATATAAACTTATGACAGTACGTAGATGAAAACTTGATGTATGATTTACTGTTGATGATAATATATAGAAAAATGGAGCATCTTAGTGATAAAAGACTTAGCTGTGAGGCGTACTTGCTATATGTGGAAGTAAAGAGGGACATAGACTTTTATGTTGGTTGAGAAGGTTTATATGATTCATTTCATGGTTCTGTTGATCTTAGTCTTGATATGACTTGTGGCTTTGTGACTTGTACCTTTACTGTTGCTTTATTGGTTTGCATTGATTTACCATGTTGACACTCATTTATGCATTCATACACTCATACATGATGGAAATGGTTCGGAAATGATTCATGAAAGACTTGTGGCATGATGCCTTATGTTTGACATTGATATTGCTAATTATTCATAGTCTATACATACTAACGAACTGGAATATGTTGAGACATACATTGTGATGTGAAATTAGTGAAGAAGTTAATATAATCTTCTTGTTGAACTTGTGATACTATTTGATACATGGTACTTGATAAATTGATCATTGAGAGTGATGTAGCAATATATATATATATATATATATATATATATATATATATATATATATATATGAAAAGGAACATTTGACAGGGGGTGGGGATGTGACCTAGATATGAAAAGGTAAATTTGATAGGAGGTGAGGATGTGGCTTAGTTGTGAGCTCGTAATCCGAGGTTCGTTCCGGAACGAGTGGTACATGGACACCATGGGTCCCCTGCAGGTCATAGCTATTGGGCAAAGATGCCAATTATCATGTATGTACAGTTCGAGTGATTAGCCAGTGCATTGCATTGCACATCATCATATTTTGCATAGCACATCATTACATTTTATCCTGCATTATTATATGCTCCTTTGCTTCTAATTTTGGTATGGATGTTGAATGCCTATTGTGATATAAATATGACCATTTACTGAGTTAAATTGTGGATTAGTGACTCTATCTAGGGACGGACTTGGCCTTGTAATTATCAGGTGAGATTATTGAGACTTGATAGACTTGTGGTTTAGAAGCTTCATCTTAGGTTGTGACTCTGTGATGAGATATTCTGTGACTTGGATTTGAGTATTAAGTGCCTATCTATTTATCTTGTTGATTTTATGCTTATATACGTGAATTAATCTTAGTCGGCCTATGATGCTTACCGGTACATAGTATTTATACTGATACTACCTTGCTGCACCCTTTTGAGTGCAAATTGTGTTCCAGAGATTTCATCTAGACTACATCTCTAGCTTGAAGCTAGTTTGCTAGATTAGATCCGAGGGTGAGCTTCTACTCATGTCATGCGACCTGAAGATCTCTCTTTCCAGATATCTACTTTCATTCCAGACATTATTTGTTATTATATTTGAGATATGCTTCATTCTTTAGACATTGTTGGTTAGAGTCCTTGTACGATGACTTTTAGATTTTGGTGGTGTAATAGTTAAGACTTCCGCACTTATACTATTTATTATTTATGACTTGGTCAGACTATTTATTCTTTCACTTATTTATTGATTGTTAGAGTATAAATGATTAAAGAAGTTGAAATTAGCTAGTGATTAATGGATTAACGGGAGAGGGTTCGCCTACTAGTGATAATAAGGTAGGTGCCCGCACGATCGGTAATTTTGGTCGTGACAAGACCCCACTATAGTGGTTCCGCTATGGAGGGTCTGGTACCACTACAGTGGACACCAAACACCAGAAAAATCCTGGTTTTTCACAAGTCCAACCCTGAAATGCGACAATCACCCGAGACCTCACAGATACAAACCAAACATGCATTCACACATAAAAATACGATATAGACTCACTCGTGGTCTCGGAATTCCCAACGGAGGTCTATTCTACCAAGTCCATGCCCAACAACCAAAGACCAACTTTCCAACCAATAACCCAAAACGCTCCCAAGTGCCTTAGGAAGCAAACAAACATTCTACCAAGTCAGAATTGACCATCCGGACCTCTCGGAATCAACAGTTTCTCAAAAAAGATCCGTTTACCTAAAAATCAACTATTGGTCAAACATTTTCACTTTAAAGCTATAATCCGCACAAGTCATCACAAACCTCGCCCGATCATCTCGAGAACCGTACCACCCATCCCCGCGAGTCCAAATCGTACTCATAAGGCTCGGGGAAGAGTCAACAGGGTTAAAACGGTCAAGAACGCTGTAGCGACCAAACAGGTCATTCACAAAACACCCTTAAGACTTCTCTTAAGTAGAGTTCAACTAATTTGGTCCAATGTCATGCCTTTAGTCCTTATAAGTTATTTTGGAAAAAATTGAGTGTATTTCCTTTGAAAAGATATCATAGGTTCATAAGTATAAAAAAGGGGAATTTTGCAATTTTATTTATCTTACTCCATTTTTAAGGTCAACCATATCCTCTCCAAAGCTTTTACCTCGAACAAAGGCCCAAGTATATCTCCTCTTGTTTTATGCCCTAAGGTTTGGGCTTCGGGCCTAAAAAGTTTTAAAAATAACCTCAAGTGCACAAAAGTTGAAAGTCCATTTTCTATACTACTTATTCTCCAGAAAATCAGTTTGTCCTATTTTGTTCAAATCAGCCCACGTCCAATTTCTTGTAAATGAGGCGCAAAACACTTTTAAGTCCGTTTCATTTTAAGTCCCAAAATTGTCCGTCTACCGTATACTATCAATTTTTAGTTTAGCATACTCCAAAAGACTTTGTAAAAATCTAAAAATTTTATCAATTGCAAGCAATGGTTAACTTAACCGTATTCAATTCGATGAAAATCATTTGAGAAAATGTTTAACTTTCTACGCGAATTCCCTAAATTCAAACGCATTCGGGTTCCAATACTCACAAGTATTTATTATATATATATATATATATAATAATAATAATAATAATAATAATAATAATAAAAGGAGAAGGGTTAGGCTAGAAGGCCTACCGAAGCCCACTAGTTGCCATTTTCACCCTTGGTTGGGCCTTCTATGCATTTACTTCATCCGGACTCGATAAAAGGAAATGGTTGGGCCTTTGGCCCAACACAAATTCGAGAGTAAGCCCAAGTGGCTCGTATTTTCCACGCAAACAAAGAAAGGAGAAAAGGAAAATGATGGTTAGAAAGCATCTAGACTTAACGATTCATATAATATAAACTAAAGTGTGTATACACTAAGGTACACATGCTTTACTACTCAAACACAGATAGGGCAAGTATGACCGGTTAAACAAGCATAGGCAAAACATAAAAAATGACTGGGGGTCATTTAAAGAAAGGCATTTCAATATGCTTAAAGATCAATCTAGGCTTAATTTGTATGCATAGAATCACAAAGGGGAGGCATGAGGCAAATAGAGTTCAAATATGGAATATTCAGTAAGGATAGTCATTATTTTAATTCCTCACAACTTAGCATCATGGACTCTAAAAAATGTAGATATTCAGATGATAGGATTAGGAAAATGAAGCAATATGATCATAATGGGATATTAACACAACACTCTCAGACCAAACATTAGAGGAATATAAGCATAAGGGCATAACTGGTCAACATGGCATTTGAGGAATACTTTTATCTCAAGTTATTACTGTAAGGTCTAAGAACAAATAAAAAAAAAGCAACCCAACCAAACACATGAACCATCTAAATAGCCTAAACCCTTACTGATGCATCATGGGTCACATAGAGACATTAGATAGTCATACCAATAGGTTTATAGTCATTTTTAGAGTTCAAACAAACCTATGCTACACCAAACTCCGATTATCATGAAGACAAGTATGAAACTTCCATTAAGAGACTGTTCAGAGGCTTATTGACTCAATCATGCGGTAGTTTAGGCAGTTACTATCAAGATTAGGTGGAAACTTGCCCAAACAAAACATACTAACAATTTTTCAAGCTATCTCAAGTTGTTTTAACATATGAGGACCTTAAATAAATGCATTAGACTCTAGTTTAGACATTTTATTTGGCTTGACCATTAATGAAAAAAACACATAGATAAGGGACCTTCAGGATTTATGCAAATGCAAGTATAAAATAAACTCTTAGGCATACAGGGTTAAGCCAACAGTAAACACTTAAACATTTTTGGAAAAAAGGAAAATGACTCAAACTCAAATAACTTAAAGTCATATCCCTATATGCTTTCTAATCCTCATTTTTATTGATTGCACACCTAGAAAAAAGGATAACAACATCAGAACTGAAATAGACATATTTTAACAGCCAAGAGACTAAACCAAACTCCAAGGTACTTAGGCTAACATTGAAGATACTTAGCAGTAGGAGCAGGGTACATACACTAAGGACTAATCTAATCCATCTTCAAACATACATGAATGGTTAAGCTAAACATGATTAAAGACAAAATCATTGGCATTAAACATATAAATGAAGTTTTAAACTAAAACATGCTTAATAATTGACTAGGCATACTAATGTAAGGCAGATACTGATGCTAACTTAAGTAAAAACAATCACAGTACCTCATTAACTAGTATGTAGACATTTAAACAGCATACTCAAACTTAAACAAAGCCAATTCTGAAACTAATAACAGGCTTATGAGCTACTAATTACATACCTTATCTATTAACAAGTAAAACATGAATAGACATGCTAAATAGAAACAGACACAAAACTTAACCTAATCACAAAAAAAAAGAAACAACAAATGATGGGATAAACAACCCAAAATAACTGAAAATAACTTAAAGGATGAAAATTTACCTTTTGTGGTTATAGCCAAGGTAAAAAATGGAACAATGGGGAAATCCTCTTCTCCTCCACACCTCACAACCACACAACACGAAGAAATCACAAAGATTTCAGAAAACACCGACCAAGTTTAAACTAAAAAGGGTTTATGAGCGAATCACAACCCTAATTATACCCATATAAAGCAGTGTAAAACCAAAAGGTGGTTCTCCTAAAATTATACAAGTGTATGTATCTGTCTGTGTGTATAAAATGGTAGAAATTGGGGTTCTTTATATAGAACCCCCAAATTCTAGGATCTGAAGACCTCAACTGATGTGGGATTAGGGGTTTTGGGGGAAAATCCCTCCATTTCTCAAAAATCCAATCACAATCGAGTATTCAAAATCAAACAAAAAAAATCCATCAATGAAAATGCAGAACAAGCAAAAAGGAGAGGGGCAACCTCACCTCTTGGTGTTTCTACGGTTGAGATGGATGAGAGAGAGAAAGAGCATTAATTTCTCTTGCTCAAAATGGACGAACAACAAAGTAGCTACACGGACGTACACTGTTCCGTTACTGATTTAGGCAAAAATGCAGAGAAGGAGCAGACGACGCCTTAGGGTCTTTAACCCTTTATTTGTATACAAACATAATGTTTGTAGAAAGGGGTTGTTTGGTCTGTAACTCATAGACTTAAGGGGTCATTTTGGTTGTTGGGATGGGTCTAGCCATTGAGCTGGGCTCGGTCCTAAAATAAAAGAGAAAGGAGGGGCCCTATATATATATATACACACGAGATATACATGCATATACATGTATATTAATGTATATCCGTATATATATGCGTATATAGGGAGGGCCAAAAAGTGCCACTTTAACAAATAGCCAAAATAAAGTTGTCTATTAATTTTGCAATTATAACCTAATTAAATTTAACATCCCGTAAATCCGTATAGAGTGTGAAAGCATTTTATGAGTCCTTTGAAACCTTATATGTTGGGTTATGTGCATGACTTTAGGCTAAAGACCCAAGAGGAGATGGTCAAAATGAAAATTCACTGCAGTTTCATGAAAAGGAGGTTTGACGGTCGTCCTTTGTACATTCGATCTGTTCGACGCTCCGTCCTTTTCACCGTAGAAAGTAAGGAAGAGAAAGTTGCTCACTAGAAATTTTATGACTTTGACGGAGCAGATCGACGCTCCGTCATTTGTATCGTAGAATTGACCTAGCACAAAGACCATTCGACGAAGAAGATCGACGCTCCGTCGTTTGTACCATCGATTGTGCTGGATGGGCTGAAATTATATAAGTTGCAAAATTTTAGTTTTCTTTCATTCTTTTCACTCTCAGAAACCCTAAAGACGAAAATATCTCTCTAGGGCTCCAACACTAAGGTAAGAACAGCTTAATCATTGATTATCAATCCTAACATCAAACCTATGATTCTTAACATGATTCTTGTGATTAAAACCTAAGGTTTGCAACATAATTCTTCCTAAATTGATTCAAGCTAGGGTTTGGGTGTTCTTCACTAGAAAAGTGAATTGTTAAACTTTGTTTAACATACTAAGTTATGTCTCTCTTTTAAAAACCTTATTATGGATATATGTCTTCTTCTCAAAAGTTCTTTATTGAATGAAAAGGTGAACTTCTCATACAAAACCCTAATTCATGTTTTGATGGTGGTTGGTGTGCGTGTGGGGACAAGCCCACATTCAACCTTGATTGTATTATCCTCTATATACGTATATGAAATTATAATCGTTTTTCTCCATAAGAGATGATCAATAATGATGGTCAATTGTTGGTACTGATGTTTGATAATGAACCATGACAATGGAATCTTGTTTAAAGAAGTGGAAACGTTTTCAAGATTATCTATGAAATTATGGATCTTTGTAATGGCACATTGAGCCTTAATGTTAATTGATGGTGTGACATACTTTGAGACAAATTGTGAATCGGCTTTTATGCTATGAACTTTGTTGTTGTGTTTGGCCTAGCTACTCGAGAGGATGGGTAGCCACTATGGATCCTAGTGTGATAATGCCTAGCCATTCGGGAGGAAGAATGACCACTTCCGGGTTCGCTACGTGGGGTGTGATTATGCCTAGCTATTCGAGAGGAAGGATAACCACCGTTGAATTTCATATTCCGGTGTGGTGCGCTGTGACAAGGGAACCTCTATGGTCAACCCTTCGATGTGCTTGATTCTTGGGCCTGTATTGGCATGTGTGATATTCTTATTTTCTCATGGAATTGTTGTTGTTAATTATGATCAATTGAAAGGCATATTTGAAGTTGTACCTTGACAAGAGGCCTTATAATAAGTTTTGATAACTCTTATTGAGATATACAAACTGAATAACTGTTCTTACATTGGTTTCACATGATCTTCAAGACTTATTTCTTTGTATTATGCACTCTATTTTCTTATTACTGATTGTCCCCGAGGCACTCACTGAGTACGAAGTACTCAGGCATACAATTGTTGTTTTTGATGGTATATTAGGTAACGGAGAAGAGAAGGTTCTTGATACTCCAGGCGTTTAGGAAGGACTTACTGTTGCTGCTAATTTGGTGAGCCTACACATTCATTCGTGGGACACCCTATTTATTTATTTATTTATTTATTCATTATATGAGTTTTCCGGGCTGCGTCCCGATGAGTCAGACTATTATTCCTTTATCTTAGAAACTATATAGTATACATTTTTGTGAGTAGTGGTTGAGTTATTGATTAACTCTCAGGAAAGTTGTTACGTTTGACTAAGTATTGATTACTAAAGACTTCCGCTGATTTAATTCATAAATGCATGATTTGTTTACCTTTATTTTATAAACTGTTGGAGGAGAATGTTGAACCTGGCGGGTTCAAGTGTTTATTATTGTGTCGTTTAGGTTCTTCCGATGTTGTTCATGATGTCGGATGCCGGTCACGTCTAGGGTGGGTTTTGGGGCGTGACATTAACTTATGACATGTAATTGGCTACTTTAAATATATCCACAATTACCAAATAATTTCAAATGCAAACACAATTAAGGACATAACCTAATGTAGCTAATTTTGAATCACAAATGCGAATGCAATTTGTAAAATTGAGGAGTAAATGATTCATTTGTTTAATTAATCAATTTCTTGAATTAACGGAGTAAAATATTTGTTAGTTTCACATTTAATCAACTTAAACCATTAATTGAGTAATTGTTTTGAATTATTTTCTGATTTAATTTGACAAGTACCTTAGTATTAAATGGTAAAATATGCACACTAATTTTAAATGACTTAGAATATATATTTTAAATTATTTTTCTAAATGAAATGGAAAAATATTATCAAAATAATTTAGCAAAAATCATTTTGGCTTATAAAATACATATTTCACTTTGTTTGAGATCCCAGAAATCCGAATAATTAAGTAAAATTACTAGAGGGCCAAAATTAGGTGTCAACAACTGCCCCTTCGCTGTTCAGAGGTGGTAAGTTCATCCCTGATCATTGAAATTTGACAAACCTGATTTTGGCCGACCAATTCCAAAATATCTCTCTTTTGATGCAATTTTCCAATTTATGGTCGGACTCTGGTCTCTGGGTTTCCTACATATCTTAGGCTATATGAGAATTCAGGTCATTTGTTGTTCAACTCAATTGGAGGAAAAGGGTATCCGTTATGCGGGAATGCCTTTGTGTTTTCCGGTGTGTATCCGACCGGTTGTGTGGTTTTGGAAATAAAGCAAAAAGCTAGCAAAAATTCAAAGCTCAATCCTGTGGCTATATGTGGTGTGGAGTGAACCCATCTCCTATCCAGAGAGCTTGACTCTCGTGGCACCTATCTCGACCGGCTACCTAAGACAAAGTTACACGTTTGCTCCGGATGCGTTTGGGTCTGGTTTGATTAGCCTGATCCTCCTTGTCGGCTGCTAACCTATTTTCATCTACTGGGTAACGTTGTGGCTGAAATTTTGGTCCTTGTTTTGCTTTCACAACCCTTGCGTTGTTTTGATTGTACCTTCTTGGTTTCGTCTTTATGTGGTGACGTTCTTGGCCCCGTCTTGAATCAAATGACCATCTCGGCCTTGTGTCTTTTTCTTACCACCCTTGCGTGGTTTTTATGGCCCTCTTGGCTGTTCTCCTTAAACTAAGTGACCTTCTTAGCACTGTTTTCTTTGCTAGACCCATCCGGTCATTGTATGAAATGGCCCCCTTGGAAGTTTTCTTTGAATGGCTCTCTTGGCAGTTTGTATAAATGACCCTCTTAGCTATTCGTATGAATGGCCCTCTCGGCAGTTTGGCGCTCTTGGTGATATGGCCCTCTTGGCTATTGTATGAATGGCCCTCTGGACAGTTTGTATCAATGGCCCTTTTGGCAGTTTGTATGACTTGCCCTTTTGGCAGTTTGATATGAATAGCCCTCTTGGTAGTTTGTATGAATAGCCTTCTTGGCAGTTTGTATGAATGGCCCTCTTGACAATTTAATATGAATGACCCTCTTGGCAGTTTTATATGAATGGACCTCTTGGCAGTTTGTATGAATGGCCTTCTTGGCAATTTGATATGAATGACCCTCTTGGCAGTTTGATATGAATGGCCCTCTGGGCATGCAAATGATAGATATGGCTCTCTTAGCTAGATCATCTTTCTTTCGTCCTTTTTGTCGGTTATGACCCTCATGGTCAGATGAGCCTTGTTCCTTTGTGACCCTTTTGGCCAGATTGTTGCTTTTGTGGCCTTTTACTCTTTGTAGCCCTTTTGGTTAGATATTTTCTCTTGTGGCCTTTTTGTCCTTTGTATCCCTTTTGGCTAGATATTTGCCCTTATGGAATTTTTGTCCTTTTGTAGCCCTTTTGGCTAGATAACTGCCGTTGTGGCATTTTTGTTCTTTGTAGCCCTTTTGGCATGTTTCTGGTCCGGATCCTCCCCCGTTAAGTTGTTTTTACCTATTTTTCGTTAAAACTAAATAAAGTTAGTAATGAATGGTCATCCTCCTGACAACACTGGAGACTTGCATTCAAAGAGTGTTAGTTTCCTATAAGGTTGATCCATGTCGCTGTCTTCTGCTGCATCATGGTTTCTGTTATATCCCGCATTTCGTACATTCGGATAATTCAAGATAATTGCGAGAAGTTAAGGGCAAGACTATTTCCCAAAATTATTTTAATGAACAAGTTGTTTATTAGTATGGAAATATTGAGAAAGGCTAAGGGTAAAAAGGGAAATTCACAAAATGGTTCATAGTAAATTTGTGGAAGGCTAGGGGCAAAACGGGAATTTCACAAAGTATTCAAGAAAGTTCTTGAAAAACCCAAGTTGGCCATGTGGCCGTCCAAGTGGGGTGGGCTTGGGCCCACATGGATGAATTATGTATGATTATATATATGACTTATTAGTCATATTTATCACACAACTTCAAGAAGCTTGGAAAAAAAAAAGAGGAGAGAGTATTCGGCCATGGCACCAAAAATTTAAGCCATGGAAATTGATCAAGAAAAATTATTTCCTTCTAGCAAACCAACCAATTGGAAGGTCCTCATTAACATGGAGTGGTTGTTGGAGCAATAAAACCATTCCTTTGTGCAAGGCACAACTCTAGCCAAGTTGAAGAGCTAAGAGGAGAAGGTAAGGTTTAACTCTCTTTCATATGTTGTGGATGGTCTATGCATGTTGTTGAGTGTTGTAGTATGTGGAAATGGGTGAAATTCATGAAATATGCATGTGTGAGGTATGGCCGAATGGGAGTAGTGTTGTGTAGATATGATGAAATGATTTTATTTAGTAATCTGATTGTTGTTGTTGTGAATTCCATAATAAAAATGAAAGTTTGATGGCTTGAAATGAAGTTGGAATCATTGTGGGATTGTTGAAGAAGTTAATGTGACATTAGTATGGTTTCTTATATTTATATGAATGATATTGCTAATGAGTAGGTTGTAAATATAATTCATGAATTTGGAAGTGAGACATGTGTTTGGAAGGTTGTAAGTTGGGTTGTTGTGATTGTATGGAATATAAGAAAAATGTCGTCGGATTATGTAAAAGAAGTTACTAACGTTAGAATGTATTTTGGATTAATTGATGAAGTTGTTAGTGTGTAGATTGTTGATATAGTTCATGAACTTGGAAGAGAATAAATGTGTTGTTATTGTTCTTGTTGAATTTGGAATGTTTCGGGTGAAGTGGTATGTTGGTTGGGTTGTTTGAACATTATGTGAATTGTTTGAAAGTTCTTGAACGATGTTAGAATATATTTTGGGATTGATTGTTGAAGTTGTTAGTATGATTGTTGGTAATGTTGTTGATAATTTGACCGAGTTGAATTCTCGGATTGTTGTTGATAAAATTGGCCGAGTTAGATTCTCGGGGATGGTGTATTTACAGGGGAAATGCCGCCGAAATTTCGGCAGATTATAAACTAATTCATTTGAAAGACTAAGACAAGTATATGTCGATGAATCTAATGATTATGTCAATTCTCTTGAATGTAGAAAAGCAAGTTTGGACGAATAAGCGTAGCTAATAGGACGTGGAGCAGGTATGTAAGGCTTACCCTTTCTTTCTTTTGGCATGATCTTTGTGAAACCAACATGACAAAGTATATGTATGATTTCAAAGAAACTCCTATTCTTAGAGCCACTAGGATGGCTAACGTCCTTAATTTCCATAAGCTGTTTCATATGGTTTTAATGCGTATCTATGATGTCCGAAGTTCGATTGATATGTTTTCAAATGACATTCGAGAGATAATTGATATGACTAATGTCTTGATTTTCAAATGAAAGCACGTTTGATTATTCCTTTGAGTCTTTGATATATTTTTGATACGTACATATGGTTCCAAAAGCTCTATTTGATTTGATCCATAACGATATTCGAAAGGTACTTGGTATGATTATTGCTTTGATTTTCCAAAAATAGCTTCTGAAACGTTCATAAAAGGTACTGTACTTCAAACGTTCATAACTTTCTTATACTAAGTCGGATTGACCCAAAACTTGTTTCTGAGCCTTCAAGTGTCGGTAAGTATACGTGTCTATCGGGTCTTCCATAATACATTCGGAGGTTACCGACCTTACGTCACTCCGATAGAGACATAACATTCTTTGGGCTCTCCTGCATGCTGCTTACATGATATATGTATATGATACATGAACATGATATATGTTTATGTATATGGGGTAAGGGAAAAGGTGAGGCGCTATAGACGCATTGCCACCTGATCAGTTGGTATCAGAGCCGGTGGTGGGGCAAACCCAATGGTGGGGCAAACCCAGTGGTGGGGAAAACCTCAGCAAGAACGCTGAGTCCCAAAGGGGGGTGAGTGTAAGGCTTGCCTTAGGCGAATCCCACATTAGTTTAGGCAAATCCCACATTGGTTCAGGCAAATCCCACATCGGTTAATATCGTCCCGGACACGGGATATATGTGGCCAAATGGATCGGAGTCGACGCCTCGGCAATATGATATGTTCTATTTTCCATATATATGAAAAAGAAATGTTTTTCAAAGAAAGCTAAGAATGCATGGTACCCGCCTAAAAGGCACTCAGATGTACAGGTTACTCTTTTACCACATGATATGCTCTATATCTCAATTCTGTTATTATTCATAATTACATCTCTTACTATGTTACTATTCATGCCTTACATACTCAGTACATTGCTTGTACTGACCCCCTTTCTTCGGGGGCTGCGTTTCATGCCGCGCAGGTGCACCCAGATGAGTAGAAGCCATTATAGAAGATGTTCCAGCGAAGTTGGCAAGCTCCATTTGCTCCTGGAGAGTTGCCGGGTCAGAGTATTATGCTATGTTGTCTTGGTTGAAGTTAGAGACTTTGCAGACAGAGTCGTGGGTGTAGGATGTCGGTTATGTAAGCGGCTCCATCAGCCGATGTGTCATTCTGTGTATGTGATAAGTTCCAAATGATTACAGATTTTGTTTGATTTGGGAACAACGAAAAAGAATATTTCTGAAAGCTCTTATTATGTATTTCATTTAATTTAAATTAGAAGTCCAAAGAGGTTATGTATGTAATAAGAGTCAGCGGGTTCGCTCGGCTCTGAATATGGGTCGGGTGCCCATCACACCCTAGTAAGATCAGGGTGTGACAAAGTGGTATCAGAGCAGGTTGTCTGCAAAGTCGTGTCCAGTAGAGTCCTGTTTATGGGTGTGAAGCCGGCCACATTTATAAACAGGAGGCTGCGGGGCATCTAGGGATTGTTGACCTTCTTTCTGTCTTAGATCGTGCGATAGAGCCAAGTCATAGGAAAGGAGATTCTTTATATAAGCCATACATCCGACGGAGAAGGTAAAGGATAATATGGAAAGTCATAGAAATCTTGATGTATTTGTTCTGTTTACCTGAAACTGGAAGCACTAGATGGCTGGAATGTGTCATATAGCCGTATGTTCTGTGAGGTATTGTCGGTATTTGCTACGTACAGATTTTGAAAAGTAAGAATGGTAAAGGAGATTCTGCTAGAATTGTTGGGTATGCCTAACAGGAAAAAGCGTGGAAAGGAAATATCATAAACAGATGATAAATGGGATGTGATGTTTTAGAGGAGCCACGGATTTGGCATGGCATGAAGAAAAATTGCGAGAAAGACGATTAGTAGTCTGAAGGATTAAAAGGGATAACGTCCGAGGTTAAGTAAGAGCAAGGTCTGTTGGAGGATTCAGAAAGTCGACAATCAGTTTTGCCGTAAATTATTATGTAATGATGGTGAATGGAAATCCGAATAGGCTGATACCCGAAGTATTCATAAGTAACGGCGATGAAGGTATATGTGCTACTATCGGGAATCTAGGATGAATGGTAGTTATACACGAAAGTGAAAGGTGAATATTGAGGATCGAAAAGGGTAAAATAGTAATTGTAAAGGGAAGGCCGTGTTACGAAAATGTCTCGGAATCTGTAAGATCTCGACTTGCTCCAGATCATGTAATAAAGGTCATGCGAGGAAGTGGATGCGATTATATCAGCATTAAGGCATCGGATTTATCGAAGTTTCAAGGTTAAGCGTGCTAAGATGGGAGAAATCTTAGGATGGGTGACCCCCTGGGAAATGTGCAAGAAATCCAATAGAATTGGAAATAAGAGACAGACGAAGAGATATAATGGTCAAAGGGAAATTAGAGTATATGGGATGGTTGGAGACCATAGGAGGTCGCTTAGGATGAGACAGGCTAGACTGGAGAAGAGACAGAAAGTGCGTCACTGCTCTGGAATCTGGATAGGCTTGAATAGCGTTTGGAAGTATTTTGTGGATTAGTTGATAGTATATATATATATATATATATATATATATATATATATATATATATATATATATATATATATATATATGAATGCGTACTATATCTCATATGTAATTGTATCAGTGGACATGTGAGTCCCAGTAACCGGCGCTACGATAAAGAAGGCATTAATCAAGTAAGGGTACCGAAGTTCGAGTGACAGTAAAAATAATAAATGGTATAAGTGTTCAAGGTAAGCTGCTATTATTGTCACTACATGTTAAGATTGGAAAGTTCTAATACAACGGTATTTGGAAAAGAAAGTGAGTGAGTAGATGGAAAATAAAGAGACCAAAGTGTCGGAGGAAAATGAAAGGTAAGAAACCTCAGTGAGTGAAGCTCCCGAGAGAAACTACCAGCAAAGCACGAGACTATTTGGGTAAGAACTTAAAGTAGACATGCGAAAAGGATAAAGAGTGGTAATATAGAACAAACGAGGAAGGTGTGAGGCTCGAGAACCGATTCCAATAAGTGGAGCTAAAGGAATAGTGACTATGACGAGGGATGTGAAGCAAGAAAAGAATGATTAGGCCTTGCGACGATGCTAGGAGATTTAGATCCTGAAAGGTTGACTTGAGAATGAGACGGATTTGCGCGTTTAAGGTAAAATTTCACGAACTTCAGAGTCGATGCCACGAATGGCAAAAGAAGAAAAGTGTCCGAGGAGGAAGGAACCTAAGGAAGGTTAAGGATGAAAGTAGGAAAAATATACAAATGGGTTGGCCGAAGGAAGAGGAGAGCGTTTAGGCGCAGGGCAATTGGAAACCTCTAACCATAGGCGTAAGAAGGATACCTTAACGAATTAGCGATAGGAACCCGATTACGCACCAAGGAAAAATAAGGATAATAGGTCGGCGTTGTTGATTTAAAAATCTAAGGTGTGGGGTGAGAATTCATGCGAGGTCTGGGAGATTGGATCTCAGAGGAAGATGGAATGAAATATAAAGAATGTGCATGGAAGACCGCTCGGTCATAGTTTCATAAGTATAGTTAAAGGCTTAATGAGCAAGGATAGAGAGAGTGTAAACTATAAGGATTTTGTGTTAAGAACAAAAGTAGTGGGACGCTCGAAAAATATGGACGCGCAGTGGCAACACAAGTGCATGGTTAAGGGAAATTATGAGTAAGTGAGCTAAATGGGTGAAAGGGACTAATAATGGATAGGAAGATATGGGGATATAGA
Organism: Lycium barbarum; assembly: GCF_019175385.1. NCBI lineage: Eukaryota > Viridiplantae > Streptophyta > Magnoliopsida > Solanales > Solanaceae > Lycium > Lycium barbarum. The sequence continues at coordinate 82,730,702 of NC_083341.1, forward strand.
TAAGAATGATGATATAAGCGCAAAGGATAATAAATGGCGAAGAGAGGACCTGGGAAGGACAAGGATAATAAGTTAACACAGTGGATCAGAAAACCCTAACATGGAATGAGAACTCGTGGAAAGGCCGAGGAGTTCGATTATAAGGAAAATAGGGTGAAAGATAAGGAATGGACATGAAGAAAAGGACAACTATAAGAGAGAGGCCCTCCCGAAGTGTTATAAGGCCCCATAAGATCAGTTGAACATTCGAGGACGAATGTTCTAAAGGGGGGGAGGATGTTATATCCCGCATTTCGAACATTCGGATAATTCAAGATAATTGCGAGAAGTTAAGGGCAAGACTTTTTACCAAAATTATTTTAATGAACAAGTTGTTTATTAGTATGGAAATATTGAGAAAGGCTAAGGGTAAAAAGGGAAATTCACAAAATGGTTCATGGTAAATTTGTGGAAGGCTAGGGGCAAAACGGGAATTTCACAAAGTATTCAAGAAAGTTCTTGAAAAACCCAAGTTGGCCATGTGGCCGTCCAAGTGGGGTGGGCTTGGGCCCACTTGGATGAATTATGTATGCTTATATATATGACTTATTAGTCATATTTATCACACAACTTCAAGAAGCTAGGAGAAAAAAAAAAAGGAGAGAGTATTCGGCCATGGCACCAAAAAATTAAGCCATGGAAATTGATCAAGAAAAATTATTTCCTTCTAGCAAACCAACCAATTGGAAGGTCCTCATTAACATGGAGTGGTTGTTGGAGCAATAAAACCATTCCTTTGTGCAAGGCACAACTCTAGCCAAGTTGAAGAGCTAAGAGGAGAAGGTAAGGTTTAACTCTCTTTCATATGTTATGGATGGTCTATGCATGTTGTTGAGTGTTGTAGTATGTGGAAATGGGTGAAATTCGTGAAATATGCATGTGTGAGGTATGGCCGAATGGGAGTAGTGTTGTGTAGATATGATGAAATGATTTTATTTAGTAGTCTGATTGTTGTTGTTGTGAATTCAATAATAAAAATGAAAGTTTGATGGCTTGAAATGAAGTTGGAATCATTGTGGGATTGTTGAAGAAGTTAATGTGACATTAGTATGGTTTCTTATATTGATATGAATGATATTGCTAATGAGTAGGTTGTAAATATAATTCATGAATTTGGAAGTGAGACATGTGTTTTGAAGGTTGTAAGTTGGGTTGTTGTGATTGTATGGAATATAAGAAAAATGTCGTCGGATTATGTAAAAAAAGTTACTAACGTTAGAATGTATTTTGGATTAATTGATGAAGTTGTTAGTGTGTAGATTGTTGATATAGTTCATGAACCTGGAAGAGAAGAAATTTGTTGTTATTGTTCTTGTTGAATTTGGAAGGTTTCGGGTGAAGTGGTATGTTGGTTGGGTTGTTTGAACATTATGTGAATTGTTTGAAAGTTCTTGAACGATGTTAGAATATATTTTGGGATTGATTGTTGAAGTTGTTAGTATGATTGTTGGTAATTGTCACGACCCCGCTAGGGGCCGCGACGGGTACCCGGGTCTAACCGTCGAGCATCGCTCGTTCTATTACCCTCCTTACTCGATTAATGCCTTATCATCATATTTATGCTTGAAACATAGAAAAGGATCATAACTTATATGGAAACATAAATACTTGTATATATAGAAAGGTTTGGTACATCAAAATAATGAGTGCACGTATACATGAAAGATGTGAGACCATGCTACCCACACTACACATCTACGAGCCTCTACTGACATACTATACAATGGACGGAACAAGACTCTGTCATGCCCAGAATATATATATACATATGTACCAAAAGAGAAATCACAAGCACCTCCGAACAATGGAGTGCTCTCAACAGCTGACAGCTCTTAAGTATCTGGATCAAGCTCGCCTCCCTGTCTACCTGTGGGCATGAACACAGCGTCCAAAGAAGGGACGTCAGTACGAATATTGTACTGAGTATGAGAGGCAGGAACAATGAATAAAGGCATCAATAATATAAGGAGAGCATCAATATAAAGCATATGGATATGACCGATAATCATAAATGGAATAATGCATGCTGTCTTACTCATACTTATCATCGTAACATGTATGCATCATATGCAAGCTGCCCGCCCATGTCGGGACGGTGTGATAATCAATAATATAAGCCCGCGTCCAGGCCTCCCGCATCCGGGGTACCATCTCATGCGGCCCACTAGTGGTGTCTGCCCACGCCCGAAGGTCGTGGTGTATCCGTATCGCCGCCCGCCGAAGCGGTGTCTGCCCGGCCAAGTAGGCCCGGTATGCAATGCTCATGCCATGCTTATCATAAAATAATCATAATAATGTACTTATTGTAAAATATTTATCTTATCATAATCACATGCATAAGGTTTGAGAACAACTTTACTCTATCGGGGTGACGTAAGGTCGTGACCCCCCGATTACTTTATGGAGCAATTACGGACATTCTGCCTCACCCTGAAAGGACTAGTACATAAGGTGAGTGTAGGCAAGGACTAACATCATCATATCGTATAACTTATCTCATATAGACATTTAACTTTTTGGAATGTAGGAGCTCATGGAAAGATGGTAATTCGGACTATAAGATTCATGCCATTGGAAAGAAAGGACTAGCCTCACATACCTTGTCGTTTAGCTAAGTTGTTGTCCACTTATTCTCCTTCGTTACCACGTCGTCACCTTCATGAGAGAATTCGTATTACATTAGTTAATCGACTATGAGAACGCATCGTTATTCCTAGAGAAAATTAGGCGGCATTTCCTTTGAGTTTAACACTTATATCATGACCTATACACCATTTGAAACATATTCATAATCATAACACATCAACTTCTATGATTCCATCCAACTACCATTCCATAGTGACACTATTTACTCATTGATGACCCATTCCTATGTTCTTCTACCTTTTAAGTCTCTAAGCCTTCCAATACCTTGAATCACGTGGTATAGTCATGAAACATACCTTAAATGATGATTGAACAGGCCTTGAGTTGAAATACTTCACTTAGCCAAAACCCTAGTTCCACCTTTTTAAGGATTTCTTGACTTAGATGATCCTTTGATGTGTTCTTACACTTGTTTTCATGAATTTAGTGGTGTTGATCTTGATGTTCCCTTTGATTCTCTTAAATTCTTATGGAGGAAATATTTGGAATGTTCTAGAGGTCTCTTGAGGTGTATGGATGAAAAATGAAGTGAAATGAGGCTTAAGTCCCTTTTTTAGTAACTCAAAACTGATGTTTAATGAATTCTCGTCGGGATGAACAGTGGTCGTAAACCACAGTTTACGGACCGTATTCTGGTTTACGGTCCGTCCTCCGCGATCGTTTTTAAGCATTTCAAAAATAGAAAGTTTGGCTAAGGGACATGGCAGTTTACGACCGAGGTTTACGGTAAACCAGTTTACGGGCCGTCCTCCAAGTCGTTTTTAGCCATTTCAACACTTGACAGAACTTGAAATTTTTGGACAGCTGGAGGACGATTGCACTATACAGTCCGTAAATCTCTTTACGGGCCGTATAGTGCCCTTTACGACCACTGTGCTGAAAATTTTCCGCCACCTTCTTATTTCCAAAAATTCATAATTAGCCATTCCCGACTTAATAAAACATCATACACTCAAGCCCTTCATTGTTCTACTCATCACACAAGTACGGAAAGATTTTCGAGGTGTAACAGTAATGTTGTTGATAATTTGGCCGAGTTGAATTCTCGGATTGTTTTTGATAAAATTGGCCGAGTTAGATTCTCGGGGATTGTGTATTTACAGGGGAAATGCCGCCGAAATTTCGGCAGATTATAAACGAATTCATTTGAAAGACTAAGACAAGTATATGTCGATGAGTCTAATGATTATGTCAATTCTCTTGAATGTAGACAAGCAAGTTTGGACGAATAAGCATAGCTAATAAGACGTGGAGTAGGTATGTAAGGCTTACCCTTTCTTTCTTTTGGCATGATCTTTGTGAAACCAACATGACAAAGTATATGTATGATTTCAAAGAAACTCCTATTCTTAGAGCCACTAGGATGGCTAACGTCCTTAATTTCCATAAGCTGTTTCATATGGTTTTAATGCGTATCTATGATGTCCGAAGTTCGATTGATATGTTTCCGAATGGCATTCGAGTGATAATTGATATGACTAATGTCTTGATTTTCAAATGAAAGCACGTTTGATTATTCCTTTGAGTCTTTGATATATTTTTGATACGTACATATGGTTCCAAAAGCTCTATTTGATTTGATCCATAACGATATTCGAAAGGTACTTGGTATGATTATTGCTTTGATTTTCCAAAAATAGCTTCTGAAACGTTCATAGAAGGTTCTGTACTTCAAACGTTCATAACTTTCTTATACTAAGTCGGATTGACCCAAAACTTATTTCTGAGCCTTCAAGTGTCGGTAAGTATACGTGTCTATCGGGTCTTCCATAATACATGCGGAGGTTACCGACCTTACGTCACTCCGATAGAGACATAACATTCTTTGGGCTCTCCTGCATGCTGCTTACATGATATATGTATATGATACATGAACATGATATATGTATATATATATGGGGTGAGGGAAAAGGTGAGGCGCTATAGACGCATAGCCACCTGATCAGTTGGTATCAGAACCGGTGGTGGGGAAAACCCAGTGGTGGGGCAAACCTAGTGGTGGGGAAAACCTCAGCAAGAACGCTGAGTCCCAAAGGGGGGTGAGTGTAAGGCTTGCCTTAGGCGAATCCCACATTAGTTTAGGCAAATCCCACATTGGTTCAGGCAAATCCCACATCGGTTAATATCGTCCCGGACGCGGGATATATGTGGCTAAATGGATTGGAGCCGACGCCTCGGCAATATGATATGTTCTATTTTCCATATATATGAAAAAGAAATGTTTTTCAAAGAACGCTAAGCATGCATGGTACCCGCCTAAAAGGTACTTAGATGTACAGGTTAGTCTTTTACCCCATGATATGCTCTATATCCCGATTCTGTTATTATTCATAATTACATCTCTTACTATGTTACTATTCATGCCTTACATACTCAGTACATTGCTCGTACTGACCCCCTTTCTTCGGGGGCTGCGTTTCATGCCGCGCAGGTGCACCCAGATGAGTAGAAGCCATTATAGAAGATGTTCCAGCGAAGTTGGCAAGCTCCATTTGCCCCTGGAGAGTTGCCGGGTCAGAGTATTATGCTATGATGTCTTGGTTGAAGTTAGAGACTTTGCAGACAGAGTCGTGGGTGTAGGATGTCGGTTATGTAAGCGGCTCCATCAACCGATGTGTCATTCTGTGTATGTGATAAGTTCCAAATGATTACAGATTTTGTTTGATTTGGGAACAACGAAAAAGAATATTTCTGAAAGTTCTCATTATGTATTTCATTTAATTTAAGTTAGAAATCCAAAGAGGTTATGTATGTAATAAGAGTCAGCGGGTTCGCTCGGCTCCGAATATGGGGTCTGGTGCCCATCACACCCTAGTAAGATCGGGGTGTGACAGTTTCGTCGTCTCGACTGTTTTCTTGGGCCCGATTATCTTGGGCTCGGTAGTTTGAGAGATGAATTTATCCTAAAATAAAATATTTTTGTAACTGTTGATCATAAGTTTTTACAAAATTGTTCGTAAAAGAAATGCAATATTTGAAAATTGTCTAAATTGGTTATCATGACATGTGCATTTAAATGAGGACTCTTCTGCTCTTTGCTGCGTCTGCTGGTTGAACCTTCAACGCCCTCATTTGGAATTTTTGAGACTCTCTCAAATATTCTGCCCCAGTTTAAATCTCGCTTTGGTGAACTCTTGTGATGAATCTTAATTTATGAAAATTTGAGTCCCTCTCAAAATTTCTGTCCCAGTTTTGGGCTTCGAGTTGGCTATCTCATAAGCTGAATTGCTGAGGGAAGAAATTTTGAGATCTCAAAATTTCTGCCTCAGTTTGAGGTTTTGGATCGGCTAACTCTAGGACGAACTTGTTGAAGGAATTTTGGAGACCCTCTCAAATATTCTGCCCCAGTTGGGTATGTGTGGTAAACTCTTGTGCTAATTAAAAGTTCTTCTCGAAGCCTCATCTATGCGGCTTCCTGGGGGTTTCTTGGGTTTTTTGTTTGGTGTGACCGAGCTCAAAGAGCGCCTACGTATCCTGTCACAACTGGAATCAGGTCGAACGTAGTTTGGAATATAAGTATTTAAGTTTATTCATATTACAAGGAAATCATTTGGTTTTTTCTATCTATTACAAAACGATTACAAGCAAATAAATAAATATTACAAACTGAGAAAAGCGTGTCTTCACGCGTAGTACCGCTTGATTGCGTCTGAGTTGATTGCTTTGTGCCACTTTTGTGTCATGACCCAGATTGGAGTGCCATGACGGGCACCTGTCCTTACTTGCCGAGTACCATTAGACATACATCAATAACGTAATCATAAGTATAGGTAGGCCATTCGAGCCGCCACGAGATAACCTGCTGACTCATAAAAGTAATAGACTGAAATAAGACAAGTCTGAAAGGACTTATCTACATAAACAAGCTGGACATACTGTACGGGCCGACAGGGCCGTCATATACATTTACGCAATAATACATAAGCCGATAAGGCCATACAACAGCAATATGTTACAACTCGGAAAAATTTTCGTTGATGCACAGTGGATAGACTAACGAGGGGCATGAAGTATACGATGTTTTGATAAGTAAGAAATAACATTTGATATTTCTAAATGAGATTTCAAAGACATGTGAGGTAGGAGACGGAACTTGTTAAGGAAAGCAAGGTATAGGTTGTGTGTCGGGCAAGATTTACGAGTCTCGAATTAATGATGGCGTAATGATGTTTTGGAGAAGAGTTATAATGTCCCTTAGATTGTTAACGAGGTGTTAAACAAGTGTCAAGAAGGTTCTATAAGGATTGGAGACCAAACGAACGACGGAGATGATTTCAGGGAAATGGGGTTATACGACCGACTTATACGGTCCGTATAACATTATACAGTCCGTATAAGGGTCCGTACAACACCCAACAGAGATGATGTTTGCCTGGTGGTGAACCACGACCACTTATACGACCGTGCAATGTTATACGGACTGTATAAGTGTCCGTGGAAGTCCCGACGGGCTGGGTTAAGTTCAATTATATAAATGTTATCCTACTTCACTAATTTCATTTCCCACACTTCTTCATCTCTCTCAAGGATTCTAGAGGGTTCCACACACTTCTTCCATAAGAACTCAAGAGAGATTCAAGATCAAATTCATCAAACCAAGAGAGTCAAGTGTATGAGACACATTAAAGTTCATCCAAGCCGAGGAATTCCAATGGAAGTGAACTAGGTTTTGGTGCAAGAGAAGTATTTCCACTCAAGGCTTATTCCTACATTATCTAAGGTAAGTTTTATGATCTTTCCATGTTGTTTAGGGTAATGAGAGGTTGAAAGACTTAGATGATGGAAGGAGATAGAAAATGGGTCACAAAGATGTGAATAATGAGATTGTGAGTAGTAGTTTGGAATGAGTCATGAATATTGATATGTTGTGATTTTAAGCATGCTATAAGTGACATTTAGAATATGGGATAAATATTATATGTGAGAAAACGCAATAGTGAATTATGACCATGATTATGGATGAATTGAAGTGAAATTGTGAAATGTGGATAGTGTAGATGAATGATGATTGTTGCTTATAATATTGTGAATGTTGTTATGGATGGTTGGGAGTTGATATGGAATATGGTAAAAGTTTTATAAACAAAGGAAATGCTGCCCAATTTTCTCTAGCCTTAGTAAGCATGTTCATATAATCGATTAGCTAATGTTAATGCGAATTCTCTTGAAGGTAGAAACGTGAATATTGAAGGAGAACAATCAAGCGATGGAATTGTTAAACGAAAGAGGTATGTAAGGCTAGTCCCTTCTTACTAAGGCATGAATCCTCCTATCTTTCCATGATTTTCCTACATATCGGAAATTTTGAGTCTACGATTATAAAGTGCTTCTTACAAGATAAAGAAAAGAGATACGTTACGAGCATGACAATACTGATGATGAATCTAAGTCTAGAAGTCCTAAAGCTGATGATATGACATTCCTACGAAGCTAATGATCCTTATATGATTCCTATGACATTATTTTCTCTACCTCTCCATGACTTTCTTACATTCCGGGAACTATGAGTCAACGTTGATAAAGAGCTTTTTATGAGATAAAGATGAGAAATATGTCATGAATACGATAATAATGATGATAAGTCTAAGCCTAGAGATTCTAAAGCAAGATATGATGTCCATGAAGTTAATGATCCTATTTACGATCCCTTGATGTTGTTCATGGTGTACACTCATCTTAAAATGGTAGTCCTTTCAAGGTGAGATATGATGATTATGATCACTCCATAATGTAATCGGGGGTTCACAACCTTACGTCACCCTGACATAGCTATAGTTGCCTTCAAGTTCTAATGTATGTCTTAACGATAAATGTATGATGATGCTAAGTTTATGATAAGGTTACGATAAGCTTATGATAACGTCATGATGTGTCTATGAGGTGTATGATAATGATAAGTCTATGATGAGCACATGATGATACGATTCCACTGTGCCTAGATGGCCAGGCATGTCACCGCGAAGGCGGGCTGCATACAATTCCACCGTGCCTAGATGGCCGGGCATGTCACCGCTAAGGCGGGTTTCTTATGATTACACCGAGCCTAGAGGGTCGGGCATGACACCACTAGTGGGCAGCGTATGATGGTTACTCGGACACGGGTTAACGATGATGGTATATATACGATATGGTGATGTACGTGCTATGACGATATATGTACTACGATTATATACGTTATATGTATGAAATGCATCCACTCTTAAAGGTTAAGCAGGTTATGTCTTCATCTTATGTCTTATGATTTCTCTATTATGTTCATCTCATTTATGCCTTACATACTCAGTACAATGATCGTACTGACGTTCGTTTTCTTTGGGCGTTGTGTTCATGCCCACAGGTAAACAGGGAGGAGACCCAGACTCGTAGGAGTTGTTAACAAGCCTTGAGAGCACTCCATTATTCCGGAAGTGCCATTGCTTATTGTTTTGTGTATATGTATTTTGGGCACGGCGGGGTCCTGTCCCGTCCCTATGTCTAGCACTCTAGTAGAGGCTCGTAGATACGTATGTGTGGGTAGTATGGTCTCACGATGTCCTTATTGTATGTATATTATTTTGATAGCCGAAGGGCTCATGTATATAAAAGTAATTATGTTCAAAGTGAAAAATGGTTTTCCTATGATATATATATATATATGCATGAATGATACAAAGAAAATTTGTATCTATCGAAGTGACGTAAGGTCGTTGCACCTCTGATTAACATTTTGGAGGTAACATAGTCGACATAGCATACCTTTAAAGATCAAAGAACATGAGACATTATCAAAATCATCAACATGACATACTTTGTGAATCAATAGAACATAGGATCTCAATAGGAGTCTTAGCATAGAAACAAGGGACATCAGCTTCTAGTATTTATAAGAGTAGAGTCGTTATGAATATCATTCATTTACATTTCGTTTCATCCAGTTCATGCCAAGAGAAGGAAGATATTAGCCTTAACATACCTGCATGATCCCCTCCTTAGTCTATGATTAAGCTCGCAGAGTCTCCTCGCGTCTACAGCAAGATAAATGACATCATCGTCGACAAACAGGGTCGCAACTATCATACTTTGCTAATCTTATAATCGACGAAAAATTCGAGCGGCACCTCCCCTGTTTCTACTACATCCCAAAAGCCACAAAGGGTCATCCGTAGCCCAAAAACAACAACAACACCCAACAATAGTAACAACTACAATATAATCCAATATAAACCTCTTCAATTACTCTAAGAATCATATCGAGCAGCAAGCTCGTTTTAACGGATAACAAAGCATAATTCGAACCCAATTCTTCTTTCATAATTCAGCCACACCCTTCATAACATTATATTCATATTTAGAATATCATATTTATCTCAAAATATCCTTAAAATGTATTCCAAAACAGTCCATACTCCTATGCCTCATCCTTTATATTCTATTCGTAGTTTTCATATATTTTCTAGTCGTTTGTTTTTTCCAACTAACACATGAATAATCCCAATAACTGTAGCCACAATATATTCAAGTTATAATGCACAATTTATAGCCATTAGAAGTCATATTTAAACATTCAAAACAGCCCCTACAAAACAGTGGCTTTAACTTAGCTTATTTCAATGTATTTGTTACACCCCGTATCTTCGAAGAACACTTATCAAATTTGAAACATAAGTACGTTGAGTTAGGGTTACATAAAACCACTTTGGAATAGGAGAAAGCATTATGAAGTATATTTAATAAGTGAAGGATGTATATAAGATATACCAGAAGGTTTTATAAGGAAATGAGTGGAAGAAATGAAGTAATACGACTTCAGAGAAAGGATGGGTAATGTTTTGTGTGAAAATTTTGGTCCAACTTGGGGGACGCATATCTCTTAGCATATGAAGTGTTTTAAGGTGAAACAAAATCCTAAAATGAAGTTTGTCGAGTCTAGTTTCCAGCACAACAAACCGCTCGTCGATAAGAGATCGGAGTAGAGAATTATGGATGTTACAAGTTCAGCTGATAGAGCAGAAACGCATGCTACAGTACTGCTACAGTACCGACCTACTACAATGCTGCTACAGTACCCCGACCCGAATTTGACCCTTATAAAAAGGGTAAGAACCCTTTTTTTTTCACCAGATTTGCCCAGAAATTTCCAGAAAATTGAAGAGAGAGAGAGAGAGGGGGGATCACAAAGGGAAATTTTTTCAAACGAGAAGTATTAATCGAAGCTTCGATAAACGCATGGATGTGATTCTAGTATGGTTTTGCGGTGGATTCAAGGTAGATATTGAAGATATCTCTGTTTTAACAAGAATAAGGTATGAATCTCCTATTCTTAATGTTAATTTTGGTTTATTTACGGAGATAAAGTAGTTAAATAATTGTATAGCGAGTTGGTTGGTTGTGGAAATTGGGAAAACATTGTGTGGGATGTTTTCTGGTACATATTGGTGTTGGAAATGATGCTATTGATGTTGGTATTTTTGTTGCTGTTGTTGGTTGTTGGATTGTGATTTTAGGCTAGGCATATAAACAGGGGAGGTGTTGTCCGAATTTCGGCAACAGAATTAAATTGGAGGCTTAAGATGAGCGTATGACATTGATCCTAATAATAGTATGAATGGTTTATATGTAGATTTACGAGCTTGGAAGGTTAAATGTTGAATGACTAAGGCGACCGAAAGGTATGTTTAGGCTCGTCCCTTTCTTTCAAAGGCATGACTCCTATGTTACGATTTCATAAATGCTTCCATGACCTCTTTGTTTTCAAAAGTTAGAAGTCTATGATTCCAACACATGATTTCTTTCCTGATAACCCGTAAATGTTTTCCAAAATGTCCGTATTTTTTCAAAACCAAGGTTTATGATTTTGTAAGACTTTATGACTATAACGATGGACATGTTTTTGTAATGACAACGATGATGTCAAAGATGAGAATATGTCTATGATGATTATGATGAGAATGGTTTCATGTTTGAAAGTCTCGAGTTGTGAATTTAATATGAATATGAGAATATTGAGCTATTTCTTGATCCTCAATTTTATTCCTTGATAATGGCTCTATTTTCTAAAGACTTCAAAGTAGTATATGAATTGACGCCTTATGAGATTTATGACCTTATTCTATGTTTTCTCTTGATGTTATTCTTCATTGATAGTCTCCCCTTAAAATAATTGTTCCTTCAAGGTGAGATAGAGCGATGATGATTATTCCATAATATAATCGAAGGTTACCGACCTTACGTCACTCTGATAGAGACATAACTTTCCTTGGGCTCTCCTGCATGCTGCTTACCTGATATATGTATATGATACATGAACATGATATATGTACATGATACATGAACATGATACATGTATATGAATATGGGAAAGAGGCCAGAGCGCTATAGATGCGTAACCACCTGATCAGTTGGTATTATATGACATGATATCATCCCGGACGCGGGATGCCCGGACACGGGACATATGTGGCTAAATGGATCGGAGCCCATGCCTCGACAACATGATATGTTCTATTTTCTGTATATATGAACAAGAAATGTTTTTCAAAGAAAGCTAAGCGTGCATGGCATTCGCCCGAAGATGACACTCACATGTACAGGTTACTCTCTTATCTCACGATATGCTCTATATTTCCGTTCTGTTATTATTCATACTTTACATCCCTTACTATATTACTATTTATGCCTTACGTACTCGGTACATTATTCGTACTGACGTCCCTTCTTGTGGACGATGCGTTCATGCCCGCGGGATCAGGTAGCCAGTCGGACGATTCATAGCAGTAGGACCTCCCCTTAGCAGCAGTCAGTACGCTCCATTGATCCGGAGCTACACCCCTTTTGGTATGCTATTCAGTTACGTACATATATGGGTATGGCAGGGCCTTGTCCTTTCCTTTCTACAGTCTGTATTCTATAGAGGTATGTAGACAGTGATATGTAGTCGTGTTGTCATGCACCCCCGTCAGCACTTATTTTGTTGTACAGCATATATGTAGCAGCCAAATCGGCTTGTGCTGTTACGCTTAGTGTTTATATTTATATGTATGCGTTGGCCGTGAGTTCTCGATACGGTGTCTTTTATGATTATTGTTCGGGAGACAGTCCAGCTCAGTTACAGATTGTGTATGGGCCCAGGATTGTCAGTGAGAGGTAAATGCAGGCATAGGAGTGCTTGACCAGCAATGGTCGGGCACTTGTTGCGGCCCATCGATTTGGGTCGTGACAAAAGTTTTATCAGAGCAGTTCGTCCTAGGGATTGTCTACAGACCGTGTCCGGTAGAGTCTTGTTTATGGGTGTGAAGCCGGCCACACTTATAACCAGGAGGCTGCAGGGCATTTAGGAATCATTGACCTTTCCTTCTATCTTAGATCGTACGATAGAGCCAGAGTCTAGGAAAGATCACTTCTGATCCTTTTTCGTGCAGATAAGTACAGATTGACGAGAGATGAAGAGATCAGCTTCAGGTAGTGGGGGTGCTAAGAAGGCCCCTAGAGTATCTCCAGGACCCAGCAGGACGAGCCTTAGTTATTCCATAGAGACTGATCCCTCGGAGGACCCAGCAACGATTCCTCCAGAGTTCTTGACTCCCAGGGAGGAGGACCCCCCAGCGGACAGCTATGATGCAGATCCGTCCGAGTATTCGTCTGGGACACCGAAGGAGGAGATTCCTGAGGCCGTACCAGCTGCTCCTATAGCAGAGCACTACATCAGACCAGCCCCCCGGGTGAGTGTTACGGATTACTCCAGCCCTCTATCCTGGCCGTCAGTAAACCAGGAGTTACCCGGTTATGTATATCCTTCAGATTCAGATGAGAGGGATGACGAAGGCCAGACGAGCAGATGGTGAGTAGATGATGGCGAGGAGCACACTTCACCTTATATTCCACCAGATCAGACTAGGGACCGATCGGCTACAGGTATATGAGCCTTCATTGGAATTTTCTATGTATGTGTATTTGGTGTAAGATTATCACTTAATAGCGGCGAGCGGAACTCTAAGGTCCGATAACCAAGTATTTATAAGTAACGACGATCAAGGTGTTTTCGCCACCAGTGGAAATCTGGAAGTCTAGGACGAAAGGTAGTTATACACATAGATGAAAGGTGAATATTGAGGATTGAAAAGGCTAAAATAGTAATTGTATAGTCAGAAGAGAAAAAGACCTTTTCTGATTCGGAGGGAGATGTGTTACGAGAATGTTTTGGAATCTGTTAAGACTTCAACTTGCTCTAGAGTATGTGATGAAGGTCATGCGGTGAGGTGGATGCGATCATACCAGCATTAACGCACTGAATTTCATCAGAGTTTCAAGGTTAAGCGTGCTAGGGTGAGAGAAATGTTAGGATGGGTGACCCCCTGGGAAGTGTACTAAAAGTCCTATAAATTCAAACATAAGAGACAAATGAGAAGCTAGAGTAACCTAAGGGAAATTGGAGTATGCGGAGTAGTTGGAGACCTTAAGAGGTCACGTAGGACGAGGCGGACTAGATCGGTGAAGAGAAAGGAGGTGTATCACAACTCTAGAATTAGGATGAGCTTAAGTAGCGTTTGGAAATACCTTGCAAGTGAGGCGTTAGAAAATGTACATATGTATGCATATGATATCCCATTTATGGCTGTATCAGCGGGTATGTGTATCCTAGCAACGGACGTTGTCGTATATTGAAGGCATTGATCGAACAGGGTAATAAAATGCAAGTGACGGAAGAACGTTACCAGATAAGCTGATATTATCTTCACCACAGGCTAGAACTGGAGAGCTTTAATGTAATGACATCTACAAAGGAAAGAAAGTGAGTAGATGGAAGGTAAGGAGATCAATGTCGAAAAAAGCGAAAAGTAGGAAACATGAGTGAGTGAAGCCTCCAAGAGGGACGACGGGCAAGCATGGGACCATTTGGGTAAAAAAATAATTTGAAGGTAGGCATGTGAATTGGATAAAGTGTGGTAGTATGGAACAAAAGAGAAATATGTGGGGTCAGAGAATAGGCTTTGATAAGTGGGGCTAAGAGGATAGTGACCACGACGAGGAATGTGAAGTAAGAGAAAGAATGATTAGGCCTTGCGACTATGTTAAGAGATTTCCAGCCCTGTAAGGTATATAAAGGGATAAGTGTGTGGTCAAATTAACATGGTTGCCTCGGATATGGAGAAGCTTTCCCAAAAGATGACTTAAGAATAGAACGGATTTGCACATTTAAAGGAATATTTCACGAACTTCAGAGCCGATACTATAAATAATAACAAAGAGGAGAAGGGCGCTCGAGGAGGAAGAAACCCAAGGAAGGTTAAGGATGACAGTAGGAAAGGTATACTAATGGGTTGGTCGAAGGAAGAGGAGACCATTTAGGAGTAAAGTAACTAGAAATCTTTAACCATGGGAGTAAGGACTCTTTAACGAGTTGGCGGTAGGAAAACGATTACTCGTCGAGGAAAAAACAAGAATGATGAGTCGACACAATTGATTAGAAGATTAATGACATGGAATAAGAATTCATGTGAAGACCGAGAGATTCGATCATAGAGGAAACATAATGAAATGTAAGGAACGTGCATGGAAGACCACCTGGCCGTAGCATCATAAAGATAGATAAAGGTTCGATGAATGAGGATAGAGAGAGTGTAAACTATAAGAATTCTGTGCTAATGAAAAAGTAGCACGACGCTCAAAAAACTTGGATGCACAGCTGCGACATAAACGTGTAGTTAAGAAGGATTATGAGTAAGTGCGCTAAGCGGGTGAAAAGACTAGTAGTGGATGGAAGGGTATAGAAATGTTGAACAAAAAAAAAATGATGTTATAGACATAAATGGAAGAAGAACTCAAGATAAGAATAATTTTAGATATGTTATAAGCAAAGTCAGGAATAGAAAAAAAAGGAGTAAGGTATAACCGAAAACTTTATAAATGACGTGGTGAATCTCGATGCCCCCATTAACTTGCGTGTCCGAAAAACCATTAGTCATAAAAGACAGAGGTGTGAAAAGATGGAAAAGAAGGCATCAGAATTGGATCTAACCCTTATAAGCGTTCCGATTGGATACAAGAGTGTGATTAGTAAGAAGATAGACAAGTCAGACCACATGATAATATAACCCGGCCTTAAGAAGATCGTGAGGGGCGACAGGTAATTGTCAAAGGTGATGGGTACTCAAAGGCTATTGGCATATAAGGACCTTCTTAATAAGGGGGGAAGAACATACTAGACTCGAAAGGAACTACGACGTTTCAAGCTCCAGAAAATGAAATTTATTAGCTCAGGGCCAGAGTTCGAGGCGTATTGGCATATCGGGATGGTAACGGAAAGAAGTAGAAACGAATTGACAATAAGTGTACCATGAGGTAGACATAGGGAGAGAAAGTATGGAAGATAACTCAAGAGAGCACTTTACGCCAAGATGAACTACGATATTTCTTAGACCATGATTTGAATCCCTCGTATTGGGAAAAAATTGCGCCGTACCTAAGTATGCAGTGACATGCCCTAAAGGGTAATGAAAAGAGCAAGAAAGGTCTCCAAGCTAAGTTTACAAAGGGTGTTAGAGAGGATGACGAACCCAAAGAACGCTTGGGATGACAATGACAATTGTAATAAAAGGAACAATGATTGGTAGTTTGGAAATTTTTGAAGGAAAGAAAGAAAACTGCTCCTATGAATGGAAATAAAAGAGTTCACCGGATATTAGAAAATAGTTCATGGACCACTAATTATACTGGACATTAGAGCATATGCTATGGAATTATATGAACCGTCAACGTGAAGCTATGCCCAACTACAATTGTAAGAAGGCCACACCAAAAAGCCAACAAGGAATAACGACTGACGAAATGATTGCCGATACAAGGAAATCGAAGATAAGTATACTTGTGTTGCAAGAGAGCCATAATATAAGAATTTATGTAGTCCTATGCTTCTAGGATTGTATTGATAGATGTGAGGGAAGAAAGTAAAGAAAAAGTTGTAGCAGGAGCTCAAAGATGTTGCGAGCTATGTTGAACTCGGATTATAAGTTTGCCATAAGTGTAACTGGACTGCGAAGGATAACAAATGGCGAATAAGCATTACGTATATACGTATTTCGGATATTGAAATAACTGGCCTTAGAAAGGAACATAACCATTAGGTTCACTAGCGACACAGTTATGCTGGGTAAACATTTGGAATGTAAGGGTAAAAGAGATGGCGACAAGGATGTAAGGATTAGAGATCCTGACTAATGGACTACAAAGAAAAAAAATTGGTACAGTGTATATCTAAGATCAATGGATACAAAAAGGATAGCCCGAGATGGCGCCAAAGGAGTAAA
The DNA here is from genome assembly GCF_019175385.1 of Lycium barbarum. Classification (NCBI taxonomy): domain Eukaryota; kingdom Viridiplantae; phylum Streptophyta; class Magnoliopsida; order Solanales; family Solanaceae; genus Lycium; species Lycium barbarum. The sequence goes on from NC_083341.1 coordinate 82,747,669, forward strand.
TGCTAAGAGGGCGCCGTAGAGAGAGAAAGGTAGCTGCCCATTAACAAGGAAACAAGGAGCGAAAAAAAAGTACTTACAGGACGTTGAATAGTTATGGCACGACAAGTCAAGACTACCATAATGGAGATGGAACAAGAGCAAGATGCTAGTTAATTTCCGATCATGTACATGCGGACAAAGAAGTGAAAAAAAGATGACTGAAGGCAATAAAAGAGTTAAGAAAGAATGAGAAGAGACTGATCCAAGTTATAGTTTAAGCAAAGGTAATCGGACCCTAAAGGAAAAATAATTGTTCTAACAAATCAAAGATGGTGTTATAGGTTGGCAATACTGCAACATTCGAGGACAAATGTTTCTAAGGGGGGAAGGATGTTACACCCCGTATCTTCGAAGAACACTTATCAAATTTGAAACATAAGTACGCTGATTTAGGGTTAAGTAAAACCATTTTGGAATATAAGGAGCAAGCATTATTAAGTATGTTTAATAAGGGAAGGATGTATATAAGATATACCGGAAGGTTTTATAAGGAAATGAGTGGAAGAAATGAAGTAATACGACTTCGGAGAAAGGATAGGTAATGTTTTGTGTGAAAATTTTGGTCCCACTTGGGGGATGCATATATCTTAGCATATAAAGTGTTTTAAGGTGCAATAAAAGCCTAAAATGAAGTTTGTCGAGTCTAGTTTCCAACCCAACAAACCGCTCGTCAACAGGAGATCGGAGTAGAGAATTATGGACGTTACAAATTCAGCTGACAGAGCAGAAACACATGCTACAGTACTACTACATTAACCGACCTGCTACAGTTCTTGTGGATGCTGTATTCATGCCCACAGGATCAGGTAGCCAGTCGAACGATTCACAGTAGTAGGACCTCCCCTCAGCAGCAGTCAGTACACTCCATTGATCCGGAGCTACACCCCTTTTGGTATGATATTCGGTTACGTACATATATGGGTATGGCAGGGCCTTGTCCCGTCCTTTCTACAGTCTGTATTCTATAGAGGTCTGTAGACAGTGATATGTAGTCATGTTGTCATGCACCCCCGTCAGCACTTATTTTGTTGTACAGCATATATGTAGCGGCCAAATCGGCTTGCGCTGTTACTCTCATTGTTTATATTTATATGTATACGTTGGCCGTAAGTTCCCGGTACGGTGTCTATTATGATTATTTTTCGGGAGACAGTCCAGCTTAGTTACAGATTTTGTATTGGCCCAGGATAGTCAGTGAGAGGTAAATGCAAGCATAGGAGTGCTTTCCAGCAATGGTCCGGCACTTGTTGCGGCCCATCGATTTGGGTCGTGACAGTAGTCTTACGGTGTTTGGCCTCAAACAACTTTACCAACATCAAATTAAGCTAAAACACAACCAAAGGGGTGTTATACATACCTTATGCAATGCATATAACCTAAGAACCACAGCTAAATCTGTCACGACCCAGCTAGGGGCCATGACGGGTACCCGGAGCTACCCTACTGAGCACCACCCATCATATTTACCATCAGACTCATCTTGAATGCATTTATTATTCTCAACAAAACTAGCCATAAGGAAACCATTGTCACTTCCAAAACATATCCACATTCATGTGCATAAGCCCACCACGCTATCAAAATGATATACAAATATATAATGTAGTTATCATGGGACATCTACTACCCACACTTACGTATCTACGAGCCTCTACTAGAATACTGAGACATAAGGATGGGACAGGACCCCATCATACCCCAAATATATACACATAAGAATATAACAATAAGTAGCGCCTCTGGAGTAGTGGAGTGCTTCTGTGAATCCGCTAATAAGCTCCTACGGATCTGCACCCTCTCCCTGTCTACCTGTGGGCATGAACACAGCGTCTATAAAAGAAAGGACGTCAGTACAAATAAAGTACTGAGTATGTGACGCATGTATGATAAAATAATAAGAAAATATAGAAAGCATAAGAAGAAAGGATAACTGTACTGCTCGCCCCGTAAGGCGGAATCACACATGTTTACTTTTACCTTTAAGACATATCACACAATCATACCTAAACTGTCCGAATCAACAACGTCGTCAGCCCGCGTCCAGGCTAATCATCCCACGCCGCCCACTAGTGGTGTTTCCCGTACTATATAGACACGGTGTAGTAAGCCGCCCGCCTTAGCGGCGTCTGCTCATGCCATCTAGACATGGTGTATATGCCGCCCGCCTTAGCGATCTCTGCCTATGCCATCTAGACATGGTGTACTCATCATCATAGACTTGACGTGAATCATGCATAAGAACTCGAGTAGAAGCTATAACTCTATCGGAGTGACGTAAGGTCGGGAACCTCCGATTATATTATGGAATAGTCATAATCATTACATCTCACCTTCAAGGAACTAGCATTATAAGGTGAGCCTAACAACAATGAATAGCATCAAGGAATCATATATGAATCATTAGCTTCATAAGACTATCATCATCATTATCATATTCATAACACATCTCTTATCTTTGTCTCATGAGAAGCTCTTGATAATCATAGACTTATAGTTTACGGAATATAAGAGAGTCATGGAAAGATAAAAGAAGTCATATTATAAGGATCATGCCTTATTAAAAGAAGGGACTAGCCTTGCATACCTTCTCGCCTCTCTAACTTTGCGACTAAGTGCTCCCCTCCGATACTCACAATTCTACATTCAAGAGAATTCGTACAAAAATTAGACAATCGATAACATACTTATGCTTAAGCTAAAGCGACTAAAAGCTAATGAAAATTGGGCAGCATTTCCCTTGATTCTACCACTTCCTCCATATAATATGACAACTCCCAAACATCAATAACAACATTCATAATATCGTAATCAATAACTCCTTCAAGTTCAACATTATCCGATTCTCACAACCCTTTACCAAAATGATTCATGACCATAACTATGGTGTATCACAGTATTCGTTCTCATATAATACTTCTTTAACGTCATTTGTTTCATTCACACAAGATTTCACTCGTAACATATCAAGAATCATGATTTATGTCAAACTACTATTCAAGAATACCATTGTTTCCACATTTGAGCTCCATATTCCACTTTTTTCCCCAATCTAAGTCATTCAACCCCTCAATACTCTTAATAGCATGAAATACACATGAAAATCACCTTTGATTAGGTAGGAATGAGCCATGGATGAAAATACTTCACTTGGAGAAAACCCTAACTTCAACTCCAAAGGGATTCCTAGCTTCCATTAGCCCTAGCTAGCATTCTTCCAATTGTTTCCACAAATTATTAGTGTTTGATCTTGGATTCACCTTGAGTTTATGTTGGTATGACATATATAATATTCTAGAGCTCTTGAGAGAAGTGGGGGAGATGGGAAATGAAAAATAATAACTTGGATCACTTATTTATACTTGGGAAAAATCTGACCCATCATGGATTATACGGACACTTATACGGTCCGTGTAAGTGACCGTAAAACTGCACCAACAATCATCCTTTCTGTAACCATTATACGGTCCGTATAATTTTATACTGTCCGTATAAGTGACCGTATAATACTCCCAGTGATCACCCTTCAATGTGATGGTTATACGCACCAATATACGGACCGTATAGTGGGTTGTATAACTCACCCTTTTTCCGAACTTGATCTCATCATTTCGTTTGATCTCCAATCCTTGTAGAACCTTCTTAGCACTTGTTTAACACTTCATTAACAATATAAGGAGCATTATAACTCTTCCTCAAGACATTATTAAATCAACATTAGCTCGGTACTTTGCAAAACCCTTCCAAAACACGACTTATACCTTGCCTTCCTCGACGAACTTTCTTTCCTTGCCTCAAATGTCTTTGGAATCTTAATTAGGATCGCTAAGTTCCCTTTCTTACTTGTAGGGACATCATATACTTCTTAACCTGCGTCAGTCTATTTACCGCACAACAACATGAAAATTTCCGAGGTGTAACACTCTTCCCCCCTTTAAAAACATTTGTCCTCGAATGTTAAGTTCTCGAGAATTCTACGGAAATTTCGCCAGAGTTTCCCCTGTAATATGTCACTACCATCTTATCACAGTAACCCACAATAACATCGCCTCACAGGGCTACAACACAATAGCAAGAAAAATATGGCCACACACGACCAAAAACATTAAAAGAAAGCATCACATACCTTATGATAACGACATCTCATTTTGAATCTCCTCCGGGGGTGGAAACAATTACGGTTACTTGGACTTCATGTCATCTTCTACTTCTCAAGTCATTTCTTCTCGGTTATTGTTTCTCCACCAAGACCTTAACCGAGGCTACCTCTTTATTTCTAAGTTTCCGTACTTGCCTATCTAGTATGGCAATGGGTACCTTTTCATAGGCCAACTTCTCTGTAACTTGAACATCATCGACAAGTACGATTCTAGTAGGATCTCTGACACACTTACAGAGCATCGATACATGGAAAAATAGATGGACTGATTCAAGTTCTGGAGGTAAGTCCAGTTCATAAGCTACTTGGCCTATCTTGCGGACAATCTTATAAGGTCTAATATATCGAGGACTCAACTTTCCTTTCTTACCAAATCTCATCACGCCCTTCATCGGTGATACCTTCAGGAAATACCCAATCATTAGCTTGGAATTCTAAGTATTGCCGATGGTTGTCCGCATAAGATTTCTGGCGACTTTGGGCTGTCAATAATCGATCTCAGATAACCTTGATCTTTTCCACCGCTTGCTGAATCAACTCCGGACCTATTAGTTGTACCTCCCCTATTTCAAACCGCCCAATTGGCGATCTACACTTCCTTCCATATAGAGCTTCATACAAGGCTATTTGAATACTGGAATGATAGCTGTTGTTGTACGCAAACTCAAAAAGAGGCAAGTGATCATCCCAGCTACCACCGAAATCTTGCACACATGCCCGTAACATGTCTTTCAAGGTCTGAATGGTGCGCTCAACTTGTCCATCTGTCTGAGGGTGAAATGTTGTGCTAAGCCTCACTTGAGTTCCCAAACTTTCTAGGAAAGACTTTCAGAATTTCACTGTAAATTGTGCTCCTCTATTTGTGATAATAGATACTGGGACATCATAAAGTCGCACTATTTCTTTAAGATACAACCTTGCATAATCTTCTGCTGAACATGTGGTTCTAACTGGAAGAAAGTGAGCTGATTTCATGAGTCTGTCAACAATCACCCATATGGAGGCAAATATTCGCCGAGAACTAGGCAAGCCTACAATGATATCCATGTTAATGACTTTCCATTCCAAGTTGGAATTTCCATCGCTTGTAGTAATCCTCCTGACTTCTGATGCTCAATTTTCACTTGTTGGCAATTTGAACATTGAGCTAGAAATTCTGCTATGTCTTTCTTCATTCCATCCCACCAATACATTAACTTAAGATCGTGATACATATTTGTCGCTCCTGGGTGAATGGAATACCGAGAGTAATGAGCTTCTTCTAGGATTCGATGACGTAGTCCTGCAACATTTGGAATACATAGCTTGTCTCGGTACCTAAGAACTCCATCTGCAGAAACTTCAAATGGCGACTTCTCTTTCTTAGGAAATGTATCTCTATAATGACTCAACTGGGGATCTTCATATTGGCGATCTCTCACCTCCATATCTAAGGATGAAACAGCTGGGTTGTGAATACCAATTCCTGCATCGCCTGAATCAATTAGACGAACTCCTAGGTTAGCTAGCTGGTGAAGCTCATGGATTAATTCTTTCTTCTTCAGAGGGACATGACATAGACTACCCATTGATTTGCGGCTAAGTGCATCAGCTACTACATTCTCCTTTTCAGGATGATATAAAATACTCACATCATAATCTTTTAATAATTCTATCCACCACCTCTGTCGTAGATTTAACTCCTTCTGCTGAAAATATATTGGAGACTCTTGTGATCTGTATAAATATCAACATGTACACCATATAAGTAATGTCTCCACATTTTTAGCGCATGAATAACCACAGCCATTTGAAGATCACGAGTCGAATAATTCTTCTCGTGTTTCCGCAAATACCTGGAAGTATAGGTAATGACTTTACCGTGCTGAATCAACACACAACCCAATCCGACACCAGAGGCATCACAATAAACAACATACCCCTCTGGTCCTTCTGGAAGTGTCAGGACTGGGGCTGAAGTTAGTTTGTCCTTCAATTCCTGGAAACTGCGTTCACAAGCATCAATCCACTGAAATTTTGCTGATTTATGAGTTACCTTCGTTAATGGTGCTAAAATAGAATAAAATTCTTCTATAATAACCTGCTAATCTCAAAAAGCTACGAACCTCTATAGGTGTTGTGGGCCTTGGCCAAGTCTTCACAGCCTCAATTTTCTGAACATCTACTCGAATGCCATCAGCTGAAATAATGTAGCCCAGAAAAGTTACAGAATTCAGCCAAAATTCACATTTCAAAAATTTAGCATACAATTCACGAGCCCGGAGAATCCCAAGGACAATACGCAAATGGTCTGCATGCTCTGCTTCTGACCGAGAATATATTAGAATATCGTCGATGAACACGATCACAAATAGATCCAGAAAAGGCCTGAATACATTATTCATCAAATTCATAAACACTGCTGGAGCGTTAGTCAACCCAAATGACATCACCTGAAATTCGTAGTGGCCATATCTAGCTTTGAAAGCTGTTTTGGGAATATCTTCTTCTCTAACTCTCACTTGGTGATACTCCGATCTCAGATCAATTTTGAAAAACCATTTGGCACCCTGTAATTGGTCAAACAAATCATCGATTCTTGGAAGCGGATATTTATTCTTTATCGTCACCTTGTTCAGCTGCCTATATTCAATGCATATCCATAGGGAACCATCTTTTTTTCTCACAAATAGGATAGGTGCTCCCTATGGCGATGAACTAGGTCCAATGAATCCCTTCTCGAGCAAATCTTTCAGTTGTGCCTTTAGCTCTTTCAATTCTGCAGGAGCCATTCTGTAGGAGGAATAGAGATTGGTTTAGTATCCAGTAACACATCAATAGCAAAATCAATCTCCCGCTCCGATGGAAGGCCTTGAAGTTCATCTAGAAATGCATCCGAAAATTCATTTACTACCGAGACGGATTGAAAAGTCAACAACTTTGCTTCAGTATCATGAACTCGGACTAGATGATAAATATGGCCTTTTGCAATCACCTTTCTCGCCTTAAGGTAGGAAATAAACCAACCTCTTGGAGACGTTGTATTACTCTTCCATTCCAGCATTGGTTCGCCCGGAAATTGGAATCGGACTATTTTGGTTCTGCAATCAACATTATCATAACAAGAAGCCAACCAATCCATGCACATGATAACATCAAAATCTAGCATTTCCAACTCAATTAAATCAGCTACAGTATGTCGACCACATACCAAAATCTCATAATTTTTGTATACTTGCCTAGCTATTACCGGGTCACCAATCAGAGCAGATACCTCGAAAGGTTTAATTAGCTCGGGTTTCACCCCAATACGGCCAACAATATAAGGGTGATATAAGACAAAGTAGAACCCGGATCAATCAATGCATAAACATTGTGAGAGAATATGGATAGTATGCCTGTAACCACATCAGGGGAGGACTCCAGATCCTGACGTCCAGCTAGAGCATAAATATGGGGCTGAGAGCCACCTGAACTGGATGCTACCCCTTTACCTCTACCACGGCCTGCGAAATTTTGGGGAGTCTGCCCTACCAAGCACACGGACAAGGAAGAACTAGCTACTGATCTCGTGGACTGGGCCCCAACTCTATCGCCCATCGATGGGCAATCACGCATCATATGCCCAACCTGACCACAGGCGTAGCAAACATCTGAGCCCTGACGACATAGACCCGGATATAACCTCCTACACTAATTGCATCGTGGGATTGATGGTCTCCTCTGACTATAATCACCTCCAAACTGGGAACCCGAAACTCTCGAGCTCTGACCCTATCCTGAATGAATGGGGCGGTCAAATCTCCTTCTTGCAAACTGAGGAGGTGCACTAGTCATCGACTGGCATGAATATCTAGAATATGACCGCTTCGACCCCCCTTTATAGTCGCTGCTGGCACCAACAGATCTGACCCTCTTACTCTGCCCCCTGTCCACATTACGCTCATCTCGGTGCGGTCGCTGTTACTTCTCTAAGTTCTGGGCATGAGCCTGAATACGAGAGATGTCCATCCTCTCCTGTAGTGAAGCCGTCAAACAATCCTTGAACAAATGTGGCCCTAAGCCACTCACAAATCTATGTACTCTATCTCCCATGTCAGCCACCATAGTCGGAGCATATCTAGCCAATGAATTAAAGTGAAGGCTATACTCCTGTGCACTTATATTCCCTTGCTTGAGATTCAAGAATTTGTCTGCTCTGGCCCGCCGGACCTCGGGTGACAAATAATGACAGATAAAAGCTTTCACGAACTCTTGCCAAACCGAGGGAGGTGCATCCTCTCCTCTTGAAGAAATCCAATTATTGTACCAAAGGACCGCCATATCCCGGAGTCTATAAGATGCCAACTCCACAGATTTAGTATCGGAGGCATGGATGATTCTCAACGTCCTCAACATTTCATCTATAAAACCTTGCGGGTCTTCATCCGGCTTTGATCCAAAAAATTCTGGGGGATTTAAACTCATGAAATCACGGGCCCTTGCACTAGTGGCCCTGTCACAAAAACCCACACCCTATCGCTGGGCTTGGGCAGAAACTAGCTGAGTCAATAACTAGATAGCCTCGGTTATTTGTTGGCCCAAAGCACCCGGTGGAGGAACTGGAGGCATAGGAGCTGGAGTAGAGACCCCTCCCTATTCTTCTAGAACAGGCAGAGTGTGAGAGGTATTGGATGGAGCCTCATTATCAAATTCACCTTCTTCTACATTTATTGGCGGTTCCCTTTCCATCCGCCTTTCTATCGTAGCCTTGCCCTTCTGGACGGCGGTGGCTTTCCTCTTTACCGGCATCACTAAAATCATGACGCACCATTAGGGAGGAGAAAATCTTATAACATAGCTCTATCGCACGATCTAGTAAGAAGAAGAACGGTCATTTTTCCTAAATCCCCTGCAGTCTTTTGTTTATAAGTGCAATGTGCTTCACACCCACAAACGAGACTCTGCCGGACACGGCTCGTAGACACACCCTAGGATGGAACTGCTCTGATACCACTTTTGTCACGACCCAGCTGGGGGCCATGACGGGTACCCAGAGCTACCCTACCGATACCCAGAGCTACCCTACCGAGCACCACCCATCATACTTACCATCAGACTCATCTTGAATGCATTTATTATTCTCAACACAACTAGCCATAAGAAAACCATTATCACTTCCAAAACATATCTACATTCATGTGCATAAGCCCACTACACTATCAAAATGATATACAAATATACAATGTAGTCATCATTGGACATCTACTACCTACACATACGTATCTACGAGCCTCTACTAGAATACTGAGACATAAGTATAGGACAGGATCCCGTCATACCCCAAATGTATACACAAAAAAAAATAACAATAAGTAGCCCCTGCGGAGTAGTGAAGTGCTTCTGTGAATCCGCTAATAAGCTCCTACGGATCTGCATCGTCTCCCTGTCTACCCGTGGGCATGAACACAACGTCCATAAAATAAAGGACGTCAGTACGAATAAAGTACTGAGTATGTAAGGCATGTATGATAACATAATAAGAAAATACATAAAGCATAAGAAGAAAGGATAACTGTACTGCTCACCCATTAAGGCAGAATCACACATGTTTACTTTTACTTTTAAGACATATCACACATACATACATAAACTATCCGGATCAACAACGTCGTTAGCCCGCATCCGGGCTAATCCTCCCATGCCGCCCACTAGTGGTGTTGCCCGTACTATATAGACACGGTGTAGTAAGCCGCCCGCCTTAGCGGTGTCTGCCCATGCCGTCTAGACATGGTGTATATACCGCCCGCCTTAGCGGTCTCTGCCCATGCCATCTAGACATGGTGTACTCATCATCATAGGCTTGACGTGAATCGTGCATAAAAACTCGAGTAGAAGATATAATTTTATCGGAGTGACGTAAGGTCGGGAACCTCCAATTATATTATGGAATAGTCATAATCATAATGTCTCAACTTGAAGGAACTAGCATTATAAGGTGAGCCTAAAAACAATGAATAGCATCAAGGAATCATATCGGAATCGTTAGCTTTATAAGACTATCATCATCATTAGCATATTCATAACACATCTCTTATCTTTGTCTCATGAGAAGCTCTTGATAATCATAGACTTATAGTTTACGGAATATAAGAGAGTCATGGAAAGATAAAGGAAGTCATATTATAAGGATCATGCCTTATTAAAACAAGGGACTAGCCGTGCATACCTTCTCGCCTCTCTAACTTTGCGACTAAGTGTGTTACACCTTGGAAAGTTTTGCGCTACCAAGGTCGTAGCCAGCTTATTATGGGCCTAAGGAAGAGCAAAGTTATGTGAGGATTAAGGAGAAAGGTTATATTATAAGAGTGTAATAATGGTATACATATGACATTTGGAGACCATATGGGTTGAATTGGTTCATATGTCACTTGCCAAAAAGCCCTCGTTGTTGTAAGCTAAGTGGGGCCCACACGCCGGAGTTTTATAAAGGACATATGAAGAGATATTTGAGAAGTACATGGAAAGTTGAGCAAGTCCTAAGAAGGACCCATAAGCCAAATATGGGCACAAGCCATCCAAAAGGACGATTTAAGGAAACATTTTCGGATGATCTGAACTGGAGGGGCAAAAACGCCATTATAAGTTTGGAATTTGGAAAAAACACTAAGAATGAAAGTTGTATATAATTGAAAGAACTTTCCAACCATAGGTTGTGGGCCCTCACAAGATATCGGGATCAAGACTTATAACCTCTTTACTGAACGAAATGACGCGGAAAACTTCGGAAAATCTGTGAGTTCCACGACCCCTTTCACGGACCGTGAAACTTTCCACGGACCGTATATTAGTCCATGGAATACCCGGCAGAGATAATGACTGGCCAGTGGTGAACAACGACCAGTTCGTGGAAGTCTCGACGAGCTGAATAAGTTCTGGTTATATAAATGTGTTCCCACTTCATTTATTTCATTCCAACACTTTTCTCTCTCTCTCAAGACTTCTAGAGAATTCCACACTATTCATCCACAAGAACTCAAGAAATATTGGTGATCAACTTGATCAAATCAACAAGAATCAAGTGGAAGAAACACATTAAAGTTCATCCAAGTCAAGGAATTCCTATGAAAGTGAATTAGGGTTTTGGTGCAAGAAGAGTATTTGTTATAGCCCGTATTTTGTACGTTCGAATAATTCAAGATAATTGCGAGAAATTAAGGGCAAGACAATTTTCCAAAATTATTTTGATATACAAGTTGTTTATTAGTATGGAAATATTGAGAAAGGCTAAGGAAAAAAAAGGGAAATTCACAAAGTGGTTCATGGTAATATTGTGGTAGGCTAGGGGCAAAATGGGAATTTCACAAAATATTCAAGAAGGTTCTTGAAGGGGCCATGTTGGCCGTGTGGCATATGTCCATATTTCTATTAAATGGGGCTAATTATAAATATAGATGGACCAAAGCTTATATAACAAGACAAGTGGTCATCTTTATTTTATTTTAAGAAAGTTCAAGAAAAAGGGAGAAGGGGACATGTGTCCACCTTGTGATTGGTAGAAGCCATATATATATATATATATATACAATTGATGACCAAAATAAGACATATTCATCGCAACTCAAGAAACTTGGAGAGGAAGATAGGGCATTCGGCCATGGCTTCTAAAAATGATGCCATGGAAAGTGATTAAGAAAAATAATTTTTTCTAGCATCTCAACTAATTGGAAGGTCCTTATTAACGTGGAGTGGTTGTTGGAGCAAGCAAGAATTCATTTGGGCAACTCATGAGCCCTAGCCGAATAGAGAAGACAAGTGGAAAAAGGTAAGACTTAATCTTCCCTTTCATATGTTATAGATGATTTGTGAAGTGTTGTAGCATGTAGAAATGGATGAAATACATGAAAATAGGTATGTTGGAGTGATGGCCGAATGAAGGTTATGTTGTGTAGATATGATGAATTGATTTTATTTAGTAATTTGATTGTTGTAGTTGTGGATTCTATGATGTAAAATGATAATTTAATGTTAGAATGCATCATGAATTGATTGTTGATGTTGTTGGTATGATTGTTGGTATTGTTGTTGATAGTTTGGCCGAGTTGAATTCTCGGATTGTTGATTGATGATTTGGCCGAGTTAGATTCTCGGGAATGGTGTATTTACGGGGGAGATGCTGCCGAAATTTCGGCAGATCATAAGTGAATTTATTTGAAAGACTAAGACAAGTGTGTGTGACGATGAATCTAATGATTATGTAAATCTTCTTGAATGTAGACTAGCGATAATGAGCTTGGACAATTAAGCGTAGCTAATAGGACGTGAAGCAGGTATGTAAGGCTTACCCTTTCTTTCTTTTGGCATGATCCTTATGAAACGAGCTGACGACGTATATGTATGATTTCAAAGAAAATCCAATTCTTAGAGCCACTAGGATGGCTAATGTTTTTGACTTCCGAAGAACTATTTTGCTATGTCTTGATACGAGTGTGTGGTTCCAAAAGTTTTATGTTGATTTGATCCATAGTGATCCCCGAAAGGTACTTGATATAATTATTGCTCTGATTTTCCAAAAATGGCTTCTGAAACGTTCGCAGAAGGCTCTGTACTTCAAACGCTCATAACTTTCTTATACTAAATTGGTTTGACCCGAAACTTGTTTCTGAGCCTCCAGGTGTCGGTAAGTATACTTGTCTATCGAGTCTTCAATAATATATTTGGAAGTTACCGACCCTACGTCACTCCGATAGAGACATAACATTCTTTTGGCTCTTCTGCATGCTGCTTGCATGATATATGTATATGATACATGAATATGATATATGTATATGTATATGGAGTAAGGGAAAAGGTGAGGCGCTATAGACGCATATCCACCTGATCAGTTGGTATCAGAGCCGGTGGTGGGCCAAACCCAATGGTGGGGCAAACCCAGTGGTGGGGAAAACCTCAGCAAGAACGCTGAGTCCCAAAGGGGGGTGAGTGTAAGGCTTGCCTTAGGCCAATCCCACATTGGTTTAGGCGAATCCCACATTGGTTCAGGCAAATCCCACATCGGTTAATATCGTCACGGACGCGGGATATATGTGGCTAAATGGATCGGAGCCATCGCCTCGGCAACATGATATGTTCTATTTTACATATATATGAAAAAGAAATGTTTTCAAAGAATGTAAAATATGATATGTATATATATGGATCGGGCTGCACGTTCCGCAGCACTAAGCATGCACGGTACCCGCCAAAAAGGCACTCAGATGTACAATTTAGTTTTTACCCCATGATATGCTCTATATTTCCATTCTGTTATTATTCATATTTACATCCCTTACTATGTTACGATTCATGCCTTACATACTCAGTACATTCCTCGTACTGACCCCTTTTCTTCGGGGGCTGCGTTTCATGCCACGCAGGTACATCCAGATGAGTTGAAGCTATTATAGAAGGTGTTCCAGCGGAGATGGCAAGCTCCATTTGCTCCTGGAGTGTTGCCGAGTCGGAGTATCTGTGCTATGATTTCTGATTGATGTTAGAGACTTTGCAGACAGAGTCATGGGTATAGAATGTCAGTTTTGTAAACGGCTCCATCAGCCGATATGTTATTATGTTTCATGTTACGAGTTTCATGTCATGATAGATTTTATTTGAATTGAGTACGATGAAAAGAAATGTTCATAAAGGTTTACTATGTTTTTCATTCTCATTTGATTTAAGAGTCTAAAGAGATTATGTATGTAATAAGAGTCAGCGGGTTCGCTCAGCTCCGAATATGGGGTCGGGTGCCCATCACACCCTAGTAAGATCGGGGTGTGACAAAGTGGTATCAGAGCAGGTTGTCCTAGGGTTTGTCTGCAAAGTCGTGTCCAGTAGAGTCCTGTTTATGGGTGTGAAGCCGGCCACATTTATAAACAAGAGGTTGCAGGGCATCTAGGTATTGTTGACCTTCTTTCTGTCTTAGATCGTATGATAGAGACAAGTCATAGGAAATGAGATTCTTTATATAAGTCTTACATACGACGGAGAAGGTAAAGGATGATATGGAATGTTATAGAAGTCTTGATAAATTTGTTCTGTCATCTGAAAACTGGAAGCACTGGATGGCTGGAATGTGTCATATAGCCGTATGTTCTGTGAGGTATTGTCGATATTTGCTACGTACAGATTTTGAATAGTAAGAATGGTGAAGGAGATTCTGCCAAAATGGTTGGGTATGCCTAACAGGAATAAGCGTGGGAAGGAAATATCGTAAACAGACGATAAGTGGGATGTGATGTTTTAGAGGAGCTACGGATTTGGGCATGGCGTGAAAGATAATTGTGAGAAGGATGTGAAAATCATACTTTACAAGAAACATACTTGCTTTACATACATTTGCCATACGGCTATCAAGATAGTATATACATATAGTAATATCTTGTGGAACCATCTAACCCACACTGCGCATCTACGAGCCTCTACTGACGTGCTATACAATGGACGGAACAAGACTCCGTCATGCCCCAAAATGGATATATATATATATATATATATATATATATATATATATATATATATATATATATATATGTACGTATACACAAAAGAAATCACAAGCACCTACGAACAATGGAGTGCTCTCAACAGCTGACTGCCCCTATGGCTCTGGATCTAGCTCGTCTCCCTGTCTACCTGTGGGCATGAACACAGCGTCCAAAGAAAAGGACGTCAGTACGAACATTGTACTGAGTATAAGAGGCATAAATAATGAAGAGAGAAAAAATAACAACCTAATGAACATCAAAGTGAACATGTGAAGCTGAATCATAATCATAGGAAGGATGATGTATGCTGTCTTACTCATACTCTTTATCATATCATGTATACATATCATGCAAGCTGCCCATCCATGTCGGAACGGTGTGATCACCAATAATATAAGCCCGCGTCCAGGCCTCCCGCGTCCGGGGTACCATCTCATGCCGCCCACTAGTGGTGTCTGCCCATGCCCGAGAGGGTCATGGTGTATCCGTGTAGCCGCCCGCCGAAGCGGTGTCTGCCCGGCCAACTAGGCGCGATGTAAATGCAATCATGACATGCTTAACATAAAATACTTATCATCATATACTTTTAAAAACATGCTTATCTTATCATAATACATGCGTGGGCTCATGATCATTTGTACTCTACCGGGGTGACGTAAGGTCGTGATCCCCCGATCTCTTTATGGAGCAATTTCTGACATTCTGCCTCACCTCGAAGGAATTAGTACATGAGGTGAGTGTAGACAATGAGGACATAATCATCGCTTTAGCATTATCATATCATATCTATTAGCTCATGGAAAGAAGGGGATTTTATGCTATGGGATTCATGCCATTTGAAGAAAGGGACTAGCCTCACATACCTTGGTCGCTTAGCTAGAATACCGTTCACTTGCTCTTCTGCAATTTCGCGTCGTTACCTTCATAAGGGAATTCGAATTATCGTTAGTTAGTGGGCTATAAGAACGCGTTGCTATTTTCTAAAGAAAATTGGGCAGCACTTCCTTTGTTTATTCTACTTTTCCCATCGTCTATATCAATTCCCAACATTCACAATAATACCCACAACATTACCACCAACAACCATCATTCATATCGACTCATCACATTTCACCATTTTCCTCCAATTTTTCCATAATTTCCTACCTAGCTTATCATCGTGTTTTCACACCTTTAATACTTATTTCATGGTAAAATCATCATTTCTAGCATATTCATAACCTTAACACTTCAACTTATATGATTCAATTCCATCATCACTCAATGGTGGCACTATTCACCCATTTTTCTATGTCTTCCTACAATTCAAGCTTTTCCTATGTTTCTAACACTTAAATAACTTAATAAGGTCAAGAAACATACCTTGGATGGTGATTGAACAACCCTTGAGTTGAAATGCTTCGCTCCAACAAAACCCTAGGTCCTCCTTCTAGGAATTTCTTGACTCAAATAATCCCTTTTGATGTGTTCTTGCACTAGGTTATGGTGAATTGATGAATTTGATCTTAGATTTCTACTTGTGTTCTTGGTTTGGGAGAGTGTAGAATATTCTAGAGAGAGAGAGGATCGTGTAGTAGAAAGTGGGAATGAAGAAAATGAGACTTCGATCATATTTTATAAAATTCAACTTCAGTCCCGATGTCATTATACGGTTCGTTATACGGTCCGTATAACTGGCCGTAAAATGGACCCAGAGATCACCCCTTTCTGTAACCATTTGACGATCCATTTGACGAGCCGTATAATCGTTATACGGTCCGTATAATTCACCGTAAAATCGACCTTCTTTCAACCTCATTCTGTGACACTTTGACGATTCATTTTACGGACCGTCAAACCGTTATACGGTCCGTATAGTACACCGTAAAACTCACCCTTCAGCCAGCCTCTTCTGTGACACTTCTACGGTCCGTATAATGGACCGTAAAACACTTTTACGGTCCGTATAATGGATCGTATACTCCCAGTTCACTGAAGCTTATATTCTTGACTTGGTCTCATTTCCGATCCTTATGGAACCTTCGTAAAAGTTGTTCAACTCCTCGATACCAATCTACGGGACCTTATCACTTGCCTTCAAAATGCCACACACATATTTTATCCTTATTAGCCTATTTTGCACATGCTAACGGAAAATTTCCAGGGTGTAACATTCTTCCCCCCTTTTGGAACATTCGTCCTCGAATGATAAATACTCGAGATTCTACAGAAATTTCGCCAGAGTTTCCTCTGTAATCTGGCACTATTAACCTATCACAGCAACCCATAATATCATTTCCCCACATGGCTATATTACAATATCAATACATCTATGGTCACACACGACCAAAATCATAGAAATAAAGCGTACATACCTCAATTCGTCGTTGCTTCATGTCTAGTCTCTTATGGGATTTGAAACAATTGGGGGTACTTGGACTTCATCTTTTCTTCCGCTTCCCAAGTCATTTCTTCTCGATTATTGCTCCGCCATAGAACTTTGACTGATGCTACCTTTTTGTTCCGAAGCCTTCTCACTTGTCTGTCTAGAATAGCAACAGGTGCCTCTTCGTATGTTAGCTTTTCTGTCACTTGCACATCTTCTACCGGAACAATCCTTGTGGGGTCCCCAATACACTTGCGGAGCATCGAAACATGAAATACTGGATGAACTGATTCAAGCTCCGAAGGCAATTTCAATTCATAAGCTACTTGACCCACTTTACGAACGATTTCATAGGGTCCGATATACCTGGGACTTAGTTTCCCTTTCTTGCCAAATCTCATCACTCCTTTCATCGGCGACACTTTCAAAAACACCCAATCACCAATTTGAAATTCCAGGTCTCGTCGGCGATTGTCTGCATAAGACTTTTGGCGACTTTGGGCTGTTAGCAACCGATCCCGAATAATCTTGGCTTTTTCGACCGCTTGTTGAATCAGGTCGGGACCTATTAATTGTGATTCTCCTATTTCAAACCAGCCAACTGGAGATCTGCATTTTCTTCCGTACAAAGCTTCATATGGAGCCATTTGAATACTGGAATGGTAGCTATTGTTGTAAGCAAACTCAATGAGGGGTAGATGCTCATCCCAACTACCACCATAATCCAGCACACATGCTCGTAGCATATCTTCCAGGGTCTAAATAGTACGCTCGGCCTGCCCGTCGGTCTGTGGGTGAAATGCCGTACTAAATTTGACTTGGGTACCTAGGCCCTCTTGAAACGACTTCCAAAACTTGGCTGTGAACTGTGCCCCTCTGTCCGTAATAATGGCTAAAGGAATTCCATGGAGTCGCACAATTTCCTTTAGATATAACCGGGCATAATCTTCCGCCGAGTACGTAGTTCTGACTGGGAGGAAATGAGCTGATTTCGTGAGCCTGTCCACGATCACCCATATAGAATCATACTTCCCTCGTGAACGGGGTAATCCTACAACAAAATCCATATTGATGGTTTCCCATTTCCACATAGGAATTTCCATGGCTTGTAACAACCCTCCTGGGTTCTGATGTTCTGCTTTTACCTGCTGGCAATTTGGGCATTGCGCTACAAATTCTGCTACATCCCTGTTCATGCCATCCCACCAGTATATTAGTTTGAGGTCATGATACATCTTAGTTGCACCTGGATGGATAGAATACCGGGAATGATGTGCTTCCTCTAAGATCCGTTGGCGCAAATTTGCCACATCCGGCACACATAGCCTGCCTTGATATCGTAGAACTCCATCCATGGAAACTTCAAATGGAGACTTTTCCTTCTCACAAGATAGGTCTCGGTAACGGCTTAGTTGAGAATCTTCATATTGCCGTTCCTTCACTTCTGTATTTAAAGATGAAACTGTGGGGTCATTAATGCTGATACTTGCTTTACTCGAATCAATTGCACGCACTCCAAGTTTGGCTAATCGATAAAGCTCACGGACCATTTCTTCCTTGTCTGAGGGAATTCCACATAAACTACCCATCGATCGATGGCTAAGCGCGTCGGCTACCACATTTGCTTTTCCGGGGTGGTACAGGATATTTACATCATAGTCCTTCAACAATTCTAACCACCGTCTCTATCGCAGATTCAACTCCTTCTGCTTAAAGATGTGTTGGAGACTCTTGTGATCTGTATATATATCGACGTGCACTCCATACAAGTAATGCCTCCATATTTTCAAAGCATGAATAACTGCAGCCAATTCAAGATCATGAGTTGGGTAATTCTGTTCATGTTTACGCAGTTGTCTCGAGGCATATGCAATAACCTTGCCATGCTGCATTAATACACATCCTAATCCCATGCCGGAAGCATCACAATATACCACATAGCCATCTGGTCCTTCGGGAAGTGTTAACACTGGGGCGGAAGTCAACCTGCCTTTCAATTCTTGGAAACTGCGCTCACAAGCGTCGTTCCATTGAAATTTTGCCGAATTTTGAGTTAACTTCGTCAAGGGAGCTGAAATGGAGGAAAACCCCTCTACGAATCTCCTATAGTATCCTGCCAAACCCAGGAAACTACGAACTTCTGTCAGTGTCGTAGGCCTTGGCCAAGTCTTCACAGCCTCAATTTTCTGAGTGTCGACTCGGATGCCATCACCTGAAATAATATGGCCTAAAAATGCCACAGATTTAAGCCAAAACTCGCACTTTGAGAACTTTGCATATAATTCTCGGGCTCGGAGAACGCCAAGGATAATCCTTAAATGATCTGCATGTTTTGATTATGTGCGAGAATATACCAAGATGTCATCGATGAATACTATCACGAAGAGATCCAAAAATGGTCTGAACACATTATTCATCAAGTTCATGAACACTGCCGGGGCATTTGTTAACCCGAACGACATTACTCGGAACTCATAATGGCCATATCTCGTCCTGAAGGCAGTCTTGGGGATATCTGCTTCCCTGATTCTCACCTGATGATAACCCGATCGCAAATCTATCTTGGAGAACCATTTAGCGCCTTGCAATTGATCAAACAAATCATCAATTCTGGGAATAGGGTATCTATTCTTTACTGTCACCTTATTCAATTGCCTGTAGTCGATACACATTCGCAGAGATCCATCTTTCTTCTTTACGAAAAAGACTGGTGCTCCCCATGGCGATGAACTAGGCCTTATAAACCCTTTCTCGAGTAGATCCTTCAACTGTACCTTTAATTCCTTCAACTCTACTGGTGCCATTCGGTACGGAGGAATAGAAATAGGCTCGGTGTCAGGTAATACATCGATAGCGAAATCAATCTCCCTTTCTGGAGGAAGACCTGGGAGTTCATCTGGGAATACGTCTAGAAATTCGTTTACCACCGGAACTGTTTGAAAAGTTGGCGGCTCTGCCTCGATATCATGAACTTGAACTAGATGAGAAATGTAACCCTTTGCTATCATCTTCCTCGCCTTAAGGTAGGAAATAAACCTACCCTTTGGGGATGCAGTGTTACCTTTCCATTCAAGTACGGGTTCTCCCGGAAATTGGAATCGGACCACTTTCGTCCGGCAATCAACATTAGCATAGCATGACGCCAACCAGTCCATACTCATAATTACATCGAAATCGACCATTTCTAACTCAATCAAATCGGCTCTAGTCTGGCGGTCACACATAACAACGACACAATTTTTGTATACTTGTTTTGCTATCACGGGTTCACCAACCGGAGTAAGTACCTCAAAGGGCTTAATTGACTCAGGCCTCGTCCCAATGCAACCAGCAACATACGGAGTAATATAAGAGAAAGTAGAGCCTGGATCAATCAAGGCATACACGTCACGGGAAAATATAGTCAATGTACCTGTGACAACATTTGGGGAGGACTCAAGATCCATATTCATTAGCTAGTTCAAGATCATCCAAATACATTCAATAGCATTCCAAACAATATTCATGAATTCAAGTATTCCCGCTAATTTCATATTCCATCCGATGTTTCTACAAATGTTGTTGTAGACTATATAGAAAAGTAGACTATTGTTGATATAATGCATTTTTGTGATGATTGTTGGCATTGTTGATGTTGTTGGGTTGTTGTTGCTGCTATTTGAGCTGAGATGATTCTCGGGGGTGCTATATTTATAGGGGAGGTGCTGCCGAAATTTCGGTAGACAACTATGACTTTAAGTTGAATACTTAGAATCCATAACTTACAATTGGTAACTTTGACCATTTGTAGATTCCGGGCGAAACGGGATTTGAGTTTAAGCGAGCGAAAGACGCACGTAAGGTATGTAAAGCTAACCCATTCCTTCTTTTGGCATGTCCTAAGTATACTAGGTCGATACTTGAGCCTCGGGGGCAATTCCGTTCATGGAAATTCGAATTTGAATTTGAGTACTATTCATTCAATCTAATTGGATTATAAAATCTCACTTTTT
This sequence comes from Lycium barbarum, assembly GCF_019175385.1. Taxonomy (NCBI): domain Eukaryota; kingdom Viridiplantae; phylum Streptophyta; class Magnoliopsida; order Solanales; family Solanaceae; genus Lycium; species Lycium barbarum. The sequence continues at coordinate 82,768,702 of NC_083341.1, forward strand.
GTAGGAAAATGATTACGTCCGAAACTCTTGTAAATGTAATAGAATCGCTTCGAAACTTCCATTGATGATTCCATAGATCCTAATACTTGTGATTCAGGTCCGCCACCTCGACTTGACCCGAGGTGGGCCCACTAATCTAGAGACCCCTTTGTTTGTTCTAATAGGCGTATTTTTGTATAGTGTCGGAACAAGACTATTGTTTATGACTTTGGCTATCATAGTGTAACGTCTTGACTGTCCCTGACGTTCTAAATTACATTTCGAACTATAAATGTAATTTTGGAAGTACTTTCGTGAAATAAATCCTGTATTGACCAATTGTTCGAACTAGTTTGACTAATGGGCTGATATATGATTATATCAAGTTTTATAACTATTTCGATTTATAAATTGTATTAGTCGCTCATGATTCTGCTCGTGCCCCTTTATTACGACATCGTTCACCGGTTCCCGGGCCGGTTATTGATCACGCGCACTATGACGATTCGACCGTATGCTCTTTTATTGACATGAGTATCCGGGCATAGGTGTTCCGATACAAGTACTCCGCTAGAATTATTTTGATATAAGTATCCCGATATAAATATTTTGATATAAGTAACCTGATGTAAGTATTTTGATATAAGTATCCGGATAAAGTATTATGATATGAGTCTTTTGAAATAAGTATTCGACATAAGCATTCTGAAACAAGATTTCTGATGTAAGTGTTCTATTATAAGTATTCTACTATGAGTATTCTGATACAAGTACACTGATGTGAGTATCCAATATGAATGTTCTCTATAAGCTTTAGCGTCTCCAACTTTCGTATACGACATCGGATTGTTTAGAAGTGTCCGAAGAGGTTCCGGTACCAAAAACGTTCATGATCTTTCTGTATGTACATATGGTTCCAAAATCTCTGTTTGATCTGATTTGTGAGGACATCTGAAGGTGCTTGGTATGACTATGACTCTGATTCTCCGAAAAAATGACATCTGAAACGCTTATAAAGCGTTCTGTACTTCAAACGCTCGTAACTTTCTCATACTACGTTGGATTGACCTGAAATCTGTTACAAGCCTCCAGGTATCGGTAAGGACGCTTGTCTGTCGAGTCTTGGTTTCTATGTGCATCCGGTTTCTTACTACTCTGCTCGTGCGAGCCTTAGCATGTCTATTCACTGAGCCGGGCCAGGATACGTTATCGTGCGCTGTTCCCCTATGTTGTCTACTGTTTTCTGAAACAAAAACCGTGAGAGGTGGTCTTGGCTGAGCTCGATCCCCAAAGCGGACAGTATCTGCGCTGCATAATCTGATACCAAGCAGACGCGTTGGGAGTGTACTGGGCAGAGCTCGAGCTCCCGAGACTGATCCGTGACCCGTGTACTGGGCAGAGCTCGAGCGGGAAAAACGGGCAGTTCCTGTATGGGATGATCAATGTACTGGGCCGAGCTCGAGGTGGCATACCCCTTGTAGGCGCGTGTTCTGATATGATATGATATGATCTGATATGATATACTCCGACTATACGCCGCCTGATACGATACGTTTATGTATGGTGTGACCACTGTACTGGGCTGAGCTCGAGGTGGCACACTCCTTGTAAACATCATATGATTCACAGGTTGCAGCATCTAATCCGATACGCCACGACGTCCTGAGATGGCATATGACTATAATGTGCACTACGTGTGATCTGCGTCTGGAAAGTAAGTTCTTATACTCTGTACGTCCTGTGTTCCAACCAGTATACTATATCATCTGAGTACTCGGTAAGTCCTGTATTCCTTTTGATATATGACGTCATCTGAGCATTCTGTATGTCATACATTCCGGTTGACACATGAGCTAGGTAGGCACAGGTTGCGTCTGGAAACCCTGTACGTTTGGCAACCCTTCTGCCAGATTATATCGATTTATATGATATGTGATGATCTGTATGACCTGGGCCTGGGAAGTGAGTGATTTTGATATTCTGGACCATGTACTTATTCTTTTATTGCTTGTTTCGATTATAGTTCTGATCTTTGTGTTCCATGCTTTACATGCTCAGTACATATTCCGTACTGACCCCCCTTCTTCGGGGGCTGCGTTTCATGCCCGCAGGTACAGACGCTCATTGTGGTGATCCGCCAGCCTAGGGTACACAGTCTGCTGTTTGGAGTGCTCCTTTGATCCGGAGCCCATACTTTTGGTACAAAACTCCTTGTTATATATGGTTTCGTGCTTATGGTTATTTTTGGGTACGACGGGGCCCTGTCCCGTCATATGATTCTGTTGTCTGTATTAGAGGCCTGTAGACATGTATGTGGGTCATGGGTCGCGTTTGGTCCGTCATGTTTGCTTGGTTTTTGCCCGGTTTACCCCTACGCTACATTAATATGATCGATCTATGTTTTATGATATTAATAATGGTTTAAATGATATGTTTATAATCTGGGACGCACGAGATTCACAATATGTAGGCACAAGTGAAATTTGGTTAGCATGTATGTACGAGTGTCCATGTCGGGCACTAGTCGCGGCCTACGGGGTTGGGTCGTGACAAAAGTGGTATCAGAGCGGTTCGTCCTCGGAGTGTCTACAGGCCGTGTCTCGTAGAGTCTTGTTTATCGGTGTGTTGTGCACCACATCTATAAACAGGAGGCTACAGGACATTTAGAATGTTACCCTTTCTTTGAATCTTAGATCGTGCGATAGAGCTGTGCTATTAGGGTGTCTCCTTTCTAACAGATTGCTATGTTTACAGCGATGCCTCCGAAGAAGGCGACGGCTGCCCAGAAAGGCGAAACAGGAGCGACTAGTCAGATACAGAGAGTCACCCGGGATCATACTCAGATTATGCCCGATATTGCTCCCCAGTCAGAGGATTCTTCTATGCCATCATCAGCAGACGATCCTGGAGCGGCTTCGCCATTAGCTCCAGAGGCTCCAGCGCCCGAGCCTCCAGCTCCTCAGCCAGGGGCGGAGGACAGGACACTGAGAGAGGTCGTGCAGTTGTTGACTACGTTGGTAGCGGGGCAGGCTCGCAGACACGGGCGGAGAGATGACGATGATGATGACAGTCGTGATAGCCTAAGGGTTCGAGAGTTTCTATTATGTGGCCCCCCAGAGTTTTTCGGGTCTAAGCCCGACGAGGACCCCCATGACTTTATTCGGGGGATGCGGCGCTCATTGGACTTGGTCAGAGCTTCAGGGACCGAGTCTGTCGAGTTGGCCGCGCACAGATTACGGGATGTCGCTGCTAACTGGTACGAGTCCTGGGAGCTATCCAGGGGTGAGGGTGTTTCCCCAGCTACTTGGGACGAGTTCGTGGCTGCTTTTACCCGTCACGTTTTTCCCCTAGAGTTACGGCGGGCGCGGGTTGACCGATTTTTGCATCTGCAGCAGAGGGGTCGGAGCTTTCGTGAGTATAATTTGGAGTTTGATTCTCTGGCTAGGTATGCACCCGCTATAGTAGCTGATATGGCTGACCGGATGCACCGGTACGTGATAGGGTTGGACCCCTACTTGGTTGACAGCTGCATGGCGATGGCATCGCAGAATGATATGGACATCGCCCGATTACAGGCTTATGCTCTAGGGATGGAGGACCGGCACAGAGAGGATCAGTCGGGTAGAAGTTGTGACAGGAGACAGCCCAAGAGGGCTAGATTGGCTGGGCATTCAAGGAAACTCTTAGACAGACAGTCTCATCAGCAGCACAGTAGACATTTTTCCCAGCCAGCAGGGGATACCCCTCCATAGAGTTCGGGTAGGAGGTCTGGTGACACATGGTACTCCGGGGCAGGTCAGAACTCCAGAGTCTTGAGCTCGCGGGTGGACGGAGGTTCCGGTCGGTCAAGCCTTGGATTCCAATCCTAAAATCTTGTTCTTCTTGAATTCTTAGTAAGTTCAAGATGCTCTTCAACTTGGTATAATTTTTAAAGCAAGAAAGTGCTTGTGTTGGCAAGTGAAAGTTTGAAGAAAAAGGTAAGATTCCTACTCTTTTGTGTTATGGAATAAATATATTTGTTGTAAGGACTGGAATTAGATGAAAATTGTGGAGTTGTGATGTGTATATGTGTGTGAAGACGTGTGTGTGGGGGGTGGTGTATGGTCGTGTGCCATGGTGTTGGTGGAAAGCGGTGAGTTAAATTTTATTTAGTCCGTTAGTTGCGTCGTTGTGACCATTGTGACGCAAATGAAGGTTTAATGACTTGAATTAGCCTTGAATTTGCTTGTATGTAATTATGAGAAATTATGTAAATTTTGTATGACTTTTACATAGGTATGGAAGTAAGATTCAAATGTGAATTTGGTTGTTGTTAATGAGTTAGGAAGGAAAACAATGCGAGTTGGAAGTTTCGTTACATTTGTAGAAACATCGGATGGAATATGAAATTAGCGGGAATACTTGAATTCATGAATATTGTTTGGAATGCTATTGAATGTATTTGGATGATCTTGAACTAGCTAATGAATATGGAAAATGTTGATGTTAGTTGGATAATGGAAAGTGGGATGGAAGTTGTAGACTATATAGAAAAGTAGACTATTGTTGATATAATGCATTTTTGTGATGATTGTTGGCATTGTTGATGTTGTTGGGTTGTTGTTGCTGCTATTTGAGCCGAGATGATTCTCGGGGGTGCTATATTTATAAGGGAGATGCTGCCGAAATTTCGGTAGACAACTATGACTTTAAGTTGAATCCTTAGAATCCATAACTTACAATTGGTAACTTTGACCATTTGTAGATTCCGGGCGAAACGGGATTTGAGTTTAAGCGAGCGAAAGACGCACGTAAGGTATGTAAAGCTAACCCATTCCTTCTTTTGGCATGTCCTAAGTATACTAGGTCGATACTTGAGCCTCGGGGGCAATTCCGTTCATGGAAATTCGAATTTGAATTTGAGTACTATTCATTCAATCTAATTGGATTATAAAATCTCACTTTTTGTAGGAAAATGATTACGTCCGAAACTCTTGTAAATGTAATAGAATCGCTTCGAAACTTCCATTGATGATTCCATAGATCCTAATACTTGTGATTCAGGTCCGCCACCTCGACTTGACCCGAGGTGGGCCCACTAATCTAGAGACCCCTTTGTTTGTTCTAATAGGCGTATTTTTGTATAGTGTCGGAACAAGACTATTGTTTATGACTTTGGCTATCATAGTGTAACGTCTTGACTGTCCCTGACGTTCTAAATTACATTTCGAACTATAAATGTAATTTTGGAAGTACTTTCGTGAAATAAATCCTGTATTGACCAATTGTTCGAACTAGTTTGACTAATGGGCTGATATATGATTATATCAAGTTTTATAACTATTTCGATTTATAAATTGTATTAGTCGCTCATGATTCTGCTCGTGCCCCTTTATTACGACATCGTTCACCGGTTCCCGGGCCGGTTATTGATCACGCGCACTATGACAATTCGACCGTATGCCCTTTTGTTGACATGAGTATCCGGGCATAGGTGTTCCGATACAAGTACTCCGCTAGAAGTATTTTGATATAAGTATTCCGATATAAATATTTTGATATAAGTAACCTGATGTAAGTATTTTGATATAAGTATCCGGATAAAGTATTATGATATGAGTCTTCTGAAATAAGTATTCGACATAAGCATTCTGAAACAAGATTTCTGATGTAAGTATTCTATTATACGTATTCTACTATGAGTATTCTGATACAAGTACTCTGATGTGAGTATCCAATATGAATGTTCTCTATAAGTTTAGCATCTCCAACTTTCGTATACGACATCGGATTTTTTAGAAGTGTCCGAAGAGGTTCCGGTACCAAAAACGTTCATGATCTTTCTGTATGTACATATGGTTCCAAAATCTCTGTTTGATCTGATTCGTGAGGACATCTGAAGGTGCTTGGTATGACTATGACTCTGATTCTCCGAAAAAAAGACATCTGAAACGCTTATAAAACGTTCTGTACTTCAAACACTCGTAACTTTCTCATACTACGTTGGATTGACCTGAAATCTGTTACAAGCCTCCATGTATCGGTAAGGACGCTTGTCTGTCGAGTCTTGGTTTCTATGTGCATCCGGTTTCTTACTACTCTGCTCGTGCGAGCCTTAGCATGTCTATTCAATGAGCCGGGCCAGGATACGTTATCGTGCGATGTTCCCCTATGTTGTCTACTGTGTTCTGAAATAAACACTGTGAGGGGTGGTCTGGGCTGAGCTCGATCCCCAAAGCGGACAGTATCTGCGTTGCATAATCTGATACCAAGCAGACGCGTTAGGAGTGTACTGGGCAGAGCTCGAGCTCCCGAGACTGATCCGTGACCCGTGCACTGGGTAGAGCTCGAGCGGGAAAAACGGGCCGTTCCTGCATGGGATGACCACTGTACGTGGCCGAGCTTGAGGTGGCATACCCCTTGTAGGCGCGTGTTCTAATATGATATGATATGATCTGATATGATATACTCCGGTTATACGCCGCCTGATACGATATGTTTATGTATGGTGTGACCACTGTACTGGGCTGAGCTCGAGGTGGCACACTCCTTGTAAACATCATATGATTCACAGGTTGCAGCGTCTAATCCGATACGCCACGGCGTCCTGAGATGGCATATGACTATAATGTGCACTACGTGTGATCTGCGTCTGGAAAGTAAGTTCTGATACTCTATACGTCCTGTGTTCCAACCAGTATACTATATCATCTGAGTACTCGGTAAGTCCCGTATTCCTTTTGATATATGACGTCATCTGAGCATTCTGTATGTCATACATTCTGGCTGACACATGAGCTAGGTAGGTACAGGTTGCGTCTGGAAACCCTGTACGTTTGGCAACCCTTCTGCCAGATTATATCGGTTTATATGATATGTGATGATCTGTATGACCTGGGCCTGGGAAGTGAGTGATTTTGATATTCTGGACCATGTACTTATTCTTTTATTGCTTGTTTCGATTATAGTTCTGATCTTTGTGTTCCATGCTTTACATACTCAGTACATATTCCATACTGACCCCCTTTCTTCGGGGGCTGCGTTTCATGCCCGCAGGTACAGACGCTCATTGTGGTGATCCGCCAGCCTAGGGTACACAGTCTGCTGTTTGGAGTGCTCCTTTGATCCGTAGCCCATACTTTTGGTACAAAATTCCTTGTTATATATGGTTTCGTGCTTATGGTTATTTTTGGGTACGACGGGACCCTGTCCCATCATATGATTATGTTGTCTGTATTAGAGGCCTGTAGACATGTATGTGGGTCATGGGTCGCGTTTGGTCCGTGATGTTTGCTTGGTTTGTGCCCGGTTTACCCCTACGCTACATTAATATGATCGATCTATGTTTTATGATTTTAATAATGGTTTAAATGATATGTTTATAATCTGGGACGCACGAGATTCATAATATGTAGGCACAAGTGAAATTTGGTTAGCATGTATGTACGAGTGTCCATGTCGGGCACTAGTCGCGGCCTACGGGGTTGGGTCGTGACAGTTAACGTTAAAATACATATTGAATTCCCTCGTAGACTAATTGTAGCTCTTGATATCTTGATATAGGATAAGTACTATTGGGAAGCAAGTACAAGTTATAATACGACTAAACGCTAAAGGTATGTAAAGCCTATTCCTTCTTTCTTTTGGCATGTCCTAGACTTCAGTAAGAAATGATATGAACCTTGGGGTAAATTCTACTCTCTAGTTCCAAGCATGACTTATGATTCTATTCATTCCGTAATGTTATGGTCACGAGCCTACTATATGATTGACTAATGATGATGTATAGAAGTTCCTACTCTTAAAGAATTGCATAATTAGAGGCATACTTGACTATCAAAAGTTACACCATGTCAAATTGATACATGTACATTAAATCTCAAACGTTCCTTGCTATAACTTGTAATGAGATTTAAAAAGAACTGAATATGATTATTATCCTGACACTTTAGAGTTGGTTAGTTACTTATCTATTGAGTCTCAAAAGATGAATTGCATATATGTGGTTGCTTATTATTCTGCTCGTGCTTACCGCTATATCCTTCACTGAGTCCCGGGCCAGGACACGTTTTCGTGCGCATATTTACTATATTACTCACCCAGCCCCTCACTAGAGGGCCGGGACACGTTATATATATATATATATGATGATATGATGATATGATGCCATGATGATATGGAGATGGCGGCCAGGAGGGCATATATTCCTTATTACCGAGTCCCTCACTAGAGGGTCGGGACACGTATATGTTTATGTTATAATGTTATGATTATAATTACCAAGTCCCTCACTAAAGGGCCGGGACACGTTATATATGTTATATACAGAATGATTATTCATCCTTGGTTACAAAACTCTATATTGATATTGATATGAGAACGATACAGATGAAATATGTTCAAAGGCAAGTTTTATGAAATTTTGTTTGTTGCATTAGGTCCTACACACCTTGTATCAGTATGAGTCTATTACTATATTTCATGCTTTACATGCTCAGTACATATTCCATACTGACCCTCTTTGCCTCGGGGGGCTGCGTTCATGCCCGCAGGTACAGACGTTCGTTTCGGAGATCCGCCAGCCTAGGATATCTAGTCAGCTACTTTGGAGTGCTCCTTTGTTCCGGAGCCTAGCTTGTGGTATAGATCCCCTTTGTTATATATATACGTGTTGTTCAGGGTACGGCGGGGCCCTGTCCCGTCATATGATACTGTCATTACTCTTAGAGGTCTGTGGACATACGTGTGGGTCTGTATACAGTTGTTGTTTCGTCGTATGGATATGACTTATGTTGGGGCGTACCCATTCGTAGTGGCAGCCTTGTCGGCTTGCGTATATATATATATATGTTTGGGATGTTGCGTGTAGTGGTAGCCTTGTCGGCTTGCGTAGATATATATACGTTGTTGTTGCAAATTGTAACTCCTCAGGAGACAGGTGGCTATGACATGCATATATGTGACAGCTTTAAAATAACGTCTTGCCTTTTTATACAAATAAGTTCTCGATATGCTAGCGGTAGATGATTATAGTTAACATGTGATATGAGTGTCCAACTCGGGCACTAGTCACGGCCTACGGGGTTGGGTTGTGACAATATGCCTTTGATATACACATCACCTGCGTATATCTTGGTATATTAGGTGTACATTTGAATAAGTTGGCTTTATAAAAATGAGTGCAAAGGGAGATAGAACTCATTAGGCTCAAATGTCAGTCCAATTTGGACTTAGCATAAATCTGGGCCTAGCCCATCTCGTTTAGTAAAATAAATAGCCAATATTTACACTTAGCCAAATAAGCGCTCGGGTCGAACTGTGGAAGTGTATCGATGGCCCTTTTAGGCTCAAATTTGAAACTGTGAATGTATATGCATGTTTCATTTTATGAATATGCATACGTTATATATATATAATAGTGATAAGTTCAGTAGTAAAATTTCTAACCGGGTTTCCCCTTTTATTTCTCCTCTTCATCGCATGCCAATTGGTCTTAGTCACACTAAGCCTATTAGGCAGGCCCTACAAACCAATTCTTTCAAGTTATGATAGAGTCCAACGAAGAAATGAAGCTATATCGGAGAAAACGCACTGAAGGCCCAGCCATGGGTGAAAATGGCCACTATTGGTACGCCCCTAGCCTATCTTTTCTCTTTTATTTATTTATTATGTCCTCTTATTCTTCAAATTGTTGTATTGTATTCATGTATTTGTAAAACTCGTATTATAGTGGAATCCCTTATGGTTGAACTAGATGTTTTAGGACAATGGTACGTATGTTGTTTAGTCAACTTTAGGTCCCCAAACGAACTTCAAACAAACCGATTTAAGTGTAATGTTTTCAAAGTTCAAAAAATAATGAAAATTGGTTTGTGATACAAGTTGATAAGTAAGGATAAAGGAGTTTTCAAAATATCAGAACCAAAGATCACATTTTCCAAAACTGAAAACAAATTTCTTTTGGATAAAAGACTAAGTTTAACCCAGTGATTTTAGGCCAAGCTCCAACGGTCAAAATGATATGATTTTAGTCCCAAGGCCAACAACAAACAAAAGAAAGAGCTCTGGGATGAAGCCCACCTAGGACAAAAAAATGTTTTGGGACAAAAAATTTCTTTTCCACCTGATTTTCAAAAAATGGAAAGAATGAGGGTTTTGGGCCAAAAACCCACTGATTTTAGAAAAGAGAAAAATGAGTATGCAGTTCTTGGGCCAAAGCCCACTCATCTTAAGGAATAAGACATACAGTTTTGGCTAAACCCACCATAACTGTTACACCTCGGAAATTTTTCGTGAGCCAACAATGAATAGACCAACGAAGGGCATGAGTGTGCGATGTTTTATTAAGTAGGGAATGACTATTTATGAACTTTGGAATTAAGAAAGTTGTAGAATTTCATTTCAGCCAGTGGTCGTAAAATGGAATACGGCCCGTAAAGTGATTTACGGACCGTAAAGTACCATCGTCCTTCAACATTTCAAAAATTTCAAGCTTCTGTCAAATGCTTCAAATAGTTAAAAACGACTTGGAATACGGACCGTAAATTGAAATACGGCTCGTAAACTGCCATGATCTTCAACCAACCTTTCTATTTCTGATATGCTTAAATACGGTCGCGAAGGACGGACCGTAAACCAGTATACGGCCCGTAAAGTGGGGTTTACGACCACTGTGCATTTTGACCACTGTTCATAAAAATCAGATTTTAGCTATTAAAAAGGAGGGACCTAAGTTCATTTTCTCGTTTCATCTTCACGAAATTCCTCCCTAGAAATCTCTAGAACACTCCAAACACTTCAACCACAAGAATACCAAGGAAATCAATGATCATCAACACCAAATCAATGAAACAAAGTGTATGAAACCTAATTGGAAGTCATCTCCTTCAAGAAATTCTAAAAGAGGTGAAGAAGGGTTTTGGTGCTAAAGAAGTGATTCCACTCTAGGCTTATTCCACCATTATCTAAGGTATGTTTCATGACTTTATCATGTTATTTAAGGTATTGGAAAGCTAAGATTCTTGAAATGTAGAAGAACATAGAAAATGGGCCATTACTGAGTGAATAGTGTCACAATTGAATGATAGTTGAATGGAATCATAAACGTTGATATGTTGTGATGATGAATACGTTATAAATGGCGTGTAGATCATGGAATAGGTGGAGTATAGACCATGGAATAGGTGTGAAGTAAGCAAAATTATGATGATGAGCTAAAACCATTAAATGTGGAGAAATTGGAGAAAAATGGTAGATTTTGCTAAATATAGATAAGTGATGAATGTTGATACGATATTGTGAGTGTTGTTGTAAATGTTTGGGAGTTGAAATAGAACATGAGAAAAGTAGTAGAAACAAAGGAAACGCTGCCCAATTTTCTCTAGAAATAACGATGCGTTCTTATGGTCGATTGACTAACTATAATGCGTATTCTCTTGTGAAGGTAGCAACGTGATATTGAAGGAGAACGAGTGAACAATAGCTTAACTAAGCGACAAAGGTATGTGAGGCTAGTCCTTTTTTTTCTATGGCATGAATCCCATGATATGATTCTTTTCCCTTTCCATGATTCTCCTATACTCCGGAAAGCCAAGAGCCTAAGATCATGCATAACTACATGAGTCAAGATATATGATGTGACGTTATTATAAAGTAAATGATGTTGTTCCTTGTATACACTCACCTTATATCCTAATCCCTTCAAGGTGAGGCAGAATGTTCTAAATGCTCATAATGGAATCGAGGGTTCACGACCTTACATCACCTCGATAGAATGCAGTTGTTCTAGAGTCCTTGTGCATGTATGATGATAAGTATATTTTGATAAGAATATCATTATAAATATTTTATGATGAGCATGTCATGATTGCATCACACCGGGCCTAGTTGGCCGGGCAGTCACCGCGAAAGCGGGCAGCTATACGATACACCATGGCCAGTTGGCATGGGCAGACACCACTAGTGGGCGGCATGAGATGGTACCCCGGACGCTGGCTAATGTTACTGATTATCACACCGCACCTATATGGTCGGGCAGTTTATATATATATATATACATGATATGCATACATGAGATGATGATAAGCATAAAAGTAAGTCAGCATGCATTACTTTTCATATGATTCCAAGTCAGGTATAGTTGCTCCATACTTGATGCCTCCTTTACTTTCTTGATGTGTTGTTTTTGTTCATGCCTTTCATACTCAGTACAACATTCGTACTGACGTCCGTTTTCTTTGGATGTTGTGTTCATGCCCACAGGTAGACAGAGAGGCGAGCTCGATCCGGATTCCTAGGAGTTGTCAGCTGATTGAAAGCACACCATTGTCCGGAGGTGCTTATGTTTATCCTTTTGGTACATATGTATATTTTGGGCATGACGAAGTCTTGTTCCGTCTACATGTATAGTATGTCAGTAGAGGCTCGTAGATGCGTAGTGTGGGTTAGATGGTCTCACAAGTTTATTACATCATGCATGTATATATTATATATATTATTTTGATGGCCTAATGAGGCATTTGTATATATATATATATAGACTAATTGTGTTTTCCACCCAAAAATGATTTTTGTACAATCATGAATGATAAAGAAGCGTAAATGACTAGGGTGCTCGGTGGTCAGCCTCGGGTACCCGTCGCGGCCCCTAGCTGGGTCGTGACAATAACTTTCCTCTAAAGAAACATCTTAGGCCTAAGTCCCAAAAGCAAACCATTTTGCAAACACATATATAAGTTTACAAGAGCAAAAACTAAAATCATCCTTCCAAAATCGGACTTATTCAAATAATTTATACGCATTTGTAAGACAAGGTTTAAGATAAGACATTCTAACGTACTATATGGACGGGCCCTAAACAAAGTGTGTGATTTAAAGAGGAAACAAATATATTCATACGTGTATATTTTCAAACAAAAATCAACACATTTTTTTCCTTTCCTGCGGAGAAAACTGACTATCCTTATACATGAAAGGAGCCTATGTTTACCCGGATGTTATAAATCCAATCTAAACTACCCTATATATAAAGGGGACATATTTAAATCCTTTTAAAATAAACTGATATGCCATATTGACAAACCTTTTATAAAATGCGAAAGATGAACGCTGACCAAGAAATTTAAGCAAATAATCACATATTGGAATTCGAAGGTCAACCGTATAGTATGGATCCTTAATACTGGGGTGCCTCACACCTTCCCAAGGGGATCATCGGAACTCTTCCCTAGAACTCTTGATTACAAAGGATTTTTCACTGTATTTGAATAAAACCTTCACCGTTGATTTTCCTAATTTCCTAAAAATTAGGAGGCGACTCTTTTCAAAAATAAAGTCCGAAAGAGCACCAACAAACTCATAGTATCTTTCCGAACGCTAACCCCACCCGCGAAATGTGAACCGTAATAGGTAGCCCAAAACCTAAGGCACTACCTGTCGCCATACACTACTCAACTCATATCCAAGATGGATCCACTGAAATACATCTTTCGCCAGCCCATGCCTATCGGGAAAGTGGCCAAATGGCCAATGCTATTAAGCGAATTCAATATTGTGTACATAGCACAAAAGGCCATTAAAGGACAAGCATTGGCCTACTTACTGGCTGAAAGCCCAGTCGATGAAGATTTCGAACCACTTCGAACCCACTTCCCAGATGAAGCAATATTGATGATAGAACAAGATATAGCTGAGCCCTATTCAGGATGGAGATTGTTCTTCGTTGGTGCAGTTAATTACAAGGGTTCAGGAATCGAAGCAGTCTTGGTATCACAAAATTGGGCAACATTACCCAATAGCGGCGGAACTTAAGTTCTGATGCATAAACTACATGGCGGAGTACGAGGCCTACATTCTAGGCCTCAGAATGGCCTTGGATATGGACATCCAGGAGTTATTAGTCATAGGTGATTTGGATCTATCGATCCACCAAGCACAAGGCGAATGGGCTACCAAGAACGTCAAGATCTTGCCATATGTGAACCTCGCTCAGAAGTTGTGCAAGAAGTTCAAGAAAATTGACTTCAAGCATATGCCAAGGGCTCAAAATAAGTTCGCTGACGCTCTCGCTACTATGCATCTATGATGCAACATCCTGAAAGCAGTCACACTGACCCACTGGAAATAAATTTAAAAGAAGAACATGCTTATTGTTCCATATGGAAGAAGAGCCCGATGGAAAGCCGTGGTATGTTGACAAAAAGGTAAACTTGGAAAAAGGAGAATATCACGAGAACATCTCGTACAACCAGAAGAAAACAATCCGGAGAATTGCTAACGGGTTCTTCCTGAAGAAGAAGATTCTTTACAAAAGGACGCCAGATCTATGATTAGTCATATGCCTGGACGCCACCAAAGCCGCAAAGTTATTCGAAGAAGTGCACGCTGGAACTACTGGACCCCATATTAGTGGGCTTGTCCTAGCCAATAAAGTCCTGCGAACGGGTTACTACTAGGTGACAACGGAAAGCGTTTGCTACAAATTTGTGCAAAAATGCCATCAATGCCAAATCAGTGGAGATCTAATCAGAGTCCTGCCAAATGAACTCAACGTTATAAGCTCACCTTGGCCATTCGTCTCTTGGGGAATGGATGTCATTAGTCCTATTGAGCCCGTCACCTCAAATGGACACCAATTCATATCGGTCGCCATCGATTATTTCAAAAAATTGGTGGAAACTACATCACACAAATCAGTGACAATGAAGGTGGTAGCTAATTTCGTGCGAAACTACATCATATGCAATATTGGCATACCAAAGTCCATCATAATGGACAATGAAGCAAATCTAAACAATCACTTGATGAAGGATATGTAACAACCCGTTAGTCGTTATTGCATTTTTACCATTTTTGCCCCTGTCGACTCGTCCCCTAGCCTTGTCAGTACTATTTTGATCCGCGGGGACCAGTGGTACGGTTTCTTAGGCATCATTTTAGGATTTGGATTGACTTTCAGAAAAATTGGTCTTAAAGCGAAAATCGTTTGACTCGAAGTTGACTTTTGGGTAAACGTGCCCGTAATTGAATTTCGACAGTTCCATTAGGTACGGAGGGTGATTTATGACTTAGTGGTGTCATTGGTTGGTTCCCGAAGGGTTTGAGTGTGATTTGGGTCATTTGTTTAGAAACTGGTTAAGTTAGAATTGGAGTTGAACACGGTCAACATCGGGTCAAGATGATCTCGTGTCGATGTTTTGAAAGTTCCACTACGTTTATATGATTATTTTGGACATGTACACAAAGTTTGGTTATATTCCGATGAGTTTTGGATAAGTTTGGGTTGATGGTTATTCTTTTCAATTTCGACGTCGATTTTAGCATAAAAGGTATCATAATGAGCAAATGGCCTTTGATTCGTGTTTCGACTAAACCATTATATCTGTATCGTAATTGTGGAACCATAGAAACTTAAATCATCAAGTTTCGGCATCGTATGAGGGGATTATGGTCATTTTACTAAGAATTGGGTGGCCAGATTTTTCAGTTTAATTACAAAATTGCCACTGAATTCGTATTTAAAAATTTGCACTATTCCAAATATTGACACCTCCATATCTCCTTAATTATAAGGTCAAATGGAGTGATTCAAAATCTTAACTTGACTAGAATTTCACAAGAAATCCATTAGAGGCATCAAAAGCAAGTTTCAGGATCGTTTGGCACAATAAACGAGGCAGAACAGCCGGTTGTTTTTGCTATTTATTGTTGTTTAGAGTTTCTCTCATCTTGAGAGCTTGGGTTTGGGAGAAATCAAGGTTGTTCTTCAAGTTTCATCCATGGGGTAAGGTCTAAACCATAGTCTATGTATTTCCCTTTGATTGATTCCCTTGGTTGAAGCTTTAATCCATGATTTCTAAAGTGAGAAAATTGGGATTTTTCGTGATGGGTCTTTCTTCAGAAGTTCATAAAATTGGTTAGACTTCCTGAGTTGCTTTAAATGGTGAAATTGATTGGGTTTATGCTAGATTATGATGTATCTAAGGTTTTTAACCATATATCTTCCATTATTAGTGATGAATTCTTGAATTTAAGAGTTAGGCTTTATATCCAAAATTGGGGGTTTTGCTTGGATTTCGAAATTGAATGAATCCTTGAGTTAATTTAGCAATTAGTTGATGGGTTTTGATCACCTAGTGTTTAATTGGATAATTTACCTCCGAATTTCCCGATATGCCCTTGTGGGCCCGTTTCCCCAAATTCTAGGGTTGGTTTTGACCCAATTTCAATGATAGCAATATAGATATCAATCTTCATGATTTCTAATCTAGATTTCGAGTATGAATAGACTTCTTTGATCTCGAGGCTCAAGGAAAGGAAAGGCTAAGGTGTGATTGCTAATGATATTGCTGTTCGGCCTTCCAGGTAGGTTATGACTTACCCTTGGTGAGACTTCGTATAATGAAGCATATATTTAGATTATATTGTCAGAAAAAACATGTAAACCTTCGGGTATGAATTTGGGTTAGATATTGTCTAAGTTTGTGCCATGTTGCGTGATTGGGGCTAGCCACCCCGTTGTGTTGTGACTTGATTGTTCTATTGTGTTGGCTTGATGCTACATGTTGTTAGTATATCTTGGAATCTATTGTTCCATCTTGATTGTGATATTGTAGTATCTTACGGGTTGATGTTAATACGAGGATAGAGTTCTATATGAATTATGTAGTCTTTCATGATATTATAGGCATGCCCATGTTGGTACTTGTGACACTGGTATTGTTGGCGTACCCATGTTGGTACTTGTAACACTGATATTGCTGGTGTACCCATGTTGGTACTTGTGACACTGATATATTATTGGCGTACCCATGTTGGTACTTGTGACAATGATATGTTGTGGGCGTACCCATGTTGGTACTTCTGCTATTGATTAGATAATTGATGTTGACACATGCATTGCATGCGTTATTATCCATTCATGATATATTGTTAATACCTTGATGATACTTGATGAAACACTGTGATGAGTTGGGTTCGGTTTTTACTTGAGTGACATGAAGTCGTATATCCGATGTTCATTCTGGAATCGTGGATTGAGTAAGTTGATACTGGATGAAACACTATGATGAGCTGGGCTCGGTTTTCACTTGAGTGACGTGAGAGTCTGATATCTGATGTTCATTCCGAAATCGTAGATTGAGTGAGTGCATGGACTCCGTGTGTCCCCCAGGGTGGTGCCGGTGAGAACCCTCTATGGGCAAAGATACGGGGTTTCGTTTGTCTGTTGGGCAAAGATCCGGGACGAGTGACCCTTAGACTTCGCGAGTCACCTTGGGTTGTGCTATCGAGACGTCGATACTTCCATCTGGTGTACATGTGTACACATCATTGCATTCATACATTATTGCATTACACTGCATCATGGCTTATATTGAGATTATTTGTTGTTTTACTTGTGATGCTGGTTTCAGATTAGACATATTGAGACTTGGTACATTTGGGTTTAGATGCTCTACTTAGGCGATGAGGTGTACTTGGTTCCGATTTTGTTTGACTTATACCTGTTGATTTATTTACCTATCTTGCTTTATTGTCTGAATTATGTTAGCTATACTTAGTCGGGCGATGATACCTACCAATACCGTGGTTTTGTACTGACCTGCACTTGCTGCATTCCTTTATGAATGCAGAATTCCAAGTTGGATCTACTTCTGTTTCTCGTGGCTGAAAGTTGCTTCGAGATTTGCTTAGAGTCTACAGGGTGAGCACGAGACGTCCGCCGCCTTGAAGATTCTTTTTATTTATGTCTTATTTCCTATTCCAAGACATAGTCGGACTTGATGGATTATTGATATTCCAGACCTGTAGATTTTAGTTAGATGCTCTTGTATGACCAGACCAGATACTGGGGCGGATTTCATTTACTTCCGCATTTTCTTAAGCGTGCTCAAGCCAGAGCAATTCTGGGATGGGTGACCCCCTGGGAAGTGACACAAAATTTTTCACAAGTGTAATTATGATAAGTATAAATGGAAATTGGGGTAATCTAAAGGAAAAGAGAATGTGTGGAGTAATTAGTGCCCTTACAGAAGTCGCGCAGACTGATGCGGACTAAATGGGCGAAAAATAAAAAGGTGCAATACCGCTCGGGAAATTGAGCGGATTCGAGTAACAGTCAGAGACGTTCGCCAGTAAGATATTAGTAAATATATCTGTATGTGTGTATGTGTGTGTATGATTTTCGTCTGGTGCCCATATGGGTCAAGAGCCGAGTCTCGGCAACTAAAATTGTGATAGACGAAAGGTTTTACTAAACCGAATACATGAAGCGAAGCAGGGACGACGACCTGAATGTTGTCAAGTGGTAGAAAAGCCCCGATTACATCGTAATTTAGTCTGGTATGACGATGTCAAAAAAAAAAAAGAGTATGGATGGTAGGAAAGAGGGATTACGATAACGTGGTAGGGAACTCAGGAGTGTAACAAGAAATGATATGGACTATGATGTCTGGAAAGCGTTCGTCTGTTACAAGAATATAACTTATGGTTCGACGATTACGTGGGGTACGAGAAAATATATTATGAAGGCATTTGAATCAGTGATGTGAAAAATTACCCCATAATGTTGGTGAAGAAGCCATGTCGGAAGGTCAACAAAG
Source organism: Lycium barbarum (assembly GCF_019175385.1). Classification (NCBI taxonomy): domain Eukaryota; kingdom Viridiplantae; phylum Streptophyta; class Magnoliopsida; order Solanales; family Solanaceae; genus Lycium; species Lycium barbarum. Next base: position 82,787,259 of record NC_083341.1, read on the forward strand.
GACAACTATAAAGAGAACCCTCCCGGAGTAGTATGACGCCCCATAAGGTCAATTTAACATTCGAGGACGAATGTTTTTAAAGGGGGGGAGGATGTTACATCCGACATTTTCGCTTATTCGAAAAATTCAAGATAAATTGACTTGTGATGAATAAGGCCACAATTGGACCTTACTTGGTATGAATGTGTAGGTCATGAATTCAATGGTGTGGAATTACGAAAGGTGGCCAAGGGCAAAATTGGAATTTTGGAAACTTGCCTTATGAATTACAAGATGTAACCACCAATTTGGGCTCAACAAAATTAATAAAACAAGGCCCAAAAGGGAAGGCCCAACCAGCCATGCTATGTAAAAAAAGGGGGCCCAAGTCCATGATTTTATTTAGGTAATATTATATAGGGTTATACATATCCATAGAAGGTTCAAGAAAGCAAGAAAAATCAAGAAAAAGAGAACAAGACCATTTCGGGTTTGAGAGGAGAAAAAGAAAGAAAAGAAAGAAAAAAATTGGAGCCTAATCCTTGAGTTTAAAATTCAATTCTTGTGGGAATACTACTAAGTGCAAAGTCCTCTACAACTTGGTACAATTAGTTTGGCAAGAGGACAAGTTTAGTGCCAAGTGAAGAACTTGAAGAAAGGTAAGGATTTTATGCTTTTGATATGTTATGGAAGGTATATGTATGTTGTATTATGTGTGAATGAATGAAAAGCATGAAAATTTTGTGTGTTGTGAATGTGTGTGTATGGCCGTGTGTGTGTATGATGGTGTAGTTGAGATGTGTTGAATTTTGTATTGTAATCTAGTTATGGTTATGGTAGAAATTGTATTGGAAGTGAAAGTTGAATAAATTAGTGAAAGTTGGAAAATATGAGGCATGGCCGTGTGGCATCATGTTGATGATGGAATGTGAATTAAATCTTGTTAGTATGCTAAGTGTGTTATTGTGAAGTGAATGAAAGGATAATGATTGTTGTTGCTATGGAAAAATGGTTATCAAGTTGTTGTAGGAAAGTATGCAACTTTGTTATGATTTATGTAAAAATGGAAATGAATGTATCAAGAGGCAAATTATGATTATTGTTGATGAATTTGGAAGATGGAATTGTATAATGAACTTGTATGTTGAAGGTTAGGAGAATTGGATAAATTGTGGCTTTGATGGAAAGTTTGTAAGTTTGCATATCTTATGTATATCTTGTGAGAATGGTATGATATGCCTCCAAATCGTGTTGTAATGAATTTGATGGGTAATGAACATCAAAATAATAAGTTTGGTTTGGAAGTGTAAGGTCGGAACGGAAAATGTTAAGTTATGACGGAAAGTTGGCAAATTGTGCCTTATTATGTATTTTGAGCTACTTGTCGTTATTATGAATATTATTGTTGGGTTGTGTTGATTGTTTGGCTGTGTTTAACTTTTGGGGATGTCATATATACAGAGGAAATGCTGCCAAAATTTCGGTAGACAAGTATGTGTTAAGTTTGGACTATGGAAAAGTTGAAACTAACAAATGGTAAACTTGACCATTTCTAGATTTTGGACGAAATTGAAGTCGACGCCAAGCGAGCGTAAGGCGCTGTCGAGGTATGTGAAGCCTTTCCCTTTGTTCTTAGGCATGTTCTGGATGTGATAGGCTCGGCCGCGAGCCTTAAGTACGACTCCGCTCCCCGGAATTCGAGACGGAAAACCGCTCCAATTCCTTCAATTCAATTGAAGCTATTTTTTTTACAAATTGCCTTTAAAGTGAGTTTTGTACAAAACTTCCCTAAACGGAGTCGGAACACTTCCAAACGATTATGGATGACCTCATAAGGTCTATTAGCGATAATTTACATATGTTGCCTTGAGTTGGTCCGAGGCGGGCCCGCAAGGCCCGATATCTTCTGTAATACTTTAAATACTTTCGTTTTGTCCGATTTTCTCAGAAACCATCTGAACAATTATTTTGATTATGATACAACTATTTTCATGAAATTCTTAGAAAAATGATTTCTGAACATCTGAGAATCTGATTCTGATAATAATATGTCGTGCCTCCCTAAGTAGGATATAGGCGCGTACTATGCATACCATCCGGATACTCTGATTTTGACTCGCCGTTTGGCACCCTTCAGTTTGATTGAGTCTGTATGTTGAGTCTGTATGTAAGTAGTTTCTCATGTATCGGTTCGTGTCTGTCTCAATGCATTCCTTCACTGCATCCCGGGCCAGGTTCTGTTATCGTGCTTATTTCTCTGCATTGTTCACCGCGTCCCTCGGCTTACGGGCCGGGATCTGTATGTCTGTATGATATTATGATCTGTGTATGGGGAAGGCGGCCAGGATGGCATATGATCTGATCTGATTCTGTCTGTCCACCGCGTCCCGTACTAAGAGGGCCGGGTTCTGTTACCGCGCCCCCAGACAGGGCCGGGATCTGTATGAATGTATGCGTGTGCTATCTATATTTATATAAGCACATGCCTCTGTATGATTCTGTATGACTCTGTACTACTCTGCATGCATAATTCTGTCCGACATACTTCTGTCTATCCGTCTGAAAGACGACTACGTCTGTATGTCCGTATGGATTTTGATTCTGTATGTCCGTATGGATTATGATTCTGCCCGTCTGTCCGTATTATGATTCCGTCTGTCTGTCCGAACCATAATTCTGTTTATTTGTATGGGACACGGTTCTGTATGTCTGTCTGGATCATGACTCTGTCCGTCAGTCTGATTTATGGTTCTGTTCGTTATATTTCTGTGACTCCGGTTCGGACTATGTTTATATCTGTTATGTTCTGCTTTACATACTCGGTACACTTTTCGTACTGACCCCCGTTCTTCGGGGGCTGCGCTACATACCCGCAGGTACAGACGCACCAGGTGATACGCCGCCAGCGTAGGTTTCTGACTCTGCTGTTTGAAGAGCTCCTTCGATCCGGAGCATATACTTTTGGTATATATCTTCTGTTCTTCCGTATGTTTTGTATGTATGGGAATTTTGGGTACGGCGGGGCCCTGTCCCGTCATATGATTCTGTATGTCTGTAGAGGCCTGTAGATAGATGTGTGGGTTACGGGTTTCGTCTGTGTGTTAGCCTTATCGGCTTATCTGTAAATGTCTGCATGTTCAGATATATATATATATATATATATATATATATATATATATATATATATATATGTTTGCGCGCGTGCCGTATCTGTATCGGCTTACTTCTGTAACATCTGTTTTAAAAAAAAAAAAAATGTATGATACGAAATTCGGTCAGGTAGGTATGTACGGGTACCTAGTTAGGGTACCAGTCGCGGCCCACGGGGTTGGGTCGTGACAATATTAAGGAAAATGACGGACAACTACCAGTGTTGTCATGAACAGTTGCCTTATGCATTGCTGGGATACCGAACAACGACTCGGACTTCAACAGGAGTAACTCCATACTTGCTTGTCTATGGCACTGAAGAAGTCATACCTGCTAAAGTAGAAATACCATCACTGAGGATAATTCAAGAAGTTGAGTTGGACAGCACAGAATGGGTCCTTAAACCGATACGAGAAACTGGCTCTAATTGATGAAACAAGGATGGTGGCTATATGTCACGGTCAATTGTACCGACAAAGAATTGGACGCGCCTTCAACAAGCGAGTAAGAGCTCGACTGTTCCAAATAAGGAAAATGGTATTCAAGAGAGTGTTTCCACACCTAAACGAGTACAAAAGAAAGTTTGCACCCAACTTGCAAGGACCATACATCGTCCGCAAGGTGCTCTCCGGAAGAACAGTGATACTAGCAGAAATGGATGGCTAAGAGCGGACCAAAGCAATCAATTGGGCCGCCATCAAGCGGTACTACACGTAAAGACACGCTTCTTAGTTGTATTAGTTATTTATTTGCTTGTAACAGTTGTTTCATTACTTGTAATCATTTTGTAATAGATAGAATAACCAAATGATTTCCTTGTAATATGAACTATATAATGACCTGACTTCCCCATAGTGGGATACATTGGCAGTCCATTTGGGACCCGGTCACATTATTAGTAAAAACCAAAACCCAATTGCTTTATTTCGAACTACGTTTGACCTGATTCCTGCTGCGACAGGATATGTAGGCGCTCTTTGAGCTCGGTCGTACCAAACAAAAAAAAAACCAAGAAACCCATAGGAAGTTACCGAGATAAGAGCTCGAAGAGAAGTCGAAATCGGCTCAAGAATTTGCCACACATACCCAACAAGTCCGGCCCAAGAGTCATACAATCCAGCACCTCAAACTGGGGCACAAATTTTGTTATCCTCTCAAAAAAATTTCCCTCAATAGTTCACACCTGAGAGAAAATAGACTCAAAACCCTAAACTGGGGCAGAAATTTTGAGAGGGTCTCTAAATTTCTTACATCAAAATTCAACGCGAGTTCGCCGAAGCAAGATTTAAACTGTGGCAGAATTTTTGAGAAGGTCTCAAAAATTCCACACAAGGGAGTTGCAGCTTCAACCATGAGATGCAGCAAAGGGCGAAAGAGTCCTCATTTTGATGTGCATGTCATGACCACCAATTTAGACAGTTTTCAAAATTTACATTTTATCTTTTATGAACAAATTACGAAAACTTTTGATCAACAAATATATATATATATATATATATATATATATATATATATATATATATATATATATATATTGCTTTAAGATAAATTCATCTTTTCAAACTACCAAACCCGAAAGGATCGGGCCCAAGGAAGAAAGACCAAGCCAACAAAGCCAAGACACAATTGAAGACAACAACATGGATTAATTTTATAGGAAACTAACAATTTTCAGATGTAGGTCTCTAGTGTCGTCAGGAGGACGACCATTCATCTAACTTTATTTGTTCATAACATATAAAGGAAGCTTATCAATGGAAGATCCAAACCACAATATATCCGCAAAGGGCTGTAAAAGGGATTGAAATGCCACAAGGGCAAACATCTAGCGAGAAAGGGCTAACAAAGGACTAAAATGCCACAAGGTTAAACATTTTGCCGGAAAGGGCTGATGAGGCGTCAAAATGCCACAAGGGTAAATATCTAGCCACAAGAGCTACACGGGACGAACTCCACAAGGGAAAACATCAGGCCAAAGGGGCCATAATCAATATAAAGCACGAAAGAAAGACGATTTACCAAGAGTGCCATTCACATCAAACTGCCGAGAGGGCCATTCTGTAACGACCCGTTTGGTCGTTTAGCACCTGTGAACTCATTTTCGATAAAATACCCTTTTTGTAGTTTAAAAGGATATTCTTGACTTGTGGGGATAGGGGCACGGTGATATAATTGATGGGTAATTTTTGGGAATATATCTATTTAATGAGTATGAATAGTTTATTCATAGGAATATTATTTGCACCCATACAAGGAATAAGTTGGTAAATAAAGTATTTGACGGAATGATAAAAAAAATAATTATAAGTACAAAATGTGGTAAAGTGAGTAAGTTATTAAGTTTATGTAATAAGACCGATAGTTTTTATTTTTTTTTATATATAGTGGATCTTCGAGTAATTTCAGCATTTTAGAGTTTTCTATTTTATGGGTTCATATAACTACGTGTGCCTTGATAATATTTATAGATGTAGTACTTGAATGCATGTAGATAATTTATGTAGAAGCATAAATTAAACACATCCTACACTAGCAGTAATTGTACATTGGGTACACTCCACTTTACCTAATAATTAAGTGTGGACTTTTAGGTTAGACTAAGTGATTGTTTAGTGGGCCCCAAGCAATGCCCATTTTCAAGGAAGAGAACATAGCACGTACATGGATTACAAAGGCATTATTGTTTCATTCACCCAAACCAAACACAAACCCTAAGCATCTAAGTGACAGCAATAACTGAAGGGTTATTTCCCCCGTGAATCAAACCTTGCAGTGGCAGGTATTCTCTTTTACAATTGCTCCTTTCACATAAATAAATTAATGAATATTCACAAATGATGAATACCACTACTTGAGTTGTGAGACGGAGATATGGCCACTGTTAATTTGACTTTGCGGGAGTGAATTGACAAATAGAAAGGGGTCTCCTTTATTACGAAAACAATTTTCTGTTTAGCCAAAAGATCAATTAGGTCCCTTTTCATTTTTAGATAAATAAAATACATTGGAAATTGTGTTTGGCTGGGGTAGTGTTGCTCAAGAACTGCATATAACGTGCAAAGTGTGATTAATAAACTTAAGGAGTAATAATGGGCATATGATGATCTAATCATTGAGCACTACTACTAAATGATGCAAGTCATATTGTGTGATTTTTCATTATTGTAACAGACCAATGTCATCTCATATTTCACTCCTTACTCTACTGCCAAGATACGTTAGTTTCCTTTTCTCTTTTTGTATATCCGAATATCCCTAAGTTAAATTTATCTACAATAGAATAGATAAGTTTGCATTAAAGATTGAAATTGACGAATTGCATAAAAATATATAATCCTTAGGTTATGGGTGATATGATTTTTCAATAAAATATCAGTTCTGCCCTTGTGGGTCCGTGGTCACTTTTTAAGGTCGTTTTTGGGTTTCGGATACAAGTATAGCAGTGTGGGTGTCCTTAGATTTTTATTCTAACGTAGATCGCATATTTGATAGATCTCGATCGTTCAGAGGATCTACGCAAAGGGAAGGCTTTGGTTTGATTGTTCGTGGCACTTGTTCGGCATTGAGGTAGGTTACGGTCTACTTTAGTTAGACTCTGATTAGAGAATCGTATGTAGTTGTAGAAAGTGACAGGGATAGCATGATAGGCCTTCGGGCAGGACGTGGAGGTGAACTCCAATTAGGCTGGTTTTGTCAGCTGTTATGTGGGCTTGTCGCTAAATATGTTATTTATGTGATTATCACTGGTTTGTATCTCCGTCACATACTAGTTCACTCATCACACGAAAAATAATGGTAATATTGATAATTGAACAGTGGACAGTAATACGACTTGTACTTGTTGATTTATATTGTGATATTGTTGGGACTGATATCGTGCATGGCATGCCTTCCATATTATTGTTGTGATGATTGGTGAGGTCAGTGATTGAGAGACTCCGAGGTCTTTGCCGGAGATTGAGAGTGATTAATAGGCTCCGAGGTTTCTACCGGAGAGCACGAGTGGTACATGGACTTCGCGGGTCCCCCATGGGTCATGGCTTTGAGGCACTGCCCTTAGCATGTGTGTACGAGAGTGGAGTGAGAGAGGTGACTACTGCATTGCATTGCATTCATCCACTCATATATTTGACTGATCATTTGGTGAATTATATTTGTCTTGGTTGATTTCCTGATTCCTTTACACTTTACTTGTATATGATACGTAACCATACCTATTTGCTCTATATGCTACTTGTTGTTTCAACTTCTTCATGCGTTATCTAATCATTGTCGGCCTATGATGCTTACCGGTACAAGTGTTGTACTGATACTGCTCTTGCTGCACTTTTGTTGAGTGCAGAGTACGATCCAGGTTCCAGTTCTACACCCCGTGGCTGATACGCGAGGGTGACATCTTTCAGTCATTCAGGATGGGCTACTTGGTCATCCGTGGCCCCTGAAGGACCTCCTCTATTTATTTCTGTTTTTGTATTCGACAGACAATATGTAGCCTTTGGGTATTTTCAGACTTCTATTCCATACTATATTAGCGCTCTTGTACCCTTTGACCAGATTTTGGGGTTGTCGTGACATTTCTAGTTTGATAAGTATTTAAGACTTGATAACTTATTCTTATTTAATTTTCCGCTTATTTAACTAGTTTTTAGTAATGTGGTTCGCCTACTTAGAGGGATAGTGTAGTTGCCACCGCGTCTCGCGAATTGGGTCGTGACAAAGTTGGTATCAGAGCTTCTAGGTTTATTGGTCTAATGAGTACAAGAGCAATGTCTAGTAGAGTCTTGCGGATTGGTACGTAGATGTCCGTACCCATCCTCGAGAGGCTATAGGACACCTAGGAAACACTCCACTTCTTTTTCTCTTTTCGTGCTAGTTCAATCCGATTGGTATCTGGTTTATTCCTTTCGTGCGAGATTGTTCAGATTGGTATCTTAACCTCATTTCTATGTTCTCTCACAGATGGTGAGGACGCGATTGACTGTTACTGGAGACCAGGAGCCTTCATCTGCACCTACACCCGTACCCGCATCCATACCAGTGGCCCGAGCAGTTGTCCGTGGGCGAGGTAGGGGACGTGGCAGGGGACGGGGCAGGGGCAGGGGCAGGGGCAGGGGCAGAGGCCGTGCAGCTATTCCAGATAGGAACCAAGCACCAGCACCTGCTCAGGACCCTGACATAGAGTTGACTCCGGAGCTTGACGACATTCCGGAGGAGGAGATTAAGGATGCTGAGGCAAGACCTGGGGTCGCTGCTACTCCTGATTTTCACGAGGCTGTGTTTCGGGTGTTGGGGTACTTTGACAGTTTGGCTCAGGCGGGCATGATCCCAGTTTCTCCAGATGGCTCACAGACTAGAGTGGGAGGTCATACTCTCGATGCTACAGTTGCTCCAGGATTTCGGACATCGAGGGTATTGCCGGCAGCAGCAGTGGCTCCCCGTATTGATACTACTTGTCACGACCCAGCCCCGTGGGCCGCGACTGGTGTCCTTCTGGGACACCCCAAACGAACTCACACCCAAACCATCGTAATCAGACTCGTCCAAACTCAACGTACGTTATTCGAACTCATCATCGCAATCAGACACTTACTGAACACTTATCCTAGCAGTCGCCCGTACAGATCAGACAAATCACAAATCAGAAGGAAGGCGGAATGTACATCACCAAATTTCACACACACACATCAGAAGGGTGGCGGAATGCACATCGCCCCCAAATGCATACACATACATACAAACTCAGAGGCCGACTTGGCCATAGTAGTGTACGGGCCACTTAAGATCGTAAAACAGACTCACATGCAACCACACCGGACCCACGACCCACAAATCTGACTACAGGCCTCTAGACAAAACAGAACATAAGAACATAGGACGGGATAGGGCCCCGCCGTACCCACTCATCCAAATATACAGAATACAGACACAACAAAAGATATGTACCAAAGTAGGCTCCGGATCAAAGGGGAGCTCTCCAACACAGCAGAATGAGTAGCCTAAACTGGAGGACCACCCAAACGAGCTTCTATACCTGCGGGCATGAAACAAAGCCCCCGAAGAAAACGGGGGTCAGTACGGGAGAAGTACTGAGTATGTAAAGCAGAAGGTACAGGAATCACAAACACAGCTGGAGTCAGAAAGAACAAACACACCGACATCGCAAACAAAGCAAACCTGTGCGGGAGGCGAACGTACAAATGCAAATCAAATCATGTAAAGGGTTTAAGAACGTGGTCACCCCCCCCGACGCTGGTGCCACAACACATCATAACTCCAGAAGTTTTCAAATCTCCGTACAATCTCCAGACACATCATATCACATACACATCATATCATCAGAACATATCAAATGCCATATCACATCATAACTCCATAAGCGGTAACCGGCCCTATGGCGAGGCCTCGGAAACCGTAACACATCATAACTCCCGAATATATTTTAGCGCGCACGATCACAAAGTCGGCCCGGGTACCGACGAACGAAGTCATAGCAGACAGCACGAACAGAGTAGTGCAGAAACCATATGCATATCAAAAATAAATTTGTCGGACTCAACATATAGTTTACGTATAGGTATATACTGACGCCAGAAGGCTCGGAGCAGGAATCAGATTGATCAAAGTTTATGTGTAAAAGTTACGGAGTTCCAAACTGCCAAGTCCTCAAGAAAAAGCGTTCATAAGTCATTTTTCGAAAATCTCACATCATTCAGAGGGGAAAACGTACATTAATGGCATAGGAAGTTTCAAACGCATCCTTGGTCATAAACAGACGGTCGCAGATTATAACGGACACGAACGGACCAAACAAACCGAATAAGGGGAGCCTCGGGGCTCGCGGGCCCACCTCGGGTCAAATTGAGGCGGCGGACACAAATCACAGACTTTCGGCTCCATAGAGCCATCTACGAAAGTTTCGGAGAGTTTCGAACACAACAGCACAAGTTATGGATGTACGAACATTCTTTTAACCAAATGCGACTAAAAGGGTTCAATCGCGCTGAGTGAACAGTGCTCGAACTTGAACTTTGATTTCCAAGAGCAGGGTTATTCCCGAGGGGCCGATCTTAACCTAGTATGTCTAGGACATGCCAAAAGAATGATAGGTAGGCTTTACATACCTGGTTGGCGCCTTACGCTCCTCAAATCGCAATTCCCGTTTCGTCCAGAAACTGCAAATGGTCACTTTTACCAGTTACTATTCATAAGAATTAACATTTTAGTCTTTGGGCTATATTTGGCTACCGAAATTTCGGCAGCACTTCCCCTATAAATCTAACACCCCCGAGACTTAGCTCGGCTCAAAATACAACGACAACAACAGCCCAAACATCATTAAACCATACAAACCACAATCATACTACATTAACTTCAAAATTTCACTTTAATACATAAGTTGGCAAATTCTTGATTCAACTTCAAAATTCCAAATCTATTTCCATATTAGTCCATTCATTCACTCATTCCCAATTATTCAAACACACTACATACAAGTTCCAAATCAGACGTATGAGATCATATCTATTTCCAATTTTCATTCAAAACACCAAAAGTTACGACGAACGTTCTAACTTGCGTCGTTTCATTCCAAATTCGTTATCATCAACCATAAATCTTATTTAAGGTCTTTAGTGTCATAGATATACTATGATATACACAAATATACCAAATGTATACGCTTTCCGATAACGTCCGAAATTATTTTCTAACACCAACTCAATTCTTTAATCAATCCTTTACAACATAAAGATCACAACAACACATTATTCAAACTAAACAAGATAAAATTCTTATGCCTTGCACCTCATCCCCTCACGGCCAAACACACCCTTTATACACACACACACCATGCACAAACACAACACCATCCCACAATCCTCATGCAACATCAATCACTATCACATATATATCCATTTCATAATATTAAAACATAAAAATCTTACCTTTTTCTTGAATTTCCGACTTGTCGCAAACGTCGCTCTTTCTCCAAGCTACTTGTATCACGTCGGAGAGCGTCTTGAGTACTTCACAATTATGTAAAACTTGAGATTTTTGAATCAACAACAAAACTTGGATGATTTTTCTTTTTCTCCTAACCCTTTCGGCCGAGAGCCTTTATTTGATGCCCCTTGTCTTTTTTTTTTTTTTATTTGATCTTGATTCTAGATAATTCAAAGGGGTTACATGATATATATCCACTATGTTGATCATGTGCATGGCACATGATCATTTAACAAAGGGGCTTGGGCCATGAATATGGCCGGCAACCCCTAGTTACTTGGGCCACAATTTTTTTGTTCCATTTCTTGGCCCGATTCATTAAACGTCCCGTTTTGTAATTCCCGAACTAATTTCCAAAATTCCACATTTACCCTCGGCCTTCCCCGAGGTCTCGACATCAATGATTTCATAATCAACATGAGCATAGCAACTTGAATCAAAATATCTCCTCAACACACACAAGTCTTATTTATTTCTTGATTTCCCGTTATACGAAAATACGGGACATAACATTCTCCCCCCCCCTTAAGAACATTCATCCTCGAATGTTGAATCGACCTCATGGGTGTCGCACTACTCCGGGAGGGTTCTCTTGATAGTTGTCCTTCATTGATTTCTCCGACATGGTTTCTCTACCAATACCAGGGGTAGATTTCTCACGTCACCGATTCACATGGCTTTATAATACATTTCCTCATACCCTACGAAATCCCCAAACCCTGCACTATATTCTTGTAATGGTAAGACGCTTTCCAGACATCATCGTCAATATCATTTCCTTGTCACACTCCTGAGTTCCCTTACCACATCGTCGTAATCTCTCTTTACTTCATATCAGACACTTCATGCCAAACAGATTCAGAACTAAAACCGGACGGATTCATAATCAGAGGCAGACATACTCAACTTATGGCGGATGGGTTCGTAGGCGAAGTCAGAGGTACAAAAGTGGGTCAAACAAATCTGAGATCAGGGTCAGACATACAAAGGCGTATCAGACGAATTCGTAAGCAGAATCAAACACACGAAGGTATACCAAACAGATTCACAATCGAAATCAGACGTATGGGATCATATCGAACAGATCCGAAATCAGAAGCGAATATACAAAATTGTTTCATACAAAGTCGTGATCAGTCAAACCGGAGTGTATCAAACACACACGCGGTCAAAATCAAACGCACCGAAGCATATCAGACGGATTTATATCCAGAGTCAGACCCACAGAGGTGTGCCAAACAGAAACGGATTCAGAATCACAGAGGCGTACTAGGTAGAGCCTCATCGGAATTGGAAGTGCAGAAGCACCACAGATAGATTGTCAATTTAGGATCACATCATTCACATTAAGACTCCAATAATTCATGAGAATTTCCTTTTTATTTGCAAACTCACTCATCAGTCGTCACACAATTTACCTTGCGTCTTACGTATCGACTCCTTCAAAAATTCCAATTACTCACACTGCTTATCCTTTGTTTATCCCAACATTAGTTTCCGGGGTTCGGCTCTTAGCCCTCATAGGCAGCAAATGAGAATCATACACACACACATACACATACATATACACATACACACGTTTATTCATACCTTACTGGCGAACATCTCTGGCTGTTATTCAAATTCGTTCAATTTCCCAAGAGGTGTCGTCCCCTTTCCTTTTTGCCCAGTTAGTCCGCCTCGTTCCGCGCGACTCTCGAAAGGGCACTAATTACTTCACACACATCCTATTTGCCTTTGGTTACCCCAAGTTTTCATTTACCTTAATCATACTTACACTTGTGCAAAATTTTGCGTTACTTCCCAGGGGGTCACCCATCCCAGAATTGCTCTGGCTTGAGCACGCTTAACCCTGAAACTTTTACACATTTTGACGCGTTAGGGCTGATATAATTTCGCCAATTGCCTCGCACGACCTTTGTCACGTAATTTTAGGCCAAACGGGGTCTTAGCAAATTTTTTCGGAAATTTTTCGTAGCGGGTCCCACTCTGACCCAAAGAGGTCGTTTGCTTTTCTGGTGTGTGGTCTATCGTTCTAGCCTTCCAAATCCCATATATTTTCCTCCCACATGTACAGATAACTGCCTCGGATATTTTCATTAATTCAGATTCTTACCCTACCTTTACTGACACACACAAAAAGAATATCGCATAATACTGAGGTGCAAACCTACCATTGCACATATTCATTAAACAAAAGGGGTTAGTAGTATACCTGGGTCTGTGTCTGGGGGTGCCTCTGGGTCCCGACGACCGGTCAAAGCATAGATGCGGTTCGAGGGACCGCTAGAATCTGAACCCCCACCACGGCCTCTACCGCGGCCCGCTGGTGCTGGCGTACCTCGCCCCGTAGAGCGCGTGGCCGAAGGGGTAGATGACGAACCCGCAACAGATCTCATCGGCGGTGCTGCGCTACCGGAACCGCCTGCCCACGGACAATCCCGCATGATATGGCCCTGGCGGCCGCAAGCAAAACAAGCCCCTGTGGCCCTGAAGCACTCACCTGGGTGCGATCTTCCACAATACGAACACTGGGGTATGGGTGGCCTAAACTGAGTGGGACCCCTGCTCGCCTGAGGACCTGGGGCTCTGGAACTCTGGTCTGCCCTGGACGGTCCTGCTCCCTCAAACCTCTTACCAACAGACTGTGTGTCCCGGCCTGACGGAGGAAAGTACCCGCTGGACTGATACTGCGGCTGCCCGCCCCGTGAATCTCCAGGATACCCCGCTGATCTGGCCCTCTTGGGCCGTCTCCCATCATACTCTCGGCTGGGCCGATCTGCTCGGTGCCGGTTCTCCATCCCCTGGGCGTAGGCTTGTAGACGGGCAATGTCCATATCTGTCTGCAATGATACCGCCATGCACCCGTCAATCAAGTAACGATCCAGCCCCATAACATACCTATGCATCCGATCTGTCATATCTGCCACCACGGCAGGGGCATACCGGGCCAGGGAATCAAACTCCAAATTATATTCACGGACGCTCCGACCCCTCTGCTGCAGATGCAAAAACCGATCAGCTCGCTCCCGTCGTAACTCTGGGGGCAGAAAGTGGCGGGTGAAAGCAGTCACAAACTGATCCCACATAGCTGGAGGAGCACCCTCACCCCGGGATAGCTCCCAAGTCTCATACCAATGCGCGGCAACATCCCGAAGTCTATGCGAAGCTAGCTCAACCGACTCGGTCTCTGACGCCCTGACCAAGTCTAATGCACGCCGCATCCCCCGAATGAAGTCATGGGGGTCCTCGTCGGGCTTAGACCCGAAAAACTCTGGAGGGCCGCATAACAAGAACTCCCGAACTCTCAGGCTTTCCCGCCTGTCCTCATCATCATCGTCCCTCCGCCCGCGCCTGCGAGCCTGTCCGGCTACAATCGTGGTCAGCAACTGTACAGCCTCCCTCAGGGTCCTATCCTCCGCCCCTGGCTGAGGAGCTGGAGTCTCAGGAGCGGGTACACGGACCTCTGGAGCTGCTGAAGGTCCCGCTCCAGGCTGTACTAATGGGGGTGTAGCAGACCCCTCAGAATGAGGTGTAACCTCAGGCAAATCATAAACACGAGCCCGAGTAGCCCGTTGTGCCTGACTGGTCTCTCCCACCTTCGCCTTGCCCTTCTGGGCCGCCGTTGCCTTCTTCGGAGGCATCACTGCAAACACAACAACGGGTCAGATCAGAATGACCCTAATAACACAGCTCTATCGCACGATCTAAGATTCCAAAGAAAGGGCAACACAACATCCTAGATGTCCTGTAGTTTCCTGTTTATAGATGTGGTGCACAACACATCGATAAACAAGACTCTACTAGACACGGCCTGTAGGCATTCCGAGGACAAACCGCTCTGATACCACTTTTGTCACGACCCAGCCCCGTGGGCCGCGACTGGTGTCCTTCTGGGACACCCCAAACGAACTCACACCCAAACCATCGTAATCAGACTCGTCCAAACTCAACGTACGTTATTCGAACTCATCATCGCAATCAGACACTTACTGAACACTTATCCTAGCAGTCGCCCGTACAGATCAGACAAATCACAAATCAGAAGGAAGGCGGAATGTACATCGCCAAATTTCACACACACACATCAGAAGGGTGGCGGAATGCACATCGCCCCCAAATGCATACACATACATACAAACTCAGAGGCCGACTTGGCCATAGTAGCGTACGGGCCACTTAAGATCGTAAAACAGACTCACATGCAACCACACCGGACCCACGACCCACAAATCTGACTACAGGCCTCTAGACAAAACAGAACATAAGAACATAGGACGGGACAGGGCCCCGCCGTACCCACTCATCCAAATATACAGAATACAGACACAACAAAAGATATGTACCAAAGTAGGCTCCGGATCAAAGGGGAGCTCTCCAACACAGCAGAATGAGTAGCCTAAACTGGAGGACCACCCAAACGAGCTTCTGTACCTGCGGGCATGAAACACAGCCCCCGAAGAAAACGGGGGTCAGTACGGGAGAAGTACTGAGTATGTAAAGCAGAAGGTACAGGAATCACAAACACAGCTGGAGTCAGAAAGAACAAACACACCGACATCGCAAACAAAGCAAACCTGTGCGGGAGGCGAACGTACAAATGCAAATCAAATCATGTACAGGGTTTAAGAACGTGGTCACCCCCCCGACGCTGGTGCCACAACACATCATAACTCCAGAAGTTTTCAAATCTCCGTACAATCTCCAGACACATCATATCACATACACATCATATCATCAGAACATATCAAATGCCATATCACATCATAACTCCATAAGCGGTAACCGGCCCTATGGCGAGGCCTCGGAAACCGTAACACATCATAACTCCCGAATATATTTTAGCGCGCACGATCACAAAGTCGGCCCGGGTACCGACGAACGAAGTCATAGCAGACAGCACGAACAGAGTAGTGCAGAAACCATATGCATATCAAAAATAAATTTGTCGGACTCAACATATAGTTTACGTATAGGTATATACTGACGCCAGAAGGCTCGGAGCAGGAATCAGATTGATCAAAGTTTATGTGTAAAAGTTACGGAGTTCCAAACTGCCAAGTCCTCAAGAAAAAGCGTTCATAAGTCATTTTTCAAAAATCTCACATCATTCAGAGGGGAAAACGTACATTAATGGCATAGGAAGTTTCAAACGCATCCTTGGTCATAAACAGACGGTCGCAGATTATAACGGACACGAACGGACCAAACAAACCGAATAAGGGGAGCCTCGGGGCTCGCGGGCCCACCTCGGGTCAAATTGAGGCGGCGGACACAAATCACAGACTTTCGGCTCCATAGAGCCATCTACGAAAGTTTCGGAGAGTTTCGGACACAACAGCACAAGTTATGGATGTACGAACATTCTTTTAACCAAATGCGACTAAAAGGGTTCAATCGCGCTGAGTGAACAGTGCTCGAACTTGAACTTCGATTTCCAAGAGCAGGGTTATTCCCGAGGGGCCGATCTTAACCTAGTATGTCTAGGACATGCCAAAAGAATGATAGGTAGGCTTTACATACCTGGTTGGCGCCTTACGGTCCTCAAATCGCAATTCCCGTTTCGTCCAGAAACTGCAAATGGTCACTTTTACCAGTTACTATTCATAAGAATTAACATTTTAGTCTTTGGGCTATATTTGGCTACCGAAATTTCGGCAGCACTTCCCCTATAAATCTAACACCCCCGAGACTTAGCTCGGCTTAAAATACAACGACAACAACAGCCCAAACATCATTAAACCATACAAACCACAATCATACTACATTAACTTCAAAATTTCACTTTAATACATAAGTTGGCAAATTCTTGATTCAACTTCAAAATTCCAAATCTATTTCCACATTAGTCCATTCATTCACTCATTCCCAATTATTCAAACACACTACATACAAGTTCCAAATCACATACAAACATCCCCAAAGTTCACTACTTTCCAATTTTCATTCAAAACACCAAAAGTTACGACGAACGTTCTAACTTGCGTCGTTTCATTCCAAATTCGTTATCATCAACCATAAATCTTATTTAAGGTCTTTAGTGTCATACATATACTATGATATACACAAATATACCAAATGTATACGCTTTCCGATAACGTCCGAAATTATTTTCTAACACCAACTCAATTCTTTAATCAATCCTTTACAACATAAAGATCACAACAACACATTATTCAAACTAAACAAGATAAAATTCTTATGCCTTGCACCTCATCCCCTCACGGCCAAACACACCCTTTATACACACACACACCATGCACAAACACAACACCATCCCACAATCCTCATGCAACATCAATCACTATCACATATATATCCATTTCATAATATTAAAACATAAAATTCTTACCTTTTTCTTGAATTTCCGACTTGTCGCAAACGTCGCTCTTTCTCCAAGCTACTTGTATCACGTCGGAGAGCGTCTTGAGTACTTCACAATTATGTAAAACTTGAGATTTTTGAATCAACAACAAAACTTGGATGATTTTTCTTTTTCTCCTAACCCTTTCGGCCGAGAGCCTTTATTTGATGCCCCTTCTCTTTTTTTTTTTTTTTTTTATTTGATCTTGATTCTAGATAATTCAAAGGGGTTACATGATATATATCCACTATGTTGATCATGTGCATGGCACATGATCATTTAACAAAGGGGCTTGGGCCATGAATATGGCCGGCCGCCCCTAGTTACTTGGGCCACAATTTTTTTGTTCCATTTCTTGGCCCGATTCATTAAACGTCCCGTTTTATAATTCCCGAACTAATTTCCAAAATTCCACATTTACCCTCGGCCTTCCCCGAGGTCTCGACATCAATGATTTCATAATCAACATGAGCATAGCAACTTGAATCAAAATATCTCCTCAACATACACAAGTCTTATTTATTTCTTGATTTCCCGTTATACGAAAATACGGGACATAACACTACTCCAGCGCCTGATTTTGCTCTAAGGCCTATGGATGGGCCAGTGTTGACCAGTGAGGAGCGAAAATTGTTTGAGGGGTTTACTAAAATGTCTCCTCCTTGGTTCTATGGTACTCCCGGGGAGGATGCGTATGAGTTTATTATTAGCTGCCATGAGATGCTTCATAAGTTGGGTGTAGTGGAGTCTCACGGGGTCGATTATGTTTCTTTCTAGTTAGTTGGGGATGCCAAGCAGTGGTGGAGATCGTACATGGAGTGTCGACTAGTTGGGTCGTCACCTTTGACCTGGACCCAGTTCTACCAGGTGTTCTTGGAGAAGTATGTCCCTCGTACTCTGAGAGACAATAGGAAGGATGAGTTTTCGATATTGGAGCAGCGGGGTCGGTCTATCGCGGAGTATGAGACCAGATTTCTCGCTTTGTCCCGTTACGCGACGATATTACTTTCCACAGAGGCTGAGAGAGTAAGGAGATTTGTGAAGGGGTTGGACTGTCCGCTTCGGCTAGCGACCTTACAGTTGGAGGCTTCTGGGGCCTCGTTTAAGTCAGTAGTAGAGCATGCCGGGAGGGTTGAGTCAGAGATGGGTCGGGCACATAGTGGGGGTGGCGACAAGAAAGCTCGTAGATTTGACAGTTTTAGAGGTCCTGTTAGAGGTGAGGGACACCATGACAGGGTCCGTCATCATCCCTACAGCTGCCCCATCCAGTCATCACTACAAGCTTTGGCAGGTGGTTCTTCAGGTTATAGCGGGCATAGTCCTGGGCAGACTTCCCGAGGTTCTCACTCTCAATCATCAGACCGCGGAGGGTATTCTGGTTCTTCTATGACAGTTCAACAACCTATGGCCAGAGGAGCATGTTTTGAGTGTGGAGAGATAGGGCATTACGCGAGAGAGTGTCCTAGATCCAGGCAGGGTTCCAGAGTTTCGACATCTAGGCCTCCAGCACTGCCAGCTAGAGGAGGAGGATATTCTAGTAGAGGGGGTTCGCAGTCGGGCAGGGGTGGCCATCAGCCTAGCAGAGGTGGTCATCAGTCTGGTAGAGGCAGCGCTTAGTCAGTGAGAGGAGGATCTCAGGCAGTCCGTGGTGGTCGTGGAGGCACACAGTTCGAGGGTGGACGTGCCCATTTTTATGCTTTTCCGGGTAGACCAGAGGCCGAGGTCTCTGATGCGGTTATTACAGGTATTATTTCGGTTTGTCAACGATCAGCTTCTGTCTTATTTGATCCGGGTTCTACTTTCTCTTATGTATCCACCTATTTCTCTACGGGTCTGGATATGCTTTGTGATATGCTTCATGTACCTATTCGTGTCTCTACTCCTGTCGGAGATTCTGTGATAGTAGATCGGGTCTATAGGTCTTGTGTGGTCACGTTTATGGGGTATGATACGTGGGTATACTTGGTTATTTTGAATATGGTGGACTTTGATATTATTTTGGGCATGGACTGGTTATCTCCTTATCATGCTATTTTAGACTGTCATGCCAAGACAGTCACGTTGGCCATGCCAGGTATTCCACGGTTAGAGTGGAAGGGTACTCCTAGTCCAGCACCTAAGAATATCATATCATTTCTTCAGGCGAGGAAGTTGGTGGATAAGGGATGTTTGGCATATTTAGCTCATATTCGGGATACTAG
Source organism: Lycium barbarum (assembly GCF_019175385.1). Lineage (NCBI taxonomy): Eukaryota > Viridiplantae > Streptophyta > Magnoliopsida > Solanales > Solanaceae > Lycium > Lycium barbarum. The sequence continues at coordinate 82,806,954 of NC_083341.1, forward strand.
TGTGGATACTCCTTCCATAGAGTCAGTGCCAGTTGTTTGTGAGTTCTTAGAGGTTTTCCCTACAGATTTGCCTGGTATGCCGCCTGATCGAGATATTGACTTTTGCATTGACTTGGAGCCAGGCACCCGACCTATTTCTATTCCACCCTATCGGATGGCCCCAGCAGAGTTGAGAGAGTTGAAGGAGCAGTTGCAAGACTTGCTGAGCAAAGGATTTATTAGACCCAGTATTTCTCCTTGGGGTGCCCCCGTTCTGTTCGTGAAGAAGAAAGATGGTACTATGCGGATGTGTATCGATTACCGGTAATTGAACAAGGTTACAATCAGGAATAAGTATCCAATACCCCGCATTGATGACTTATTTGACCAGCTTCAGGGCGCATCGATTTTTTCTAAGATTGATTTGAGGTCAGGCTATCATCAATTGAAGATTCGAGCGGAGGATATTCCGAAGACCGCTTTTAGGACCCGTTATGGTCATTATGAGTTCTTGGTGATGTCTTTCGGGCTTACTAATGCCCCCGCAACGTTCATGGATTTGATGAATGGGATATTCAAGCCTTACTTAGATTCGTTCATGATCGTATTTATTGATGACATCTTGGTGTACTCTCGGAGTAAGGAAGATCATGAGAAGCATCTAAGGATCGTGCTTGGCCTGTTGAAGGAGACAAAATTGTATGCCAAGTTTTCCAAGTGTGAGTTCTGGCTCAGTTCCGTGGCATTTTTGGGACATGTTGTGTCTAAGGACGGGATTATGGTTGATCCCAAGAAGATCGAGGCGGTTAGAGATTGGGCCAGGCCTACTTCGGTGACTGAGATTCGGAGCTTCGTGGGACTTGCGAGTTATTATCGCCGATTTGTGAAGGGGTTTTCATCTATTGCTTCCCATTTGACTAGGTTGACTCAGAAGAATCTGCCTTTCCAGTGGTCCGATGAGTGTGAACAGAGCTTTCAGAAGCTCAAGGCTTTATTGACTTCAGCCCCGATTTTGGCTTTACCTGTGGAGGGAAAGGACTTTACTGTTTATTGTGATGCTTCTCGGATTGTCTTGGGTTGTGTGCTGATGCAAGAGGGTAGGGTGATCGCGTATGCTTCGAGACAGTTGAAGGTTCACGAGAAAAACTACCCCACTCATGACTTGGAGTTGGCTGCAGTAGTCTTCGCTTTGAAGATTTGGAGGCATTACTTGTATGGAGTTCATTGTGAGGTCTTCACAGATCATCGTAGCCTTAAGCATGTGTTTAGTCAAAGAGATTTGAACTCGAGGCAGCGTAGATGGATGGAGTTGCTCAAGGATTATGATATTACTATCCTTTATCATCCGGGAAAAGCTAATGTGGTAGCTGATGCGTTGAGCCGGAAGGCAGTGAGTATGGGCAGCTTGGCGTGTTTGATTATGGGAGAGCGTCCGTTAGCTATGGAGGTTCAATGTTTGTCTAATAGTATGGTGAGGCTCGATATTTCAGAACCTGGTAAGGTTCTAGCTTGTGTGGAGGCGAGGTCATCTCTTTTGGAGCAGATTAGGGCCCAACAGTTTGAGGATGTGAAATTGTGTAAGATTCGGGATAAAGTGCTAAGTGGAGAAGCCAAAGAGGCTATTCTTGATGATGAGGGTGTTCTGAGGATTAAGGGGCGCATTTGCGTTCCTAGAGTTGGTGATTTGATTCCGTTGATCTTGAAAGAGGCTCATAGTTCCAGATACTCCATTCATCCAGGAGCAACAAAGATGTATCGTGACTTGAGGCAACACTATTGGTGGGGTCGAATGAAGAGAGACATTGTGGAGTTTGTTGCTCAGTGTTCGAATTGCCAGCAGGTTAAGTATGAGCACCAGAGACCAGGTGGTGTGCTTCAGAGGATGCCTATTCCGGAATGGAAATGGGAAAGGATTGCTATGGATTTCGTGGTAGGTCTTCCGAAGACTTTTGACAAGTTTGATTCGATTTGGGTTATTATGGATAGGTTGACTAAATCTGCACACTTCATTCCGGTTCAGACTACTTATAACGCGGAGAAGTTGGCCTGGATCTACATTCGAGAGATAGTACGATTACATGGGGTTCCTATTTCCATCATTTCCGACAGAGGCACTCAGTTTACTTCCCATTTCTGGAGGACTTTGCAGAAGGAATTGGGAACTAAGTTAGATCTAAGCACCGCGTTCCACCCGCAGACAGATGGTCAGTCCGAGAGGACTATTCAGGTGCTGGAGGATATGTTGAGGGCTTGTGTTATTGATTTTGGTGGTCATTGGGACAAATTCTTACCCTTGGCAGAGTTCGCGTACAACAATAGCTACCATTCCAGTATTGATATGGCGCCATTCGAGGCTTTATATGGTAGAAGGTGTCGTTCTCCTATTGGGTGGTTTGATGCTTTTGAAGTTCGACCTTGGGGTACATATTTGCTAAGGGAGTCTTTGGACAAGGTGAAGCTTATTCAGGAAAAGCTTCTGGCAGCTCAGAGTAGGCAGAAGGAGTATGCTGACCGGAAGGTTCGTGATATGGAGTTCATGGTTGGTGAGCAGGTCCTATTGAAGGTTTCACCAATGAAGGGTGTGATGCGATTTGGGAAGAAGGGCAAGTTGAGCCCGAGGTTTATTGGCCCTTTTGAGATTCTTCGTCGTGTTGGCGAGGTGGCTTATGAGTTGGCTTTGCCACCAGGTTTGGCGGGTGTTCATCCGGTATTCCATGTTTCCATGCTGAAGAAGTACCATTCAGACGGGTCTTATATCATTCAGTGGGATTCGGTACTACTAGACCAGAATATATCCTTCGAGGAAGAGCCCGTAGCAATCTTGGATAGGCAAGTGACAAAGTTGAGGTCCAAGGATATTGCTTCAGTCAAGGTGCAGTGGAAGCACCGTCCGGTTGAGGAGGCCACTTGGGAGACCGAGGAAGATATGCGAAGTAGATATCCTCAGCTGTTCGACAGTTCAGGTACCTCTTTTTCTCCACCTTTACCGTTGTCGCTCGAGGACGAGCGATTGTTTGATTGGTATTTGATGTAACGACCCGTTTGGGCGTTTAGCACCTGTGAACTCGTTTTCGATAAAATACCTTTTTTGTAGTTTAAAAGGATATTCTTGACTTGTGGGGATAGGGGCACGGTGATATAATTGATGGGTAATTTTTGGGAATATATCTATTTAATGAGTATGAATAGTTTATTCATAGGAATATTATTTGCACCCATACAAGGAATAAGTTGGTAAATAAAGTATTTGACGGAATGATAAAAAAAAAAAAATTATAAGTACAAAATGTGGTAAAGTGAGTAAGTTATTAAGTTTATGTAATAAGACCAATAGTTTTTATTTTATTTTATATATAGTGGATCTTCGAGTAATTTCAGAATTTTAGAGTTTTCTATTTTATGGTTTCATATAACTACGTGTGCCTTGATAATATTTATAGATGTAGTACTTGAATGCATGTAGATAATTTATGTAGAAGCATAAATTAAACGCATCCTACACTAGCAGTAATTTTACATTGGGTACACTCCACTTTACCTAATAATTAAGTGTGGACTTTTAGGTTAGACTAGGTGATTGTTTAGTGGGTCCCAAGAAATGCCCATTTTCAAGGAAGAGAACATAGCACGTACATGGATTAGAAAGGCATTATTGTTTCATTCACCCAAACCAAACACAAACCCTAAGCATCTAAGTGACGGCAATAACTGAAGCGTTATTTCCCCCGTGAATCAAACCTTGCAGTGGCAGGTATTCTCTTTTACAATTGCTCCTTTCACTTAAATAAATTAATGAATATTCACAAATGATGAATACCACTACTTGAGTTGTGAGACAGAGATATGGCCACTATTAATTTGACTTTGCGGGAGTGAATTGACAAATAGAAAGGGGTCTCCTTTATTACGAAAACAAATTTCTGTTTAGCCAAAAGATCAATTAGGTCCCTTTTCATTTTTAGATAAATAAAATACATTGGAAATTGTGTTTGGCTGGGGTAGTGTTGCTCAGGAACTGCATATAACGTGCAAAGTGTGATTAATAAACTTAAGGAGTAATAATGGGCATATGATGATCTAATCATTGAGCACTACTACTAAATGATGCAAGTCATATTGTGTGATTTTTCATTATTGTAACAGACCAATGTTATCTCATATTTCACTCCTTACTCTACTGCCAAGATACGTTAGTTTCCTTTTCTTTTTTTTGTATATCCGAATATCCCTAAGTTAAATTTATCTACAATAGAATAGATAAGTTTGCATTAAAGATTGAAATTGACGAATTGCATAAAAATATATAATCCTTAGGTTATGGGTGATATGATTTTTCAATAAAATTTCAGTTCTGCCCTTGTGCGTCCGTGGTCACTTTTTAAGGTCGTTTTTAGGTTTCGTATACAAGTATATCAATATGGGTGTCCTTAGATTTGTATTCTAACGTAGATCGCATATTTGATAGATCTCGATCGTTCAGAGGATCTACGCAAAGAGAAGGCTTTGGTTTGATTGTTCGTGGCACTTGTTCGGCATTGAGGTAGGTTACGGTCTACTTTAGTTAGACTCTGATTAGAGAATCGTATGTAGTTGTAGAAAGTGACGGGGATAGCATGATAGGCCTTCGGGCAGGAAGTGGAGGTGAACTCCAATTAGGCTGGTTTTGTCAGCATTTATGTGGGCTTGTCGCCAAATGTGTTATTTATGTGATTATCACTGGTTTGTATCTCCGTCACATACTAGTTCACTCATCACACGAAAAATAATGGTAATATTGATAATTGAACAGTGGACAGTAATACGACTTGTACTTGTTGATTTATATTGTGATATTGTTGGGACTGATATCGTGCATGGCATGCCTTCCATATTATTGTTGTGATGATTGGTGAGGTGAGTGATTGAGAGACTCCGAGGTCTTTGCCGGAGATGAAGAGTGACAGAGAGACTCCGAGGTCTTTGCCGGAGATTGAGAGTGATTAATAGCCTCCGAGGTTTCTACCGGAGAGCACGAGTGGTACATGGACTTCGCGGGTCCCCCATGGGTCATGGCTTTGAGGCACTGCCCTTAGCATGTGTGTACGAGAGTGGAGTGAGAGAGGTGACTACTGGATTGCATTGCATTCATCCACTCATATATTTGACTGATCATTTGGTGAATTATATCTGTCTTGGTTGATTTCATGATTCCTTTACACTTTACTTGTATATGATACGTAACCATACCTGTTTGCTCTATATGCTACTTGTTGTTTCAACTTCTTCATGCGTTATCTAATCATTGTCGGCCTATGATGCTTACCGGTACAAGTGTTGCACTGATACTACTCTTGCTGCACTTTTGTTGAGTGCAGAGTACGATCCAGGTTCCAGTTCTACACCCTGTGGCTGATACGCGAGGGTGACATCTTTCAGTCATTCAGGGTGAGCTACTTGGTCATCCGTGGCCCCTGAAGGACCTCCTCTATTTATTTCTGTTTTTGTATTCGACAGACAATATGTAGCCTTTGGGTATTTTCAGACTTCTATTCCATACTATATTAGCGCTCTTGTACCCTTTGACCAGATTTTGGGGTTGTCGTGACATTTCTAGTTTGATAAGTATTTAAGACTTGATAACTTATTCTCTTTTAATTTTCCGCTTATTTAACTAGTTTTTAGTAATGTGGTTCGCCTACTTGGAGGGATAGTGTAGGTGCCACCGCGACTCGCGAATTGGGTCGTGACACATTCATATCAAACTGCCAAGAGGGCCAAACAACCAAGAGGGTAAAATTACAAAGAGGCCTATATTTCCAAGATGTCAACGGAGGGCTATGACGGGCACCCGGATCTAACTTACCGAGCACCACAAGACATACATACATTACACAGTCATACCTGAGTTTGTGCCATCCGGGCCGTCACGAGACAACCTGCTAACTAATAGATATCATAAGATAAGAGGGACACAAGCCCAAAAGATATATACATACATATGTGATCGTGCTGAACCAAAATATACAAACGACAAGGCTATCAAAGATAATGATACAACAATATATAGACCGAGAAGCCCATAGAACATCTAACTGTGCATATTTGTCTATGAACCTCTACTAGAGTACAAGACATAATAAGGACGGGACAGGACCCCGCCATACCCAAATGTGCACAAAATTATCATACCAAGCTAGACTGCAACTCTGGAACATGTGGAGTGCTCCAGTACAAGCGCTGAGAAGGCAGCCTAAGGGTCTGAACCATCTCCCTGTCTACCTGCAGGCATGAATTCAACGTCCAAAAATAAAAGCATGTTAGTACGAAGAATGTACCGAGTATTTAAGGCATGAAGAACAACATATAAAGACATAAAGGTAACATGAGGTAGAAGAGAAACAACCTATACATCTAAATGCCTCTGAAGCTGGATGACATGCATGCATTCTTTTAAAAAAAACATTCTTTATACATATATATTAGACACACTGTGGGGCTACATCATCATCATTAAGCCACTGTTGGAGCCATCATCATCATACCGTACACAACTGTAGCGGTGTGCACACTATGTGTCATACCCTGCTGACTATAGCGCGGCGTGGTGTCATAAAATAGATACATATACATATAAAGCATGTATGAGAGCACAAACAAGCATTAACACATGAAAGACGAGGTGGACTAACTCTAAATCTGAAGGCAAATCTAACTCATATGCTACTTGGCCTACCTTGCGCGCAATCTTGTAAGGCCCAATATACCGGGGACTAAGCTTGCCCTTCTTCCTAAATCTCATTACACATTTCATCGGTGACACTTTGAAGAATACCCAATCGTTAACTTGGAATTCTAAGCGTCGTCGACGATTGTCTACAAAGGATTTTTGATGACTTTGGGCTGTTAATAATCAATCTTGAATAAGCTTGATCTTCTCCACCGCTTGCTGGATTAAGTCTGGGCCTACTAGCTTTGTCTCCCCTAATTCAAACCATCCAATTGACGATCTACATTTCCTCCCATATAGAGCTTCATATGGGGCTATTTGAATGCTGGAGTGATAACTATTATTATATGCTAATTCAATTAGCGGCAAATGATCAGCCCAATTACCTCCAAAATCTAGCATACATGCCCTTACAATATCTTCAAGGGTCTGGATAGTGCGCTCAGCCTGTCTAATAGTCTATGGATCAAATACTGTGCTAATTCTTACCTGTGTTCCCAAACCTTCTTGGAAGGACCTCCAAAAATTAGCTGTAAATTGTGCTCCTCTATCAGTGATTATGGATACTGGAACACCATGAAATCTGTTACACCTCGCACTTTCAGAGCATGAGCATGCCATGTATTTCACCATATTAATAGAGTATCGGAGACGTCCCATGATGTTTTGGAAGGTACAATCCATGGGAAGTACGTAACAATGAAGTAAAGGATGAATTACAATCTCGTAAGTCGTAAAAGGGAAGGAAGACCATGGAACCAATGGACAAGATATTGGCAGAGTATCTGGTAATACGTCGATAGCAAAGTCAATCTCCCACTCTGGTGGAAGACCTAGAAGCTCATCTTTAAATACATCTGGAAACACATTAACTACTTGAAAAGACTGAAGAGTCAGTGGCTTTGCTTTTGCATCCTGAAATCGGACTTTATGGTAAATACAACCTTTGACAATCATCTTCCTTGCCTTGAGATAGAAAATAAACCTACATTTCGGCGATGCTGCAGTACCCTTCCACTCTAGAACTGGATCCCTTGGAAACTGAAATCGAACCACCTTCATTCTACAATCAACATTAGCATAACAAGAGGCCAACCAATCCATACCCATAATGACATCGAAGTCCATCATATCTAAATCAATCAAATCTGCCACAGTATGATAATTACACCCTATAATTACACAATTTCTCTATACTCGTCTAGCTAGACACCTGGGAAGTCTCATTTTTTTCAATACACACATTAGAAATATAGAGCAAAAATACCTAACTTAACTAGGGATTTAGCACTTCTGCTGAAACCTTTACTTAGTTGGGTTTTAAGTCTAGAATTTTATTTCTTTCGTTGTGGCTGAGTCTCGGGTGAGGAGCAAAAGGTTCAATTCCATTCTCGACAAAGGTTGCACGAAGAAAAGGTAAATTTTCTTCCTTCTAGTCATTTTTCTTAAATTTTTGCCTGTATTTAGCATATTCGTGTGTTTAGCTTAATTATGTGTTATTAGGTTAGTCTTTAACATGTTTGTATGCTTGTTTAGTTTAACTGATGTTTAATTAAGTGTGTGTTAGGCCATTAGTAATGATAGATGCCTGTTTAGTTTTAGTCCACTTAGAATAGTCTATGTTTCATGTGTAATTAGCATACAAAGTTGTTAATCGGGACATCGGAATTCATTAGGCCCCTTATGGAGTGTCCTACTATACCACGCTCTTTTAGCCCTAATCTTTCTCCACGACTATATTCTTAATATCATTGAAATTCTCCTTGTTCTGGGTTTCCAATTCCGATTTATATCTATACTATACCATTAAAACTTGATATTTTACACCATCCATTCCCACGACTCGTCCTTTCATTAGCTTAGCTCATTTTGTCCCATAATTCTTCTTAACTACTTGTTTGCATCACAGCTATGCATCATAGTCCTTCAAGTGTTCTGCTGGTTCTTGTTCTTATCGTGAAATCCTCACAAAGTACACCCTTTCCTTTCTTCTTTCATCGAGTCTTCATCTTCCTTTATGATACTACAACTTGTGCACACATATATAGATATATATCTCGATTTTTTTTCGGTTTTCTTCATGATCACATTTTTGCATCTTTCACACAACCATTGTCTTATAATTTAAATTTGTTTTCCTTTGGGCAAGTCTACTGACTCATTAACCTTCTCCTTGTTGTCGGCGGCCACATAGTTCCCTTTAACCATTTCATTACACCTCCTCCTCTGTTTAGTCCTTATAGTTTCTTTTGTTTTCTTTTACTCGTAAAACGCCTGTTTCTATTAATGATCCTTTACACTTAGGTTAGGAAACTTTGGAGTATTTCGTTTCGAGTGCGAATCCCTTTTGACTATGAAAATCTCTTCTTAAGGTACTTTCTTGATACATTTTCGTTGTCCCCGAATGAATAGAATAACGGGAATAATGAGCCTCTCCCATAATCTGATGATGTAATCCTGCAACATCAGGAACACATAGTCTGCTTAGATATCTGAGAACTCCATCTGCAGAAATCTCAAATGGTGACTTCTTTGTTAGACCCCGTAGTTCTGTACATTGAAATTCATAAGTGTCGCTCGCCCCAAGTGTTGATTTTGGAGTTACTTTCAAGGGCATGTATGGTTGCATGCGTTTAATTTATGATCATGAAGATTTAGTTCAAGTAATAAGCCACGAGAGGATTGGAAGCAGGTAAATTTCGAAAACTAGGGTTGATGGTCCGACTTGGAGGAAGGATATATTTTGGAACGTGACAAGTTTTGAGACAAAACAAAGCTAGAGTGAAGTTCAGTTTCCAACGCAACAAACCGCTCCTCAATAGGACATTGGGGTAAGGAGATATGGACGTTACAAGTTGGGATGGCAGGCCAGGAAAATAGCCTGCGGGAACGTGCCAGGGAGTGGCGCGAATGCGCAGCAGGTCCAGGGCCAACTCAACGCGAACCCGCCACCACGGGGAGCGAACGCGCAGAGCAAATTTTAGGCTCAGGTCAGGGATAAAGATTAGACGATCTGAGTATAAGAATAACATATAGATGACATTTGGAAACCGTATGGTGTAAATCAGTCAATACGTTATTTGATGAATAGCCCTCGTAACCGTAAGTTAAGGTGAGGTCCAAATGTCGGGGTTTTATAAAGGACATATGAAAAGTGGTATGAATTGTACATGGGAAGTTGAGGAAGTCTTAAGAATGACCCTTAAGCCAAACATGTGCGTAAGCCCTCTAAAAGGATGATTTAAGGATACGTTTTCGGATGATCTGACTTGGAGGGGCCAAAACGCTATTATAAGTTTGGAATTTGGAAACACACCAAACATGAATGTTGTAGATAATTGAAAGAGATTTCTAACCATAGGTCGTGGGCCCCCATAATATATCGAGATCAAGAGTTATGACCTTTTTACTGAACGAACGTGCAGGCAGAAAAAATAAGCCTGCGCGAACGCGTCCAAAGGTGGCGCGAATGCGCAGAGCAAAATTTAGGTCGGTCCAAGCAGTCTATGGAACCTTATTTAAGGGGGTCTACCCTCTTTTAATTCATCAAAACGCACCAAACACTCCCCCAAACTTCTGGAAAATTCTCCCCACTCCCATACACCAAAATTTTACCGCGAATTAAGTAAAATCTCTGGATTTAGGCCCGAACAGCGTATAGTTGTGATTACAAAATCGTATAGCGACGTGGTTGGTTCAATTCAAGGTGGGAAAAAATGAAGATACAACAATATTATTGGGAGGGAGGTAAGAATCTCCTATTATTAATGTTAATTTTTGGTTATTTACGGAGATAGAACTGTCAAATAGCCGTATAGTGGTTTTGTTGGTGGAAATATGGAATAAACCCCATATGAGATGTTTATGGAGTATTTTGGTCTTGAGAATATTATGATTAGTGTTGGTATTGTTGTTGTTGGTTGTTGAATTATGAATTCGGGTTAGGCATATAAACAAGAGAGATGTTGCCCGAATTTCGGCAAATTTTAAGGAGGTTCAATTTGAAGGTTTAGGACAAGTGTATGATGGTGATCCTAACAATAGTATGAATAGTTTTATATGTATATTTCAAGACAGGAGGTAGGTTGAAAAGTCGAGAAGCAAGCTTCCAGGTATGTTATTAACATTTAAGATTATACACCAAACAGACCAACATACGCTTTGTATACGATACGTTATACACTTCATTCTTCCAAATTTAGAAGGCATATCAACGACAACACAACAACAACACGAACAACAACATATGAACATAAACCACACTTTTAATCTTTCAACTCAACAATTCCATATAACAACCACAACTCCTAATATCAACGAATTCATGCAATTTCTTACTTCCAATTTCATCTAATACAATTTTAATCTTTCCATTACAATGCCATTAATCCAATTATACCAGAAAACCAGAAAATCTTACCTTAATTTAATCGGAGCAAATTCTATACCCATTTGCACAAATTGCACTATTTCTTCTTCCTCAATTCAATACCCAATGTTGCTACCACCTCCTTGGACTTGCAAATCTCCTTAAAACTTAATCAAAGCAAGAAAACATTTTATTTTAACAACCATGGCTGGCCGAGAGCTTGGCAGCCAAGGCAATGCTTCTTTTTCTTTTTCTTAAGCTTTCAATTTGTAGAATGAAAATGATAACCTAAGTTGATCATTAACCTAAGCTTATATATGGTGTCCCTCCCTTGGACACTTGCCCCCCGCCCCCCCTTAATGACTCATCAATTTGTTTTGTTTTATTTTGTATTTTTTTAAAATTAAAGAATCGGGTGGGGCCCACCTTAATTATAATTAGCTAACTTAATTAATCTTAATTAATCACTAATATCAACTTAATAATCTAATCATAGTTATTTAATCTGTAATCTCCATTAATATTTCTATACTAGTTGAAATTTATAACAAATCGTGCACTAATTAAAATTGAGGATTAAAAGCACTTTATTTCACATCCCAAAATAGTCTCGTCCTTAACTTATGTCGATTAGCTTACGAATAATTCGACGTACAAAATACGGGGTATAACAGTGGGTCTATGGTAGTTGTCATGGATGGATTAAAATGGACATTTTGGATAGAATTAGCATAAAATTTTGAGTTAGATTATGGCGGATGATGTTAGGTTGTTGTTGATATCGTTGTTGGCATTGGGTTTTGTTAAATTCGAAGATAAAATCGTGAATTATGGCATTTTGGAAAAACTAACAGAATTAATCCCGTGGCGGAAATTATTGGTAAAATTCCATGGAAATTGATATGGGTTAATATGGGTATTGTTGTATTGTTGTTGTTGGTGCTATTGTCGACACTTGGGATGTCACAAAAACAGAGAAAATGTTGCATGATTTTTCGTAACTCCGAACTAGTTGGGATCTAACACTTAAGATTTTGCATGCAAGCAAAACAAGAGTTAACCCATGTTACACCTCGGAAAAATTTCATGTCGTCATGTGATAGATAGAATAATGCAGGGTGAGACGAATATGATGTTTCTATAAGTAAGAAAGGTTATTTAACGATCCTAGTTAAGATTGCAAAGATGTTGGAAGTAAGAGGATAAAGTTCCTTAAGAAGGGCAAAGTATATGTGGTGTTTTGGAAAAGCTCCGTAAAGTACCGAGCTAATGTTGACTTAATGATGTCTTAAAGAAGAGTGGTAACTATCCTTAGACTGGTAATGAAGTGTTACACAAGTGTCAAGAAGGTTCCATAAGGATTGGAGATCGAACAAAACGACGGAAACCATTTCAGGGAAGTGGGGTTATACGACCACTTATACGGTCTGTATAACTTTATATGGTCAGTATAAGGGGTCCGTATAACCCCCAGCAGGAAGATGATTTCCTTGATGGTGAACCACAACCACTTATACGGACCGTACAATGTTATACAGACCGTATAAGTGTCCGTATAACACCCGACGGGCTGAGTTATTCTCAAGTGTATAAATGTGATCCAACTTCTCTCCATTTTATTTTAACACTTCTCCACTTCTCTCCAAGTCTCTAGAACATTCCATACATTTCATATACAAGAATCCAAAGGAGATCCAAGGCTCATATCATTAATCTAAGGGAATCAAGTATAAGGAAGCTCTTAGGGGTTACTAGAGTCAAGAAGACTTTATGGATTGAAGCTAGGGTTTTTCTTCAAGTGAATTATTTCCATCCAAGGGTTATTCCTACTCAATCAAAGGTATGTTTGATGATCATTTTATGTTATTTAGACTACGGAGAGGTTGATAGACTTGGGTAGAAGAAGAAAGTAGAAAATGAAGTCTAAATGTAGCTTTTATGATGTTTATCAGTAGTAATCTATATGTATTCATGATTTGTAGTATGATATGAATATAACCATGTTATGGAAGGTAATAATGGTGATGAAGAAGCATTACATGAAAATGTGCTAATATGGGTATGAAGTCGCTAGTATGAGGTTAACATGGTGGTGAATATTGGAGGCTTAGTGTAATGTCATTACTTGAATTGGATATTATGAGTGTATTATGGATGTTATTGTGGTTGTTGGGAGTTGTTTTGTGATATGGTGGAAGCTGACGAAATAAGGGAAATGTTGCCCAATTTTCATTAGACTATGAATTATTCTAGTTCGAATTTAAGAGTATCATTAAGGATTAAGGATGGTATAAATCCTTCTAAATGTAGACTATTCGAGTTTCAACGATGAACGTTAGATAGTTGAGAAGACAAAGAGGTATGTAACGCTAACCCTTCTTTCAATAAGGCATGGTTCCTTGGCTATATATATGCTATATATATATATATATCCTTTTATGAGTTCCATTATGTCCGCCAAATGATTCTATCTCCAAAGCTACTAAAGCTCCTGATCCTCAATACTTTCATGATTCCATTGCATCATTTATATGATAGTTGACCCTCCAAGGACAAACATGACAAAAACGATAATGGTAATGATGTTGATGATATTTATGGACTCTTAAGTATACGTGTCTAAGTATGTATGACTATTACGTGACACCGAGCTTATATAGCCGGGTATGATACCTAATGCGTGCACACAACTGCAATTGGGTACAGATACCACTGAGCCTTGATAGGGCCAGGTATGTATAATCACCGAGCCTTGTCATGGCAGGGTATGCGAAACACCGAACCTCCATGGTCGGGTATGGTATGGATACGAATATGAATACGAACATGAATATATATGTATGTATTTACATGAGAACGGTTTAGAAATGGAAGGTCTCTATGAAAGACAAGTAAGTAAGTAATGATGATAATGGCTTTACTATCTCCCGATTTTCCCATCCTATGATGTTTCCTATGTTGCCTCTTATGCTCTTACTATGATGTTGATTATGCTTTACATACTCAGTACAATATTTGTACTGATGTCCTTTTGTTTGTGGACGATGCGTGATGCCCGCAGGTGGCCAGGGAGACAGGCTTGATCTATAGCTTTCTTATTCAGGGACTGCTTAGAGGAACTCCATTTCATCTGGAGCTACAACTTTTGGTATTATTCTTTTGTGTACATACATGGCCACACCAGGGTCCTGTCCGCCTATATGATGTTACCTACCCTTCTTAGAGGCTCGTAGACAGTTGTATATGGTTAGATGTCTTGAAGTCTTGTCGGCTTATATTTTGTATATCATTTTGATGGCCTCGTCGGCTTATGTATATTTATATGGGCATAGTTGTCAATGATGGTATAAATGTGTTGTTTCCCAATGAGTTTAGCGTTATTGATGTATAGCATTCATGAATAAGCTATGTCGTCCACCTAGATGTGAATATGAATATACGATAAGAGGTACCCGGGTGGGTTAGTACCGGGTGCCCGTCATGGTCCTCGGGTTGGGTCGTGACAAAAGTGTTATCAGAGCTGTTCTGTCCTAGGGTGTTTCTACGAGTCGTGTTTAGTAGAGTTTTGTTTATGGGTGTGTTGTGCGCCATGCTTATAAACAGGAGGCTGCGGGCATTTTAGGAATGAATGACCTTCTTTCTTCATAAGATCGTGCGATAGAGCCATGATATATGGGTTTCTCTTTCCTTAACTGTGTATTGTGTATTTCAGAAATGCCTGTAAAGAGAAAGGCTGCGGCAGCCCAAAAGGGCAAGACAGTGGCAGAAAAACAAGTTGAAAGAGCACCGCCAATGGATATTCTGAAGGGTGAGTCCCAGAATATGGATCGATCTCAGTCCTCCCATTCAGTGCCTATTTCTGAGGAGTATGAGGGAGCCTTAGCCCCAACTCCAGCTCCTCCATCGGATGCTTCGGGCCAAGATGTAAAAGAGGCCATTCATTTCCTTACTCAGTTGGTTGCCGCCCAGACTCAGCGGCAAGGTACGGGACAAGGTGATAGGGCTGTTAGTGCAAGGGCTCGTGATTTTATTAGCTTGAACCATCCAGAATTTTTTGGGTCAAAGATGGAAGAGGACCCTCAGAATTTTATTGATGGGATGTTGAGGACACTTCAGTTAATGCATGCTTCAGACGTTGAATCGGTGGAGTTAGCATCCTATAGATTGAGGGATGTCGCGGTTCATTGGTATACAGTTTGGATGGCTTCACGGGGAGCCAATTCACCTCCCCTGGTATGGAAAAAATTTGTGGATGCCTTCCTCCGACATTACTTGCCTCCAGAGGTTCGGTGGGCTAGAGTCGATAAATTCCTGAATCTTAGGCAAGGGAGTATGAGTGCTTTAGAGTATAGTGTCCGCTTTAATTCTTTGGCTAGGTATGCTTCAGCCATGGTAGCCGATACGGGTGACCGAGTGCACCGATTTGTTAGAGGCCTAGGGCCACATTTGATTGATAGGTGCTTGACTGCGTCCCTTCAGGACAATATGGATATCTCATGCATTCAAGCCCATGCCCAGAATTTGGAAGAAAGCCAACAACAGCAAAGAAATGAGCGTGAGTATGATAGAGGGTATAACAAGAGGGATAGATCTTCGGGTCCGATGAGTGAGTCTAGAGGCGGGCCGCGACAACAATTTTCTAGACATTCTGGCCATGCTATGACTAGTCCGCCTCCACAGTTTACAGGCCAGATATTTTATAGGTCTACTTATTCCGGGCCGAGTCAGAGTTTCAGGGCTTCAGGTTCCCAGTTCAGGGGTGACTCGGGTCAGGCGAGGCCACCAGTGCCACGATGTTCCCAGTGTGGGAAGTTACATTGGGGCCAGTGTCAACTAGGTTTAGAGGTTTGCTACACATGCGGTCGGCCAGGCCATACTATGCGCAATTGCCAATCGGTAGGTGGTAGGGGTAAGGCCCAGCCTTCAAGATCGGTAGCCGAATCTTCATCATCTATACGCCCTACGGGGCTAGGTTCACATGTGCCAATTAGACATGGTAGAGGTAGGGGGAGAGCCCCCATTTCTAGCGGTCCTCAGCATTGTATTTATGCTCTGGCTGGACGCCAGGATCTTGAGTCTTCTCCCAATGTCGTCACAGGTATATTATCGGTATTGTCTTATGATGTATATTCTTTGATAGATTCGGGATCCACATTGTCATATGTTACTCCATATATTGCAGGTCGGTTTGGGGTTAAATCAGAGACGATCAAACCTTTTGAGGTGTCTAGACCTGTTGGTGAATCGGTGATAGCTAGTCGAGTATATAGAAATTATGTAGTTGTGATTTGTAACCATCGTACTATGGTTGACTTATATGAGATAAAAATGGTGGATTTTGATGTTATTATGGGCATGAATTGGTTGGCTTCTTGCTATGCCAATGTTAATTGTAGAATAAAAATGGTTCGCTTCCAATTTTTGGGAGAACCAGTTTTAGAATTGAAAGGGAATACTACGTCACCAAAAGGTAGGTTTATTTCCTACCTTAAGGCAAGGAAAATGATCAAAAAAGGTTGTATTTACCATCTAGTTCGGGTTCAAGATATAGAAGCTGAACCGCAGGTTCTTCAGTCTGTCCCCGTAGTGAATGAGTTTCCGAATGTGTTCCCGGAAGAGCTTCCAGGCCTCCCTCCAGAGCGGGAGATTGATTTTGCTACAGATGTGCTGCCGAACACTAGACCCATATCTATCCCTTCTTACAGAATGGCTCCCGCAGAGTTGAAAGCGTTGAAGGAGCAATTGAAGGACTTGCTCGAGAAAGGCTTTATTAGGCCTAGTTCATCCCCGTGAGGAGCACCCGTGTTATTTGTACGAAAGAAAGATGACTCCTTGCAAATGTGTATTGACTATCGGCAACTGAATAAAGTGACGATCAAGAACAGATATCCTCTTCCAAGGATTGACGACCTATTTGATCAATTACAAGGTGCCAAATGGTTTTCAAAGATAAATTTGAGATTCGGGTATCATCAAGTGAGAGTTAGGGACAAAGATATCCCTAAGACAACCTTTAGAACAAGATATGGCCGATTTGAGTTCCGAGTGATGTCATTTGGGCTAACTAATGCACCGGCAGTATTTATGGATTTGATGAACAACCCGTTCAGGCCCTTTCTAGATTTATTTGTGATTGTATTCATCGACGATATCTTGGTATATTCTAGGTCCGAGGAAGAACACGCGGATCATTTACGTACCGTTCTTAGAGTTCTTCAAACTCGAGAGTTATTTGCAAAATTTTCTAAGTGTGAGTTTTGGTTGAACTCAATGACCTTTCTGGGGCATATCATTTTAGTCGATGGTGTTCAGGTAGATACCCGGAAGATTGAGGCCGTGAAGACTTGGCCACGGCCTAAAACTCCTACGGAGGTTCGTAGTTTTCTGGGCTTAGCAGGTTATTACAGGAGGTTCGTAGAAGGCTTTTCTTCTATTTCTGCACCACTCACGAAGTTAACACAGAAATCAGCCAAATTCTAATAGATAGATGCTTGTGAGCGTGGTTTCCAAGAGCTAAAGGATAGATTAACTTCTGCCCCAGTCCTGACACTTCCAGAAGGATCGGAAGGTTATGTTGTGTATTGTGACGCTTCAGGCGTATGGCTAGGCTATGTTGATGAAACATGGTAAGGTGATTGCGTATGCTTCAAGATAGTTACGGAAACATGAGAGGAATTATCCAACCCATGATCTTGAATTGGCTGTAGCGATTCATGCTTTAAAGATGTTGAGACATTATTTGTATGGTGTCCATGTGGATATTTATACAGATCATAAGAGCCTTCAGTATATCTTCAAGCAGAAAGAGTTGAATTTGCGGCAACGGCGGTGGTTAGAATTATTGATAGACTACGATGTTGGCATCCTGTATCATCCAGAAAGGCAAATGTTGTGGCTGATGCTCTTAGCCGTAGATCCATGAGAAGTTTATGCAATGTGCAGCCAGAGAAAAGAGAAATGGCTCGTAAACTCCAGCAGTTAGCTAGCCTAGGAGTTCGAGTAGTGGACTCAGGTAGTATGGGAGATATCATTGAGAATCCAGCGGTCCCATCGCTAGTGGTGGAGGTGAAGGAACGTCAGTATGAGGATCCCGTGCTAATTCACTATAGAAATACACTCCCTCAGAAGGAGAAGTCATCATTTGAGATTTCTAGAGATGGAGTTCTCTGATTCCGAGGCAGGTTATGTGTTCCCAATATTGCAGGATTCCGCCACCAAATATTGGAAGAAGCCCATTGTTCCCATTATTCATTCCACCCGAGAGCAACGAAAATGTATCATGATCTTAAATCTGTATATTGGTGGAATGGGATGAAGAAAGAAATAGCAGAATTTGTAGCTCAATGTCCCAATTGTCAGCAAGTGAAAATCGAGCACCAAAAGGCGGCGAATTGTTGCAAGCTATAGAAATTACAACTTGGAAATGGGAAGTAATTAACATGGACTTCATTACAGGCTTACCCCGTTCCCGACGTAAGTATGATTCTATATGGGTGATTGTAGATAGACTTATGAAGTCAGCTCATTTCTTACCGGTCAGAACTACATATGTAGCAGAAGATTATGCAGAGCTTTATGTTAAAGAGATAGTGCGGCTTCATGGTGTTCCAGTATCTATTATCTCCGATAGAGGGACTCAATTTACAGAATTTTTTTGGAAATCTTTCCAAGAAGATTTGGGGACTCATGTGAGCCTTAGCACGGAATTTGACCCACAGACGGATGGGCAAGCCAAACGTACCACTCAGACCCTTGAGGATATGCTACAGGCATGTGCATTGGATTTTGGAGGTAGTTGGGAAGATCATTTACCGCTTATTGAGTTTTCTTATAATAATAGTTATCATTCTAGCATCCAAATGGCGCCATATGAGGCTTTATATGGGCGAAAGTGGAGATCCCCAATTGGGTGGTTCTAGGTAGGAGAGACTAAATTGAAAGGGCCAGACTTGGTCCAGCAAGCTATAGAGAAAGTAAAGCTCATACAGGATTGATTATTAACAACTTAGAGTCGTCAAAAGTCATATGCGGACAATCGTTAAAGGGACTTAGAGTTCCAAGTGAAAGATTGGGTATTCTTAAAGGTGTCGCCGAGGAAGGGCGTAATGAGATCTGGCAAAAAGGGGAAGCTTAGTCCCCCATGCATTGGGCCTTATGAGATTGTGCGCAAAGTAGGCAAAGTGGCTTATGAATTAGATCTACCTCCTGAGTTGGAGTCAGTTCACCCAGTTTTCCATGTATCAATGCTTCGTAAGTGTATTTGGAGATCCTTGTATAATAGTACCAATAGATGATGTTCAAGTTACAAAGCAATTGTCTTATGAAGAAGTCCCCATTGTCATTCTAGATAGGCAAGTACGAAAGCTCAGAACAAAAGAGGTAGCTTCAGTTAATGTTTTAT
The DNA here is from genome assembly GCF_019175385.1 of Lycium barbarum. Taxonomy (NCBI): domain Eukaryota; kingdom Viridiplantae; phylum Streptophyta; class Magnoliopsida; order Solanales; family Solanaceae; genus Lycium; species Lycium barbarum. The sequence continues at coordinate 82,826,409 of NC_083341.1, forward strand.
GGAATAATAATAATGGAGAGAAAATGACTTGGGAAGCCGAAGAAGACATGAAATTCCGGTACCCACATTTATTTTCACCCTCAGAGGAGACTCAGGCAGAGACGCCATTATCCTCAGGTATGTAATGCTTTTCTTGATCTTTTCTTGGTCGTGTGTGGCCATGGTAATTGTCATTGTTATTGTATCCCCGTGAGGCGATGTATTTTGGATTGCTATGCGGGATGGTAGTGCCGTATTATAGGGAAAACTCTAGCGAAATTTTTATAAAATCCCAGAGAACCTAACATTCGAGGACAAATGTTCTTAAGGGGGGAAGAATGTTACACCTCGAAAAACATTCATGTCGTCATGTGATAGATAGACTAATCCAGGGTGAGACAAATATAATGTTTCTATAAGTAAGAAAGGTTATTTAACGATCCTAGTTAAGATTTCAAAGATGTTGGAAGTAAGAGGATAAAGTTCCTTAAGAAGGGCAAAGTATATGTGGTGTTTTGGAAAAGCTCCGTAAAGTACCTAGCTAATGTTGACTTAATGATGTCTTAAAGAAGAGTTGTAACTATCCTTAGACTGGTAATGAAGTGTTACACAAGTGTCAAGAAGGTTCCATAAGGATTGGAGATCGAACGAAACGACGGAAACCATTTCAGGGAAGTGGGGTTATACGACCACTTATACGGTCTGTATAACTTTATATGGTCCGTATAAGGGGTCCGTATAACCCCCAGCAGGAAGATGATTTCCTTGATGGTGAACCACGACCACTTATACGGACCGTACAATGTTATACGGACCGTATAAGTGTCCGTATAACACCCGACGGGCTGAGTTATTCTCAAGTGTATAAATGTGATCCAACTTCATTGTTTTCATTTTAACACTTCTCCACTTCTCTCCAAGTCTCTAGAACATTCCATACATTTCACATACAAGAATCCAAAGGAGATCGAAGGCTCATATCATTAATCTAAGGGAATCAAGTATAAGGAAGCTCTTAGGGGTTACTAGAGTCAAGAAGACTTTATAGATTGAAGCTAGGGTTTTTCTTCAAGTGAAGTATTTCCATCCAAGGGTTATTCCTACTCAATCAAAGGTATGTTTTATGATCATTTTATGTTATTTGGACTACGGAGAGGTTGATAGACTTGGGTAGAAGAAGAAAGTAGAAAATGAAGTCTAAATGTAGCTTTTATGATGTTTATGAGTAGTAATCTATATGTATTCTTAGTATGATATGAATATGACCATGTTATGGAAGGTAATAATGGTGATGAAGAAGCATTATATGAAAATGTGCTAAAATGGGTATGAAGTCGCTAGTATGAGTTGAACATGGTGGTGAATATTAAAGGCTTAGTGTAATGTGATTACTTGAATTGGATATTATGAGCGTATTATGGATTTTATTGTGGTTGTTGTTTTGTGATATGGTGGATGATGACGAAATAAGGGAAAAGCTGCCCAATTTTCATTAGACTATGAATTATTCTTGTTCGAATTTAAGAGTATCTTTAAGGTTTAACCATGGTATAAATCCTTCTAAATGTAGATTATTCGAGCTTCAACGATGAGCGTTAGATAGTTGAGAAGACAACGAGGTATGTAGGGCTAACCCTTCTTTCAATAAGGCATGGTTCCCTGGCTATATATATATGTATATATATATATCCTTTTATGAGTTCCATAATGTCCGCCAAATGGTTCTATCTCCAAAGCTACTAAAACTCATGATCCTCGATACTTTCATGATTCCATTGCATCCTTTATATGCTAGTTGATCCTCCAAGGACAAACATGACAAAAACGATATTGGTAATGATGTTGATGATATTTATGGACTCTTAAGTATACGTGTCTAAGTATGTATGACTATTACGTGACACCGAGCTTATATAGCCGGGTATGATACCTAATGCGCGCACACCACTGCAGTTGGCTACGGATACCACTGAGCCTTGGTAGAGCCAGGTATGTATAATCACCGAGCCTTGTCATGGCCGGGTATGCAGAACACCGAACCTCCACGGTCGGGTATGATATGGATATGAATATGAATACGAACATGAATATATATGTATGTATGTACATGAGCACGGTTTAGAAATGGAAGGTCTCTATGAAAGACAAGTAAGTAAGTAATAATGATAATGGCTTTACTATCTCCCGATTTTCCCATCCTATGTTGTTTCCTATGTTGTCTCTTATGCTCTTATTATGATGTTGATTATGCTTTACATACTCAGTACAATATTTGTACTGATGTCCTTTTGTTTATGGACGCTGCGTCATGCCCGCAGGTGGCCAGGGAGACAGGCTTGATCCATAGCTTTCTTATTCAGGGACTGCTTAGAGGAGCTCCATTTCATCCGGAGCTACAACTTTTGGTATTATTCTTTTGTGTACATACATGGGAACGACGGGGTCCTGTCCCACCTATATGATGTTACCTACCCTTCTTAAAGGCTCGTAGACAGTTGTATATGGTTAGATGTCTTGAAGCCTTGTCAGCTTATATTTTGTATATCATTTTGATGGCCTTGTCGGCTTATGTATATTGATGTGGGCATAGTTGTCAGTGATGGTATAAATGTGTTGTTGCCCAATGTGTTTAGCGTTATTGATGTATAGCATTCATGAATAAGCTATGTGGTCCACCTAGATGTGAATATGAATGTACGATAAGAGGTACCCGGGTGGTTTAGCACCGGGTGCTCATCATGGCCCTCGGGTCGGGTCGTGACAACCCAGATCTTGTATCTATTTTTAGGTGCGGTGAAAGGACCAGCGTCGGAATAGGGAATTCCTCCAGATCACGTTTTGGAAAGGCAAAGGTATGTAAGGTTTTCATTACCTTCAGTTCTTTGGCACGAATCCGATAACCGTACTAAAAATTGTCCTTCATAACACATGTTCCACTCCATAGCTCCAAAATGAATAAAAATGTATCAACTCCTTCAGAACATAGTTGACTTTCTCCGGGATGCCATATGTACAAAATAAGATGTTATGTTAAAATAGTATCTTTCATTGCTCCCTTCTATTGACGTGATTATTGTTGTCTTGAAAAGGCCCACATGTTATTCCATTGATCTACATTCATGCATTTTTATATATATATATATGTATTTCACTATTTTACTACACCGAGCTGCGCTATCCCAGTGTACGGCACGTAGATGTGCAACCACTGATCAGTTGGGTATTTCATACCGAGTCCCATAAGGGTCGGGTACGTTATCCACCGAGTCCCGAAAGGGCCGGTGTTATATCCCGCATTTTGTACATTCGGATATTTCAAGATAATCGCGGTAAGTTAGGGAAAAGTCTATTATCTTCTTTCCAATTTTATTTTAATACACAAGTTCTTTATTAGTGGTATGGAATTATTGAGAAAGGTTAGGGGTAAAAAGGGAAAAATTCAAAAGAGGGTTCATGATAAGGCCACCTAGGGCCGTGTGGGTCCCACCCATGGCTTGGCCAATTAACTCAAGCTATGAGTGGGGGCATGTGTCCACTTTTTATTAGTAGGAGCTATGTATATATATGGACAAGTGATGACATAGCAAGACAATTATTCATCTTTTTAATTCAAGAAGCTTGGAGAAGAAAAAAAAAGTATTCGGCCATGGTTGGCCGAATTTGATGCTCATGGAGTTGATAAAAAAAAATAATTTTCTTCTAGTATTCCAACTAATTGGAAGGCCCTTATTAACGTGGAGTAGTTGTTGGAGCAAGCAAAGCATTCATTTGTGCAACTCATAAACCTTAGCCAAGTTGAGAAGTTAAAGGGTAAAGGTAAGGTTTAATCTCCTTTTCTATGTGTTAGGGATGATTTGTGAGTGTTGTAGTATGTAGAAATGGATGAAATTCATGAAAACATGTGTGTATGGGTGTATCCGTATAGGGGATGTTTTGGTAGGATATGGTGAATTAATTTTGTTTAATATTTTTGGTTGTTGTTGTTGTGGATTCCATGATGAAAATAAAGGTTTGATGGCTTAAAACGAAGTTGTAATCATTGTGGGTTGTTGTAGAAGTTAATGTGACGTTAGCATGGTTTTTTATATTTGCATAAATGATGTTGTTAACGTGTGATTGTTGGTATAATTCATGAACTTGGAAGCGAGGAATGTGTTGTTGTTGTTCTTATTGAGTTTGGAAGATTGTGAGTTGGGTTGTTGTGGTTAAATTGAATATAAATGGAATGCCGTCGAATTATGTAGAAAGGGTTGCTAACGTTAGAATGCATTTTGAATTAATTGTTGATGTTGTTAATGTCGTTGTTGGTATTGTTGTTGATGATTTGGCCGAGTTGAATTCTCGGGGTTGGTTGAATTTATAGGGGAAATGCAGCCCGAATTTCTGTAGGTGAATTGCTAGCTTAGAATCGGATTCCCAAATACTTATGGCTAATGTTTGATATCCTCTGACGTTGTTGTAGATCTTGGGAAAGCCGAGACTTAAATTCCGATTAGCTTAGGAAGCGGGCAAGGTATGTAAGGCTTACCCTTTCTTTCTTTTGGCATGTCCTAGAGGTAAGTAAGATATGACATGCACCTTGGGGTAACTCTATTCTTTAGTTTCGAGCTTGTTTACGATTCTTATTCACTTCTTGACACTACCATACTTAGTATAGTCGAGCCTATTGTATGATTGAATAGCGAGCAAAGCATAAAGAGTCCCTGTTCCTAAAAAGGCTCTATAAGGATTAATGTCCCTAACTTTCATAGGCGGTCTCGGATTGCTTTGAAACGTTCGTAGAGGTTTCTGTAGTGAATAATGTCCATAACTTTCTTATGCTAACTCAGATTCACTCGAAACGTGTTTATGATCCTTCAAGTGTCGATTAGTGTACTTATCTGTTGAGTCCTAAAAATTGATTTATATGCATATGGTATCTCACTACTCTGCTCGTGCATGCTATCAATACTTCCTTCACTGAGTCCCGGGCCAGGACACGTTCTCGTGCGTACTCCACTGCATTGTTCACCGAGTCCCTCGCTAGAGCGCGCGGGACACGTTATATGTATATGTATATGATGATATGATGATATGGGGGTGGCGGCCAGGACGGCATATGATGACTCTATTCACCGAGTCTCTCACTAGAGGGCTGGGACACATTATACATGTATATGATATATGATGTTGGCATGCATGACTTTCATTTCATAAGGCAAGTGTATTAATGTTTTAAAAGTCATACTTGTTTCCGGTAAATCTCCATTTTAGTTATGATCCTCTTTACTGTATTTCATGCCTTACATGCTCAGTACATATTCCGTACTGACCCCCTTTTCTTAGGGGGCTGCGTTTCATGCCCGCAGGTACAGACGCTCATTGTGGTGACCCGCCAGCCTAGGATATCCATTCTGCTACTTTGAAGTGCTCCCTTGCTCCGGAGCCTATACTTTTGGTACAGATCCTTCTGTTGTATATATATATATATATATATATATATATATATATATATATGTCTAATTAGGGTACGGTGGGGCCCTGTCCCGCCATATGACAATGTTGTTACTCTTAGAGGCCTGTAGACATGTATGTGGGTCATGGGTGGTTATTGTCCAGTTATGTTAGAATGGTTTACGTTTGGCATTTCCCTACACTACGACAGCCTGACTGGCTTGTATGTGATATTATACGCAACAGTTTGAGACAACGTTTTGTCTTGCATTTATAAAATCCTTTAATATGCTAAACGCAAGTATGATAAGTGTCAATCTGGTTGAGTCGTGACAGTACAGGTTGAACGATAGATAGTATGATAAGAGGTGCTCGGTAGCCAATACTGGGTACCTGTCATGGCCCTCTGGTTGGGTCGTGACAGCCGGGTACGTTTCACAACGAGTCTTGAAAAGGCCGGGTACATTATGATGGTATTATTATATAGATATATCTATGTATACTACATATGATTTTCAAAACTCACACATTGCATATTGTATGTTTTCCCTTCATTCATATTACAATTACTTCCTCTACTTCTACTATGTTTATACTGTTATTTCCTGTCGTACATACTCATTGCTCTCTTCCATACTGATATCCCATCCTATAGGACGCTGTAGGTCCTGACAAAGTTACAAGAGGACCACCACAGTAGGGCTATAGCTTCAGCAAAGGTCAGCAAGCACTACTACTCTAGGCTTGCTATATTTTGGTATATTTATGGTACTATGATACTTGTCCTTATGTTATGGGTATGTCGAGGCCCTGTCCCGACACTTATGTTTGTATGTATACTCCTAGAGGCTCATAGACATTGTAGCATCTGTATGCGTTGTCTGTTGATCTAGTCAGTCTTGGATAGTCGAAGTGTGCTTTTGGACAGCCTTGTCGGCCAACTTATGAATACCGTCATTCACTAAGATGTTATGTTACCTTTGTATTGGGTCTTTCTGTGTACAGGTGCACTTATATACATATGATTATAATTACGATCAGAATAGTTGTATTAAGGTTATGTTATGTCACGTCAGGTGGTACCCGGCTGTTAAGGTCGGGTGCCCGTCATGCCTTTAACACCTCGTGCATTCAGGCTAAAATTTGACTCGTAAGACGAGGGTATAATGAACCCAATATGAGTAGTGTAAAAAGGCTGTTTGAAACCCAATCACGCCATAAGAAGAGTCCTTGGGAAAAGTAAAGTCGGAAACTACCCTACGGAGCATGCTTTCAAGTGAGTTTGCACCAGGTCTCAATTGAAGTGAGTATACGGAAAATTATATATAGAATTTGGGAAAATTCTTTCTTGTAAGTTGTAGATATTCAAAATACCTTTCCAATGGTATATTATGAAGGTTAAATGGACATCTGTACAAACAGTTATGTCCGTTTTACTAAAAAAGTGTTCTGCCAATTTACGGCAGAATTTACGGGCCGTAAATTTGGGCCGTAAAGTTGTCCAAAAAATCCAGAAAGTTGTTACGGATTTACGGTAGGATTTATGGTCCGTAAATCCTATTTACGGGCCTTAAAATAAGCCTAAAGTGAGTGTAAAACATGTCTGACAGCAACTTTAAGGCTTTTTCACTTCATTCTTCACATCCCCAAGCTCTAGAACAATCATTCTCTCTTCTCCTCATCCTCATACATCAAGGTAAGTCCTTCCCAAATATTCCCAAGTGAATTTTAATGATAATACATTAATTCTAAGTGAATCCTATGTTAACAACCTAGGGTTTTCAAGAAATCCCATCTTAATGTTCAAGATTAAAGATTTTGGAGTTCTTGTTCAAAGATTCAGACCTTTCTCTAATTTTTAGAGCGATTAAGGTATGTAGGGCTTCTATCGATGTGTGAGAACATCCTTGTTCTTCCCCTTGCCATGTTCTTGTATGATTATACAAAACTTCTCCAAAAACTAGGGTTTTAGCCATGTTCATGATAAACCCTAAGTCCATGTACTATGATATACTATGTTTAGATTTATAATTCATTATTTTACTCCTAATCTACCATTTTGGTTATTGGGAATCCGTTCGTAATCCATGAAAACCCATACTTTGCATTCCATGGGTTCTTACATGCACGTTATTAATTACTATGTTTATTTTCATGAAACAATTTTCATGTTTACATGTTTTTCATGCAAGTATATTATGTAACTGTATCCATGTATAATGCAAGTCATGTTTATTTTCATGAAACAGTTTTCATGTTCATATTTTTGGGAGTTGCACAGATTACCAAGAAGGCTCAAATAGCTTGAAACTACGTTAGCCACCATAGGATAAAGATCGTTCCGCCAATGGTTAGGACGATTTCGTAATACTGATTGGATCCTTTCATGCCATATTTATATTCTATAGCCCTGGCAAGGTATGAGAGCTTTGCTTGCCGGGTCGGGTACCAGACTCCACGTATCCACGCGGTGATTTATGTTGTCGGTTATATTTATGCTCTCCCTACTTAAAATGTTTTACGCATGTTATACATATATGTACTCATGTTCATGACCAGACTTCAGTTTCAGTTTCAGCTCATATCATGTTATTTCATGTGCCACGTTTATTTCATTCAGTTGCTTTACATACTAGTACATTTAATGTGCTGACATCCCATTTCTATTGCCCGGGGGCTTGCATTTCATAATGTAGGTATGGACTTACAGGACGACAGATCTACTCTATAGGATCATCCACTTATCCCTTTTTGGTGAGGCCCATCTTCTTCGGGGTTTAGTCATTATTTACTTTTATGATAGTTATGCATTTAAGGTATGTTGGGGGCCTTGTCCCAGTAAGTATGTTTAGTAGTTCAAACTCATGTTAGAGTTTCATAGATTAGACAGTTATGTTATGTTGGATGTTTAGAGTCGTATAACCATCTTTGACTCATTATCTATGACAATCCATATTCACGTTTTTAAACAAGTATTTTATTTGATATTTATGATATCCCATGTTTAGGCTCATCATGTTTTTATGTCATATTTCGCACATGTCATGCCTCATAATGATTCAGTAAGTCATGTGGTCCGCTAGATTACACGCAGTAAGGCACCGAGTGTCGTGTTACGTCCAGGCCATGGTTCGGAGCATGACAAAGCTCGGTATCAGAGGCTAGGTTCAAGTGTCCTAGGCAGTCTATGAAACCGTGTCTAGTGGGGTTGCTTTTATATTTGTGTGCGCACCACACATATAAATAGTTGACCACAAAGACATTTGGCATTGTCTCATTTTTTCGACTCCAGATCGTGCAGTACAGCTATGATATCAAAAATCACTCTAACTTGTGCGTTTTTCTCCATTATGACAAATACGCCTCGTCTCAATAGATGAGGAAGGTGTGAAACAAGTCATTATCGATGTGTTAATTGCAGATGGAGTCATCAGGAATTATTCTAACTCGTGCGTATTGCGTTCTTTCAGAAAATGTCTACTAAGAGAAAGGCAACTTTGAGCCCGAGGGCTACCATTGATGCGATCCCAGAGGTGGACTTTCAGACTCTGGGAGTTCTAATTATTCTGTTCTACAACTGTAGGTCATCAGGACCTGCTTCATTTACCACTAATGCCCCAGCTCAGACTAATGTGAGGAGGAGGGGTTTTGATAATGCTATTTGCAGCAAGTGTAATAAGAGACATCAAGGGGTGTGCCGCTATGGCACCCGTAGATGTTTTGGGTATGGCCGGCAGGGTCGCTATCATAAATATTGACCACCAGTGAAACAGTGTAACAAAGGTTTTTCGTACCCCATTTGCAATAGGTGTAGCAAAAGACATGCAGGAGTGTGTTGGATGGGTTTCGGTGTGTGTTATAATTGTGGTCTCCGAGGCCACGTGCAGAGAGAGTGCCCTTCAGTCAAGTATAGTAGTAACACTAAGGGTGGTGGTGCAATTCTGTCACGACCCGACTAAGGGGCCATGACGGGTACTCAGAGCTGACTACCGAGCACCACTCATTAGACTATCCATTATACTCAACCTATACATATATAAACCCCAAAGCTATACATAGATATACATAAGCCCGTACGACTACAAAAATGATATACAAAAATGTACACTGACATCATCATGGGACACAACTTACCCACACGTATGTATCTACGAGCCTCTACATGAGTGCTAGACATAAGGTCGGGACAAGATCCCGTCGTGCCCAAAATATATATACACAAAAGAACATGATCATAAGTAGCACCTCCGGAATAATGGAGTGCTCTTGTGAATCTGCTAATAAGCTCCTACTGACTTGCACCATCTCCCTATCTACTTGTGGGCATGAACACAGCGTCCAAAAACAAAGGACGTCAGTATGAACATTGTACTAAGTATGTAAGGCATGAACAATAATAACATCTCGAGGAAACAAGGGAATGTCAAGTAAGGAAACAATTTGTGCTGAGGATCACTTAAAACAGGACAATGCTTGCTAACTTACATCATAAACATCATCATATCACGTATGCATATATAAGCTGCCCGACCATGTAGGTACGGTGTAGTTATCATTAGCTAGCGTCCAGTCCTCCCGCGTCCGGGGTAACCATCTCATGCCGCCCACTAGTGGTGTCTGCCCATGCCCTCTACACATGGTGTATTTGCCACCCGCCTTAGCGGTATCTGCCCAGCCACATAGGCGCGGTGTAATATCATCATCATAGACTTATCATAAAGCATGCATAAGAAATCAAAGACAACTATACTCTATCGGGGTGACATAAGGTCGTGAGCCCCCAATTCCCTTATGGAGTATTCATAAGCATTCTGCCTCACCTTGAAGGAACTAACATTATAAGGTGAGTGTAACACAATGGACAACATCAAAGAATCATAATTAGGATCATTAGCTTTGTAGAAATCTCATATCATGGGCTTTATTATCTTCTAGACTTAGACTCATCACTATCATAACATATTTCTTAACTTTATCTCATGAGAAGCTCTTTATATCATAGGCTCATAATTTCCGAAATGTAAGAAAGTCATAGAGAGATAGGGAAAATCATATCGTAAGAATCATGTCTTAGAAATAAGGAATTAGAGTTACATACCTTTTCGTTTAGCTACTTTATCACTTGAACGTTCCCCTCCAATATTCACGTTTCTACCTTCAAGAGTGTTCGTACCAATATTAGATAATCGATAATGTAAGAATGCTTGAACTAACGCTAGAGAAAATTGGGCAGCGTCTCCTTTGTTTATACAACTTTCTCCATATCATATACCAACTCCCAAACGTCAATAACAATATCCATAATATCATACTCAATAATCTTCATCAACCATACATTATTCAATTCTCCTACATCCATTTCAAGGGCATCCATAACCATGGTCATAATATAACATTACCTTCATCCCCATATAATGTTTCTCCCATGTTCTTAATATCATTTATAACATAATTATACTCGTAACATACAAAGAATCATGATTCATATTAAGCTACTACTCAAAAATGTCACTATTCTCATATTTGTAACCCATTTTCTATTTCCTTCTATAATCCAATCTTTCAACCCCTCAATAGTTTAAACAACATGAATTGATGATAAAACTTACCTTTGATAGTATAGGAATGGGTTTTGGATAGCAATACTCCACTTGAAGAAAAACCCTAGCTTCAATCCAACAGATTTCTTGACTTCGAGCAACCCTCGAGAAAGAGGTAATCCTCTTTCCCTTTTATTTTTCTACATTTTTAGTTTCTTAGTTACCTGTGCTAATTGTTTGTATGTTTATATGCTAGTCTAGTTTAAGTTAGTTAATATGCTTCTTTGTTAGATGTTTTATATGCTAGTTTGTTTAAGTTAATTACGCATGCTTTTGTGGTAGTTAACTTAATTTATATATAGTTAAATATGTTTGCTATATTAGTTTGGTTTATATAGTTAAGGTTGTTTTATATGCTGGTCTTAGCTTAGTTTATTTAGTCTTGCATATTGGCTTTAGCTTAATCCTTTCTAGTTAGGTTTGTTTTATGTGTTAGTTTAGTTTTGTAGTTAAGCATGTTTATTGACCAAACTTAGTTTATTTTTGAGTCATGTTCTATCTAGTCTAACCTGTGCCAATCAAGTATACTTATGTATACAAGTTTAAGAATGTCTAAGCGCGTTCCTATGTTAGCCAAGTTAGATGAGTAGTATTTTCCTGCTTTGGTTTCCTGTTTAGTAGTTTAGACCTGCCTTTATATTGACTTAGTCCTTGTTCATCCTTTATTTGAAATATAACCTTGTTGATAAATGATATTCATGCTTGATGTCTGATCATTGTAAGGGAGTTAAATATGTATAAATCTGTCTTAACTAAGCTGTTGAATCAAATCATGCTTAAACTAGCTATCCCACCTTTGACAACCCCTCTGTGTGATTTAAAACATTATGTTATGGTCATTTATTTAAACTGGTTACTTAAAAGGGACACATTCAAACACGTTTCTTGTTTGAGATTAAGAAATCCTTGTTGTATTGATCATTGTATTTATCTACTACTTTTTAAAACATAATAGGTTTCCTTTCCAAGTACAAATGGTATCTATTTGAGGTCAAAGCGTCTGTGTGACATTGTTCCAAGTTATAAAGGCATATGCCATGAATTCCCATTAATTGGTCTGATGTTTAAATCTTAGAATGCATAAAAAGGAAAATAAAAGGTTTCCTTTCATGAACTATGGCATCTGAAAACTCACCTGGTAGCATGTGCAACTTGTATCACATGTTAGAGGGTTTTACTTTGATTTAAATAAGTTATGTGAGTCCCATGTGAATCTGTTGTCTTTACTAAGGAATGGGCTTAAGAACTGATTCTGTGTGACTCTATTGTTCATGATAAAATGTTGTTAAGGTCCGATATTTTGTGCCTTGTCTTTGATCTTATATTTTGTTTTTCCCTGAGTGTGTCTAAAATAAATAGGAAACAGTAGGAGTTTTAAGTATGGTTTTGATGGGATTAGTCACTTGACATTTGAATAGAAGTGTGTGTGACTTACCCAGGGCCTAGAAGAAGAGGGAAAAGCTTTGATTTTCTTGTCAACTCACCCTAACCTTCCTTTTCTGAGGTTGCTGGGGTTCCCTTTCTAACATTCATATATCATGGGATCCTCCAAATAATTTGAAAAATTCATTCTGAGAAATGTTATCCCAAGAATGCCATGACTAAGTATAGTTAAGTCTTCATACACTGATTTTTGTTAATTTGAGTGTTAGAGCCTATGCCATGACTCTGTATGCTTGTTGTTGAACCTCATTATCTAGATGTGTGGCCTCTTCGTGTCTAAAATGCTAAAACTAAAGTGTCTATATGAGCATCTAGCTACTATGATCATGTTCATGTCCATTTGGTTGTTAAAACCCATCTCTGCCTGTCTTATCTTATCTCTAAAAACTCGTTGTGACTTGGGAGCACATCAATTAAAACATGATTGCGAAATCACTTTTTTTGACTGAGTCTGGTACATGCTTGTGATTTAAGAGTGTATTTGTTTGTGTGAGTCAAAGTGGTGTTTTCAAATGTCTTTAAGTTCAGAGTATAGATGAGCAAAGCATACTGTGTTTTGATTGGAATTTTGTTGAGACCTTCAAAGTTCTCTCTGAAATATCAAATGGATTCTATGGATACTTGCCCTCTCCCTTGTACTTTTTTTGTTTTTGTTTTCCCTATGCGTTATAGCGCATATCTTGTCGACATTGTTTTCTGTGTGTGGAGTTAATACTTGTTGAATGTGTGTCTCTTCTAAGAAAGGTATCTTCTACATTAGATAGCATTTTGAACATGCACTACCTCTGTCCTGCTATAAACCCGCCTACTTGAATGCATATGAAGTATGTCAATGTGTGCCTGTGATTTCTTGAGAACTTCATGAAAAGAATTGTGTGAATACATGCTGTATACAAGAGATATAACTCTGTATACAGGGTATACATGATTTTCATATACTCTATAGTATATGAGGGTGGCATACTTGGTATAAATGAGGTATATTCACCTGTAAAAAAAGAAGTTGTTCTCTGCTTTTGAAACTATACATAATTGTACTAGGGCTTTTACCTATCTGATCCCGTTGGGCCTTTTTTTTGTATGTTACACCTTTATTTCCATACTTGGCCCAGTCTGGTTGGGTCTAATTAAATTACTGGGCTCTGTTTGCATTACCCGAGTTAAGTTAGGATTATTCTTCGTATTTCTGTTCCTTTTTTTTTCCGCTATGATTGTTTATTTGTGAATTTAAGTTTGTTTAAATTTGATTTTATTCTTACCTTAGGCCCATACTAATCCTTATCCTTCTTTTATGCTGTGTGAACCTATCCTGGGCCATTTGGGCCGCTCCTTGCATTAAACTAAGTTGGGCCTGAAGCCCAACTTCATTTCTTTGATTGAGTCCGCTAAAATGAAAGGGTAGCTAATATTTGCAATGAAGGCTCAACCATGGGTTAAAATGGCGAAGGCCCAGCTATGGGTGAAAATAGCAAACTGGTGGGCTTAGGTGGGCCCAACAGCCTAAACTCTTCTCTTTTTCTTTATATTTATGTGTAATGTAATCTGTAACAAACATGTAAATATTGAAACCCTCTATGCATGCTTAAAATTTTGGAAAAAACATCGTATTATTAGGTAAGTCGCCTACAACATTTTCCACTCGGCTAATTCCAAAATATATGCATGAAATTGGTTGATATTTTTAAAAGTTGTTTTAAGCTGGAAATCTGGTTTGAAATTTGGTTAAGTAAATAAATTGGAAAAAAAATGGCAAAGGTTATGTGCTTTTGGGCCTTCAGCCCTTGAACGATTTTATATAAAAATGAACAAGTGTTTTGGGCCGTAGGCCCAGTCATAAATCGGATTAATCTTTTTAAATTTGGGTGAAGATTGGATTGATAAAGTTGGACTGAAAACGGATACAAATTTCAACATGGTATAAACCTGGATTTGGCAAACGAATTTGGACCAACTCAGTTTTAGACATGGAAGATTTTTGGGCCAAAACCCAAACCTGAAAGGACAAAAAAATAAAAAGAAAAAAAAGAACTTTACTTGGACCATTGTAAGGAAAGTTGGTTTTGGGGTATGAATATGACTTGACTTATATGAGCTTCAATGAAACTAAGAAATGGACTTAATAAACTTGGAAATCTCATTATATATTTATATGTATAAAAATAGGAGATCTACTCAATACTTTCTTATATATATAGGTAATTAAAACTTATAAGGACTAAACACATATTATTAGGACCAAAATAGTACTGACTCTACGTGGGAGAAATCATGAGTGCGTCTTGGTCTGAAAGTGAAGTGAGTTGAACACTTATACGGATTTTTGAAACCAAAAACCCCCTTTTTAAGGGTACGTTTTGCCAAAAATTTTCTTGAGTTTATGATAAAGAAATGAATGACATTTTTGCGGAAAATTAAGTACTTTTAAGCAAATAAAACATTAATCACACATTGAAGCTCGTAGGTCAACCGTATTCTACGGATCTTTAATACTTGGGTGCGTAAAACTTTTCCCAGGAGATCGCCAGAACCCTTACCTCGAACTTTGGTACCAAAAGATTTCTCTCTTGCTTGAAAAATCTTTTACCCGGTTTTTCTAGTTTTCCTTTAATAAATTACGTGGCGAATCTAAAAATACTAAAATCCAATTAGAACACAAACAACCTCGTAGTAGCTTTTATGCCTTAACCCGCGTAAAAGCGAACCTTTACAGATGGAAACTCTGTTGGGAATTATTCTAGGTTCTAACCAAAAGGGTTTCAATATACTGTGATGCTACTTGTATTTATTTGCTTATGTGTTTAATTTTCGCAATTATAACTGTCATTCATTTAATATCATAAACTCCGCCAGTCCTGGCAAAATGCATGGTTTCAAAGGGGACAAGCGGGATCGCGTTCTTGCCTTCACTGAAAAACTCTAAACAACTCTTCTTTGGAACACGTTGAACGTTAGGTTGGTACGCAGTCACCTAACGACCGACAATGGTTCACCCCGAGTGCATATGACTAAGTTAGAGCTAAGACAAATCCAAACATGAAGTAGTCTGGGAGGTTTGGATAGTTTAGACGTATCCAAGCCCAATAGGATGACTATCGTCAAGTACGGTCTATGACCCGAAAAACATCGCATCTCATATTATGTGCTATTTGGAAAAATATAATGTGCCTACGAATGAAACCATTGCCTAGTGGCGGGGGGGGGGGGGGGGAGGGGGGAATTAACCTTGGCTTCTGTTTTGTAGATGTCAATTAATCTGAGTTCTAATAAGGTCTTAACTATACTAGAACTGCTACGCATTTGGTGGGGCCAAATGCCGTTGGAGGATAAAAGGGGATTTCATCTCACTTAGGAAATTTGATATCCATTACGACTATGACGGGTTCTAAAGAATTGATAGAAGTAATTACCGAGTTTTAGGACAGAGATAAGATGGTTTTCAGATTCGGGGATGATATCGAAATGATGCCGACTCTAGAAGAGTTCAGAGATGTGTTGACTAATGTAGGCTCAGGGTTGAAACAGAAGAAAGAAACCTGGCCAAAATGCCCTAATCCCAGAAAAAACCACCTACCCCAAATTTGTAGAATGCTTTCTTAGAACTACGCCAATTGGGCTCATGGCCCCACCATACCCTTTAGAGAGCTATACAAAAGGTTCGGAAGCCCAAATGGATTTGTGAAACATCCCGAGGAATTCAAGACTTATGTCGAATGGATGGCCACCAGACCTTTAGCTTTTGCTAATTGCTTTCTGAGAACTATGGTTTTTCCTAAAGATTGGTACTTAGCCGTAAATGCCCGAGTCATTTCGGTCACCTATGCCATCTTCTACGGCATAACCTAATAAGAAGAAATCAAATACTTTGACATAACCCCAATCATACTAGCCGATTTGTACCAAGCCTTGAGCCTCTGCTGAAACCATTACAAATACTTCCAAGGATGTAACTTACTCCAACAATGGTGGATCCTCAAGCACATGATCAAAGTAAGGGTGAACAACACTTAAGCAAACAGGTTGAAAGGGATGGTCTTCGGGATTTTTGTCCAAACTTCAAAGAACAAAATAAATAGAGTTGGACATTCACCTTTTCCAGATTGAAAGAGGAAAGCATTCAATGGATGTTCCATGACTTCGTGTTGAGTGAAGTTGTGGTTAAGGGAAGAAAGTGTCCATTCCTACCAATTATGGGAATTCAAGGGATTCGCCCTTATGCGCTTGCTAGGGTCTTGAGAGAATTTGGGAGGATTCAAATCGTGCCCTAGATTGGAGGTAAACCCGTCAACCGGTTCGGGTTAACCGGTTGAACCGGTTAACCGTTTATTATATACCGGTCCGGTTTCAATTTTTTTGGAACCGAAACCGGTTAAACTGGTAAAACCGAAACCGGACCGGTTAAACTGGTGTATTTTTTTTTTTAAATAGAGCCGTTGGGCTGCTCTGTTGGACCATTGGCCAACGGTCCATTTGCAAAAATGGTCGTTGCCAAACGGTCCCAAACCCATTTTTTGCCCCCCCCCCCCAACCCCCCAAACTTTTTTTTAACACATTAACCCATCCTCCACCCCTATATAAACCCCTCTCCATTTTCAGTTTAATCCACACCAATTCACTCTTCTCTTTCTCTCAAATCTCAATCTCTCAATTATAGTTACTTTGCAACAATTAGCCACTTTAAATTTCTCTCAAATAAATATTATAAAGTCTTATTATAGTTTCAATTATTAATTTTGCAATTATAATATTGTTGGTGGAGTTGGTGATTTTGCAACAATCCGAAGTAGCTTTGGTGGATTTGCAATTCTAGCCGCCTTCACTTTGTTGGAAATTAGTCCGGCAATTTGGCACCTTCGTTCCAACTCTATCTTTATTTTTCGCAATTTAATTCTATTAATTTAATTTGTTTCAATTTATGTTTTTGTGATTTATTTGAGTGTGATTTAAATTAATTATATTTAATAATGGCGAAGAGATTTAGACGTGGTGCCGGTAGTAGTGGTATTGTTAGGGATGGGCCTAATGAGGAAACATTTGTGGAAGAAACACCTAATTTAGGTATTGATGTTGGTGGAAATAATCCACTTTTAGGTCATGAGGCAATGCAACGACATTATACCGACACTTTTAATGAAATTGATGATGATGATGAAACACAAGCGCCCGAAAATCCCATAGGAGATACATGTCCTGCACAATCACATACACAAGACAAACCGCCTAGAACTCGTAAGCCAACCGCTAAAATTTGGAAATTTATGACTAAGGATAGGGAAAGCCAAATAGCTAAATGTACCCTATGTGGACAAGTATTTGCTTTAAGGCAAGAAACTAGTAAGGATGGTGGAACGGGTACACTAAATGCTCATATGAGAAAGAAACATATGGATGTTTGGGGATAGCAGACGGGTTCAAATGTGGGGGGGGGGGGGGGGGTATTCAAATGACAATAGACCCGCGAACCGGTAAAAATGTTAAGTATGACAAGAAAAAAGAGCGTGTAGAAATAACTAAAATGGTAGCTTATGATTGTTTACCATTTTCCGTTTCTTTGGGTCTGGGGTTGGTTACTTACATTCAACGTTGTTATAATCCGTTTTTTGAGGGTATTCCTAGAAGTACTTGTAGAGCGGATGTTATAGATTTGTATAAAAAATATAGATTTATATGCGCCATGTTAAATAATTCTTTAAATTGTAATGTTTCTCTTATCGCTGATTTGGGTCATAGTCTTAACAAGTAAGATTTTTTTTCTATTACATATCATTGAGTTGATGACAATTGCGTTATGCAAAAAAGAATTATATCTTTTTTTATATGATTAAGGAAAAGGTCGTCACGATGGAAAATTTTTAGCAGATTCAATGTCTACTATTATGAGATTTTTCAACATTTATAGAAAAACACTTTGTATTGCTTTAGATAATGCTTCTAATAATACAAAGGCGATTGGTCTTTTAAAAAGAGAATTAAACCCTCCGCTAAAAAATATTTTCATGTGAGATGTAGTTGTCACATTTTAAACTTAATTGTTAAAGATGGTCTTGTGCGTTTTGACGATTCTATTCAAAAAGTTAGAGATGTGGTTGCGTTTCTTTTTTGTAATGCTAATAGGGGAAGACTTAGAGATTTTAAGAATTGTTGTGTGGAAAATAACCTTAGACTTAGAAAAATTCAAGTAAAAATGAGACTAGGTGGAACTACACTTACATTATGCTACAACAAGAATATGAGTATAGGATTCCCATACAACAAGTTCACAACAAATATAATATTAATAATGACGATTGGTTAAATTTTACGTATTGGGAAAATGTTAAGGAATGTGTTGAACTCTTAGAAATTTTTTATAATGCAACTCTTTCTTTTTCTAAACAATTCTATCCCACATTAACCGGAATTTTAGCCTACTTAGCGGAAATAGCTAGAGTTTTACAAGAGTATAAATATAAACCCGGTTATCAAGCGACTATTTTTGATATGATAACAAAATTTAAGAAGTATTTTTTTCCCATCCCAAGTTTATTTATATTGGGTTCTCTTTTAAATCCTTGTTTAAAAGTGTCTTATACTAAAGCATTGGTTGGTCAAATTTATACATTTTTAGAAATCGAAGAGGCAGTTCAACCATCTTTAGCTGAAGCCGAACTCGCTATTGATGACGAGTTTAGAAAAGTTTCTACTCATTATTCTAATTTGGATGAACATTCTACACCCGTTGCTCCACGCCCTACTACTTCTCAAAGTAGCAAAAAGGGTTTGTCGGGTTTAAAAGTTTTACATTCACATCTAACTCCTTCTTGTAATGCAAACATTGATGAATATCACTTTTATTTAATACAGCCAAATGTGGATAACAAGGAACTAGATGAGTTGGACATCTTAGCATGGTGGAAGAAATACAAGGCAAGTCATCCGATACTCTCAATAATGGCTCGAGATATCCTTACGGTTCATGTATCAACCGTGGCTTCGGAGAGTGCATTTATCCAAGGAGACAACAAATTGGAGACCATAGACACTCATTATCCAGCTTTAGCTTGCAAGTACTAGTGTGCATTCGCGATTTGATTAGATCTGAGCGACGCAACCAAAACTTAGAAGCGGAGGAAGGCGAAGACGATGAGATTGAAGATTTGATAGCAAGTGGACCGGACCAAATGGAAGACTTTGAAGATATCTCCATGGCCGAATATGATATGGGGGAAATTAGCCAAATGATTGAGAATTGGTGATTTTATTATTCTACTATTTCTTTGCAACTCATGTATTATTTGCAAGTTAAAAAAAACTACAACTTGCAAATAAATGTTATCCAAGAATGAATAAAATATATGGCTCATTAAGATTTCTTCTTGTGTTCATATTTTTACTTATATTAAGTTAGGAATATACCTAAAATATACTAAGAATATACTTATAATATACATCTACTTAAATTAAAAACTAAAAAGTTATATACTTGAAAAATAACTAAAATATACTAAGAATATTCTTATAGTATATAGTATACATATAACTTAAACATATATAGTTATAAGTTAAACATATATATAAACACACACATACACACACACACACACACACACACACACACACACACACACACACACACATATATATATATATATATATATATATATATATATATAAGTTATATAACCTAAGTATATTGATATATATAAGTATATTCTTACTATATTTTAGGTATATGTAGTATAAATTAAGCATATAATTTAATATATATATATATATATATATATATATATATATATATATATATACACACACATATATGTTGTATTGCTGACTTGCTGTTAGCCTGTTAGTCAGTAAATATATAAACTTTACTTATAAAGTTATATAACATATGTAAATATACCTACAATATACTAATAAATACTATAATATATATATATATATATATATATATATATATATATATATATATACTATACAAAAAAACAAAAACAAAAAAGGTTTTAGAGTGTTTGAACCGGACCGGTTCCGGTTTCGGGTTTTTAACCGGTAAACCGGAACCGGTGGCCTGTTCCCATTTTTTAACCGGAAACCAGCCGGCTTGTTAACCGGTTACCGTCCGGTCTGGTTCAAACCGGTTAACAGGCTTAATTGAAGGCATGGGGGATTTTATCATTGACTATGACATCGATAGGCCGCCGAGGGCTTTGGATTGCATACGAGAATGGAAGGGTCGCATGATCTGGGGTCCTAATACCTTAGCCGAAGGGAGGTTTCGTCAGGGTTGTGTTGTGGAGTATAAGGATTGGTTGAGGGCCGACTTACAAGGCACGCTTCCTCCTAGACCTATTCTCTACATTTGTGTGCAAGACAAGGATTCGTAAGCCGAGATTCGAGCTTGTTTGGTTCAGAGGGGGGCTGACGACAGAGATGCCAAGTATTTAGAGAAAATTGAGCATGACAAAGCCGTCAAAGAAAGTTTGAGATATGAATTGGAGCTTACTAATGATTGTTTGATTGAGTTAGATGATCGGATGAAGAAGACTTTAGGTGATGTCGCTCCACTGACTTTGACACAGAAATGATTTTGAATGGAAGCCAAGACATCGACCCATCTTTGTATCCAGACTACCTTCTGGAAAGCAAAGCAGGCCAAGACTGATCGGGATCGGGCTTCATCATCCATCACTGGAGGACACTTTTGCTGATTTATTTTATGCACTATCTTTATTTTATCTTTTGTACCCCCTCGGGGAAGAATATTATTAATGATTATGGGGCAATGGTTTGATTCAAATGGCGCATTTATGTTTCGAACGATTAGTATGCTTAGGAACGCGAGTAGTTGTAATCCTATAAACTGCTTTGTGTGACTTATTTGCTTCATATGTTTCGCTTAAATGGTTAATTGATCTCAAGTACCGCCCACTCACCCAAAGAAAAACAATGAACAAAACTACTAGGACTAAGTCTAGCAACCTTGTCAGAACCTAAAGATGAACACCAAGAGCTCACTCGAGCTAGAGGTTATAAGGAAGGATGAAGTCTCACTTTGACGAAAGATTCAAGATCTCGAAAAGTAGATCCGAGCAGTCAATGCCAAGATCAAAGAGGCTGATGGGATAATGGATTCGGCAGAAAGTCCGCCCGAGAAACCTGTTGAAGCTCAAGGAGAGAACATCCTGGATAAGGGAAAAGGGATTCTACCCGAATATATCCTGGTAATGGAGGAGTCTGAGGAAGAAGAAATGGAATCGGACCAGCAGGAACCTACATGGCCATCAAGGGAGGCTGCCTCCACTGCACCGTCAAGCCCAAAAAGGGAAAGAACTTCTAATGTGCCTTCAAGCCCTAGGGAAGAACCCGAGGAGCGAATAGAGTATTTTTTACCAGATTTGCCCGAATGGTGGAATATTGCGCTTAAGGCATTAGATTGTCCCTACCGCATCTCGCCTAGGCACATTACGAGCAAGGAAATGATGATCAAGTTTCGAAGCAAAGGGATAGTCAGTATTTGCTTCGATAGGATGCCGCCATGTGCTCCGGTCTTTGTACACAAGAGGTGCCCTTATCACCAGGATTAGGCAGGGCGCACCATCAATGAATGCTTGGCCTTCAAGAAGAGACTCATCAAGCTGATCGATGAGAAAAGAATCACTAAGATGTGGGCCCGCATTCACTTTTAGTCCATGACAACATCACCCCAATTAAAGGGTTACGCTGAATACTCATATTTGGCATTATGACTTTACAGTATTTAAGGACTCTTACGCCAACATCTTTCAGAAGTTGGTTAGCATCAAGAAGATTAGCCCCATCAGAACCAGAAGGGCTGAAATTAAAGGAGTTGGCTGTCGTAAAATATGTTTGTACCATTCTGGAGCTTTGGGGCACGACATATAAGAGTGCGATGCATTCAAGTTTGAGTTGGAGAATTTGGTCCAAAAAGGTGTCATTTGGTTGGTGCTCCCATCTCAGTATTATTATTTGGGTACTTTAGGGCTAGAAAGGGTTGAACAGATAAACAACCTGTGTCGAACTCAAAAGAAAGGTCACCTTTTGGGTAGGTTTTTAAGGTAGTGAGTCTTATCTTATGTAAACCGAACTACGGAAGGGCCTGACTTCCCGTGGAGGGGTAGGTAGGCAGTCTACGTAAGACTCGATCCCTATATATTATAAATATTATATTCTCTCTACTCAACAAAGTTCAAGTACGAAAGACCCGGTACAAGAGATTAATTGAGCATTTAAATCAAACATATGATTATTTATGTGCTAAGTATTTCAAACTGCCATGTATGTGTGATATCTTGATTATGTTTTCACTGCCTAATGAACTAACTGTCACGACCCAGCTAGGGGCCGCGACGGGTACCCGGAGCTAGTTACCGAGCACCGCTCACTCTACTACCTATCTTGCCCATCTTTCATTCTTTTATCAATTTACATACCAGTTGTAGGAAAATCATAATTTAACAAACATAATTACTTTATATACAATTGCCTTTCGGCCATCAAAATAATATACACGCATATGAAAACGTCTTGTGAGACCATCTAACCCACACTGCGTATCTACGAGCCTCTACTAACATACTGTATATACATGGACGGAACAAGACTCCGTCGTGCCCAAAATATGCATATATACCAAAAGGATAACCCTAAGCACCTCCGGATGATGGAGTGCTTTCAACCAGCTGACTGCTACTGAGGATCTGGGCCAAGCTCTCCTCTCTGTCTACCTGTGGGCATGAACACAGCGTCCGAAGAAAGGACGTCAGTACGAATGTTGTACTGAGTATGAAAAGCATAAACAATGAAAGAAAACATCAACAATATAGTGATAACATCAACATGAAATATCTGGATCTGTCTGATAATCATAAAGGAAATCATGTGTGCCATCTTACTCATACTCATCCTCATAACATATATGCATCATATGCAAGCTGCCCGTCCATGTCGGAACGGTGTGATAATCAATAATATTATCCCGCGTCGAGGCCTCCCGCGTCCGGGGTACCATCTCATGCCGCCCACTAGTGGTGTCTGCCCATGCCCGAAGGTCATGGTGTATCCGTATAGCTGCCCGCCTTGGCGGTGACTGCCCGGCCAACTAGGCATGGTGTGAAATGCTCATGTCATGTTTATCATAAAATTATCATAATAATAATATACTCATCATAAAATACTTATCTCATTGTAAAACATGCATAAGGCTCAAGATCAACTTTACTCTATCGGGGTGCCTTAAGGTCGTGATCCCCCGATTCCATTGTGGAACAACTATTGATACTCTGCCTCACCTTGAAGGAACTAGTACATAAGGTGAGTGTAAGCGATAATTAACATCATCATTATACTAGCATCATCATATCGTATTCCTCGTCTTATATAGACATTAAGGAGTTAGACTCTTACCCTTTCGGACTATAGGAACTTATGAAGAGAATAGGAATTTCGTGCTACAAGATTCATGCCATCAGAAAGAAGGGACTAGCCTCACATACCTTGGTCGTTTAGCTAGGATATCGCTCGCTTGTTCTCCGTCGATATCACGTCGTTACCTTCATAAGAGAATTCGTATCAACATTAGTAAACTAACTATAAGATCGCGTCGCTAATTCTAGGAGAAGTCGGACAGCGTTTCCTTTTATCATACTACTTTCCATGTTGTATATTAACTCCCAACATTCATAACATTACTCACAATATCGCAATCAACAATCGTTGTTTATGTACATTTAGCAAAATCCACCATTTTCCTCCAATTTCCCTCATAATTAGCCTTATGACTCGTCCTTGCATTTTCATCCGTTTAACGCTTGTTTCATGATATAAACATCATTTATAATGTATTTGTACTCACAACACTCCAATATTCGTAGTTCAATTCCACTATCATTCATTCATGTCACTATTCACTTAATAATGACCCATTTCTATGTTCTTCTACATTTCAAGTGTCTAAGCCTTTCAATGCCTTGAACAACATGAATATATCATGGAACTTACCTTGGATGTTGGTTGAACAAGTCTTGAGTTGCAATACTTCACTTTGGACAAAACCCTAGTTTCACCGTATTGGGAATTACTTGACTTAGATGATCCCTTGATGTGTTCTTGCACTTGATTTCATAGGTTTTGTGTTGTTGATCTTTAGCATTCCCTTGATTCTCTTGGATTCTTATGGAGGAAGTATTTGGAGAGTTCTAGAGTGTTCTTGAGTTGTATGAATGAAGAATGAAATAAAATGAGGCCTAAGTTCCTTTTAATAACTCAAAAGCTGATGTTTAATGAATTTTTGTCAGGATGAATAGTGGTCGTAAACTGCAGTTTACGGACCGTATTTTGATTTACAGGTCGTCCACTGTGGTCGTATTTAAGCATTCCAAAAACAGAGAGTTTGGCTGGTGGACATGGCAGTTTACGACCTGGTTTACGGTCCGTAAACCAGTTTACGGGCCGTAAACTGAGTCGTATTTAACCATATTCAACATTTACAGAAAGTCTTGGCTGAGGGACCTGGTTGTTTACGGTCCGTAAACCAGTTTACAGGCCGTATTCTGGGTCGTCTTTAACCATTTCAACACTTAACAGAATCTTGAGATTTTTGACGCAATGAAAGACGATTGCACTATACGGTCCGTAAATCACTTTACGGGCCGTATAGTGCCATATACGACCACTGGGTGAAAATTTTTCTGCAACTTTATTATTTCCAAAAATGCAAAATTAGACATTCCCGACTTAGTAAAACACCATACACTCAAGTCCTTCATTGTTCTACTCATCACACAAGTACGGAAAAATTTCCGAGGTGTAACACTAACTCTGTTTGCCTTGAGTTATTCTTTTCCTATAGAAAGAGAGGTTGATTTGTGCTCACATTGGCGTACTTCACAAGATGCAAAGCAACAATAGCGTCCTTATCCTAACAAGATAGAGGCAAGGAAAAAATGACTTGTACTTCCGAGAACGAAACTACCCCTACTAACATTGCTCTCAGAGAATCGCCTCTACTCAAACTTCCTGAGTCGTCACCTACTGAAGACATCATGAAAATGATGTTTGAGAAAATCACCCATCTTTAAGAGGAAGTGGCTTGAAACAAAGCTACGAAAGCCGCCTGAGAGGCCACTGCTAAAGAATGAAGGCCTCCACCGTTTTTTCCATCTCTGAATTAACCATTACCCGATCACTTCCCCACTCGGTCCGTTATGACCACTTGTCACGACCCGACTAGGGGCCATGACAGGTACCCAGAGCTGGCTACCGAGCACCACTCATTAGACTGTTCATCATACTTAACCAGAACATATATAAACCCCAAAGCTATACATATATACATACATAAGCCCGTACGGTGAAGGTCTGTATAATGGTCCGTATAACTGTTACAGTGAAGGTCCATCACTGATGGAGTTATACGGTCATTTATACGGACTGTATAATATGTCGTATAATGATTACAGAACGAGATGTCGTTGAAGTGATTTCACGGTCACTTATACGGACCGTATGAGTTTATACGAACCGTATAAGTGTCCGTAGAATGCACGACGGGTCAGATTTTTCCAGCAATAAATATAAGATCCCACGTTATTATTTTCATTTTTCCTCACTTCTCCACTTCTCTTTAAGTCTCTAGAATATTCCACGCACTCTCTCTACAAGAATTCAGGACAAATCAAAGATCAACTTCATCAAACCAAGGGAATCAAGTATAAAGAAGCTCTCTAGGGTTGCTTGGAGCTAAGAGAAACTTTGTGGATTGAAGCTCGGATGTTTCTTCAAGTGAAGTATTTTCATCCAAAGGCTATCCCTACACCTTCAAAGGTAAGTTTTATGATCAATTCATGTTATTTAGAGTATTGAAGGGTTGAAAGACTTGGATTATGGAGGGAAATAGAAAATGGGTTACAAATATGAGAATAGTGGCATTTTTGAGTAGTAGCTTAATATGAATCATGATTCTTTATATGTTATGAGTATAGTTATGTTGTAAACGATATTAAGAATACGGGAGAAACGTTATAGGTGGAAGAATGTAATGTAGTATTATGACCATGGTTATGGATGCCCTTGAAATGGAAATAAGAGAATTGAATAATGTATGGTTGATGAAGATTATTAAGTATGATATTATGGATATTGTTATTGACGTTTGGGAGTTATTATATTATATGGAGAAAGTTATAGAAACAAAGGAAATGCTGCCCAATTTTCGTTAGCTTTAGCTTAAGCTTAAGTATGCTTCCGATTATCTAATGTTAGTACGAACTCTCTTGAAGGTAGAAACGTGAATATTAGAGGGGAACGTTCAAGGGATAACGTAGCTAAACGAAAGGTATGTAAGGCTAGCCCCTTCATTTTCTAAGGCATGAATCCTATGACATGATTTTCTTTACCCTCCATGACCTTCTTACATTCTGGAAACTATGAGTCTATATTTATAAAGGGCTTCACATGAGATGAAGATAAGTGATATGTTACGAATATGATAATGATGATGATGAGTCTGAGTCTAAAGATTTCAAAGCTCATGATATGATATTTTCATGAAGTTAATGATCCTTCTAGGATTCTTTGATGTTGCTCATCGTTGTTACACTCACATTATAATGTTAGTTCCTTCAAGGTGAGGCAGAGTGCTCATGATTATGCCATAATAGAAATCAGGGGTTCACGACCTTACGTCACCCCGATAGAGTTATAGTTTGTCTTTGAGTTCTTATGTATGTTCTATGATAAGTATATGATGATGATATTACACCGTGCCTACATGGCCGAGCATACACCGCTAAGACGGGCGGCATATACACCATGTCTAGAAGGCATGGGCAAACACCACTACTGGGTGGCATGAGATGTTTACCCCGGATGCGGGAGGCCTGGACGCGGGCTAATGACAATCACACCGTACCTATATGGTCGGGAAACTTATATATGCATACATGATATGATGATGTTTATAAAGTAAGTTAGCATGCATTGTTCAGTCTTACGTGACAGTCAATTACAAGTTGTTCCTTACTTGATGTCTCCTTATTTCATAGATATATTATTGTTGTTTATGCCTTACATACTCAATACAATGTTCGTACTGACGTCCTTTCTTTTTGAACGTTGTGTTCATGCCCACAGGTAGACAGGGAGGTGGCCCATATTCATAGGAGTTGATCATCAATTCTCAGGAGCACTTTATTATTCCGGAGGTGCTATTTTGATATATTGTTTTGTGTACATAATTGGGCACGACGGGGTCTTGTCCCGTCCTTATTTCTAGTACTCTAGTAGAGGCTCGTAGATACGTACGTGTGGGTAAATTGTGTCCCATGATGATGCTAGTGTACATTTTGTATATCTTTGTTTTGTAGCTGTACAGGCTTATGTATGTATATATGTATAGCTTTGGGGTTTATATATGTTCAGGTTGAGTATGATGAACATTCTAATGAGTGGTGCTCGGTAGCTAGCTCTGGGTACTTGTCGTGGCCCCTAGTCGAGTCATGACACCACCTTTCCATTTACCCCAATCGACGGGCACATTGGTGCCTCGAACCACACCTCACCATCACTTAACACTAACCAAATTCCCAGAACCGCTCACTCGATCCCCTCTTATCAAACACTGCAAAATACCCATCCCGGCATCACTATACAACAAAGCGTCATCTCGCTAAAAACTAACAAAAGCACCCCTATTCGCTGAACTCGCCGTGCTATTTCCTTCCACACACCTGTCACACGAGGCACCTTTACACCCGATCAAGAAAATGCCCATTATGAGGCGATGAAAAAAGCATGGAAGGTCGAGCAGGAAAAACAGGAAGAAAGGCTTTAGCGGAAGATGACCGCAATGTCGGAATGGTCAATGAGAACCGCCCTCACTGGAACGGGCTTGAGTAATGAAGACTTGTGTACATCCAAATTTGGATTACCTGAGGGCTTCAAGGTGCCACGTTTTGAGGTGTTTCATGGAACGGGCAATCCTAAAGCACCTCTACGGGCATACTGTGACCAATTGGTCGGTGTCCGAGACAGCCAAGCGTTCATTATGCGGCTGTTCAGTCGAAGTTTGACCAGAGAAGCCTCAGAATGGTTCACGACGTAAGACATATGCCGTTGGATTATATGGGAAGACATGGCTGCAACTTTCATGGAAAGGTTTCGCTTTAACATGGAAACGGTACCAGACAGGTGCTATTTGGAAAAAGTAAAACAAAAGTCCACCAAAACTTTTCGCCAGTATGCGAGTAGGTGGAGGACAGAGGCTGCCTGGGTACAACCCCCTATGGGCGAAGAGGAACTTGTATCGGTATTCATTCGATCACAAGAAACAGATTTCTATGATAAAATGCTCTCAATAGCGGGAAGACCTTTCTCTGAATTGGTCAAAATGGGCGAGGCCATAGAAGATGGTCTCAACACAGGTCGAATCATAAGTATGACCAGAAAGTCTGTTGGTTCAAGCTCAACCGGGTTCATACGCAAGAAGAAGGAAGACGTGGCTAGCATATCCCACACTCCTAGCCCCAAAACCAAAAGGCGGGATAATTTCCCAATGGAAGGATATGCTTCACCTCGCTCAAATACCTATCTTCCCACTCCTTACAACACGGTGCCCGTATATTACATGCAACCAACCTCCCGATCACCACGCCCAAATTACCACGCTTCACAAAATACCTTCCAGTCACCTCCCCCAAACTACCAAGCCCCACAGCCAAATTATCAAACTCCCCCACCCATTTATCGCACTCCACAAAATAACCAACCCAATACCTACCAAAATCAACCACCGCCAAATGCCTATAATGCGCCACGTCAGAACTCCGAAAAGAAGCCAGCTCGGGTATTCACCCCATTGATGGATTCTCAGATTGATTTATTCAAAAGATTAAGAGCAGCTAGGATGATCCAAACGCTTCCCCCAAAGGTCGTAGACCCAAAGAACCGATTTTACCGAGCTGACCAGACAAGTGCCTACCATTCCAATGGAATAGGACACAGTACTGAAGATTGCATTAATCTTAAGTACAAAATACAGGACCTGATTGACCGGAAGGAGATTGTACTCCAAACAACCCCTCTAAATGTGAACACCAATCCCTTGCCAAACTACGGTAACAACGTAATTCACATGATTGAAAGGGAAGAAGACTGGGTCGCAGAAAGACCTATAATCTGCGATTCTGTGAAAGAACTTGAGCGCACAATGGCATAATTGTCTTTGCATGAACGCCCGCAATTCAAAGTATTAATCCCTACGCCAGTGACAGCACATGTAGCTCAAGTGGCTCTAGCACCGCCTCGCAAAGATTTTGTAGTCCAAGTTATTGCCACACATGGCATCACAACATCACGGAAATGCTACACTCCCGAGGACCTGGCCCAAGAGACACCTCGAAGTGAGGGGAATCAAAAAAGGACTATCATTGAAGGTGAAGCTGAAGATTTCTAGCACCGAATACTCCATTATTGAGCATTTAAAGAAAATGATAGCCTAAATCTCAATACTGGCATTATTGCAAAGTTCACCTCAGCACCGCCTGGCTTTAATAAAGGTGTTAGCGGAAGCTCACGTCCCAGCAGGAACAAGCAGTGAGAACCTAGCCGAAATGGTCGCTCATGTTATAGCAGAACATCAACTTACCTTCACAGAAAAAGAGTTACCCAAAGAAGGCATAAATCAAAACAAAGTGCTGCACGTCATTATTATGTGCCGCAATAAGGTGGTAACCCAAGTATTAATCGACAACAGGGTGGGACTCAACATTTGTCCCGAGTCTACCGTGACTCAGTTGGGATATGACTTTGTAAAGGTTCGTCAGAGCTACACTAATATAAGTGCATTCGACGGAGGCCGTTGTGATGCCACTGTGGCGGTTGATTTGAACATTCAAATAGGACCAGCTGAATTCCAAGTCATGGAAATACCGCCAATTATAATTTGCTTCTAGGAAGGCCATAGATCCATATGGCCGTGGCAAAACTGTCACGACCTGACTTGGGCCACAATGGGTAGCCGGCGCTAATCATTTTGCGGTCATACATTAATCTCATGCTTATAATCATAAAAGAACCATTTCTACTTGAAACATATTTACCTTATATATATAAGCCCTCCGGCTATCAAAATAATATATAAACGTACGATGAGAAATCATGAGACCATACTATCCACACATACATATCTATGAGCCTCTACTAGGGTACTAGATATATGGATGGGACAGGACCCCGTCATGCCCAAAACATATATATATATACACACACACAAAAGAATAAATCAATGGCACCTCCGGAACAATGGAGTGCTCTCAAGTTAGCTAATAGCTCCTACGAGTCTAGATCACCTCCCTGTCTACCTGTGGACATGAACACATCATCCAAAGCAAACGGACGTCAGTACGAACATTGTACTGAGTATGTAAGGCATGAATGAAATGAACATAACAGAGAAATCATAAGACATAAGATGAAGATATAACCTGCATAACTTTTAAGGGAGGATACATTTCCCACATATATCATATATAATCGTAGTACATGTATCATCATAGCGCATACATTATTGTATCATATATATCATCATTGTTAACCGGCGTCCGGGTAACCATCTGTTATATCCCGTATTTTTGAACCTCGGAGTATCTGCTGGGGTGGGGCCCACACACACCGAGATTTTTTTTTTGGAACATCTGAAAAGTCATATGAATCACATATGTAAAGTTAAACACAGCTCATGAAGTACCCTTGGGCCAAATCAAAGTGGAAGCCCTCCAAACGAATATTTTTAAGAAAACGTTTTCGGTTGACCTGACTTTGGAATTTGGAAACATACCAAGAAATAGAAGTTGTAGATAATTGAATTAGATTTCCATCCATAGGTCGTGGGTTCCCAGGTGACGTCGGTACAAGGAGATATGAACGTTTTAAGGTCGAAAGGTCAGTGGGCTAGGCCCAACTCGGGACCAACCGAGTTGGCCCAAAAAAAATGAAAAGAAAAAAATTTGGCCCAACTTGGAGAGGGGTGGCCGGCCATGCCATGGCCCAAGCCCATGATTTTAATTAATTTCCATGTGCTAAAGGATAAAAGGGGCAATTATTCATTAAATCCCCTAGAACTTTCAAGAGAAAGAAAAGAAGAAAAACAAGAGCAACAACATAAGAGCCATTTCGGGTTTGGCCATAGAAAAAGCATCCCTCAAAATCTTGCCTCTAAAATTATTTCCTTGTTGAATTCCTACTAATTCAAGGTCCCTCTACAACTTGGTGTAGTTGTTTTGGAAGATTGAGCATTAGTTTCATCAATCTCACACTTTGGACAAGTGAAGAAGATTGGAGAAAAAGGTAAGAATTCATACCTTTTTATTATGTTATGAAGGTTTGTTTGTGTTGTAGTATATGGAAATGAGTAGAAACTATGGAAATATGGAAGTTTACAAAGTGAATATATATATATATATATATATATATATATATATATATATATATATATATATATATATATATATGTAGCCGTGAGTGTATATATGTTGTATACATATGGTGAGTTGTATTCTAGTTGCTGTTAGGGTGAAAATTATATTGGGAATGAAAGTTGAATGAATTTTGGTTGAAGTTGGAATGTAGAAGATTATGTCACCTTAGAATGATTTTGTGATATTATGGAAATGAAGATGTTAAGATGTGAATTATGATTATGGTTGATGAAATTGGAAGATGGAAATATGTTATGGATATGTAGGTTGAATATTAGAAGTTTTGGATGAATTATGGCTTTGGTGGAAAGTTTGTATATTTTGTATATCTTGGGTATATATTATAGAAATGATATGAAATGCTTCCGAACGGCATTGTAATGATTTTGATTAGTAATGAATGTGAGTATGATGGTGTTGATTTGAAAATTTGGCGTCAGAATGGAAGCTATTGCATTATGTTAAGAAGAAGACTAGTTGTGTATTATATTGTGCTTTGTTGTGATTGTTGATGTTGTTGATGTTGTTGTTGGGTTGTTGTTGATTGTTTTGGCCGAGTTGAATTCTCGGGGGTGCTATATGTATAGGGGAGGTGCTGCCGAAATTTCGGTAGACAAATATGAATTTAAGTTGAATTCGTAGAATCTAAAACTCACAATTGGTAAATGTGACCATTTGTAGATTCTGGGTGAAACGGGATTGGAGATTGGACGAGCGTGAGACGCATATAAGGTATGTAAAGCTACCCCGATTCTTCTTTTGGCATGCCCTAGGTGTACTAGGATCGGATTTGAGCCTCGGAATATATTCTGTCCATCGGAATCCCCGTTGGAAATTGTCACTTGTTCATTCAATAGAACTAAGCTCTTTAGGTATGCTTTGTTGGAAGATTTAGGTATACTTTCACAAATTGTTTAGAAAGTTATGAAATGTCCCTAGTACCTCTATAAGTGACCCCATATGCTTAAAATACGTAATTTGAGCCCACCGCTTCGTTTGTCCCGAGGTGGGCCCACTATTTCCGATTTTACCCTTTTGTGTTTATGACTTGTCTTTGAGCGTCTTTAAAGGAAAGGTTTTAACTTCAAAATAAAAAAGTCATTTTTAATACTCCATTACGTCTTATAAATCGTTTTGGATCTTGGAAACGATCTCGGAAAGATTATGCCTCCGTAACCCATTATGACATCCGAAATTCACTTACTATGATTCCGTCCGATTTCATTGCTTTGATTTGTCATTCGGTATGCCTCATTGGGTCTCTGGAAATAAATATGGTATTTTGTTGCATTTAGTCTCTCACTACTCCATTCGTGGATGCCTCAATGTTTCCTACACTGAGCCCGGGCTAGGATATGTTCTCAAGCGACTTCCACTGCATTGTTCGCCGTGCCTCGATGTGAGGGGGCAGGTATACATGTACATGGGTTGTGGAGTATGCTGTGCCATGTACACTATTTTGATATGATATGATATGATCTGATATGGCCATCGGATATGTTATGTTATGTTATGGGGTTATCCCCTCTTCTGATCCTTATGTGTTGTGGCACCAGCGTCGGGGGGGTGACCACGTTCTGTCTACCGAGTCCCTTGGCGGGGGCCGGATACGATATGGCATATGTCCCTGTACACACTTCTTATGTTTTGGAAATATGCATTTGATATTCTGGATTTTGCATTCTTTTTCTGTTCGTTCTGTTTCCGGTTATTACTGTATCTTTGTACTTCCGGCTTTACATATTCAGCACATATTCCGTACTGACCCCCTCTCTTCGGGGGCTGCGTTTTCATGCCGCGCAGGTACTGACGACAGGTTTGCTGATCCGCCCGCTTAGGATCTTATTCCGCTATTTTGGAGCTCTCTCTTTATCCAGAGCCTATCTTTTGGTACAGTCTTCTGCTATTGTACATATGTATATTATTCAGGGGTACGACGGGGCCCTGTCCCGTCTTATGATTCTGTTTTGTTCTGTAGAGGTCTGTAGACATACATGTGGGTTCTGTATATGTTTCTGGGATTGTTATGATCTGTGATGGCCTTATCGGCTTCCACGTGCTATATCTGTGCATATGAGATATCTAGTAACGCCATATTGACTCTTATATTGATATATTCTGCTAATATGCTAGTTTGGGATTATTGGGTACGTATGGGTGTCCAGCACAGACACTAGTCACGACCTACGGGGTTGGGTCGTGACACCATCATATGCCGCCCACTAGTGGTGTCATGCCCGGCCCTCTAGACTTGGTGTAAACATAGCAGCCCGCCTTAGCAGTGACATGCCCGACCATTTAGGCACGATGGAATCGTATGCATCCCACCTTCGCGGTGACATGCCCGGCCATTTAGGCACGGTGGAATCGCATCGTTATATACCCATCGTAAACTTAACATTATCATACATTGCATAGGCATATCGTAAGCTTAGCATCATTATACATTTATCATCAAACATACATTAGAACGTGAAGGCAACTATGGCTATGTCGGGGTGACATAAGGTCGTGAACCCCCGATTACATTATGGAATGATCATAATCATTATGTCTCACCTTGAGGGGACTAACAATTTAAGGTGAGTGTACACAAGGAAAATCATCAATGGAACCATACTTAGGATCATTAACCTCATGGACATCGTATGTTACTCTATGATTCTTTATACTTAAACTCATCATCATCATTATCATGCTCATATCATATCTGTTTTCTTTATCATATGCGTATGCAGCTCTTTATAGTCATGGACTCATAATTTCCGTTATTTAGGAAGATCACGGAAAAATAGGAAGATTCATGCCATAGGAGTCATGCCTTAGAAGGAAAGTATTAGCCTTACATACCTCTTTCGTTTAGCTATTCTATAATTTGATCGTTCTTCTTCGTTGTTCGCGTTTCTACCTTCAAGAAAGTTCGTATTAACATTAGCTAATCGATTATAAGAACATGCTTACTAAAGCTAGAGAAAATTGGGCAGAATTTCCTTTGTTTATACAACTTTCCCCATATTCCATATCAACTCCCAACCATCCATAACAACATTCACAATATTGTAAGCAACAATCATCATTCATCTACATTATCCACATTTCACAATTTCACTTCAATTCCTCCAGAATCATGGTCATAGTTCACTATTGTGTTTTCTCAGATATAATACTTATCCCATATTCTAAATGTCACTTATAGCATGCTTACAATCACCACATATCAATATTCATGACTCATTCCAAACTACTACTCACAATCTCATTATTCACATCTTTGTGACCCATTTTCTATCTCCTTCCATCATCTAAGTCTTTCAACCTCTCATTACCTTAAACAACATGGAAAGATCATAAAACTTACCTTAGATAATGTAGGAATAAGCCTTGAGTGAAAATACTTCTCTTTCACCAAAACCCTAGTTCATTTCCATTGGAATTCCTTAGCTTGGATGAACTTTAATGTGTCTCATACACTTGATTTTGTTGGTTTGATGAAGTTGATCATCAATTTCTCTTGGGTTCTTATGGAAGAAGTGTGGAACCCTCTAGAAGCCTTGAGAGAGATGAAGAAGTGTGGGAAATGAAATTAGTGAAGTGGGATCACATTTATATAATTGAACTTAACTCAGCTCGTCGGGACTTTCACGGACACTTTTACGATCCGTATAACATTGCACGGCCCGTATAAGTGGTCGTGGTTCACCACCAGGCAAACATCATCTCTGCTGGGTATTATACGAACCTTTATATGGACCGTATAAGTCGGTCGTATAACCCCATTTCCCAGAAATGATCTCCGTCGTTCGTTTGATCTCCAATCCTTATGGAACCTTCTTGACACTTGTCTAACAACTCGTTAACAATATAAGGGACATTATAACTCTTCTCCCAGAAATTATTAAATCATCGCTAACTTATCACTTGTATATCCTTTCTGATTCATAACGTGTACCTTGCCTTTCTTAGCAAACTTTCTTCCCTTACTTCGAATGCCCTTGAAATCTTATCTAGGATCATCAAGTGCTATTTCTTACTCATCGAAACATCGTATACTTCGTGCCCTTCGCTAGTCTATTCACTGTACATGAACGAAAAAGTTTTTCGAGGTGTAACAAAAACCATCCTCGCTCTGTCAATCTGTAAAATTTGTCTGGGAAGGGGAAGAAGTGGTGATTCATGGAGAAGCCAGTATGCACAATTACCAAAATAACTCTGTACCCGTCATTGAAGCTGCGCTTAAAGGAACATATTTCCATGTCATGGAGTTAGTGGGAGCTGCCCACAAGATAGACTCTCCAGAAGTTCCTATGCCAGCGGTTTACAAAATGATTGCTTCTACCATGCTCCAAAATGGGTTTGAACTCGGGAAGGGTATGGAAAAAACCTGCAAGGCATCACCAAGCCAATTCCCATTATCCAAGATAATTTTCATTTCGGACTAGGGTTTGTCCCAGCTGAAGATAAGATACCTGCCAAGAAGAGACAAGAGGTTGCGAATCTCTACAAACCCATTCCAAATTTGTACTAGTCATATCCTAACCAAATACCTATGCTTGGAGATGCTGACATTGAAAAATGGATAAGGATGCTATTACAACAAAATGAATGCTCTGTGATTTTAGAAGAATGTACTAAAGCACCCACCATCAGAGAGGCAAAACCGGGCGAGAAACTGTCAAACTGGACCTCTACCCTGCTGCTGGCTCTTCGATAGAGAAAGATGAATAAATTTTGAAAAACAAAATAGGGAGAATAGGTCGAGGCTCGATTGCTCACCCTTTTATCACTAACATACCTCATAATGTTTTCAAAAAAATGAAAATGGCTTGATGTGAATACAAGCTAGGACCACAGTTTGTACTTCTGATTATTTCAAATCAATGAAAGCCTCGGTTTATCAAAACTATTTTATTTACTTATTTTTATGCATGTTTTATACTAACATATTTTTCATTGAATTTTCAGTAATAAAAACATTAAAGCAGCCTTAAATATCATGACATGTTGCGAAACGAATGACTCGGGCAACATAGAGGAATAAGAGTACGGGGAATACGATGAGACCACAATGCTACCCAAAGGTCTCGCGGAAGAAGTAGAACAATTAGAGTATGAGCAGAAACCAATTATGGATGGAACATAAGCCATATATCTGGGTGATGAAGAGAACGTCAAAGAGACAAGGATAAGTGTGCACCTAGAGACGCCTCTAAAAGGAGAATTGATAAGTCTGCTGAGGGAGTACATGGATATCTTTGCATGGCCATACGCTGACATGCTAGGACAAAGTACCAGTGTGGTATCCCACAGGCTACCCATGAATGCGGATTTTTCTCCTGTAAAACAGAAAACCCAACCATTCAAACCGGATCTTAGTATCCGAATCAAAGATGAGGTAGAAAAACAGATTAAATAGGGACTGGTGGAAGTGCCTTCAGACCCCACATGGTTAGCCAACATAGTTTCGGGACCCAAAAAGGATGGCAAGATAAGAATCTGCGTGGACTATTGTCACGACCCGGCTAGGGGGCCGCGACGAGCACCCGGTGCTACCCCACCCGGGCACCCCTTATCGTACATGACATAACATCTAATCGAACCGTAAGTCAAATCAAGAATTGTGGTCATTAATCATGTTAGTCCCATTAGACGACCATCATCATTCAACATATCATTGGAATCTATGCTACGTCAAATGTACAAGGCCGACGAGGCCAACAAAAGATATACAAAACATAGGCCGACATGGCCAAACATCCCTACCCACATACACATGACTACGAGCCTCTAAGAATGTGACATATCATATGAGCGGGACAGGACCCCGCTATGCCAATAATTATATACACAAAAGAATGAGTACCCAAAAGCTCTAGCTCCGAAGAAATGGAGCTCTGCTATGCAATCTCTGGATAAGCAGCTATGGATGAAGTTTGTCTCCCGGTGCACCTGCGGGAATGACGCAGCGTCCACAAACAAAAGGACGTCAGTACGAAGAATGTACTGAGTATGTAAAGCGTGATCAACATCGATATAGAGGCATAATAAGCAACATATGAAATATCATAGGAAGGGAGACATTATTATCGTCATCATGGTACATACTTGCTTTTCTATAGGGACTTCTCACTTCTAATACGTGTCATATGCACATAGTCTTATCACATTCATTTTCATATTGTATACATAGTCATATCATCTACATATTATTTACATATCATACCCGACCTTGTAGGATCGGTGTTTCATACATACTTGGCCAACCAAGGCTCAAGATCATACATACCTGGCCCTACCAAGGCATCAGGGTCATCCGTACCATCTGCAGAGGTGTGTGCGCGTTTCGTAATCGTATACATACTTTATACATAGTCATATACATATATTCTTACCCGGCATCATAAGCTCGGGGTCTTATCATAGCCCTTCATAGGCACACTTATACATATATAACAGCTCGTAAGCATCTCTAATCTCATTTTACTCTCATCATTATTACTATCCTCATCATTATCGTTACATCTACGTTATAGACTTACTCGTCATACGAGGAACATAGTATAATCATAGCACATATCAAGGGTCGTGAGCTTATGAGCTCGGAATGTCAACCATGTGAAGAAAACATACTCATATAGAGGGATTAGGAATTTGGCCAAGAACCATGCCTTAGGAAAGAAGGGCTAGCCTCACATACCTCTTCGTTGAACTATTCTACACTTGCGCGTACTCCTTCGATGCTCAAGTTTCCACCTTCATTTAATATTATAACAATAGCCATTAGTCATTCATATTATCCACATTCTTCATTTTACCCTCCATTGACAATTTTAGCATATACTTCTACCATCCAAGTATTTCAACTCCCCAATATGTTAACCAACATATAAATATCATGAATCTTACCTTAGATGATGTAGGAACAAGCATTGGTTGATAATACTTCACTTTGAGCAAAACCCTAGTTTTTCTCCATTTGCACTTCTTGACTTGAATGGTATTTAATGGCTTGCTTACACTTGATTCACTTATTTATGTTGTTGGAGACTTATTATACTTGAAAACTTATGAAATAAATGTAGAGAGATGATTCTAGAGAGAAGTGGTGTAATGTAGAAATGAAATAAATCAAGTCTTGGTCCTCATATTTAATGAATTGAAAATCTGTGCTGAGGTGAACAGTGGTCGTCCATGGAGGTTTACGGTCCGAATTCTAGTTTACGGACCGTCCCTCGTGGTCTTCTTTAACCTTAAGCAGAAACAGAAACTTTGGCTGCATGCATGGTGATTTACGACCATGGTTTACGGGCCGTAAATCACTTTACGGTCCGTCCTCCTGGTCGTATTTTACCATTTCTCAACTGGGCAGAAAGTTGAAACCTTGCATGCCAATTTACGACTGCCAGTTTACGGACCGTATTCCATTTTACGGTCCGTATCTTGCACTTTACGACCACTGGGCAGTTTTGCCAACTTTTCACATTTCTAGACTTTTCATTCTACTCATTCTCGTCCATATACGCACATTGCTCATGAAACATTATACACTTGCACTCCTCGCACACATCACTAGTTCGTTTACTTGCGTAAAAACGGAAAATTTTCCGAGGTGTAACATTCTACCCCCCTTAGGAACATTCGTCCTCGAATGTTAAAGGCATGGGGAATTCTATAAAAAATTTCGCCAGAGTTTCCTTTGTAATGTGGCACTACCACCCTGTCACGACAATCCACAATAGCAACGCCTCACAGGGCCACAACATAGCAGCATAAAAAAATTTGGCCACAGACGACCCAAATGCATAAAAAAAGGAATCATACATACCTTGTGATCTTGACGCCTCATCTTGGTCCTCGTCCAAAGGCTGAAATAAATGTGGGTATTTGGACCGCATACCTTCTTCCGCTTCCCACGTCATTTCCTCTCTTTTACTGCTTCTCTATAGAATCTTAACTGAGGCCACCTCTTTTTTTCTAAGCCTCCGTACTTGCCTGTCTAATATGGCAATGGGTACCTCTTTATAATTCAATTTCTCTGTCACTTGCACATCATTTACTGGGACGATCCTAGTAGGATCTCCAATAGATTTTCGAAGCATCGAGACGTGGAATACTGGATGAACTGACTCCAACTCGGAAGGTAGATCTAGCTCATAGGCCACTTTGCCTATCATGCGTACAATTTCATATGGCCCAACATACCGGGGACTGAGCTTCCCCTTTTTGCCGAATCTCATTACGCCCTTCATCGGCGACACTTTCAAGAATACCCAATCCTTAACTTCGAACTTTAAGTCCCTTCGACGGTTATCCGCATAGGATTTTTGGCGACTCTGGGCTGTTAACAACCGATCTTGTATGAGCTTAACTTTCTCTATAGCTTGCTGGACCAAGTCTGGTCCTATCAATTTAGTCTCTCCGGTTTCAAACCTCCCAATTGGGGATCTACACTTCCGCCCATATAAAGCCTCATACGGTGCCATTTGAATGCTGGAGTGATAACTATTATTGTATGCAAACTCAATGAGTGGCAAATGATCATCCCAATTCCCTCCAAAATCTATCATACATGCTCGCAACATATCCTCCAGAGTCTGAATAGTACGTTCAGCCTGCCCATCGGTCTGTGGATGAAATGTCGTGCTAAGGCGCACTTGGGTCCCTAAACCCTCTTGGAAAGACCTCCAAAACTTGGCTGTAAACTGAGTCCCTCTATCAGAGATAATAGATACTGGAACACCATGGAGTCTCACTATCTCCTTAAGATAAAGCTTTGCATAATATTCTACCACATAGGTCGTTCTGACCGGTAAGAAATGAGCTGATTTGGTGAGTCTATTGTCACGACCCAACCCCGTAGGCCATGACTAGTGCCCGATCTGGGCACTCAAACGCATTCTAGTATATGACAGAAGCCGACAAGGCTTTATTTCAAATTTAGCTAATTTTTAGAAAAATTTCGACAGAGTTTCCTTTGTTTTACGGACTATCCCATATATCCTGCACGCAGAAAATACCAACAAAGGCCACACAGGGCCAACAACGCAACATTTAAATATATGCGGACCGGCCGCCGCGGCGAATGGGATCGCCCAAACACAACATAAGCACCCAACTGTACAGAAAGATCCCAACCCACAACATGTCCACAGACCTCTAACAAACTGACGGAATCCTATGACGGGACAGGGCCCCACCGTACCCATGAATGAGAATATACATATATAGAAGTGACAGACTATACCAAAAGATGGCTCTGAATAAAAGAGCGCTCCAAGAATAGCAGAATGAGATCCTAAGCAGACGGATCAGCAAACCTGTCGTCGGTACCTGCGCGGCATGAAAACGCAGCCCCCGAAGAAAGGGGGTCAGTACGAAATAGGTACTGAATATGTAAAGCCTGAGTTGCAAAAACAAAATCATAACTGGTGCAGAACATACAGAAAGTAAACGGAAAATCCAAAGTATCAGATACATATTTCCAAAACATGCAGAGTGTGTACAGAACATATGTCATATCAAATCCGGCCCCTGCCAAGGGACCCGGCAGACAGAACGTGGCCACCCTCCCGACGCTGGTGCCACAACACAGAAGAATCAGAATAGGGGCATAACCCCGTAACATAATATGTCATATCAGATGGCTATAGTAAATCATATCAGAACAAACGTACATGGCACAGCATACTCCACAAACCCATGTACGCATATACCTGCCCCCTCACATCGAGGCGCGGCGAACAATGCAGGGGGATTACGCTTGACAACATATCCTGGCCCGGGCTCAGTGTGGGAAACATTGGGGCATCCACGAATAGAGTCGTGAGAAACTAATGCAAGTAAAATATCATAAATGTTTCCATAGACTCAATGAGGCATATCAAAGACAAACCGATCCGATGAAGTCGGAAGGAATCATAGTAAAGGAGTTTCGAGTATCAAAACAATTTATCAGACTTAATGGAATATTTAAAACCATATTAGTTTGGTAATTAAAAGGGTAGTCGAAACATTTCTTTCAAAAATCGTTCAAAAAGGGGACTTTAGTACATTAAGGGCAAAACCGGGAATAGCGGGCCCACCTCGGAACAAGCAAGGCGGTGGGCTCAAATTACGCCCTTTAAGCTTATGGGGTCACCTATAAAGGTTCTACGGACATTCTATAGCTTTCCAAGGAGTTTAGAGAAAGTTTGCATAATTTCAGGAAAAGCATATCAAAATGGTTCAATTCTACTGAAGGAAAAACTGAGATTTTCTCTTGCGGATTCCGATGACCAAGAAGGTCTTTTGAGGCCCGAATCCGATCATAAAACACTTAGACATGCCAAAAGAAAGATCGGGGTAGCTTTACATACCTTTCACGCTCCTTAAGCCTTTCCAAACTCACTTCCCGTTTCGTCGAAAAACTGCAATTGGTCAAGTTTACCAATCGTGAGTTATGAATAACATTATTCCAACTTAAAGCATATTTGTCTACCGAAATTTCGGCAGCACTTCCCCTATACATATAGCACCCCGAGAATTCAACTCGGCTAGAAATCATCAACAACAACCCAAACGACAACATTAACATCAACAAAGAACATCAAAAACACAAATATCCTTCAACTAGTCATTTTTCTCACAAGTTGGCATAACCTTCATTCTAATCCAAACCTTCACTAATATCAATGATTTCACATCCATTATCACTCAAGATCATCACAATATAGATTTTGAGACATTTCATATCATTTTCCTTAAGTTATACACTTGATATACATAATATACAACTTTCCGCCAAAGTCATAATTTATGGTAAACATCAAATCTTTGGCATACAATTTCATAACAAGTTTCCAACTTCCAATTTCATCAATGATCATCATAATTCACAACCAAACAACTTCATTTCCTTAATGTCGGAAAATCATACTAAAACGACATAAGTTTCTACATTCCAATTCAATACAAACTTATATCATTCTAACTTCATTTACATCACAAGAGATCATCACAACACAACTAACATATTAAACAAAATTTAATTCATTGCCATTCTTATCTCCATACCACACGGCCAAATGCACCCATATATACCCACTTTGCAAACTTTCATATTTTTCATAATTTCTACTTATTCCTACATGCTACAACACACACACACACACACACACACACACACATATATATATATATATATATATATATATATATATATATATATATATATATTCCAAAGTAAAAGGAGCAAGATCTTACCTTTGTTCTTCCAAGCTTTTTCACTAAACCCACTTGTTAATTTGAGGAAACAAGCTCCCTACCTTCCAAATTAGCTACACCAAGTTGTAAAGGGTACTAGAATTAGTGAAAATATCACAAAACAATAACTTTTGGATCAAAGGTTGATGGCAAGAAAATTTCCTTTCTTTTCTTTCTTGTAGCCGAAAATGGGGTGGTCTTTAGCTTCTTGATTTTTTTTTTCTCTACAAGTTGAAGATGACTTAGTCATCTTTTTTTTTTTTTAAGCCTTTCAATTAAAAACCCACTCATGGGCCTTGACCCATAAAGGGGGCCGTCCAACCCCTCCAATTGGGCCTTAATTTTTTTTTTTTGCTCTTTCTAGCCCAATTAATTATGGCCCTATTTGTAATTCCCGAAAGTAATTTCCGAAATTCCAATTTTTCCCTTAGCCTTATTCCACACTTCCACAAAAATATTCTTTCATGCACAACTCTTGTGTTAAATGTAACCAATGATGACTTTATTTCATACAAGTCAAGATTATTTCTAATTTTTCCAAATGCGCGAAAATACGGGACATAACATCCTCGCCCCCTTTAGAACATTCGTCCTCGAATGTTAGATTGATTTTATAGGGTTTGAAATGGTTTTGGGGGAGTTTCTGTTTATAGACAGCACAATTAGTACACATTCATTATCGAAATGGAATTAAGCAAAGGTTCGGAATTACCTGAGGGTTCTGCGAACAAATGAGAATATTTCTTCTTCATCTCCTCTTCGGCTTCCCAGGTCATTTCCTCCCTATTATTATTCCGCCACAGCACCTTAACAGAGGCTACATCCTTGTTCCAAAGCTTTCTTACCTGGCGGTCCAAAATAGCTACGGGCTGCTCCTCATAAGATAACTGCTCCGTCACCTGAATATCATCCGCAGGAAATATTCTGGAGGGATCACCAATGCATTTGCGGAGCATAGACACATGGAATACCGGATGTACTGCTTCCAAATCAGATGGCAGGTCTAACTCATAGGCGACATTCCCAATTTTCCGCACGATCAGATAAGGCCCAATATAACGCGGACTAAGCTTACCCTTTCTGCCGAACCGCATTACGTCTTTCATAGGCGATACCTTCAGAAATACCCAATCACCAACCTGGAATTCCAAAGGACGACGCCGTTTGTCAGCGTATGATTTCTGTCGACTCTGGGCTGCCAATAGTCGTTCCCGAATAAGTTTCACCTTATCAACGGCCTGCTGGATCATATCTGGGCCGATTAATTCTGTCTTGCCAATATCAAACCAGCCGATAGGTGACCTGCATTTCCTACCATATAAAGCCTCGTACGGAGCCATCTGGATGCTGGAATGGTAGCTGTTATTATAAGAAAATTCAATCAATGGCAAGTGATCCTCCCAGCTACCTCTGAAATCAATAACACAGGCTCGCAACATATCTTCAAGCGTCTGGATAGTGCGCTCGGCCTGTTCGTCACTCTGAGGATGGAAAGCTGTGCTCAGGCTCAGCTGAGTCCCTAATCCTTCCTAAAAAGATCTCCAGAAGTTCGCCGTGAACTGAGCACCTCTGTCAGTGATAATAGATATAGGAACTCCATGAAGCTTCACTATGTCTTTAATATAAAGCCTGGCAT
The DNA here is from genome assembly GCF_019175385.1 of Lycium barbarum. Taxonomy (NCBI): domain Eukaryota; kingdom Viridiplantae; phylum Streptophyta; class Magnoliopsida; order Solanales; family Solanaceae; genus Lycium; species Lycium barbarum. The sequence continues at coordinate 82,871,207 of NC_083341.1, forward strand.
AATCCTCGGCGGAATAAGTAGTCCTGACGGGGAGAAAATGGGCTGATTTTGTCAGCCTATCAACAATAACCCAGATGGAATCATACTTCCGTGGAGTGCGAGGCAAACCTGTAATGAAGTCCATATTAATGATCTCCAACTTCCACGTCGGAATTTCCATTTCCTGCAACAGTCCACCCGGTTTCTGGTGTTCAATCTTGACCTGCTGACAATTGGGACACTGGGTGACGAACTCTGCGATGTCCCGTTTCATGCCATCCCACCAGTATAAGCATCGGAGATCATGGTACATCTTCGTAGACCCAGGATGGACCGAATAGCGAGCATAATGTGCCTCGCTCATAACCTGCTGCCGAAGGCTTGCAATATCAGGTACACACAACCTGCCCCTAAATAATAAAGTCCCGTCCGGAGTGAACTCGAACGGAGTCTTCTCCTTATCATAGGCTGTGTCTCTGTACTGTGCCAAAACAGGATCTTCATATTGATGCCGTTTGATATCTTCCTTAATAGATGATTCAGAAACCCCTCGGACAGAAATCTGTGTACCTCCAGAATCGGCCAGACGAACCCCAAGGTTAGCCAACTGATGAATGTCACGTACTATCTCTCTCCTGTCTGGCTGTAAATCGACCAAGCTGCCCATAGATTTCTGGCTAAGCGCATCTGCAACAACATTAGCCTTGCCCGGATGATACAGAATATCCACATCATAGTCTTTCAGGAGCTCCAGCCACCTCCGTTGCCGCAAATTAAGCTCTTTCTGTCTGAAAATATACTGGAGACTCTTATGATCTGTATAGATATCAACATGAACGCCATATAAATAATGTCTCCATATCTTCAGGGCATGGATCACCGCTGCAAGCTCCAGATCGTGAGTAGGATAATTCTTTTCATGCTTTTTCAATTGCCGAGAAGCATAAGCTATAACTCTACCGTGCTGCATCAATACACAGCCCAATCCCACGCCAGAAGCGTCACAATAAATAACATATCCATCGGGTCCCTCTGGAAGAGTCAGAACTGGGGCTGTAGTCAGCTTCTCTTTCAGCAACTGGAAGTTTCGTTCACAAGCATCAGTCCACTGGAACTTGGCTCCCTTCTGAGTTAGCCTTGTCAAAGGCGCTGAAATCGAAGCAAACTTTTCCATAAATATTCTGTAATAGCCTGCTAACCCCAGGAAACTACGTACCTCGGTGGGCGTCGTGGGTCTGGGCCAATTTTTCACGGCCTCAATCTTCTGTATATCCACCCGGACACCATCAGCTGCAATAATATGCCCCAGAAATGCCACTGAAGCCAGCCAGAATTCACATTTAGAAAATTTTGCATATAATTTCTGACGCCGAAGTACCCCCAATACCGCTCTCAGATGATCTGCGTGCTCTGCCTCGGATCGAGAATAAACCAGAATATCATCGATAAATATAATTACGAACATATCCAAGAATGGCCTGAATACCCGATTCATTAAATCCATGAATACCGCAGGAGCATTAGTCAGCCCAAAAGACATAACTCTGAATTCATAATGCCCATATCTGGTCCGGAATGCTGTCTTAGGAATATCGGCCTCCCGTACCCGTACCTGATGATAGCCAGACCGAAGATCTATCTTCGAAAAATACTTGGCGCCCTGCAACTGATCAAACAAATCGTCAATACTGGGGAGGGGGTATTTATTCTTTATGGTTACCTTATTCAGCTGTCGATATTCAATACACATACGCAACGACCCGTCTTTGTTACGCACAAATAATACCGGGGCTCCCCATGGCGAAGTGCTGGGTTTAATGAAGCCTTTTTCTAACAGATCCTTCAACTGCTCTTTCAGTTCTTTCAATTCTGCCGGTGCCATTCTGTACGGGGGAATAGATATCGGCTGAGTATTTGGAAGCAAATCAATAGTAAAATCTATCTCCCGCTCTGGAGGAAGGCTTGGAAGCTCTTCTGGGAACACATCTGGAAATTCATTAACCACGGGAACTGACTGAAGAGTCGGCGTTTCTGCTGTCAAGTCTTGTACCCGAACCAGATGATAAAAATAACCCTTTCTGATCATTTTCTTTGCCTTAAGGTATGAAATAAACTTACCTTTCGGCGATGCTGTATTACCGGCCCATTCTATAACTGGCTCCCCAGGAAACTGGAAACGAACTACCTTATTTTGGCAATCAACATTAGCATAACAGGAGGCTAGCCAGTCCATTCGCATAATAACATCGAACTCGACCATATCTAACTCCACCAGATCTGCCTTAGTGTCACGGCCACATACAATTACAGAACAGTTCTTATATACCTGTTTTGCTACAATAAAGTCCCCAATCGGTGTGGCTACCTCAAACGGCTCTATAGGTTCAGATGTTATACCAATTTTACAAGCAACCAGAGGCGAAATATATGACAAAGTCGAACCTGGATCAATCAATTCATACACAGACCGAGAGAAAACCAATAATGTACCTGTAACGACATTAGGCGATGCCTCCTGATCCTGGCGGCTAGACAGAGCATAGATGCGGTTCGAAGGACCGCTAGTACCAGAAGCTCCACCACGGCCTCTGCCGCGACCCGCTGGTGCTGAAGTACCTGGCCCCGTAGGGCGCATAGCCACTGATGAAGATGAAGACCCGGCGGCTGATCCGGTAGGCTGCGCTGCACCACCCGAACTACCCTTATACGGGCAATCTCTCACAGAATGGCCCTGGCGGCCACAAGAGAAACATGCACCGGTGGCTCTGTAGCACTCCCCAGGATGGTATCTGCCACAGTAAGAACACTGAGGCCTAGGTGGCCTCGTCTGACCAGAACCCCTGTCTGTCCGCGAACCTGAAGCCCTGGAGCTCTGACCTGCTCCTGAATAACCTGGGCTATCAAATCTGCGACCTGTAGGCTGTGGAGGTTCGCTCTGTGCCGGCTGGGATGGATGTCTGCTAGGCTGCTGCGGCTGCTGAGGCTGCTGAGGCTGCCTGCCCCGAAAATCTCCAGAATACCCAGATGATCTGGCCCTCTTGGGCTGTCTCCGATCCTGGCCCCTATCAGGCTGACGCTCCCTATGCCGGTCCTCCATGCCCTGGGCGTGGGCCTGAATCCGGGCAATATCCATGCCGGGCTGAGCAGCCAATACCAAACAGCTATCGAAAAAATAACGGTCCAGCCCCATAATGTACCTGTGCATCCTGTCAGCCATAGTAGCTACCACAGCAGGTGCGTATCGGGCCAATGAGTCGAACTCCATACTATACTCTCGAACACTGCGACCCCTGTGCCTCAGCAATAAGAATCTGTCAGCCTTGGCCCGCCGTAACTCCGGAGGCAGAAAGTGGCTAAGAAAAGCCTGAGAAAAATCATTCCAAACTGCTGGGGGAGCGCCGTCGCCTCTGGATAACTCCCATGACTCGTACCAATTTGCCGCTACATCATACAACCGGTACGAAGCCAATGCAACTGACTCTGTCTCGGAAGCATTAATAAACTGTAAGGTGCGCCGCATCTTCCTGATGAACTCCTCGGGATCCTCCTCGGGCTTTGTCCCGAAGAACTCTGGAGGGCCACAAGTCAAGAACTCACGGGCTCTCGAACTGTCACGCCTGTAAGCCCGGTCACCTCCCAGTCCGTGCCCCTGAACCTGTCCTGCCACAAGTCTAGTCAATAGCTGGACTGCCTCTCTCATAGTCTGATCCTCAGTCCCTGGCCGTGGAGCTGGAGGCTCAGGTACTGGAATCTCGGGAGCTGGCGGTGGAGCCGCCCCTCGACCTGCAGCTGCTGCTGCTCCAATCTCCTCTACGTGTGGCGGTGTGGAAGAGCCCTCTGCCGGGGGCAAAATATCAGGAGCAATATGAGCATGGGCCCTGGTAACCCTCTGGGCCCGACTAGTCTCTCCCACAGCTGCTGCCTTGGCCTTTTGGGCCGCTGTCGCCTTTTTTGGAGGCATAACTGCAAATGTAACAATTCGTTAGGGAGGAATCATCTTGATAACACAACTCTATCGCACGATCTAAGACAGAAAGAAGGGTAGTATCCTAAATGCCCTGTAGCCTCCCGTTTATAGGTGTGGTGCACAACACACCGATAAACAAGACTCTACTAGACACGGTCTGGAGACATTCCGAGGACGAACAGCTCTGATACCACTTTTGTCACGACCCAACCCCGTAGGCCATGACTAGTGCCCGATCTGGGCACTCAAACGCATTCTAGTATATGACAGAAGCCGACAAGGCTTTATTTCAAATTTAGCTAATTTTTAGAAAAATTTTGGTAGAGTTTCCTTTGTTTTACGGACTATCCCATATATCCTGCACGCAGAAAATACCAACAAAGGCCACACAGGGCCAACAACGCAACATTTAAATATATGCGGACCGGCCGCCGCGGCGAATGGGATCGCCCAAACACAACATAAGCACCCAACTGTACAGAAAGATCCCAACCCACAACATGTCCACAGACCTCTAACAAACCGACGGAATCCTATGACGGGACAGGGCCCCGCCGTACCCATGAACGAGAATATACATATATAGAAGTGACAGACTATACCAAAAGATGGCTCTGAATAAAAGAGCGCTCCAAGAATAGCAGAATGAGATCCTAAGCAGACGGATCAGCAAACCTGTCGTCGGTACCTGCGCGGCATGAAAACGCAACCTCCAAAGAAAGGGGGTCAGTACGAAATAGGTACTGAATATGTAAAGCCTGAGTTGCAGAAACAAAATCATAACTGGTGCAGAACATACAGAAAGTAAACGGAAAATCCAAAGTATCAGATACATATTTCCAAAACATGCAGAGTGTGTACAGAACATATGTCATATCAAATCCGGCCCCTGCCAAGGGACCCGGCAGACAGAACATGGCCACCCTCCCGACGCTGGTGCCACAACACAGAAGAATCAGAATAGGGGCATAACCCCGTAACATAATATGTCATATCAGATGGCCATAGTAAATCATATCATAACAAACGTACATGGCACAGCATACTCCACAAACCCATGTACGCATATACCTGCCCCCTCACATCGAGGCGCGGCGAACAATGCAGGGGGATTACGCTTGACAACATATCCTGGCCCGGGCTCAGTGTGGGAAACATTGGGGCATCCACGAATAGAGTCGTGAGAAACTAATGCAAGTAAAACATCATAAATGTTTCCATAGACTCAATGAGGCATATCAAAGACAAACCGATCCGATGAAGTCGGAAGGAATCATAGTAAATGAGTTTCGAGTATCAAAACAATTTATCAGACTTAATGGAATATTTAAAACCATATTAGTTTGGTAATTAAAAGGGTAGTCGAAACATTTCTTTCAAAAATCGTTCAAAAAGGGGACTTTAGTACATTAAGGGCAAAACCGGGAATAGCGCGCCCACCTCGGAACAAGCAAGGCGGTGGGCTCAAATTACGCCCTTTAAGCTTATGGGGTCACCTATAAAGTTTCTACGGACATTCTATAGCTTTCCAAGGAGTTTAGAGAAAGTTTGCATAATTTCAGGAAAAGCATATCAAAATGGTTCAATTCTACTGAAGGAAAAACTGAGATTTTCTCTTGCGGATTCCGATGACCAAGAAGGTCTTTTGAGGCCCGAATCCGATCATAAAACACTTAGACATGCCAAAAGAAAGATCGGGGTAGCTTTACATACCTTTCACGCTCCTTAAGCCTTTCCAAACTCACTTCCCGTTTCGTCGAAAAACTGCAATTGGTCAAGTTTACCAATCGTGAGTTATGAATAACATTATTCCAACTTAAAGCATATTTGTCTACCGAAATTTCGACAGCACTTCCCCTATACATATAGCACCCCGAGAATTCAACTCGGCTAGAAATCATCAACAACAACCCAAACGACAACATTAACATCAACAAAGAACATCAAAAACACAAATATCCTTCAACTAGTCATTTTTCTCACAAGTTGGCATAACCTTCATTCTAATCCAAACCTTCACTAATATCAATGATTTCACATCCATTATCACTCAAGATCATCACAATATAGATTTTGAGACATTTCATATCATTTTCCTTAAGTTATACACTTGATATACATAATATACAACTTTCCGCCAAAGTCATAATTTATGGTAAACATCAAATCTTTGGCATACAATTTCATAACAAGTTTCCAACTTCCAATTTCATCAATGATCATCATAATTCACAACCAAACAACTTCATTTCCTTAATGTCGGAAAATCATACTAAAACGACATAAGTTTCTACATTCCAATTCAATACAAACTTATATCATTCTAACTTCATTTACATCACAAGAGATCATCACAACACAACTAACATATTAAACAAAATTTAATTCATTGCCATTCTTATCTCCATACCACACGGCCAAATGCACCCATATATACCCACTTTGCAAACTTTCATATTTTTCATAATTTCTACTTATTCGTACATGCTACAACACACACACACACACACACACACACACACACACAATTTTTTCCCTTAGCCTTATTCCACACTTCCACAAAAATATTCTTTCATGCACAACTCTTGTGTTAAATGTAACCAATGATGACTTTATTTCATACAAGTCAAGATTATTTCTAATTTTTCCAAATGCGCGAAAATACGGGACATGACATCTATCCACGATCACCCATATGGAATCATATTTACGTCGAGAACGGGGTAAGCCTGAAATGAAATCCATATTAATCACTTCCCACTTCCACGTCGGGATTTCTATAGCTTGCAATAATCCACCCGACTTTTGGTGTTCAATCTTCACTTGTTGGCAATTAGGACACTGGGCTATGAATTCCGCTATATCTTTCTTCATCCCATTCCACCAATATATAGACTTAAGATCATGATACATTTTTGCCGCCCCGGGGTGGACAGAATAACGGGAACAATGGGCTTCCCTCAATATCTGGTTACGTAGGCCTACCATATCGGGAACACATAACCTGCCTCGACATCGGAGAACTCCGTCTCCTGAAATATCAAATGATGACTCCTCTTTCTGAGGGAGTGTATCTATGTACTGCATTAGCATGGGATCCTCATATTGTCGCTCTTTTACTTCCCGTACTAGCGATGAAACTGCTGAATTCTGAATAGTAGCTCCGCTGCTACCTGAGTCCACTACTCGGACTCCCAGGCTAGCTAACAGTTGAAGCTCACGGGCCATCTCCTTCTTTTCTGGTCGTACATCACTTAGACTTCCCATCGACCTACGGCTAAGAGCATCAGCCACCACATTTGCCTTTCCGGGGTGGTACAAGATCTTAACATCATAATCTTTTAGCAACTCTAGCCATCGTCGTTGCCGCAAATTCAACTCTTTCTGCTTGAAGATGTATTGAAGACTCTTATGATCTGTGAAAATATCCAGGTGGACACCATATAAGTAATGTCTCCATATCTTTAATGCATGGACCACCGCGGCCAATTCTAAGTCATGGGTAGGATAATTCTGCTCATGTTTTCGCAATTGCCTTGAAGCATACGCAATCACCTTGCCATGTTGCATCAACACACAGCCTAGCCCAACACCTGAAGCGTCGCAATACACAACGTATCCTTCCAATCCCTCTGGAAGTGTCAGAACTGGGGCAGAAGTCAATAGACCCTTTAACTCTTGGAAACTACGTTCGCAAGCATCTGTCCATTGAAATTTGGCTGATTTCTGTGTCAACTTTGTGAGTGGTGCAGAAATAGAGGAAAAACCTTCAACGAATCTCCAGTAATCACCTGCTAAGCCCAGAAAGCTACGAACCTCTGTAGGAGTTGTGGGTCTTGGACAAGTTTTCAAGGCCTCAATCTTTTGACTATCCACTCGAATACCATCGGCTGCCACAATATGCCCTAAAAATGCCACTGAGTTCAACCAGAACTCACATTTGGAAAACTTTGCAAACAATTCTCGAGTTCGAAGAACTCCAAGGACAATACGCAAATGATCTGCATGTTTTGCTTCGGATCTAGAATACACCAAAATATCATCAATGAATACGATTACAAATAAGTCCAGATAAGACCTGAACACATTATTCATCAAATCCATAAATACCGCTGGCGCATTAGTTAGCCCAAATGACATCACCCGGAATTCAAAATGACCATATCTCGTTCTGAAGGCTGTCTTAGGGATATCTTTCTCCCTAACTCTCACTTGATGATACCCGGACCTCAAATCAATCTTTGAAAACCATTTGGCACCTTGCAATTGATCAAATAAATCATCGATCCTCGGAAGAGGATACTTGTGCTTAATCATCACTTTATTCAATTGTCGATAATCAATGCACATTCTCAAGGAGCCATATTTCTTTCGGACAAACAGTACGGGTGCTCCCCACGGGGATGAACTAGGCCTAATAAAGCCTTTATCGAGCAAGTCTTTCAATTGCTCTTTCAACTTTTTCAATTATGCGGGTGCCATCCTATAGAGAGGAATAGTTATGGGTTTAGTGTCTGGCAACACATCAATCGGAAAATCGATCTTCCGCTCGGGAGGAAGGCCTGGAAGCTCTTCCGGGAACACGTCCGAAAATTCATTCACTACCGGCACTGATTGGAGAGTCGGCGACTCAGCTTCTACATCTTAAACTTGCACTAGGTGATAAATGCACCCTTTCGTGATCATCTTCCTTGCCTTCAGATAGGAAATAAACCTACTTTTTGGTGATGCCGTATTTCCTTTCCATTCTAACACTAGTTCTCCCGGAAACTGGAAACGAACCATTTTCATTCTACAATCAACATTGGCGTAGCAAGAAGCCAACCAATCCATGCCCATAATGACATCAAAATCTACCATCTTTAGTTCATGCAAGTCAGCTATAGTACGGCGGCCACATATCATAACTATACAATCTCTATACACTCGGCTAGCTATCACCGATTCACCAACGGGCGTAGACACCTCAAAAGGTTTGATATACTCCGGCTCAATTATAAATCGACCCGCAATATATGGAGTAACATACGATAATGTAGAGCCCGGATCAATCAAAGCATACACATCATGAGAGAATACCGATAATATACCTGTGACCACGTCAGGAGAAGACTCAAGATCTTCGCGTCCAGCCAAAGCATAAATACGGTGCTGAGGGCCGCTAGTACTGGGAGCTCTACCTCTACCTCTACCATGGACGACTAGCGCATGTGAAACTGGCCCCGTAGGGCGTACAGATGCCGAAGATCCGGCTACCGACCCTGAAGTCTGCGTCCTACCTCTACCATGTACTGAGGGGCAATCACGCATAATATGGCCTGGTCAACCACATGAATAGCAAACATCTGAACCCAATCGACATTGACCCCAATGCGACTTCCCACACTAGGAACATTGTGGTACGGGTGGCCTTGACTGCCCCAAATCATCTCTGAACTGACGTCCTGAATAACTTGGACTCGGCCCTGAACGAGCAGATCTATCAAGGCCCTGGCCTGAAAACCGTGGAGGTGGACTGGTCATAGAATAGCCTGAATGGCTGGGAAACTGCTGTCTGTATCTGTCTCGGGACTCGCTCCTCGAACCCGAAAGTCTAGCTCTCTTGCTATGTCCCCTATCTTGTTCACGTTCATTTCTCCGCTGCTGTAGGTGTTCCTCTAATTCCTGAGCATGTGCCTGAATGCGTGCAATATCCATGCCATCCTGAAGGGACGCAGTCAAGCATTTATCCATCAAATGTGGCCCTAGGCCTTTCACAAATTGGTGTACCCGATCGCCCATATCCGCTACCATGGCCGAAGCATACCTAGCCAAGGAATTGAAGCGGAGACTGTACTCTGTAGCACTCATGCTACCTTACCTCAAATTCATGAATTTCTCGGCCCTACCTCGCCGAACCTCTGGAGGCATATAATGACGGTGGAAAGCATCAAAAAACTCTTGCCATACTGGGGGAGGTGCATTAGCTGCCCGTGAAGCCATCCAAACAGTATACCACTGGATCGAAACATCCCTCAATCTATATGACGCTAGCTCCACCGACTTGGTGTCTCAAGCATGTATCAATCAAAGCGTCCTCAGCATACCGTCAATGAAGTCCTGAGGATCCTCCTCCGGTTTCGACCCAAAGAATTCCAGAGGTTTCAAAGCAATGAAGTCACGGGCCCTTGCACTAACGGCCCTGTCGGCCTACCCTGAGCTTGGCCTCTGAGTCTGGGCCGCAACCAACTAAGTCAACAATCTAATGGCCTCTTTCACATCTTGGCCTGACGCATCAGGTGTCACGACCGAACTAGGGGCCGCAACGAGTACCCGATACTTGTACCGAGCACCCCGTATCTCATATAGTATTCTTGTTACTAAGTGGGCCGTATGAACTGTACCATATATATATATATATATATATATATATATTTACTTACCATTAACAGTAGTAGCATAGTTATAAACATAGGCTAACAAACTCGGCTAGCACTTTATACAATAACGAGGACCATCAAAAGTACAAACATCTAACTGTACATATCTGTCTACGAACCTCTAAACATAGTACACATATACATAGGAAAGGCCGAGTACTACTGTGCCCGAATATATACACAAAATAGTACCAAGGGACTGAGGCTCCGGGACAACTGGAGCGCTGCCACTACTGCTGATAGAACTCCTAGGAATCAGGTCCGTCTACCTGCTGAACTGCGCGGCATGAAACGCAGCATCCACAAGAAGGGACGTCAGTACAAATAGTGTACCGAGTATGTAAAGCATGGAAGATAATAAAACAGAAACGTAAAGCATGATTATCAATATCATAGGGTCATAGGACATATAATGAGACGAGAAAGTAACCTGTACATCGGAATACCTTTTTCAGGCCGGATACCATGCATTCTTGTCTGTCTTTGGAAAACATTTCTTTTTCATAGTCATAGAAAATAAAGCTTATATTATGTCATGTCTTATCATATCATATCATATCGTATCGTATCATATGAGATCGTGTCATATCATATCGTGTCATATCATATCATGTCAAATCATATCAGGTCATAGCATATCAGGTCATAGCATAGCAGGTCATAGCATATCAGGTCAGAGCATAGCAGGTCATAGCATATCAGGTCATAGCATAGCACCGAACAATGTCGGCTCGCCCACATAGCACCGAAATACATCAGCTCGCCCATATATCCCGCGTCTGGGCATCCCACGTCTGGGATGATAACGCCAGCTGACCAGGTGGAAATGAAACATGTTTCCCTTCCCATTCCCCATGTATCCCTTCCTCCACCCCATGTACATATTCATATCGCATATACATATGTCATATAAGCATGCATGAGAGCCCAAAGAAAATCATGTATCCATCGAAGTGACGTAAGGTCGGTGACCTCCGATTACATTATGGAATGACCGTGGTCGCTTTGTCTCACCTTGAAGGAACTAGTATCATAAGGCGAAACTATCAATGAAGAATATCATTATGAGAAAACATAAAATAGGGTCATAAGGCATCGTTTCATATGCTTGGAACCTTTAAAGTAGTCATTACCCATAATAGAGTTGAGATATCAAGAAATAGTTTAACATTGTCATATTGTCATATTCGTAGTAGGAACATATCGTCAGCATATCTATCATAGACATTTTCTCATCTTTGACTTCATCGTTGTCCTCATAAGATCATATTCATCATCTTAGTCATAAGAGCTTCCTATCTCTTAAAACTTGGCTTTCGAAAAATATGGACATTATAAAAAAAACAACTATGAACTATTAGGAAAAGACTTATACCTTGAAGTTATAGACTTATAGCTTTTGCAAGTAACTAAGATATAAGAAAAACATTTGAGACTTTACGACTTGGGGATCATGCCTTTGGAATCTTTAGAAGATAGTGTCATAACCAAGGAATAGAATATAAGATCAAGAACTACTTTGATACTTTCATACTCATATTCATATTGGGTCCTTAGCTTAAGACTCTTAGTCATAGAATCATTCTTGTCATACTTACCATAGACGTATTCGCTTCCTTAGCATTATCGTTATCATGGTCGTCATATACATATTCCATTAGAATAGTACAGTACTTATCGTTTGATAATCGGAACAAGGATCAAAAGTTTCCTTTGGATTCTACTCCAAAATTAGTCAAACGGAGCAATAGGGAAAATTCGGGAGCAATGGGCCCACCTCGGGTCAAATGAGGCGGCGTACCAAATTTACGTACATTATATTTCATAACGTCACTTGTGAGGATTTTGAGGTAGTCGGGTCATATTTATGCAAGTTCTATATGTTTAGGAAGGTTTTCCAACATTTTACACAATTTCTAATTCAATTCTACTGAATGAAAAAGGGGAAACTTTAGGTGCGGATCCCGGAGAATGGAGTTGTCCCCGAGGCTCGTATCCAACCTAGTATGCCTAAGACATGCCATAGAAGGAAGGGTGAAGCCTTACATACCTCTTTCCACTCCTTATGCTTCCAAATTCAAGTTGCAAATCCGCCAAAATCTACAAATTGGTCACATTTACCAAACTTTGGTTAGAGCATTTAGAATTGGAAGCTTAAGATAATACTTGGCTACCGAAATTTCGGCAGCACTTCCCCTGTAAATACTCCATCCCACCAAGTTCAACTTGGCCAATTTCAATCAACAACAATCCCGGGAATTCAACCCGGCCAAACTATCAACATAATTTCAACAACCATACTAACAATTTCCATATTCAATCCAAGATACATTATAACAACTTAATCAATTTACTACTTCTTTCAAAACCTTCCAACTCCAATAAAAACAATAACAATCACCATACTAATATCATTATCTTCCATACATGTAAGAACATAATATTCAATTTACATAATCTTCCAAGACAAGCCTCCAACTACTAATACTTCACTAAGCTCATTAGGCTTTTATTTGCAACATAAAATCCACAACACAACAACCAACATACCAAATAAAACTTGCTCACATCCCTTCATGATTCACCAAATATACACGGCTATACATCATGCATATACAACTACAACCTCTCCAAAATCATTCCACTTCCATTATCAACATAACATTCACAACAATAACAACCAATTACTAGATAAAATAATTAAAACATGATTTCCACACACACACATATAGCACACCTCACGGCCACAACATAGTTTTTCTCTTCCATGAATTTCACTCACTTTTGCATACCAAAACATGCATAAAGATCCATAACATATAAGAAAAGAGTTTCACCTTACCTTTTTCTCCACTTCTTCACTTGATTAAAATTGGTAACTTGCAAGAATATGAAATCTTCTTGTTCCAATGAACACTCCACCTTGCTAGGAATCCTTGAATTGGTAGGAAATGATTTTTGAAGAAATTTTTTTTTTTTTTTGGTCTTGAACTTGGCCGAAAATGGCCTATGGAGAAGTTTCTCCTTCTTTCTTTTCTCTTTTCTCTTGAAATGTCTAGAAGATTATGGGACTATTTAGAAGACTTAGTCTTCTTTTAATCCCATAAATTTTAATTTCCCATGGGCTTGGCCCATCAAGAAGGAAGTTGGATGGCCAACCTTGGCCCAAAGTGATCTAGCCCATTTTTTTTTTTTGCAATTCATGAAAAATTATTTTCCAAATTCCAAATTTGCCCTTCATCCTCCTTATATTTCCACGAGTCATATTGCGAATTTTCCCTTTATACCCTTGACCTTTCTTAATATTCCCACTTCAAAATTTTCATAAACCACATATGCACCCAACAAGATCAAAATTATAGTCTTACTCTTGACCTTTCGCCACTATCTCGAATTATCCAAATACGCAAGAATGTGGGATATAACATCCTCCCCCCCTTTAGAACATTCGTCCTCGAATGTTAAACTGGCCTCATAGTGTTTTATAATACTTCGGGGGAGGGGGGGGGGGGGGGGGGTCTCCTTCGTAGATATCTCACATGTCGCTTAACATATCCATTTCAGGAATTTGGGTTGCCTTCTGCGATCCTTTTACAATTGTAATTCCTTCTTCGCAGAGTTTGTCGCATCTACTCCCTTGCTATAGGTATATTCCCGTATATCACCATATTAGAGTTTTCTAGCCTTAACTAGCATAGGTTCAGCATCGGTCTTACCCTGTGACATCCGTACTTATCTCCTTCATCACGTGTTTCGGATTTCATTCGACTAGCATATTCCATGTATCGCGACACTATTTGTTAGGGTCTTATAGTCACAGATAAGATGTCATATACATATATACATTCCCACCACTGTTTTACGTACAACCACTTCCAAGCACTAATCAAACTTTCTTTAGTCCTGGAGTTCTGTCATGCTTTCTCCCCTTCTGCTAGTCTAGTCTGTCTTGACTTACACGACTTCTATAGGGTTTCTACCCACTCCACACACTCTAATTTACATTAGGCTACCTAATTTCACATTCGTCACTTATTCCCACATTTATGAAATTTTTAGCATATTTCCCAGGGGGGTCACCCATCCTCCCACCTTAGCACGCTTAATATCGAAACTTTGGTGCATTTAAATGCGTGAATGCTGGTATAATTATATCGACTGCCCCGCACGACCTTTGTCACATAATTTAAGGTAGGTCGGGGTTATAACAGCTTCCAAAACGTCCTCACGGCGGGTCCCACTCCTATCTTCACTTTCCTGACCATACAATTACCATATTGCTTCTGTTTAAATCTTCACTGTTTACTTCCATCCATACATATAACTATCTTTTATCCGGGGTTTCTAAATTCGCACTGGTGGCGGAGACATCTCAGTCGCCATTACTCATAACCGCTAAGTCTTTGGCCCCTTTTGAATTTCTGTCTGCCGTCATTAATTAGTATTCTTGCAGAGATTACGTATACATAGAAAGTTTCAAAGAAAATCTCATATACCTGTAGCCGATCAGTCTCGAGCCTGGTCCGGGGAGCTGCCATGTGAAGTATGTTCCTCATCCCCGTCGATCTGCCCTCTTCTCGTGTGACTCTCGTCATTTCTCGCATCCGAATCGGAGGAGTACAAATAACCAGGCGATTCCTGGTTCACTGATGACCATGACAAAGGACAGGAGTAATCCGTAGCACTCTCCGAGGTGGCCTGACTGACATAGTGCTCTATCACAGGAGCAACTGGCATATCCCCGGAAGTCTCCTCCTCCGTTGTCCCAGAAGAATGCTCCGATGGGTCTGTGTCGTAACTATCCTCCTCCCTGGAGGTAAGAAGCTCTGGAGGAGTCATCGTCGGATCCTCCGAGGGATCTGTATCGTAGCCACCCTCCGTGGAATCCCCTGCTCTAGGGGTCAGAAGCTCTGGAGGAATTGTTGCTGGGTCCTCCGACGGATCTGTATCATAGCTGTCCTCCGTGGGATCCTCCGACGGGTCATTCTCAATCGAATAGCCGAGGCTCCCCATACTCGGCTCTGGAGATACTCTAGGGGCCTTCCTGCTGCCCCCACTATCTGAAGCTGCTCTCTTCATCGACATTACTGAAACCATAACATGGGATTAGGAAAAGAATAAGGAAACCTGGTAGCATAGCTCTATCGCACGATCTAGAATACAAAGAAGGTCATATTTCCTAAATGCCCCGCAGCCTCATGTCTATAAGTGTGGCGCGCTACACACCCATAGACAGGACTCTACTGGACACGGCTCGTAGACAAACCCCTAGGACCGAACTGCTCTGATACCACTTCTGTCACGACCCAACTAGGGGCCGCGACGAGTACCCAATACTTGTACCGAGCACCCCCTATCTCATATAGTATTCTTGTTACTAAGTGGGCCGTATGAACTGTACCATATATATATATTTTTTTACTTACCATTAACACTAGTAGCATAGTTATAAACATAGGCTAACAAACTCGGCTAGCACTTTATACAATAACGAGGACCATCAAAAGTACAAACATCTAACTGTACAAATCTGTCTACGAACCTCTAAACATAGTACACATATACATAGGAAGGGCCGAGTACTACTGTTATATCCCGTGTCTTCACACCTTTGGAAAAATTTGGAAATATTCTTGACTTGTAAGAAATAAGATCATAACTAACTTTTATTTGACATAGGAGTTGTGTATGAAAGAATATTAATGTGGAAGTGTCGAATAAGGCCAAGGACAAATTTGGAATTTTGGAAATTAGTTTCGGGAATTACAAAATATGATATACAAGCCAATTGGGCTCAAAATGAGAATTGAAATGAGGCCCAAAGAGAGATGGGGTGGCCGGCCAACTATGGCCCAAACCCAATGGCCCAAAGTAATTTCCATGTGATAAATTAACTAAGGGGGACCATATTATACTTACTTTATATCATCTTCATCCTTTAGAAGATTGAAGAAAGAACAAAAAACAAAAGAACAAGAGCAAAACAAAAGAAGGGTTTCGGCCTTGGCAAGGAAAAATTGGCTATCAAAATTATTGCTCCAAAAATTTTTCTTTTGTGGTTTTTCTTCTAAGTTGAGTACCCTTTTCATCTTGGTGTAGTTGCTTTGGAGGAAGGAACCCTTGTTTCATCAATTTGATCATATATCCAAGTGAAGAAGACTATAGAAAAAGGTGAGAATTTATTCCTTATTCTTGTGTTATAAAGTCTTGTTTGTGTTGTAGCATATAGAAATGTGTTGATTGTATGGAAAAATGGAAGTTTGTAAAGTGGGTTTGGAATATGATGTGTAGCCGTGTGTATGTATAAATTGTATAGCCATAATGTGTTGAATTCATGTTATATTCTAGTTATGGTTGTGATGAAATGCATATTGGGATTGAAAGTTGAATGATTTAGTTGAACTTGCCAAAGAAGGCTTGTGGCCGTGACCTATGTTGAAGTTGGGATGGAAATGAATTAAGTTATTTAGGGTGTTAGTGTGTTATTATGATGGTTGCAATGTAAATGAAGTTAGAATGATATAAGTTTGTATTGAATTAGAATGTAGAAACTTATGTCGTTTTAGTATGACTTTCCGACATTAAGGAAATGAAGTTGTTTGGTTGTTAATTGTGATGATCATTGATGAATTTGGAAGTTGGAAACATGTTATGAAGTTGTATGCCAAAGATTTGATGTTTTGCATAAGTTATGACTTTGACAGAAAGTTGTATATTATGTATATCGAGTGTATAACTTGAGGAAAACGATATGAAATGTTTCTAGAACTATATGGTGATGATCTTGATTATTGATGAAGGTGAAATTATTGATATTAAGTTGAAACTTTGGTATTCATAACTCACAATTGGTAAACTTGACCAATTGCAGATTTTTGACGAAACGGGAAGTGAGTTTGGTAAGGCGTAAAGAGCTTGAAAGGTATGTAAAGCAACCCCAATTCTTCCCTTGGCATGCCCTTAGTGTGTTAGGGTCGGATCCGGGCCTCGAAAGACTTCTTGGCCCTCGGAATCCGCAAGAGCAATTCTCCGTTTTTCCTTCAGTAGAATTAAACCATTTTGGTATGGTTTTCTTGAAATTATGCAATTTTGTTCTAAATTACTTGGAATGTCACATAATGTTTGTAGGACCTTTTTAGGTGACTCCATGAGCTTGGAGGGCATAATTTGAGCCCGCCGCCTTGTTTGTCCCGAGGCGGGCCCACTATTCCCGGTTTTGCCTTTAATGTACTAAAGCTTTCTTTTTAAGCAATTTTTGAAAGAAACGCTTTGACTATCCTTTTAATTACTTAACGAATATTGTTTTAAATACTCTATTAAGTCTTACAAATTATTCTGACACCCGGAATGACTTCGGGAAGGTTATATTTCTGTAATTTATTAAGATATCCGAAATGCATCTATTATGATCCCGTCCAACTCCATTGGATTTGTTTGACTTTGATACGCTTCATCGAGTCTTTGAAAATATCTATGGTAATTTTAAATTTCATTAGTCTCTCACTACTCCATTCGTGGATGCCCCAATGTTTCCCACACTGAGCCCGGGCCAGGATATGTTGTCAAGCGTGATCCTTTGCATTGTTCGCCGTGCCTCGATGTGAGGGGGCAGGTATACGCGTACATGGGTTTGTGGAGTATGCTGTGCCATGTACGCTTGTTCTGATATGATTTACTATGGCCATCTGATATGACATATTGTGTTACGGGGTTATGCCCCTATTTTGATTCTTCTGTGTTGTGGCACCAGCGTCGGGAGGGTGGCCACGTTCTGTCTGCCGAGTCCCTTGGCAGGGGCCGGATTTGATATGACATATGTTTCTGTACACACTACGCATGTTTTGAAAATATATATCTGCTACCTTGTATTTTCTGTTTACTTTCTGTACTTTCGATACCAGTTATGATTTTGTTTCTGCAACTCAGGCTTTACATATTCAGTACACATTTCGTACTGACCCCCTTTCCTCGGGGGCTGCGTTTTCATGCCGCGCAGGTACTGACGACAGGTTTGCCGATCCGTCTGCCTAGGATATCTTTTCCGCCATTTGGAGCGCTCTTTTATTCAGAGCCATCTTTTGGTACAGTCTGTCACTTCTACATGTGTATATTCTCGTTCATGGGTACGGCGGGGCCCTGTCCCACCATATGATTCTGTTGGTCCATTTAGAGGTCTGTAGACATGTTTGCGGGTTGGGATCTTTCTGTACAGCTGTGTGTATATGTTGTGTTTGGGCGATCCCATTCGCCGCGGCGGCCGGTCCGCATATATTTGAATGTTACTCTGTTGGCCCTGTGTGGCCTTTGTTGGTATTTTCTGCGTGCAGGGTATATGGGATAGTCCGTAAAACAAAGGAAACTCTGCCGAAATATTTCTGAAAATTATCTAAATTGGAAATAAAGCCTTGTCGGCTTCTGCTATATACTAGAATGTGTTTGAGTGCCCAGATCGGGCACTAGTCACGGCCTACGGGGTTGGGTCGTGACAAAAGTGGTATCAGAGCGGTTCGTCCTCGGAATGTCTACAGACCGTGTCTAGTAGAGTCTTGTTTATCGGTGTGTTGTGCACCATACCTATAAACAGGAGGCTACAGGGCATTTAGGATACTACCCTTCTTTCTGTCTTAGATCGTGCGATAGAGCTGTGTTATCAGGATGATTCCTCCCTAACGAATTGTTACATTTGCAGTTATGCCTCCAAAAAAGGCGACAGCGGCCCAAAAGGCCAAGACAGCAGCTGTGGGAGAGACTAGTCGGGCCCAGAGGGTTACCAGGGCCCATGCTCATATTGCTCCTGATGTTTCGCCCCCGGTAGAGGGCTCTTCCACACTGCCACATGTAGAGGAGATTGGAGCAGCAGCAGCTGCTGGTCGAGGGGCGGCTCCACCGCCAGCTCCCGAGATTCCAGTACCTGAGCCCCCAGCTCCACAGGCAGGCACTAAGGATCAGTCCATGAAAGAGGCAGTCCAGCAAATGACCAGACTTGTGGCGGGACAGGTTCAGGGGCACGGACTGGGAGGTGGCCGGGCTTACAGGCGTGACAGTTCGAGAGCCCGTGAGTTCTTGACTTGTGGTCCTCCAGAGTTCTTCGGGACTAAGCCCGAGGAGGATCCTGAGGAGTTTATTAGGAAGATGCGGCGCACTTTATAGCTGATTAATGCTTCCGAGACAGAGTCAGTTGCGTTGGCCTCGTACCGGTTGTATGATGTGGCCGCTAATTGGTACGAGTCATGGGAGTTATCTAGGGGTGACGGCGCTCCCCCAGCAGTTTGGGATGATTTTTCTCAGGCTTTTCTTAGCCATTTTCTGCCCCCGGAGCTACGGCGGGCCAAGGCTGACAGATTCTTATTGCTGAGACAGAGGGGTCGCAGTGTTCGAGAGTACAGTATGGAGTTCGACTCATTGGCCCGATACGCACCTGCTGTGGTAGCTACTATGGCTGACAGGATGCACAGGTACATTATGGGGCTGGACCGTTATTTTGTCGACAGCTGTTTGGTATTGGCTGCTCAGCCCGGCATGGATATTGCCCGGATTCAGGCGCACGCCCAGGGCATGGAGGACCGGCATAGGGAGCGTCAGCCTGATAGGAGTCAGGATCGGAGACAGCCCAAGAGGTCCAGATCATCTGGGTATTCTGGAGATTTTCGGGGCAGACAGCCTCAGCAGCAGCAGCAGCCTAGCAAACATCTATCTCAGCCGGCACAGAGCGCACCTCCACAGCCGACAGGTCACAGGTTTGATAGCCCAGGGTATTCAGGAGCAGGTCAGAGCTCCAGGGCTTCAGGTTCGCGGACAGACAGGGGTTCTGGTCAGACGAGGCCACCTAGGCCTCAGTGTTCTTATTGTGGTAGATACCATCCGGGAGAGTGCTACAGAGCCACCGGTGCATGTTTTTCTTGTGGCCGTCAGGGCCATTCTGTGAGAGATTGCCCGTATAAGGGTAGTGCGGGTGGTGCAGCGCAGCCTACCGGATCAGCCGCCGGGTCTTCATCTTCATCAGTGGCTATGCGCCCTACGGGGCCAGGTACTTCAGCACCAGCGGGTCGCGGCAGAGGCCGTGGTGGAGCTTCTGGTACTAGCGGTCCTTCGAACCGTATTTATGCTCTGTCCAGCCGCCAGGATCAGGAGGCATCGCCTAATGTCGTTAC
Organism: Lycium barbarum; assembly: GCF_019175385.1. Lineage (NCBI taxonomy): Eukaryota > Viridiplantae > Streptophyta > Magnoliopsida > Solanales > Solanaceae > Lycium > Lycium barbarum. The sequence continues at coordinate 82,891,723 of NC_083341.1, forward strand.
AGGTACATTATTGGTTTTCTCTCGGTCTGTGTATGCATTGATTGATCCAGGTTCAACTTTGTCATATATTTCGCCTCTGGTTGCTAGTAAAATTGGTATAACGTCTGAACCTATAGAGCCGTTTGAGGTAGCCACACCGATTGGGGACTTTATTGTAGCGAAACAGGTATATAAAGACTGTTCTGTAACTGTATATGGCCGTGACACTAAGGCAGATCTAGTGGAGTTAGATATGATCGAGTTCGATGTTATTATGGGAATGGACTGGCTAGCCTCCTGTTATGCTAATGTTGACTGCCAAAATAAGGTAGTTCGTTTCCAGTTTCCTGGGGAGCCAGTTACAGAATGGGCCGGTAATACAGCATCGCCGAAAGGTAAGTTTATTTCATACCTTAAGGCGAAGAAAATGATCATAAAGGGTTATTTTTATCATCTGGTTCGGGTACAAGACTTGACAGCAGAAGCGCCGACTCTTCAGTCAGTTCCCGTGGTTAATGAATTTCCGGATGTATTCCCAGATGAGCTTCCAAGCCTTCCTCCGGAGCGGGAAATAGATTTTACTATTGATTTGCTTCCAGATACTCAGTCGATATCTATTCCCCCGTAAAGAATGGCACCGGCAGAATTGAAAGAACTGAAAGAGCAGTTGAAGGATCTGTTAGAAAAAGGCTTTATCAGGCCCAGTACTTCGCCTTGGGGAGCCCCGGTATTATTTGTGCGTAAGAAAGACGGGTCGCTGCGTATGTGTATTGATTATCGGCAGCTGAAGAAGTTAACTATAAAGAATAAATACCCCCTCCCCAGAATAGATGACTTGTTTGATCAGTTGCAGGGCGCCAGATATGTTTCGAAGATCGATCTTCGGTTAGGCTATCATCAGGTACGGGTACGAGAGGCTGATATTCCTAAGACAGCATTCCGGACCAGATATGGGCATTATGAATTCAGAGTTATGTCTTTTGGGCTGACTAATGCTCCTGCGGTATTCATGGATTTAATGAACCGGGTATTCAGGCCATTCTTAGACATGTTCGTAATTGTATTTATCGATGATATCCTGGTTTATTCTCGGTCCGAGGCAGAGCACGCAGATCATCTGAGAGCGGTACTTGGGGTACTTCGGCATCGGAAATTATATGCAAAATTTTCTAAATGTGAATTCTGGCTGGCTTCAGTGGCATTCCTGGGGCATATTATTGCAGCTGATGGTGTCAGGGTGGATACACAGAAGATTGAGGCCGTGAAATATTGGCCCAGACCCACGACGCCCACAGAGGTACGTAGTTTCCTGGGGTTAGCAGGCTATTACAGAAGATTTGTGGAAAAGTTTGCTTCGATTTCAGCGCCTTTGACAAGGCTAACTCAGAAGGGAGCCAAGTTCCAGTGGACTGATGCTTGTGAACGAAGCTTCCAGTTGCTGAAAGAGAAGCTGACTACAGCCCCAGTTCTGACTCTTCCAGAGGGACCCGATGGATATGTTATTTATTGTGACGCTTCTGGCGTGGGATTGGGCTGTGTATTGATGCAGCACGGCAGAGTTATAGCTTATGCTTCTCGGCAATTGAAAAAGCATGAAAATAATTATCCTACTCATGATCTGGAGCATGCAGCGGTGATCCATGCCCTGAAGATATGGAGACATTATTTATATGGCGTTCATGTTGATATCTATACAGATCATAAGAGTCTCCAGTATATTTTCAAGAAGAAAGAGCTTAATTTGCGGCAGCGGAGGTGGCTGGAGCTCCTGAAAGACTATGATGTGGATATTCTGTATCATCCGGGCAAGGCTAATGTTGTTGCAGATGCGCTTAGCCGGAAATATATGGGCAGCTTGGCAGATTTACAGCCAGACAGGAGAGAGATAGTACGTGACATTCATCAGTTGGCTAATCTTGGGGTTCGTCTGGCCGATTCTGGAGGTACACGGATTTCTGTCCGAGGGGTTTCTGAATCATCTATTAAGGAAGATATCAAGCGGCATCAATATGAAGATCCTGTTTTGGCACGATACAGAGACACAGCCTATGATAAGGAGAAGACTCCGTTCGAGTTCACTCCGGACGGGACTTTATTATTTAGGGGCAGGTTGTGTGTACCTGATATTGCAGGCCTTCGGCAGCAGGTTATGAGTGAGGCACATTATGCTCGCTATTCGTTCCATCCTGGGCTACGAAGATGTACCATGATCTCCGATGCTTATACTGGTGGGATGGTATGAAACGGGACATCGCAGAGTTCGTCGCCCAGTGTCCCAATTGTCAGCAGGTCAAGATTGAACACCAGAAACCGGGTGGACTGTTGCAGGAAATGGAAATTCCGACGTGGAATTGGGAGATCATTAATATGGACTTTATTACAGGGTTGCCTCGCACTCCACGGAAGTATGATTCCATCTAGGTTATTGTTGATAGGCTGACAAAATCAGCCCATTTTCTCCCCGTCAGAACTACTTATTCCGCCGAGGATTATGCCAGGCTTTATATTAAAGAAATAGTGAAGCTTCATGGAGTTCTTATATCTATTATCACTGACAGAGGTGCTCAGTTCACAGCGAACTTCTGGAGATCTTTTCAGGAAGGATTAGGGACTCAGCTGAGCCTGAGCACAACTTTCCATCCTCAGAGTGACGGACAGGCCGAGCGCACTATCAAGACGCTTGAAGATATGTTGCGGGCCTGCGTTATTGATTTCAGAGGTAGCTGGGAGGATCACTTGCCATTGATTGAATTTTCTTATAATAACAGCTACCATTCCAGCATCCAGATGGCTCCGTACGAGGCTTTATATGGTAGGAAATGCAGGTCACCTATCGGCTGGTTTGATATTGGCGAGACAGAGTTAATTGGCCCAGATATGATCCAGCAGGCCGTTGATAAGGTGAAACTTATCCGAGAGCGACTATTGGCAGCCCAGAGTCGACAGATATCATACGCTGATAAACGGCGACGACCGTTGGAATTCCAGGTAGGCGATTGGGTTTTCCTGAAGGTATCGCCTATGAAAGGCGTGATGCGGTTCGGCAGGAAGGGTAAGCTCAGTCCGCGTTATATTGGGCCTTATCTGATTATTAGAAAAATTGGAAATGTCGCCTATGAGTTAGATCTGCCATCAGATTTGGAAGCGGTACATCCGGTATTCCATGTGTCTATGCTCCGCAAGTGCATTGGTGAACCTTCCAGAATATTCCCTACGGATGACATTCAGGTGACGGAGCAGTTATCTTACGAGGAGCAGCCCGTAGCTATTTTGGACCGCCAGGTAAGAAAGCTCCGGAACAAAGATGTAGCCTCTGTTAAGGTGCCGTGGCGGAACGATAATAGGGAGGAAATGACCTGGGAGGCCGAAGAGGAGATGAAGAAAAAATATCCTCATTTGTTCCCTACGCCCACAGGTAATCTTGAATCCTTGCTAAATTCTATTTCAATAATAAATGTGTGTCACATGTGCTATCTATAAACAGAAACTTCCCCCAAAGTATTTTCAAACCCTATAAGATTAATTTAACATTCGGGGACGAATGTTCTAAAGGGGGGGAGGATGTTATATCCCGTGTCTTCACACCTTTGGAAAAATTTGGAAATATTCTTGACTTGTAAGAAATAAGATCATAACTAACTTTTATTTGATATAGGAGTTGTGTATGAAAGAATATTAATGTGGAAGTGTCGAATAAGGCCAAGGACAAATTTGGAATTTTGGAAATTAGTTTCGGGAATTACAAAATATGATATACAAGCCAATTGGGCTCAAAATGAGAATTGAAATGAGGCCCAAAGAGAGATGGGGTGGCCGGCCAACTATGGCCCAAACCCAATGGCCCAAAGTAATTTCCATGTGATAAATTAACTAAGGGGGACCATATTATACTTACTTTATATCATCTTCATCCTTTAGAAGATTGACGAAAGAACAAAAAACAAAAGAACAAGAGCAAAACAAAAGGAGGGTTTCGGCCTTGGCAAGGAAAAATTGGCTATCAAAAATATTGCTCCAAAAATTTTTCTTTTGTGGTTTTTCTTCTAAGTTGAGTACCCTTTTCATCTTGGTGTAGTTGCTTTGGAGGAAGGAACCCTTGTTTCATCAATTTGATCATATATCCAAGTGAAGAAGACTATAGAAAAAGGTGAGAATTTATTCCTTATTCTTGTGTTATAAAGTCTTGTTTGTGTTGTAGCATATAGAAATGTGTTGATTGTATGGGAAAATGGAAGTTTGTAAAGTGGGTTTGGAATATGATGTGTAGCCGTGTGTATGTATAAATTGTATAGCCATAATGTGTTGAATTCATGTTATATTCTTGTTATGGTTGTGATGAAATGCATATTGGGATTGAAAGTTGAATGATTTAGTTGAACTTGCCAAAGAAGGCTTGTGGCCGTGACCTATGTTGAAGTTGAGATGGAAATGAATTAAGTTATTTAGGGTGTTAGTGTGTTATTATGATGGTTGCAATGTAAATGAAGTTAGAATGATATAAGTTTGTATTGAATTAGAATGTAGAAACTTATGTCGTTTTAGTATGACTTTCCGACATTAAGGAAATGAAGTTGTTTGGTTGTTAATTGTGATGATCATTGATGAATTTGGAAGTTGGAAACATGTTATGAAGTTGTATGCCAAAGATTTGATGTTTTGCATAAGTTATGACTTTGACAGAAAGTTGTATATTATGTATATCGAGTGTATAACTTGAGGAAAACGATATGAAATGTTTCTAGAACTATATGGTGATGATCTTGATTGTTGATGAAGGTGAAATTATTGATATTAAGTTGAAACTTTGGTATTCATAACTCACAATTGGTAAACTTGACCAATTGCAGATTTTTGACGAAACGGGAAGTGAGTTTGGAAAGGCGTAAAGAGCTTGAAAGGTATGTAAAGCAACCCCAATTCTTCCCTTGGCATGCCCTTAGTGTGTTAGGGTCGGATCCGGGCCTCGAAAGACTTCTTGGCCCTCGGAATCCGCAAGAGAAATTCTCCGTTTTTCCTTCAGTAGAATTGAACCATTTTGGTATGCTTTTCTTGAAATTATGCAATTTTGTTCTAAATTACTTGGAATGTCACAGAATGTTTGTAGGACCTTTTTAGGTGACTCCATGAGCTTGGAGGGCATAATTTGAGCCCGCCGCCTTGTTTGTCCCGAGGCGGGCCCACTATTCCCGGTTTTGCCTTTAATGTACTAAAGCTTTCTTTTTAAGCAATTTTTGAAAGAAACGCTTTGACTATCCTTTTAATTACTTAACGAATATTGTTTTAAATACTCTATTAATTCTTACAAATTATTCTGACACCCGGAATGACTTCGGGAAGGTTATATTTCTGTAATTTATTAAGATATCCGAAATGCATCTATTATGATCCCGTCCAACTCCATTGGATTTGTTTGACTTTGATACGCTTCATCGAGTCTTTGAAAATATATATGGTAATTTTAAATTGCATTAGTCTCTCACTACTCCATTCGTGGATGCCCCAATGTTTCCCACACTGAGCCCGGGCCAGGATATGTTGTCAAGCGTGATCCTTTGCATTGTTCGCCGTGCCTCGATGTGAGGGGGCAGGTATACGCGTACATGGGTTTGTGGAGTATGTTGTGCCATGTACGCTTGTTCTGATATGATTTACTATGGCCATCTGATATGACATATTGTGTTACGGGGTTATGCCCCTATTTTGATTCTTCTGTGTTGTGGCACCAGCGTCGGGAGGGTGGCCACGTTCTGTCTGCCGAGTCCCTTGGCAGGGGCCGGATTTGATATGACATATGTTTCTGTACACACTACGCATGTTTTGAAAATATATATCTGCTACCTTGTATTTTCTGTTTACTTTCTGTACTTTCTATACCAGTTATGATTTTGTTTCTGCAACTCAGGCTTTACATATTCAGTACATATTTCGTACTGACCCCCTTTCCTCGGGGGCTGCGTTTTCATGCCGCGCAGGTACTGACGACAGGTTTGCGGATCCGTCTGCCTAGGATATCTTTTCCGCCATTTGGAGCGCTCTTTTATTCAGAGCCATCTTTTGGTACAGTCTGTCACTTCTACATGTGTATATTCTCGTTCATGGGTACGGCGGGGCCCTGTCCCACCATATGATTCTGTTGGTCCATTTAGAGGTCTGTAGACATGTTTGCGGGTTGGGATCTTTCTGTACAGCTGTGTGTATATGTTGTGTTTGGGCGATCCCATTCGCCGCGGCGGCCGGTCCGCATATATTTGAATGTTACTCTGTTGGCCCTGTGTGGCCTTTGTTGGTATTTTCTGCGTGCAGGGTATATGGGATAGTCCGTAAAACAAAGGAAACTCTGCCGAAACCTTTCTGGAAATTATCTAAATTGGAAATAAAGCCTTGTCAGCTTCTGCTATATACTAGAATGTGTTTGAGTGCCCAGATCGGGCACTAGTCACGGCCTACGGGGTTGGGTCGTGACAACTACTGTGCCCGAATATATACACAAAATAGTACCAAGGGACTGAGGCTCCGGGACAACTGGAGCGCTGCCACTTACTGCTGATAGAACTCCTAGGAATCAGGTCCGTCTACCTGCTGACCTGCGCGGCATGAAACGCAGCGTCCACAAGAAGGGACGTCAGTACAAATAGTGTACCGAGTATGTAAAGCATGGAAGATAATAGAACAGAAACGTAAAGCATGATTATCAATATCATAGGGTCATAGGACATATAATGAGACGAGAAAGTAACCTGTACATCGGAATACCTTTTTCAGGCCGGATACCATGCATGCTTGTCTGTCTTTGGAAAACATTTCTTTTTCATAGTCATAGAAAATAGAGCTTATATTATGTCATGTCTTATCATATCATATCATATCGTATCGTATCATATGAGATCGTGTCATATCATATCGTGTCATATCATATCATGTCAAATCATATCAGGTCATAGCATATCAGGTCATAGCATAGCAGGTCATAGCATAGCAGGTCAGAGCATAGCAGGTCATAGCATATCAGGTCATAGCATAGCACCGAACAATGTCGGCTCGCCCACATAGCACCGAAATACATCGGCTCGCCCATATATCCCGCGTCCGGGCATCCCGCGTTCGGGATGATAACGCCAGCTGACCAGGTGGCAATGAAACATGTTTCCCTTCCCATTCCCCATGTATCCCTTCCTCCACCCCATGTACATATTCATATCGCATATACATATGTCATATAAGCATGCAGGAGAGCCCAAAGAAAATCATGTATCCATCGGAGTGACGTAAGGTCGGTGACCTCCGATTACATTATGGAATAACCGAGGTCGCTTTGTCTCACCTTGAAGGAACTAGTATCATAAGGCGAAACTATCAATGAAGAATATCATTATGAGAAAACATAAAATAGGGTCATAAGGCATCGTTTCATATGCTTGGAACCTTTAAAGTAGTCATTATCCATAATAGAGTTGAGATATCAAGAAATAGTTTAACATTGTCATATTTTCATATTCGTAGTAGGAACATATCGTCAGCATATCTATCATAGACATTTTCTCATCTTTGACTTCATCGTTGTCCTCATAAGATCATATTCATCATCTTAGTCATAAGAGCTTCCTATCTCTTAAAACTTGGCTTTCGAAAAATATGGACATTATTAAAAAAAACAATTTTGAACTATTAGGAAAAGACTTATACCTTGAAGTTATAGACTTATAGGTTTTGCAAGTAACTAAGATATAAGAAAAACATTTGAGACTTTACGACTTGGGGATCATGCCTTTGGAATCTTTAGAAGATAGTGTCATAACCAAGGAATAGAATATAAGATCAAGAACTACTTTGATACTTTCATACTCATATTCATATTGGGTCCTTAGCTTAAGACTCTTAGTCATAGAATCATTCTTGTCATACTTACCATAGACGTATTCGCTTCCTTAGCATTATCGTTATCATGGTCGTCATATACATATTGCATTAGAATAGTACAGTACCTATCGTTTGATAATCGGAACAAGGATCAAAAGTTTCCTTTGGATTCTACTCCAAAATTAGTCAAACGGAGCAATAGGGAAAATTCGGGAACAATGGGCCCATCTCGGGTCAAATGAGGCGGCGTACCAAATTTACGTACATTATATTTCATGACGTTACTTGTGAGGATTTTGAGGTAGTCGGGTCATATTTATGCAAGTTCTATATGTTTAGGAAGGTTTTCCAACATTTTACACAATTTCTAATTCAATTCTACTGAATGAAAAAGGGGAACCTTTAGGTGCGGATCCCGGAGAATGGAGTTGTCCCCGAGGCTCGTATCCAACCTAGTATGCCTAAGACATGCCATAGAAGGAAGGGTGAAGCCTTACATACCTCTTTCCGCTCCTTATGCTTCCAAATTCAAGTTGCAAATCCGCCAAAATCTACAAATTGGTCACATTTACCAAACTTTGGTTAGAGCATTTAGAATTGGAATCTTAAGATAATACTTGGCTACCGAAATTTCGGCAGCACTTCCCCTGTAAATACTCCATCCCACCAAGTTCAACTTGGCCAATTTCAATCAACAACAATCCCGGGAATTCAACCCGGCCAAACTATCAACATAATTTCAACAACCATACTAACAATTTCCATATTCAATCCAAGATACATTATAACAACTTAATCAATTTACTACTTCTTTCAAAACCTTCCAACTCCAATAAAAACAATAACAATCACCATACTAATATCATTATCTTCCATACATGTAAGAACATAATATTCAATTTACATAATCTTCCAAGACAAGCCTCCAACTACTAATACTTCACTAAGCTCATTAGGCTTTTATTTGCAACATAAAATCCACAACACAACAACCAACATACCAAATAAAACTTGCTCACATCCCTTCATGATTCACCAAATATACACGGCTATACATCATGCATATACAACTACAACCTCTCCAAAATCATTCCACTTCCATTATCAACATAACATTCACAACAATAACAACCAATTACTAGATAAAATAATTAAAACATGATTTCCACACACACACATATAGCACACCTCACGGCCACAACATAGTTTTTCTCTTCCATGAATTTCACTCATTTTTCATACTACAACATGCATAAAGATCCATAACATATAAGAAAAGAGTTTCACCTTACCTTTTTCTCCACTTCTTCACTGGATTAAAATTGGTAACTTGCAAGAATATGAAATCTTCTTGTTCCAATGAACACTCTGTTACATCCGACATTTTCGCTTATTCAAAAAGATTCAAGACAAATTGACGTGTGATGAATAAGGCCACAATTGGACCTTACTTGGTATGAATGTGTAGGTTATGAATTCAATGGTGTGGAATTACGAAAGGTGGCCAAGGGCAAAATTGGAATTTTGGAAACTTGTTCCATAAATTACAAAATTAGCCAAGTTGGACTCAAAAAACAAATAAGAGAACAAGGCCCAAACTTGGAGGCCCAACCGGCCATATTGGCCCAAAATCCATGGCCATAAGTCATGTGATTAGTCACATGACTAGTTAATATAAAGAGGTAATAATACATGTTTATCCAAAGAAGCTTCAAGAAAACGAATTGAGAGGAAGAGAAAGAGGCATTTCGGGTTTGAAGGAGAAAAAGAAAGAAAAAGAAAGAAATTTTTTTTGAGGCCTAATCTTTGGATTAAAAATCAAGTTCTTGTGGGAATATTACCAAGTGCAAAGCCCTCTACAAGTTGGTATAAGTATTGTGGCAAGAAAGCAATTCTATCCTCCAAGTGAAGAACTTGAAGAAAGGTGAGGATTTAATGCTTTTGTTATGTTATAAATGGTATATGTATGTTGTAGTATGTGTGAATGAATGAAAAACATGGAAATTTTGTGTGTGGAAAAATATGCATGTTGGCCGAATACATGTACATGTATTACATGTCTTGGATGATTTGAATTCATGTTGTAATTTGGTTGTAGTATGGTGGAAATTTTATTAGAAATGGAAGTGGAATGAATTAGTGAAAATTGAAGAATGTAGGAGGTTGCCGTGTGGTATTGTTATGTGTTGATGGAGTATGAATTTGATCTTGTTTGTATGTTAAGTATGTTATGGTGAAGTGAATGGAAAGATAACAATCTTTATTGTTTTGGAAAAATGGTTATCAAGTTGTTGTAGGAAAGTATACAACTTTGTTATGAATTATGTAAAAATGGAAATGAATGTATCAAGAGGCAAATTATGATTATTGTTGATGAATTTGGAGGATGGAAATGTATAATGAACTTGTATGTTGAAAGTTAGGAAAAGATTGGAAAAGTAGTGACTTAATGGAAAGTTTGAATGTTGTGTATCTTATGAATATTATGTGAAAATGGTATGGATGCCTCCGGTGTATGTCGTAATGATTTTGATGGATAATGGATATGAAAATAATAAGTTTGGTTTGGAAATGCAAGTTTGAAACGAAAAATGTTTCGTTATGTCGAAAGATGGCTAATGATGCCTTAGTGTATGTTTTAATGTCCATTGATGTTTTGATGTCATTTCTGGGTTGTTGTGTTGATGAATTGAGCCGAGCTAAGTCTCGGGGATGTCGTATATACAGAGGAAATGCTGCCGAAATTTCGGTAGGCAAGTATGTGTAAAGTTGGAATATGGAAAGAATGAAACTAACAAATGGTAAACTTGACTATTTCCAGATTTTGGACGAAATTTGGATTGACGCCAAGCGAGCATAAGGCGCCATCGAGGTATGTGAAGCATTTCCTTATGTTCCTAGGCATGTTCTGGATGTGGTAGGCTCGGCCGCGAGCCTTAAGTACGACTCCGTTCCCCGGAATTCGAGACGGAAAACCGCTCCAATTCCTTCAATTCAATTGAAGCTATTTTCTTACAAATTGCCTTTAAAGTGAATTTTTGTACAAAACATCCCTAAACGGAGTCGGAACACTTCCAAACGACTATGGATGACCTCATAAGGTCTATTAGCAATAATTTACCTATGTAGCCTCGAGTTGGTCCGAGGCGGGCCCACAAGGCCCGATATCTTCTGTAAAATTTTAAATACTTCCGTTTTGGTCCGATTTTCTTTAAAAACTTCTGGACTATTATTTTGTGTATAATATGGCTATTTTTGTGTAATTTATGCAAATGATTTTTGAACATCTTAGAATCCGATTCTGATAATAATCTGTCGTGCCTTCCCAACTAGGACATAGGCGCGTACTACGCATACTATCTGGATATTCTGATTTTGCCTCGCCGTTTGGCACCCTTCAGTTTGATTGAGTCTGTATGTTGAGTCTGTATGTAAGTAGTTTCTCATTTATCAGTTCGTGTCTGTCCCAATGCATTCTTTCACTGTGACCCGGGCCAGGTTCTGTTATCGTGCATATTTCTCTGCATTGTTCACTGCGTCCCCCGGCGTACGGGCCGGGATCTGTATGTCTGTATGATATTATGATCTGTGTATGGGGATGGCGGCCAGGATGGCATATGATCTGATCTGATTCTGTCTGTCCACCGCGTCCCGTACTAAGAGGGCCGGGTTCTGTTACTGCGCCCCCAGACAGGGCCGGGATCTGTATGAATGTATGCGTGTGCCATCTGTATTTATATAAGCACATGCCTCTGTATGACTCTGTATGACTCTGTATGACTCTGTACTACTCTGCATGCATAAGTCTGTCCGACATACTTCTGTCTGTCCGTCTGAAAGACGACTACGTCTGTATGTCCGTATGGATTCTGATTCTGCTCATCTGTCCATATTATGATTCCGTCTGTCTGTCCGAACCATGATTCTGTTTATCTGCAACGAACACGATTTTGTATGTCTGTCTGGATCATGACTTTGTCCGTCAGTCTGATTTTTGGTTCTGTTCGTTATATTTCTGTGACTCCGGTTCGGACTATGTTTATATCTGTTATGTTCTGCTTTACATACTCGGTACATTTTTCGTACTGACCCCCGTTCTTCGGGGGCTGCGCTACATGCCCGCAGGTACCGACACACCAGGTGAGACGCCGGCAGCGTAGGGTTCTAATTCTGCTGTTTGAAGAGCTCCTTTGATCCGGAGCGTATACTTTTGGTATATATATCTTCTGTCTTCTGTATACTCTGTATGTATGGATATTCTGGGTACGGCGGGGCCCTGTCCCGTCATATGATTCTGTATGTCTGTAGAGGCCTGTAGATAGATGTGTGGGTTACGGGTTTCGTCTGTATGTTAGCCTTATCGGCTTATCTGTATGTTTCTGTATGTTCAGATATATATATGTTTGCGCGCGTGCCGTAGTTGTATCGGCCTACTTTTGTAATTTCTGTTTCAAAAAAAAACAAAATCTGTATGATTCGTATTCGATCGGGTAGGTACGTATGGGTACCCAGTTAGGGTACCAGTCGCGGCCCACGGGGTTTGGGTCGTGACAAAAGTGGTATCAGAGCGGTTAGTCCTCGGTATGTCTACAGGCCGTGTCTAGTAGAGACTTGTTTATCGGTGTGTTGTGCACCACATCTATAAACAGGAAGCTACAGGGCATTTAGGATGTTACCCTTCTTTGGATTCTTAGATCGTGCGATAAAGCTGTATGATTAGGATGATTCTCCCCTACAAATTGCTGTATCTACAGCGAGGCTCCAAAAGAGCAGAAGTGTCGGTATTTAGGGAAAATGTTTCTGACCCTCTTCCTGCAGGTGATTGTAGGCTGATAAAGAATTAAGAGGAGCGCTTCGGATGATGGGGATGGGGGCGCTAAGAAGGCCCCTAGGACGTCACCAGGACCGAGTAGGCAGATCCCCAGCTACTCGATTGAGACAGACCCTTCGGAGGATCCAGAGACAATTCCTCCAGAGTTTTTGATCCCCAGAGCAGAGGCTCCCAAGGAAGACAGTTATGATACCGACCCCTCGGAGGACCCAGCGACGATACCTCCAGAGTTTCTTACTCCCAGGGAGAAGGATAGCCCCGATGCTGAGCCACTAGAGCATTCCTCTGGGACGCCGGAGGAGGAGGTTCCCGAGGGCGTGCCAGCAGCTCCTGTAGTGGAGCAGTATGTTAGACAGGCCTCCCCGGAGAGTGTCACGCCCTACCCCAGCCCTTTGTCCTGGCCGTCGGTGAACCAGGAATTGCCGGGCTACTTATACTCCTCCGATTCAGATGCAGGTAATAGTGGGGGCCAGACAGACGACGATGATGAGGGACACAGTTCCCACGGCAGCTCCCCAGGTTAGACCCGAGTTTGATCAGTTATGAGTACATAAGTTTCCTAGAATTTTCGATATGTGTATGATATCTGTAAAATGTTGTTCAATGACGACGACGGAAATTTAAAAGGATTAGAGACTTAGTGACCAAAGGTAAGGGCGACTGAGATGTCCCCACCGTCAGTGTGAGTCTAGAAATCCCGGATGAAAGTAAACGGGAAAGTGCCTCCGATGCCGTTTGAGTTGGGCACGTGTGGTAAGTGTCGACGACGTTATAATTTTTATTTGAAGTTATCAACCCCATGTGGCTGCGATACGATATGATATGATATGTATGTGTGTATATATGTGTTGGCCTTGTGCGGCATGGTTGGTATTTCTGGTGTACAGGTTTTGGATAGTAAGAAAAATAGAGGAACCTCTGCCCAAATTTTTCCAGAAATATGGAGGAAAACATGTAGATTAAGTACAAAAAGGTCCCGCGATACTTGTCGGACTTTAGTTTTCTTCTGTCGGTGGCCGGAGAACACCTTGCGGTGACATTTTATCAGATTCCACCGACTATTTGGAGGCGGAATTCGTGGGACGAAGACTTAAATCCGTGGGTTACCCGTAATCATATGTATATATGTATGAAAGTGAATGTTTAAGATTCAGAAAGGCGACATGGTAATTGTACGACTTAGCCGGGGGTGGGACCCGCTACAAAATCTTTCCGAAAATTTGCTAAGACCCCGATTTGCCCTAAGATTACGTGACAAAGGTCGTGCGGGGCAATCGACGAAATTATATTAGCCCTAACGCGTCAAAATGCATGAAAGTTTCGGAGTTAAGCGTGCTCAAGCCAGAGCAATTCTGGGATGGGTGACCCCCTGGGAAGTAATGCAAAGTTTTGCACAAGTGTAGGTATGATGGATATAAATGAAAATTTGGGGTAATCTAAAGGAAAAGAGAATGTGTGGAGTAATTAGTGCCTTTACAGAAGCCACACTGACCGACGCGGATTAAATGGGCAAAAAGGAAAGGTGCGATACCGCTCGGGAAATTGAGCGAATCCGAATAACAGTCATAGACGTTCGCCAGTAAGATAATAGTAAATATATCTGTATGTGTGTGTATGATTTTCGTCTGGTGCCCATATGGGTCAAGAGCCGAGTCCCGGCAACTAAAATTGTGATAGACGAAAGGTTTTACTAAACCGAATACATGAAGCGAAGGAGGGACGACGATCTGAATGTTGTCAAGGGATAGAAAAGCCCCGATTACATTATAATTTAGTCTGGTATGACGATGTCTGAACAAGAAAATGAGTATGGAGGGTAGGAAAGATGAAGGATAAGAAGTGTGAATGAGCGGAATCTCTGAAAGAGTCGATAAGCGACACGCAAGATGATTTGTATGGCAACTTGGCGAACCAATTTACTAGTAAAGGGAAATTTTCATGAATCACTAGAGCCTTAATAGGAGTGATCTGACCCTAATTCGGATTCTCTCTGTTATACTTTTGCACATCCGATTCTGAATCTGTTTCTGGTTGACACCTCTGTATGTCTGACTCTGGATATGAATCCGTCTGATATGCCTCTGTACGTTGGACTCCGATCTCAGACTTGTCTGACATACTTCCGTACCTCTGATTTTGACTATGAATCCGTCCGCCATAGTTTAATACGTCTGCCTCCGATTACGAATCCGTCCGATATGCTTCTACGCATCCGGTCCTAATTCTGAATCTTCTAGTATGAAGTGTCTGGTATGAAGAGGGATTACGGTAATGTGGTAGGGAACTCAGCAGTGTCACAAGAAATGATATGGACTATGACGTCTGGAAATCATTTGTCTGTTACAAGAATATAGCTTATGGTTCGATGATTATGTGGGGTATGAGAAAGTATATTATGAAGGCATTTGAATCAGTAATGTGAAAAATTACCCCATAATGTTGGTAAAGAAGCCATGTCGGAAAGTCAGTAAAGGACGACTATAAAGAGAACCCTCCCGAAGTAGTATGACGCCCCATAAGGTCGATTAAACATTCGAGGACGAATGTTTTAAAGGGGGGGAGGATGTTACATCCGACATTTTCGCTTATTCAAAAAGATTCAAGACAAATTGACGTGTGATGAATAAGGCCACAATTGGACCTTACTTGGTATGAATGTGTAGGTTATGAATTCAATGGTGTGGAATTACGAAAGGTGGCCAAGGGCAAAATTGGAATTTTGGAAACTTGTTCCATAAATTACAAAATTAGCCAAGTTGGACTCAAAAAAAAAATAAGAGAACAAGGCCCAAACTTGGAGGCCCAACCGGCCATATTGGCCCAAAATCCATGGCCATAAGTCATGTGATTAGTCACATGACTAGTTAATATAAAGAGGTAATAATACATGTTTATCCAAAGAAGCTTCAAGAAAAAGAAGTGAGAGGAAGAGAAAGAGGCATTTCGGGTTTGAAGGAGAAAAGGAAAGAAAAAGAAAGAAATTTTTTTTGAGGCCTAATCTTTGGTTTAAAAATCAAGTTCTTGTGGGAATATTACCAAGTGCAAAGCCCTCTACAAGTTGGTATAAGTATTGTGGCAAGAAAGCAATTCTATCCTCCAAGTGAAGAACTTGAAGAAAGTGAGGATTTAATGCTTTTGTTATGTTATAAATGGTATATGTATGTTGTAGTATGTGTGAATGAATGAAAAACATGGAAATTTTGTGTGTGGAAAAATATGCATGTTGGCCGAATACATGTACATGTATTACATGTCTTGGATGATTTGAATTCATGTTGTAATTTGGTTGTAGTATGGTGGAAATTTTATTAGAAATGGAAGTGGAATGAATTAGTGAAAATTGAAGAATGTAGGAGGTGGCCGTGTGGTATTGTTATGTGTTGATGGAGTATGAATTTGATCTTGTTTGTATGTTAAGTATGTTATGGTGAAGTGAATGGAAAGATAACAATCTTTATTGTTTTGGAAAAATGGTTATCAAGTTGTTGTAGGAAAGTATACAACTTTGTTATGAATTATGTAAAAATGGAAATGAATGTATCAAGAGGCAAATTATGATTATTGTTGATGAATTTGGAGGATGGAAATGTATAATGAACTTGTATGTTGAAAGTTAGGAAAAGATTGGAAAAGTAGTGACTTAATGGAAAGTTTGAATGTTGTGTATCTTATGAATATTATGTGAAAATGGTATGGATGCCTCCGGTGTATGTCGTAATGATTTTGATGGATAATGGATATGAAAATAATAAGTTTGGTTTGGAAATGCAAGTTTGAAACGAAAAATGTTTCGTTATGTCGAAAGATGGCTAATGATGCCTTAGTGTATGTTTTAATGTCCATTGATGTTTTGATGTCATTTCTGGGTTGTTGTGTTGATGAATTGAGCCGAGCTAAGTCTCGGGGATGTCGTATATACAGAGGAAATGCTGCCGAAATTTCGGTAGGCAAGTATGTGTAAAGTTGGAATATGGAAAGAATGAAACTAACAAATGGTAAACTTGACTATTTCCAGATTTTGGACGAAATTTGGATTGACGCCAAGCGAGCATAAGGTGCCATCGAGGTATGCGAAGCATTTCCTTATGTTCCTAGGCATGTTCTGGATGTGGTAGGCTCGGCCGCGAGCCTTAAGTACGACTCCGTTCCCCGGAATTCGAGACGGAAAACCGCTCCAATTCCTTCAATTCAATTGAAGCTATTTTCTTACAAATTGCCTTTAAAGTGAATTTTTGTACAAAACATCCCTAAACGGAGTCGGAACACTTCCAAACGACTATGGATGACCTCATAAGGTCTATTAGCAATAATTTACCTATGTAGCCTCGAGTTGGTCCGAGGCGGGCCCACAAGGCCTGATATCTTCTGTAAAATTTTAAATACTTCCGTTTTGGTCCGATTTTCTCTAAAAACTTCTGGACTATTATTTTCTGTATAATATGGCTATTTTTGTGTAATTTATGCAAATGATTTTTGAACATCTTAGAATCCGATTCTGATAATAATCTGTCGTGCCTTCCCAACTAGGACATAGGCGCGTACTATGCATACTATCTGGATATTCTGATTTTGGCTCGCCGTTTGGCACCCTTCAGTTTGATTGAGTCTGTATGTTGAGTCTGTATGTAAGTAGTTTCTCATTTATCGGTTCGTGTCTGTCCCAATGCATTCTTTCACTGTGACCCGGGCCAGGTTCTGTTATCGTGCATATTTCTCTGCATTGTTCACTGCATCCCCCGGCGTACGGGCCGGGATCTGTATGTCTGTATGATATTATGATCTGTGTATGGGGATGGCGGCCAGGATGGCATATGATCTGATCTGATTCTGTCTGTCCACCGCGTCCCGTACTAAGAGGGCCGGGTTCTGTTACCGCGCCCCCAGACAGGGCCGGGATCTGTATGAATGTATGCGTGTGCCATCTGTATTTATATAAGCACATGCCTCTGTATGACTCTGTACTACTCTGCATGCATAAGTCTGTCCGACATACTTCTGTCTGTCCGTCTGAAAGACGACTACGTCTGTATGTCCGTATGGATTCTGATTCTGCTCATCTGTCCATATTATGATTCCGTCTGTCTGTCCGAACCATGATTCTGTTTATCTGCAACGAACACGATTTTGTATGTCTGTCTGGATAATGACTCTGTCCGTCAGTCTGATTTTTGGTTCTTTTTGTTATATTTCTGTGACTCCGGTTCGGACTATGTTTATATCTGTTATGTTCTGCTTTACATACTCGGTACATTATTCGTACTGACCCCCGTTCTTCGGGGGCTGCGCTACATGCCCGCAGGTACCGACACACCAGGTGAGACGCCGCCAGCGTAGGGTTGTAATTCTGCTGTTTGAAGAGCTCCTTTGATCCGGAGCGTATACTTTTGGTATATATATCTTCTGTCTTCTGTATACTCTGTATGTATGGATATTCTGGGTACGGCGGGGCCCTGTCCCGTCATATGATTCTGTATGTCTGTAGAGGCCTGTAGATAAATGTGTGGGTTACGGGTTTCGTCTGTATGTTAGCCTTATCGGCTTATCTGTATGTTTCTGTATGTTCAGATATACATATGTTTGCGCGCGTGCCGTAGTCATATCGGCCTACTTTTGTAATTTCTGTTTCAAAAAAAAAATATCTGTATGATTCGCATTCGATCGGGTAGGTACGTATGGGTACCCAGTTAGGGTACCAGTCGCGGCCCACGGGGTTTGGGTCGTGACACACTCCACCTTGCTAGGAATCCTTGAATTGGTAGGAAATGATTTTTGAAGAATTTTTTTTTTTGGTCTTGAACATGGCCGAAAATGGCCTATGGAGAAGTTTCTCCTTCTTTCTTTTCTCTCTTCTCTTGAAATGTCTAGAAGATTATGGGACTATTTAGAAGACTTAGTCTTCTTTTAATCCCATAAATTTTAATTTCCCATGGGCTTGGCCCATCAAGAAGGAAGTTGGATGGCCAACTTTGGCCCAAAGTGATCTAGCCCATTTTTATTTTTTTTTGCAATTCATGAAAAATTATTTTCCAAATTCCAAATTTGCCCTTCATCCTCCTTATATTTCCACGAGTCATATTGCGAATTTTCCCTTTATACCCTTGACCTTTCTTAATATTCCCAGTTCAAAATTTTCATAAACCACTTATGCACCCAACAAGATCAAAATTATAGTCTTGCTCTTGACCTTTCGCCACTATCTCGAATTATCCAAATACGCAAGAATGTGGGATATAACATCAGGTGGAGGAGCTGGAGCTGGGGCTGAGGCTCCCTAATGCTCCTCAGTAATAGCCACTATCTGGGAAGACTGAGATTGAGCCGCACTCTGGGACTCACTTTCCTCTACTACCGGTGGCGGTGCTCTTTCAGCCAGCTTTTCTGCGACCATCTTGCCCTTTTGGGCTGCTGTAGCCTTTTTCTTTTTAGGCATCTTTGAAATACACAACACACGATTTAGGAGAAAGAAAATCCTACATCATAGCTCTATCGCACTATTCTTATGAAGAAAGAAGGTCATTTATTCTTAAAATGTCCACAGCTTCTCGTTTATAAGTGTGGCGCGCAACACACCCATAACCAAGACTCTACTAGACACGGCTCGTAGACACACCCTAGGACTGAACTGCTCTGATACCATTTTTGTCACGACCCGGCAAGGGGGCCGCGACGAGCACCCGGTGCTACCCCACCCGGGGACCCCTTATCGTACATGACATAACATCTAAGTGAACCGTAAATCAAATCAAGCATTGTGGTCATTAATCATGTTAGTCCCATTAGACGACCATCATCATTCAACATATCATTGGCATCTATGCTACGTCAAATGTACAAGGCCGATGAGGCCAACAAAAGATATACAAAACATAGGCCGACATGGCCAAACGTCCCTACCCACATACACATGACTACTAGCCTCTAAGAATGTGACATATCATATGAGCGGGACAGGACCCCGCTATGCCC
Organism: Lycium barbarum; assembly: GCF_019175385.1. Lineage (NCBI taxonomy): Eukaryota > Viridiplantae > Streptophyta > Magnoliopsida > Solanales > Solanaceae > Lycium > Lycium barbarum. The sequence continues at coordinate 82,911,356 of NC_083341.1, forward strand.
ATAATTATATACACAAAAGAATGAGTACCCAAAAGCTCTAGCTCCGAAGAAATGGAGCTCTGCTATGCAATCTCTGGATAAGCAGCTATGGATCAAGTCTGTCTCCCGGTGCACCTGCGGGCATGACGTAGCGTCCACAAACAAAAGGATGTCAGTATGAAGATTGTACTGAGTATGTAAAGCGTGATCAACATCGATATAGAGGCATAATAAGCAACATATGAAATATCATAGGAAGGGAGACATTATTATCGTCATCATGGTACATACTTGCTTTTCCATAGGGACTTCTCACTTCTAATACGTTTCATATGCACATAGTCTTATCACATTCATATTCATATTGTATACATAGTCATATCATCTACATAGTATTTACATATCATACCCGACCTCGTAGGATCGGTGTTTCATACATACCTGGCCAACCAAGGCTCAAGATCATACATACCTGGCCCTACCACAGCATCAGGGTCATCCGTACCATCCGCAGAGGTGTGCGCGCGTTTCGTAATCGTATACATACTTTATACATAGTCATATACATATATTCTTACCCGGCATCATAAGTTCGGGGTCTTATCATAGCCCTTCATAGGCACACATATACATATATAATAGCTCGTAAGCATCTCTAATCTCATTTTACTCTCATCATCATTACTATCCTCATCATTATCGTTACATCTACGTTATAGAATTACTCGTCATACGAGGAACATAGTATAATCATAGCACATATCAAGGGTCGTGAGCTTATGAGCTCGGAATGTCAACCATGTGAAGACAACATACTCATATAGAGGGATTAGGAATTTGGCCAAGAACCATGCCTTAGGAAAGAAGGGTTAGCCTCACATACATCTTCGTCGAACTATTCTACACTTGCGTGTACTCCTTCGATGCTCAAGTTTCCACCTTCATTTAATATTATAACAATAGCCATTAGTCATTCATATTATCCACATTCTTCATTTTACCCTCCATTGAAAATTTTAGCATATACTTCTACCATCCAAGTATTTCAACTCCCCAATATGTTAACCAACATATAAATATCATTAATCTTACCTTAGATGATGTAGGAACAAGCTTTGGTTAATAATACTTCACTTTGAGCAAAACCCTAGTTTTTCTCCATTTGCACTTCTTGACTTGAATGGTATTTAATGGCTTGCTTACACTTTATTCACTTATTTATGTTGTTGGAGACTTATAATCCTTGAAAACCTATGAAATAAATGTAGAGAGATGATTCTAGAGAGAAGTGGTGTAATGTAGAAATGAAATAAATCAAGTCTTGGTCCTCATATTTAATGAATTGAAAATCTGTGCTGAGGTGAACAGTGGTCGTCCATGGAGGTTTACGGTCCGTATTCCAGTTTACGGACCGTCCCTCGTGGTCGTCTGTAACCTTAAGCAGAACCAGAAACTTTGGCTGCATGCATGGTGATTTACGACCATGGTTTACGGGCTGTAAATCACTTTACGGTCCGTCCTCCTGGTTGTATTTTACCATTTCTCAACTGGGTAGAAAGTTGAAACCTTGTATGCCAATTTACGACTGCCAGTTTACGGACCGTATTCCATTTTGCGGTCCGTATCTTGCACTTTACGACCACTGGGCAGTTTTGCCAACTTTTCAACTTTTCACATTTCTCGACTTTTCATTCTACTCATTCTCGTCCATATACGCACATTGCTCATGAAACATTATACACTCGCACTCCTCGCACACATCACAAGTTCGTTTACTTGCGTACCAACGGAAAATTTTCCGAGGTGTAACAACTATCGAGACCTTAACAAAGCTAGCCCAAAGGATAATTTTCCACTCCCGAACATCCGTATACTCATAGATAATTGTGCCAAACACGAGCTGCAATCATTTGTGGATTGTTTCGCCGACTACCACCAGATCTTAATGGACATAGAGGATGCCAAGAAAATAGTCTTCTTCACCCCATGGGGAGTGTACCATTACAGGGTAATGCCCTTCTGCCTCAAGAATGTCGGCGCAACATACATGAGAGCAATGACTACCATTTTTCACGACATGATCCACAGAGAAATTGAATTCTATATGGACGATGTCATTATCAAGTCAAGGAAAAGCTCGGAGCATACCACACATTTGAGGAAATTCTTCGATAGGCTGTGAAAGTTCAACTTGAAATTGAACCCGGCTAAATGTGCATTCGGAGTACCGACCGAAAAATTACTGGGGTTCATAGTAACCGAAAGGGGCATAGAGCTAGACCTAACAAAGATCAAAGCAATCCAAGAATTACCTCCTCACCAAACTAAGAAAGAAGTCATGAGTTTCCTGGTGTTACACCTCAGAAATTTGTCGTGAGCCAACAATGAATAGACCAACGAAGGGCATGAGTGTGCGATGTTTTACTAAGTAGGGGAAGACTATTTATGAACTTTGGAAATAAGAAAGTTGCAGAATTTCATTTCAGCCCAGTGGTCGTAAAATGGAATACGGTCCGTAAAGGGATTTACGGACCGTAAAGTGCCATCGTCCTTCAACATTCCAAAATTTCAACTTTCTGTCAAATGCTTCAAATGGTTAAAAACGACTTGAAATACGAATCATAAATTGAAACACGGCCCGCAAACTGAGTCGTAAAATGCCATGATCTTCAGCTAACCTTACTGTTTCTGATATGTTTAAATACGGTCGTGTAGGACGGACCGTAAACCAGTATACGGCCCGTAAAGTGGGGTTTACGACCACTGTACACCCCGACTGTTGTTCATTAAAAATCAGATTTTGAGTTATTAAAAAGGGACCCTAAGCTCATTTTATTTCATTTCTCATCTACACAACTGAAGAGAACTCTAGAACATTCCAAACATTTCATCCACAAGAATTTAAGGGAGATCAAGATCAAGATCACATAATCTATGAATCAAAGTGTATGAAACTCAAGAAAAGTTCATCTTCCTCAAGAAAACGAAAGGAGGTGAGATAGGGTTTTGGTGCTAAGAAGAGAAACTTCATTCAAGACTTGTTCAACCATCATCCAAGGTAAGTTTCATGGCCATTTAATGTTGTTTAAGGTATTGGAAGGTTAAGATACCTGAATTGTAGAAAAAGCATAGCAAATGGGTCATTCAAGAGTGAATAGTGTCATGATTGAATGGTAGTTGAATTGAATCACGAATGTTAGTGTGTTGTGAGTATGAATATGTTGTAAATGACATGTAGACCATGAGATACGTATGATACATAGGAAAATACGATAGCGAACCCAAAACCATAAATGTGGGAAAACATAGAGAAATGGTGGATCATGGTCATTGTATACGAATAATAATTGTTGATTGCTATATTGTGATTGTTGTTGTGAGTGTTGGAAGTTGATATGGAATACGGGAAAAGTAGTATAAACAAAGGAAGTGCTGCCCAATTTTCTCTATAAATAGTAGTGCGTTCTTATGGTTGATTGACTAATGTTACTACGGATCCTCTTTTGAAGGTAGAGGCGTGACATCGAAGGGGAAAAAGCAAACGCTAGATTTCTTAAACGAAAAAGGTATGTAAGGCTAGTCCCTTCTTTCTAAGGCATGAATCCCATGATATGATATTCCTTCCTTCTTCATGATTTTCCCTACGTATCAGAAACTATGGGTCTACGATTATAAAGAGCATCACAAGATAAAGAAAAGAGACACGTTACAAGTATGACGATGTTGATAATGAATCTAAGTTTAGAAGTCATAAAGCTCATGATATGATATTCCTACGAAGTTAATGATCCTTATATGATTATTATGATAGTATTTTTCTTACCTCTCCATGACTTTCTTACTTTCCGGAAAACTAAGAGCCTATGTTCATGAATAGCCACATGGGATAAGATAAGAGGCATGTTATGAATGCGGTAATGACGATGATAAGTCTAAGTCTAAAGATACTAAGGCCTACAATATCATAGTTATACAAGGCTAATGATCCATATTACGCTCCATTGATATTGTCCATCGACTACACTCACCTTATATGCTAATTCCTTTAAGGTGGGGGCATAATGCTTATGAATTCTCCATAATGGACTCGGGGGTTCTCGACCTTATGTCACCCCGACATTGTTATAGATTGTCCATAAGCCTTAATGCATGTCCTATGACCAATGTTCCGCAAAGTTATGAGTCTATGTTCATAGAGGATTTCATATGAGATAAAGGTAAGAGATATGCTATATAAACGATAGTGGTAATGTTTTGCTTAAGCCTAAAGATTATAAAGACTATCATACGATAATTATATGAAATTCATGCTACGAATACGATGTGACTTTCATAAATTGTCTTTGAATTTAATGTGTGCATTAATGAAAGGTTGCGATAAGCTTACGAGATGTATACGATGACAATGATGATGATGAGATATAATGATCCTTGTGTGATGCATGTGACATGGTCGAGCCACTATGTGGCCGAATATGGAAGATATGTATGTGATACTGTCGAGCCACTACGTGGACGAATACGGATACTGTCAAGCCACTGCATGGCCCAATACGGATACTGTCGAGCCACCATGTGGCCGAATATGGATATTATTGAGCCCTACGTGGCCGAATACGGATAATGTCCTATGTGTATGATAAGCTACTGCACTATGATGATGAATTATATGACATGATGATGTATATGCTATGATGGTTCATGTATGACGATTATGTATATGCGATATATGTATAAAATGTATTCACCCTTAAAGGTCACGCAGGTTTTGCCTTCACCTCATGACTTATGATTTCTCTATTATGTTTGTTTCATTCATGCCTTACATACTCAGTACAATATTCGTACTGACGTCTGTTTTCTTTGGACGCTGTGTTCATTCCCACAGGTAGACACTGAGACGGTGCAGACCTTTAAGAGCTATCAGCAGATTTGCAGAAGCACTCCATTATTCCGGAGGTGCTAATCGGGCTTATACTTTTGTGTATATACATATGTATAAATATTTTGGGCACGACGGGGTCTTGTCCCGTCCATATGTCTAGTACTTTAGTAGAGGCTCGTAGATACGTATGTGTGGGTTATATGGTCTCACAAGGTCACTACTGTATATACGTAGATAGGTGTACATTATCTTTTGATAGCCAAAGGGCTCATGTACATAAAGGTATTTATGTTCTTCAATGAAAATGATTTTCTTATGATTATGAGTTCATGGACAAAAAAGAAGGCTCAATGAGTATGATGAGTGGTAGAACGAGTGGTGCTCGATGGTTAGCCCCGGGTACCCGTCCCGGCCCTAGCTGGGTCGTGACAGAAGTGGTATCAGAGCAGTTCGTCCTAGGAAGTGTCTACGAGCCGTGTCTAGTAGAGTCTTGTTTATGGTGTGTTGCGCGCCACATCAATTAACAAGAGGCTACAGGGCATTTAGGAAAATGACCATCTTTCTTCTTATGAGATCGTGCGATAGAGCCGTGTATAATATTTTATCCTCCCGAATAGTGTGTTGTAATTTCAGAATGCCGCCAAAGGAAAAAGCTACGGCCGCCCAGAAGGGCAAGCCTACAACAAAGAGGCAGGTAGAAAGAGAGCCTCCGATGAATATAGACGAAGGTGAATCACACAACGAGGCCTTGTCAAATACTTCTTCTACCCCACCCGATGTGGGAGAGCAAGGAGGAGTCCCAGCTCTAATTCCTCCACGAGTTGCAGACCAGGGGTCTGACTTCTCTTGTCATCCTGGACTGGATCAGAGCTTCACCGAGTCGGGCTCTTGGTATAGGAGTGATTCTGGCCAGAGGAGATCATCTATACCACAATGTACCAGTGCGGTAAGTTACATTGGGGACCATGCCGTTTCGGCTCGGATGTTTGTTATGTTTGCGGCCAGTCAGGTCACATTATGAGAGAGTTCCCATTTCGAGGCGGTAGGCACGTGGTCCAGCCCACAAGATCAGCGGCTGGTCCTTCTTCGGTGCGCCCGGGAGGCAGATGTTATATCCCGTATTTTGTACGTTCGGATATTTCAAGGTAGTCGTGGTAAGTTAAGGGAATCACCATCTTCCAAAATTATTTTAATGTACAAGTTGGTTATGAATATTATTTATGAACATTATTAGTATGGAAATATTGAGAAAGGTTAAGGGTAAAAAGGGAAATTCACAAAATGGCTCATGGTAAAATTTCGGAAGGCCAGGGGGAAAATGGGAATTTCACAAAATATTCGAGAAGGTTCTTGGAGGGGCCATGTTGGCCGTGTGGCACATGCCATATTTTATTAAGTGGGGGCTAATTATAAATTATAAAGATATATGGACCAAAGCTTGCTTAAGAAGACAATTAGTCTTCTTTGACTATTTTTAAGAAATTTCAAGAAAAATGGAGAAGGGACATGTGTCCACTTACTATTTGAAGGAGCTATGTATATATATGCGTTAGCAAGAAAAATCATCTAGAAATTTCATCATTTTCTACAACATAAGAAAGCTTTAAGGAGAGAAAAAAAAAGAGGAGTCATTCGGCCATGGTATGGCCGAACTTAGGTCATGAAAAATTGGTCAAGATAAATAATTCCCTTCTAGCAATTCAACCAATTTGAAGGCCCTAATTAACATGGAGTGATTGTTGGAGCAAGCAAAGCATTTGTTGTGCAAGTTGGAAAATGTCCCGATAACCCGTCAATGTTTTCCAAAATGTCCGTATTTTTCCAAAACAAAGGTTTATGGTATTGTAAGCTTTTATGACAATAACGATGAATATGTTTTACAACGACATTGATGATATCAAGGATAAGAGTATTTCTATGATGACTATGATAAGAATGATTTTCCAAAAATAGCTTCTGAAATGTTCGTAGGAGGTTCTGTACTTCAAACGCTCATAACTTCCTTATACAGAGTCGGATTGACCCGAAACTTGTTTCTGAGTCTTCAGGTGTCGGTTTATGTACGCTGTTATTCGTTGCTAGTCTCATCTTATGATTATCGTTCCTTCAAGTTGAGACAAAGTCGTGATGATTATTCCATAATATAATCGGAGGTTACCGACCTTACGTCACTTCGATGGATACATGACTTTCTTTGGGCTCCCATGCATGCTGTTTATATGATATATGTATATGGGGAAAAGGGACTTATGTATATGTATATGGGGAAGATGGAAAAAAGGGCCATAGCGTTATATACGCGTATCCACCTGATCAGTTGGTATAATATGACATCGTCCCGGACGCGGGATATATGTGGGGGAGCCGACGTTGTTCGGCGCTATGACATGTTCTATTTTCTATATATATGAAAAAGAAATGTTTTCAAAGGAAAGATAAGCATGCATGGCATCCGCCCTAAGAGGCACTCATATGTATAGGTTACTCTTCTACCTCATGATATGTTCTATATTTCCATTCTGTTATTATTCATATTTATATCCCTTACTATGTTACTATTCATGCCTTACATACTCAGTACATTGCTCGTACTGACCCCTTTTCTTCGGGGGCTGCGTTTCATGCTGCGCAGGTACACCCAGATGAGTAGAATCTATTATAGAATATGTTCCAGCGGAGTTGGCAAGCTCCATTTGCTCTGGAGTGTTGCCGAGTCAGAGCGATATGCTATGACTTCTTGTTTGAAGTTAGAGACTTTGCAGACAGAGTCGTGGGTGTAGTTTGTCAGTCTTGAAAGCGGCTTCACCAACCGATGTGTCATCTTATGTTATGTTATAAAGTCCATGTGATTACAGATTCCATTTGATTTGAGTATGAGGGAAAGGAAAGATTCTGAAAGCTTACTATGTATTTCATTCTTATTCGATTTAAGAGCACAAAGATATTATGCATGTAATAAGAGTCAGCGGGTTCGCTCGGCTCCGAATATGGGGTCGGGTGCCCATCACACCCTAGTAAAGTCAGGGTGTTATGGGGTCGGGTGCCCATCACACCCTAGTAAAGTCAGGGTGTGACAGCAGACTTCCCCGGTTTCGGTAGGGCGAAGTAGAGGCAGAGGGGGAGCAACTACTTCAGGTGCCACCCAGCCCCATAAATATGCTTTAGCTGAGCGACAGGATCCAGAGTCATTTACCGATGCCATCATAGGTATATCCGTACCTTTGAAAATGCGTGAAAGGAGAAATTAATATTTATCATATTAAACAAGTATGAAATGAGAGGTTTTATGCTATGTAGCGACGGTAATCGATAAAGTATGATATGTGGTATTAATAGTTATTACGTATATATATATATATATATATATATATATATATATATATATATATATATATATATATATATATATATATATATATATATATTCTTGAGGATAGTATTGATCCGCCACTGGTAATCTACATGAAATACCTTTAGAAATACTATCGATGAGACTTAAAGGGGATTGTGCGGACGATGCTACACAAGCTTTAAGGAAGTAGGGTGTGAAGGGTAAAACCTCTAAGATAGCAGTTGCTAAAGAATAGAGAAAGGATAGGGTCAGTTAGAAAGAGTAAGAGAGTAACATGAGCTACCGAGCAAGTTAGTTATTGATGAAAGCTTCCTTATCGTGCAGACTATATTGTCAATATATTTTTATGAAGATGGGAGTGTGAGGAAAATATACTAGACATGAGTTATAGCACTTTAGAAGTTACCACTACAGGATTATAGAGTTAGTAGTACGAAGCTGCATAATCAATAGAGGACATGAGAGATGTCCTAAAAGAATTCATTGTATGATGAAAAGGGAATAGGAGAGATGTAATTTAAGAACCAAGCTTGAAAAAGGTATGTACGTTTTCTTTTCATGCTTTTGGGTCGTGTGTGGCCATGGATACGTTGCTATTATGCTGTGGTCCTGTGAGGCAATAATATTATGGGTTGTTGTGACAGGTTGGTAGTGCCAAATTACCCCACTCATGATCTTGAGCTAGCTGTGATCATTCATGCATTGAAAATATGGAGACACTACTTATATGGTGTGCACGTGGACATCTATATGGATCACAAAAGCCTTCAATATATTTTCAAACAGAAGGAGTTGAACCTGCGGCAAAGGAGATGGTTAGAATTACTGAAGGATTATTATGTGAACATTCTATATCATCCAGGGAAGGCGAATATAGTAGCAGATGCACTTAGCCGCCGATCGATGGGTAGTTTATGTGGAGTTCCTTCGGAAAAGCGAGAAATGGTTCGTGAAGTCCATCGGTTAGCAAGTCTCGACGTACGGCCCATTGATTCAGGAGATGCAGGTATTAGCGTCAATGACCCCACAATTTCATCATTGAATCTAGAAGTGAAGGAACGACAATATGAAGATCCTCAGTTAAGCCACTATCGAGATCTATCTCAGGAAAAGGAAAAGCCTCCATTCGATGTTTCCATAGAGGGGATCCTTAGATATCGAGGCTGGATATGTGTACCGAATGTGGAAAACTTGCACCAACGAATTTTAGAGGAAGCGCATTATTCCTGGTATTCTATTCATCCAGGTGCAACCAAGATGTACCATGATCTCAAATTGATATATTGGTGGGATGGCATGAAGCGAGACATAGCAGAATTTGTAGCACAGTGTCCGAATTGCCAGCAAGTGAAGGCCGAGTATCAAAAGCCAGGAGGGTTATTGCAAGCAATGGAAATTCCTACGTGGAAATGGGAAGAAATTAACATGAATTTTGTGGTAGGATTACCCCATACGCGAGGGAAGTATGATTCTATATGGGTAATCGTGGATAGACTCACGAAAGCAGCTCATTTTCTCCCCGTTAGAACCACATATTCAACGGAAGATTATGCTAAATTGTATCTCAAGGAGATTGTACGACTTCACGGTATTCCTTTGGCCATTATCACAGACAGAGGGGCACAGTTCACAGCCAAGTTCTGGAAGTCCTTTCAAGAAGGTCTAGGTACACAAGTTAAGCTCAGCACGGCGTTCCATCCGCAGACTGACGGACAAGCCGAGCACACTATTCATACCTTAGAGGATATGCTACGGGCATGTGTATTGGACTTTGGCGGTAGTTGGGATGAGCATTTACCTCTTATTGAATTTGCCTATAATAACAGCTATCATTCCAGCATTCAAATGGCCCCGTATGAAGCCTTATATGGAAGAAAATGCAGATCTCCAATTAGATGGTTTGAAACCGGAGAGGTACAATTGATAGGCCCCGACTTGATCCAACAAGCAGTTGAAAAGGTTAAAGTTATTCGAGACCGACTGTTAACAGCTCAAAGTCGCCAAAAGTCTTATGCAGATAATCGCCGACGAGATTTGGAATTTCAAGTGGGCGATTGGGTGTTCCTGAAGGTATCGCCAATGAAGGGAGTGATGAGATTTGGCAAGAAGGGAAAGCTAAGTCCCAGATATGTCGGACCCTACCAAATCATTCGCAAGGTGGGTCGAGTAGCCTACGAATTGAACTTTCCATCAGAGCTCGAATCCGTGCATCCAGTATTCCATGTTTCGATGCTCCGCAAGTGTATTGGAGACCCATAAATAATAGTTCCGGTTGATGATGTGCAAGTAACAGAGAAGCTAACATACGAGGAAATGCCCATTGCCATTTTGGATAGACAAGTACGAAGGCTTCGGAAAAAGAGGTTGCTTCAGTCAAAGTTCTATGGCGGAACAATAATCGGGAAGAAATGACTTGGGAAGCGGAGGAGAAGATAAAATCTATGTACCTCTATTTGTTCCAATCCCCAGAAGAGATTCAAGATGAGACGTCGATGGTGTAAGGTATGTATGTCTTAATTTTATGTTTTTGGTCGTGTGTGGCCATAAATGTGTAGATATTGTGATATAGCCCTGTGAGGCGAAGATATTGTGGGTTGTTGTAATGGAAAGGTAGTATCCAATTTACAAAGGAAACTCTGGCAAAATATTTCCAGAATCCCCGAGTGTCGAACATTCGAGGACGAATGTTCCAAAAGGGGGGAAGAATGTTACACCTCGGAAGTTTCTCCGTACTTGTATGATGAGTGGAATGATGAAAAGTTGAGTGAATGATGTTTTGTTAAGTCGGGAATGGCTAATTAAGAATTTTTGGAAAATAAGAAAGTTGCGGAAAATTTTCTGTCCAGTGGTCGTATATGGCACTATACGGGCCCGTAAAGTGATTTACTGACCGTATAGTGTAGTCGTCCTCCAGCTTGTCAAAAATCTCAACTTTCTGTAAATGTTGAATATGGTTAAATACGACCCAGTTTACGGCCCGTAAACTGGTTTACGGACCGTAAAGCAGGTCGTAAACTACCATGTCCATCAGCCAAAACTTTCTGTCATTGAATGGTTAAATACGACTTGGAGGACGGCCCGTAAACTGGTTTACGGACCGTAAACCTCAGTCGTAAATTGCCATAATCCCCAGCCAACCTTTCTATTTCTGGGATGCTTAAATACGACCACAGTGGACGGACCGTAAATCAAAATACGGTCCGTATATGGTGGTTTACGACCACTGTTCATCCCGACAAGAATTCATTAAAGATCAGATTTGTGATTTTTAAAGGGGACCTAAGCCTCATTTCAACTCATTATTCATTCAACCAACTTAAGAGACTTCTAGAACCCTCCAAATATTTCCTCCACAAGAATTCAAGAGAATCAAAGGAGATATCAAGATTATCAAAACCAAATTCATAAAAATAAGTGTAAGAACACATCAGAGGATCTTCTAAGTCAAGAAATTCCCAAGAAGGTGGAACTAGGGTTTTGGCTAATTGAAGTATTTCAACTTAAGGATTGTTCAACCATCCTCCAAGGTAAGTTTCATGATTATTCCATATTGTTTGAAGTATTGGAAAGCTTAGACACTTGAAATGTAGAAGAACATAGAAATGGGTCATTATTGAGTGAATAGTGACATAAATGAATGATAGTGGAATCGAACTATGAATATTGAAGTGTTGTGAGTACTAACACGTTATAAATTCTGTTTATATCATGAAACAAGCATTAAATGCATGAAAACGCATGGATGAGCTAGAAGTAGAAATAAGGGAAAATTGGAGAAAAATGGTGGATTTTGCCAAACGCACGTAAATGACGATTGTCGATCATGATATTGCGAATAATATTATGAATATTGGGAGTTGATATAGAACGTGAGAAAAGTAGTATGAGCGAAGGAAGCGTTGTCCGACTTCTCCTAGAATTAGCGATGCATTCTTATAGTTAGCTTACTAATGTTGATACGAATTCTCTTATGAAGTTAACGACGTGATATCGACAGAGAACAAGTGAGCGATATCTTAGCTAAACGACCAAGGTATGTGAGGCTAGTCGTTCTTTATCATGGCATGAATCTTTTAACTTGAATCCCTATTCCTTTCATGAGTTCTTACATCCTAAGAAGTTAAAAGCTTATACTCATGAATGTCTATATGAGATAAGTTATACGATATGATGGCACTAGAATGGTGATGATGTTATTCCTTGCCTACACTCACCTTATGTGCTAGTCCTTCCAAGGTAAGGCGGAATGTCCATGATGGCTACATAATGTAATCGGGGGATCACGACCTTACGTCACCCCGATAGAGTAAAGTTGATCATGAGCCTTATATACGCATTGTGATAAGATAAGTATTTTATGATAAGCATATTACTATGAGCATTTACATTGAGCATGTCATGAGCATTTCACACCGGGCCTAGTTGGCCGGGCAGACACCACTTCAGCGGGCGGCGATACGGATACACCACGACCTACGGGCCTGGGCAGACACCACTAGTGGGCGGCATGAGATGGTACCCCGGACGCGGGCTAATATTATTGATTATCACACCGTTCCGACATGGACGGGCAGCTTGCATATGATGCATACATGTTATGATGATGAGTAAGACAGCATGCATTACTTCATGTATGATTATCAGTCAGATTCAGTTGTCTCATATTGATGTTATCCTCATATTGATGTTATCCTCATATTACTGATGTTTCCTTTCATTATGTACGCCTCTCATACTCGGTACAATATTCGTACTGACGTCCTTTCTTCGGACGCTGTGTTCATGTCCACAGGTAGACAGGGAGGAGAGTTTGGCCCGTGTCCTCAGTAGCTGTCAGCTGTTAGATAGCACTCCATTGTTCGGAGGTGCTTATGGCTATCCTTTTGATGTACTTTCATATATGCATATTTTGGGCATGACAGAGTCTTGTTCCGTCCATGTATTCATTATGTTAGTAAAGGCTCATAGATACGCAGTGTGGGTTAGATGGTCTCACAAGAGGTTTTCATATGTATGTATACTATTTTGATGGCCGAGAGGCAAATGTATATAAAGTATTTATGTTTCGATTAAATATGATTTTCCTACAATTCGTATGTAAAATTGATAAAAGAGTATTAAATGAGCAAGATAAGTAGTAGAGTGAGCGGTGCTCGGTAACTAGCTCCGGGTACCCGTTGTGGCCCCTAGCTGGGTTGTGACAGTTGTTTTAGAAGCTAATGTGACTTTAATACTACTTCTTGTATTTATGGAAAATAATGTGGTTAGCATGTGAATTGTTGGTGAAGTTCATGAATTTGAAAGAAGGAAATGTGTTGTTATTGCTCTTGTTGCATTTGGAAGGTTTCGGGTGGAGTGGAGTTTTGGTTGGGTTGTTTTGAATATTATGCGGATTGTTTGAAGTGTTCTTGAATATTGTTTGAATGGTTTCGGATTAGTATTTGAGTGTGCGAGCATTGGTGTTAGCTTGATTGTATGTAGTTGAAGTGAATGTAAACAGAATGCCGTTGAATTATGTTAAAGCGGGTTACTAATGTTAGAATGCGTTTTAAATTGATTTTCGGAATTGTTGGAATGACTGTTGGTATGGTTGTTGATAAATTTGGCCAAGTTGAATTCTCGGGGTTGTTGAATTTACAGGGGAAGTGCTGCCGAAATTTCTGTAAATAAAGTGTTGGTTGAGGATTGGACTTCTAAGTATCTATAGCTAATGTTTGGTATATACTAATATTGTCGTAGATCTTGCGAAGCCAAAGACTTAAGTTGGACTATCATAGGAAGCGGGCAAGGTATGTAAAGCTTACCCTTTCTTTCTTTTGGCATGTCTTAGATGTAAGTAAGATGTGATGTGAGCCTTGGGGTAAATTCACTCTTAAGATCCGAGCCTGTCCATGATTGTTATTCACTCCTTAATGCTAATGTTACCAATACCGTCGAGTCAGGGGCCTTGTGTCTCTTGCATGATCGGATAGTAAATATTGCATAAAGAATTTTTGTTCCTAAAAGGTTCTACGATGAATAGGGCCCCTAACTTTCATATACGAGCTCGGATCGCTTCGATACGTTCGTAAAGGGTTCTTTCATGAATAACGTTCGTAACTTTCGTGTACCACCTTAGATTGACTTGAGATGTGTCTAGGATCCCTGAGACCCTCCTTATAAAGTTCTAGTTGATAGGTCCCCGAGTGACGTTCAAAGGAAGCTCGATTTAACTATTGCCTTGGTTTTCCGATCTTAGCTCATTTTGATTACTCTATCGAGTCCTTGAAAATGTTTTAAATTGCATATAATTTCTCACTACTCTGCTCGTGCATGTGTCATTACCTCGTTCACCGAGTCCCGGGCTGGTATGTATCGTGCGTATGGTTCGTCGAGTCCCCTGCTTGGGGGTCGGGTTCCATATATATATTCCGGAGTATGATGTGTCCAGTTTCCCGAGTCCCTCGCTAGAGGGCCGGGTACCGTGTATATGTTATGATGCGTTATGTGTTACGGACATGTTACGGAGATATGAAATTTTCTGGAGTATGATGTGTTATGGCGCCAAAGACAGGAGTGGCGACCATGTTCCTGTGCCCTATGCATGATTTTGATATGCATCATTTGTGTTTCAAAAGTAAGCATTTTTGTATACTGATTTTGTATTCATCTTCCATATTGCTTATTTCAGTCATGATCCTAGTTGCTGTGTTCCATGCTTTACATGCTCAGTACATATTTCGTACTGACCCCCTCTTCCTTCGGGGGCTGCGTTTCATGCCCGCAGGTACAGTCACCCATTTTGGTGATCCGCAAGCTTAGGACATCTACTATGCTGTTTTGGAGTGCTCCTTTGTTCCGGAGCCTATATTTTGGTACAGACTCTTCCGTTGTATATGCATCTGTCCATTCAGGGGTACGGCGGGGCCCTATCCCGTCATACGATTCTGTTGTTGCTTTTAATGGTCTGTAGACATGTCTGTGGGTTGTGTATGGTTATTGTTCAGCTATGTCTGTGTGATTTATGCTTTGGGCGGTTCCATCCGCCGTGGCAGCCTTACCGGCTTGCGTATATGTTTTGGGATGATGTGTTTGATGACAGCCTTGCCGGCTTCCGTATGATATATATATATATATATATATATATATATATATATATATATATATATATATATATATATATATATATATATATATGTTGTGTGCGACCGTTTGAGACGACGTTTGACTTCTGTATCTGTATAAATCATTTGTATGCTGGTTTTGGTTAGTGTTTGCGTGTACGAGTGCCCGGCTTGGGCACTAGTCGCGGCTTACAGGGTTGGGTCGTGGCAGAAGTGATATCAGAGCGGTTCATCCTCGGAGTGTCTACAGACCGTGTCTACAGACCGTGTCTAGTAGAGTTTTTTTTATTGGTGTGTCGTGCACCACATCTATAAACAGGAGGCTACAGGATATTTAGGATGTTACCCTTCCTTCCCATCTTAGATCGTGCGATAGAGTTGTATTATTAGGATGATTCCTTCCTAACGAATCGTTATGTTTTCAGCGATGCCTCCGAGAAAAGCGACTGCTGCCCAGAAGGGCAAGTCAGCTGCAGCTGGAGAGGCTAGCAAGGCCCAGAGAGTTACCAGGGCCCGTGCTCAGCCTGTGCCTAAGGTTGTGCCCCCGTCAGCCGGTTCTGCTACACTGCCATTACCAGAGGGGATTGGAGCAGCAGCAGCTGCAGATCAGGGGGCGGCTCCACCGTTAGCTCCCGGGGTTCCAGCACCCTAGCCTTCAACTCCTCAGCCAGGAGCGGAGGATAGGGCGATGAGAGATGCAGTACAGTCACTGACTAGATTAGTAGCGGGGCAGGCTCGCAGACACGGGCTGGGAGGTGGTTATGCAGATAGACATGACAGCTTAAGGGTTCGTGACTTTTTGACTTGTAATCCCCCAGAGTTCTACAGGTCAAAGCCCGAGGAGGATCCCCAGGACTTCATTCGACAAATGCAGCGTACGCTAAGGTTAGTCAGAGCTTCTGAGACTGAGTCTGTCGAGCTGGATTCATATCGGTTGCGTGATGTAGCTATCAACTGGTATGAGTCTTGGGAGTTGTCTAGGGGCGAGGGCGCTCCTCTAACAGTGTGGGACTAGTTTACGGAGGCCTTTCTCGGCTACTTCTTGCCTCCAGAGATGCAGCGAGCTAGGGTTGACAGATTTCTATAGCTGAGACAGGGGGGCAGAAGCGTTCGGGAGTACAGCCTAGAGTTCGACTCTTTGGCTAGATATGCGCCCACTATCGTAGCTGATATGACTGATCGGGTGCATCGATATGTGATGGGGTTGGATGATTATCTGATTGATAACTGCATGGCAATGGCCTCTCAGCCCGGAATGGATATTGCACGGGTACAGGCGTATGCCCAGGGTATGGAGGATCGACATAGAGGGCGCAGCCCGACATAGACTATGACAGGGGCCAGCCCAAGAGGGCTAGATCAGTTGGATATTCTGGGGAGTCTCGAGGCAGGCAGCCTCAGCAGCAGTATAGCAGATACCCTTCTCAGACCGTACGGAGTACCCCCTTACAGTTTACGGGCAGGAGACCAGATAGGGCAGAGTGTTCAGGAGTAGGTCAGAGCTCCAGGGCTTCGGGTTCGCAGGTGGACAGCGGTTCTAGTCAGACGGGGCCACCCATACCTCGGTGTTCTCATTGTAGGAGGCATCACCCTGGAGAGTGTTATCGTGCCACTGGTGCTTGCTTTTCTTGTGGCCCTTAAGGCCATATTATGAGGGAGTGTCCGTATAGGGGTAGCTCAGGTGGTGCAGCTCCGCCTACTTGGTCAGTTGCTGTTTCATCTTCTTCTGTAGCTATGCGCCCTACGGGGCAGGGTGTGCCGGCACCAGCAGGCCGTGGTAGAGGCCGCGGCGGAGTTCCCAGTTCTAGCGGTCCTTCGAACCGCATCTATGCCTTCGCTAGTCGCCAAACGTGGTTACAGGTATATTGTTATTCTACTCCCGAGATGTATATGCTTTGATAAATCCAGGCTCTATTTTATTATATATTCCCCCCCCCCCCCCCCCCCCCCCCGGTTGTTAGTAGAATTGGGATAAAATCCAAATCGATAGAACCGTTCGAGGTAGCCATACCTATAAATGAAAAGTGAATATTGAGGATTTAAAAAGGGCTAACACGGTAATTGTATAGTCAGAAAAGTAAAAGACCCTCTCTAGATCGGAGGGAGACACGTTACGAGAACATTTTGGAAGTTGTTCAGATACCGACTTGCCCTAGATTACGTGATAAAGGTCGTACGGGGAAGTGGATGCAATTATACCAGCATTAACACACCAAAATTCATCAGAGTTTCGAGGTTAAGCGTGCTAGGGCGAGAGAAATTTTAGGATGGGTGACCCCCTGGGAAGTGTACTAAAAGTCTTATAAAGTCAGACACAGGAGAGCCAAATGGAAAGCAAGAGTAACTTAAGGGAAATTAGAGTATACAGAGTGAGCGGGAACCTTAAGAGGTCGCGTAGGACGGGGCGGACTAGACCGGTGAAGAGAAGGGAGGACCGTGACTAAGATTGAATATAATTTCTATAAGTCGTACAAGAGTAGTTATGTTACCTATGGACATTTATATGCTAAGGATAGGACCAAGCGAATAGTCAGTATGAAAAGTTTGGACTCAGCAACAACAATGCGGTTGTGACATTCTGGGTGCGTAAAGGGAATTATAAGATGATTTAAGCAAGATGATCAAACCTAGCGAGCTACAAAAAGGGGGTGGATTTATGCGTCAAACTCTTTCAGGATGATACCAACTGATGATAGCTAAAGCAGGGGACGGTTATTAGCAGCTCAGAGACGACAGAAATCATATGATGACAACCGGCTGCGACACTTAGAATTCCAGATTGGCGAGTGGATATGCTTGAAGACACCACCCATGGAAGGTGTAATGAGATTCGGAAAGGAGGAGAAGTTTGACCCGGGACATATTGGCCCTTACTATGTAGTCCGTAAGGCAAGAAGGTTGCGTGCTGAAGACGCGGCTTTTATTAAGGTATTGTGGCGGAATAATAACAGGAAGGAGATGACATAAGAAGCTGAAGAGGAGACTACATGTTATAATAATAAAGGAAACTCCTTGAAATCCTCGCAAGACCTTATGAGACTAATTCAACATTCGGGGACGAATGTTATAAAGGGGGGGGGGGGATCTTACATCCCGTATTTTGTACATTGGCATAATCCGAGCTAACTATGATAAGTTAAGGACAAGGCTATTTTTCAGTTTTGTTTTAATGCACAAGTTGCTTGTATGTATTATTGGTATGGAATATTAAGGAAAATTTGAGGTTAAAAGTTAATTTTAGAAAGTTAGTATTTCATGAATTAAAGGGGCATGTGGCCGTGCATATGTGGTGTGGGCCATGGTCCACATGGAAGTTTAATATAAGTATATGGAAAATGACTAATTAATCACATTTATCATTTTCACCCCTTAGAAAATTCAAGAACCTTGGAGAGAGACCAAGAGAAGCCATTCGGCTATGCCATGGCCGAACAACGTCCTTGAGAAAAAAATTGATCAAAAAATATTTTCTGCTAGCAATTCAAGCAATTGGAAGGTCCTCTTTAACGTGGAGTAGTTGTTGGGGCAAGTAAACCAGTCATTCTTGCAAGGAGCAACCTTAGCCAAGCAAGAAGATAAGTGGAAAAGGTAAGGTTTAATCTTCTTTTTATATGTTATGGATGGTTTGTGTATGTTGTAGTATGTAGAAATGAATGAAAATCATGAAATTTTGTGTGTTGGGGTTGAGCCGTGTAGGTGGGTGCTTGGCCGTGTATATGTTGTGTTGTGCAGTGTTTTAAAAGGCGTTTTTGAGGCGAGCCTCGGGGCGAGCCCCGGGGCGGGGCGTACCAAAAATGCCTCGGGGCGATGGGTCGGGGCGCAAGTCCCCAAAGGCGTACGCCCAGCAATTTGGGGCGTACGCCCAGGCGTTTGGGGCGAGTTTTTTTTTTGTTGGGGCGTAAGCCTAGGCGTTTGGGGCGAGTTTTTTTTTGTTGGGGCGTAAGTCCAGAAAACTTCTTCAAACTAAAACGAAATTTGTTAAATAAGTCCTTAGTATAATGCCCAAATTTTCAAAAGTCAACATGTAATTACTCAAATATTTTAAAAAGGAACTGAAACATTAAATTTAAAAGTCAAGACCTTTTTTTATTGCTAGAATGCCTAATATATGTTTCTTTTCCAATTATTTATCTTGTCTTCTACTATCTCAAAAAAGTAACGAGCAGTCACTTATACTTGTAAGTACGTATAATAGATTGTTCTAATTAGTTTTTTTGTGGGGGTGGAGTAATACATGTGTGTGTGTGTATATATATATATATATATATATATATATATATCACTTATTTATTGTTTTCTTCAATTTTTTACGTTATTTAACCAATTTAAAAGTATTTATTATAATTATATCATTTTATAAAATACTAAAAATTAAAGTCCCATGAGGCTTACGCCTCGTGCCTCGGGGCTTACGCCTCGCTGAGGCAGACATAAAACGCCTCGCCTTACGCCCCCGCCTTTTAAAACACTGGTGTTGTGTAGGAATGATGAACTAATTTAATCTAGTATTTTGGTTGTTGTTGTTATGGAGTCTATGATGAAAATGAAAGTTCAATAATTCTAGTTGAAGTTGTTATTGTCGGAGAGTTGTTTTAGAAGATAATGTGACTTTAATACTACTTCTTGTATTTATGGAAAATAATGTGGTTAGCATGTGAATTGTTGGTGTAGTTCATGAATTTGAAAGAAGGAAATGTGTTGTTATTGCTCTTGTTGCGTTTGGAAGGTTTCGGGTGGAGTGGAGTTTTTGTTGGGTTGTTTTGAATATTATGCGGATTGTTTGAAGTGTTCTTGAATATTGTTTGAATGGTTTCAGATTAGTATTTGAGTGTGCGAGCATTGGTGTTAGCTTGATTGTATGTAGTTGAAGTGAATGTAAACGGAATGCCGTTGAATTATGTTAAAGTGGGTTACTAATGTTAGAATGCGTTTTAAATTGATTGTCGGAATTGTTGGAATGACTGTTGGTATGGTTGTTGATAAATTTGGCCAAGTTGAAATCTCGGGGTTGTTGAATTTACAGGGGAAATGCTGCCGAAATTTCTGTAAATAAAGTGTTGGTTGAGGATTGGACTTCTAAGTATCTATAGCTAATGTTTGGTATATACTAATATTGTTGTAGATCTTGCGAAGCCAAAGACTTAAGTTTGACTCGCATAGGAAGCGGGCAAGGTATGTAAAGCCTACCCTTTCTTTCTTTTGGCATGTCTTAGATGTAAGTAAGATGTGACGTGAGCCTTGGGGTAACTTCACTCTTAAGATCCGAGCCTGTCCATGATTGTTATTCACTCCTTAATGCTAATGTTCCCAATATCGTCGAGTCAGGGGCCTTGTGTCTCTTGTATGATTGGATAGTAAATATTTCATAAAGAATTTTTGTTCCTAAAAGGTTCTATGATGAATAAGGCCCCTAACTTTCATATACGAGCTCGGATCGCTTCGATACGTTCGTAAAGGGTTCTGTCATGAATAATGTTCATAACTTTCGTGTACCACCGCGGATTGACTTGAGATGTGTCTAGGATCCCCGAGACCCTCCTTATATAGTTCTAGTTGATAGGTCCCCGAGTGACGTTCGAAGGAAGCTCGATTTAACTATTGCCTTGGTTTTCCGATCTTAGCTCGTTTGGATTACTCTATCGAGTCCTTGAAAATGTTTTAAATTGCACATAGTTTCTCACTACTCTGCTCGAGCATGTGTCATTACCTCTTTCACCGAGTCCCGGCCCGGTATGTATCGTGCGTATAGTTCACCGAGTCCCTTGCTTGGGGGCCGGGTTCCATATATATATATTCCGGAGTATGATGTGTCCGGTTTCCCGGGTCCCTCGCTAGAGGGTCGGGTACCGTGTATATGTTATGATGCGTTATGTGTTACGGAGATATGAAATCTTCTGCAGTATGATGTGTTATGGCGCCAAAGACAGAAGTGGCGACCATGTTCCTGTGCCCTATGCATGATTTTGATATGCATCATTTTTGTTTCAAAAGTAAGCATTTTGGTATACTGATTTTTTATTCATCTTCCATATTCCTTATTTCAGTCATGATCCTAGTTACTGTGTTCCATGCTTTACATGCTCAGTACATATTTCGTACTGACCCCCTCTTCCTTCGGGGGCTGCGTTTCATGCCCGCAGGTACAGGCGCCCATTTTGGTGATCCGCAAGCTTAGGACATCTACTATGCTGTTTTGGAGTGCTTCTTTGTTCCGGAGCCTATATTTTGGTACAAACCCTTCCGTTGTATATGCATCTGTCCATTCAGGGGTACGACGGGGCCCTGTCTCGTCATATGATTCTGTTGTTGCTTTTAGAGGTCTGTAGACATGTCTGTGGGTTGTGTATGGTTATTGTTCAGCTATGCCTGTGTGATTTATGTTTTGGTCGGTTCCATCCACCGTGGCAGCCTTACCGGCTTGCGTATATGTTTTGGGATGATGTGTTTGATGACAGCCTTTCCGGCTTCCTTATGATATATACATATATATATGTGTGTTGTGTGCGACCGTTTGAGACGACGTTTGACTTCTGTATCTGTATAAATCATTTGTATGCTGGTTTTGGTTAAGTGTGTGTGTGTACGAGTGCCCGGCTTGGGCCTTAGTCGCGGCCTACGGGGTTGGGTCGTGACAGAAACTTATTCTCACTTTTCTTTAGCACATTCTTGACATATCGGGTCATCTTCAAATTTTGTCTCCTTTAAGCCAGTACATTTCCATCTTTCAAACTTAGGAATATTGTGTTATTACTCTATCTCCCATTGATTTATGTAAATTTGATCCTATCGTCTGCTCTCCTGCTTTCATCCTAACCTTTTCCTCAAATACATATATATATTACCTGACCCTCAATGGGTATACGTTTTCCTTGTCCAAGTTTCTCTCCCCTTCAAGATATCATAACCTTCTTTTTCTTAATGCTCCTTCTTACATTGTTGGTCGTGTTACCGCTATTTGACTTTAATCCTCGAAAAAAACCCAATCCTGATTCTCTCTGTAGCGCTTGCTACCTCAATTTTGACATACAGTGCAATCAATATTGTTAACATGTCGTAACATCACTCATAAGGTATACATAATACTCGATGTAGCCTCTCGTGACTTAGCTTTTTTATCGCTTTTCTACATCTTTTTCTTGTGAGATATCCCATTACTATTTGATCTTATCCTGAATCTGTGGCTTTAATACATCTGCCCTCTCTTTTTGTCCAGCTAGCTAGATAATTCTAATTTTAAAGCTCATATGCTCCTAATTTCCCTTGGGCTATTATGGTTTCTCATATTCTTTTTTTTTGTATGTCTAAATTTGTAAGCCTTCCTAGCATACTTCCTTACATCCTGATTGTAACTCCTGGCGATATAACTTTTCTTAAAAATCTTTACTCATACTTGTACCCTGCCTCTTTGTCTAAAATAATCAACCTGACATCCTTTACTTCCCTGTAGCAACCGAATCGATCCTTGCGATATTTTATCTTCACATGTACACAACCTCTCTTCTTTCCTTACACATAAGCCGACATCTCACCTAAATTCTCTATCGTCAAATAACCTTCACAACACCCGTCTAAAAAAATTGAGGTGAATCCTTCTTATAAGGATTAGCTAGAAATACACCACATATTCCTAAGGTTGATACAATCTCTACTTCCTTTGTCGGCCACACAACATCACATTTAGAAGTTATAGAAGCAATCTAGAAGACAATCATATTTACATTCAACCTTACCTATCCCTTTCTCATTCTTGAGTTCAAGTTCATCGTTAATACCGGGAGTAACTTAGCCATAATGATTCTCAGAATAATACCAACTATCAAATACTCATAAACCCCCTTGAAGTCGAATGACTGGTGACTTCTGAACCCTAATGTAAACTCATATAGGAATGTCCGATAAAACGAGTTTGTGCGCCTGTCATCAACCCGTCCTGGTCTTACCTTTTTATCAACTTCTAGGGTAAAACTTTCCCCTACTCGTTAACTTCCTTTCCCATATCAATATCGTTTAGTTATATCTTACTCACAAATCTATAAATCATAATACTACATTTGAATTCTTAATGTAAATTTTCCCTTCATCTTCAATAAATCTCAATTCTTCGAAATCTTGAAGGCAGTCATTCCAACTCCATTAATTACTAATCAGTTTTCCCCTCCCGGGTTCGTCCCTCGAATTAAAATCTTTCTAAAACTTCTCTTTGAAAGTGTCTCATAATTTTTCATTCAATCATAACTAAACAAACATCCGATTGTCACATTTTCCATCATCCTTTCTCTATAGCCTAGATATTCAAACAATTCAATTTGTAAAAACTCTCGGTAGAGTTTCCCCTATACTTCTTGTTGCCTCATTCGTGCACACAGCCCAGAAAACACATCCAATGCCTCACAGGGCGATCACAATACCCGTAACCTTTACCTCAGGTTCTCATATCAGAGTCTATCAATATCAATAAGACAGGAAAAATAACTTCCGGAGTAACAACTTCAATTCTCATCAATTACCTCATAGTGCCATAATCAATTGCTTATCCATAATCAAAACATTTAGGGTTAGAATCAGAGATATCATATCCTATAAATTAGCTCTATGGCACGATCTAAGATGAGAACAAAAAGGTCAATCATTCCTAAATGCCCTGCAGCCTCTTGTTTATAAGTGTGGCGCGCTCCACACCCATAAACAAGACTCTACTGGGCATGACACGTAGACACACCCTAGGACGAACTGCTCTGATACCACTTTTGTCACGACCCAACCAGAGGGCCATGACGGGCACTCGGAGCTAACACACCGAGCACCTCTAAACATATATCTTATAAACATTTATGGGTGGACCATACAGATACCTCTTTATATCATGATCTGTAAGGACATATATCACAATACAATGACACATCTCTATATAATCTTCAACAGTTATGTCCATCATCACCAACCGACAAGGCTACTAAAATGTTATACAATGATATGGACCAGTAGGGTTATGAAATGTCTAACTATACACACATGTCTACGAGCCTCTACATAGAATACAAGTGACCATAAGGACCAATACCAATACATTGCAGCTCCGAAGTAAGTGGAGTGCTCCTGAGAATCCGCTAATAAATCACCTACGGGTCAAATCCGCGTACCTGTCTACATGTGGGCATGAACGCAGCGTCCACAAGAAAGGACGTCAGTACGAACAATGCACTGAGTATGTAACGCATGAATAACAATATAATAAGAAATACAGAACATAATGTGAGATAAGGAGAACCAGTATGTTTGATTGCCTCTTAGGGAGAATATCATGCGTGCTTAGTCATTTCATAAAAACCTTTCTCATACTTGTATAACATAATAGTGCCCTGAACGTGCAACCCGATCCATAAATATTTGATATTGCTGCTGAACGTGCAACCCGATCCATATATATATATATATATATATATATATTATATTGCTGCGGAACGTGTAGCCCAATCCATACCCATATATCCCGCATTCGGGCATCCCGCGTCCGGGACGATGTCATGATATACCAACTGATTCGGTGGCTATGCGTATATAACTCCTCGCCCTTTTCCCATATTGCCTATATACATATATACACATCATATACATAAATATAATATAAGTAGCATGCATTGGGAGCCTAAATAAAAGTTACCACTTTATCGGAGTGACGTAAGGTCGGTGTTACATCCGATTTATGTTATGGAACAATCATCATCGCTATATCTCAACTTGAAGGAACAATTATTATAAGGTGAGATCAACAACAATTAATAAAATCAAGGAAATCATGAAATAAACTCAATAATCTCATAATAGCATTAAAATCATGAGCTTCAGAATTTCTAGAATTAAAATCATCATCATCATGTTCATCATAGAAAACATCTCAACTTTAGTATCATAAGAAGCTTTTAAGAATCATGAACTTCTAACTTTTGGAAGGAAAAGGTTGTGGAAACATATATGGAATCATAACATAGGAATCATGCCTTTTGTTAGCCTTTACATACCTTTTCGGTCGCCTTAACCTTAACTATTTAACACTTATCCTCCCAAGCTCGTAAATCTACATTCAATAGAATTCATATTATTGTTAGGCTTATCGTCATATGCTCATCTTAAGCCTTCAAATTAATTCCTCTTAAAATCTGCTGAAATTCGGGCAGCGTCTCCCCTGTTTATATCCCTAGCCCGAAATCACAATACTAATAAAACAACAACAATAGCAATACTAATTTCAACCACATCATCATCAATACCAAAATATTCCATAAGACATTCCACACGATGTTTTTCATCATACAACAACAATATACACTTCCTTTCTTCCCAATCAAGGAGCATAATCTCATCAACACACCAACAACATTAGATACCATACATATACATGTAAATCAGCCGAACCACAAGGCCACAACATGCTCAAAATAGTCCATAAACATAACAACTACAACACAACACTTTATGACCTTTCCTCCATAACTATTTTACTTTTAAGACTTGCTAAACCTTCAAATCAACTCAACATAAGAGATACGATAAAGAACATAACTTATACTTGAAGAACTTTAGCCACATCAACTTCCTTTAAGACCAAACTCACCACAACATCAAGTAAAAGCAAGAGCAATCACCTTTCATGGACTAGTTTGGTGTAATCTTGCTAAATCCTTGATTTAATGGGCTATAAATTTTTGCGGGATGTGTTAGGAGATTTCTATAACTCATGGGAGTGTAAATTCTGAAAAAATACGGTTGATGGGGTTTTTATATATCTTGAAAGTCGGTGGAACCGACTTTCTCAAGTGGGGCCCGCGAAAGCCATTTGGCAGTTTGAGGGGTTATCTTGAAATAGCCATAACTCCTTACTCCGATGTTGTTTTGACAAGAGGTTTGTTTCATTGAAAACTAGACGCGACAAAATTCATTTTAGACCTTTGAAACACCTTAAAATTCCTAATATACCCGGAGATATACCCCTCCAAAGTTGACCCAAAATTCTATCCAAAATTCTGCCAACTTGTTTTTCAAATTTTCGACAAGCTTATTTTCTTCCATTTGCTTGGTCCCAAAATCTTCCGAAACTATCCATAAATGATATTTATCCTTAATCACACTTTATAATTATCATGTCCTTTGTTTTCAAGATTGTCCTTCCCGGTTATGACTTACGAGATTGTAATTCATCCTTTACTTCATTGTTATGTACTTACCGTGACTTGTACCTTCCAAAACTTCATTGGATGTCTCCAATACTCCATTAATACGGTGAAGTACGTGGCATGCTCATTCTATGAAAGTGCGAGGTGTAACAACGGATGTGTGTGAGTGGAGTTTTCAGATATTGAAAGATAAGTTGACCTCAGCACCCGTTTTGACTCTTCCAGAGGGGACAGACGGCTATGTCATATATTGTGATGCTTCAGGTATTGGTTTGGGCTATGTATTAATGCAGCCCGGCAAGGTTATAACTTATGCTTCAAGACAGCTGAATCAGCACGAGAAGAATTATCCAATCCATGATCTTGAGTTAGCTGCAGTGATTCATGCCTTGAAAATGTGGAGGCACTATTTATACGATGTTCATGTTGATATCTATACTGATCATAGGAGCCTCCAGTACATCTTTAAGCAGAAGGACCTGAATTTACGCCAAAGACGATTGCTAGAGTTGCTGAAAGATTATGACGTTGACATCCTCTACCATCCTGGGAAGGCCAATGTAGTGGCCGATGCTTTTAGTCCTAAGTCTATGGGTAGCGTATCATATTTGCAGCCAGAGAAGAGGGAGCTAGTTCATGATGTTTGTCAGTTAGCTAGTCTGGGAGTCCGATTGATAGACTGAGTTGATACAGGAGTTACAGTTCAGAATACAGCGATGTCCTCTTTGGTAATAGAGATAAATGAGCGTCCATACGAGGATCCTATTTTATTTCATTACTGAGATACAACACCTCAGAAGGAAAAGACACCCCTTGTGATTACCGGGGATGGAGTACTCAGGTATCGAAGTAGATTATGTGTTCCTAATGTTTCAGGACTTCGTCAGCAGGTTATGGGAGAAGCCCATTATTCTTAGTATTCTATCCATCCCGGCATAAAAAAGATGTATCATGATCTCAAGGAAGTGTATTAGTGGGATGGCATGAAGA
This sequence comes from Lycium barbarum, assembly GCF_019175385.1. Taxonomy (NCBI): domain Eukaryota; kingdom Viridiplantae; phylum Streptophyta; class Magnoliopsida; order Solanales; family Solanaceae; genus Lycium; species Lycium barbarum. Next base: position 82,938,836 of record NC_083341.1, read on the forward strand.
AAGATATAGTGGAGTTCGTCGCTCAGTGACCAAATTGTCAGCAAGTTAATATAGAGCACCAGAAGCCCAGATGTTTATTGCAAGCTATGGAGATTCTGACATGGAAATGGGAGATAATTAATATGGATTTCGTTACAAGTTTTCCCCGCACTCAGCGAAAGTATGATTCAATCTGGGTCATAGTTGATAGGCTTACAAAGTCCGCCTACGTTTTGCCTATTAGAACTACTTATGCAGCTGAGGATTATGCGAAGCTTTACCTTAAAGAGATTGTACGACTTCATGGTGTTCCTATAGCCATTATTTCAGATAGAGGAGCGTAATTTACATCTAGCTTCTGGAAATCTTTTCAGAATGGATTGGGGACTCAGGTGAGCCTTAGTACTGCACTTCACCCACAAACAGATAGACAAACGAAGCGTACTATATAGACACTTGAGGATATGTTGAGATCTTGTGTACTTGATTTCCAAGGCAGTTGGGATGATCATTTATCTCATATCGAGTTTGCCAATAATAACTGTTATCATTCCAGTATCCAGATGGCTCCTTATGAGGCTTTGTATGGGCGGAGATGTAGATCCCCTATAGGGTAGTTTGATATTAGAGAAAACCAGTTAGTGCATCCAGATTTAATTCAACAAGCAGTTGATAAGGTGAAAATGTTTCAGGAAAGATTACAAACAGCATAGAGTTGACAGAAATCCTATGCAGATAATTGGTGACGCAGGTTAGAGTTTGAGGTAGGCAACTAGGTTTTCCTGAAGGTTTTACCTATGAAAGGGGTAATGAGATTTGGCAAAAAGGGTAAGTTGAGCCCTCAATACATTAGACCATATAAAATTATTTGTACGGTGGGTAAGGTGGCATATGAGTTAGAGCTACCTTCTGAGTTGAAGTCTGTACATCCTATATTTCATGAGTCCATGCTCCGTAAGTGTAGGAGATCCTTCAAGAGTCGTACCGGTAGATGATATTCAGGTGACTGAGCAGCTATCATATGAGGAAATACCAGTGGCTATATTGGATAGAAAGGTCCGTCAATTATGAACTAAAGATGTGGCTTCTGTTAAAGTACTCTGAAGAAATAATAATGTTGAGGAAATGACTTGAGAAGAAGAAGAGGAAATGGAAGCTAAATATTCCCATTTATTTCCATCACCGCAGGAGGCTCCGTCTGAGGCATTATCTCCTCCAGGTATTGGTTTCCTTTATAATTATTGTAATTGATCATGTGAGCCTATGGTGTTGTATATTTTAGAATGTGGCCCTGTGTGGCATTATTTTGGGTTGCTGTGTGTAGGTTGGTTTGGTATATTTACAGGGGAGACTCTGCCGAAATTTTTATAGCCCATGACTTGTATGAACATTCGAGGACGAATGTTTCTAAGGGGGGAAAAATGTTACACCTCCCGTTTTTGTCGCAAGAAAGTTTTTGGCTTATTGCTGGTATATGCCTTTAGTAAGGAAATCCGCACCCGATTTTTGAGATATAAAGTACTTCACCTCGCGTGCACCAAAGTGTAGGTAAGTGTCCTATGCAATATAATAGGATTGGGAGTTAAACGGATCGAATCTTCACAACTGGGGGCTTAAGGAACTGGCAGGAACCAGTCCCCTTCAACGGATCGTTGACATGTCGATGGTGGTGGCAACCCATGTCGTCGACACACCGCTGGCTCTAAATCTCAGGTGGAGCAGTGACGGTGCAAGTCGACGGAACGTCGACTAGCTCGTCGACCCACTACCGCTGGGGCTGTTTTGCCCCACCCATATATATGGTTCCCTCATGTATTATTTCATTATTTTCCACTCCCAAACAAGAGAAAGCCCTGGAATATTTCCTCTCTATAATTTCAATCATATTAGTAGTGATTTGGTAAGATCCGAGCCCCGTAAACCCGAGCTTATGAAGAGAAGGTGGTTCCTACGGTTTAATTAAAGTTATGAAGCTTGGGAAGTTAGAGTTGAAGTTTATCCTTGGAATATTAGACCCCTTATGGTATGTAAATAATTCCTACCTTTGTACTTAAGCTAATTACTAAGAGTTTTAGTGGTTTTAAGTAAAGAGACGATAGCTATGAAAGTAGTAAGTTGATGAAGGGTAAGATAGTGATTAGGGGCTGTTTTAAGAGATTATTAGGAATGGATTTTAGTATATGTTGAAATGTAAATGTTTTCATTGTTGCCGTTGATATTGTGGTTGATGTTGGATTGAATTGCAAGTTGAAGGATTGTTAAGTTTACAAGGGGAATGTTGTCCACAATTCATTAAGCTTTTTTATTTTTTTAAAAATTGTTAGTAAGCGACGTAGATAAGTCTAATTAAGGCCTATGTTATCTTGATTGTAGACTTATGAGTTCGAGAAGTAGAAGTTGGACGATTAGATTCACTTCAAGGTATGTTAAGGTTAACCCTTCTTTTATTTTTTGCTTGATCTTATGATACGACCCAACAAGCGAGTAAACGAGCTTCCGTATTACTCTACTCTTAGAAGCATTAGGATTACTTCAGTCATTGATGTTCCCATCCCCCGTTTATGATTGTTCCTTCTGTTCATGGGACTTAGGATTTCGTATATTGATGATATTAGCTCAAAAGATATCTATCGTAGATGATACAGCCACGTGTCACTCTGAGAGTTCTATGTATTCAGTCTATACATGCATTGCATTCATCCATACGTATGCATATTGAACCATGCCCAGAAGGCGTAATATACGTTTGTATTATATGTATATAGGGTGTGAGGAAAGGGATAGGCATTATATACGCATTGCCACCTGATCAGCTGGTGCACCTTGATGATGATATATGGATAAGGCCGTACGTTCCTCGGCATTATTATATGATATATGGATCCGGCCAAACGTTCCTCGACATTATTATATGGGATATGGATCAAGCTGAACGTTCATCAGCGCTATGACCTAAACTTATGTATATGAGCACGATTATCCTTGAGAGCATGCATATTATCACCCACAGAGGCATCGTCAGTTATACAGATTTATGCAAATACTTACAGATCCTCGTTCATACAAATGCATGCAAAGTTGTATATATATGATCAGATATTTAGTCATACCGATGCAGTCAGACAGTCATTTCAGCTTATCAGTTTCAGATTTCATTCACGGTTCTTATTTATACATTATTCTTAAGCTCTACATACTTAGTACATTATCCGTACTAACTCCCCTATTGCTCGAGGAGCTGCGTTCATGCCCGTAGGTTCAAGTAGACAGACAGATGGTCCAGCTTAGTAGAACCTCTATCCAGCAGTGGTTAGTACGCTCCATTTAATCCGGAGCTGCAGTCTCTTTTGGTATTCCATTCTTTTGAGATGTGTATGCATATGGGTATGATTGGGCCCTGTCCCGTCCTTTCTACAGCTTTATTCCAATAGAGATCTGTAGACAATTCTATGTATCTGATAGATGATGTAGCCTTGTCAGCTTCAATTCTTTTGTGTATAGTATATGTAGCGACCTAGTCATCTTGCATTGTTCTTTCCGGTTCATATTTATATATATATATATATACGTATGAACACCAGCAGCAAGTTCTCCTAAGCTTCGAGAGTATCACGAACCTGCTCTTCTCTGTTACCTAACATATCATCAAAAACAACAATGGTATGCCTGAGTACTTTCGTATTCAGTGAGTGCCTCGGGGACAACAAGTAATATAAAATAAAATATAATAATACATAAAGAAATGAGTTTTGAAAATGTAGTATAAAAACAGTCATTCCACTTTATGATTCTTAATATCATTTGTTAAACAGTTTACAAAGCCATTAATCAATATAAAAACATGTATTCAGCTTGTGTATCTCAATTAGAATTATCAAAACCGATTAAAAATCCTTTTGTCAAGTTACAACTTTCAATTATGCCTTTCAAAGAGAGACATACAAATCATCCTTATAGCCAAAAATGATTTTTTTAAAAGAGACAACCTTAATGTGTTAAACAAAGTTTAACAATTCACTTTCCTAATGAAGAACACCCAAAACCAAGCTTGAATCACTTTACGAAAAATTATGCTGCAAACCCTAGGTTTTGATCACAAGAATCATGGGTTTGATGTTAGAATAGATTAGTAATGTTAAGGGTGTTCTTACCTTTGATTTGAAGACTGGAGGGATGATTTTCATGCTTAGGGTTTGGAAGGATGAAAAAAATGGGAACAAAATAAGACCATACCCAATTTAAACCCAAATTCTCTGCCAGAAACGGAGAAAGTACGGCCTACAAGTACGTCCCATACTTTGAAGCACGTCCCGTACTTGTAGCCCATACTTAGGCTTCCAATACCAATGAAAAACGGAAGAAGTACATCCAAAAGGATGTCCCGTACTTTCTGGGCATACTTTGGGCGAATTTTCCAACTTTTGTGCCCTTCAGTAAAATGGACATAACCTTTTGTACATAGCTTTTCTTGGGGTGGGAAACCTACCGTTAGAAAGACATTTCAAAGATCTACAACTTTCATCAAGGAAGTTCTTCCAAATTCGCAATACATTTTCATGAAAATTTCCCAGAAGACAGACCTACCAAAACGTAGGCGAAGTTAAGAGCCCTTAAGAACTTCAATTGTTGGTTTGACTTCAAAACGACCATCTTCCACCGGAATTCATCAAGAATAGATTCGTATAGGTATAATGTCACGACCCAACCCCGTAGGCCGTGACTAGTGCCCGAGTTGGACACTCATATCACTTGTTAACTATAATCATCCACAACTAGCATATCGAGGTCCTATTCGTATACAAAGGCAAGACGTTATTTTTAAAGCTGTCACATATATGCATATCAAAGCCACCTGTCTCCTGAGGTGTTATAGCTTTCACAGTTTATATCGCACATAAGCCGGTATGGCTATCACTATACACAGTTCCCACAACAAATATATATATAGCTACGCAGGCCGACAAGGCCGCCACTACACACAACATCCCAAACATATGTATATACACGCAAGCCGACAAGGCTGCCATTACGAATGGGTACGCCCCAAACATAAGTCATATCCACAGAACGAAACAACAACTATATACAGACCCACACATGTGTCCACAGACCTCTAAGAGTAATGACAGTATCATATGACGGGACAGGGCCCCGCCGTACCCCGAATAAACACATATACATACAACAAAAGGGAGTTATACCACAAGCTAGGCTCCGGAACAAAGAAGCACTCCAAAGTAGCTGAATAGATATCCTAGGCTGGCGGATCTCCGAAACGAGCGTCTGTACCTGCGGGCATGAACGCAGCCCCCCGAGGAAAAGGGGGTCAGTACGGAATATGTACTGAGCATGTAAAGCATGAAATATAGTAATAGACTCATACTGAGACAAGGTGTGTAGGACCCAATGCAACAAACAGAATTTCATAAAACTTGCCTTTGAACATGTTTCATCTGTATCGTTCTCATATCAATATCAATATAGAGTTTTGTAACCAAGGCTGAATAATCATTCTGTATATAACATATATAACGTGTCCTGGCCCTTTAGTGAGGGACTCGGTAATTATAATCATAGCATCATAACATAAACATATACGTGTCCCGGCCCTCTGGTGAGGGACTCGGTAATAAGGAATATATGCCCTCCTGGCCGCCATCTCCATATCATCATGTCATCATATCATCATATCATCATCATATCATCATATCATCATATATATATAACGTGTCCCGGCCCTCTAGTGAGGGGCTCGGTGAGTAATATAGTAAATATGCGCACGAAAACGTGTCCTGGCCCGGGACTCAGTGAAGGATATAACGGTAAGCACGAGCAGAATAATAAGCAACCACATATATGCAATTCATATTTTGAGACTCAATAGATAAGTAACTAACCAGCTCTAAAGTGTCAGGATAATAATCATATTCAGTTCTTTTTAAATCTCATTACAAGTTATAGTAAGGAACGTTTCAGATTTCATGTACATGTATCAATTTGACATGGTGTAACTTTTGATAGTCAAGTATGCCTCTAATTATGCAATTCTTTAAGAGTAGGAACTTCTATACATCATTCATTAGTCAATCATATAGTAGGCTCGTGACCATAACATTACGGAATGAATAGAATCATAAGTCATGCTTGGAACTAGAGAGTAGAATTTTCCCCAAGGTTCATATCATTTCTTACTTACGTCTAGGACATGCCAAAAGAAAGAAGGAATAGGCTTTACATACCTTTAGCGTTTAGTCGTATTATAACTTGTACTTGCTGCCCAATAGTACTTATCCTATATCAAGATATCAAGAGCTACAATTAGTCTATGAGGTAATTCAATATGTATTTTAACGTTAACAATCCCTTTCCAACATTTAGACGACGTTTCGTTCGCATTCAAACCAACTAGTACTACAAGCTAATATTGTTAGTCATTCTTTCATGTATCAATCCGAACTTGTTTAAACATGACTTAAGGGAACTTTGGACAGTCCGTACATCATTTAAAACAGGCCCTTATCCACGACCAAACAGCACACACAACATCACCATATTCGCTTCGCAATTTTCCAACTTCAACTACGACGACAACAACACATTTACAACATTACTTATACGATTATTGGAACTGTTTTAGCATCATATTAACTCTTACAACAGCCCACAAACCATTTCAATTTCAACTTGAATCATTAAACTTCACTTTCACTATACGTTCATACAATTAATCAACATTCAACATACACTAATTCACTCCTAACATTAAAACAGTCCACGGTTTGGACTGTTTTCCCCCTTCAACATGATTCATTTCTTTAACACCTCAATTTGCATATTCATAATGCATACAATACACCACAATGTCCATAACAACAACAATTAAAACATGACACAAAACAGTCCATAGATTCCTCTAAAACAGCCCCCTACACGGCTTCAACACAACTACAACAACTTCATGATTTTCATCCATTTATCCACACTACAACACATTCAATTCATTCCAAATACATGCACAAGAAGATTAAGCATGATTCCATTTAAGTCTACAACACACGGCCCACTTCAACTTCAAGAAAAACAGTCCAATACCAACACGCAACATCATAAACATTCAATTCACCACAAAACACATGAGAAGGGATCAATTCTTACCTTGTAACTCAACACTTCAATCGGCTAGCCCTTCACTTTCACTTCTTGAATTTTAACACTTGTTCTTGCTACCCCAATGAATGCTACACGTTATTATGCACCTATAAGGGAGTTGAATTGCTTGAAAACTGATTTGTTTGGATCAACTTGGAGGAGGGTGTTCTCGGCCAGCTTGTAGCCGAGAGCCTCTCTCTATTACTATATTTTCTACACTTTGTAAATGTTGAAATGAGCTAGTTAGTTGATAATCAGTCAGAATTTTGCCTTATATATGAGTTGCAAGGGTTGGACAAGTGTCCCACTCAATATTTGGGTCAAATATTCTTTGACCATTCCACTATACTTACACGGCCACTTTGTCTTGTTTAGTGGAATGATTTTTGTTTCCCAATCCCACTTAATAATCTAACCATGGTTAATTTAATCCCAATTTTCCATTAATGCTTCTATACCAAACGAAATTTGTAGGTAACTTGTGACTTGAAACGAAACCGGATGTTAAAGTCTCTACTTCGTATCTTAAAATAGTCTTGTCTTTAACTTGTCGCGTTTAGTTTAAAACGTCCCAATGTATGAAAATATGGGATATAACATATAATATCATATTAACACTAGATTTTTATATATTCACACCTAACCCGAATTTACGGGATGTAACATTATCCCCCCTTAAGATTATTCGCCCCGAATGAAAGCCATAGCTTAAGATTTTTCACTAAACCTCAAATTTCAAAATTTCTAGAGTTCTTTAGTAAAGAGGATCATTCTCAGAGGTAACATACGACTAACCACATAATGAATACATCATTCAAGCCTAAACACGTGGACGAGGGATTCATGCCTCTAATCTAAACTTTCACAGGGAATACATTGTCAAAAGGTTCAACATATATCTGCAGTAGTGAATAAATGAACTACAACAAATAGATAGAACTATGCCCCCCTCGAGTTCATCCCGCAAGTCTAAGATATGACATAAGTCTACCCCGAGGTTTTAGCAACGTCAATTTTTTTTCACTCTATAATGAGTCCCTCAGAAAATTCAAGCCTAACTACTTCTGATTGACAATCCAGAGTTTCATAACACTCAGAAAGCTAGCCTATCCCCAAAAATCACATCAAAGTTCATCATTTCTAATTCAAACACATCAACAGTAATCTCACGGCCCTTAACTACAACATCGCAGTCTCTATACATTATAGAAGCCATAACAAGGACGTAGGGGCATTCATAGAAAAAAGGTGTCAACAATTGTTTGACTTCCACACAAAACTCAAGGGCAAGATACTGAGTTATATAAGAATGATTCGAACTCGAATCGATCAGCGAGTACGCTTCAAAAGAACATATAGTAAGAATACCTGTGACCCCGGCATCAGGATCTTCTTCCTTCTCCCTACGAGTCAAACTATAAAATCAAGCTTTTCCCTTATTAGCGGCGTTAGCAAACGTTTTACCAGCCCCATTACCACGAGCATTAGGGGTGTTGTTGGCATTACCATCAGACGAATTATTCCTTTGACCGGAAGAGTTAGCCATTTCACGAAGCCACTTCCTACAATGTTTCTTGATATGACCCCTAATCCCACAATGGTGACAAACATAATCCTCCCATCTAAATGCTTGTCGGTTACTACCTTGCGAATATCTGTTCTGATCATTGTTCCTATGACCTTGTCCATTAGATAGAACGCCCATATTAGACTGAGAAATAAACTATTGAGGTGCAGAATTTCCTTTCCATCGCACTCCATTATACAAACCAGTTAAACCACCCGCAGGTCGGGCCTTCATACTTTGTTCCCTGTCTAGCCTTTCTTCTCCCTTCCAATTCTCTTGTTGCTCGGCAAACCTAACGAAGGAATTACCGCTCTCGACCCCAGCAGTGGTACGGTTAGTGACCCTGGTGGCTCGTCCGCTAGACGATGAGTTAGAAGCACCATTGTTTCCCTGATTACCAGTCCTCGCACGAGTTAAAGCCATTTCTGCGGGGCACGAATTATCGGACAAGTCAGAATGATCCTAACGGTAGTTCAAGCTCTATAGCACAATCTAGAATAAAGAAGAATGAGAAACACCTATAAATGCCCTGGTCGTCTTTCGATCATGCAGGTGATCAGGCTGCATAAGGAAGACTCCACTAGACACAGCTCCACAGACATAGACAACTCCTAGGACACATTTAAACCTAGGCTCTGATACCATGCTGGTCACGCCCCAAAACCACCCTAGACGTGACCGGCTTTCGACGTCATGAACAACATCGGAAGAACCTAAATAACACAATAATAATACTTGAACCCGTTAGGTTCAATATTCGCCTCTAATAGTTTATAAAATAAATTAAACATCAAGTTCCTGTTTAATAGTCTTTCCTTATTAAATTAAACAAAGTTATAAGTAACTGCATATATTAGGATCATAATTGTGAAATAAGATCAGCGGAAGTCTAATATAAGTAAATAGTCATAAACATGGCAACCACCCATTAAGTCGTACGAGACTTTGACAATCTACTCACAATTCTGACAACTATCTATGAAGCTTCTAAAAGACACAACCATCATCTAACTTCAGGACGCAGCTGTCACGCCCTAACCTTATAGGGTGTGATGGGCACCCGACCCTTACTTAGGGCCGAGCGAACCCCCTGACCCTGAGTACACACATAATCTTGTCAAATGTTTAATCAGATAAGGATGAAATACATAGCAAAACTTTCAGAAGTATTCTTTCTCGTAGTTTTCAAATAAAAAAAAATCTGTAATTATATAGAACTTATATCATAACACAATATGACACATCGGCCGATGAAGCCACTTACAGAACTGACAACCAATGCCCACGACTCTGTCTGCAAAGTCTCTAACTTTGAACAAAACATCATAGCATAATACTCTGACCCGGCAACACTCCAGAGGCAAATAGAGCTTGCCAACTTTGCTGGAACATCTTCTGTAATGACTTCTACTCATCTGGGTGTACCTGCGCGGCATGAAACGCAGCCCCCGAAGAAAGGGGGTCAGTACGGAAAATGTACTGAGCATGTAAGGGAAGAATACAGAAAACAGAACCATAATCGACACAAGCAGTACAAACATAAGTACATTATTCAGATTCCCAAACTACTTAATTCTCAGAACGCAGATCGTATCTGCCGATGTCATATGTCAGAAGGAGTACAGGGAGTAAGTAAATCATCCAGAATATCCAAATACTTGTTTTTCCAAACACAAATCATATATGCCGAAGTCATTTGCCAGAAGAAGTACAGAAGATAAGTGGCTTATCCAGAATATCAAAATGCTTACTCGAAAAAGAAATCATGCATGTCAGAAATAGTGTCCGGTCCCTTGCGGGACCCGGGGAACGTCGTCGCCACCCCGTCTTTGGCGGCACACACATCATACTCCAGAAGATTTACTCCTTAATCTCCGTCACACATAACATATCATAACATATACACGGTACCCGGGAACCGGACATTTATACACGAGAACCTGGGAACCGGACACATCATACTCCATATACATGGTAACCGGGGACCGGACACATACACACGGTACCCTGGAACCGGTCACATCTAACTCCGGAATTATATATATGGAGCCCGGCCCTCAAGCAAGGGACTCGGCGATCCATACGCACGATACAAACCGGCCCGGGACTCGGCGAAAGAGGTTATGACATATGCATGAGCAGAGTAGTGAGAAACTAAATGCACATAAACCAAGACTCGATAGATAAGTATACTTACCGACATCTGAGGGCTCAGAAACAAGTTTCGGGTCAATCCGACTTAGTACAAGAAAGTTATGAGCGTTTGAAGTACAGAACCTTCTACGAACGTTTCAGAAGCTATTTTTGGAAAATCAAAGTAATAATCATATCAAGTACCTTTCAGATGTAGTTATGGATCAGATCAAACATCGCTTTTAGAACCATATATACATATCAAAGACTCAACGGAATAATCGAACATGCTATCATACTTACAGAACCCTTTTAAGAACATGTCAAAGGTGAATAAGAATCATAGACAACCTCGGAATCACAGAATAGAATAACCCCAAAATGCATATCATACCTTACTTGGCTCTAGGACATGCCAAAAGAAAGAAAGGGTAAGCCTTACATACCTGTTCCACGTCCTATTAGCTACGCTTGTTCGTCCAAACTTGCTAGTCTATATTCAAGAGAGTTTACACAAACGTTAGGAGCTCCTTTGTACATAATTTGACAACATTCCGATTTCATTCCATTCAACTACATACATTCAAGCCAGCATCAACGCTCACATATTCAAGTACTAATCCGTAATCATTCAAACGAGATTCAAAAACATTTCAAATAATCCACACAATATTCAAAACAACCCAACCAATATTGACAAACTCGGAATCACAGAATAGAATAACCCCAAAATGCATATCATACCTTACTTGGTTCTAGGACATGCCAAAAGAAAGAAAGGATAAGCCTTACATACCTGTTCCACGTCCTATTAGCTATGCTTGTTCGTCCAAACTTGCTAGTCTCCATTCAAGAGAGTTTACACAAACGTTAGATTCATCATCGTACACTTGTTTTAGCTTCTCAAATAAATTCATTTATATTCTGCCGAAATTTTGGCAGAATCTCCCCTGTAAATACACCATCCCCGAGATGCTAACTCGGCCAAATTATCAATCAACAATCTGAGAATTCAACTCGACCAAATTATCAACAACAATACCAACAATCATGATTCCATCTCCAACAATTAATTCAAAATACATTCTCACATTAGGAGCTCCTTTCTACATAATTCGGCAACATTCCAATTTCATTCCATTCAACTATATACATTCAAGCCAGCATCAACGCTCACATATTCAAGTACTAATCCATAATCATTCAAACGAGATTCAAAAACATTTCAAATAATCCACACAATAATCAAAACAACCCAACCAATATGCAACACCACCCGAAACCTCCCAATTTCAATAAGAATATCAACAACATATTTCTTTCTTCCAAATTCATTAACTACACCAACAATCCACACGTTAGCAAAATCATTCTCATAAGTACAAGAAACTAACTTAATATCACATTAACTTCTAAAACAGCCCATAACCAACCATAACTACAACTGGAGTCATTAAATCTTCCTTTGGCATCATAGAATTCACAACAATAACAACCAAAACATTAAATAAAATCAATTCATCACATCCTACCAAAACAGCCCCTAGTCGGCCAACATCAACATGCATGGTTTCATGAATCCCATCCATTTCTACACACTACAACATGTACAAAGAATTCACAACATATGAAAAATAGGATTAAACCTTACCTTTTCTTCTTACTTCACAACTTAGCTCGGGTTTGCAAACGACGAAACGAATGGTTTGTTGATTCCAGCAATCACTCCATGTTGTAGGGGACCTTCCAATTGGTAGAAAAGCTAGAAGAAAACAATTTTTCTTGAATCAAAATTGAAGGCTCCATTTCTCTTGCTATGGCCGAATATGGCCCCTTATTTTGCTCTCTCTCCAAGCTTCTTGAATATTCTAGGTAATGAAATTAAAGTATGACTACTTAGTCATCTTTTATGAACATGTATTGGGCCTTGGCCCACACCAACTTGGGACAGCCACATGGCCCATTATTCCAAGAATTTTTTTTTTGTGCTTGCAATTCATGAAAAATCATTTTCCAGATTCCAAATTTGCCCTTAGGCTTCCTCCACATTTCTATGAGCCATCTTGCGAATTGTCCTTTTTACCCTTTTCCTTTCTCAATATTTTCATACTAATAATGTTCATAAATAATATTCATAAACAACTTGCACATTAAAATAATTTTGGAAAATGGTTTTGCCCTTAACTTACCACGACTACCCCGAAACATCCGAACGTACAAAATACGGGCTATAACATCCTTCCCCCTTTAGAACATTCGTCCTCGAATGTTCAACTGACCTCATGGGGTATCATAATACTTCGGGAGGGTCCCTTTTATAGTTGTCCTTTCCTTTATGCCCATTATTTATCTTTCACCCTATCTTCGTTATAATCGAACTCTTCGGTCTTTACATGAGTCCTCATTCCATATCATGGGTTTCCTAATCCACTGTGCCAACTTATTATCCTTGTCCTTCCCAGGTCATCTCTTCTCGGTTATTGTTTCATCACAATACCTTAACAAAAGTCATATCTTTGGTATGCAATCTTCACTTAACGATCCCATATGCCTACAGGCTGCTCCTTGCTCTCATTCATCTATAGTATTGCAGTCCAGTTATACCTATGGTAACTTATGATCCGAGTTCACTTGTCTTCTTAGTTCGCACATCTCTAAGTTCTTATTACAACTTTTTCTTTGCTTCCTTCCCTCACATTTCTCGACTCAAGTATACTTGTCCTTGATTTCTTTGTGTTGGCGCTCGTTTCATCCATCGTTATTCCTTGTTGGCTCTTCGGTGTGGATTCCTTATAAACATGATCGAGCGTCGCTTCACATCGGTGATTCATATAAATTCATAGCGTATATTCTCATGCTTCGTATCATTAATGGTCCATGAACTATTTTCTAGTACCCAATGAACCCTTTTAGCCCTTTCACAAACGCTGCGTTCTTTCTTTCTTTCAAAAATTTCCAAACCACCAATCGTAGGTACTTTTATTACAATAGTCGTTGTAATAAAACATCTCGCTGCGTACAGAAAACAGAACCATAATCGACACAAGCAGTACAAACATAAGTACATTATTCAGATTACCAAACTACTTAATTCTCAGAACGCAGATCGTATCTGCCGATGTCATATGTCCGAAGGAGTACAGGGAGTAAGTAAATCATCCAGAATATCCAAATACTTGTTTTTCCAAACACAAATCATATATGCCGAAGTCATCTGCCAGAAGAAGTACAGAAGATAAGTGGCATATCCAGAATATCAAAATGCTTACTCGAAACACAAATCATGCATGTCAGAAACGGTGTCCGGTCCCTTGCGGGACCCGGGGAACGTGGTCTCCACCCCGTCATTGGCGCCACACACATCATATTCCAGAAGATTTACTCCGTAATCTCCGTCACACATAACATATCATAACATATACACGGTACCCGGGAACCGGACATATATACACGAGAACCCGGGAACCGGACACATCATACTCCATATACACAGTAACCGGGGACCGGACACATACACACGGTACCCCGGAACCGGACACATCTAACTCCAGAATTATATATATGGAACCCGGCCCTCAAGCAAGGGACTCGGCGATCCATACGCATGATACAAACTGGCCCGGGACTCGGCGAAAGAGGTCATGACATATGCACGAGCAGAGTAGTGAGAAACTAAATACACATAAATCAAGACTCGATAGATAAGTATACTTACCGACTTCTGAGGGCTCAGAAACAAGTTTCGGGTCAATCCGACTTAGTACAAGAAAGTTATGAGCGTTTGAAGTACAAGACCTTCTATGAACGTTTTAGAAGCTATTTTTGGAAAATCTAAGTAATAATCATATCTAGTACCTTTCGGATGTAGTTATGGATCAGATCAAACATCGCTTTTAGAACCATATATACATATCAAAATATATCAAAGACTCAACGGAATAATCGAACATGCTATCATACTTACGGAACCCTTTTAAGAACATGTGAAAGGTGAACAAGAATCATAGACAAACTCGGAATCACAGAATAGAATAACCCCAAAATGCATATCATACCTTACTTGGTTCTAGGACATGCCAAAAGAAAGAAAGGATAAGCCTTACATACCTGTTCCACGTCCTATTAGCTATGCTTGTTCGTCCAAACTTGCTAGTCTCCATTCAAGAGAGTTTACACAAACGTTAGATTCATCGTCGTACACTTGTTTTAGCTTCTCAAATAAATTCATTTATATTCTGCCGAAATTTCGGCAGAATCTCCCCTGTAAATACACCATCCCCGAGATTCTAACTCGGCCAAATTATCAATCAACAATCTGAGAATTCAACTCGACCAAATTATCAACAACAATACCAACAATCATGATTCCATCTCCAACAATTAATTCAAAATACATTCTCACATTAGGAGCTCCTTTCTACATAATTCGACAACATTCCGATTTCATTCCATTCAACTACATACATTCAAGCCAGCATCAACGCTCACATATTCAAGTACTAATCCGTAATCATTCAAACGAGATTCAAAAACATTTCAAATAATCCACACAATATTCAAAACAACCCAACCAATATGCAACACCACCCGAAACCTCCCAATTTTAATAAGAATATCAACAACACATTTCTTTCTTCCAAATTCATTAACTACACCAACAATCCACACGTTAGCAACATCATTCTCATAAATACAAGAAACTAACTTAATATCACATTAACTTCTAAAACATCCCATAATCAACCATAACTCCAACTTGAGAAATTAAATCTTCCTTTGGAATCATAGAATTCACAACAATAACAACCAAAACATTAAATAAAATCAATTCATCACATCCTACCAAAACAGCCCCTATTCGGCCAACATCAACATGCATGGTTTCATGAATCCCATCCATTTCTACACACTACAACATGTACAAAACATTCACAACATATGAAAAAGAGGATTAAACCTTATCGTTTGTTCTTACTTCACAACTTAGCTCGGGTTTGCAAATGACGAAACGAATGGTTTGTTGATTCCAACAATCACTCCATGTTGTAGGGGACCTTCCAATTGGTAGAAAAGCTAGAAGATTTTTTTTTTCTTGAATCAAAATTGAAGGCTCCATTTCTCTTGCTATTGCCGAATATGGCCCCTTATTTTGCTCACTCTCCAAGCTTCTTGAATATTCTAGGTAATGAAATGAAAGTATAACTACTTAGTCATCTTTTATGAACATGTATTGGGCCTCGATGTGGGCCTTGGCCCACACCAACATGGGACGGCCACATGGCCCATTATTTCATGATTTTTTTTTTGTGCTTGCAATTCATGAAAAATCATTTTTCAAATTCCAAATTTGCCCTTAGGCTTCCTCCACATTTCTATAAGCCATCTTGCGAATTTCCCTTTTTACCCTTTGCCTTTCTCAATATTTCCATACTAATAATGTTCATAAATAATATTCATAAACAACTTGCACATTAAAATAATTTTTGGAAAATGGTTTTGCCCTTAACTTACCACGACTCATCCGAACGTACAAAATACGGGCTATAATAGCAGCCCAGAAATCTAGAATAATAAATGAAACAGAACGTGTCCCACGAACAAGGATGTGGGCTCACCAAATCAACAGCAGCAGCAAGTTCTCCTAAGCGTCGAGATTATCACGAACCTGCCCTTCTCCGTTAACTAACATACTATCAAAAACAACAATGGTATCCCAGAGTACTTTCGTACTCAGTGAGTGTCTCGGGGACAACAAGTAATATAAAATGAAATATAATAATACATAAAGAAATCAGTTCTGAAAAGCTAGTAAAAAAACAGTCATTCCACTTTATGATTCTTAATATCATTTGTTAAACAGTTTATAAAGCCATAAATCAATAAAAAAAACAGGTATTCAGCTTGCGTATCTCAATTAGAATTATCAAAACCGGTTATAAAGCCTTTTGTCAAGTTACAACTTTCAATTATGCCTTTCAAATTTATCATGACTGTCAACAACAGTTTCAAGAGAGAATAAAAATATCACACATGCCAATACAGGCCTAAGAATCAATCACATCGAAGGGATGACCGCAAAGTTTCCCTTCTCACAGCGCACCACATTGGATTATGAAATCCTTGGTGGCTATCCTTCCTCCTGAATAGCTAGGCATTAACCACACTCCGGGTAGCAAACCCGGTAGTGGCCACTCTTCCTCCCGAATGGCTAGGCAATTACCACACTAAGATCCATAGTGGCTACCCTTCCTCCCGAGTAGCTAGGCATAAATACACCGGAATATGAAATCCTCGGTGACCACTCATCCTCCCGAATGGCTAGGCAAAATCACATCAACAGATTCATAACATAAAAGCGGAATTAGAATTCATCTCAAGGTAGTCACCTCACCATTTACCATTAAGGTTTATTATGCCATATCGTAAAGATAAATCATTTTAATGAATGTCTTGAAAACGTTTACACTTCTTTAGCCAAAATTTCAATGTCATAACTTCTTTACAAAAGATGTTCGTGTCCCGATTCATCAATGAGAATGTCATTACAACCTCTTAACTATCATTATTAAGCATCTCTCATACAGGAAAACATTCATAATATCTTATACATATATAGGGTTTGTTACAATCTAGGTTTAATGTGGGTTTGTCCACTCACACACATTAACCACTATTTAGACATGAATTACAGTTCAAGAAACATGAAAAGATTACTTTTCCTTTCATTCATCAAAGAATCTTGAATAAAATTTATACTTCCAACAATAGGTTCAAAAGTGATTTTCACTCAAAATAAGTTTCCAAAAACAGAGACATACAAATCATCCTTATAGCAAAAAATGATATTTTTATAAGAGACATACCTTAATGTGTTAAACAAAGATTAACAATTCACTTTCCTAATGAAGAACACCCAAACCGTAGCTTGAATCACTTTAGGAAGAATTATGCTGCAAACCCTAGGTTTTGATCACAAGAATCATGGGTTTGATGTTAGAATAGATTAGTAATGTTAAAGGTGTTCTTACCTTTGATTTGAAGACTTGGAGGGATGATTTTCGTGCTTAGGGTTTGGAAGGATGAAAAAAATGGGAACAAAATAAGACCATACCCAATTTAAACCCAAATTCTCTGCCAAAAACGGAGAAAGTACGGCCTACAAGTACGTCCCGTATTTATAGCCTGTACTTAGGCTGCCAAGACCAGTGAAAAACGGAAGAAGTACGTCCAAAAGGACGTCCCGTACTTTAAAGTACGGCCCGTACTTTCTGGGCGTACTTTGGGCGAATTCTCCAGCTTTTGTGCCCTTTAGTAAAACGGACATAACTTTTTGTACATATCTTTGCTCGGGCTGGGCAACCTACCGTTAGAAAGATATTTCAAAGATCTACAACTTTCATCAAGGACCTTTATTGCCAAGTTCAAACATGATGTGCTAGGAGCAGACCTACCATAAACATAGCAAACAATAACAAACTGGTGTTCCTGAGCAACTTTAAGCCAAATTGTAATCATGAAAGGATCTTTACTCTTAACCACACTGCATTTTAAAGAAGCACATATTTCCTTTTCCCATCAGGATCAAATCACACCGAAAGAAATAGCAACAGACTTCAACCATCATTATTCTAGCCTTAGCCAAACTCCTTCTAAAAGAACTTAGTTCACAACATCAAAAAGGAAATACAAAAGCATCCAGGGAAGCAACATAAAGACAAAATAAGCAAAACTTGCGTCGAGGTTCCCATTAACCCTTTTCCCTTTTTATCCTTTATCTTTATAGTTATGATAACTAGGTGATCAATCCCAAAGGAAGGATTTTTTCTATACACCACACATTCATGGCTATTCCTACACATGGTGGGTCAAAACAGACTCCCATATAGGCACATACTCCTTGTCAAACTATCAATCTTTAAACCCCTTCTTTTAATGCCATTTTTTCAAGAAGTATGCATCTTATTACTATACTAAGGCAAACATGACAATTGCTTCTTGACAAGCCTTGTTAAACTAAGTGATTGCCAATTTTAACCAAACATAAACCATCTTTGAACTACTCTAAACTCAGTTTATTATAGCAACATTAGAGACCTTTTAGACTCAACACAACACAACTAAACATTCTACAGGATCTACTCAGAGGTAGGTTCAGCAAGTTCCCACACTTACCATGAGTAGGACAATTAGAAAAAGTCAAAGCCAAATGAAATATTATTGATCAAGTTTAAATTCCTTTCCCTCCCATAATCATTTTTAAGACCTTTATCTCAATATACATTAATGTCACCCAAAATTCCAAGTTTTCAATCAAGTGGGTATGACATAAATGACGAAAATAGATATCAGACCAACCAAGCTACTTAATCCACCTGTAACCACCAACACCCTTAATGCCAAACACATTCAAGTGGAACAAATAGAACCCCACAGAGCACACAGTGTACCTTCAATTTTTAAAACCAAAATACATTATCAAATAGGACAGACATGATCAGACTAGGTCCAATATACATCAAAACTCCAACTTCCAAGCAAACACATGATTAAGTAGGACAAATAATGGTCAAACAGTTCTAATTCATAACAGACTTTCAACTTCCAAACAAACACAAAATTAAGTAGGACAAACCATGATCATACTAGGTCCAAATCATATCAGATTTTCAATTTCCCAACTAACACATGATTAAGATAGATTATTCAGTACTAGATCAGACATCTCACTTTAATAAGCCTTTTGACCCCCTTCTGTCACGACCCAGCTAGGGGCCGCGACGGGTACCCGGAGCTAGTTACCGAGCACCGCTCACTCTACTACTTATCTTGCTCATTTAATACTCTTTTATCAATTTTACATACCAATTGTAGGAAAATAATATTTAATCAAAACATAAATACTTTATATATACATTTGCCTCTTGGCCATCAAAATAATATACATACATATGAAAACATCTTGTGAGATCATCTAACCCACACTGCGTATCTAGGAGCCTCTACTAACATAATGATTACATAGACGAAACAAGACTCCGTCATGCCCAAAATATGCATATATGAATGTACATCAAAAGAATAACCATGAGCACCTCCGAACAATGGAGTGCTATCTATCAGCTGACAGCTACTGAGGACCTGAGCCAAGCTCTCCTCCCTGTCTACCTGTGGGCATGAACACAGTGTCCGAACAAAAGGACGTCAGTACGAATATTGTACCGAGTATGAGAGGCATACATAATGAAGGAGACATCAATAATATGGGGATAACATCAACATGAGACATCTGGATCTGACTGATAATCACAAATGAAGTAATGCATGCTATCTTACTCATACTCATAATCATAACATGTATGCATCATATGCAAGCTGCCCGTCCATGTGGGAACGGTGTGATAATCAATAATATTAGCCCGCGTCCAGGCCTCCCACGTCCGGGGTACCATCTCATGCCGCCCACTAGTGGTGTCTGCCCATGCCCGAAGGTCATGGTGTATCCGTATCGCCGCCCGCCGAAGCGGTGTCTGCCCGGCCAACTAGGCCCGGTGTGAATGCAATCATCACATGCTTAACGTAAATACTCATAGTAATATGCTTATCATAAAATACTTATCTTATCATAATGCGTATATAAGACTCATGATCAACTTTACTATATCGGGGTGACGTAAGGTCGAGATCCCCCGGTTATATTATGGAACCATTATGGGCATTCTGCCTCACCTTGAAAGGACTAGTACATAAGGTGAGTGTAGGCAAGGAATAACATCATCATCATTCTAGTGTCATCATATCGTATAACTTATCTCATATAGACATTCATAGGTATAAGCTTTTAACTTCTTAGAATGTTAGAACTCAAGAACGGAATAAGGATTCAAGCTAAAAGATTCATGCCATTAGAAAGAAGGACTAGCCTCACATACCTTGGTCATTTAGCTAAGATATCGCTCACTTGTTCTCCGTCGATATCACGTCGTTACCTTCATAAGAGAATTCGTATCAACATTAGTAAACTAACTATAAGAACGCGTCGCTAATTCTAGGAAAAGTCGGACAACGCTTCCTTCGCTCATACTACTTTTCTCATTTTTTATATCAACTCCCAATATTCATAATATTATTCGCAATACCACAATCGACAATCGTCATTTTCGTACATTTGGCAAAATCCACCATGTTCCTCCAATTTTCCCTCATATTTCTACTTCTAGCTCATCCTTGCGTTTTCATGCATTTAATGCTCGTTTCATGATATAAACATCATTTATAACGTATTTGCACTAACAATACTTCAATATTCATAGTTCAATTCCACTATCATTCATTTATGTCACTATTCACTCAATAATGACCCATTTCTATATTCTTCTACATTTCAAGTGTCTAAGCTTTCCAATACTTCAAACAACATGGAATAATCATGAAACTTACCTTGGATGATGGTTGAACAATCCTTAAGTTGAAATACTTCAATTAGCCAAAACCCTAGTCCCACCTTCTTTGAAATTTCTTCACTTAGATGATCCTTTATTGCGTTCTTACACTTGATTCCATGAAATCAGTGTTGTTGGTCTTGATATCCCCTTGATTCTCTTGAATTCTTGTGGAGGAAATATTTGGAGAGTTCTGGAAGTCTCTTGAGTTGTCTTGATGAAAAATGAAATGAAATGAGCTTAAGTCCCTTTTAAATATCACAAAATCTGATCTTTAATGAATTCTTGTCGGGATGAACTGTTATATCCCGTATTTTATACGTTCGGATATTTCAAGGTAGTCGTGGCAAAGCTAAGGGAATGACCATCTCCCAAAATTATTTTAATGTATAAGTTGGTTATGAATATGAGTAGTATGGAAATATCGGGAAAGGTTAAGGGTAAAAAGAGGAATTCGCAAAATGGTTCATGGAAACAATGCGGAAGGCCAGGGGCAAAACGGGAATTTCACACAAGGATCAGGGATAAAGATTATATTATCTGAGTATGAGAATGTATATATATGGCATTTGGAGAGCGTAGGAAGTAAATCGGGTAACGTGATCACTCGAGGACAGCCCTCGTAACCATAAGCCAAGGTGGGGCCCACCCATCGAGATTTTATTAAAGACATATAAAGAGATATATGGGTAGTACATGTGAAGTTGAGCAAGTCCTAAGAAGGACCCATAAGCCAAAAATGAGTGTAAGCCCTCCAAAAGGACGATTTAAGAAAATATTTTCAGATGACCTGACTTGGAGGGGCAAAAACGGCATTATACGTTTGGAATTTGAAAAAACCCCCAGAAATAAATGTTGTAGATAATTGAATTAGCTTTCCAATGGTAGGTTGTGGACCCTCACACGATGTCGGAATCAAAAGTTATGGCCATTTTAAGAGAGAGACCTTAAGCTGCCAAAAAAAAAAAGAGAAACCGCGGGCCCCACGTGGGGAGGTCGGTTTCACCGACCTAGGGGGCCTATAAATACCCCATAAATCTGTTATTTTCAGCAAAATTAACCTTCCAAAAGTCCTAGAATCCTCTCAAAACCTCTCCCAAATATTATTATCCAATAAATCAAGAATTTGGCAAGATTACGCCAAACTAGTCCATGAAAGGTGATTGTTCTTCCTTCTACTCAAGTGTGGCGTTGGAGAAAATTTATGTGGCTGAGTTTCTTCAAGTATAAGGTATTCTATTCATCCCATCTTTTGTGTTTAGTTTATTTTAAGGTCTAGCAAGCTTTAAAAACGAAAATAGTTATGGAGAAGGGTCATAAAGTGTTGTGTTGAAGCTATTGTGTTTATGGGTTGTTTGAACATGTTGTGGCCGTGTGTATGGACTGATTTATATATGTACAGATGGTATATAATGTTTTTAGTTTGTTGACGAGATTATACTACTCGATTGGGACGAAAGGAAGTGCATATTGTTGTTGTATGTTGAAAAACATCGTGTGGGATGTTTATGAAATATATTGGTATGAATAATAGTGTTGTGATGTTGATATTGTTGGAATAATTGTTGGTATTGTTGTTGGTTTGGCCGGGTTGAATTCCCGTATTGTTGTTGATTAAAATTAGCCGAGCTAGAATCTCGGGGATGGTGTATTTACAGGGGAGATGCTGCCGAAATTTCGGTAGATTATAAATGAATTCATTTGAAGGGTTAAGACAAGTGTATGATGATGAGTCTAATGATTATGTCAATCTTCTTGAATGTAGACAAACAAGTTGGACGAATAGGCGTTTCTAGTAAGGCGCGGCACAGGTATGTTAAGGCTCGACCCTTTTCTTCCTTGGCATGATCTCTATGTCGCAAGTTTACGAATGTTTCCATAGTTTCCTTATCTTCAAAAGTTATAAGCCTATAACACTAAGGTATAAGTCTTTCCCTAATAGTTTACAAACTGTTTTCCAAAATACCCATATTTTTCCAAAAACCAAGTTTTAAGAAGTTGAAAGCTTTTATGACTAGAACGACGAATATGATTCTTATAATGACCATGATAATGCCAGATATGAGAAAACGTCTATGATGAGTATGTCAAGAATGGTTCCATGTTGGAAAATCCTAAGTTATGGGTTCGATACGAAAATGGGAATATTGAGTTATTTCTTGATTCTCAACTTTACTCCTTGATAACAATTCTATTTTCTTCCAAAAACTTTAAAGCATATGATTCAACGTCTTATGAAATTTATGATCTTATCCTATGTTATTTTCCATTAGTCTCATCTTATATAATTGTTCCTTCAAGGTGAGACGTGACGACCATGATGATTCCATAATATAATCGGAGGTTACCGACCTTACGTTACTCCGATAGAGTTGTAGTTTTTCTTTGGGCTCTCCTACATGTTATGATATGATATAAGTATATATATGTATATGGGGAAGATGGAAAAAAGGGCAGAGCGCTATAGATGCTGGGATATACACACGGTACATGTATCCGTATTTGACATGATATCATCTCGGACGCGGGGTGCCCGGACGCGGGGTGCCCGGACGCGGGATATATATAAATAATTATGGTTAAATGGATCGGCTGCCGACGCCTCGGCAACATGACATATTCTATTTTCATACATATATGAACAAGAAATACCTTTCAAAGGAAAGATAAGCATGCATGGCATCCGCCCTCAGAGGCACTCACATGTACAGGTTATTCCCTTATCTTATGATATTCACATGTACAGGTTATTCCTTTACCTTATGATATGTTCTATGCTTCCATACAGTTAATATTCATATATTCATCTCTTACTATGTTTCTATTTATGCCTTACATACTCAGTACATTGCTCGTACTGACCCCTCTTCTTCGGGGGCTGCGTTTCATGCCGCGCAGGTACACCCTGACGAGCAGAAGCTAGTATAGAAGGGGTTCCAGTGAAGTTGGTAGATCCCACTTGGTCCTGGGAGTGCTGCCGAGTCAGAGCTTGTGTGCTAGAATTTCTGAGTCGATGTTAGAGACTTTGCAGACAGAGTCGTCGGTATCAGGAGTCAGTCTGTCAGCGGCTCCATCAGCCGATGTGTCAGTTTGTATTATGATATAAGTTTTACACAGCTACAGATTTTATTTGATTTAAGAGTAGCAAAAAAAAAGGGAAAATACTTCAGTAAGCTTTATTATATATACCTGATTTAGAGGTTCAAAGGATTATCTATGTAAGGTGAGTCAGCGGGTTCGCTCAGCTCCGAATATGGGGTCGGGTGCCCATCACACCCTAGTAAAGTCGGGGTGTGACATGAACAGTGGTCGTAAACCACCATATACGGACCGTATTTCGTTTTACGGCCCGTCCTCCATGGCCGTATTTAATCATTTCAAAAATAGAAAGTTTTGGCTGAGGAACATGGCAGTTTACGACCTGGTTTACGGAAGTAAACCAGTTTACGGGCCGTAAACTGGGTCGTATTTAACCATATCAAAACTTTGACAGAAACTTAGATTTTTGGCAAGCTGAAGGACGATTGCACTATACGGTCCGTAAATCACTTTACGGGTCGTATAGTGCCATATACGACCACTGGACTGAAAATTTTCCACGACTTTCTTATTTCCAAAAATTCTTAATTAGCCATTCCCGACTTAACAAAATATCATACACTCAAACTCTTCATCATTCCACTCATCATACAAGTACAGAGAAATTTCTGAGGTGTAACACCTTTTGAGTTAACCTTCAAACCAAGCCACATTTCCAAATGGACACAGCCAAGAATGTAAGGCAAGTAAATCACTCAAAGCCCTGTAACTTCAAACTATCCCCCTAAACCAAGCCTATTACATAGGAAACCCAGGACTGAACCCATCATGACACTGGACAGGCCCTTTTGACTCCAATCCAAAGCACAAGCCTTATAACACACACCAGACAAATATATTAACTTAAACTCCTTCTATACCCCACATAAAGCACTTGATTATAGCTGAACAAGCATGATAAGACAACAATCTAAATGGAAACCCAAACCAAACAGACATCATCAGCCCAACTTATAGTCTAAACCACACATAATCACAATTAGGCAAGCATGATGTAGACTGAAAATCTAAATGGAAATGCCAATTCAAACAAACTCATGAGCTTAAACTATAATCTAAACTATATATAAAAACATCTAGTCATATTAAAAAAAAATAAGATATGAACAGAAATTCTAAATGAAGGGACCAAATCAAACCAGCATATTAGCTTGAAACTAAATTCTAATCACATATAAAATCACCTGAAATAAGCATAATATAGACAGAAACTAAAAATGAAGCAATCAAACAAGCACATTAGCTTAAACTTTGTCCTAAACCATACATAATCACATTAACTAAACCTAATATAAACAGAAATCAAAATAGAAAGGTAATAAAATATGGAGGCTCTTATGCTTCCAATGCCAAACTGAAGCCACCAACACCACAAAACAAATAAAAGGCAGAAACTTTAGAACTAAAAACTGAACCCTTAGGTTAAACTTAAAATGTTTGACTGTTGGAACTTTTAAGACTTATAAAAATCGTAATTTTCAAGCCTCTTTTGCCAACCTCTTTTCTTTGAACAAATGGGGTTCTATTTTTATAGAACCCCAAAAATACATCTTAGAATTGCAACAAATGATGTGGGACTTGCAAATTTATACAAGTCTTCACTCACAAATCCAACACACGGTCCAGATTCGAGGTAAAAACCAAAATCAATGGCTCAAAATGCTTCAACTAACGTAGTGACGAAAAATATATATATATAAAAGGGGTTTGTACCTTTAAGGGGCTATTTGGCTGGGTTTTTTGGAGAGAAGGACGAAGCCATTTTAATGCTTCGTCGTCTCGCTCACGTTATACACCCAATACGCGATAGGACAAGACTGAAAAACAGGCGGGTGGTTGAAGGGGCAATGGAGCGGGCCTAGGGTTTTATCCCTAGCCGTCTCCCCCGTTCTTCTTTTGGAACATGGCCCATAGGGTCTGTGAATGAAATGAACGGGAAGATTATATTATCCCCCCCCCCCCCCCCTTTAATTTTTTATTGGACCGGGTCTGGTCCATATTGGCCTGGGCCTGGTCCCTTTTTATTTTAAAAAATGATTGGGCCCTTGTACATATATACATGTATATATTTGTATATACATTGTCTGTATATATATGTATGGGGGGTCAGGGATAAATATTCAAAATAAAAACCAATTATTAGCCTATTAGGAATAAATTAATTTAAAACATGACTCATTTAAAATCATTTTGCAGATACTGGTTCTAAATTGATTAACCAGATAAAAAGAAAATTAGACAACTATGCAAACACACACAAAATCAAGGTTTAAGGGGTAAAATGGTCAATTCTTTTAATTACACAAAGTGCCTTGGATAATAAAATGAAATAAAATTACTCATTAATCTAATTTTCCTTGATCTGATTAATTAAGTACATAATTATCCAAAAGGGTTTTGCCTTTGATTAATTTTAATAAGAATATTCCTTGAATGTCATAAGAACCATAATTAATTTCCAGAAAAATTTAAAACATCCCGGAGATTTATTTATTAATTTAAAAGGGTGAAATATTATCCCAAATAATTTCATAAAAAAAAACCTAGACCCTTTAGGGTGCGCAGCTGATATTATTTATTATACAAGGGCTCTGAGCCCTTAAAATAAATTGCGGGAGGTCAAAAATTAGGTGTCAACAGTGACAGCGCCGGCGACGCGAATCAACTTTAAATAGGGAAAAACTAACCTATTTCTGATGCAGGTCCCCAGGAAGTCGGAAGACGATCCTTTTTCTAACTCTGCTTAATGTGCAGGAAACAGTTAGCCAAAGAAGGTCAAGACTGCTGCTCAGCTCAAGTTTTCAGAAAAAAAATGTCACGACCCGACTAGGGGGCCGCGACGAGCACCCCCTTATCGTACATAACATAACATCTAGGTGAACTATAAGTTAATTCGTGCTTTTCTTATCGTTAATCATACTGATCCCATTAGACGACCATCATCATTTAACATATCGTAGGCATCTATGCCACATCATAAGTACAAGGCCGACGAGGCCAACAAAAGATATACAAAACATGGGCCGACATGGCCGACCATCTCTACCCACATACACATGACTACGAGCCTCTAAGAGTATGACATATCGTATGAGCGGGACAGGACCCCGCTATGCCCATAATTATATACACAAAAGAATAAGTACCCAAAAGCTACGGCTCCGAAAGAAATGGAGCTCTACTATGCAATCTCTGAATAAGCAACTATGGATCAAGTCTGTCTCCCTGTGCACCTGCGGGCATGACGCAGCGTCCACAAACAAAAGGACGTCAGTACGAAGAATGTACTGAGTATGTAAAGCATGATCAACATCAATATAGAAGCATAATAGATATCATATGAAAATGGCATAGGAGGGGAGACAGTAATATCATCATCATCATGTCGCTTACTTGCATACATCGTCGTTCGTATCCCATAATAATACTCGTACCATACTTGTGCTCATATTCGTATACATGTCCTTATTCGTATTCTTATACATATTCTTATCACATTCATATTCATTTTATATACATAGTCATTTCATATACATAGCATTTACATAGCATACCCGACCTCATAGGATCGGTGTCTTATACATGCTTGGCCAACCAAGGCTCAAGGTCATACATACCTGGCCCTACCAAGGCATCAGGGTTATCCGTACCATCTGCAGAGGTGTGCGCGCGTCTCGTAATCGTATACATACTTTATACATAGTCATGTACATATAGTCTTGCCCGGCATCATAAGCTCGGGGTCTTATCATAGCCCTTCATAGGCATACATATACATATCTCATAGCTTGTAAGCATCTCTAATGTCATTTTACTCTCATCATCATTACTATCCTCATCATTTTCGTTACATCTACATTATGGACTTACTCGTCATGCGAGGAACATAGTATAATCATTGTACATATCAAGGGTCGTGAGCTTATGAGCTCGTAATGCCAACCATGTGAAGACAACATACTCATATAGAGCAATTAGGAATTTGGCCAAGAACCATGCCTTATGAAAGAAGGGTTAGCCTTACATACCTTTTCGTCGGACTATTCTACACTTGCACATTTCCTTCCAATGCTAGCGTTTATACCTTCATTAATATCATAACAATGGCCATTAGTCATTCACATTATCCACATTATCCACATTATCTAGATTCCTCAATTTGCCTCTAATTTACCCACATTCATGGTCATAACACCCATCTTCGTCCATTCGTCTAAAGTGTTTAGTTCATGATATTAATACCATTTATAACACATTCATATCACAACACAACAACATTCATAACTCAATTCAAACTATTTCCCAAAATGTCACTATTCATCATTCATGACCTAGTTGACCATATTTTCTACAATCCATGTACTTAATTCTCCAATACCTTAAACATCATGTAAAAATCATGAATCTTACCTTATAAGTTGTAGGAACAAGCTTTGGTTGATAATACTCTTCTTTGAGCAAAACCCTAGTTTTTCTCCATTTGGATTTCTTGCCTTGGATGGTCCTTGATGATTCCCTTATCCTTGATTCACTTGTCTTAATGTTATTGATGGCTTATAATCCTTGAAAACTCATATAATAAATGTAGAGAGAAGTTATAGAGAGAAGTGGTGTAATGTTGTAATGAAATAAAATAAGTCTTGATCCTCATTATTAATGAATTGGAAAATCTGTGCTGGGTGAACAGTGGTCGTCCATGGAGCTTTACGGTCCGTATTCCACTTTACGGACCGTCCTTCGTGGTCGTCTTTAAGCTTAAGCAGGACCAGAGACTTTGGCCTGCATGCATGGTGATTTACGACCATGGTTTACGGGCCGTAAATCACTTTACGGTCCGTCCACCAGGTCGTATTATACCTCTTCCTCAGCTGGTAGAAAGTTGAAGTTGGACATGCCAGTTTACGACTTCAAGTTTACGGACCGTATTGCACTTTACGGTCCGTATTTTGCACTATACGACCACTGGGCAGAAGGCTGAAGCTTTTGCATGGCAGTTTACGACTGCCAGTTTACGGACCGTATTGCACTTTACGGTCCGTATTTTGCAATATACGACCACTGGACAGTTTTGCCAACTTTCAATTTTTTCTCATTTCTCGACTTTTCATTCTAATCATCCACATCCCTTGACATACATTTCCCATGAAACATTATACACTCGCACTCCTCGCACACATCATTAGTCCATTTACTTGCGTACCAACGGAAAATTTTTCGAGGTGTAACATTTTACCCCCCTTAGGAACATTCGTCCTCGAATGTTAAAGGCTTGGGGAATTCTATAAAAATTTCGCCAGAGTTTCCTCTGTAATGTGGCACTACCACCCTGTCACAACAACCCACAATAACAATGCCTCACAGGGCAATAATACAGCAGCACCAGAAATTTGGCCACACACGACCTGAATGTATAAAAGGGAAAACAAGCATACCTTATGATTTTGACGTCTCATCTTGGACTTCTTCCAAGGGCTAAAATAAATGTGGGTATTTGGATTGCATATTCTCTTCTGCTTCCCATGTCATTTCCTCTCGAATGTCATTTCTCCACAGAATTTTAATTGAGGCCACTTCTTTGTTTCTAAGCCTCCGTACTTACCTATCTAATATGGCAATGGGTATTTCATCATAAGTTAACTTTTCTGTCACTTGAATATCATTCACTGGGACGATCCTTGTAGGATCTCCAACACACTTCCGAAGCATCGAGACATGAAATACTGGATGGACTGACTCCAAACTGGAGGTATATCTAGCTCATAGGCCACTTTGCCTATTTTGCGTATAATCTCATAGGGTCCGATATACCGGGGACTGAGCTTCCCCTTTTTGCCAAATCTCATAACGCCCTTCATCGGCGACACTTTCAAGAATACCCAATCTTTAACTTCGAACTCTATGTCTCTTCGACGATTATCTGCATAGGACTTCTGGCGACGTTGAGCCGCT
Organism: Lycium barbarum; assembly: GCF_019175385.1. Lineage (NCBI taxonomy): Eukaryota > Viridiplantae > Streptophyta > Magnoliopsida > Solanales > Solanaceae > Lycium > Lycium barbarum. The sequence continues at coordinate 82,969,151 of NC_083341.1, forward strand.
AACAATCGATCTTGTATAAGCTTGACTTTCTCTATTGCTTGCTGGACCAAATCTGGCCCTATCAACTTGGCTTCTCCGGTTTCACACCACCCAATTGGGGATCTACACTTTCGCCCATATAGAGCCTCGTACGGTGCCATTTGAATGCTAGAATGATAACTGTTATTGTAGGCAAACTCAATGAGTGGCAAATGGTCATCCCAATTTCCTCCAAAATCTATCATACATGCCCGCAACATATCTTCAAGAGTCGGAATAGTATGTTCAGCTTGCCCATCAGTCTGGGGGTGAAATGCCGTGCTAAGGCGCACTTGGGTCCCTAAACCTTCTTGGAAAGACCCCCAAAATTGGCTGTAAAATGAGTCCCTCTATCGGAGATAATAGATACCGGAACGCCATGGAGTCTCACTATCTCTTTAAGATAAAGCTTGGCATAATCTTCTGCCATATAGGTCATTCTGACCGGTAAGAAATGCCCTGACTTTGTGAGCCTATCCACGATCACCCATATAGAATCATATTTACGTCGAGAACGGGGTAACCCTGTAATGAAATCCATAATAATCACTTCCCACTTCCAAGTTGGGATTTCTATAGCTTGCAATAAGCCACCCGGCTTTTGGTGTTCTATCTTTACTTGTTGGCAATTAGGACACTGAGCTACGAATTCCGCTACGTATTTCTTCATCCCATTCCACCAATATATAGTTTTAAGATCATGATACATTTTCGTCGCTCCGGGGTGAACGGAGTAACGGGAACAATGAGCTTCTCTGAAAATCTGATGGCGTAGACCTGCCACATCGGGAACACATAACCTGCCTCGACATCGGAGAACTCCGTCTTCCGAAATGTCAAATGATGACCCCTCCTTCTGAGGGAGTGTATCTCTGTACTGCATTAGCATGGGATCCTCATATTGTCGCTTTTTTACTTCCGCTACTAACGATGAAACTGCTAAATTCTGAATAATAGCTCCGCTGCTACCAGAGTTCACCACTCGGACTCCTAGGCTAGCTAACTGCTAAAGATCACGGGCCACCTCTTTCTTTTCTGGTCATACATCACTTAGACTTCCCATCGACCTACGACTAAGAGCATCAGCCACAACATTTGCCTTTCCGGGGTGGTACAGGATTTCAACACCATAGTCTTTTAGCAACTCTAGCCATCGTTGTTGCTGCAAATTCAACTCTTTCAGCTCGAAGATGTACTGGAAACTCTTATGATCTGTATAAATATCCACGTGGACACCATATAAGTAATGTCTCCATATCTTTAAAGCATGGACCACCGCGGCCAATTCTAAGTCATGGGTAGGATAATTCTGCTCATGTTTCCGTAATTGTCTAGAAGCATACACAATCACCTTACCATTTTGCGTCAATACACAGCCTAGCCCGACGCCTGAAGCATCACAATAAATAACATATCCTTCCAATCCCTCTGGAAGTGTCAAGACTGGGGCTGAAGTCAGTCGATCTTTCAACTCTTGGAAACTACGCTCGCAAGCATCTGTCCATTGAAACTTAGCTGACTTCTGAGTCAACTTGGTGAGCGGTGCAGAAATAAAAGAGAAATCCTCAACAAATCTTTTGTAATAACCTGCTAAACCCAAAGAGCTACGAACCTCCGTAGGGGTCGTGGGCCTTGGACAAGTCTTCACTGCCTCAATCTTTTGGCTATCCACTCGAATACCATCAGCTGCAACGATGTGGCCCAGAAATGCCACTGAGTTCATCCAAAACTCGCATTTGGAAAGCTTCGCGAATAACTCTCGGGTTCGAAGAACTCCAAGGAAAATACGCAAGTGATCCGCATGTTCTGCCTCGGATCTAGAATACACCAGGATATCATCGATGAATACAATCACGAATAGATCCAGAAAAGGCCTGAATACATTGTTCATTAAGTCCATAAACACTGCCGGTGCATTAGTTAGCCCAAACGACATTACTCGGAACTCGAAATGGCCATATCTTGTTCTGAAAGCTGTCTTAGGGATATCCTTCTCCCTAACTCTTACTTGGTGATATCTGGACCTCAAATCAATCTTTGAAAACCATTTGGCACCTTGCAATTGATCAAATAAATCATCAATCCTCGGGAGGGGATACTTGTTCTTAATTGTCACTTTATTCAATTGCCGATAATCAATGCACATTCTATTGAAGGTAGAAACGCGAGCATCGAAGGAGAACGATCAAGCAATAAAACCGTTAAACGAAAGAGGTATGTAAGGCTAGTCCCTTCTTTCTAAGGCATGATTCTTATGGCACGATACTCCCTATCTCTTCATGACTTTCCTACCTTCCGGAAAACTAAGAGTCTATGTTCATGAATAGCCATATGGGATAAGGTAAGAGATATGTTACGAGTGCGATAATGATGATAATGAGTCTAAGTCTAAAGATTCTAAGGCCTATAATACTATGTTTCTATGAGGCTAATGATCCTTATTATGATCCATTGATGTTGTTCATTGAATACACTCACCTTATATGATAATTCATTCAAGGTGAGGCAGAATGCTTATAAATACTCCATAATGGAATCGGGGGTTCACGACCTTACGTCACCCCGACAGATGTATAGTTTTTCTTGAGTTTTATGCATGATTAATGATGAATGTATGATGATATTAAGTTACGATAAGACTATGATATGCCTATGGGATGTGTAAAAATGATGAGTTTATGATCGATTATATGACGATACGATTCCACCGTGACTAGTTGGCCGGGCATGTCACTGTGAAGGCGGGCTGCCTATGATTCCACCAAGCCTAAATGGCCGGTCATGTCACCGCTAAGGCGGGCTTCTATGTTTACACCAAGCCTAGAGGGCCGGGCATGATCACCACTAGTGGGTGACATATGATGGTTACCCGGACGCGGGTTAACGATGATGACTTATATGATACGATGATGTATGCGCTATGATGATACATGTACTATGATTATCTGTACAATATATATGTGTGAAATTTATCCACCCTTAAGAGTTACGCAGGTTGTATCTTCACCTTATGACTTATGATTTCTATATCATGTTCATTTCATTCATGCCGTACATACTCAGTACAATATTAGTACTGACGTCTGTTTTCTTTGGACGCTGTGTTTATGCCCACAGGTAGATAGGGAGACGGTGCAGATCCATAGGAGCCATCAGCAGATTTATAGGAGCACTCCATTATTTCGGAGGTGCTATTTGGTTGATTCTTTTGTGTATATATATATATATATGTGTATTTTGGGCATGACGGGGTCTTGTCCCGTCCATATGTCTAGTACTCCAGTAAAGGCTCGAAGTACGCATGTGTGGGTAGTATGGTCTCACGATGTTTCTCTTGAATATGTATATATATTATTATTTTGATAGCCGAAGGGCTTATGTATATGAAAATAATTATGTTTCTAAATGAAAAATGGGTTTCCTATGATTTGAGTATATAATTAACGGAAGTACGCTTAATAAGTATGATAAGTAATAGAATGATTGGTGCTCGGTTGTTAGCCCCGGGTACCCATCATGGCCCCTAGTCGGGTCGTGACAAAAGCGGTATCAGAGTAGTTCTGTCCTAGGAAATGTCTACGAGCCGTGTCTAATAAAGTCTTGTGTATGGTGTGTTGCGCGCCATACTAATAAACAGGAGGCTACAAGGCATTTAGGAAAAATGACCATCTTTCATCTTAAGAGATCGTGCGATAGAGCTGTGTTATAAGATTTTCTCCTCCTTAATAGTGTGCTATGATTTCAGAAATACCGCCAGGGGGAAAAGCTAGAGCCGCCCAGAAGGGCAAGACTACGATGAAAAGGAGGGAAGAAAGAGGGCTGCCAATGAATGTAGAAGAGGGAAAGTCACATAATGAGGCCCTATCTAATACTTCCTCCACTCCGCCCAATGTAGAAGAACAAGGAGGAGCTTCAGCTCCAGTTCCTCCACCGGTAACTCCGGGTTAACAAGTGACCGAGGATATTCATCTATTGCCGCAGTTAGTTGCCGCCCAGGCACAGCGGCAGAATGCGGGTCCAAGTGATCGGGCAGCTAGTACCAGAGCCCGTGATTTCATAAGTTTGAATCCTCCGGAATTTTTCGGGTCAAAGCCGAATGAAGACCCGCAAAGTTTTATTGATGAAATGTTGAGAACATTGAAGATTATTCATGCCTCCGAAACTGAATCTGTGGAGTTGGCATCTTATAGACTCCGAGATGTGGTGGTATTATGGTACAATAATTTGATATCATCAAGAAAAGAGGACGCACCTCCTCCCGTTTGGCAAGAATTCGTAGATGCCTTCATCCGCCACTATTTGCCACCCGAGGTCCACCAAGCTAGAGCGGATATATTTTTAAATTTGAAACAAGGAAATATGAGTATAGCCTTCAGTTTAATTCATTGGCTAGATATGCCCCGACTATGGTGGCTGACATGGGAGATAGGGTACACAGGTTCGTGAGTGGCTTAGGGTCACATTTGTTTAAGGATTGTTTGACGGCTTCGCTGTAAGATGGGATGGATATTTCCCGAATTCAAGTCCATGCCCAGAATTTAGAAGGAAAACAACATCCACAAAGGGGTGATCGTGATACCGATAGAAGGCAAAGCAAGAGGGCTAGATCTATGGGGGCAAGTAGTGGTTACAGAGGGGGATCGAGGCAGATATATCCTAGACATTCAGGCCAGTCGGCGACTAGTGCGCCTCAACGATTTGCAGATAGGAGATTTGATCGCTCCTTTACTCCACGACATGGTCAGAGTTCGAGAGCTTCGGGTTCTCAGTTTGGGGGTGATCATAGTCAGAGGAGACCACCAGTGCAGCGATGTAGTCAGTGCGGTAAATTACATTCAGGGCCATGTCACCAGGGCACAGATGCTTGCTATGTTTGTGGACAGACTGGGCACTTGATGCGAGATTGTCCCTCGAGGTATGGTAGAGGTGGGGTTCAGCCCACAGGATCAGCGACTGGTTTTTCTTCAGTGCGCCCGGTAGGATAGACTCCCCAGATTTCAGCAGGTCGAGGTAGAGGCATAGGGGGAGCATTTATTTCAGGTGCCACTCAGCCCCGTATGTATTCTTTAGCCGGACGACAGGATCTTGAGTCCTCCCCGGATGTGGTTACAGGTACATTATCAGTATTTTCCCATGATGTGTATGCATTGATAGATCCGGGTTCTACCCTATCTTATATTACTCTGTATGTTGCTTGTCGTATTGGGGTGAAACCTGAGCCAATAAAACCTTTTGAAGTATCAACTCCGGTTGGTGATCCTGTGATAGCTAGACAAGTGTATAAAATTTGTGTAATTGTGAAATGCGACCGCCAGACTAAAGCTGACTTAATTGAGTTAGAGATGTTAGGTTTTGATGTGACTATGGGTATGGACTGGTTGGCATCATGTAATGCTAATGTTGATTGCCGAATAAAAGCAGTTCGATTTAAATTTCCGGGAGAGCCCATGCTTGAATGGACAGGTAATACAACATCTCCAAGAGGTAGGTTTATTTCCTACCTTAAGGCGAGAAAGATGATAGCTAAGGGCTGTATTTATCACTTAGTCCGAGTTCATAATACCGAAGCAAAGTCACCAACTTTCCAATCTGTTCCGGTAGTGAATGAATTTCCGGATGTATTTCCAGATGAACTTCCAGGCCTTTCTCCGGAAAGAGAGATTGATTTCGCTATGGATGTATTGCCAGACACCAAGCCTATCTCTATTCCTCCTTACCGAATGGCTCCGGCAGAATTGAAATAGTTAAAGGCACAGTTAAAGGATTTGCTTAAGAAGGGGTTTATTAGACCCAGTTCATCACCGTGGGGAACACCAGTCTTATTCGGGAGAAAGAAAGATGGTTCCCTACGAATGTGTATCGATTATAGGCAGTTGAACAAGGTGACGATAAAGAACAAATATCCTCTCCCAAGGATTGATGATTTATTTGATCAACTACAGGGTGTCAAGTGTTTTTCCAAAATACACTTGAGGTCAGGTTATCACCAAGTGAGTGTTAAAGAAGAAGATATTCCCAAAATAACTTTCATAACGAGAGTGGCCATTATGAATTCCGGGTGATGCCGTTTGGGTTAACCAATGCTCCGGCAGTGTTCATGAATTTGATGAATAATGTATTCAGGCCTCTCTTGGATCTATTCGTAATAGTATTTGTTGACGATATTCTGGTGTACTCTCGCACAGAATCAGAACATGCAGATCATTTACGTATTGTTCTTGGAGTTCTTCGAACCCAAGAATTATATGCAAAATTTTCAAAGTGCGCGTTTTGGCTGAATTATGTGACATTTTGGGCCATGTTATTTCAGATAATGGCATTTGAGTTGATACTCAAAAAATTGAAGCCGTAAAGACTTGGCCAAGGCCTATGACGCCTACAGAAGTTCGTAGTTTTCTGGGGGTCGGCAGGGTATTACAGAAGGTTCGTAGAAGGATTTTCCTCTATTTAAGCCCCATTGACGAAACTAACCCAAAAGTCAGCTAAGGTTTAGTGGAAGGATGCTTGTGAACGCAGCTTCCAAGAGTTGAAGGACAGATTAACCTCAGCCCCAGTATTGACACTCCTAGAAGGGCCAGATGGCTATGTTGTATACTGTGATACTTCCGGTGTTGGGTTAGGATGTGTGTTAATGCAGCACGGTAGGTTTATTTCCTATCTCAAGGCGAGAAAAATGATTGCTAAGGGTTGTATTTATAATTTAGTCTGGGTTCATGACACCGAAGCAAAACCGCCAACTCTTCAATCTGTCCCAGTAGTGAATGAGTTTTCGGATGTATTTCCAGACGAGCTGTCGGGTCTTCCTCTAGAACGGGGAATTGAGTTTACCATCGATGTGTTGCTAGACACTAATCCCATATCTATCCCTCTTTATCGAATGGACCCTGCAGAATTGAAGGAGTTAAAGCGCAACTGAAAGAACTACTTGAAAAAGGCTTTATTAGGCCTAGATCATCACCATGGGGAGTGCCGATGTTGTTCGTAAGGAAGAAAGATGGTTCCTTACGTATGTGTATTGGCTACAGATAATTGAGCAGGGCGACCATAAAGAATAAATAACCACTTCCAAGGCTTGATGATTTGTTCGATCAGTTGCAAGATGCCAAGTAGTTCTCAAAAATAGACCTAAGGTCAGGATACCACCAAATGAGGGTGAAAGAAGAGAACATCCCAAAGACAGCCTTCAGAACTAGATATGGCCATTATGAGTTTCGGATGATGTCATTTGGATTGACTAATGCCCCAGCGGTATTCGTGAATTTGATGAATAATGTATTCAAGCCTTTCCTAGATTTGTTGGTGATTGTGTTCATCGATGATATTTTGGTATATTCTCAAACGGAGGCAGAGCATGCATAACAACTATGTACTATTTAGGGAATTCTTCGGGCTCAGGAGTTATATGCCAAATTTTCAAAATGCGAATTTTTGCTAAATTCTGTAAATTTTATGGGGCATATTATTTCAGCGGATGGTATTTGAGTAGATACACAGAAGATTGAAGCTGTGAAGAATTGGCCGAGGCCTACAACGCCCACGGAGGTCCGTAGCTTTCTGGGGTTGGCCGGTTAATATAGAATATTTGTAGAAGGATTTAATTTTATTTCGGTACCATTGACGAAGCTGACTCAGAAATCGGCAAAATTCCAGTAGACCAACGCTTGTGAGCGCAGTTTTCAGGAGTTGAAGGATAGGTTGACTTCGGCTCCAATCCTAACACTTCCAGAATGATTGGAGGGCTATGTTGTCTATTGTTATTCTGCAGGTGTTCGGCTAGGTTGTGTGTTGATGCAACATGGCAAAGTTATTGCCTATGCTTCAAGGCAATTGCAAAAAACTTGAGAAAAACTACCCGACTCATGACCTAGAGTTGGTTGCGGTTATTCATACACTAAAGATGTGGAGACATTATTTGTATAGTATTCATGTAGATATTTATATAGATCACAAGAGTCTCCAATTTATTTTTAAACAAAAATAATTGAATTTGCAGCAACGGTGATGGTTGGAGCTATTGAAAGATTATGATGTGAGCATTTTATACCACCCGGGAAAGGCGAATATGGTAGCTGATACTCTTAGCCGCAAATCCATGGGTAGTTTGTGTGATGTTCAACCGGAGAAGAAGGAGCTAGCTTGGGAACTTCAACAGCTAGCCAGCCTAGGCATTCGTTTAATGGACTCAGGCAGTGCGGGAGTCACTGTTCAGGAATTTGCTATTTCATTCTTAGTAGAGGAAGTGAAGAAAAGCCAATATGAAGACCCCGTGCTAGTTCATTATAGAGATGTGCTTCCTCAGAAGGAAAAGTCACAATTTGACGTTCCTACATATGAATTTCTAAGGTATTGAGGCATATTATGTGTTCCTGATGTTGCAGGGTTACGTCGACGGATCCTGGAAGAAGCCTATCATTATCGTTATTCTATCCATCCAGGAGCGACAAAGATGTATCATGATCTTAAATCTATATATTTGTGGGATGGAATGAAGCAAGATATAATGGAGTTTGTAGCCTAATGTCCAAATTATCAACAGGTCAAGATGGAGCATCAAAGGCCCGGAAGATTGCTGCAAGCTATAGATATTCCAACTTGGAAATGGGAGGCAATTAATATGGACTTCATTACAGGCTTACCTCGTTCCCAGCGTAAGTATGATTCTATATGGATGGTTGTGGATAGACTCACAAAATCAGCTCATTTCTTGCCAGTCAGAACTACGTACTCTACAGAAGAGATTATGCAAAGTTGTATATCAAAGAGATAGTGCGACTTCACGGTGTTCCAGTATCCATTCTTACAGATAGAGGAGCACAATTTACTGCTAATTTTTGGAGATCCTTCTAAGAAGGTTTGGGAACACAAGTGAGACTTAGCACATCGTTCTATCAACAAACTAACCGACAGGCTGAGTGCACTATCCAAAGCCTTGAAGATATGCTGAGAGCATATGTACTGGATTTCGGAGGAAGTTAGGATGATCATTTTCCACTTATTGAATTTGAATACAACAATAGTTATAATTCCAGTATTCAGATGGCCCCATATGAAGCTCTATACGGGAGGAAATGGTATCGCCTATTGGATGGTTCGAAGTAGGAGAGACAAAGTTAGTAGGCCCAGATTTGATCCAACAAGCGGTAGAGAAGATCAAGCTTATTCGAGATCGACTACTAACAACTCAAAGTCGTCAAAAATCCTATGCGGACAATCGTCAACGAAACTTGGAATTCAAAATTTAGGATTGGGTATTCTTGATAGTGTTGCCGATGAAAGGTGTAATTAGATTTGGCAAGAAGGGGAAGCTTAGCTCCCGGTATATTAGGTCTTACAAGATTGTGCGTAAGGTAGGCCAGGTATCCTATGAGTTGGATTTTCCTTCATAGTTAGAGTCAATCCACCCAGTGTTTCATGTGTTAGTGCTTCGTAAGTGCGTCAGAGATCCTTCCAGAATTGTGCCTATGGATGATGTACAAGTCACTGAGAATTGTTCCTATGAAAAAGTACCCATTGCTATTCTAGATAGGCAAGTTCGAAGACTTAGAACCAACGACGTAGCTCCAATTAAAGTCCTATGGAGAAAAAATAATAGGGAAGAGATGACTTGGGAAGTGGAGGAAGATATAAAGTCTAGGTACCCACATTTGTTTCCACTTTTAGAAGACGCTCAAACGGACACACCAGCACCCTCAGGTATGTATTGCTTCTTTGAAGGATTTCTTGGTCGTGCGTGGCCAGTATAGATATTAATGTTGAAGCCCTGTGAGGCATTGTATATTTTGGGGTTGTTGTGACAGGATGGAAGTAATACATTTACAGGGGAAACTCTGGAAAACATTTCGTAGCATTCCTAAGAGCCTAACATTTTAGGACGAATGTTTCTAGGAGGGGGGATGCTACACCTCATAGTTTTGTACATTTAGATTCGCTAGGTATTAGTCATTCAATTGCGGACACGGGAGTTATTGTTGAAAATATACGAGATTATACATGCTTATCTTATGATTATGAGGATTCAAGTTAATGTAATAGGTCACAGAAGGGTTGGAGAACAAGTGAATCAAGGAGATTAAGTTTTCAGAACTCTGGAGAAAAGTTGGATAAGATTTCGTATGATAATGCTGGTCTAACTTGGATAAAGAATATATATTTTAGTATATTAGGAGTTTTGAAGTGAAACAAATGCCTAAAATGAAGTTCAGGAAGTCTAGTTTCCAACGCAACAAACCGTGCATCGATCGAACATCGGAATCAAACGTTATAAGCATTTTAAGATGGGTTGCCAGGGCAGGGAATTAACCCAGTGCGAATGCGCCAGAAGGTGGCATGAATGCGCAAAGGAGAACCCAGCAACTCAGCGCGAACGTGCCATAAGGCGGCGCGATCGCACTGTGCAATTTTTGAGTCGGTCCAGGCAGACTCTGGAACATTATATAACGGGGCTTACCCCCTATTTCTTCATCCAAAACACCCCAAACCTCTTCCAAAATTCTGGAAAATTCCCCCCAACTTCCAACATAATATTTTAAGCCCAAATCAAGTATAACCCCCGGATTTAGGTTCGGACAGCGTATAGTTGCAGTTATAATATCGTATTGCGGCGAGTCTTGGCTTGAACTGAAGGTGGAAAGTGAAGATATTGTGGTTGTAGCAGAAGTAAGGTATGAATTTATTTCTACTGCTATTAATTTAGGTTTAGTTATGGAGATAGAGTTATTAAATGATTGTATAACAAATTTTTTGGTGGAGAAATTGGATAAACCTCGTGTGGGATGTTTTATGGAATATTTTGTATTGATGATTGTGTTATTGGCGTTAGTATCGTTGTTGTTGTGTTGGTTGCTGGTATTGTGATTTCGTGCTCGGGATATAAACAGGGGAGATGCTGCCCGAATTTTGGCAAATTCTAAGGAAGTTTCATTTAAAGAGTTGAGATAGGTATATGATGATAAGTCTAACGGTAGTATGATTTCTCTTGAATGTAGATTTATGAGTTCGGGAGAATAAGCGTGGTATGTTAAGGCTAGTCCCTTTCTTTCTAAAGGCATGATTCCTATGTTATGATCCCACACATGTCTTCCATAACATTCTTGTTCCTGAAAAGCTAGAAGTTCTTGGTTCTCAAGGTTCTTATGATGCTCAAGATGGATGCTTCCTATGATGATAATGATGAAGATGAAGATCCTATTTCTAGAAGTTTCAATGTTTATGATTTTAATGCTATCATGAGATTATTGAGTATATTTCAGGATGTCATTTATTTTTTTCGTTATTGTTGATCTCACCTTATAATAATTATTCCTTCAAGGTGAGATATAGCAATGCTGATTGTTCCATAATATAAATCGGAGGTTACCGACCTTACGTCACTCCGATAAAGTGGTAACTTTTACATGGGCTCTCATGAATGCTACTTATATTATATATGTATATGATATATCTATATATATGTATATAGGGGATATGGGGAAAGCTGTGGCCTCATATATGTGTAACCACCCAATCAATTGGTATATTATGATATCGTCCCGGACGCGGGATATATGGGTACGGATCAGGCTGCACGTTCCGCAACAATATAATATATTTATTGATCGGGCTGCACGTTTCGCAGCAATATAATATACTTATGGATCGGGTTGCATATTCCGCAGCACTATTATGTTATATATGTATGAGAAAAATGTTTTCTTTAAAAAGGCTAAGCATGTATGATATTCGCCTTTAGAGGCAATCGGATGTACAGGTTAACTTTATCTCACATTATGTTCCATATCTCTTCTTATGTTATTTTCATGCCTTACATACTCAGTACATTATTTATACTGACGTCCTTTATTGTGGACACTGCGTTCATGCCCGCAGGTAGACAATTAGATGGACCTGATCCTTAGGAGCTTTATTAGTGGAGTTTCAGAAAGGCTCCAATTGCCTCGGAGCTGCACCCTATTAGTACTACTCTTTTGTATATATAGACTTGGTTAAGGCAGAGACCTGGCCCGTCCTTATGGATTCTTATATTCTTTATATAGAGGATTGTAGACAGATGTATGTATCTAGATATTCCGTATCCTTATCAGTACATATTGATGTATAGTGTCGTGACAGCCTTGCTGACTTTTGTTTATGAAAATGGTTGCTGGTTATTACTTAATGACGTGCCATTATCTTGTGATACATGTCCTTACAGAGTGTGATGCATATGAGCTTGCTTGTGGCCTACCCAGAAATGATTATGAGATGCATCTTTAGAGGTACTCGGCAGGTTACCCCGGGTGCCCGCCATCGCCCTTTAGTTAGGTCATGACAAAAGTGGTACTCAGCAGAAATAATTAAGTGTTAGTTCAAACTTAGCCGTAATTGAAATATCCAAACTCATTGGCGTAAGTTAATTAAGGTCGTTAGCCTTTTAATTTGTTTGATTATGTCAATTATGGCTTTAATTTAAATAGCCAATTTCATGGTACTAGCTTAATTAAGGTCATTCGTTCAAATTAGCTCTTAATTTGGTCAAATTGGTTTATTATCGAGTCATACTTGAAGTATCCAATTAATGGAAATTACTTTAATTTTCACCATTTAATTAAATATTTGCGCCAATGCCCTTCCAGTATATTGTATACACAGATATACACATGCGTGTACGTATACACACATGTATATCATGTATACATATATCTATCAGGTCAGGCCCCTATCTTTTTTTAAAAAAAATGGATCGAGTCCAGGCCCAATCGGTCCAAGACCCGGCCCAATAATGGTTAAGAGGGGAAAATCCCCTTATACTCCTTCTTTTATCCATTTAGCAGCAACAAACAACCCTTAGGGTTCTCCCCCTTTTGAGAAGGTAAACCCTAGGCGCCGCCTCACCTATTTCTCTCTCCTGCGTAATTTGTAACACCGAAAATGGCAAAAAATGGGGCCCCACTGCTTGCTTTTACTATGGCATGGCCGAGAATGTAAAGAGCATTAATTGCTCTACCAATTCTCAACCATTTCCACCAATCTCCACCCAAACGCGGTACAATATCATCCTCTCTCTTTACTTTTCTGTTAATTTCAATGGGAAGAACTGATTTTATTTAATTATGTTTGTTTGTACCTGAGTTTGAATGGGAAATTGCCATTGGTTAGGAGAGAATTGCGCTGATTGACATTATATGAGTCAAAATCTGACTGTAGATAGTTGATTGATTGACTGAAGTTAATTTGTGAGGAAAAAATGTTAAAGTCCCATATCAGACCAGTTAGGGTTTTTGAGAATTTTGGGGTTCTGTATAAAGAACCCCATTCTCCACATTTTAGCAGTTGTTTTTAGCATATTGAATACTGACAATACTCAAAAAATGGAATTACCTAGGGTTTCTAATTTTTGGGACCTTTAACTGTTCGATTATGTCCAAAATTTTAAAAGTTAATTATTTTTCTTGCTTGTTTGTGTTTGAGCATCGGCGTTAAGGAAACAAAGGGTTTTTTCCAAGTCCAAGTCTCAATCCAGGCTGCACAAGAAAGCGGTAATCCTCTTTCCCTTTTATTTTTAAGCATTTTTAGTTTCTTAGTTACCTGTGCTAATTGTTTTTATGTTTATATGCTAGTCTAGTTTAATTTTGTAAATATTATTCTTTGTTAGATGTTTTATATGCTATTTTGTTTAAGTTAGTTAAGCATGCTTTTGTGGTAGTTAACTTAAGTTATATACAGTTAAATATGTTTGTTGTATTAGTTTTGTTTATGTAGTTAACCTTGTTTTATATGCTAGTTTCAGCTTAGTTTATTTAGTCTTGCATATTGGCTTTAGCCTAATCCTTTCTAGTTAGGTCTGTTTTATGTGTTAGTTTAGTTTTTTAGTTAAGCATGTTTATTGACCTAACTTAGTTTATTTTTGAGTCATGTTCTATCTAGTCAAAATTGTTTTAATCATGTATGCTTATGTATACTAGTTTAAGAATGTCTAAGTGTGTTCCCGTGTTAGTCAAGTTAGATGAGTAGTATTTTCCTACTTTGGTTTCTTGTTTAGTAGTTTAGACCTGCTTTTATATTGACTTAGTCCTTGTTCATCCTTTATTTGAAATATAACCTTGTTGATAAATGATATTCATGTTTGATGTCTGATCATTGTAAGGGAGTTAAATATGGATAAATCTATCTGAACTAAGCTGTTGAGTCCAATCCTGCTTAAACCAGCTATCCCACCTTTGATAGCCCCTCTGTTCGATCTCAAACATTATGTTATGTCTTTTATTTAAACTGGTTACTGAAAAGGGACTCATTTAAACAGGTATCTTGACTGAGATTAAGAAATCCTTGATGTATTGATCATGGTATCTGTCTACTTCTTTTTAAAACATAATAGTTTTCCTTTCCAAATAAAAATGGTATCTATTTGAGGTCAAAGCCTTTGTGTGACATTGTTCTAAGTTATAAAGGCATATGCCATGAATTCTCATTAATTGGTCAGAGGTTTAGATCTTGGAATGCATAAAAAGGAATGTAAAAGGTTTCCTTTTATGAACTATGGCATCTGAAAACTCACCTGGTAGCTTGTGAAGCTTGTATCACATGTTAGAGGGTTTTACTTTGATTTAAAATAAGTTGTGTAAGTCCCATGTGAATCTATTGTCTTTACTAAGGAATGGGCTTAAGAATTAATTCTGTGTGACTCTATTGTCCATGATAAAATGCTGTTAAGGTCTCATATTTTGTGCCTTGTCTATGATCTTATATTCTGTTGTCCCTGAGTGTGTCTAAAATAAATAGGAAACTGTGGGAGATTAAGAATGGTTTTGATGGGAGGAGTCACTTGACATTTGAATAGAAGTGAGACATTTGAATAGAAGTGAGTGTGACTTACCCAGGGCGTAGAAGAAGAGGCCAAAGCTTGGAGTTTCTTACTAACTCAGTCTAACCTTCCTATTCTGAGGTTGCTGGGGTTCCCTTATTAATATTCATATATCATGGGACCCTCCAAATAATTTGAAAAAGTCCATTCTGAGAAATTTAATCCAAAGACTGCCATGACTAAGTACAATTAAGTCTTTATACACTGATTTTTGTGAATTTGAGTGTTTAAGCGTATGCCATGACTCTGTATGCTTGTTGTTGAACCTCATTATTTGGATGTGTGGCCTCTTTGTGTTTAAAAGGCTGAAACTAAAGTGCTTATATGAGCATCTAGCTACTATAATCATGTTTATGTCCATTTGGTTGTTAAAACCCATCTCTGCCTGTGTTATCTTATCTCTAAAAACAGGTTGTGACTTAGGAGCACATCAATTAAAACATGATTGGTAAAACACTTTGTTTGACTAAGTCTGCTATATGCTTGTGTTTTAAGAGTTTTTTTTTTTTTTGTGTGAGTCAAAGTGGTGTTTTCAAATGTCTTTAAGTTCAGAGTATCGATGAGCAAAGCATCCCGTGTTTTGATTGGAATTTTGTTGAGGCCTTCAAAGTTCACTCTGAAATATCAAATGGATACTTGGCCTCTCCCTTGTTCTTTTTCTTTGTTTTCCCCATGCGTTCTAGCGCATATCTTGTCAACATTGTTGTCTATGTGTGGAGTTAATACCTGCTGAATGTGTCTCTTCTAAGGAACATATCTTCTACATTAGATAGCAGTTTGAACATGCACTACCTTTTTCCTGCTATGAACCTGCCTACTTGAATGCATGTGAAGTATGTCAATATATGAATGTGATTTCTTGCGAACTCATGAAAAGAACTGTCTGAATACATGTTGTATACAAGAGAAATACCTCAATATATAGGGTATACATGACTGTCATATACTCCATAGTATATGAGGGTTGCATACTTGGTATAAATGAGGTATACTCACCTGTAAAAAATGAAGTTATTCTCTGCTTTTAAAACTATACATAATTGTACTTGGGCTTTTATCTATCTGAACCTGTTGGGCCTTGTTTTTTGTATATTACATCTTTATTTCAATACCTGGGCCAGTCTGGTTGGGTTTAAATAAATTATTGGGCTCTGTTTACATTACATGAGTTAAGTTAGGATTTTCCTTCCTATTTCTATTCGTTTCTTTTCCTCTATGATTGTTTATTTGTGAATTTAAGTTTGTTTAAATTTGATTTTATTCTTACCTTAGACCGATACTAATCCTTATCCTTCTTTTAAGCTATGTGAGCCTATCCTGGGCCATTTGGGCTGCTTCTTGCATTAAACCAAGTTGGCCCAGAAGCCCAACTTCATTTCTTTGATCGAGTTCGCCAAAATGAATGGGAAGCTAATATTTGCAATGAAGGCCCAACCATAGGTAAAAATGGTGAAGGCCTAACTATGGGTGAAAATAGCAAACTGGTGGGCTTAGGTAGGCCCACCAGCCTAAACTCTTCTCTTTTTATTTATATTTGTGTGTAATGTAATCTGTAACAAACATGTAAATATTGAAACCCTCTATGCATGCTTCGAATTTAGGAAAAAATATATTATTATTAGGTAAGTCACCTAAGAACATTTTCCACTCAGCTAATTCCCAAAAAATTAACAAAGGTTATGTACTTTTGGGCCTTCGGCCCTTGAACGATTTTGTACAAAAATGAACAAGTATTTTGGGCCGTAGGCCCAGTCGGAAATCAGATTAATATTTATAAATTTGGGCGAACACTGGACTCTTTTGATCAAGTTGGACTGAAAACGGATACAAATTTTAACTTTGTATAAACCTAGATTTGGCAAATGAATTTGGACCAACTCAGTTTTAGTCTTGGAAGATTTTTGGGCCAAAACCCAAACATGAAAGGCAAAAAAAAAGAACTTTACTTGGACCAATGTAAGGAAAGTTGGTTTTGGGTTATGTGTAACTACCCGTTTGGTCGTTACAGTTTTTTAACCCATTTAACCTTGTTGACTCTTCCTTAAGTCCCTTTAGTATGATCTATGACTTAATGAAGTCATCGGGTTGATTCCCACAAGGTTCGAGTGTAAATTGAGTCATTGATGGAGAAGCTAGTTAAGTTAGCGAGTTAGAGTTGACCACGGTCAATGTCGGGTTAGGATGACCCCGAGTCAATGTTTAGGAAGTTCGAACATATTCATATGATGATTTCGAACTTGTCCACAATTTTTGGTGAGGTTCCGAAGAGTTTCAGATGGGTTTGGGTTTTGTCGCGCTCGTATTCGATGTTTTCGCTGTAGGTCTGTGGATAGAAATGGCTCCAGATTGATCAAATGACCTTTTTTTTGTTTGAGGTTTGAACCATTAGATTCGTATTGTAATTATGAATCTATAGGAAAATGAATCGTCGCGTTTTGCCTCCGGATGAGGGAGTTATCCCCTTTTTCGTTCGGGCTGTTCCAGCAGGTCCGCTGGCAGCGAACCTAGGGCCGCTATAGCGGATCTGCTGCAGCGATCAACTGGCTGCTGCAGCGACCGACGGTGGCTGAAAAGTCCTATTTTTATACTCCAACTCCTACCCATTACCCACAAGACCCCAAAGTCAGTTTTCAAGAGAGAACGAGGTAAACTTTATTCCATTCTTTGGTGAAAGTATCTTGGAGGGTATGTCCCCACCTTTATTTGTTACTTTTCCTTTTTTTCTTCAAGTTCCATGATTATTTTAAGGTCCATCAATGGTGGGTGAAAATCCTAGAACCCTAGAATTAGTAAACCGTTAAATAATTGGTTGGTTATTGATTTAATTGTTGATTAATCATCTAGGAGTATAGATTATCACTTTCTAAGTAGGGAATTTGATTTCTACAATTGAAATTGCATGTTGAGACTTAGGGTTCTAATAAAAATGGAATTTTTTTCCTAAAATCTGTTTGAAAGGGTAAATTGATTAGAAACCCATGAATTGAAGGTTAATAATTGTAGAAATAGAAGTTATGATAAATTCACTATTAAAGTATGGTTTCACCAATTGAAAAGGGTAGAAGTAAGTGGGGCTTCTTCCCCAAATTGTTGTTCTTGTTTAAATACATGGTTTGTTGCTTACTTAGCATCACATTGTTAAACATTGACCGTTATGAGGCGCTTCGGAAATAGAAGACTCATGTGGAGTAGTTTGTGGCTTCTTTTCTGCATTCGAGGTAGGTTATGACTTATTTTAGTTAGACTTTGATTAGCGAAACGTATGTATTGTGTATAATTGATGGGAGAAAGCATGATTAGGTCTTCGGACATGGTGTTTTGGTAGGATATTAGCTAGGTTGGTATGACTTTTGATTTTGTGGGTTCGTCGCCATTACGTTATGTACTAAAATATGAGGTATAGTTGTATTCATACTGTGGTGATTCGGGATGGATTTCTATTAGGTTGATTGTTGTTGATGGTGGCTTGTTGCCCTGTTATTGTGATTAGACTTGTTGCCTAAATTGTCGTGTTGTACTCAGTTCTCTGTTATTGTGACACATATTATCGAAGAAAGGAAGGTTAATAAGTTTGGGCTTGAATTTTGATATAAACTTTTGACAGTACGTAGATGAAAACTTGATGTATGATTTACTGTTGATGATAATATATAGAAAGGTGGAGCTTCTTGGTGATACAAGACTTAGTTGTGAGGCGTACTTGCTACATATGAAAGTAAAGAGGTTCTTAGACTATTATGTTGGTTGAGACGGTCTGTATGATTCATTTTATGGTTGAATTGATCCAAGTCGTGATATGACTTGTGGCTTTGTGACTTGTACCTTCACTGTTGCTTTATTAGTTTGTATTGATTTACTATGTTTACACCCATTTATGCATTCATACACTCATACATGATGGAAATGGTTCGGAAATGATTCATGAAGACTTGTGGAATGATGCCTTGTGTTTGACATTGATATTGCTAATTGTTCATATTCCATACATAAAAATGAACCGGAATACGTTGATACATACAGTGTGATGTGAAATTAGTGACAAAAGTAATATAATCTTCTTGTTGAACTTGTGATGCTATTTGATACATGGTACTTGATGAATTGATCATTGAAAGTGATTTGATAGTGTTACTATACATATGAAAAGGCACATTTGGCTGGGGGTGAGGATGTGGCGTAGTTGTGAGCTCGTGGTCCGAGGTTCATTCCGGAAATAAGTGGTACATGGTGTGGATCCGTGTCCGAGGTTCTTTCCGGAGCGGAGGATTTATGGCTCGGGTCTGATGAGTATCCGGAACGAGTGGTACGTGGACTCCAAGGGTCCCCTGCAAGTCATGAATACTGAGCAATGACATCAGTTAACATGTGTGTACTGTTAGAGTGATTGGCCAGTGCATGGCATAGCATTGCATTGCATATCATCATATTTTACATTGCACATCGTTACATTTTATTCGGCATTATTATATGCTCCTTTGTTTCTGATTTTGGTATGGATGTTGAATGCCTATTGTGTTATAATTATGACCGTTGACTGAGTTAAATTGTGGATTAGTGACTCAATCTAGGGAAGGAACTTGGACTTGTGATTATCAGGTGAGATTATTGAAACTTGACAGACTTGTAGGTTAGAAGCTTCATCTTAGGCTGTGACTCCGTTATGAGATATTCTGTGACTTGGATTTGAGTGTTAAGTGCCTATCTTTTTGTCTTGTTGATTTTATACTTACATGCGTGAACTAATCTTAGTCGGCCTATGATGCTTACCGGTACATAGTGTTTGTACTGATACTACCTTGCTGTACCCTTTTTGAGTGCAGATTATGTTCCAAAGATTTCATCCAGATTACATCTCTAGCTTGAAGCTAGTTTGCTCGATCAGATCTGAGGGTGAGCTTCTATCCATGCCACGCCTCATGACCTCTCTCTTTTTAGATGTCTACTTTCATTCCAGACATTAATTATTATATTTGAGATATACTTCATTCTTTAGACATTTTTGGTTAGAGTGCTTGTACGATGACATTAAAATTTTGGGGGTGTAATAGTTAGACTTCCGCACATATATTATCTATTGACTGTTAATAAATGATTAAAGAAGTTGAAATTGGCTAGTGATTAATGGGTTAACGGGTAAGGGTTCGTCTACCAGTAATAATAAATAGGTGCTCGCACGATCGGTAACTTGGGTCATGACAGTATGAATATGACTTGACTTATATGAGTTTCAATGAAACTAAAAATGGACTTAGTAAACTTGGAAATCTCATTATATATATAAAAATAGGAGATCTACTCCATACTTTCTTATATATATTTGTAATTAAAATCGAAAAGGACTAAACTCATATCATTTGGACCAAAATAGTAGTGACTCTACCCAGGAGAAATCTCGAGTGCGTCTTGGTCTGGAAATGAAGTGAGTTGAACACTTATACGGATTTTTGAAACCAAAAACCCCCTTTTTAAGGGGACTTTTTGCCAAATTTTTTCTTGAGTTTATGATAAAGAAATGAATGACATTTTTGTTGAAAATTAAACACTTTTAAGCAAATAATTCATTAATCACACATTGAAGCTCGTAGGTCAACCGTATTTTACGCATCTTTAATACTAGTGTGCGTAAAACCTTCCCTAGGGGATCACCAGAACCCTTACCTCGAACTTTGGTTCCAAAAGATTTCTCTCTTCCTTGAAAAATCTTTTACCCGGTTTTCCTAGTTTTCCTTTAATAAATCAGGTGGCGACTCTAAAAATACTAAAATCCAATTAGAGCACCAATAACCTCGTAGTAGTTTTTATACCTTAACCCGCGTAAAAGCGAACCGTAACAACATGCACCCAAAGGCAATCTCTGATATAGAAAAATATAATAAAAGTGGTCTCCCGGGCCTAGGGGGTACCAAAACTGGTGGATTAGACAAATAGCTCTTGATGGTGTAAAAAGCTTCTTGGCATGCTTTTTTCAAATTTGTGGGCGCGTCTTTCTTCAAAAGCTTCAGTATGGGTTCCACAATGATGATGGACAGAGCTACGAATCGCAGATGTAATTCAACCTTCCTAAGAAGCTCATGACCTCTCTCTTTGTCTTGATAGGAGGTAACTCTTGGATTGCTTTGATCTTGGTAGGATCTAGTTCCATGCCCCTTCAGCTCACTATTGTTACACCTCGAAAATTTTCGCATCATTTGCGTCGTAAGTAAACTAACGTAAGCTCATAGAGTTCATGGGACCCTTATAAGGTTAAGGCATATTTTTAACAAGTGGTCAGAAAGTGTCTAAAGGTTCAGGGATCAAGCAAATCAAAAAAATTAAGTTTGTCGAAAATTTGGGAGAACTTGGCAGAATTTTGGACAGGAAATTTTGGTTCAACTTGAGAGAGGTATATCTCCTAGAATATGAGGAGTTAGGGAATGCATAACCTATGCAAATTAAAGTTCAAAGAGTTTTCTTTCCAATGCAACTGACAGATCGCAAATCCGAGACGTACAATGGATGATATTGCCCATAAAACTTTGTGCAATTTGATGGTTGCAATTCGATTGACCGCCGAATAACGATGGTACCGTCGAATAACGACGGTACCGTCGAATAACGACGGTACCGTCGATACTGGAATCTAATTGAGCCAGTGGAACTAACCTTGGGGGTTATATAAACCCCACTCCACTCCTTCTTCACCATTCTACAACCTTCCATCACCCCTGCAAATCTCCATATACTCCCTCCAAGACATTTTACTCGTTTATTAGTCACTCAAAATTTATATGCTAATTAGCTCGGGAAGCTTGTGGCAACTTCATAGTATTGTAGTTGTTGTTGGAACGGAACGCGGGAAGGCGGGATCATGAGTTTGAGGCTAACAAAGATCAACCCAAGCTTAGTGCTTAGTACAATAAGATCTTCCTTTATATCCATGGAATTAAGTTGATTCAAGTTATATTTGCTAAATTATGACGTATATAGTCGGATTGAGCGAAAGACGGCACAACCCTATATTGAATGTTATTGATTGAGTAATATAGATATGGGATTGAGCTTGATAATGCATGTATTGAGTTGATTGGAGTTTTAATTGCGAGTATGACACATATTAAGCCGAATTGAATTAAGGACGGGATAAACTTGTATTGGATGTTGTTGATTAGGTGATATGAATGTTGAATTGAATAATATGCAATGGATGTTGATTGGGATGTTATTGTAACCTTGGAAACATAGTAAAAACAGAGACAATGCTGCCCAAACTTTTGTAACTGGAATCACCCTTCGATATGTAACTCATAGACGTTGATATACAAACATGATAGGTTATGACTAAGGGCATATCTTTCAATATAAGCTCGAGAAAGGACCGAGCATCGAAAGAAGGATTCGTTCAAGGTGACGGCTTGACAAGGCATGTAAGGTGTTCGTTTTCTTTCTCCTTTGGCACGAAACCAACTAGAACTTGACCATGAATCTTCCATAACAAATTTATTCTATTCTAATGTCTTATGCTTCACTTATAATGTCCTAGCTATATTAGCAGACTCTTTGTCTCAATTGTTTGGCCTCATTGAAGGGTTGTTGACGTTGACTTGATTTCAATAATGTTATTCGGAGGTTATCGACCTTACGTCACTCCGAAAGGCCCATGTGTTACTTTTATGAGTCCTTCATGCATTATATATGCATGTGTGTGTGTGAGTATACATTATTTTACTACACCGAGCCGCACTATAGTTGGTCGGGTACGACACCTATTGTGTAACCACTGATCAGTTGGGTATTCACACCGAGTCCCATTGTGGCCGGGTACGTTACACACCAAGTCCTGAAAAGGCCGGGTACTTTACACACCAAGTCCTGAAAAGGCCCAGGTACGTTACACGCTGAGTCCTGAAAAGGCCGGGTACATTAAGATGATGATGGTATATATATATATATATATATGAATATGATTTTCAAAACTCATGCACGCATGTCACATGTTCTCGGAGTTTCAGGTTGCTTCTATTTACTTACACTTTTATCTTGACTATCAGCTTCAGCTGGTCGTCAGCAAGGGCCATTGTACCAGGCTTGATCTTTTGGTATATGTTATGTTAATATGTTATGTATATGTATCTTTTGAGTATGACAGGGTCATGTCCTGTCTAGTATGTCATGTATATGTACTCCTAGACGCTCATAGACAGTATGATGTATGTAGATGTCATGTGTAGCCTCGTCGGCTAGTGCGTATATATATATATATATATATATATACGCACACAGATATATATAAACACATATATATATGTATATATATATATATATGTGTGTGTGTGTGTGTGTATATGGTAATGCGATTTCTGTTGTATTGGGCCTTTTCTGCGTGTACGTGTCTTTCTATGATACAGTGAGATCGCATCACAAGCAAAGACAGATGTTGTGAGATTATGTCAGTTTACGCCAGGTGGTACTCGGCCGATAGGGCCAGGTGCCCGTCATGCCCCTCGTCGGGGTGGGACAACTATGAATCCAAGCAATTTCCCAGCGGGCACTCCAAATGCGCACTTGGTCGGGTTCAGTTTTAGATTCAACTTTCGGAGCCTATCAAAGAATTTCATGAAATGTGTAGTGTGCTCCGCGCTCTCTCTCGACTTGATGCTGACATCGTCCACATACAGTTTGATTTCTCTGTGGATCATGTAGTGGAAAATTGTAGTCATGGCCCTCATGTAGGTGGCGCCAGTATTTTTAAAACCAAATGGCATCCCCCTAAAATGGTATACTCCCTACGGAGGGATGAAGGCATTTCTCTCCGCATTATCTTCATTCATGTGTGTTACACCCCGTGGTTTTGTACTTTGAGAGACACCGTGCATTAGTGGTTCTAATCTTAGATACGGGGGTTATCACGGTTAAAAGAGATTAGACAAGTTTATCTCATAGTTATAAAGGGTTAAGTTCATGTTTAGCAGGTGTTGGAAGAATTAGAGGTTCGATGAGTTAATGAGGGAATGTTTTAGCAGATGGTTGGGATTTACGGTCGAATATACGGACCGCATATTTTCTGCGGACCATAGAATGCTTTGGACTCCACCATAGAATCAAACCAGGGAGTGGTGGTCTTCTGTTTGGGTTTTACGACGGAATACACATACCGTATAATTTTTACGGACTGTATATCTGACTAACTTCCTCCATAAATTGATTCCAGATAGGGGGAATCCCTGGTTAGGATTTACGGTCCGATTATACGGACCGTATAAATTTCACGGTCCGTAGAGGTGACCGTAAAAATCAGGTTGGGCTAGATTTTTGTTTAAGTTATAAATTTGACCCTTCCTCATTTTATTTCATTTGCAACACTTCCCACTTCTGGAGAGCTCTATAACCTTCTCCCTATTATATTCAACAAAACCCAAGTGAAATCAAAGATCAAGAGGCGAAAATCAAGATAAGCAAGTGTTGGGAGGCTCACTAAGTTTTGTAGATCCCAAAAACTTCTTTGGTGTTGATGTTGGGATTTCATTCAAAGGGGATAGTGATCCAAAGCTTGCTCTTGTGTGAAAAAAGTAAGTTTTCACATATATTTTCATGTTATTAAGAATGTCTAGCTGTTGAATAACTTGATTGAGGGAAGAAAGCAAAAGAGGGAGTTCAAATGTGGGTTTGATGATATTTTGAGTAATACATTAACTTGAGTTGTAATTATTGGAGTATTTTGAGTATAATCTTGCTATGAATGGTGGAAATGATGATAAGGAAGTGTGGTATACGAGTGCATATAGGGTTGTGTTGAAATAATTGTTGAGTGTTGATTATGAAAAGTAGTTTTGAGCATTAAATGAAGTCTCTTGATTATGGAATTGATAATGATGTTATTGTTGATTGGGAACTATTTTATGATACAGTAGAAGTTGATAAAAGAGGGGAAATGCTGCCCAAATTTCGTCAATTCGTTAATAATACTAGTTTGAACTTAAAAGTGTTTTAAAGACTTAACCTTAGTATGATGCTCTTGTGCCACGACCCAACCTAGGGCCATGACGAGTGACCGAGATTAACCTGCCCGATAACCCAACTTATGTTACCTGTACTCAAACATGGCATTCAATAGGGTCTCTTTAACTAAGTTTGAAAGCTGTAAATAGAATACCAAAGTCCATCTGTAACTCAAAACATTTCAAAACATACTTATATATACGTAACATATCACAAGGCTGCCGATACTTCTGTACAACAAAACAATGGCCGGCAAGGCCAAACAGTATCCATGACACCCACGCTGTCTGCAGACTACTAGAAGAGTATGACCGTGCATAAGTGATAGGACAGGGCCCCGTCGTACCCATAATGTATACAAACAAAATTATACCAAAACAGGAATAGTCTCCGAAGCAAGTGAAGCAGTCTGACTCTTAATTCTGACTCCTCCTAGGGGGCTGGATCGTTTAATCGCATCCCTGAACCTGTGGGCATGAAACGCAGCCCCCAAAGAAAGGGGATCAATACGGAATGTGTAGTAAATATGTAAGGCAATACTGAATGATAAAACAAGGAAAAGCGTAACAATAAGCAAGTTTAGAAAGCATCCTGGGAGTAACCTGGAACAACACTTTGAACCATGTCATATGGTCCATTACATGAATTCTAGCATACTATATAAATATAAATATTTTACCCTCGTAGCCGCTTCCGGCTAATAACACAATAGTCCCTTCGGACGGCCGCTTCTGGCGTAGTCATGATGGCCCCTTCGGGCAGCCGCTTCCGGCTTAGCTAGGATGACCCCTTCGGGCAGCCACTTCCGGCTTAAGAATATCATAATCCAGATGATCAGGTGGAAAAATAACAATACATATGATATACAGTATGAATATTTAATTAAGTTACAAAACGGTGCACCCCTTTCAGAGTGGTTTCTATTACAACTCCCTTTGGAGAGATTTTGAGAACAAGTTTTAGAGTTTCCTTCATTTACCATTTGCTCTGTAGTGAAAATGTAAGTATAATGTATCGCAGAGGCTTCCTTCGAATTATCTACAAGAGTATAGCATGAACGAAACAAGAAATTGGATATCGACTCCAAATCCAACTAAGAATAGAGTACTCATGTTTTACGTTCTTTAGGAGTCATATAAAAGGGATCATGCCAAAGTATGAAAGAAGGGTTTGCCTTACATACATTATTTATGCCTCAAGCTAATCCTCGAGTCCCTTCCCGAGCTTAGTAAACTAAAATAGCATCAACAATATAGGGATTAAGACTAGGCTAACAAGATTATTCGAACTAATCATTTATTCCGTCGCCTAACGGGAATTGGACAACATCTCCCCTATAATCCTACCAACCCAACAATTCCAAATTAAGCTAATAACCAACAACAACAACAAATCTAACAATTTACAACAATAATATGACTAAACTCATCTTACAATTCTATCCAAAACAGCCCCTAAACCACAACGCCTTAATATTCGGTATACGATAATTATAACTATATTTCTAACACTTTAATCCATTAAATCTCCACGTAATCATCTCAATAACAAAGATTAGAAAATAATACATACTTTAGCAGCAGCTCAACCACGAAAATATCATCCCCCAAGCTCAATATTTATCTTGAAACGACGACGACAACTCGTATTACACTTTATCCTTCACGAGCCTCGGGATTCGGGGCCTCGAACTTGATCGAACCCTTGCTTTATCTCTCTAACTCTCCTCACTCTCTCTCTCTCTCTCTGTCTCTAATATATTCTAGATCTTTTGGCATGCAATGAGGAAGATAATGGGTGAAAATTTCCTTAAATAGCCAAGGAAGTTGGCCTGACCCGACTTAGAGTCGGGTTGGGCCGAGCCCACTGCCAGTTTGACCTTCCCTCCTTAAAACGTCCATAACTTTTTATCCTTATGTTGCATGAAGGCCCACGACCTATGGTGGGATAGGTATTTCAATTATCTACAACTTTCATTTTTTGTGTTTTCCCAAATTCTCAACGTATAATGGTGTGTTGGCCTCGTAAAGCTAGATCACCCGAAAACGTATCCTTAAATCATCCTTTTGCAGTGCTTATGCTCATATTTGGCTTAAGTGTCCCTCTCAAGACTTTCTAAACTTCCTATGTACTATTCATATAACTTGTCATATGCCCTTTATAAAATCCCGACATTTGGGCCCCACCTTAACTTACGGTTACGAGGGCTATTTGTCAAGTAACGTATTAAACAACTTACACCATATGGCCTCCACTGTCGTCTATATGTTATTCTTATAGTTATATAATAGAATCTTCACCCCTAATCCTTGTATATCTTTACCCTCCCCTGAGCCCATACTAAGTCGTCTGCAGTCTCGGTAACACGAAAATTTTTCCGGGGTGTAACATCCTTCCCCCCTTAGGAACATTCGTCCTCGAATGTTGGAAATATGTAACTTATAGAAGATTTATGGATAGTTAAACAATAGAGTAAAATATGACAGTATTATTTAAGGTCAAATTAATCGTATCTAGTACCGCTAGTATCATGCTATAATAACTAAAAGGTTACATATCAAGGGTAGTCTTCTATTCGTTAACACTAGTTCCGATTTATAGCTATGGTCTTTGTTACATCCGACATTTTTGTTTATTCGAAAAATTCAAGGTGAATTGACTTGTGATGAATAAGGCCACAATTGGACCTTACTTTGTATGCATGTTTAGGTTATGAATTCAATGGGGTGGAATTACGAAAGGTGGCCAAGGGCAAAATTGGAATTTTGGAAACTTTTCCCATGGATTACAATATGTAGCCACCAATTTGGACTCAAAAATAATAAAACAAGGCCCAATAATGGAAGGCCCAACCGGCCATAGAGTGCTACAAATGGCCCAAGTCCATTATTTCATCATGTGACATTATATACTAATGTATATCCTTAGAAACTTCAAGAAAGAGAAAGAACAAGCAAGAGGAAAAAAGAAGAGAGGGCATTTCGGGTGAGAGGAGAAAGAAAAGGAAAAGAAAGAAAAAAATTTTGGAGCTAATTCTTGGGTTTAAAAAGTTCCTCTCTTGAGAGATTATTGCTAAGCACAAGATTATCTACAAGTTGATATAAAGATTTTGGCAAGAAAACAACTTCAACCCCAAGTGAAGAACTTGAAGAAAGGTAAGGATTTCATGCTTTTGTTGTGTTAAAAAATGATGTATGTATGTTGTAGTATGTGTGAATGAATGAAAAATATGAAAATTTGGTGTGTTGGAATTTTTGGGTGGTGGCCGAATGCATATATATGTATTGCATGATTGTAATGGTTTGAATTCTTGTGTAAGTTAGTTGTAGTATGGTGGAAATTGTATTAGAAAGGAAAGTGGGATGAATTAGTGAGAGTTGGAAAATATAGTATGTTGGCCGTATGGTACTATGTGTAATATGGGATATGAATTTGATTTTGGTTGTATGTTAATTGTGTATGGCTTTGTGAAGTAGATTGAAGGATAATGGTTAAGTCAAAAACGAATAATTGTTTGTTAAGTCGTTGTCGGAAAGTGTGTCGCTTTAGCCTAATGTCTTAAAATTTTGATTGATGATAATGAACTTGGAGTATGAAAATGCGTTTATGAACTCGTATGTTGAAAGTTAGGAAAGATTGGAAAGATAGTGATTTGATAGAAAGTTGAATGTTTGAGTAACTTGTGAATGTTATGTGAATATGGTATGGATGCCTCCGATGAGTGTCGTAATGATTCTGGTAGGTAATGGATATGAAAATAATAAGTTTTGGTTGGAAATGCAAGTTTAAAACGAAAAATAACTCGTTGTGTCGAAAGATGGCTAATAATGCCATAGTGTATGAATTAGTGTTTATTGATGTTTGCTGTTGTTTGGATGTTTTCTCTGGGCTGTTGTGTTGAGGAATTGAGCCGAGCTAAGTCTCGGGGATGTCGTATATACAGAGGAAATGCTGCCGAAATTTCGGTAGGCAATTATGTGTAAAGATAGAGTATTGAAAGAATGAAACTAACCAAATGGTAAACTTGACCATTTCCAGATTTTGGACGAAATTTGGATTGACGCCGAGCGAGCATAAGGCGCCATCGAGGTATGTGAAGCACTTCTATACGCTCCTAGGCATGTTCTGGATGTGGTAGGCTCGGCCGCGAGCCTTAAGTCCGACTCCGTTCCCCGGAATTCGAGACGGAAAACCGCTCCAATTCCTTCAATTCAATTGAACCTATTTTCTTACAAATTGTCCTTAAAGTGAGATTTTGCACAAAACTTCCCCAAACGGAGTCGGAACACTTCCGAATGAGTATGGGTGACCTCATAAGGTCAATCATCAGTAATTTACGTATGTAGCCTTGGGTTGGTCCGAGGTGGGCCCACAAGGCCCGATACTCCCGGTACGATTTTAAAATACATCTGTTTTGGTCCGATCTTCTCCAAAAACTTCTGAACTATTATTTTGTGAATATTATGGGTATTTTTGTGTAATTTATACAATATTATTTCTGAACATCCGAGCGTCCCATTCTGATAATCTGTCGTGCCTTCCTAACTAGGATATGAGCGCGTGCTATGCATACTATCTGGATATTCTGATTTTGGCTCGCCGTTTGGCACCCTTCAGTTTGATCGAGTCTGTATGTTGAGTCTATAGGTAGGTGGTTTCTCATTTATCGATTCGTGTCTGCCTCAATGCATTCTTTCACTGCGACCCGGGCCAGGTTCTGTTATCGTGCATCATTCTCTGCATTGTTCACCGCGTCCCTCGGCGTACAGGCCGAGATCTGTATGTCTGTATGATCTGTGTATGGGGATGGCGGCCAGGATGGCATATGATCTGATTTGATTCTGTCTGTCCACCGCGTCCCGTACTAAGAGGGCCGGGTTCTGTTACCGCGCCCCCAGATAGGGCCGGGATCTGTATGAATATATGCGTGTGCCATCTGTATTTATAAAGCACACGCCTTTGTATGATTTTGTATGACTCTGTGCTACTCTGCATGCATAATTCTGTCCGTCATACTACTGTCTGTCTGTCCGTCTATGTTACGACTATTTCTGTTTGTCCGTATGGCTTCTGCTTCTGTATGTCCGTATGGATTCAGATTCTGCTCGTCTGTTCGTATTATGATTTCGTCTGTCTGTCCGAACTATAATTCTGTCCATTTGTGTGTAACACGATCCTGTATGTCTGTCTGGATCATAACTCTGTCCGTCAGTTTGACTTATGATTTTGCCCGTTATATTTCTGCGACTCTAGTTCGGACTATGTTTATATCTGTTACGTTTGTGCTTTACATACTCGGTACATTTTCCGTACTGACCCCTGTTCTTCGGGGGCTGCGCTACATGCCCGCAGGTACAGACGCACCAGGTGATACGCCGCCCGCGTAGGTTTCCGACTCTGCTACTTGAAGAGCTCCTTTGACTCGGAGCATATATCTTTGGTATATATATCTTCTGTCTTTGTGTACTCCGTATGTCTGTATATTCTGGGTACGGCGGGGCCCTGTCCCGTCATATGCTTCTGTATGTCTGTAGAGGCCTGTAGATAGATGTGTGGGTTACGGGTTCCGTCTGTATGTTAGCCCTATCGGCTTATCTGTAAATGTCTGTGTGTTCAGGTATATGTATATATATGTATGTTACGCGCACGCCGTATTTGTATCGGCCTACCTCTGTACTTCTGTTTTGAAAAAAAAAAAAAAAAAAAACAAAAAAAAAAATTTGTATGGTTCGAATTCGATCAGGTAGGTACGTATGGGTACCCAGTTAGGGTACCAGTCGCGGCCCACGGGGTTTGGGTCGTGACAAAAGTGGTATCAGAGCGGTTAGTCCTCGGTATGTCTACAGGCCGTGTCTAGTAGAGTCTTGTTTATCGATGTGTTGTGCACCACATCTATAAACAGGAAGCTACAGGGCATTTAGGATGTTACCCTTCTTTGGATTCTTAGATCGTGCGATAGAACTGTATTAGTAGGATGATCCTCTCCTAACGATCTGCTATGTTTCAGTGATGCCTCCGAAGAAGGCAACAGCTGCCCAGAAGGGCAAGGCCAGGATTGAGGCAGGAGAGACCAGCCAGGCCCCGAGGGTTACCAGGGCCAGTGTGCACCCTGCACTTGAGGATGTGCCCCCGTCGTCTGGGTCTGTTACACCCCCCTCGCGAGAGGATATCAGAGCAGCAGGAGCTGCTAATCGGGAGACGGCTCCACCGCGAGCTCCTGAGGTTCCAGTGCCCGAGCCTCCAGCTCCACAGGTAGGGGCGGAGGGTAGGGCCATGCGAGATGCGGTTCAGCTATTGACCACATTAATGGCGGAGCAGGTTCGCAGGCATGGATTTGGGGGCGGTCGTACGGACAGGTATGAGAGCTCCAGGGCTCGCGAGTTTCTGACATGTGGTCCTCCAGAATTCTCCGGGACCAAGTCTGAGGAAGACCCCCAGGAGTTCATTAGAAAGATGGAGAGCACACTGCGATTGATTAAGGCTTCGCCGACTGAGTCTGTGGAGTTGGCTTCGCATCGACTCTATGCGGTGGCAGCAAATTGGTATGAGTCTTGGCAGCTCTCCAGGGGTGCCGACGCGCCCGCAGCGGTATGGGCCGAATTTACTAAGGCCTTTCTTGACCATTTTCTACCACCAGAGCTACGAAGAGCTAGGGTTGATCGGTTCTTGAACTTGAGACAGAATGGTAGAAGTGTTCGCGAGTACAGCCTAGAGTTCGACTCACTGGCTAGGTATGCACCCACCATAGTAGCTGAGATGGCCGACAGGGTGCACAGGTATGTGATGGGACTGGACTCTTATCTGATTAATGGTTGTTTGGCTGTGGCTGCTCAGCCAGGGATGCATGTAGCCCGGGTACAGGCACACGCCCAGGGCATGGAGGACCGACGTAGGGAACGTCGGCCTGATAGGGGTTACGACAGGGGCCAGCCTAAGAGAGCCAGATCGGCTGGGTATTCAGAGGGATTTCAGAGCGAGCCTTCCCAGCGGCAGAGAAATAGGTATTCGTCCCAGCCAGCCTACAGTACGCCCCCACAGTTCGCAGGACAGAGCTCCAGAGGTCCCGGTCAGTCGAGGCCACCCATAACCCCGTGTTCTTACTGTGGGAGGCCCCACCCGGGGGAGTGTTACCGCGCTACGGGCGCTTGTTATTTTTGTGGGAGCCCAGACCATCGAGTCAGAGAGTGCCCACTTAAGGGCAGTTCGGGTTCAGCCCGGCCTGCTGGGTCCGTTGCAGGCTCATCTTCTCCTTCAGCAGCCATGCGCCCTGCGGGGCGAGGAGCACCAGCACCAGCACCAGCGCCAGCGGGTCGTGGCAGAGGACGAGGTGCAGCTTCTGGTTACAGCGGTCCTTCGAACCGCGTGTTTGCTTTAACCGGCCGGCAGGATCCAGGAGCGTCTTCGAGTGCACGCCCAGGTACGCCAGCCAATCCTTTTGAGAAATGTATGTATGGATAATTTTGTATTTTGTTGAATCACGTGATCTCATACTTCTGGGTATTAGAAATAGTAAGATAAATGTTAATTTGGTAGATACCGAGATTCAGAAAGGCAATATGGTAATGGTATGACTTAGCCGGGGGTGGGACCCGCTACCAAAAATTTTCCGAAAATCTGCGAAGACCCCGATTTACTCTAAAATTTCGTGACAAAGGTCGTGAGGGGCAATCGGCGATATTATATTAGCCCTAACGCGTCAAAAATGCATGAAAGTTTTGGAGTTAAGCGTGTTCAAGCCAGAGCAATTCTGGGATGGGTGACCCCCTGGGAAGTAATGCAATGTTTTGCACAAGTGCAGGTATGACTGATATAAATGAAAATTTGGGGTAATTTAAAGGAAAAGAGAATGTATGGAGTAATTAGCGCCTTTACAGACACCACATAGTCCGACGCGGATTAAATGAGCAAAAAGCAAAGGGTGCGATACCCCTCGGAAAATTTAGCGAATCTGGATAACAGTCAGCAACGACCCGAATGTTATCAGGGGATAGAAAACGCCCAATTACATCATAAGTTAGTCTGGTATGGCGATGGTTGTAAAAGGAAAGAGTGTATGGATAGTAGGGAAGAAGAGAGATAAAAAGGGCAAATAAGAAGAATCTTTGAAAAAGTCAATAAGCGACACCCAAGACGATTTGTATGATTGATTCTGAATACGTTCCTGTCTGACATATCTCTGTACAATTAACTCCGATTACGACTCTGTCTGACACACCTCTGTATGTCTGACTCTGGATATAAATCCGTCTGGTGTGCCTCTGTACGCCTAATTTTGATCACGCATCTGTCTGATACATCTTCGCATGTCTGATTCTAAGTACGACTCTGTATGATACATTTCTGTAAGTCTGATTCTGATTTCAAATCCGTCCGATATGCTTCTACGCGTCCGGTTCCAGTCCTGAACCTGTTGGTAAGAAGTGTCTGGTATGAAGTGGGATTATATTGATGTGGTAGAAATCTCCGGAGGGTAATAAGAAATGATACGGACTATGACGTCTGGAAAGCGTTTGTCAGTTACAAGAATATAGCTTATGGTTCGGCGATTGCGTGGGGTGCAAGAAGATATATTATGAAGGCATCTGAATCAATGATGAAAAATTTTCACCCCATAATGATGGTAAAGAAGCCATGTCGGAAAGTCGGTGAAGGACAACCACAAAGAGGACCCTCCCGAAGTAGTATGACACCCCATAAGGTCAATTTAACATTCGAGGACGAATGTTTCTAAAGGGGGGGAGGATGTTACATCCGACATTTTTGTTTATTCGAAAAATTCAAGGTGAATTGACTTGTGATGAATAAGGCCACAATTGGACCTTACTTTGTATGCATGTTTAGGTTATGAATTCAATGGGGTGGAATTACGAAAGGTGGCCAAGGGCAAAATTGGAATTTTGGAAACTTTTCCCATGGATTACAATATGTAGCCACCAATTTGGACTCAAAAATAATAAAACAAGGCCCAATAATGGAAGGCCCAACCGGCCATAGAGTGCTACAAATGGCCCAAGTCCATTATTTCATCATGTAACATTATATACTAATGTATATCCTTAGAAACTTCAAGAAAGAGAAAGAACAAGCAAGAGGAAAAAAGAAGAGAGGGCATTTCGGGTGAGAGGAGAAAGAAAAGGAAAAGAAAGAAAAAAATTTTGGAGCTAATTCTTGGGTTTAAAAAGTTCCTCTCTTGAGAGATTATTGCTAAGCACAAGATTATCTACAAGTTGATATAAAGATTTTGGCAAGAAAACAACTTCAACCCCAAGTGAAGAACTTGAAGAAAGGTAAGGATTTCATGCTTTTGTTGTGTTAAAAAATGATGTATGTATGTTGTAGTATGTGTGAATGAATGAAAAATATGGAAATTTGGTGTGTTGGAATTTTTGGGTGGTGGCCGAATGCATATATATGTATTGCATGATTGTAATGGTTTGAATTCTTGTGTAAGTTAGTTGTAGTATGGTGGAAATTGTATTAGAAAGGAAAGTGGGATGAATTAGTGAGAGTTGGAAAATATAGTATGTTGGCCGTATGGTACTATGTGTAATATGGGATGTGAATTTGATTTTGGTTGTATGTTAATTGTGTATGGCTTTGTGAAGTAGATTGAAGGATAATGGTTAAGTCAAAAACGAAGAATTGTTTGTTAAGTCGTTGTCGGAAAGTGTGTCGCTTTAGCCTAATGTCTTAAAATTTTGATTGATGATAATGAACTTGGAGTATGAAAATGCGTTTATGAACTCGTATGTTGAAAGTTAGGAAAGATTGGAAAGATAGTGATTTGATAGAAAGTTGAATGTTTGAGTAACTTGTGAATGTTATGTGAATATGGTATGGATGCCTCCGATGAGTGTCGTAATGATTCTGGTAGGTAATGGATATGAAAATAATAAGTTTTGGTTGGAAATGCAAGTTTAAAACGAAAAATAACTCGTTGTGTCGAAAGATGGCTAATAATGCCAGTGTATGAATTAGTGTTTATTGATGTTTGCTGTTGTTTGGATGTTTTCTCTGGGCTGTTGTGTTGAGGAATTGAGCCGAGCTAAGTCTCGGGGATGTCGTATATACAGAGGAAATGCTGCCGAAATTTCGGTAGGCAATTATGTGTAAAGATAGAGTATTGAAAGAATGAAACTAACCAAATGGTAAACTTGACCATTTCCAGATTTTGGACGAAATTTGGATTGACGCCGAGCGAGCATAAGGCGCCATCGAGGTATGTGAAGCACTTCTATACGCTCCTAGGCATGTTCTGGATGTGGTAGGCTCGGCCGCGAGCCTTAAGTCCGACTCCGTTCCCCGGAATTCGAGACGGAAAACCGCTCCAATTCCTTCAATTCAATTGAACCTATTTTCTTACAAATTGTCCTTAAAGTGAGATTTTGCACAAAACTTCCCCAAACGGAGTCGGAACACTTCCGAATGAGTATGGGTGACCTCATAAGGTCAATCATCAGTAATTTACGTATGTAGCCTTGGGTTGGTCCGAGGTGGGCCCACAAGGCCCGATACTCCCGGTACGATTTTAAAATACATCTGTTTTGGTCCGATCTTCTCCAAAAACTTCTGAACTATTATTTTGTGAATATTATGGGTATTTTTGTGTAATTTATACAATATGATTTCTGAACATCCGAGCGTCCCATTCTAATAATCTGTCGTGCCTTCCTAACTAGGATATGAGCGCGTGCTATGCATACTATCTGGATATTCTGATTTTGGCTCGCCGTTTGGCACCCTTCAGTTTGATCGAGTCTGTATGTTGAGTCTATAGGTAGGTGGTTTCTCATTTATCGATTCGTGTCTGCCTCAATGCATTCTTTCACTGCGACCCGGGCCAGGTTCTGTTATCGTGCATCATTCTCTGCATTGTTCACTGCGTCCCTCGGCGTACGGGCCGGGATCTGTATGTCTGTATGATCTGTGTATGGGGATGGCGGCCACGATGGCATATGATCTGATTTGATTCTGTCTGTCCACCGCGTCCCGTACTAAGAGGGCCGGGTTCTGTTACCGCGCCCCCAGACAGGGCCGGGATCTGTATGAATATATGCGTGTGCCATCTGTATTTATAAAGCACACGCCTTTGTATGATTTTGTATGACTCTGTGCTACTCTGCATGCATAATTCTGTCCGTCATACTACTGTCTGTCTGTCCGTCTATGTTACGACTATTTCTGTTTGTCCGTATGGCTTCTGCTTCTGTATGTCCGTATGGATTCAGATTCTGCTCGTCTGTCCGTATTATGATTTCGTCTGTCTGTCCGAACTATAATTCTGTCCATTTGTGTGTAACACGATCCTGTATGTCTGTCTGGATCATAACTCTGTCCGTCAGTTTGACTTATGATTTTGCCCGTTATATTTCTGCGACTCTAGTTCGGACTATGTTTATATCTGTTACGTTTCTGCTTTACATACTCGGTACATTTTCCGTACTGACCCCCGTTCTTCGGGGGCTGCGCTACATGCCCGCAGGTACAGACGCACCAGGTGATACGCCGCCCGCGTAGGTTTCCGACTCTGCTACTTGAAGAGCTCCTTTGACTCGGAGCATATATCTTTGGTATATATATCTTCTGTCTTTGTGTACTCCGTATGTCTGTATATTCTGGGTACGGCGGGGCCCTGTCCCGTCATATGCTTCTGTATGTCTGTAGAGGCCTGTAGATAGATGTGTGGGTTACGGGTTCCGTCTGTATGTTAGCCCTATCGGCTTATCTGTAAATGTCTGTGTGTTCAGTATATGTATATATATGTATGTTACGCGCACGCCGTATTTGTATCGGCCTACCTCTGTACTTCTGTTTTGAAAAAAAAAAAAAAAACAAAAAAAAAAATCTGTATGGTTTGAATTCGATCAGGTAGGTACGTATGGGTACCCAGTTAGGGTACCAGTCGCGGCCCACGGGGTTTGGGTCGTGACAGTCTTGCTATGCTATGGGCACTTCCCCCCTTAAGGTTTCAACTATGTTTTTCACGACGTATTTTGTCTCGATTTACCCCATTAACTCCTATGCTTGTATTCTAACATGTGTTGTAATACATCATGTCATAGTGGTAAGGGACTGTTCGTATATAGATTAAATCCATCAATAAATAATATGAAGAAAGGTATACCTGATGGTGCATCCTGCAGTGTCTCTGGACTCGGTCTCCCACCTAGCGCGTAGATACGTTGCATCCCAGTACTGGAGATAGATGCTCCACCTCTGCCCTTACCTCGGCCGGAAGAAGTCTAGAGTCCTATCTCTGGGGCTCTCACTGAGGGTGACGATGCTGCTACCGAATTCTCCGGAACAATACTACCCACTCTTTGTGGGCAATCTCTAGCATAGTGTCCCGGATCACTACAAGTATAGCATACACCGTGACGACACCGTCCTACATGACGTTTCCCACAAGTCACACATCGAGGAGGGGGCATCACCTCCTGCCCTGACCCCACCTGCTGCTGAGAACCCGATGCATAAGAACTCTGTCTCTACCTAAGGGAAGTCTCCCTACCCCGCTGAGATCCTTGAAACTACGGAGGTGCACTATACTGGGGTCTGATCTCGCTAGTGGAACCTCTATACTGACCCTCTGACCTAGCCCTCTTGGACGGACTACTACTCTGCTCCGAGATAGCCTCTCGCTGGCGCCTACGATCCTCTGACCCTTAAGCATAAGCCTTAATACGAGCTATATCCATACCTAGCTGCATCGCTACTGCCATAAAAGCCTCCTGCAACCCTGGCTCTAATCCTATCACGTATCAGTGAACTCTATCTTCCATTTTCTGCACAATAGAAGGGGCATATCTAGCTAAAGAATCAAACTCCACACTATACTCTCTAATAGACATACTACCCCGCTGCAGGTTAAGGAACCTATCAACCCTTGCCCGCCTCAACTCGGGTGGCATATAATGGTGCAAGAAGGCATATGAGAATTCCTGCCAAGTCGGCGGAAGAGCATCCCTACCCCTCGATAATATCCATGACTGAAACCAATTAATCGCTATACCATGCAATCTATAAGCAGCTAGCTCAACATATTCTGTTGCGGATGCCTTCATCACATTTATAGTACGCAGCATACTATCTATGAACTGTTGAGGATCAGCATTAGGGTCCGTGCCCTTAAACTCTGGGGATCTAATGTAAGAAAATCGCGAGCCCTGGCACTAGCAACCCTATCTGGATACTCATGACCCCTATCCTGTCGTCCAGCCTGGGTAGCAAGTATCTGAGTCAACAAACGGATAACATCTCTCATCTCTCTCATCTCCTGACCCTGAGCATCCGGCTGAGAGACTGGAGGTACTGGTACTGGTGTTGGATGTTATAGCTCGTATTTTGTACGTTTGGATAATTCGAGATAATTGCGAGAAGTTAAGGGCAAGACTATCTTACAAAATTATTTTAATGAACAAGTTGTTACTAGTATGGAAATATTGAGAAAGGCTAAGGGTAAAAAGTGAAATTCACAAGAAGGTTCATGGTAATATTGAGGAAGGCTAGGGGCAAAACGGGAATTTCGCAAAAGTTCAAGAAGGTTCTAGCCAAGCCACTCTTGGTCGTGTGGCATAAATATATATATATATATATATATATGGAAAAGTGATGACAAAATGAGATAAATTAGTCATCCTTATTTTAATTTAAGAAACTTCAAGAAAGAGGACATGTGTCCATATTCTTACTTGAAGGGCCTAAGTATATATATATGGAAAATGATGACTAAATAAGGGCAATTCATCATTTTAGCTCTAGAACCTTGGAAAAAAAAGAAGAAGAAGAAAGAAAGAGAAGGGGGATTCGGCCATGGCTCCCTGACCAAGAAAAATTGTTTTCTTCTAGCTTTTCTACTAATTGGAACGTCCTTAACAACATGGAGTGGTTGTTGGAGCAAGCAAACCATTTATTTGTGCAAACTTACACCCCTAGCCAAGTGATGAGATGTGTGGATAAAGGTATGTGTTCAATCTTCTTTTACTTGTGTTAGGAATGATTTATGCATGTTGTAGTAATGAGAAATGAATGAAATTAATGAAATATGTGTGTGCAAGTGGTGGCCGAATAGGGGTGGTAATTGTGTAGATATGATGAATTGATTTTATTTGGTATTTTGATTGTTATAGATGTGGATTCCATGATGAAAATGAAGGTTTGATGGATTGAAATGAATTTGTAATCATTATGGGATTGTTGAAGAAGTTAATGTGACACTAGTATGGTTTCTTACATTTGTATGAATGATATTGCTAAATTATAGATTGTTGGTGTAGTTTATGAATTTGGAAGAAAGGAAATATGTTGCTAGTGTTCTGGAATTTGGAAGGGCTCGGGTGAAGTAGTATGTTGATGGGGTTGTTGTGAATATTATGTGAATTGTTTGAAGTATTCTTGAATCATGTTACAATGATTTCGGATAAATACTTGAATGTGGGATCATTGGTGTTAGCTTGAATATATGTGATTGAGTTGAATAAAAATGAAATGCCGTCGAATTGTGTAGAAAGAATTGCTAGTGTTAGAATGCATTTGAAATAATTGTTGAAGTTGGAGATGTGATTGTTGATATTGTTGTTGATAATTTGGCCGAGTTGAATTCTCGGATTGTTGTTGATAAAATTGGTCGAGTTAGATTCTCGGGGATGGTGTATTTACTGGGGAAATGCTGCCGAAATTTCTGTAAATAAAGTGTTGGTTTAGAATTGGGCTCTTAAGTGTTTATGGATAATGTTTGGTATGTACGAATATTGTTGTAGATCTTGCGAAGCCAAAGGCTTAAGTTCGGATTAGCTTAGGAAACGGGCAAGGTATGTAAGGCTTACCCTTTCTTTCTTTTGGCATGATCCTTATGAAACAAACATACGACGTATATGTATGATTTTAAAGAAGCTCCTATTCTTAAAGCCACTAGGATGGCTAATATTCTTGATTTCCATAAGTTACTTCATATGGTTTTGATACTTATCGATGACTTCCGAAGCTCTGTTTGATATGTTTCCGAGTCTATCTATGATTCTCATTCACTTCTTGATATGAGTATTCTCAATATGATCGGGTTATTATATGATCGAATAACGAGATGAGCATAAAGAGTTCTGTTTCTAAAAGAGTTCTGTAAGTTTTAATGTCCCTAACTTTCGTAAAAGATCTCAGATTTGCTTTGAAACGTTCGGAAAAGTTCTGTGGTAAAAATGTCCGTAACTTTCTCATTCTAAACCGGATTGACTTGAAACGTGTTTATGATCCTTCAAATGTCGGTAAGAGTACGTATCTATCGAGTCTTGATTTATGTGCATATGGTTTCGCACTACTCTGCTCGTGCAAGCCTCAGTATGTTCTTCACTGCGTCCCGGGCCAGGTTATGTTATCGTGCGTTTTCCTCTGCATTGTTCACCGCGTCCCTCTCCCTTGCGGGCTGGGTTCTGTTATATGTATATATGTATATGATGATATGATGATATGGGGGTGGCGGCCAGGATGGCATATGATGATTCTGTTCACCGCGTCCCGCAATAGAGGGCCGGGATCTGTTATATCCATATATGATATATGATTTTGACATGCATTGATGATTCTGTCCACCGCGTCCCTCACTAGAGGGCCGGGATCTGTTATATGTGTATATGATATATGAGGTCAGCATACATGATGACTCCATCCACCGCGTCCCTCACTACAGGGCCGGGATCTGTTATATGTATATGTATATGATGACATATGATGTCGGCACGCATGGTCTGTGTTTGGAAAGTAAGTAGTTTGGTACTCTGGATGATTTACTCATTTTCTGTACTTCTTCTGACATATGACATCGGTATGCATGATTTACGCTCGGAAAATAAGCACCTTGGTATTCTGGCTAATGTACTTACTTTTGTACCGTTGTTCCGGTTATGTTTCTGTTTTCTGTATTTCATGCCTTAAATACTCAGTACATATTCCGTACTGACCCCCTTTCTTCGGGGGCTGCGTTTCATGCCACGCAGGTACACCCAGATGAGTAGAAGATATTATTAGAAGATGTTCCAGCGGGATTGGTGAGCTCCACTTCCTTCCGGAGCGTTGCCGAGTCGGAGTTTGTATGTTATGATTTCTTGATTGATGTTAGAGACTTTGCAGACAGAGTCGTGGGTATGGGATGTCAATCTTGTAAGCGGCTCCATCAGCCGATGTGTCATTCTGTGTTATGCTATAAATTCCATATAATTATAGATTTTGTTTGATTTGAGAACAAAAAGAATATTTCTGAAAGCTTTACTATGTATTTCTTTTTATTTGATTTAAGAGTTCAAAGAGACTATGTGTGTAATAAGAGTTATCGGGTTTGCTCGGCTCCGAGTATGGGGTCGGGTGCCCATCACACCCTAGTAAGACTAGGGTGTGACACTGGAGCTGGGGCTGGATCAGGTGCCCCTCTGAGCTTCTCTGGAGGTGGGGAAGTAGGAGAACTCTGGGACTGAATGTGTATCCCAGTATAAGTCTGAGCTCTGGTGGACCTGGGGGCTTGGCTAACTGCCTCACCCTCAACTGATTTGCCCTTCTGGGATGCTGTCGCTTTACTCTTCCTAGTCATCGCTGAAATCATACAACATTATTAGATTAAGCACTTCACTTATGACAAAGCTCTATTCGCACGATCTCTAACATGAAATAAGGAATGACACCCTACTAATGTCTCGTAGCCTCCTGTTTATAGATGTGGTGCACAATACATCGATAAACAAGACTCTACTAGACACCGTCTACGAACATGCCGAGGACTGAACTGCTCTGATACCACTTTTTTCACGACCCAACCCAGGGCTATGACAGACTGACCGAGCTTAACCTGCCTGATAATACAACTTATGTTACCTGTACTCAAACATGACATTCAATAGGTTCTATTTAACTAAGTTTGAAAGCTGTAAATAGAATACCGAAGTCCATCTGTAACTCAAAACATCTCAAAACATACTTAGATATACGTAACATATCACAAGGCAAGCCAACGAGGCTGCCGATACTTCTGTACAACAAAACAATGGCCGGCAAGGCCAAACAGTATCCATGACACCTACGCTGTCCGCAGACTACTAGAAGAGTATGACCGTGCATAAGTGACGGAACAGGGCCCCGTCGTACCCATAATGTATACAAACAAAATTATAGAAAAATAGGAACAGTCTCCGAAGCAAGTGGAGCTGTCTGACTCTCAATGCTGACTCCTCCTAGGTGGCTGGATCGTTTAATCGCATCCCTGAACCTGCGGGAATGAAACGCAGCCCCCGAAGAAAGGCGATCAGTACGGAATGTGTACTGAATATGTAAGGAAAAACTGAATCATATAACAAGGAAAAGCGTAACAGTAAGCAAGTTTAGAAAGCAACCTGGGAGTAACCTGGAATAGCACTTTGAACCATGTCATATGGCCCCTTACACAAATTCTAGCATACACAATATAAATATAGAATATCCTACTCGTAGCCGCTTCCCGCTAATAACACAATAGTCCCTTCGGACGGCCGCTTCCGGCGTAGTCATGATGGCCCCTTCGGGCATCGCTTCCGGCTTAGCAAGGATGGCCCCTTCGGGCAGCCGCTTCCGGCTTAGCTAGGATGGCCCCTTCGGGCAGCCTCTTCCGACTTAAGAATATCATAATCCAGCTGATCAGGTGGAACAATAACAATACATATGATATACAGTATGAATATGTAATGAAGTTACAAAACGTTGCACCCCTTTCAGAGTTGTTTCTATTACAACTCCCTTTGGAGAGATTTTGAGAACAAGTTTTAGAGTTTCCTTCCTTTACCATTTGCTTTGTAGTTGAACATGTAAGCATAATGTATCGCAGAAGCTTCCTTCAAATTATTAACAAGAGTATAGCATGAACGAAACAAGACATTGGATATCGACTCCAAATCCATCTAAGAATAGAGTACTTATGTTTTACGTTCTTTAGGAGTCATATAAAAGTGATCATGCCAAAGTATGAAAGAAGGGTTAGCCTTACATACCTTATTTATGCCTCA
The DNA here is from genome assembly GCF_019175385.1 of Lycium barbarum. Classification (NCBI taxonomy): domain Eukaryota; kingdom Viridiplantae; phylum Streptophyta; class Magnoliopsida; order Solanales; family Solanaceae; genus Lycium; species Lycium barbarum. Next base: position 83,012,000 of record NC_083341.1, read on the forward strand.
AGCTAATCCTCGAGTCCCTTCCCGAGCTTAGTCAACTAAACTACCATCAACAATATAGGGATTAAGACTAGGCCAAAAAGATTATTCTAACTAATCATTTATTCCGTCGCCTAACGGGATTTGGACAACATCTCCCCTATAATCCTACCAACCCAACAATTCCAAATTAAGCTAATAACCAACAACAACAACAAATCTAACAATTTACAACAATAATATGACTAAATTCATCTTACAATTCTATCCAAAACATCCCCTAAACCACAACGCCTTAATATTCGGTATACGATAATTATAACTATATTTCTAACACTTTAATCCGTTAAATCTCCAAGTAATCATCTCAATAACAAAGATGAGAAAATAATACATACCTTAGCAGTAGCTCAACCACGAAAATAGCATCCCCCAAGCACAATATTTAGCTTGAAATGACGACGACAATGACAACTCGTATTACACTTTATCCTTCACGAGCCTCGGGATTTGGGGCCTCGAACTTGATCGAACCCTTGCTTTATCTCTCTCACTCTTCTCACTCTCACTCTCTAAAATATTCTAGATCTTTTGGCATGCAATGAGGAAGATACTGGGTGAACATTTTCCTTAAATAGCCAAGGAAGTGGGCTTGACCCGACTTGGAGTCGGGTTGGGCCGAGCCCACTGCCAGTTTGACCTTCCCTCCTTAAAACATCCATAACGTTTTATCCATATGTCTCATGACGGCCCACGACCTATGGTTAGAAAGGTATTTCAATTATCTACAAGTTTCGTCTTTCGTGTTTTCCCAAATTCTCAACGTATAATGGTGTGTTGGCCTCGTAAAGCTAGATCACCCTAAAACGTATCCTTAAATCATCCTTTTAGAGTGCTTATTCTCATATTTGGCTTAAGTGTCCCTCTCAGGACTTTCTAAACTTCCTATGTACTATTCATATAACTTGTCATATGCCCTTTATAAAATCCCGACATGTGGGCCCCAACATAACTTACGGTTACGAGGGATATTTGTCAAGTAACGTATTAACCAACGTACACCATATGGCCTCCACTGTCGTCGATATGTTATTCTTATACTTATATTACAGAATCTTCATCCCTAATCCTTGTATATCTTTACCCTCCCCTGAGCCCATACTAAGTCGTCTGCAGTCTCGGTAACACGAAAATTTTTCCGGGGTGTAACATCTTGAATGTAGACTTTACAAACTTGGAAGGAGAACGTTAAGTGATTAAGGAGACGTTAAGTTATGTTAAGGCTATCCCTTCTTTCATTTTTGGCATGATCTTATGATATAAACCAACAAGCGAGTAAACGAGCTTCCATATTGTTCCTTCTGTTCATGCGTCTTGAAAGTTCTTATATTGATGAGATTAGCTCAAAGATGTATATCGGAGATAGTATGACCTTATGTCATTCAGAGAGTCCTACGTATTTACTTTATTTATGCATTGCATTCGCTTATACATATGCACATTTACCTATGACCACAAAGGCATTATATACGCGTATATTATATGTATGTGGGCTGCGGGAAAAGGGATAGGCGTTATATACGCATTACCACCTGATCAGCTGGTGCACAGTGATGATGATAATGATATATGGATCGGGTCGTACGTTCCTCGGCACTATTATATGATATGTGGATCGGGTCGTACGTTCCTCGGCACTAGCTTAAGGGATATAGATTGGGCTATATGTTCCACAACACTAACAGTTATACTATGACCTATGCATATCATATGCCCTTAGAGGCACTTTCATGTTATACAGAGTTATACAGACGTTTCCAAATGTCCAGCCACAGATGTATTCACATATTGAGACTTGCTTTCATGTTTCATATGTCTCTCATGATTCTTATGTACTTGATGTTCTTATGCCTTACATACTCGATACATTATTTGTACTGATTCCCCTATTGTTTCGGGGGGAGGGGGGAGGGAGGGCTGCGTTGTTGCCCGCAGGTTTAGGTAGACAGAGAGGTGATCCAGCTCAATAGGATATCCTGTCAGTTGTAGTTGGTGCGCTCCACTTGATCCGGAGCTACAATCTATTTTGGTATGCCATTCCTTAAGATATGTATGCATATGGGTATGACGGGCCCTTTCCCATCCTTTCTACAGCTTTAGACTCCAGTAGAGGTCTGCAGACAGTTGTATGTTTTAACAGATGATGTAGCCTTATCGGCTCCTATTCTTTTGTGTACAACATATGTAGTAGCCTAGCTGGCTAGTACTGTTCTTTCAGTATATATACATGTACAGATTGTACAGAGTTCCTGATGTTATCCTTTCATGAGGCTGTATAGTTCAGATTGCATTACTTATGGGCCACCTTGTTGCTTAGTGTCATTCAGATGCGAGTATAGGGGTGTTTGGTCACTAGAGATCAAGAACTTGTCACGACCCATCGGTTTGGGTCGTGACAATGAGGATCTAGTGATACCCAGTGAAACAATCCACAAATGACTACAACTCATGCTTGGTACAATTATCTATGAGTATTTGGATGTTTGGGAGTGGAAAGTTATCTTTTAGACTAGCACGGTTGAGATCCCGATAGTCTACACATATTTGTATCTTTCCATCCTTTTTGGGTACGAGCACTATGTTGGCTAACCATGTGGGGTATGAGTTTACTTCTACCACCCCTGATTTGATTTGTTTTTCCACCTCGTCCTTGATGCGGATGCTGAGATCCGACTTGAACTACCTGGTTTGTTGTTTTACAGGGTTAAACCCTGCACTGATAGGTAACTTGTGGGACACAACACTAGTACTGAACCCTGGCACGTCCGCATATGACCATGCGAATATATCCACGTATTCTTTTAGGCGATTTATTAGCTCTTCCTTTTGCGATGCTTCTAGGTGCGCACTTATCCTAGTTTCTCTAATGTTTTCCATGTCACCTAGATTGATTGCTTCTGTTTCATCCATATTTGGCTTCTGTTCATTTTCCAACTGTTCTACTTCTTATATGAGGCCTTCAGGTAACATTGTCTCATTGTTTTATTCCTGATATTCCTATTCTTCTATACTGTGTGACTCATTCTCATCGCAACATGTCATGACATTTAGGGTTGCATTATTATTTTTATTACTAAAAACCAAAGTAAAGTGAGGTTAGTATATGCATGCAATTTTAAGAAAAATAAATACAAGTTATGTTTCCACAATTCGAGGATCATTTATTCATTTGAAATAAAAGTACAACTGTGGTCCTGGTTCGGATCAACATCAAGCCATTTCCATTTCTGAAAACATTATGATGTAAAGTAAAGTGCAAAGGGCGAGTAATCGGGCCTCGATAGATTCTCGCCATTTTTTCAAAAAATAAATTCATCGTTTCTCTACCAAGGAACCCAAAGCGAGACGGAAATCCAGTTTGACAACTGTTCGCCCAGATTAGCATCTCTTATAGTGGGTGCCTTTGTGTATTCCTTCAGCGCAACTGAGCAATCTTCCTCTTAGAATAGCATCCCTATCCCTACTTCTATGTCTGTATCATTCGGTATCGGTATTCTATTTGGGAATGACTAGTATAAGATCAGAACTTCTTTTTAGCAGCTACTGAGACCTCGTCGTTTGTTAGGACATACCCTAGTCCAAAGCTAAAATTGTCTTGAGGAATGGGGATGTCGTGCAAATTTCTTCCCTAATTTTTTTCGGGTCAATACAATTTTGAAATATAGCTGATGTAAGCATTTTATAAACTGTAGCCATGGGCGCCTCTATAGTCTCTCTTGTGAGCGGCTCCCCCTAGTTCCGTTACATGGAAATCAATTCCTTTGGTACTGTCTCGATGACGGGCACCGAATTGTATTTTGGAATGACTAGTATAAGATCAGAACTTCTTTTTAGTAGCTAGTGAGACCTCGTCGTTTGTTAGGACATACCCTAGTCCAAAGCAAAAATTGTCTTGAGGAATGGGGATGCCGTGCAAATTTCTTCCTTAACTTTTTTCGGGTCAATACAATTTTGAAACATAGCTGATGCAATCATTTTATACACTGTAGCCATGGGCGCCTCTGTAGTCTATCTTGTGAGAGGCTCCCACTAGTCCCGTTACATGGAAATCCATTCCTTTGGCACTGCCTTGATGACGGGCACCGAATTTTCTGGATAGTTGTGAATACTACCCTCTCTATGGATTACGACCTCATGGCCATCCCATACGAATTTTAAAGATTGATGGAGTGAGGACGGCACAACTCCTGCCATGTGGATCCAAGGCCTTCCTAGCAACAGATTGTAATCGGCGAGTATTTCCATGACTTGGAATTCAGGGATAAACTCTGGTGGCTCAATTTGAATATTGAGATCAACCTCTCTAATGGCGTCGCATCGGCCTCCATCGAATACTCATATATTGGTATGGCTTTGATGCACTTTCCCAAGGTCATAACCCAACTGAACCAAAGTGGATTCGGGTCAAATGTTGAGCCCAGCACCATTGTCGACCCAAACTTGGGTGACTACCTTGTTTTGGCACATAACAGCGATGCGTAGTGCTTGGTTGTGATTTGTGCCCTCTTTAGGAATCTCTTTATCAGTGAAGGCAATTTGATGATCCTTCATAACATATGCGACCATTTCCGCCAGATTTTCGCTGCTTGTCCTAGTCGGGACATGGGCTTCTTCCAACACTTTCATCAAAACAAAACGGTGTTGTGGGGAGCTTAAAAAGAGTTCTAGCACCGATATTTAGGCCCTGTTTTTTCTTTAAATGCTACAGAATAGAGTATTCTTTTGGCTGCGTTTCTGCCTCTCCCTCGGTAATGGTCCCCTTTTGGTTTCCCTCCTTTAGTGGAGCCCCTTGGACCAAATCCTCAAGAGTATAACACCTTCCTGATCTTGTCATTCTATGTGCCACAACCACTTGTACTATGAAATCTTTTTTGGGTGGCGCTTCTGTTATATAAGCAATGTTCACAACTACTGGCATGGGTATTAATACTTTGAATTGTGGGCGCTCTTATATGGTAAGTGATGCCACCGTGCGCTCGAGTGCTTGTACAGAGTCCCAAATTTTTGGCCTTCTTGCTATCCAGTCTCTCTTTTTTCCAATCATATGAATCACATTATTATCATAATTTGGAAAGGATGGGTGTTCACATTAGGCGCAACCGTTTGGAGGATAATTTCCTTTTTGTCAATCAAATATTGTATTTTGTACTTTAGATTTATACAATCTTCAGTACTGTGCCATACTCTATTAGAATGGTACGCGCATGTTTGGTCTAGTCGATAGAATCAGTTTTTAGGATCGACAACCTTATGAGGAAGTGTTCGTATCATTCCAGCATCGCTCAACCTCTTGAATAACTCAGTTCAAGTTTCCATTAATGGTATAAACAAACGGGCAGGATTTTTGTCGAAATTCTGAGGTGGCACATTGTACGTATTTAGTGGTGGTTAGTTTTGGTAATTTTTCTGGGGATTATTTTGTTAGTGTCCAAAAACAGGTGCGGGAGATTGATAGTTTTGTGGTGGTGATTGGAAAGTATTTGGTGGAGCTTGGTAAGCAGGCTGTGGTGTCTGGAAGGTATTTTCTGGAACTTGGTAAGCGGGCGGTGGTGTTTGGAAAGTTGGTTGTTCATAGTAAACAGGCACTGGGAGACGTTGGCCACATCTTCCTTCTTCATTCGATCAAATCCTGTCAAACTTATTCCAGTAGTCCTGCCAGCTACACTTACAATTTTCCCTGATTTAAGGCCATCTCCTATGGCCTCTCCCATTTTGACAAGCTCGAAAAATGGCCTCCCAACCATTGAAAGCATTCAATCGAAGAAATCCATTTCTGGGGAACAGATAAAGACAGAAACATGTTCTTCCTCCCCCATAGGTGGTTGCACTCGAGCAACTTTGGTTCTCCACCTACTCGCGTACTCGCGATAGTTCTCAGTGGATTCTTGCTTTACATTCTCTAGGTAGTACCTGTCCGGCACCGCTTCTATGTTGAAGCAGATGCTTTCCATGAATTCTCTAGCCATGTCTTCCCATGTGGTCCATCGGCGTATATCTTGTGCTGTGAACCATTCAAAAGTTTCCACGGTCATACTTCGACTAAATAGTCTCATGATGAGTGCTTGGTTGTTTCGTACACCGACCAACTGGTCACAGTAAGCTCGGAGGTGGGATTTGGGGTTGCTCGCTCCATTGAACATTTCAAATTTCGGCCCCTTGAAGCCCTCAGGCAAATCAAAGTCGGGATGCATGCACATGTGATCATAGCGTAAGCCTGTATCCTTTCAAGTGGATCTCCTGGATTGTTCCCACTTCTCGGCCAGTTTGCGCTTCATTTCTTTGTCGCGTTTGTCCTGTTCGGCCCTCTATGCCTTCTCCATCTCTTCATAGTGGTAAATTTCTTGGTGATCGGGTAAGAAGGCATCTATGGTGATAGGTATGCGGAAAGAAACAGTTGGATGGCCGGTGTGATTTCTGGGCGCGTATGTGGCTTTTATGGTTGGTGGTGGAGCAGTGTTTGTTTGTGTAGTGGAGCTGGGATGGGCGTTTTGCGGGATTTGGTAAGAAGGAATAGAATGTGTGGTTCCACGAATTCATGTAGTGTCGATTGGCTGTGGGGTTTGTTATGAGGTTCCAATTTGTTCGGTGAATGGTGCGGGGGTCCCAGCGGGATAGGTTGGGAAATGGTCGGGTAATAGAGAGCTTAGAGATGGAAAAAGCGGCGGAGGCCTTCCTATTTCAGTGGCTTCTTCCCGAGCAGCATTGGCTGTTTCAGTTCTTGCTGCCTTGTCCTGAAGATCAACGACCTATTCTAACAATATCTTGATTATATCTTCGAAAGGCGAGGGTCTTCGTGGTTCAGCCCCCGGCGACTCTCTGAGAGCGAGGTCAGTTTGGTTCTGCTAATCTCTGGTGTACCAGTCATTCTCCCTTTGCCTCGGTCTTGTTGGGATAGGGATGCTAATGCGGCTTTAGACCTCGTAAAATATACCAATGTGAGATCGGATCAACTTTATCTTATATAAGAAAGAAAATCACTCAAAGGCAATAAAGTTAGTTGTTAGATAACGATAAAATAAAAAAACTATCGCACAGAGTAAGCTTGTAAAGCAAGTAGCACATAAATTATCATACGTTCGATTTTAATGCTTGATTAATCTCTTGTATCGGAGTTTTCGGTATTTTGCTTTTGTTAAGTGGGGGAATATATATTTATAAGATATAGGGACCGAGTCTTATGTAGATAGCTTGCGTATCCCTCCTCGGGAAATCAAGCCTTTTCGTAGTTCGTTTTACATAAAAAAAACTCTCCTATTTAACCTACATAGACCAGGCCCTATAGGTCGGACGTAGTTTCTTTTACAAATTATGGGAGGGGGACAAATCTGTGTAAAATTAGAAAAAGGGGACCTTCCTAACATACCTACCCAAAAGGTGAGATCTCCCTAAGATCAAAACTGGTTGTTCGTCCTTTCAACCATATTTCCCGGCCTTTTACATTAATATTGAGGCGGGAGTACCACCCAAATACCTCCCATATGGACCAAATGCTCCATCTCAAATTGAAAGCTTCACATTTTTCAATGTCATGTGCCGGATCCCCGGAATTAAAAAGGCAAATCTTTCTTCGACTTGTCCCTACGGATGAGTCTCTCTAAACAGCTATGATTGGCTGGATCTTTCCTGTGCTAGCCAATATCTGAAAGATGGTGTATGAATCCTTGAAGACGGTGAAGTCATAACGCCAAATATGAGTGTTCAGCTTGATCCCTTCGTTTGGAGAGACGTTGTCATGAACAACCAATTAATGGAATCTCCAAAGCTTAGGGATGGTCTTGTCATCAATCAACCTTATGATTATTTTGCTAAGAGCCAAGCATTTGTTGGCGGTATGACATGACTGCTCTCGATGGAATGGGCACCTTTTATGTGCGAAGAATGGCACACATGGCCATAAATTCTTGTAGCTAACGCAGACGGCACCCATGCTCTTGAGTTTCTCAAAGATTTCCTCGCATGTCACATGACTTGGTGAGACGCAATATGGATGGGCAACGGCCTTAAGTGCAATTTCCCACCAAGTCGGCGAGGCTGGGCGGATGAACTCTACTTGCATTTCTGGCTCTTGATTCGCGGAGGCAACAGAGGAGACCTCTCTTGATGGCCAAGTTGGTTCTTGTGGATCGGACTCTGTTCCATGCCCCTCACTTTCTTATTCTTCGAATAAGGGTATGTACCCCCAGGATATTCTATTTCCCTTGCTTGGCAAGTCTTCTTGGTGGCATCTTATTTCGATGGGTTCTTTGGTTGTCTTTTCACCGAGTCCATAAACCCGTCGACTTCTTTGATCTTGGCCCTGACCGCAGGAATCTTCCTTTCCAAATCTTGGATTTTCCTTTTGATGACGGTATGCTCTTGGGTGCTTACGACATCCTTTTCGACCTTGGGGTTAGTGTGGGTTGTAACCATTTTGGTGTTTTTCTTTTGTTTTTATTTGGATAGTGGTCGATACCTGAGATTAATCCAACTTTGAAAACGAAACGTATGAAACAAACAAAGCATATATTCACATAATAATATTAACACATCCTATTCCGGTTTCTAAAGCTCCTAGTCGTAAGGAAACAGAAATGTGCAAATTAAGCCAAACCATTGCCCAGAAATAGAAATAAACTTTCATTAATAATATTCTTCCCCATAGGGGTACAAAAGATAAGTAAAGACAAGAAAATAAATCAAAAGAAATGTCCTCCGGTAGCTGATGATGAAGCCCTATCTGTCCTCGCCTTCTTGGTCTTTCGGAGGGCGGTCTCGATATAGAGGTGAGTGTCTGTCAACATGGCGTCCATTAAAAACCCCTTTTTCTGTGAAACTCATTAAAGAGACGTCTTCCAAAGTCTTCTTCATTCGATATTCAAGCTCCACCAAACAGTCATGACTGAATTCCAACTCGTGGTTCAAACTTTCTATGGTAGCTCGATCTGCTCTATTTTCTCCAAATACTTAGCATCTCAATCATCAGCCCTTCTTTGAATCAAACGGGCTCTAATATCGGCCCTAGAAGTCTTATCTTGCACACAATAATAGAGGATGGGCTTGGGGGCAACGGAGCTTTGCAAGTGGGCTCTCAACCAATCCCTATATTCTTCTTCATACCTCAGATAAAATCTATCGGGAGCAAACATGTCTAGGCCCCACGTTGTGCCATTCCATTCACGAACACAATCTACGGCTCTCTAGATCCTATTCCCATCATAGTCAATGATAAATGCCCTATGTTCCCGACTTGGGGTATGACTTGGGTCCTACCGAATTGTCTTAAAACTCTAGTAGGCGCATAAGGGCGGATCCCTCGAATTCCCATAAGTGGCAAAAATGGAAATTTTCTCTCTTTGACTACAATGGTGTCAGTTATGAAGTCATCAAACATCCATAGTACATTATCCTCCCGAAGCCTAGAGAACGTAAACACCCAATCTCGTTTGGTCTGATCCCCAAAATTTAGACAAAAATTAAACAGGCTATCTTTTACTGCCGGCTTACTTAGGCATTAGGAACCCTATACTATTATCATGTGCTTGAGGATCCACCATTGTAGGAGCATGTTACATCCTTGGAAGTATTTATGGTGGTTTCGGGAAAGGGTTAAGGCTTAGTACATATCGGCTATTATTTTGGGGGTTAGGTCGAAGTATTTGATGTCTTCTTAGCATGTTATGCTGTAAAAAATGGCATGGGTGACTGAAATAATTTGGGTGTCTATGGCTAATGTAGCGTCTTTGGGAAAGACCATGAGTCCCAAAAATCATATAGCAAAGTCTAAGGGTGGGGTAGCGTCGTTATGGGGTTATTTTCTTCTTTTTAGACCCAATCCTACACTGCTCAAGACCGCTCTTAGCTCTACCAAAGTCGGGGCCATTTCCACATCATCCCCAAAGCAGAAAACCATTCTATGCCGATCCTAAAATCCGATAATCTCTTTTGTTAACTCTCTACAATCCTTCATTGTCATTATCGAGTTTAGGTTTCCTAAATGGCAAGTGATTTCCTTTTTCTCCTCTTGACACAACCTATTCCACCACATGTGCAATAAATCCGGTGTGTTGATGACCATGTCAAATTGTAAATCTATCGACATCTACAAAATAAGAACAATGTTAACATCCCCTAAATAGGAAATGGTTCGGCACATAGGCATATTACATGTTTCCATTCAACACATAAATGAGATGCGATATTTTTTTCGGGTCGTAGACCATACTTGAAATGGGGTAGTCTCTCTATCAGGTTTAGATACGTCTCAAATATCCAAAGCCTTCTAGTTCTCCTTTGAATTTGTTTTAGCTTTACCTTAGGAATATGCAAGAGTGGTTTCTTGAAGTGACCTTGGACCCGAGCGGACTACTCGGCGTGAACCGTTGTCAGCTATTGGGTGGCCGCACACCAACTCCGCGTTCAACGTGTTCTAGAAAAGAGGTGTTCCGGGTATTTTAGTGAAGGCTAGACCGCGAGCCCACATATCCCCTTTGAAACAATGTTTTTTGGCCAGGAGTGGCAGAATTTATGATATGAATGCATAACAGTTTATAAATTGCAGGTTAGGAAACAAATAAGCAAATATTAATAATTAATATAACATTATATTGAAACCCTTATGGTTAGAACCTAGAAAAATCTCCATCAGAGTCGCCATCTGTTACGATTCACTTTTACGAGGATGCATAAAAGCTACTAAGAGGTTTTTGGTGCTTTAAATGGATTTTAGTATTTTTGTTTTAGAGTTGCCATCTAATTTATTAAGGAGAATAAGGAAAATCGGGTATGAGGGTTTATCAAGCAAGAGAAAAATCTTTTTTTGGACAAGAGTTCGAGGTAAGGGTTCTGGTGATCCCCTAGAGAAGGTTTTAAGCACCCTAGTATTAAGGATCCATAGAATACGGTTGACCTACATGCTTCAATGTGTGATTTATTGTGATTATTTGCTAAGATATTTTCTTTCTTGCAAAATTTGTCATGATTATAAAAAAAATCGATATTCCGGCAAAATATCCCCTTAGGAAAAGATGTTTTTGGTTTCAAAATCCATATAAATATTCAACTCACCTCATTTCCGGACCAAGACACACTTGAGATTTCTCCCAAGTAGAGTCACTACTATTTTGGTCCTAATGATATGAGTTTAGTTCTTATAGGTTTGTATTACATATATATATATACAAGAAAAATAGGTGGAGTATATCTCCCTTTTATAACATAAGTATATAAAAAGAAAAGTTTTATTAAGTTCATTTTAAAGTTCCATTGAAGCTCAAATAGGCCAAGTCGCATTCTATCCCAAAGCCATCTCACTTTCCAAACCCAGCCCAAGTATATTTTGCTTTGATTTTTGTCCTTTAAATTTGGGCTTTTGGCCCAAAAACCTTTTCTTTTCTTGGAATTATTCCTAAGTTCAAAACGATATGTTACAAGCTTCTTTTAAGTTAACTAAAATCTGAAACTTAGTTTCTAAATCATACTCCAAATTATTCCTTTTTTTATAAATAGTCTCAGGCCCAAATCGTCTTTGCAGTCCATCTTTTTAGTCCAACTTATTACTAAAGCCCAAAGAGCAGAATCAGTTATACAATCTTTGAAGATAGTCCGTAAATGGGCCGAAGGCCCAAAACACTTTTTTTTTTCTTACCATTTAATTTCCTAAATTTTGCAAACGGGAGAAGCCCAAAATCTTATAATTTCAGTTTCAAATAAAACTTGTTCCATGCTTGTCAAAAATCGGTTTTAAACTTAACAAAATAAATACCAATTTCCTGCTTGTATTTAAGGATTAGCCAATTTTGGAAAATTCGTTTGATTCGACTTTCTAATAATACTAAACTTTTTCCTAAGTTCTAACTTTCCTAAGGGGTTCCAATATTTCACATGTATGTTTACATATACAATATATATACATATGAATATAAAATGAAGGAGAAAGAAAGAAAATTAAGCTGGTGGGCCTACCCGAGCCCATCAGTATCCATTTTCACCCATGGATGGGCCTTCAATAATATTAGCTTCCCTTTCTCGTGCTTTCGGACTCGATCAAGGAAAAGGGTTGGGCCTCAGGCCCAACAGGCTTTATGCAAATAGAGGTCAACCCAAGCAGTAATACCATGAAATACAAAAGGGGAAAAAGAAGGTAATGGTTAGAAAGTATCTAGGCCTTAACGACTAAATTAATAAGAATATCATATGGGGATAGCCATAAAGAAAGGTTCAAGTATGTTTCAAATGCATTTCTATACTTAATGAAATGATTAGACAAGAAGAAAAGAAAACAAGCCCAAGTACAGCTTAGCAAAGATAAATAAGAGGATAGGCCCAAAACATGAAGAGGCAAAGCACAATGCATCAAATAAAATAAAGAATAAGCCCAAGTGAACGACATTTAAATACACAACTAGCAATTCTGAACCTAACACAGGTGATATGCCACATTTATACTAAATATGCAAGTTCTCATATACCAAATGTATGTAGAAACTGTGTATACCTAGTATACTTTAGGCATATCCCTTGCATATTCACATGGTATACATTAACAGACCACATAAGGCAACAAGATATCTAACTAGATGCCAATTCAAATGGTGTACTAGATCGATTCTTTAAGACTTAACCAGTTGCTAGTTGATCCTTTAAAATTTCATATTATCAAGTTTTTAGGACTCAATCAATCATGATTGTTTCAATCGTAAATTTGTGGCTTAACATGTACCAAAGAGGACTTAAGACCATAAAGGACACTTATGCATGTACAAGATCATAACAACCATTTTTTTTTCAGATCTGACAACAACACAAATGTATAGATGGTTCATGAAAACAAACAACCCCCCTAAGAACCTAACTTCCCCTTTTAAAAAAAAAGAGATGAGCAGGAATGCCAACTACAGATACATAAATAAGTAGAGAAACCAAACTTCTTTACTTAAACTAGCATACTCATTTTTAGCAATGTTCAAATAGGAAGTGAGAGTAAAAGTGAGTATGGGTCAAAGCTTACTCATTATCCAGTTGAAACCCTTAAATAGAAGGTCTAACCACAACACAAGGGACAAAACAACCTTAATGAGGATTCAAAACAGTTTAGACACCACAACACACCAAAGTAACCCTTCAAATAAGTAGACCTCACTTCAGGTTCATGAACACCAAACAGACTCTGACCAAACTTTAACATTCAAGATCCTCTTTGTTTACTTCTTTAGATGAGTGGTCAGAGACAAACAACATAAACCAAAGCCAACATGATCCTAGAAAGAACCTAAACAAACTTCCTTATTCTTAATGAATCAACAAAGAACATATTATATAGAATAGCTTTAGACTTAGCAAGATATGAACCAAGATAGACTCAACATGTAACCATTTATTCAAACAGTCACGGCTTAGGTGAAAAGGGATCCAGATAACAAAATCATAGCTCAAGGTATATATAAATAAGGCAGACTATTAGCTCTAAAGAAAAAAAAAAGAAATAGCCCCAACAGGATCATCACTTTATAATATATACGCCACATCAGTCAACACAACATTAACAGTGATGCCTTCAGTACCTATAACAACTATTTAGCATACTACTAATCATACTTATAAGATTAAACATCTAACTACTGATATACATGGCTCTAAACATCCTTACACTAAACTATATAATGCTAAACTAAACAAAAACAGAATAAATAGCTAAACACATAATAACTAACACACAATTAAACAAGCAAATACCAAAATAGAGCAAAAGGATAGAAGATTACCTTTTGTTGATGCAGCCTTGTCGAGATTTAACCTTTGGAGATCCTTGCTTCTCAACCTCAAAGCTCAGCCACACACAAACAAAGAAAATATTTTAAAATTTAACTTAACTCGAAGAAATTCAAAGTTTCAAAGCAAAAATGCCAAAACTTGAGAAATTCGAGTTTTTTAGTTAATATGTAAGATATTCCATCCAGGTCTGTCGGTATAATGAATTGGGGGTTCTTTATATAGAACCCCATAGAACCCCAAATTGAAACCAAACCCTAGAATTATCGATATGGGACTAACCTTAATTCTGTGAGTAGTCCTCGTCTTCTCAACATTCAAGGGCCAAGATTAAAGTAGTACAAAGCATGAAGGATCAGATTTAGAAAAAATCCCAATGGATCCATTTGGTTCTGTACCAACAAATAAAATTTGAGAATTCAAATTCACCGTGAGACAAATCCTTTAATTATCAGAAAAAGTAAAAAGAGAAGAGAAATGTATTGTGTTTAGGTGCTGTTTGGCGAGGGAAGGTCGAAACATTGAATGTGTTGCTCGATTTGGTCACACCAGACCTGGTAAAGGCGTGGTACTCCTACAGACTTGCCAGAAATGGAAAAATGATGCAAGAGAGAGGCCATCGCCTCATGGCAGCGCTAGGGTTTTCTAGAAAACCCTGGCTGCTGAGGAAAATGATCCCAAAAGATGTGTTTGGGTGAAGAGCCTGGCTTATATATTTTAAGCCAACTAGGCCGGGTCTGGTCCTATTTGGGGCTGACTCGGCCAACTGAAAAGAAATCAGGGGGGTGGGGGCAACCCAATGTATACATATGTATACCGTGTATATCTATGTGTATAAGTATACACATGCGTATGCCTTTGTATATATGCATATATGCAAGGGGAGATCAAATGCGCAAATTTAACAAATAGCCATATTTCAAAGCTGTCATTCAATTGACATTTCAAATGTAGCCTCATTGAATCTAACTAATCAATTAAAGACCAATTTTGCCGAATATGACCTAATTGACTTAAATCCTGTGACTTGGTCATTTCAAATATGGCCATAATTACCACATAGCTTGCAATTAACCTCATAGCAAGGATTTGGCTATTCTGAATTCTAGCCACAATTAACCAAATGGCTAATTGTAGTTAATTTGAACACAAAATTCCAATAAAATTATGCCATTTATAAAAGTTGAGAGGTGAAATGGTTATTTTATTTAATTAATCCATTTTCTTGAATTACCGGAGTAAAATAATTATTAAATGCTTTCTGATAATTTAATCAATTAAATAAAGGATTATTTTGTATTATCTTTTGATTAAATTTAGTAAATATTCTATATTAGCTATAAAAATATATAAATTCAATTCTAAATGATTCATAATATTATTGAAGTCATTTTCCCAAATGAAATGGCAAAATATTATCGGAATAATTTATAAAAATCTTTTTGACCTGTAAAAATACACATTTTGCTCCGTTTGATATTCAAGGAGTCTGGATAACTAAAATAAATTATGAGAGGTAAAAAATTAGGTGTCAATATATTGGACCAGATTTTATCCAACAAGCAGTTGATAAGGTTAATCTTATTCAGGAAAGGCTATTGGCAGCCCAGAGTCGCCAGAAGTCTTATGCAGATAATCGATGAAGAGATTTGGAGTTTCAGATAGACGAGTAGTTATTCTTGAAGGTATTGCCAATAAAAGATGTTATGAGTTTCGGCAAGAAGAGCAAGCTTAGCCCTAGGTATATTGGACCTTACAAGATTATGTGAAGAGTGGGCAAGATGGCCTATGAGTTAGATCTCCCTTCAAACTTTCTGTACATTCGATTTTCCATGTGTCCATGTGTTATGTCCCGTGTCTCGTATAAGTGAAAAATCGAGAAATAATTAAGATTGGTGTCTTATGAGGAAATATTTTGATTTTGGTGAATATGGCTATGTTGGTTATGGAATTATTAATGTCAAGACATCGGGGAAGGCCGAGGGTAAATTTGGAATTTTGGAAATTAGTTTCGGGAATTACAAAAACGGGACGTTTTATGCATTGGGCCAAGATTGGACAATACAAAATTGAGGCCCAAAGAGTGGGGATGGCCGGCCATTGGAGAGGCCCAAACCCAATTTTAAAAGTCATGTGCTATGCACATGACCTCCATATTTGGATATATATCAATTCAATACTTAAACTTATCAAGAAAAATCACATTTCATCTTTGACTTCAACAAAAACCCCATTCGGCCGTGTAGAAAAAAGGGAGAAAGAAATAATTCCCAAGCCTTGTGTTTGATCCAAAAATCTTGATTTTTGCATGGTTGTGAAGCACTCAAGACCCTCTCCGACGTGATACAATTTATTTGGCGGAAGAATCACGTTTGCGACAAGTCGGATTTTCAAGTAAAGGTATGAACTTTGTCACTTTTGAGTTATGGAACTTGTATGAATGTGATAGTGATTAGAATTTCATGAAAGTTATGGGATTTTGGGTGAAGATGCATGGCGTGTGTGTGTGTGAAAGAGTGTAGTTGGCCGTGACTTGAGTAGAGTAGGAGACAATGTGAAATTGATTTGTTAGTTCGTTAGTTGCGTCATTGTGACCGTCATAACGTAAATGAATGATTAACGAATCGAATTGGTGTTAGAAAATGATTTCGGAACATTATCGGAAAGTATATACCCTTGGTATATTTGTGTATATCACTGTATATCTATGATGCTAGAGACCTTAAATATGGCTTATGGTTGATGTGAATGAATTCGGAATGAAATAATGCAAGTTAGGACGTCCGTCGTGACTTTCGATGTTTTGGATGAAATATGGAAAGTAATGAATCTTGGAGAACTTTGTATATGGTTTGGAATATATTCGGGATGTGTTTGAATAATTGTGAATGAGTGAATGAATACATTAATGTGGAAATAGATTTGGAATTTTGAAGTTTGAATCAAGAATTGCCAACTTGTGTAGTAAGGTAGAATTTTGAAACTAGAGTGGTTTGATTATGGGTTTTGTTGTTTGATGATGTTTGGGTTGTTGTTGTGGTTGTATTCTGAGCCGAGCTAAGTCTCGGGGATGTTAGATTTATAGGGGAAATGCTGCCGAAATTTCGGTAGCCAAGTATAGCCCAAAGATTAAAATGTTAACTTTCATGAATAGTAACTGGTAAAAGTGACCATTTGCAGTTTTCGGACGAAACGGGAATTGAGATTTGACGAGCGTAAGGCGCCATCCAGGTATGTAAAGCCTACCTATCCTTCTTTTGGCATGTCCTAGTCATACTAGGTTAAGATCGGACCCTCGGGGATAACTCTGCTCTTGGAAATTTAGATTCAAGTTTGGATACTATTCATTCAGCGCAATTGAACCCTATTCGTTGTATTTGGTTGAAGGAATGTTCGAACCTTCATAACTTTTGCCGTTGTGTCCGAAACTCTCTGAAACTTTCGTAGATGGCTCTATGGAGCCTAGAGTCAGTGATTTGTGTCCGCCGCCTCAATTTGACTCGAGGTGGGCCCGCAAGCCCCGAGGCTTCCCTTATTCGACTTGTTTGGTTTGTTTTCATTCGATATGAAAAGTAATCATTTGTCTGTGACTCAAAGGTTCGTTTGAAAATTTCTATATCGTCATGGAACGTTTTGCACTATGAATGATGTTAGATGTTCGGAAAATGATCCGTGAATGGTTTTTCCAAAGGTTCTGCAGTCTGAAACTTCGCGACTTCCATACATTAATTTTGATCGACCTGACTTCTACTCCGAGCCCTCTGGCGTCGGTATATCCCTATATGTAACTATATGTCGAGTCCGGTAACTTACTTTTAATATGCATATGGTTTCTGCACTACTCCGTTCGTGCCATCCACTATGAATTCGTTCGTCGGTACCCGGGCCGGCTTTGTGATCGTGCGCGCCATACCATATTCGGAAGTTATGATGTGATACGATTTCCGAGGCCTCGCCATAGGGCCGGTCACCGTCTATGGAGTTATGATGTGATATGGCATTTGATATGTTCTGATGATGTGATATGTGTGTGATATGATGTGTCTGGAGACTGTACGGAGATTTGAAAACTTCTGGAGTTATGATGTGTTGTGGCACCAGCGTCGGGGGTGACCACGTTCCTAAACCCTATACATGATTTCATTTGCATTTGTACATTTGCCTTCCGCACAGGTTTGCTTTGCTACTTTGACGTTTGTGTTTGTTTCTTCTGACTCCAGTTGTGTTTGTGATTTCTGTACCTTCTGCTTTACATACTCAGTACTTCTCCCGTACTGACCGCCGGTTCTTCGGGGGCTATGTTTCATGCCTGCAGGTACAGAAGCTCGTTTGGGTGGTCCTCCGGTTTAGGCTACTCATTCTGCTGTGTTGGAGAGCTCCCTTTGATCCGGAGCCTAACCTTTGGTACATACCTTTTGTTGTGTGGGTATTCTGTACATTTGTGGATGTGTGGGTACGGCGGGGCCCTGTCCCGTCATATGTTCGTATGTTCTGTTTTGTTTCGAGGCCTGTAGTCACATTTGTGGGTCGTGGGTCCGGTGTGTTTGTATGTGAATCTGTTGTGCTTTCTTAAGCGGCCCATACGCTACTATGGCCAAGACGGCCCCTGAGTTTGTACGTGTGTGTGCATTTGGGCGATGTACATTCCGCCCCCTTTCTGATGTGTGTGTGTGCATTTGGGCGACGTATATTCCGCCACCTTTCTGATTTTGATTTGACTAATTTGAACGGGCGACCGCTTAAGATAAGTGATCGATAAATGTTTGTGGCTGGCGTCTGTTGTTCATTTTCAGTTCAAATAACGCATGTTGAGTTTGAATGAGTCTGAATACGATGATCTGGCTGTGAGTCTGTTTGGGGTGCCTAAGTAGGGCACCAGTCGCGGCCCACGGGGTTGGGTCGTGACAAAAGTGGTATCAGAGCCAGGTTGTCCTCGGAATGTCTACAGGCCGTGTCTAGTAGAGTCTTGTTTATCGATGTGTTGTGCACCACATCTATAAACAGGAGGCTACAGGGCATTTAGGATGTTGCTGTCTTTGGAATCTTAGATCGTGCGATAGAGCTGTGCTATTAGGGTCATTCTGATCT
The DNA here is from genome assembly GCF_019175385.1 of Lycium barbarum. Taxonomy (NCBI): domain Eukaryota; kingdom Viridiplantae; phylum Streptophyta; class Magnoliopsida; order Solanales; family Solanaceae; genus Lycium; species Lycium barbarum. The sequence goes on from NC_083341.1 coordinate 83,030,870, forward strand.
GACCCGTTGTTGTGTTTGCAGTGATGCCTTTGAAGAAGGCAACGGCGGCCCAGAAGGGCAAGGCGAAGATGGGAGAGACTAGCCAGGCACAGCGAGCTACCCGGGCTCGTGTCTATGATCTGCCTGAGGTTGTGCCTCATTCTGAGGGGTCTGCTACACCCCCACTAGTACAGCCTGGAGCAGGACCTTCAGCAGCTCCAGAGGTCCGTGTACCCGCCCCTGAGACCCCAGCTCCTCAGCCAGGGGCGGAGGATAGGACCCTGAGGGAGGTTGTACAGTTGTTGACCACAATAGTAGCGGGACAGGCTCGCAGACGCGGGCAGAGGGACGATGATGATGAGGACAGGCGGGACAGCCTGAGAGTTCGGGAGTTCTTATTATGTGGCCCTCCAGAGTTTTTCGGGTCTAAGCCCGATGAGGACCCCCATGACTTTATTCGGGGGATGCGGCGTGCCTTAGACTTGGTCAAGGCTTCAGAGACCGAGTCGGTTGAGCTGGCTTCGCATAGACTTCGGGATGTTGCCGCGCATTGGTATGAGACTTGTGGGTTATCCAGGGGTGAGGGTGCTCCTCCAGCTACGTGGGATCAGTTTGTGACTGCTTTCACCCGCCATTTTCTGCCCCCAGAGTTACGACGGGAGCGAGCTAATCGGTTTTTACATCTGCAGCAGAGGGGTCGAAGCGTTCGTGAATATAATTTGGAGTTTGATTCCCTGGCCCGGTATGCCCCTGCCGTGGTGGCAGATATGACATATCGGATGCATAGATATGTTATGGGGTTGGATCGTTACCTGATTGACGGCTGTATGGCGGTGTCATTACAGACAGATATGGACATTGCCCATCTACAGGCCTACGCCCAGGGGATGGAGAACCGGCACCGAGCAGATCGGCCCAGCAGAGATTATGATGGGAGACGGCCCAAGAGGGCCAGATTAGCAGGGTATTCTGGAGATTCTCGGGGCGGGCAGCCTCAGTATAAGTCCAGTGGGTACTTTCCTCCGTTAGGCCGGGACGCACAGTCTGCTAGTAAGAGATTTGATGGCGCAGGACCGTCCAGGGCAGACCAGAGTTCCAGAGCCCCCGGTCCTCAGGCGAGTAGGGGTCCCAGTCAGACTAGGCCACCTATGCCCCCGTGTTCGTATTGTGGAAGATCGCACCCAGGTGAGTGCTTCAGGGCCACAGGGGCCTGTTTTGCTTGCGGCCGTCAGGGCCATATTATGCGGGATTGTCCGTGGCAGGCGGTTCCAGTAGTGCAGCACCGCCGATGAGATCCGTTGCTGGTTCGTCATCTACCCCTTCGGCCACGCGCTCCACGGGGCGAGGTATGCCAGCACCAGCGGGCCGCGGTAGAGGCCGTGGTGGGCGTTCAGATTCTAGCGGTCCCTCGAACCGCATATACTCTTTGACTGGTCGGCGGGACCGAGAGGCATCCCCAGACGCAGACCCAGGTATATTACTAACCTTTTTCTGAATGAATATGTGCAATGATAGGTCTGTATTCCAGTATATTATGCGATATTCTCTTTTTGTGTGTCAGTAAAAGTAGGGTAAGAATCCGAATTAATGAAAATATCCGAGGCAGTTATCTATACATGTAGGAGGCGAATATATGGAATTTGGAAGGCTAAAACGATAAACCACATAGCCAGAAGAGCAAACGACCTCTTTGGGTCGGAGGGGGACCCGCTACGAAAACTTCTCGAAAAATTTGCTAAGACACTGTTTGGCCCTAAAATCACGTGACAAGGTCGTGTGGGGCAATCGATGAAATTATATCAGCCTTAACGTGGCAAAATGCATGAAAGTTTCGGGGTTAAGCGTGCTCAAGCCAGAGCAATTCTGGGATGGGTGACCCCCCCCCCCCTCGGGAAATAATGCAAAGTTTTTCATAAGTGAGAGTATGATGAATATAAATAGATTTGGGGTAATCAACAGGTAAATAGAATGTGTGTGGAATAATTAGTGCCCTTACAGGAGTCGCGCAGAACGAGGTGGACTAAATGGGCAAAAAGAAAAGGGTACATCACCGCTTGGGAAATCGAACGAATTTGAATAACAGCCAGAGATGTTCGCCAGTAAGGTATGAGTAAATGTGTGTATGTGTATGTGTATGTGTGTGTGTATGATTTTCGTTTGGTGCCCATATGGATTAAGAGCCGAGCCCCGGCAACTAATGTTGTGATAGATGAAAGGTAAGCAGTGTGAATAAATAGAATCTTTGAAAGAGTCGATACGCGAGACGCAAGGTAATTTGTGTGACAACTTGGTGAATGAGTTTGTAAATAAAGGGGGAATTTCTCGCGGACCATTGGAGCCTTAATATGAACGATTTGATTCTAAATTCGACATTCTCTCTGTTGTGCTTCTGCACTCCCGATCCCGATAAGGCTCTGCCTAGTACACCTTTGTATTTATGAGCTCGATTATGTTCCCGTCTGATGAAATTTTGTGCGTTTGATTCTGAATACGTTTCAGTCTGGCACACCTCTGTATGTTTGACTCTGGATATAAGTCCGTCTGATATGCTTCTGTGCGTTTGATTTCGATCACACGTATGTTTGATACATTTCGGTTTGTCCGATCACGACTCTAGATGATACAATTTTTGTACATTTGATTCTGATTTCGAATCTGTCCGATATGATTTCGTACGTCTGACCCCGATTATGAATCTGTCTGATATGTCTCCGTGTGTTCGGTTCTGATTATGAACCCGTCTGATACGCCTTTGTATGTCTGACTCCGATCTCAGATTTGTCTGATATACTTCCGTACCTTTGATGTTGACTACGAATCTGTCTGCCATAGTTGAGTATGTCTGCCTCCGATTATGAATCTGTCCGATATGCTTATGCGCGTCCGGCTTTAGCTCTGAATCTGTTTGGCATGAAGTGTCTGGTATGAAGTAAAGTGAGATTACGACGATGTGGTAAGGAGACTCAGGAGTGTAACGAAAAATGATATTGACTATGATGTCTAGAAAGCGTTCGTCCATTATCAGAATATAGCGTATGGTTCGGTGATTACGTGGGGTATGAGAAAATGTATTATGAAGGCATTTGAATCGGTGATGTGAAGAATTTACCCCCTAGTATTGGTAAAGAAGCCATGCCGGAAGATCAACAAAGGACAACTGAAAAAAAAAAAAAAAAAAAAAAAAGAAACCCTCCCGAAGTAGTATGACGCCCCATGAGGTCAACTTAACATTCGAGGACGAATGTTTTTAAGGGGGGGATAATGTTATGTCCCGTGTCTCGTATAAGTGAAAAATCGAGAAATAATTAAGATTGGTGTCTTATGAGGAAATATTTTGATTTTGGTGAATATGGCTATGTTGGTTATGGAATTATTAATGTCAAGACATCGGGGAAGGCCGAGGGTAAATTTGGAATTTTGGAAATTAGTTTCGGGAATTACAAAAACGGGACGTTTTATGCATTGGGCCAAGATTGGACAATACAAAATTGAGGCCCAAAGAGTGGGGATGGCCGGCCATTGGAGAGGCCCAAACCCAATTTTAAAAGTCATGTGCTATGCACATGACCTCCATATTTGGATATATATCAATTCAATACTTAAACTTATCAAGAAAAGTCACATTTCATCTTTGACTTCAACAAAAACCCCATTCGGCCGTGTAGAAAAAAGGGAGAAAGAAATAATTCCCAAGCCTTGTGTTTGATCCAAAAATATTGATTTTTGCATGGTTGTGAAGCACTCAAGACCCTCTCCGACGTGATACAATTTATTTGGCGGAAGAATCACGTTTGCGACAAGTCGGATTTTCAAGTAAAGGTATGAACTTTGTCACTTTTGAGTTATGGAACTTGTATGAATGTGATAGTGATTAGAATTTCATGAAAGTTATGGGATTTTGGGTGAAGATGCATGGCGTGTGTGTGTGTGAAAGAGTGTAGTTGGCCGTGACATGAGTAGAGTAGGAGACAATGTGAAATTGATTTGTTAGTTCGTTAGTTGCGTCATTGTGACCGTCATAACGTAAATGAATGATTAACGAATCGAATTGGTGTTAGAAAATGATTTCGGAACATTATCGGAAAGTATATACCCTTGGTATATTTGTGTATATCACTGTATATCTATGATGCTAGAGACCTTAAATATGGCTTATGGTTGACGTGAATGAATTCAGAATGAAATAATGCAAGTTAGGACGTCCGTCGTGACTTTCGATGTTTTGGAAGAAATATGGAAAGTAATGAATCTTGGAGAACTTTGTATATGGTTTGGAATATATTCGGGATGTGTTTGAATAATTGTGAATGAGTGAATGAATACATTAATGTGGAAATAGATTTGGAATTTTGAAGTTTGAATCAAGAATTGCCAACTTGTGTAGTAAGGTAGAATTTTGAAACTAGAGTGGTTTGATTATGGGTTTTGTTGTTTGATGATGTTTGGGTTGTTGTTGTGGTTGTATTCTGAGCCGAGCTAAGTCTCGGGGATGTTAGATTTATAGGGGAAATGCTGCCGAAATTTCGGTAGCCAAGTATAGCCCAAAGATTAAAATGTTAACTTTCATGAATAGTAACTGGTAAAAGTGACCATTTGCAGTTTTCGGACGAAACGGGAATTGAGATTTGACGAGCGTAAGGCGCCATCCAGGTATGTAAAGCCTACCTATCCTTCTTTTGGCATGTCCTAGTCATACTAGGTTAAGATCGGACCCTCGGGGATAACTCTGCTCTTGGAAATTTAGATTCAAGTTTGGATACTATTCATTCAGCGCAATTGAACCCTATTCGTTGTATTTGGTTGAAGGAATGTTCGAACCTTCATAACTTTTGCCGTTGTGTCCGAAACTCTCTGAAACTTTCGTAGATGGCTCTATGGAGCCTAGAGTCAGTGATTTGTGTCCGCCGCCTCAATTTGACTCGAGGTGGGCCCGCAAGCCCCGAGGCTTCCCTTATTCGACTTGTTTGGTTTGTTTTCATTCGATATGAAAAGTAATCATTTGTCTGTGACTCAAAGGTTCGTTTGAAAATTTCTATATCGTCATGGAACGTTTTGCACTATGAATGATGTTAGATGTTCGGAAAATGATCCGTGAATGGTTTTTCCAAAGGTTCTGCAGTCTGAAACTTCGCGACTTCCATACATTAATTTTGATCGACCTGACTTCTACTCCGAGCCCTCTGGCGTCGGTATATCCCTATATGTAACTATATGTCGAGTCTGGTAACTTACTTTTAATATGCATATGGTTTCTGCACTACTCCGTTCGTGACATCAACTATGAATTCGTTCATCGGTACCCGGGCCGGCTTTGTGATCGTGCGCGCTATACCATATTCGAAAGTTATGATGTGATACGGTTTCCGAGGCCTCCCCATAGGGCCGGTCACCGTCTATGGAGTTATGATGTGATATGGCATTTGATATGTTCTGATGATGTGATATGCGTGTGATATGATGTGTCTGGAGACTGTACGGAGATTTGAAAACTTCTGGAGTTATGATGTGTTGTGGCACCAGCGTCGGGGGTGACCACGTTCCTAAACCCTATACATGATTTCATTTGCATTTGTACATTTGCCTTCCGCACAGGTTTGCTTTGCTACTTTGACGTTTGTGTTTGTTTCTTCTGACTCCAGTTGTGTTTCTGATTTCTGTACCTTCTGCTTTACATACTCAGTACTTCTCCCGTACTGACCGCCGGTTCTTCGGGGGCTATGTTTCATGCCCGCAGGTACAGAAGCTCGTTTGGGTGGTCCTCCGGTTTAGGCTACTCATTCTGCTGTGTTGGAGAGCTCCCTTTGATCCGGAGCCTAACTTTTGGTACATACCTTTTGTTGTGTGGGTATTCTGTACATTTGTGGATGTGTGGGTACGGCGGGGCCCTGTCCCGTCATATGTTCGTATGTTCTGTTTTGTTTCGAGGCCTGTAGTCACATTTGTGGGTCGTGGGTCTGGTGTGTTTGTATGTGAATCTGTTGTGCTTTCTTAAGCGGCCCGTACGCTACTATGGCCAAGACGGCCCCTGAGTTTGTACGTGTGTGTGCATTTGGGCGATGTACATTCCGCCCCCTTTCTGATGTGTGTGTGTGCATTTGGGCGACGTATATTCCGCCACCTTTCTGATTTTGATTTGACTAATTTGAACGGGCGACCGCTTAAGATAAGTGATCGATAAATGTTTGTGGCTGGCGTCTGTTGTTCATTTTCAGTTCAAATAACGCATGTTGAGTTTGAATGAGTCTGAATATGATGATCTGGCTGTGAGTCTGTTTGGGGTGCCTAAGTAGGGCACCAGTCGCGGCCCACGGGGTTGGGTCGTGACACCATGCTTCGTAAGTTTATTGGAGATCCTTCCAGAGTTATACCTATTGATGATGTTCAGATTACAGAGTAGCTATCATATGAGGAAGCCCCTATTGCCATCTTAGATCGATACGTTCGTAGGTTGAGAACCAAGGAGGTGGCATTGGTAAAGGTACTTTGGAGGAACTACAATGTTGAGCTAAGGAATATATGAAGTCTAGATATCCTTATTTATTTTCAACTTTATAGCAGATATAGACAACAGCACCATTATCTTCAGGTATGTATTATTTACCAGCTACTTTTATTGGTTGTGTGGAGCCATTTTGTTATTGATTGTTGTAGCCCTGTGTGGCATTGTATTGTTTAGGTTGTTGTGTGGCAGATTGATTGTGGTACAGTTACAGAGGAGACTCTGCCGAAATTTCTCCAAGATTCCTGAGAGTTTAACATTCGAGGACGAATGTTTTTAAGGGGGGAAGGATGTTACATCTCGTACTTTTATACATTGAGATTTGTCGTATGTTAGTTGCCGTAGTATTGGACACGAGGGTGTTTTCTGAGGTTACAAGAGGTTAGATATGCCTATCTTATGTTTACAAGGGTTTAAGTTCTTGTTTCGTAAGTTATGGAAGAATTAGATAATAATTGAATCGAAGTGGAAAGGTTTGTCAAAAGTCGATTCCGGAAAATATAGAATATGGACCGTATTTTATATGATATGGTCCGTATTCTGTGATACAGACTGTAGTTAAGGATTTGGAAAATTTCCATAGAAGGAAGTTTGGGAGGTGGAGAAATACAGACCACTATACGGTCCGTATAATTTTATACGGCCAGAAAGTTGGCCATATAATTTTATACAGCCAGTATTACAGACCATATTTTTTATGGCGGTGGATTTTTCTGATTTTATATATTAAGACCACACTTCATTCTTAAGTCATTTTAAACCCAACTCAAGTTCATATAAGCTCTAGAAACCTCTCCTATTATATTCAATCACTTTTCAAGCATAAAATCAAAGATTAAAGTGAGAATCAAAGTGCTTAGGGTTTCAAAGTCCTCTTCTTGTAGAAGTTTTGGAGGATATTTCAAGGTGAAGTGATCTTGGAATTGAAGTGTTCTTGAGTTCTTGAGGTAAGATTTCATCTTATTTCCATGTTTACGAATTTATGTGGTAATTATGCTAAGGTTTGAGGGAAAGAAATTTGAGGAAAGGTTCAAAGATAAACTTGATGATATTTTAAGTTATAATTTAACTTGAGCTATGATTGTTAGTGTATTTTTAGCCAAAATCTTGTTATGAGGGATAATAGTTAATGTTGAGGAAGTGTTGTATACAAGTGCAAATGGGGCTACTCAAATATTGTGAATATGAGTTCGAAGGAGATCATATGAGGTTGTTATGTTTATTTTTTTTTTGGGGGGGGGGGGGGGGGGGGGGCAACCCAGTTCCAAAATCAGAACTTGGGTGGTATTCTGTTAATTGCAGAAAAGTACATGAAGGGGAGGGCATAAAATCTAGCCCCTATGCAATATGAGAACTGGACATATCCAGTTCTTATGCATGAATATTTACAAGTCCTAATGCTTCTATATGATGCATGACCTATACATTTGTGCATAATTCTATGTGATGCATGAATTCCTATGCATAAGTAACAGTCAACACTCATCTTTAATTAGTGTTGACTGCCACCTATGTTACATGTAATCTAATGCAAGCTACTCTATGTAAATGTAACTTCAAGGTGGATCAAAATAGAATTGGCCATTGCTTTATGATCTCTATCTTATACTTGGCATGCCCCATTTGTCTAAATTGATAATACCCTTGACTGATCTACGGAATTCTTACAAGTTGTTGTAAACTACTGTGTCATCATGATCATGGCTAATCTGAGTTAATCTGTCTGTAGCTTGATTTGCCTCTCTCAAGTAGTGGTTGATCTGATAGTGGTATTGTAGTATCATCTATTGAATCCAGCTTAAAATTTGAGCAGTGTTCCATGTAATTGTAGCTTTGTTTTGTATAGCTTGCACAACCAGTAGAGAGTCTACTTTTATCAACATATTTCTCCATCCTTTACTTATGCAAATTTCCATTCCTTTTTGCAAAGCCTTTGTTTCAGCCCAGTTGCATGTGCCCTTTCCCAGATTTTGACAATAAGAATATATCATTCTCCCATTGTTATCTCTGAATACTCCCCCTCCTCCACTCTCATTTCCTCTACAACTTCCATCACTATTCAATTTAACTCTTCCTGTAGGTGGAGGAAACCACTTTATAATATTGATATTTATTCTTATATAGTTTCTGCTTATTGTGCTACACATTTTTATCCAGTCTGCTTCCTCTTTCACTAATGGGAACTAAACTTTGACTATTTGCATGATCTAGTTGATGATGTTCTTCACTAAATGGGATCCATTAAGTTGATGAAGTTGAATCTTATTGTTACACCTCGGAAACTTCCCCGTTGGAACGCAAGTGAACGAACTAGTCATGTGTGCGAGGAGTGCGAGTGTATAATGTTTCATGAGCAATGTGCGTAAATGGACGAGAATGATTAGAATGAAAAGTCGAGAAATGTGAAAAGTTGAAAGGTGGCAAAACTGCCCAGTGGTCGTAAAGTGCAAAATACGAACCGTAAAATGGAATACGGTCCGTAAACTGGCAGTCGTAAAGTGGCATGCAAAAACTTCAACTTTCTGCCAGTCGAGTAAATGGTTAAAAACGACCTGGTGGACGGACCATAAAGTGATTTACGACCCGTAAACCATGGTCGTAAATCACCATGCATGCAGCCAAAGTTTCTGGTTCTGCTTAAGGTTAAAGACGACCACGAGAGACGGTCGGTAAACTGTAGTACGGACCGTAAACCTCGATGGACGACCACTGTTCACCTCAACATAGATTTTCAATTCATTAAATATGAGGACCAAGACTTGATTTATTTCATTTCTACATTACACCACTTCTCTCTAGAATCATCTCTCTACATTTATTTCATAAGTTTTCAAGGATTATAAGTCTCCAACAACATAAATAAGTGAATCAAGTGTAAGCAAGCCATTAAATACCATTCAAGTCAAGAAGTGCAAATGGAGAAAAACTAGGGTTTTGCTCAAAGTGAAGTATTATCAAACAAAGCTTGTTCCTACATCATCTAAGGTAAGATTCATGATATTTATATGTTGGTTAACATATTGGGGAGTTGAAATACTTGGATGGTAGAAGTATATGCTAAAATGGTCAATGGAGGGTAAAATGAAGAATGTGGATAATATGAATGACTAATGGCTATTGTTATAATATTAAATGAAGGTAGAAACTTGAGCATCGAAGGAGTATGCGCAAGTGTAGAATAGTTCGACGAAGAGGTATGTGAGGCTAACCCTTCTTTCCTAAGGCATGGTTCTTGGCCAAATTCCTAATCCCTCTATATGAGTATGTTGTCTTCACATGGTTGACATTCCGAGCTCATAAGCTCACGACCCTTGATATGTGCTATGATTATACTATGTTCCTCGTATGACGAGTAAGTCTATAATGTAGATGTAACGATAATGAAGAGGATAGTAATGATGATGAGAGTAAAATGAGATTAGAGATGCTTACGAGCTATTATATATGTATATGTGTGCCTATGAAGGGCTATGATAAGACCCCGAGCTTATGATGCCGGGTGAGAATATATGTATATGACTATGTATAAAGTATGTATACAATTACGAAACGCGCGCACACCTCTGCAGATGGTACAGATGACCCTAATGCCTTGGTAGGGCCAGGTATGTATGATCTTGAGCCTTGGTTGGCCAAGTATGTATGAAACACCGATCCTGCGAGGTCGGGTATGATATGTAGATACTATGTAGATGATATGACTATGTATACAATATGAATATGAATGTGATAAGACTATGTGCATATGACACGTATTAGAAATGAGAAGTCCCTATGGAAAAGCAAGTATGTACCATGATGACGACAATAATGTCTCCCTTCCTATGATATTTCATGTGTTGCTTATTATGCCTTTATATCAATGTTGATCACGCTTTACATACTCAGTACATTCTTCGTACTGACGTTCTTTTGTTTGTGGACGCTGCGTTATGCCCGCAGGTGCATCGGGAGACAGACTTGATCCATAGCTGCTTATCCAGAGATTGCATAGCAGAGCTCCATTTCTTCGGAGCTAGAGCTTTTGGGTACTCATTCTTTTATGTATATAATTATGGGCATAGCGGGGTCCTGTCCCGCTCATATGATATGTCACACTCTTAGAGGCTCGTAGTCATGTGTATGTGGGTAGAGATGTTTTGCCATGTCGGCCTATGTTTTGTATATCTTTTGTTGGCCTCGTCGGCCTTGTACATTTGGCGTGGCATAGAGGCCAATGATATGTTAAATGATGATGGTCGTCCAATGGGACTAACATGATTAATGACCACTATGCTTGATTTGATTTACGGTTCGCTTAGATGTTATGTCATGTACGATAAGGGGTGCCCGGGTGGGGTAGCACCGGGTGCTCGTCGCGGCCCCCTAGCCGGGTTGTGACACTTATGTTACATCTTGCCTACCAGGTCTCCCAGCAAAGTAATTGTGGTAGTAGTCCCTTTACCAGTTCAGTACATGGTTTCTAGCTTTAGTATTCCAGCTGTTTACCATCATCTGTCTCAGAGGTGTATTATGTACCTTGATACCTAGTGGATGACATATTTTGGTCCATATTTCATAAGCTATATCACTTTTTCAAAAATGTTGTTCAGCAAATTCAATGTTATGTGTTGAAGTACAACAACAGCAAATAGAAGGGCCATGGATTTTAAATCTTTCAATATTGTCATCTGTTGAGAGCTTGTCTTTCAATACTCTCCAGAAGTGGAAGTTGATCTTAAGGTTCACCTTTTATTCCATGTTCTCTTGTCATGCCAATCCCCATTTGCTTTTTTCTTCAGGAAATTCTAGGCTGAGGAAACTGTGAACTTTCCATCATTATTCAATATCCATACATCTTTGTCTTTAATATCTTCAGTGAAGCATATTTCAAAATGTTGGACTGCAGCTCTTACTAGCATAGGAACTCTGTATCCAGCTCTTTCCCATCTCCAGATTCCATTATTATATACTTCATTCAATTTGCATCTATTTGGAACATATTCTTTTGGCAGTAATTTGTATAAAGCTCTTTCCTTTGACCAATTATCATAACGGAATGACAAGTTGCCTTCTCCAAACTGCCATATAATATTATCTTCCACTTGGTGTTTTATCTGACAAATTGCTCTCCAGGTTTAGGATTGAACTCCTGCTACTTTTCTAATGACTGGGTTTGATCTTGTACAATACTTTTCCACCATATAGTCCTTCCACAAGGATTCCTTTACTCTTAAGTTCAACCATTGTTTTGCAAAAAGGCTTTGTTGGTGTCTCTCAGACATCTAAACCCAACTCATCCTTCTTCAAATGGCAGACACATCTTCTCCATTTGTACCAACGGTATTTCTTCATGTTGTCATTTCCATTCCAGAGGAATCTTGCTACAGCCCATTCTATCTACTCAAAAGTTCCTTTTGGAGGCTTCATGGCTGACAATAAGTGCATTGGCATTGCAACTAATACATGCTCTATGAGGACAATTCTGCCACCCACTGAGAGAAATTTTGAGTGCCAAGTATGGATCCTTTTGGTAATACATTGAACCATCTCTGAGAAAAAGATGATCTTCAATTTTCCAACAAATAATGGGCACCCCAGATATTTGATAGGCCATTCTTTTCTGTGCATTCTAGTGATGTGGACTACTCTGTGAATTAGTTCAATATTTTCCTTTGGAGCTAGGGCCACACAACTTTTACTCTTGTTTATAAGCTGACCTGAAACATTTTCATACATAGTTAAAACATTCAAAACTTTTCTTAAATCAGCAGGTTTCCCTGATGTGAACATGATTACATCATCTGCAAATGCCAAGTGAGTAATATTTGGTCCCTTTGTAGGCTTGTAGTACCTTGTGTAGTTCTCATTCAAAGACAAGTTATTAAGTAGAATAGATAATAGTTCAACACTTATTACAAAGAGTGTTGGTGACAGAGGGTCTCCTTTTCTGAGACTACCCTCTGTTGGATTTGAAAAAACCATTTCTAGTTCCATTAAGGATAATTAAGTACCAATTGTTTGAAATATGTTTATATGTCAAACCTATCCAAAGTTCATCAAAGCCAAGTTTCCTCACAATTCTTCACAGATATGGCCATGCACCTCTATCATATGCTTTGGCCATATCTAGCTTTAACACAATATTATCATGCTGGTTAAACTTATTAATGTCCTAAACAAGTTCTTGGGCTAGAAAGTTATTATCAGAATTTTGTCTACCCTGAATAAAGCCACTCTCATTAGGAGAAATAATGAGGGGAAGGATCTCTCCTACTCTTTTAGCCAAGATTTTAGCAATGATCTTACTGAAAATATTACAGAGGCTAATGGGTCTTATATCTGAGAAAGTTCGAGGGTTAGGGCATTTGGGTAGCATAACAAGACAAGTATAAGTGACATACCTTGGTAATGGAGCACCTTGAAAGTACTCTAAGATAGCTTTGTGTACATCATTAATAATCAGATCTATGCAAAACTAGTAGAACTTTCTGTCACGACCCAGCCCCGTGGGCCGCGACTAGTGCCCTACTTGGGCACCCAAACGGACATACAAACCAAATCGTCATATTATAGCTTAACTCAGATTTCATATTCATTATTTTAAACAGAGATAAAAACAAATATTATCTTACGCGATTGCGCGTACAAATTATCATATCAGAACCAAAAGAGGCGGCGGAATAAACATCGCCGAATATATGCACATATACAAATATACAGGCCATTTTGGCCGTATCCAAATCTGATCGGTTGGTGGAATATACATCGCCAGATACATACACGTATACAGACAAATGGGTCGTTTTGGCCATAATAGTAAACGGAACCGCACTAAGACGCAAATCATACACAAACAAACACACACATGACCCATGACCCACATATATGACTACAGGCCTCTACAAATCATAACGGAATCATATGACGGGACAGGGCCCCGCCGTACCCCAAATAGTCAAATATACAGAAGCATATGAATGACAAAAAGGCATATACCAAAGTGTGGGCTCCGAATCAAAATGGAGCACTATGTAGTAGCAGAATGTGTGACCTACGCTGGCGGATCGCGAACCTCTGTACCTGCGGGCATGAAACGCAGCCCCCGAAGAAAGGGGGTCAGTACGAAAGATGTACTGAGTATAAAGCATAGAGTACAGAAATACAAACCATAATTGACATAAAAAGGTACAGAGAGAAAATACCGAATCAGTACATCAGGGTCTGTGCTGAAAGCATATGTATATGTATCATGCAAGTAAAAATCATGCATAAGGCTCAGGAACGTGGTCACCACTCCGACGCTGGTGCCACACACAGCATACTCCAGAAGGTTTCAAATCTCCGTACAACCCCGAACACATCGTATCATCATACGCATCACATCATCAAACATATCATAAGCCATATCACAGCATACCTCCATAAACGGTACCCGACCCTATGGCGAGGTCTCGGGAACCGTAACACAGCATACTGCCGAATTTGTCATAGTGCGCACGATTACAAAACCGGCCCGGGAACCGGTGAACGATATCATAATAGTAGGCACGAGCAGAGTAGTGCGGAAATCATATGCATATATATAATTAAAGTCCAAGACTCGACAATAAATACATATACATATATTTGATATCAAAAAGCTCAAAGTGAGTATCGAGTCTGTCGGAATTAGTATACAAAATATGTGAGCCTTTAATTTTATAAAACTTTCGAAAAATGCCTCATAAGCCATTTTCTGAAAAGTTAGTATCATTCACACTAGAGAGCTTCCAAATAACTTATGGAACAAATCAAACGAAGCCACTAAAATATCATTCTTTGATAGCTAGAATCATAAACAAAAGTTCCTTTCTAACATTATACCAAAGTAAGTCGGATAGGACAAACGAAGGAAATATCTGGGCTAGTGGGCCCACCTCGCGTCAAGTCGAGGTGGCGGACATGAATCATGAACATTAGACTCTATGGAGTGATCCATGAAAGTTTCAGAGCGATCAGATTACATTTGTGAAAGTTACGGATGCTCGATCATTTTTCCAACAAAACGTACCATTTATAGTTCAGTTGCATTGAATGAATAGTACCAAAAATCAAATTTGAATTTCTATGAACAGAATTGTCCCCGAGGCTCAAATCGCAACCTAGTAAATCTAGGACATGCCAAAAGAAGGAAAGGAATTGCTTTACATACCTTTCGCGCTTCTTACGCCTGCCCAAACTCAATCTCCGTTTCTCCCAAAACCTACAATTGGTCATAGTTACCAATTATGAGTTGCAAGCTTTTACGAATTCAAACTTAAGTCTATATTTGTCTACTGAAATTTCGGCAGCATTTCCCCTATACATATAGCCTCCCCGAGACTTAACTCGGCCCAATATAGCAACAACAACAACCCAACAATCCAACAACATCAACAATTATCACAAAACGCACTATAACATAAGTAGTCCTCTTTTCTACATAGTTCAACAACTTCCATTCCAACTTCACACTATCAAACTAATATCAACATTTTCCATATCCATTAACTAATTTAAGATTATTCAAACATATTTCAATAATATTCCAAACAATATTCATGAATTCAAGTATTCCCACCAATTCCATATTCCATCTGAAACTTCTACAAATGCGACAAAACTACTAAATCGCATTGTTTTCCTCTAAATTCATTAATGACAACAATAATTCTCATTTTTTGAATCTTACTTCCACAATTACATAAAATCTTTATTAAAATCACATAATTTCCCATAATAACCCACAACCATTTTCAATACCAACTTGATTCATAAACCCCTTATTTACATCACAAACACCACAACAACACAACTAACAAACTAAATGGAATTTAATTCATCTCCTCCCTTCATCACCATGGCACACGGCCATGTACACACCCACACACATACACGGCTATGCACACACACATCACAACTCCATAATTCTCATCTAATTCCAATCCTTACAACATATATATTTATTCCATAACACAAAAGAATAGATTTCTTACCCTTTTTCTTCAAACTTCAACTTGCCGCAACGTTGTTCTCTCGCTTAACTAATTATACCGCATCGAAGAGCGTCTTGAACTTATTAGGAATTCAAGAAGAAAGAGATTTTTGGATTGAAGTTAAAGGGCTAGGATTTTTGTTTCTTGAAGGGGCCGAAACCCCTCGCTATCTTGCTCTTTCTCTCTTTTCTTTTAAATTCTTGAATGTTCTATGGATGAACATGTATAATTGCCCGCTTATATGAATTAATCACATGGACCATTTAATTGTGGGCTTGGGCCAAAGGCTTGGCCGGCCACCCTCAACTCTTGGGCCTCAATTTTTTCTCATTTTTCTTGAGCCCAATTAATTTATGGATCTTAATTTTAATTCCCGAAACTAATTCCCGAAATTCCAATTTCTCCCTTAGCCTTCCCCGAAGTCTCCACATCAATATTTCTCATAAATATCACACATATTGTTAAATAAAATAAAACATAGCCTTATTTCCTACAAGGCAATATTAACCCAAATTTTCCAAATGCGACAAAAACGCGGGATATAACATTCTCCCCCCCCCCCCCCCCCCTTTAGAACATTCGTCCTCGAATGTTAAATTAGTCTTATAGGGTCTTATAAGCATGGCGGGGGAGTCTTTCTCTGTATGAATAGCACACATAAATCATTGTCAATCAATGTAACAAACTTAAAAGTTTAGATTACCTGTAGGCGTAGGAAACAGGTGGGGATACTTCTTCTTCATCTCATTCTCCGCCTCCCAGGTCATTTTTTCCTGGTTGTTATTCCGCCATATGACTTTAACAGAAGGCACTTCTTTGGTGCGCAGTCTCCTTACCTGCCGATCCAGAATACCTATAGGCTGTTCCTCGTAAGACAGATCCTCCGTTACCTGAATATCATTTACTGGAAATATTCCGGAAGGATCACCGACACATTACGGAGCATGGATACATGAAATACCGGGTGTACTGCCTCCAAATCGGATGGTAAGTTTAGCTCATAGGTGACCCCGCCTATTTTCCGAATAATCTGATACGGCCCGATATACCGCGGACTAAGCTTACCCTTCTTACCAAATCTCATTACACCTTTCATAGGCGACACTTTCAGAAATACCCAGTTGCCAATCTACAACTCTAACGGTCGACGTCATTTATTTGTATGTAATTTCTGTCGACTCTAGCAGTCAATAACCATTCCCGAGTGAGTTTTACCTTATCGACTGCTTGCTGAATCACATCTGGCCCAATTAATTTAGTTTTGCCCACGTCGAACCAAACAATCAGAGATCTACATTTTCCACCATATTGAGCCTCGTACGGTGCCATCTGGATGCTGGAACGACAACTATTATTATAAGAAAATTCGATAAGCGGCAAATGCTCATCCCAGCTACCTCTGAAATCAATAACACAGGCCCGCACCATATCTTCCAGTGTCTGAATAGTGCGCTCGGCCTGTCCATCGGACTGAGGATAAAATGTTGTGCTAAGGCTCACCTGAGTCCCCAATCCTTCCTGGAACGACCTCCCGAAGTTAGCCGTAAACTGGGCACCTCTGTCAGTTATAATAGACACAGGGACTCCGTGAAGTTTTACTATTTCTTTAATATACAATCTAGCATAGTCCTCAGCCGAATAAGTAGTCCGGACTGGAAGAAAGCGGGCTGATTTCGTCAATCAATTGACAATGACTCAAATAGAATCATACCTGCCTGGAGTGCGCGGTAATCCTCTAATGAAGTCCATATTAATCATTTCTCATTTCCAAGCTGGAATTTCCATTTCCTGTAGTAATCCGCCGGGCTTCTGATGCTCAATCTTGACTTACTGACAATTTGGGCATTGGCCAGCGACTCTGCAGTGTTCCTTTTCATACCGTCCCATCAGTATAAACATTTAAGCTTATGGTACATTTTTGTTGATTCAGGATAAACAGAATACCGAACATTATGTGCTTCGCCCATAATTGGTCATCGCAGCCCTGCAACGTCAGGCACACATAATCTGCCTCTGTATAGCAATATCCATCAGGTGAAACCTCGAACTGGGTCTTTTCCTCATCAAGGGTTGTATCTCTGTACTGTACCAAAATGGGACCCTCAAACCGACGCTGTTTTACCTCTTCCATAATTGATGATTCAGCAATTTCTCGAACCGAATTCCCAGCCTCTATAGAATCTGCCAAATGGACTCCGAGGCTGGTTAATTGATAAATTTCACGAACCAATTCTTTCTCATCAGGATGTACATCAGTCAAGCTACCCATGGACTTGCGGCTAAGTACATCTGCTACCACATTAGCTTTTCCAGGATGATACAAAATATTGACATCATAATATTTCAATAATTCAAGCCATCTTCTCTGCTGCAAATTTAGCTCCTTTTGTTTAAAAATATACTGGAGGCTTTTGTGGTTCGTATAGATATCAACATGGACCCCATATAAATAATTCCTCCATATCTTCAAAGCATGAGTCACCGCAGCTAATTTCAGATCATGAGTGGGGTAATTTCTTTCGTGCGGTCTGAGCTGCTGGGGAGCATAGGCTATAACTTGACTGTGCTGCACTAATTCATAACCTATCCCAATACCAAATGCATCGCAATAAGTAACATACCCGGCTGGCTCCTCGGGAAGAGCTAGAACTGGAGCTGTGATTAATTTTTCCTTCAGCAACTGGAAACTGCATTCAAAAGTACCGCTTCACTGAAATTCCACTGCCTTCTGAGTTAGCTTCGTTAATAGTGCCGTAGTAGACACAAAGTTCTCCACAAATCTTCTGTAATATCCGGCCAATCCCAAAAATTTGCGTACCTCAATCGATGTCGAAGGCCTAGGCCAATTCTTTACTACTTGATCTTTTGTGTGTCAATTATTTCCGTTTATACGTTCTTTACTTTCATCCACTCCCCCCCTTTGGGGTTATACTCATACCATATCCATGTCTTTTCATTCTAATCTATAACCTGGTTTTCTTCGTACAAGACCTTAACCAAATCACGAGGCGATGAGAACTCTCGATTATATAGTACAAAATCTTATCTGGTAGCTGGCACTCAAATAATGTAATTGATGTAGCAGTTTATCTTTTAATAATGATATCCTTCCTTTATACCCGTTCCTTATCTGTCGTTCTATTTTCTCGATAGTCGAATTACTTAATATTCACATGATTCATCATTCCATGCCATAGGTTTTTTTTTTCTTTTGCCCTGCACTATTACATTTCGATTCCTTTTTGCAAATAATCTCGTGCTTTGCCCGTCGGCTCTTTTTGAGGCTCTGCTTAATTACGTTTCGTACTTTTCACTTTTTCTGACATTTTGATCTGCTTACCTTCCACTCAATTATTCTCTTTCCTTTCCAACATCGTTGTATTATAATCTTGCAATTTCAACCGGTAGCAAAATGAATATCAGTTTATCTCGTAACATCTGTACCATACCTTTCGCTTTGTCTCATAAATTCTGTTCAGTTAATGTCTCCTATATATTACAACACTAGCTATTAGGGTTCACCTATCGATCGGCATAATCATAAATGGGGGTCCTATACATACATATATATCACTGCCATTTCTTTTACAAGACCTCTTCAACCACTTGTTCAAACTTACTCTAATTCCAGAGCTGCGTTACTCTTTCTCCCTTTTCACCAATCTAACTCGTCTCAGTTCATGCGGCCTCTATAAAGTTTCTAACCATTCCACATACTCTAATTCCCTTTAGGTTACCCCGAATTTCCTATTCGTCTCTTATATCTATGTTTGTGAAAATTCTAGTACATTTCCCAGGGGTTACCCATCCCAAAATTGCTCTTGCTCTGGCCCTGGCATGCTTAACCTCAAAACTTTAATGCATTTAGACGCGTTAAGGCCGGTATAATTGCATCAATTTCCCCGCACAGCCTTTATCACGTAATTTATGACAAGTGGGGGTCTTAACAACTTTCAAAACGTGCTCGTAGCGGGTCCGACCCCGATCTAGAGAGAATTCTTTTACTTCGATATAATTGCCGTGTCGCCCCTTTAAATTCTCAATATTTACCTTCATCTATATGTATAATTCTAGACAACCCACAAGTTTAAATATTTATCCCACAAATTCCATCTCCAATTAGTTGACGAGAACTGATAAAATGCTACTATAAGGCATTCTCCAACCACCAGCAACAGAAAACTAGAGTCCGCCGAACATCGCGGAATCTTTTAGTACTTAATTCACATAATTACCTCCATATTTATTTTTCTTTTTAAGTCGTGAGCGAACCATTTAATTCCCAACTGCCTGTCATACATTTAGTATTCTTCAAATGAATCGAAACTTAATCGTTGGACATTTTTGCCCTTCAACATGGGCTTTTCTAAAGCACGATGTGGTTGGAACGTATTCTGGTCCGTTTAAATGAATTGCAAATTTGCTGCTCATATATGCTTTCTCGAAATAAAATTTTCCAAATAAGAATGATACTTCTTACGAATGACACAGAGGGTATCTCTTAAACTTTAATCCCACATAATGGATTTACCCTATCGGTATCGACTTTCAAAACATGTTAAGAACTTATATCTCATTTTCCCTCTTCATATTTCTGGAAAAATTTGGGCAGAGGTTCCTCTGTATTTCTTACTATCCCAAAACCTGCACGCAGGAAATACCAACCATGCCTCACAGGGCCAACACATATATGTATATATATATCGTATCATATCGTGTCTGTTATGTCCCGTGTTTTCGTATAATTGGAAATCGGAAAATAATTACGACTTATGTGTTATAAGGAAATATTTTGATTTTAGTGAATATGACCATGTTGGTTATGGAATCTTAAATGTTAAGACATCGGGGAAGGCCGAGGGTAAATTTGGAATTTCAGAAATTAGTTTCGGGAATTACAAAACGGGACTTTTCATGAATTGGGCCAAGAAAAATATGACACAAAGTTGAGGCCCAAAACTTGTGAAGTGGCCGGCCATATCCATGGCCCAAGCCTCTTCCTTAATGATCATGTGCTATGCACATGATCAATTATTGGATATATATCATCCTCATTTAGTAATTATCAAGATCAACTAACAAATTCAAGAACACCACAAAAAGGGGCATTCGGCCGAGACTAAGAAAAAAGGAGATTTTTTTTTCCCAAGCTTTGTTTTTGATCCAAAAATCTCGTTCTTTCCATAATTGTAGTGTACTCAAGACGCTCTTCAACGTGACACAATTTATTTGGCGGAAGAATCACGTTTGCGGAAAGTCGGAATTTCAAGTAAAGGTAAGAATTTTGCCCTTTTAATGTTATGGAATTGGTATGAATATGATAAGGATTGAGAATAGACGAGAATTTCGTAGTTTTGATGTGTGTATGAAGCCGTGGGTGTGTGTGTATATTGCATGTTGGCCGTGAGCCCTAGGAAGAAGAAAGTGGTGTGAATTGATCTTGTTTAGTTTGTATAATGTGTTGTTGTGATCTTTATGTCGTAAATGATTGATTGATGAATTGGATTGGTGTTGGAAAATGATTTCGGAACGATATCGGAAAGTATATACCTTTTGTATATTCGCGTATATCATTGTATATCTTTGATGCAAAAGACTTTAAATGTGACATATAGTTGATGTTAATGAATTCGGAATGAAACGACGCAAGTTAGAATGTCCGTCGTGACGTTTGATGTTTTGAATGAAATATGGAGAATAATGAATTTCGGGAACTTTCGTATATGGTTTGGAATATATTTGGGATGTGATCGACTAATCTTGAATAAGTAAATGAATATAATGATGTGGATATAGATTTGGAGTTTTGGAAGTTTGAATGAAAAGTTGCCAACTTGTGTACTAAAGTAGAACTTTGAAGCTAGAGTGATTTGTATTGTTTGATGATGTGTGGGCTGTTGTTGTTGATGTATTTTGAGCCGAGTTAGGTCTCGGGGGTGTTAGATTTATAGGGGAAATGCTGCCGAAATTTCGGTTGGCAAGAATGAAGTTAAAGGCATTTTTAAGCCTAAGAGTCTCAATTGGTAACTTTGACCATTTGCAGATTTCGGGCGAAACGGGACTTGACTTTTGGGAGAGCGTAAGACGTCCGTAAGGTATGTAAAGCTTCCCAATTATTCGTTTGGCATATCTTAGTATGATAGGCGAATATGAGAACTTCCGGAGCATTCCTGCTCCTCGAAACCCGATCCACAGGAAAGTTACTATTCATTCAATTCAATTGAAGCCTAAGGGCTCTATTTTGGCTAGAATGCCACCAATCATCCGAAACCTATCGAAATGTGATCGGGTTACTTGGTAATGATTATGTATGACCCTTTGGCCTATAAATGTTCGTAAATTACGTCCGCCACCTCAATTTGACTCGAGGTGGGCCCGCTAACCCCGAGACGCCCTATTTGTCTTATTGGGCTATTCTTGTGAATAAAGTTTGATATGATACTTTCGGCTTTGGAACTCCCTCCTACAAGATATGTTTTGGATATTATGATATACTAAGTTACGTTTTGAGCCATACATACCATTTTGGGAAACTTTTTGTTAAACGAACCTTTGTATCGACTAAGTATTCGATTACTTTGTATTATGGAATGACTTATGAAACCATTATGTTTTGAAAGACTATTTTGAAATATGATTTGCATTTGTTTGCTCACGACTCCGCTCGTGCCTTATTATGACTTCGTTCACCGGTTCCCGGGCCGGTTATGATTCGTGCGCCCTATGATAATTCGGCCGTATGCTGTGTTACGGTTCCCGAGGCTTCGCCATAGGGCCGGATTCCGGTTGGAGTTATGCTGTGATATGGCTCGTGATGCGATACGCTCACCTATGATTATGTTTGTGTTCGGGGATGTACGGAGATTTGAAACCTTCTGGTGTTATGCTGTGTGTGGCGCCAGCGTCGGAGTGGCGACCACGTTCCTAAGCGTTTGCATGATTTCGTTTGCATTATATATACGTATATGATTTTTATACGGTTTTTGACATACCGATTTGTATTCCACTTTGTTATCTGATTTGCTTTCAGTTTTGTTCCATATTTCTGTACTCCGTGCTTTACATACTCAGTACATATTTCGTACTGACCTCCTTTCTTCGGGGGCTGCGTTTTATGCCCGCAGGTACAGACATTGGTGATCCTCCACAGTAGGCTTCCCTCTTTGCTATTCCGGAGTACTCCTCTTTGATCCGGAGTCCACTTTTGGTACAGACTCCTTTTGCTTTGTATATATTCTGTACATTTGACTATTTGGGGTACGGCGGGGCCCTGTCTCGCCATATGTCTTTGTTTTGAGTGCGTAGAGGCCTGTAGTCATATATGTGGGGTGAGGGTCCTGTATATGTTGGTTTGATTTCGTTTTCTGGTCTTAAAGCGGTCTGTTTGTTATGATGGCCCCAAATGGCCCTTATGCTTATGTTTGCACTTTTGACCGGCGATGTCTATTCCGCCGCTCAATTTGTATTTGATATGGCATTTTGATTTGGTGCGACCGCTTAAGACATATTTTTGATATAAATTACGTTTGATATGATTTCGTAAAATTCTGAAATAAGTTTGGATTTGATAATGAATGCGCTATTCGGTCTGGGTACCCAGGTAGGGTGCCAGTCGCGGCCCACGGGGCTGGGTCGTGACAAAGTGGTATCAGAGCAGTTTGTCCTTGGAATGTCTACAGGCCGTGTCTCGTAGAGTCTTGTTTATCGATGTGTTGTGCACCACACCTATAAACAGGAAGCTACAGGGCATTTAGGATGTTACTTTCTTTGGAATCTTAGATCGTGCGATAGAGCTGTGCTGTTAGGGTGATTTTGATCTGACTCGCTATTGTGTTTGCAGTGATGCCTCCCAAGAAGGCAACGGCGGCCCAGAAGGGCAAAGCGAGGACGGGAGAGACTAGTCAGGCACAGCGATCTACCCGAGCTCGTGTCTATGATTTGCCTGAGGTTGCGCCTCATTCTGAGGGGTCTGCTACACCCCCACTAGTACAGCCTGGAGCAGGACCTTCAGCAGCTCCAGAGGCCCGAGTACCCGCTCCTGAGACTCCAGCTCCTCAGCCAGGGGCAGAGGACAGGACGCTGAGAGAGGCGGTACAGTTGCTGACTACACTGGTAGCAGGACAGACTCGCAGACGCGGGCGGAGGGACGACGATGACGATTACAGGCGGGACAGCCTGAGAGTTCGGGAGTTTCTGTTATGTGGCCCTCCAGAGTTTTTCGGGTCTAAGCCCGATGAGGACCCCCATGACTATATTCGGGGGATGCGACGCTCACTGGACTTGGTCAGGGCTTCAGAGACCGAGTCGGTCGAGCTGGCTTCGCACAGACTTCGAGATGTGGCTACCCACTGGTATGAGACTTGGGAGCTGTCTAGGGGAGAGGGTGCCCCTCCAGCCACTTGGGATCAGTTTGTGACTGCTTTCACCCGCCACTTTCTACCCCCAGAGTTGCGGCGGGCACGGGCCGACCGATTCTTACATTTGCAGCAGAGGGGTCGGAGTGTGCGCGAGTATAATCTTGAGTTTGATTCTCTGGCCCGATATGCACCGGCCGTGGTAGCAGACATGTCCGATCGGATGCACAGATATGTCATGGGATTGGATCGGTATTTGATCGACGGCTGCATGGCAGTGTCATTGCAGACAGATATGGACATTGCCCGACTTCAGGCCTATGCGATGGGTATGGAGGATCGTCACAGGTCTGATCATTCTGGTAGAGACTGGGACAGGAGGCCGCCCAAGAGGGCTAGGTCCGCAGGTTATTCCGGGGATCCTCGAGGCGGACAGCCTCAGCAGCAGCAGTCAGGCAGACAGCTACCTCCGTCCGGCCGGAGTACTCAGTCAGGCAGCCGGAGATTTGACAGTGCAGGACCGTCTGGGGCCGGTCAGAGCTCCAGAGCGGCAGGTTCACAGGTATCCAGGGGTCCCAGCCAGGCCAGACCGCCCAGGCCCCATTGTCCTCATTACGGGAAGTCTCATCCTGGGGAGTGTTATCAAGCTACTGGAGCTTGATTTTCTTGTGGTGGTCAGGGCCACTTTATGAGAGACTGTCCGTTGGCGAGCGGTTCTGGTAGTGTGGCTCAGCCGACAGGGTCAGCCGCCGGTTCTTCTTCTGCTCCATCTGTTGCACGCCCTGGAGGGCGAGGTATGCCAGCACCGGCAGGACGCGGTCGAGGCCGCGGTGGCGCTTCAGGTTCTAGCGGTCCCTCGAACCGCATATATGCTTTGGCCAGCCGCCAGGATCAGGAGGCTTCGCCAAACGTCGTCACAGGTACATTACTGGTTTTCTCCAGATCTGTATATGCATTGATTGACCCTGGCTCTACTTTATCATATATTTCCCCGCTCGTTGCTAGTAAGATTGGGATAGTGTCTGAGCCTATAGAGCCATTTGAGGTAGCTACGCCAGTTGGGGATTTTATTGTAGCGAGACAGATCTATAGAGATTGTTCTGTGACCATTTATGATCGTAGCACTAAGGCTGATTTGATAGAGTTAGACATGCTTGAGTTTGACGTCATTATGGGCATGGACTGGTTGTCTTCCTGTTATGCTAATGTCGACTGCCAGAAAAAGGTAGTCCGTTTTCAGTTTCCAGGGGAACCAGTTATAGAGTGGTTTGGATCCACTGCATCGCCGAGGGGTAAGTTTATTTCATACCTCAAGGCTAAGAAGATGATCCAGAAAGGTTATATCTATCATTTGGTTCGTGTGCACGATACTGCAGCGGAGATACCTACCCTTCAGTCCGTTCCAGTCGTCAGTGAGTTTCCAGATGTTTTTCCTGACGAGCTTCCTGGCCTTCCGCCTGAGCGGGAGATTGATTTCACTATAGAGTTGATGCCGGATACGCAGCCTATATCTATTCCTCCGTACAGGATGGCACCGGCTGAGTTGAAAGAGTTGAAGGAGCAGCTGAAAGACTTGCTGGATAAGGGTTTTATCAGACCCAGCACATCACCCTGGGGAGCGCCGGTATTGTTTGTCAGAAAGAAAGACGGGTCACTGCGGATGTGTATCGACTACCGGCAGCTAAATAAGGTGACTATTAAGAATAAATATCCCCTCCCCCGGATTGATGATTTGTTTGATCAGCTGCAGGGTGCTAAGCATTTTTCAAAGATAGATCTGCGCTCAGGTTATCATCAGGTGCGAGTACGGGAGTCAGATATCCCGAAGACTGCTTTCAGGACCCGATACGGGCATTATGAGTTCAGAGTTATGTCTTTCGGGCTGACTAATGCTCCAGCAGTATTTATGGATCTAATGAACCGGGTATTTCGGCCTTTTCTGGATATGTTTGTTATTGTGTTTATTGATGATATCTTGATTTACTCGCGATCAGCCGAGGAGCATTCAGATCATTTGAGGACGGTACTTGGCATTCTCCGTCAGCAGAAGTTATATGCAAAATTCTCTAAGTGTGAGTTCTGGTTGACTTCTGTGGCATTCTTGGGCCATATTGTCGGCGCAGACGGTATTCGGGTCGACACGCAGAAGATTGAGGCTGTGCAGAATTGGCCCAGGCCTACTACACCGACAGAGGTACGCAGTTTTCTGGGATTGGCTGGGTATTATCGCAGGTTCATGGAGGATTTTTCTTCTATTGCAGCACCACTGACGAGGCTTACCCAGAAAGCAGCAAAATTCCAATGGACAGATGCCTGCGAGCGCAGCTTTCAGATGCTGAAGGAGAGATTGATTACAACACCAGTTTTGGCTCTTCCAGAGGGATCTGACGGGTATGTTGTTTATTGTGACGCCTCTGGTATTGGGATAGGATGTGTACTGATGCAGCACGGTCGAGTCATAGCCTATGCTTCCCGGCAGCTCAGACCGCACGAGAAGAACTATCCCACTCATGATCTTGAGTTGGCCGCGGTGATTCATGCTTTGAAGATTTGGCGGAATTATTTATATGGGGTCCATGCTGATATCTATACGGACCATAAGAGTCTCTAGTATATTTTTAAGCAGAAGGAATTAAATTTGCGGCAGCGGAGATGGCTTGAGCTACTAAAGGATTACGACATTGATATTCTGTACCATCCGGGGAAAGCCAATGTGGTAGCGGATGCACTTAGCCGCAAGTCTATGGGCAGCTTGGCTGATGTACCGTCTGGTAAGAAAGATTTGGTTCGTGACATTCGTCAGCTGGCCAGCCTCGGAGTTCGTTTGGCGGATTCTGGAGATTCTGGGATTTCTGTTCATCCAGTTGCTGAGTCATCTATTATTCAGGAGGTAAAGCAGCTCCAGTTTGAGGATCCTCTTTTGATTCAGTACAAAGATGTGGCCCTTAATAAAGCAAAGACTCAGTTTGAGATCTCGCCTGACGGAGTATTATTATATGACGGCAGATTCTGTGTACCGGACGTTGCGGGCTTACGGCGGCAGATTATGGGCGAGGCCCATAATGCACGGTATTCTGTTCATCCTGGTTCCACCAAAATGTATCGGGATCTCAGGTGTTTGTATTGGTGGGACGGCATGAAAAAAGATATTGCTGAGTTTGTTAGTCAGTGCCCGAACTGCCAGCAAGTTAAGATCGAGCATCAGAAGCCCGGTGGATTATTACAGGAGATGGAGATTCCAGCCTGGAAATGGGAGATGATTAATATGGATTTCGTTGTTGGGTTACCGCGCACTCCACGCAGGTACGACTCTATCTGGGTTATTGTTGACAGGCTGACGAAATCAGCCCATTTCCTTCCGGTTCGGACTACCTATTCGGCTGAGGACTATGGCAGATTGTATATATCAGAGAGATAGTCAGACTTCACGGAGTCCCTATATCTATTATTACTGACCGAGGTACCCAGTTTACAGCTAATTTCTGGAGGTCATTTCAGGAGGGATTAGGGACTCAGGTGAGCCTCAGTACAGCTTTTGACCCTCAGTCCGACGGACAGGCCGAGCGCACTATTCAGACGCTCGAAGATATGTTGCGGGCCTGCGTTATTGATTTTCGGGGCAGCTGGGATGATCATTTGCCGATTATTGAGTTTTTCTATAATAACAGTTATCACTCCAGCATCCAAATGGCTCCGTACGAGGCCCTTTATGGCAGGAAATGCAGATCTCCTATTGGTTGGTTTGACGTGGGCGAGACTAAGCTGATTGGGCCAGATGTGATCCAGGAAGCTGTAGATAAGGTAAAGCTTATTCGAGAACGATTATTGGCTGCTCAGAGTCGACAGAAAGCTTATGCAGATAGACGACGTCGACCGTTAGAGTTCCAAATTGGCGACTGGGTATTCCTGAAGGTGTCGCCCATGAAGGGTGTCATGAGATTCGGTAGAAAGGGTAAGTTGAGCCCCCGGTACATCGGGCCGTATCAGATCGTTCGAAAGATAGGCGAGGCCGCCTATGAGCTACACTTACCATCCGACTTGGAGGCCGTACACCCGGTGTTTCATGTGTCTATGTTGCGGAAATGTATTGGCGATCCTTCCAGGATATTCCCAGTTGATGACATTCAGGTGACGGAGCAGTTATCTTATGACGAGCAGCCTGTATCTATTCTGGATCGACAGGTGCGGAGACTACGCACTAAAGAAGTGCCCTCCGTCAAAGTCCTGTGGCGCAACAATAATCGGGAGGAGATGACTTGGGAGGCGGAGGACGAGATGAAAAGGAGATACCCTCACTTGTTCCCGACGTCCACAGGTAATCTAATTTTTTCAGTTTGTTGTGTTGATTGATAAAATGAATTACGTATGTCATTATTAAAAAGGGACACCCCTGCCTTGATCATAAGACCTTATAAGATTAATTTAACATTCGGGGACGAATGTTCTTAAGGGGGGGAGAATGTTATGTCCCGTGTTTTCGTATAATTGGAAATCGGAAAATAATTATGACTTATGTGTTATAAGGAAATATTTTGATTTTAGTGAATATGACCATGTTGGTTATGGAATCTTAAATGTTAAGACATCGGGGAAGGCCGAGGGTTAATTTGAAATTTCGGAAATTAGTTTCGGGAATTACAAAACGGGACTTTTCATGAATTGGGCCAAGAAAAATATGACACAAAGTTGAGGCCCAAAACTTGTGAAGTGGCCGGCCATATCCATGGCCCAAGCCTCTTCCTTAATGATCATGTGCTATGCACATGATCAATTATTGGATATATATCATCCTCATTTAGTAATTATCAAGATCAACTAACAAATTCAAGAACACCACAAAAAGGGGCATTCGGCCGAGACTAAGAAAAAAGGAGAAATTTTTTTTCCCAAGCTTTGTTTTTGATCCAAAAATCTCGTTCTTTCCATAATTGTAGTGTACTCAAGACGCTCTTCAACGTGACACAATTTATTTGGCGGAAGAATCACGTTTGCGGAAAGTCGGAATTTCAAGTAAAGGTAAGAATTTTGCCCTTTTAATGTTATGGAATTGGTATGAATATGATAAGGATTGAGAATAGACGAGAATTTCGTAGTTTTGATGTGTGTATGAAGCCGTGGGTGTGTGTGTATATTGCATGTTGGCCGTGAGCCCTAGGAAGAAGAAAGTGGTGTGAATTGATCTTGTTTAGTTTGTATAATGTGTTGTTGTGATCTTTATGTCGTAAATGATTGATTGATGAATTGGATTGGTGTTGGAAAATGATTTCGGAACGTTATCGGAAAGTATATACCTTTTGTATATTCGCGTATATCATTGTATATCTTTGATACAAAAGACTTTAAATGTGACATATAGTTGATGTTAATGAATTCGGAATGAAACGACGCAAGTTAGAATGTCCGTCGTGACTTTTGATGTTTTGAATGAAATATGGAGAATAATGAATTTCTGGAACTTTCGTATATGGTTTGGAATATATTTGGGATGTGATTGACTAATTTTGAATAAGTAAATGAATATAATGATGTGGATATAGATTTGGAGTTTTGGAAGTTTGAATGAAAAGTTGCCAACTTGTGTACTAAAGTAGAACTTTGAAGCTAGAGTGATTTGTATTGTTTGATGATGTGTGGGCTGTTGTTGTTGATGTATTTTGAGCCGATTTAGGTCTCGGGGGTGTTAGATTTATAGGGGAAATGCTGCCGAAATTTCGGTAGGCAAGAATGAAGTTAAAGGCATTTTTAATCCTAAGAGTCTCAATTGGTAACTTTGACCATTTGCAGATTTCGGGCGAAACGGGACTTGACTTTTGGGAGAGCGTAAGACGTCCGTAAGGTATGTAAAACTTCCCAATTCTTCGTTTGGCATATCTTAGTATGATAGGCGAATATGAGAACTTCCGGAGCATTCCTGCTCCTCGAAACCCGATCCACAGGAAAGTTACTATTCATTCAATTCAATTGAAGCCTAAGGGCTCTATTTTGGCTAGAATGCCACCAATCATCCGAAACCTGTCGAAATGTGATCGGGTTACTTGGTAATGATTATGTATGACCCTTTGGCCTATAAATGTTCGTAAATTACGTCTGCCACCTCAATTTGACTCGAGGTGGGCCCGCTAACCCCGAGACGCCTTATTTGTCTTATTAGGCTATTCTTGTGAATAAAGTTTGATATGATACTTTCGGCTTTGGAACTCCCTCCTACAAGATATGTTTTGGATATTATGATATACTAAGTTACGTTTTGAGCCATACGTACCATTTTGGGAAACTTTTTGTGAAACGAACCTTTGTATCGACTAAGTATTCGATTACTTTGTATTATGGAATGACTTATGAAACCATTATGTTTTGAAAGACTATTTTGAAATATGATTTGCATTTGTTTGCTCACGACTCCGCTCGTGCCTTATTATGACCTAATTCACCGGTTCCCGGGCCGGTTATGATTCGTGCGCCCTATGATAATTCGGCCGTATGCTGTGTTACGGTTCCCGAGGCTTCGCCATAGGGCCGGGTTCCGTTTGGAGTTATGCTGTGATATGGCTCGTGATGCGATACGCTCACCTATGATTATGTTTGTGTTCGGGGATGTACGGAGATTTGAAACCTTCTGGTGTTATGCTGTGTGTGGCGCCAGCGTCGGAGTGGCGACCACGTTCCTAAGCGTTTGCATGATTTCGTTTGCATTATATATACGTATATGATTTTTATACGGTTTTTGACATACCGATTTGTATTCCACTTTGTTATCTGATTTGCTTTCAGTTTTGTTCCATATTTCTGTACTCCGTGCTTTACATACTCAGTACATATTTCGTACTGACCCCCTTTCTTCGGGGGCTGCGTTTTATGCCCGCAGGTACAGACATTGGTGATCCTCCACAGTAGGCTTCCCTCTTTGCTATTCCGGAGTACTCCTCTTTGATCCGGAGTCCACTTTTGGTATAGACTCCTTTTGCTTTGTATATATTCTGTACATTTGACTATTTGGGGTACGGCGGGGCCCTGTCTCGCCATATGTCTTTGTTTTGAGTGCGTAGAGGCCTGTAGTCATATATGTGGGGTGAGGGTCCTGTATATGTTGGTTTGATTTCGTTTTCTGGTCTTAAAGCGGTCTGTTTGTTATGATGGCCCCAAATGGCCCTTATGCTTATGTTTGCACTTTTGACCGGCGATGTCTATTCCGCCGCTCAATTTGTATTTGATATGGCATTTTGATTTGGTGCGACCGCTTAAGACATATTTTTGATATAAATTACGTTTGATATGATTTCGTAAAATTCTGAAATAAGTTTGGATTTGATAATGAATGCGCTATTCGGTCTGGGTACCCGCGGCCCACGGGGCTGGGTCGTGACAGTGTCATAGCCACACAGGGCTAACAATTTCAAATAAAAGTATGAAAATGTCGAAACTTACCTCACATGCCTAACTCAAACGGCATCGGAGGCACTTTCCTGTTTACCTTTCTGTTCAATCTTCAACTTTATATTTCAATCATACCTCAAATAACTTCCCCGACATACATCTTTCATACCATTGCTTACCTGAGTACTGTGTAGCTTCCAATATCGTCAGTCATTGTCTTCTGTCGATGCCGTTCTTTGGCTGAAATCAAAGGTTAGTAGAAAGGAATTCATTTCCTACGGCTGGCTCTATCGCACGGTCTAAGATTCAAAGAAAGGTAACACCCTAAATGTCATGTAGCCTCCTGTTTATAGGTGTGGTGCACAACACACCGATAAACAAGACTCTACGAGACACGACCTGTAGACATTCCGAGGACAAACCGCTCTGATACCACTTTTGTCACGACCCAGCCCCGTGGGCCGCGACTAGTGCCCTACTTGGGCACCCAAACGGACATACAAACCAAATCGTGATATTATAGCTTAACTCAGATTTCATATTCATTATTTTAAACAGAGCTAAAAACAAATATTATCTTACGCGATTGCGCGTACAAATTATCATATCAGAACCAAAAGAGGCGGCGGAATAAACATCTCCGAATATATGCACATATACAAATATACCGGCCATTTTGGCCGTATCCAAATCTGATCGCTTGGTGGAATATACATCGCCAGATACATACACGTATACAGACAAATGGGCCATTTTTGCCATAATAGTAAACGGAACCGCACTAAGACGCAAATCATACACAAACAAACACACACATGACCCATGACCCACATATATGACTACAGGCCTCTACAAATCATAACGGAATCATATGACGGGACAGGGCCCTGCCGTACCCCAAATAGTCAAATATACAGAAGCATATGAATGACAAAAAGGCATATACCAAAGTGTGGGCTCCGAATCAAAATGGAGCACTATGTAGTAGCAGAATGTGTGACCTACGCTGGCGGATCGCGAACCTCTGTACCTGCGTGCATGAAACGCAGCCCCCGAAGAAAGGGGGTCAGTACGAAAGATGTACTGAGTATAAAGCATAGAGTACAGAAATACAAACCATAACAGACATAAAAAGGTACAGAGAGAAAATACCGAATCAGTACATCAGGGTCTGTGCTGAAAGCATATGTATATGTATCATGCAAGTAAAAATCATGCATAAGGCTCAGGAACGTGGTCACCACTCCGACGCTGGTGCCACACACAGCATACTCCAGAAGGTTTCAAATCTCCGTACAACCCCGAACACATCGTATCATCATACGCATCACATCATCAAACATATTATAAGCCATATCACAACATAACTCCATAAACGGTACTCGACCCTATGGCGAGGTCTCGGGAACCGTAACACAGCATACTGCCGAATTTGTCATAGTGCGCACGATTACAAAACCGGCCCGGGAACCGGTGAACGATATCATAATAGTAGGCACGAGCAGAGTAGTGTGGAAATCATATGCATATATATAATTAAAGTCCAAGACTCGACAATAAATACATATACATATATTTGATATCAAAAATCTCAAAGTGAGTATCGAGTCTGTCGGAATTAGTATACAAAATATGTGAGCCTTTAATTTTATAAAACTTTCGAAAAATGCCTCATAAGCCATTTTCTGAAAAGTTAGTATCATTCACACTAGAGAGCTTCCAAATAACTTATGGAACAAATCAAACGAAGCCACTAAAATATCATTCTTTGATAGCTAGAATCATAAACAAAAGTTCCTTTCTAACATTATACCAAAGTAAGTCGGATAGGACAAACGAAGGAAATATCTGGGCTAGTGGGCCCACCTCGGGTCAAGTCGAGGTGGCGGACATGAATCACGAACATTAGACTCTATGGAGTGATCCATGAAAGTTTCAGAGCAATCAGATTACATTTGTGAAAATTACGGATGCTCGATCATTTTTCCAACAAAACGTACCATTTATAGTTCAATTGCATTGAATGAATAGTACCAAAAATCAAATTTGAATTTCTATGAACAGAATTGTCCCCGAGGCTCAAATCTCAACCTAGTAAATCTAGGACATGCCAAAAGAAGGAAAGGAATAGCTTTACATACCTTCCGCGCTTCTTACGCCTGCCCAAACTCAATCTCCGTTTCGCCCAAAACCTACAATTGGTCATAGTTACCAATTATGAGTTGCAAGCTTTTACGAATTCAAACTTAAGTCTATATTTGTCTACTGAAATTTCGGCAGCATTTCCCCTATACATATAGCCTCCCCGAGACTTAACTCGGCCCAATATATCAACAACAACAACCCAACAATCCAACAACATCAACAATTATCACAAAACACACTATAACATAAGTAGTCCTATTTTCTACATAGTTCAACAACTTCCATTCCAACTTCACACTATCAAACTAATATCAACATTTTCCATATCCATTAACTAATTCAAGATTATTCAAACATATTTCAATAATATTCCAAACAATATTCATGAATTCAAGTATTCCCACCAATTCCATATTCCATCCGAAACTTCTACAAATGCGACAAAACTACTAAATCGCATTGTTTTCCTCTAAATTCATTAATGACAACAATAATTCTCATTTTTTGAATCTTACTTCCACTATTACATAAAATCTTTATTAAAATCACATAATTTCCCATAACAACCCACAACCATTTTCAATACCAACTTGATTCATAAACCCCTTATTTACATCACAAACACCACAACAACACAACTAACAAACTAAATGGAATTTAATTCATCTCCTCCCTTCATCACCATGGCACACGGCCATGTACACACCCACACACATACACGGCTATGCACACACACATCACAACTCCATAATTCTCATCTAATTCCAATCCTTACAACATATATATTTATTCCATAACACAAAAGAATAGATTTCTTACCCTTTTTCTTCAAACTTCAACTTGCCGCAACGTTGTTCTCTCGCTTAACTAATTATACCGCGTCGAAGAGCGTCTTGAACTTATTAGGAATTCAAGAAGAAAGAGATTTTTGGATTGAAGTTAAAGGGCTAGGATTTTTTTTTCTTGAAGGGGCCGAAACCCCTCGCTCTCTTGCTCTTGCTCTCTTTTCTTTTAAATTCTTGAATGTTCTATGGATGAACATGTATAATTGCCCGCTTATATGAATTAATCACATGGACCATTTAATTGTGGGCTTGGGCCAAAGGCTTGGCCGACCACCCTCAACTCTTGGGCCTCAAATTTTTCTCATTTTTCTTGAGCCCAATTAATTTATGGATCTTAATTTTAATTCCCGAAACTAATTCCCGAAATTCCAATTTCGCCCTTAGCCTTCCCCGAAGTATCCACATCAATATTTCTAATAAATATCACACATATTGTTAAATAAAATAAAACATAGCCTTATTTCCTACAAGGCAATATTAACCCAAATTTTCCAAATGCGACAAAAACGCGGGATATAACACTTTGCACCAAAGCCATCAGGCCCTGGTGCACTGTCTGGATCAATTTCCTTCACTGCTTTTTTCACTTCTTGTATGGAAGGTTTGTCTATGAGCATTTTGTTCAGGTCTTCTGTAACCCTGTTTGGTATCTGATCCAAGATTCTGAATTCATCTATACATTCTTGATATTTGAACAACTCTTCAAAATGATGTATAGCTGCAGTTGCAATATTCTGGTGCCCTTGTATTCTACGACCCTCATTGTCTTGAATACTATGGATACTAAGCCTTCTTCTCCTATCTTTTATCACTTTGTGGAAGTAGGTTGTATTCTTATCCCCATCTTTTAGCCACCTTGCTTTTGCTTTCTGCTTAAGCATTTCTTCTTGGTTTTTTAACAATCTTGTGAATTCTACCTTTGCTTTATTCAAAGCACATCTGTTTTCTTCATTTGAGTCTTTACTAAATTTCTCTCCAGGTTATTTACCTCTCAAAGCTAGTGCATTCGTCAACCTAAAGGACATCACAAGAAACTCAAAATGACCGTATCTAGTTCTAAAAGCAGTCTTCGGGATATCCTTCTCCCGAACTCTAACCTGATGGTACCCCGACCTCAAATTAATCTTTTAAAAGTGGATACTTATTTTATATAGTCACCTTATTCAGCTGTCAATAATCAATACACATTCTCAGCCATCCGTCTTTCTTTCTAATAAACAATACTACTGCAACCCACAGTGGTGTACTAGGCCTGATATAGCCTTTCTCGAGCAAATCCCTCATCTGCTCCTTTAACTCCTTTAGCTCCGCAGGAGCCATTCTATACAAATCAATCGATATCAGCTGTGTGTTTGGAAGCACATCAATAGGAAAATCAATCACCTGCTCCGAAGAAATACCTGGGAGCTCATCTGGGAACACATTTAGCAACTCATTAACCACCGGGACAGATTGAAGGGTCAGTGGTTCTACATCTATATCTCTAACCTGCACAATATGATAGATACATCCATTGGTAATCATCTTCTCCGCCTTGAGATAGGAAATAAACCTACCTTTAGGCGTTGCTGCATTACCTTTCAATTCCAGGACTAGCTCTCCTGGGAAAAAAAATCTGGCAAACTTGTACAAAATTCAGCACTACCATAACAAGACTCTATCCAATACTGTTACACCCCGTACTTCTGGAGAAGCACTTATCAAATTTAAGCATAGGTATATTGAACTATGGTTCAGTAAGACAACTTTGGAATATAAGGAGCGAAGCATTATTATGTATATTTTATGAGTAAATGATATTTATAAGGAATACTGGAAGGTCTTACAAGGAAATGAGTGGAAGAAATTGAGTAGTATGACTTTGGATAAAAGATGGGCAAGGTTTCGTATGATGATATTGGTCCAAATTGAGGAAAGGATATCTCCTGGTATATGAGGAGTTTTGAAGTAAAACAATAGCCTAAAATTAAGTTCGTGGAGTCTAGTTTCTAACGCAACAAACCACTTGCCGATACGACATCGGAGTAGATAATTATAGACGTTACAAGTTAGGCTGACAGAGCAAAAATGTGTGCTACAGTGACTGCTACAGTGACCCCCGACTTTTGAACCTTATAAAAGGGGAAAACCCCCATATTTTTCACCCAAAATCATATTT
This sequence comes from Lycium barbarum, assembly GCF_019175385.1. NCBI lineage: Eukaryota > Viridiplantae > Streptophyta > Magnoliopsida > Solanales > Solanaceae > Lycium > Lycium barbarum. The sequence goes on from NC_083341.1 coordinate 83,067,220, forward strand.
TAAAGCTCAGCAACATAAAGGGAAATTATGTCATAAAAAGTTGAGGGTTTGAGTGATTTTCAAGTGGCGGAGTATTAATCGAAGCTCGGATAATGCATAGATGTCATTGTAGTATGGTTTTGCGTGGATTCAAGGTGGATATTGAAGATATCACTGTTTTAACAAAAATAAGGTATGAATCTCTCTTATTAATATTACTTTTGGTTTATTTACGAAGATAGAGTGATTAAATGGTTGTATAATAAAGTTGTTGGTTGAGAAATTGGACAAACATCACGTGGGATGTTTTATGGAATATTTTTGTATTGATGATGATGTTGTTGATGTTGGTGCTTTTGTAGTTGTTGTTTTGTTTGTATTGTGATTTCGGGCTAGGGATATAAACAGGGGAGATGCTGCCCGAATTTTGTCAAATTTTAAGAGGATTTAATTTGAAAGCTTAAGACAAGCATATGATAATGAGCCTAACAATAGTATGAATGGTTTTATATGTAGATTACGAGACTACGAATGATCTTATGTAGATTTTAAGACAGAAAGTAAGTTGGAAAAGTCGAGAAGTAAGCATCTAGGTATGTTAAGGTTGTTCCTTCCTTTTATTGGCATGACTCCAACTGTTGAGGCATCTTTGACTATCCGCACAAAGATGTGCTACTCACGAAGATTATACTTGGGTTACCATAACCCTATTGTAGTACTTCTCTCTAGTTAAGAGCTAGCATAAGAACAATTGAGTTATATAAAACAATTGACTGCCAGGAGGTATAACTAGAGTATATGTTACCTATAGGCTATCATGTTACCATTAAGTTATCATCATATGTTTGTATATGCCTGGCCTATCAGCCATGGAGTTGTTTCCCGGCCTATGAGCCGTGGAGTTATTACCCGACCTACGAGTCGTGGGGTTGTTACCCAACCTATGGGTCGTGGAGTAGTTACCTGACCTATGGGTCATAGAGTTGATTATACCTGACCTACGGGTCATGGAGTTGCTTATACCTGACCTACGGGTCATGAAGTTGATTACACCAGGCCTATGAGTCATGGAGTTTTATTTATAGAGTTATGTTATCTATGACTGACCTTCGAGTCACGAAGTTATATCTATTGAGTGATGTTATCTTGCCTCAGATGAGAGGCAACCCTGGTAGAGTACCTACAAATGCTTTTTTAAAATATCCACAGTATAGTTTGTTATTTCATTTCAGTTATTATCTTGCCTTACATATTCAATACATTATTCGTACATACGTCCCTTTGTCTGGGGGCGCTGCATTCATGCCCGCAGGTTCAGGTAGTCAGACAGACGATTCAGCTCAGTAGGACTTCCACTCGGCCGCAGTCAGTGCACACCACTTGGTCCAGAGCTGCTGCCCCTTTGGTGGTATGCTATTTTGACTTGTATATATGGGTGTGACTGTTACACCTTGGAAAAAAAACCCCCGTACATGTACAGTGAATAGGCTAACAGAGGATGCGGTGTATACGATGCTTTGACGAGCAAGAGAGAGTATTAGATGACCCTCAACGAGGTTTTAAAGGCATACAATGAAAGGAGAGAAAGTTGCTAAGGAAAGCGAATCATAAGTTGTGTATCGGATAAGAATTTCGAGCAACGAGTCCATGATGGCATAATGATGTCTTATAGAAGTGTAATAATGTCCCTAAGATTGATATTGAAGTGTTAAAAAAGTGCCAAGAAGGTTCCATAAGGATCGGAGATCAAACGAGACGACGAGAACGAAAACAGACTTACTGGGCATTAGACGGCCCAATCTACGGACCGTATAATTTATACCAGCCATATATTGGACCGTATAATTGGCCAAGAAGGCCACCAGCCACTGGACCAAATGTACGCCCATACATATGGTCCGTATAAATAGTACGGACCGTATGTTGGTCCGTATAACATGGTCGGGCAGCTTTTAAGTTTAAGTGTAATGGACATTTTTCATTTCATATCTCCTCCCCTCTCCTCAAGAAAACTCTAGAATATTCCCTATCACTCATCCACTAATATTCAAAGGGAATCCATGATCAACAACACATAATCCATGAATCAAAGTGTATGAAAATCAAGAAAAGCTCATCTTCCTCAAGAAAACCAAGAAGAGGAGAAATAGAGTTTTGGTGAAAGAGGGAGAACTCCACTCAAGACTTGCTCAACCATCATCCAAGGTAAGTTTCATGACCATTTTATGTTGTTTAAGGTATTGGAGGGTTAAGATACCCGAATTGTAGAAGAACATAGCAAATGGGTCATTCAAGAGTGAATAGTGTCATAAGTGAGTGGTAGTTGAATTGAATCATGAATGTTAGTGTGTTGTGAGTATGAATATGTTATAAATTACATGTAGAACATGAGATAAGTGTGATACATGGGAAAATACGATAGCGAACCCAAAACCATAAATGTAGGGAAAAATGAAGAGAAATGGTGGATCATGGCCATTGTATACGAATGATAATTGTGATTTGCTATATAGTGATTGTTATTGTGGCTGATTGGGAGTGGATATGGAATACGGGAAAAGTAGTATAAACAAAGGAAGTGCTGCTCAATTTTCTCTAGAAATAGTAGTGCGTTCTTATAGTTGGTTAACTAACGATCGTACGAATCCTCTTTTTAAAGGTAGAGGCGTGACATTGAAGGAGAATAAGCAAATGCTAAATTGCTTAAACGAGAAAGGTATGTGAGGCTAGTCCCTTCTATCTAAGGCATGAATCCCATGATTCGATATTCCTTCCTTCTTCATGATTTTTCCTACGTATAAAAAACTATGAGTCTACGATTATAAAGAGCATCACAAGATAAAGAAAAGAGACATGTTACGAGTATGACGATGTGATAATGAATCTAAGTCTAGAAGTCATAAAGCTCATGATATGATATTCCTACGAAGTGAATGATCCTTATATGATTCCTATGATAGTATTTTCCTTACCTCTCCATGACTTTCCTACTTTCCGGAAAACCAAGAACCTATGCTCATGAATAGCCATATGGGATAATATAAGAGGCATGTTATGAATACGGTAATGACGATGATGAGTCTATGTCTAAAGATACTATGGCCTACAATATCATGGTTCCACAAGGCTAATGATCCATATTACGATCCATTGATATTGTTCTTTGACTACACTCACCTTATATGCTAATTCCTTCAAGGTGAGGCATAATGCTTATGAATGCTCCCTAATGGACTCGGGGGTTCTCGACCTTATGTCACCCCGACATTATTATAGATTGCCTATAAGCCTTAATGCATGTTCTATGACAAATGTTTTTCAAAGTTATGAGTCTATGTTCTTAGAGGATTTCATATGAGATAAAGGTAAGAGATATTCTATATAAAAGATAGTGGTAATGCTTAGCTTAAGCGTAAAGATTATAAAGACTATCATACGATAATTATATGAAATTCATGCTACGAATACGATGTGCCTTTCATAAATGGTCTTTGAATTTAAATGTGTGCATTGATGAAAAGTTACGATAAGCTTATGAGATGTATATGATCACAATGATGATGATGAGATATAATGATCCTTGTGTGATGCATGTGACATGGTCGAGCCACTATGTGGCCAAATATGGAAGATATGTATGTGATACTGTCGAGCCACTACGTGGCCGAATACGGATAACGTTTTATTAGTATGAGTAGATACGGTATTATGATGATGAATTATATGCAGTGATGATGTATACGCTATGATGATTCATGTACGACGATTATGTTTATGTGGTATATGTATGAAATGCATTCATCCTTGAAGGTCGCACAGGTTTTTCCTTCACCTCATGACTTGTGACTCTCTATCATGTTTATTTCATTCATGCCTTACATACTTAGTACAATATTCACACTGAAGTCCATTTTCTTTGGACGTTGTGTTCATGCCCACAGGTAGACAGGGAGACAGCACAGACCTATAGGAGCTATCAGCAGATTTTCAGGAGCACTCCATTATTCTGGAGGTGCTAATCGGGTTTATACTTTTTTGTATATATATGTATATGTATTTTGGGCATGACGGGGTCTTGTCCCGTCCATATGTCTAGTACTCTAGTAGAGGCTCGTAGATACGTATGTGTGGGTTATATGGTCTCACATGGTCACTATTGTATATACGTAGATATGTGTACATTATCTTTGATAGCAAAAGGGCTTATGTATATAAAAATGTTTATGTTTTTCAAAGAAAAATGATTTTCTTATGATTATGAGTATATGATCGAAAAAGGAGGCTTAATAAGTATGATGAGTGGTAGAACGAGCGGTGCTCGGTGTTTAGCCCCGGGTACCCGCCACGGCCCCTAGCTGGGTCGTGACAGAAGTGGTATCAGAGCATTTCGTTCCTAGGAAGTGTCTACGAGCCGTGTCTAGTAGAGTCTTGTTTATGGTGTGTAGCGCGCCACATTGATAAACAAGAGGCTACAGGGCATTTAGGAAAATGACTATCTTTCTTCTTATGAGATCGTGCGATAGTGCCGTATATAAGATTTTATCCTCCCTAATAGTGTGTTGTAATTTCAGAATGCCGCCAAAGGGAAAAGCTACAGCCGCCCAGAAGGGCAAGACTACAACAAAGAGGCGGGTAGAAAGACAGCCTCCGATGAATATAGAGGAAGGCGAGTCACAAAATGAGGCCTTGTCAAATACTTCTTCTACCCTGCCCGATGTGGGAGAGCAAGGAGGAGCCCCAGCTCCAATTCCTCCACCGGTTGCTTCGGTTCAACATGTGACCGAGGCTATACACCTATTGACACAGCTAGTTGCCGCCTAGGCACAGCGGCAGGGTTCGAGTGGAAGTGACAGGGACGTTAGTACAAGAGCCAGTGACTTCATGACTTTGAATCCTTCGGAGTTTTTCGGGTCAAAGCCGGATGAAGACCCGCAAGGTTTCATAGAAGAGATGTTGAGGATATTGAAAATTATCCATGCCCGAGACTGAATCCGTGGAGTTAGCATCTTATAGACTCTGGGACGTGGCAGTTTTATGGTATAATAATTGGGTATTATCAAGAGGAGAGAATGTGCCTCCTCCGGTTTGGCAAGAATTTGTAGATGCCTTCATCCGCCACTACTTGCCACCCGAGGTCCGCCGAACTAGAGCGGATAGGTTCTTAAATTTAAGGCAAGGGAATATGAGTGCCCGAGAGTATAGTCTCCAATTCAATTCATTGGCTAGATATGCACCGGCCATGGTGGCCGACATGGGAGATAGAGTGCATAGGTTTGGAAGTGGCCTAGGGCCACATTTGTTCAAAGATTGCCTAACGGCTTCATTGCAAGACGGAATGGATATTTCTCGCATTCAAGCTCATGCTCAAAATCTAGAAGAGCAACAACATTCGCAAAGGGGCGAGCGTGATGTGAATCAGGGGCCAAGTAAGAAGGCCAGATCTATAGGTACTGAAAGCGACCATAGGAGTGGATCGAGGCAGATATATTCTAGAAACTCAGGTCAGTCGGTGACTAGTGTACTGTTATATCCCGCATTGTGTGCGTTCGGATAATTCAAGATAATCGCGGGAAGGTAACAAGCAAGGCCATATTTTTACTTTTTTCGGCATACAAGTTGCTTATGGAAATTTTGAAGTGGAAAATATCAAGAATGGCTAGGGGTAAAGAGGGAAATTCGCAATATGACTCGTGGAAATATGGAGGAAGGCGAAGGGTAAAGTTGGAATTTGGAAAATAATTTTTCGTGAATTGTAAAACAAAAAAAAAAGAGTGGACTTGAGTTATTGGGCCATGTTGGCCGTCCATATGGAGTGGGCTTCTCACATAGAAGTTTAATGAACAAGATAAAAGAAGACCAAGTCTTCATAGTATTCATTTTATTCCCTAGAAGTTTCAAGAAACAAAGAACAAGAGAAAAGGAGGAAAAACCCCCAAGGCCATTCGGCCATAGCAAGAACCAACAAAAACCTTGGAAAAATTTTTCTTCAAAAATTATTTTCTACTAATTGAAGGGTCCTTAGCAAGTTGGAGTGTTCATTAGATCAAGAACAACACATATTCTTTCAAGTTGTAAGTTCTAGCTAAGTGGGAAGTCAACAGAAAAAGGTAAGATTTAATCCCTCTTTTATATGTTATAGATGTTTGTGCATGTTGTAGTGTGTAAATATGGGTGAAATTCATGAAGAATATGGATGTAGGGGTGGTCGCCGTGAGTATGTAGTGTAGGTTGTGGCCGTGTATATTGTGTGTAATAAGGGATCAATTTTACTTAGTATTTTGGTTGTTGTTGTCATGGATTCCATGTTGATAATGAAAGTTTAATGATCTTAGTGAAGTTGTAGTAGTTGGAGACTTGATTTGGAAGTTAATGTGAATTGAATATAATGTTCCTGCATGTATGGAAGATAATGTTGCTAATATAATGTTGCTAGTGTGTAGTTCATGAATTTGGAAGGAAAACGAAATGTGTTGTTATTGTTCTTATTCCATTTGTAAGGTGTCAGGTGAAGTGGTGTATCGATGGAGTCGTTTTGAATGTTATGTGAATTGAATTAAATATGAATGAAGTGTCGTTGAATTGTGTAACGAAGATTGCTAATGTTAGAATGTATCTTTGGTTGATTGTTGAAATTGTTAGTATGATTGTTGGCCTTATCGTTGATAGTTTGGCCGGGTTGAATTCCCGGATTGTTGTTGATTAAAATTGGCCAAGTTAAATTTTTGGGGATGGTGTATTTACAGGGGAAATGCTGCCGAAATTTCGGTAGACAAAGTGTTAGTCTAGAATGAGGTTCTTAGACATCTATAACTAATGTTTATATTCATTAATATTGTTATAGATTTTGGAAGGCCAAGAGTTAAGTTGGATTGACTAAGGAAGCGAACAAGGTATGTAAGGCTCGTCTCTTTCTTTCAAGGCATGATTCCGACGTTAAGATTTCATATTTGTTTCTATATCTCCTTGATCTCGAAAGTTAGATGTTGTGATTCCGATGCTATAATTTTGTAACTACTTCCATAACTTCCATGTCTTCAAAAGCAAAAAGTCTAGGGTTCTAATATATGATATCCTTCCTAATAACCCGTAATGGTTCCCAAAATGTCTATATCCTCCCAAGGCAAAGGTGTATGCATTTGTAAACTTCTATGACTACAATGATGAATATGCTTTTGTAATGATAATGTTGAAGTCAAAGAAGAGAATTGTCTAGAATGATTATGACAATAATGGTTTTATGTCTAAAAGTCTTAAGCTAAGGATTTAATATGAATATAAGAATAATGAACTAGTTCTTGATTTCAATCCCATTCCTTTGTTATGACACTATTTACTAAAAACCCCAAAGTGTATGAATTGATGTTTTATGAAGCTTAGGATTTTATTCTATGTTTCTCTTAATACTATTCTTCGTTGATAGTCCCGCCTTATAACACTAGTTCCTTCAAGCCGAGACAAAGCGGCTATGGTTATTCCGTAATGTAATCGGAGGTTACTGACCTTACGTCACTCCGATGGATACATGACTTTCTTTGGGCTCTCATGCATGCTGACTATATGATATATGTATATGGCATATGTATATGTATATAGGGAATATGGGGACAGGGAGATATGTTGCGCTATAGACGCATTGCCACCTGGTCAGTTGGCGTAACTCATCCCGGACACGGGATGCCCGGACGCGGGACATATGTGGGGGAGCCGACGTCGTTCGGCGCTATGATATGATGATATGCTCTATTTTCTCGATATGAACAAGAAATGTTTTTCAAAGGGAAAAGAGGCATGCATGGCATTCGGTCTAAAAGCCACTTATATGTACAGGTTACTCTCTTGTCTCACTATATGTTCTATGATCCCATATTAATGTTATTCATATTTTATACTTCTTATTATGATTTTTTTCATGCCTTACATACTCGGTACATTACTCGTACTGACGTCCCCTTTTGTGGACGCTGCGTTTTCATGCCGCACAGGTAAGCAGGTAGACGGGTTTGATTCCTAGGAGCTTCTCCAGCGGTATATTTGAAGTGCTCCAGTTGTTCCGGAGCTCCAGCTTATTGGTACTACTTTTGTGTATATGTTCGGGCACGGCAGCACCCGGCCCATCTTGTTACTATATGTATTTTGTTTAGAGGCTCGTAGACAGATATGTACAGTCAAATGTTTCATAACCTTGTTTGTCCCCGTCATTGTATATTAAGTTAGTAAAGTTTATTAATACATGTTTATAATAATGCGATTAATGATAGTGTTAATTAAATAAATGACGGTATTCATTTATACGGCCCACTTAGTAGTAAGAGTACGATACGAGATAAGGGGTGCTCGGTACAAGTATCGGGTACCCGTCGCGGCCCCTAGTTGGGTCGTGACAGAAGTGGTATCAGAGCAGTTCGTCCTAGGGTTTGTCTACGAGCCGTGTCCAATAGAGTCCTGTTTATGGGTGTGTAGCGTGCGACACTTATAAACAGGAGGCTGCAGGGCATTTAGGAAATCTGATCTTCTCTGTATTCTAGATCGTGCGATAGAGCTATGTTACCAGGTTTCCATGTTCTTCTCCTAATCCTGTGTTATGGTTTCAGTAATGCCGGTAAAGAGGAAAGCTACGGCGGCCCAGAAGGGCAAGACGGTGGGTGGAAGAAGAGTTGAACAGGAGCCACCGGCGGAAGTAGAAGAAGGCGAGTCTCACAACGAGGCTCCTCCCTAGATTTCTCCTGCTTTCCCTGTATCAGCAGAGCAGGAGAGAGCTCCAGCTCCAGCCCCAGCACCTCCAGTTCCACCGCCAGCAGCTTCGGGCCAGCAGATTACAGAGGCTATTCAGTTGCTGACCCAGCTAGTTTCCGCACAAGCCCACCGGCAAGACGCAGACCAGGGAGACAGGGCAGTGAGTGCAAGAGCCCGTGATTTTATCGCCCTGAAACCTCCGAAGTTTTATGGATCGAAACCAGAGGAGGACCCGCAAAGTTTCATAGATGAGATGTTGAGGACACTGAGGATAATACATGCTTTGGATACAGAGTCAGTAGAGTTGGCTTCATACAGGTTGCGGGATGTAGCAGTTCAGTGGTATAATAATTGGATATCTTCGAGGGGAGCAAATGCACCTCCCCCGGTTTGGCAGGAGTTCACTGAGGCATTTCTGCGACATTACTTACCGCCGGAGGTTCGACGAGCTCGAGCCGATATGTTCTTGAATCTCAAACAGGGTAATATGAGCGTCCGAGAATACAGTCTTCATTTTAACTCTTTGGCCAGGTATGCCCCAGCCATGGTGGCTGATATGGGAGATCATGTACATCGGTTCGTGAGTGGGTTGGGGCCACATTTGGTTAAGGAGTGTTTGACAACTTCACTCCAGGATGGAATGACTATTACACGTATCCAGGCCCACACCCAAAATCTGGAGGAACAACATCAGCTACAGAGAAGTGAGCGTTATTCTGATAGGGGCTCCAGAAAAAGGGCAAAATCCTTCGAGACTAGAAGTGAGTATAGAGAGGGACAAGCACAGCAGCAATCCAGGCATTCAGGCCGACCAGCAGCAAGCACAGCTCCTCGGTTTGCGAGTGGGAGATTTGATCGCCCTACCTATTCAGGACCAGATCAGAGTGTCAGAGCTTCAGGGTCCCATTATAGAGTTGATTCTAATAGGACGGGGCTATCCCCACCACGATGTGCTCGCTGTGGCAGGCCAGACTCTGGCCAGTGTTACCTAGATACAGGTGCATGTTTTGCCTGTGGTCAGACTGACCATTTGATGCGTGATTGCCCACTAAGGAATGAGGGAGAAAGAGCTCAGTCCGCCGGATCGACAATTGGTTTGTCATCGACTGTACGCCCTCCTGGACAGACTTCCCAGGCTCCAGCATGCCGTGGCCGAGGCAGAGGAGGAGGGGCACCCAGTTCAGCCAGTCCTCCACACTGTATATATGCATTGACAGGACGGCAGGATCCTGAACCTTCCGCAGACGCGGCTACAGGTACATTATCGGCACTTTTCTATGATATGTATGTGTTAATTGATCTAGATTCCACTCTATCATGTACCGTTCCTTATATTGCTGAACGTACTAGGAATTTGGAAATTCAGGACGGAAGGTAACCGTACACATAGGAAAAAGGTGACTATTAGGGAGCGCGGAGGCTAAAATAGTAATTAAAAGGGAAAGATGCGTTACGAGAGCGTTTCGGAAATTGTCAAGACCCCAACTTGCCCTATATTACGTGATATAGGCAGTGCGGGGGAGTGGAGGCAAAAATACTGGCATTAAGACACCGAAATGCATGAAAGTTTCGAGGTTAAGCGTGCTAGAGTGAGAACAATTTCAGGATGGGTGACCCCCTGGGAAGTGCACTGAAAATTCCATAAATGTAGGAATAAGAGACGAATGTGAAATTAGGGTAACCTAAAGAAAATTAGAGTGTGTGGAGCGGTTAGAAGCCTTATAGAAGTCGCGTAGGCTGAGACAGACTAGACAGATGAAAAGGAAGAAAGCGCGACACGGCGTAGGATTAAAGTAAGTTTGAATAGCGTTTGCAAGTGGTTGTGAGTGAAATGGTAATAAATATATATATAAACATGTAACACCTCATTGTGACTGTAGAGTCCTAGCAAACAGCGTTGCGATATATAGAAAATACTAACCGAACGGAATTCAAGAGACGGAGTGAAAGACATAAGTACAGATGTCACACGGTAAGACCGATACTGGATCCACACTAGTTAAGCCTAGAAATCCCTAACACAGTAATATACGGGGACATAGGTAGTGAGAAGATAGACGTGACAGGCTCCGCGATGAAGGAACTACAATTGTAAAAGATCGCGGAAGGCGATGATTACTTAAAGGGCATAGGCGTGTATGGACCCTCTTAATAAAGGGGGGGGGGGGGGGAGAACGTGCTGGACCGAAAATGAACTACGACGATTTAAGCTTCATAAAGATAGACTTATTAACTCAGGGCCAGGGTTCGGAGTATGTTGGCATATCGTGAAGGTTACGAAAGGACGTAAAAATAAGTTGGCAGCGGGTGTAATGTGAGGTAGATATAGGGGGAACATACGGAAGATATCTGGTGAGGTCAAAAAATATAAAAAGGACAACTGAGACAACACCATATGAGGCTAGGGATAGCAAGAAGTACAAGTCACAAATCGGTCTATTCGGAGTTGACGGAACTAAGTTGATTGGCCCATGGCCTACGGACAACCTGAGCTTCTAAAAACGGATATGCGAAATGATCGTATGAGACAACTATAACGGAGACCTCCCCGAAGTATCATAATACACCACAAGGCCAGTTCAACATTCGAGGACGAATGTTCTAAAGGGGGGGAGGATGTTATATCCCGCATTTTGTGCGTTCGGATAATTCAAGATAATCGCAGGAAGGTAACAAGCAAGGCCATATTTTTACTTTGTTTGGCATACAAGTTGCTTATGGAAATTTTGAAGTGGAAAATATCAAGAATGGCTAGGGGTAAAAAGGGAAATTCTCAATATGACTCGTGGAAATATGGAGGAAGGCGAAGGGTAAATTTGGAATTTGGAAAATAATTTTTCGTGAATTGTAAAACAAAAATAAAAGAGTGGACTTGAGTTATTGGGCCATGTTGGCCGTCCATATGGAGTGGGCTTAAGCCCACATAGAAGTTTAATGAACAAGATAAAAGAAGACCAAGTCTTCATAATATTCATTTTATTCCCTAGAAGTTTCAAGAAACAAAGAATAAGAAAAAAGGAGGAAAAACCCCCAAGGCCATTCGGCCATAGCAAGAACCAACAAAAACCTTGGAAAATGTTTTCTTAAAAAATTATTTTCTACTAATTGAAGGGTCCTTAGCAAGTTGGAGTGTTCATTAGAGCAAGAACAACACATATTCTTGCAAGTTGTAAGTTCTAGCTAAGTGGGAAGTCAAGAGAAAAAGGTAAGATTTAATCCCTCTTTTATATGTTATGGATGTTTGTGCATGTTGTAGTGTGTAAATATGGGTGAAATTCATGAAGAATATAGATGTAGGGGTGGTGGCCGTGAGTATGTAGTGTAGGTTGTGGCCGTGTATATGGTGTGTAATAAGGGATCAATTTTACTTAGTATTTTGGTTGTTGTTGTCATGGATTCCATGTTGATAATGAAAGTTTAATGATCTTAGTGAAGTTGTAGTAGTTGGAGACTTGCTTTGGAAGTTAATGTGAATTGAATATAATGTTCTTGCATGTATGGAAGATAATGTTGCTAATATGATGTTGCTAGTGTGTAGTTCATGAATTTGGAAGGAAAAGGAAATGTGTTGTTATTGTTCTTATTCCATTTGTAAGGTGTCGGGTGAAGTGGTGTATCGATGTAGTCGTTTTGAATGTTATGTGAATTGAATTATATATGAATGAAGTGTCGTTGAATTGTGTAACGAAGATTGATAATGTTAGAATGTATCTTTGGTTGATTGTTGAAATTGTTAGTATGATTGTTGGCCTTATCGTTGATAGTTTGGCCGGGTTGAATTCCCAGATTGTTGTTGATTAAAATTGGCCAAGTTAAATTTTTGGGGATGGTGTATTTACATGGGAAATGCTGCCGAAATTTCGGTAGACAAAGTGTTAGTCTAGAATGAGGTTCTTAGACATCTATAGCTAATGTTTATATTCATTAATATTGTTATAGATTTTGGAATGCCAAGAGTTAAGTTGGATTGACTAAGGAAGCGAACAAGGTATGTAAGGCTCGTCTCTTTCTTTCAAGGCATGATTCCGACGTTAAGATTTCATATTTGTTTCTATATCTCCTTGATCTCGAAAGTTAGATGTTGTGATTCCGATGCTATAATTTTGTAACTACTTCCATACCTTCCTTGTCTTCAAAAGCTAAAAGTCTAGGGTTCTAAGATATGATATCCTTCCTAATAACCCGTAATGGTTCCCAAAATGTCTGTATCCTCCCAAGGCAAAGGTGTATGCATTTGTAAACTTCTATGACTACAATGATGAATATGCTTTTGTAATGATAATGGTGAAGTCAAAGAAGAGAATTGTCTAGAATGATTATGACAATAATGGTTTTATGTCTAAAAGTCTTAAGCTAAGGATTTAATATGAATATAAGAATAATGAACTAGTTCTTGATTTCAATCCCATTCCTTTGTTATGACTCTATTTTCTAAAAACCCCAAAGTGTATGAATTGATGTTTTATGAAGCTTAGGATTTTATTCTATGTTTCTCTTAATACTATTCTTCGTTTATAGTCACGCCTTATAACACTAGTTCCTTCAAGGCGAGACAAAGCGGCCATGGTTATTCCATAATGTAATCGGAGATTACCGACCTTACGTCACTCCGATGGATACATGACTTTCTTTAGGCTCTCATGCATGCTGACTATATGATATATGTATATGGCATATGTGTTATATCCCGTGTTTTCAAACGTTGGAAAAATTTAGAAACAACATTGACTTGTAAGAAATAAGGTCATAACTAAATTTTATTTGTCATAGGAGGTGTGTATGAAAGAATATTAATGTGGAAGTGTTCACTAAGGCTAAGGGCAAATTTGGAATTTTTGAAATTAGTTTCGGGAATTACAAAAGGTGAGCCATACGTCATTGGGCCCAAAATGAATGAAGGAAATTTGGGCCCAACTCAAAAGGGGTGGCCGGCCAACATACTTGGCCCAAACCCAAGTCACATGGTAACCATGTGACAATTTAATTAAGGGGCTATTATATACATTAGAAAGTTCAAGAAAAATTAGAAGAGAAAGAACAAGCAAAGAGAGAGCAAGAAAAAAAAGGGGTTTCGGGTTTGGCCTTGGAAAATCACCATAAAAAATCTCCCTCTAAAAATTAAATTCTTGTTGAATTCCTACTAATTCAAGGTCCCTTTTCAACTTGGTGTAGTTGGTTTGGAAGAAAGAGGCCTTGGTTCATCAATTTGATCATTTGTCCAAGTGAAGAAGACTAGAGGAGAAGGTAAGAATTTATCCCTTATTTTTGTGTTATGAAGTCTTGTTTGTGTTGTGGTATGTGGAAATGTGTTGATTGTGTGAAGAAATGGATGTTTGCAAAGTGGGTGTGTGTTATAGCTATCTGGCCGTGAGTATGTATATGTTGTATAGCCACAATGTATAGAATTCATGTTATATCTTAGTTGTGGTTGTGATGAAATGCATATAGGAATTGAAAGTTGCATGAATTTAGTTGATGTTGATAGAAGGGCATATGGCCGTGTACTATGATGAAGTTGGAATGGAAAATGGATTGAGTTGCTTAGTGTGTTAGTGTGTTATTGTGATGCTTGCAATGTAAATGAAGATAGAATGATATAAGTTTGTATCGAAATGGAATATGGAAGCTTATGTCGTTTTAGTATGATTTTCCGACATTAAAGAAATGAAGTTGTTTGGTTGCTAATAGTGATGATCATTGATGAAGTTGGAAGCTAGAAACATATTATGAATATGTTTGTTAAAGATTAGAAGTTTCGGACGAGTTATGACTTTAGCGGAAAGTTTGTATATTATATATATCGTATGAATATTTTGTGGAAACGCTATGAAATGCTTTTAAACTATGTTGTGGTAATCTAGATTGATAATGAATGTGAAGTCGTTGAGCTTAGTTTGAAAGTTAAGGTTAAAGTGAAGGTTATGGCATTATGTCGGCAAGTAGAACTAGTTATGTCATATTGTGTTTTGTATTGATTGTGGTTGTTGTGGGTGTTGTTGTTGGGTTGTTGTTGATTGATTTGGACGAGTTGAATTCTCGGGGGTGTTATATGTATAGGGGAAGTGCTGCCGAAATTTCGGTAGACAAATAAGAGTTGAATTGAATTTGTAGCATCTATAACTTACAATTGGTAAATGTGACCATTTGCAGATTTTCGACGAAACGGAGAGTGAGCTTGGATAGGCTTAAAAAGCTCAAAAGGTATGTAAAGCTACCCCGATCCTTCTTTTGGCATGTCTAAGTGTTTTAGGATCGGATTCGGGCCTCAAAAGACCTTCTTGGCCATCGGAATCCGCAAGAGAAAATCTCAGTTTTTCCTTCAGTAGAATTGAACCATTTTGATATGCTTTTCCTGAAATTATGCAAACTTTCTCTAAACTCCTTGAAAAGCTATAGAATGTCCGTAGAACCTTTATAGGTGACCCCATAAGCTTAAAGGGCGTAATTTGAGCCCACCGCCTTGCTTGTTCCGAGGTGGGCTCGCTATTCCCGGTTTTGCCCTTAATGTACTAAAGTCTCCTTTTCGAATGATTTTTGAAAGAAACGTTTCGACTACCCTTTTAATTACCTAACGAATATGGTTTTAAATTTCCATTAAGTCTGATAAATTGTTTTGATACTCGAAACTCATTTACTATGAGTACACACTCTTCATTGGATCGGTTTGTCTTTGATATGCCTCATCGAGTCTATGGAAACATTCATGATATCTTAATTGCATTAGTCTCTCACTACTCCATTCGTGGATGCCCTAATGTTTCCCACACTGAGCCCGGGCCAGGATATGTTGTCAAGCGTGATCCTCTGCATTGTTCGTCGTGCCTCGATGTGAGGGGGCAGGTATACGCGTACATGGGTTTGTGGAGTGTGCTGTGCCATGTACGCTTGTTCTGATATGATTTACTATGGCCATCTGATATGATATGTTATGTTACGGGGTTATGCCCCTATTCTGATTCTTCTGTGTTGTGGCACCAGCGTCGGGAGGGTGGCCACGTTCTGTCTGCCGAGTCCCTTGGCAGGGGCCGGATTTGATATGACATATGTTCTGTACACACTCTGCTATTTTTGGAGCGCTCTTTTATTCAGAGCCATCTTTTGGTATAGTCTGTCACTTCTATATATGTATATTCTCGTTCATGGGTACGGCGGGGCCCTGTCCCGTCATATGATTCTGTCGGTCTGTTAGAGGTCTGTGGACATGTTTGTGGGTTGGGATCTTTCTGTACAGTTGGGTGCTTATGTTGTGTTTGGGCGATCCCATTCGCCGCGGCGACCGGTCCGCATATATTTAAATGTTGCTTTGTTGGCCCTATGTGGCCTTTGTTGGTATTTTCTGCGTGCAGGATATATGGGATAGTCCGTAAAACAAAGGAAATTCTGCCGAAATTTTTTCTAAAAATTAGCTAAATTTGAAATAAAGCCTTGTCGGCTTCTGCCATATACTAGAATGCGTTTGAGTGCCCAGATCGAGAACTAGTCATGGCCTACGGGGTTGGGTCGTGACAAAAGTGGTATCAGAGCGGTTCGTCCTCGGAATGTCTACAGACCGTGTCTAGTAGAGTCTTGTTTATCGGTGTGTTGTGCACCACACCTATAAACGGGAGGCTACAGGGCATTTAGGATACTACCCTTCTTTCTGTCTTAGATCGTGCGATAGAGCTGTGTTATCAGGATGATTCCTCCCTAACGAATTGTTACATTTGCAGTTATGCCTCCAAAAAAGGCGACAGCGGCCCAAAAGGCCAAGGCAGCAGCTGTGGGAGAGACTAGTCGGGCCCAGAGGGTTACCAGGGCCCATGCTCATATTGCTCTTGATATTTTGCCCCCGGCAGAGGGCTCTTCCATACCGCCACACGTAGAGGATATTGGAGCAGCAGCAGCTGCAGGTCGAGGGGCGGCTCCACCGCCAGCTCCCGAGATTCCAGTACCTGAGCCTCCAGCTCCACGGCCAGGGACTGAGGATCAGACTATGAGAGAGGCAGTCCAGCTATTGACTAGACTTGTGGCAGGACAGGTTCAGGGGCACGGACAGGGAGGTGACCGGGCTTACAGGCGTGACAGTTCGAGAGCCCGTGAGTTCTTGACTTGTGGCCCTCCAGAGTTCTTCGGGACAAAGCCCGAGAAGGATCCCGAGGAGTTCATCAGGAAGATGTGGCGCACCTTACAGTTTATTAATGCTTCCGTGACAGAGTCAGTCACATTGGCTTCGTACCGGTTGTATGATGTAGCGGCAAATTGGTATGAGTCATGGGAGTTATCCATAGGCGACGGCGCTCCCCCAGCAGTTTGGGATGATTTTTCTCAGGCTTTTCTTAGTCATTTTCTGCCTCCGGAGTTACGGCGGGCTAAGGCTGACAGATTCTTATTGCTGAGACAGAGGGGTCGCAGTGTTCGAGAGTACAGTATGGAGTTCGACTCATTGGCCCGATACGCACCTGCTGTGGTAGCTACTATGGCTGACAGGATGCACAGGTATATTATGGGGCTGGACCGTTATTTTGTCGACAGCTGTTTGGTATTGGCTGCACAGCCCGGCATGGATATTGCCCTGATTCAGGCCTACGCCCAGGGCATGGAGGACCGGCATAGGGAGCGTCAGCCTGATAGGAGCCAGGAGCGGAGACAGCCCAAGAGGGCCAGATCATCTGGGTATTCTGGAGATTCTCGGGGCAGGCAGCCTCAGCAGCCTCAGCAGCCGCAGCAGCCTAGCAGACATCTATCCCAGCCGGCACAGAGCGCACCTCCACAGCCTACAGGTCGCAGATTTGATATCCCAGGTTATTCAGGAGCAGGTCAGAGCTCCAGGGCTTCAGGTTCGCGGACAGACAGGGGTTCTGGTCAGACGAGGCCACCTAGGCCTCAGTGTTCTTATTGTGGCAGATATCATCCTGGGGAGTGCTACAGAGCCACCGGTGCATGTTTTTCTTGTGGCCGCCAGGGCCATTCTGTGAGAGATTGCCCGTATAAGGGTAGTTCGAGTGGTGCAGCGCAGCCTACCGGATCAGCCGTCGGGTCTTCATCTTCATCAGTGGCTATGCGCCCTACGGGGCCGGGTACTTCAGCACTAGCGGGTCGCGGCAGAGGCCGTGGTGGAGCTTCTGGTACTAGCGGTCCTTCAAACCGCATTTATGCTCTGTCCAGCCGCCAGGATCAGGAGGCATCGCCTAATGTCGTTACAGGTACATTAGTGGTTTTCTCTCGGTCTGTGTATGCATTGATTGATCCAGGTTCGACTTTGTCATATATTTCGCCTCTGGTTGCTTGTAAAATTGGTATAACATCTGAACCTATAGAGCCGTTTGAGGTAGCCACACCGATTGGGGACTTTATTGTAGCAAAACAGGTATATAAGAACTGTTCTGTAATTGTATGTGGCCGTGACACTAAGGCAGATCTGGTGGAGTTAGATATGGTCGAGTTCGATGTTATTATGGGAATGGACTGGCTAGCCTCCTGTTATGCTAATGTTGACTGCCAAAATAAGGTAGTTCGTTTCCAGTTTCCTGGGGAGCCAGTTATAGAATGGGCCGGTAATACAGCATCGCCGAAAGGTAAGTTTATTTCATACCTTAAGGCAAAGAAAATGATCAGAAAGGGTTATTTTTATCATCTGGTTCGGGTACAAGACTTGACAGCAGAAACGCCGACTCTTCAGTCAGTTCCCGTGGTTAATGAATTTCCAGATGTGTTCCCAGAAGAGCTTCCAGGCCTTCCTCCAGAGCGGGAGATAGATTTTACTATTGATTTGCTTCCAGATACTCAGCCGATATCTATTCCCCCGTACAGAATGGCACCGGCAGAATTGAAAGAACTGAAAGAGCAGTTGAAGGATCTGTTAGAAAAAGGCTTCATTAGACCCAACACTTCGCCTTGGGGAGCCCCGGCATTATTTGTGCGTAAGAAAGACGGGTCGTTGCGTATGTGTATTGATTATCGACAGCTGAATAAGGTAACCATAAAGAATAAATACCCCCTCCCCAGAATTGACGATTTGTTTGATCAGTTGCAGGGCGCCAAGTATTTTTCGAAGATAGATCTTCGGTCTGGCTATCATCAGGTACGGGTACGGGAGGCCGATATCCCTAAGACAGCATTCCGGACCAGATATGGGCATTATGAATTCAGAGTTATGTCTTTTGGGCTGACTAATGCTCCTGCGGTATTCATGGATCTAATGAACCGGGTATTCAGGCCATTCTTGGATATGTTCGTAATTGTATTTATCGATGACATTCTGGTCTATTCTCGGTCCGAGGCAGAGCACGCAGATCATCTGAGAGCGGTATTAGGGGTACTTCGGCATCAGAAATTATATGCAAAATTTTCTAAATGTGAATTCTGGCTGGCTTCAGTGGCATTCCTGGGGCATATTATTGCAGCTGATGGTGTCCGGGTGGATACACAGAAGATTGATGCCGTGAAAAATTGGCCCAGAACCACGACGCCCACAGAGGTACGTAGTTTCCTGGGGTTAGCAGGCTATTACAGAAGATTTGTGGAAAAGTTTGCTTCGATTTCAGCGCCTTTGACAAGGCTAACTCAGAAGGGAGCCAAGTTCCAGTGGACTGATGCTTGTGAACGAAGCTTCCAGTTGCTGAAAGAGAAGCTGACCACAGCCCCAGTTCTGACTCTTCCAGAGGGACCCGATGGATATGTTATTTATTGTGACGCTTCTGGCGTGGGATTGGGCTGCGTATTGATGCAGCACGGCAGAGTTATAGCTTATGCTTCTCGGCAATTGAAAAAGCATGAAAAGAATTACCCTACTCACGATCTGGAGCTTGCAGCAGTGATCCATGCCCTGAAGATATGGATACATTATTTATATGGCGTTCATGTTGATATCTATATAGATCATAACAGTCTCCAGTATATTTTCAGACAGAAAGAGCTTAATTTGCGGCAGCGGAGGTGGCTGGAGCTCCTGAAAGACTATGATGTGGATATTCTGTATCATCCGGGCAAGGCTAATGTTGTTGCAGATGCGCTTAGCCGGAAATCTATGGGCAGCTTGGTCGATTTACAGCCAGACAGGAGAGAGATAGTACGTGACATTCATCAGTTGGCTAATCTTGGGGTTCGTCTGGCCGATTCTGGAGGTACACGGATTTCTGTCCGAGGGGTTTCTGAATCATCTATTAAGGAAGATATCAAACGGCATCAATATGAAGATCCTGTTTTGGCACAGTACAGAGACATAGCCTATGATAAGGAAAAGACTCTGTTCGAGTTCACTCAGGACGGGACTTTATTATTCAGGGGCAGGTTGTGTGTACCTGATATTGCAGGCCTTCGGCAGCAGGTTATGAGCGAGGCACATTATGCTCGCTATTCGGTCCATCCTGGGTCTACAAAGATGTACCATGATCTCCGATGCTTATACTGGTGGGATGGCATGAAACGGGATATCGCAGAGTTCGTCGCCTAGTGTCCCAATTGTCAACAGGTCAAAATTGAACATCAGAAACCGGGTGGACTGTTGCAGGAAATGGAAATTCCGACGTGGAAGTGGGAGATCATTAATATGGACTTCATTACAGGGTTGCCTCGCACTCCACGGAAGTATGATTCCATCTGGGTTATTATTCATAGGCTGACAAAATCAGCCCATTTTCTCCCCGTCAGAACTACTTATTCCGCTGAGGATTATGCCAGGCTTTATATTAAAGAAATTGTACGACTTCATGGAGTTCCTATATCTATTATCACTGATAGAGGTGCTCAGTTCACAGCGAACTTCTGGAGATCTTTTCAGGAAGGATTAGGGACTCAGCTGAGCCTGAGCATAGCTTTTCATCCTCAGAGTGACGGACAGGCCGAGCGCACTATCCAGACGCTTGAAGATATGTTGCGGGCCTGTGTTATCGATTTCAGAGGTAGCTGGGAGGATCACTTGCCATTGATTGAATTTTCTTATAATAACAGCTACCATTCCAGCATCCAGATGGCTCCGTACGAGGCTTTATATGGTAGGAAATGCAGGTCACCTATCGGCTGGTTTGATATTGGCGAGACAGAGTTAATTGGCCCAGATATGATCCAGCAGGCAGTTGATAAGGTGAAACTTATCCGGGAACGACTATTGGCAGCCGAGAGTCGACAGAAATCATACGCGGATACACGGCGTCGTCCTTTGGAATTCCAGGTTGGTGATTGGGTATTCCTGAAGGTATCGCCTATGAAAGGCGTGATGCGGTTTGGCAGAAAGGGGAAGCTCAGTCCGCGTTATATTGGGCCTTATCTGATTGTGCGAAAAATTGGAAATGTCGCCTATGAGTTAGATCTGCCATCTGAGTTGGAAGCGGTACATCCGGTATTCCATGTATCTATGCTCCGCAAATGCATCAGTGATCCCTCCAGAATATTTCCTGCAGATGATTTTCAGGTGACGGAGCAGTTATCTTACGAGAAGCAGCCCGTAGCCATTCTAGACCGCCAGGTAAGGAAGCTCCGGAACAAAGATGTAGCTTCTGTTAAGGTGTTGCCTTGGAAAATCACCATCAAAAATCTCCCTCTAAAAATTAAATTCTTGTTGAATTCCTACTAATTCAAGGTCCCTTTTCAACTTGGTGTAGTTGGTTTGGAAGAAAGAGGCCTTGGTTCATCAATTTGATCATTTGTCCAAGTGAAGAAGACTAGAGGAAAAGGTAAGAATTTATCCCTTATTTTTGTGTTATGAAGTCTTGTTTGTGTTGTGGTATGTAGAAATGTGTTGATTGTGTGAAGAAATGGATGTTTGCAAAGTGGGTGTGTGTTATAGCTATACGGCCGTGAGTATGTATATGTTGTATAGCCACAATGTATAGAATTCATGTTATATCTTAGTTGTGGTTGTGATGAAATGCATATAGGAATTGAAAGTTGCATGAATTTAGTTGATGTTGATAGAAGGGCATATGGCCGTGTACTATGATGAAGTTGGAATGGAAAATGGATTGAGTTGCTTAGTGTGTTAGTGTGTTATTGTGATGCTTGCAATGTAAATGAAGATAGAATGATATAAGTTTGTATCGAAATGGAATATGGAAGCTTATGTCGTTTTAGTATGATTTTCCGACATTAAAGAAATGAAGTTGTTTGGTTGCTAATAGTGATGATCATTGATGAAGTTGGAAGCTAGAAACATATTATGAATATGTTTGTTAAAGATTAGAAGTTTCGGATGAGTTATGACTTTAGCGGAAAGTTTGTATATTATGTATATCGTATGAATATTTTGTGGAAACGCTATGAAATGCTTTTAAACTATGTTGTGGTAATCTAGATTGATAATGAATGTGAAGTCGTTGAGCTTAGTTTGAAAGTTAAGGTTAAAGTGAAGGTTATGGCATTATGTCGGCAAGTAGAACTAGTTATGTCATATTGTGTTTTGTATTGATTGTGGTTGTTGTGGGTGTTATTGTTGGGTTGTTGTTGATTGATTTGGCCGAGTTGAATTCTCGGGGGTGTTATATGTATAGGGGAAGTGCTGCCGAAATTTCGGTAGACAAATAAGAGTTGAATTGAATTTGTAGCATCTAGAACTTACAATTGGTAAATGTGACCATTTGCAGATTTTCGACGAAACGGAGAGTGAGCTTGGATAGGCTTAAAAAGCTCAAAAGGTATGTAAAGCTACCCCGATCCTTCTTTTAGCATGTCTAAGTGTTTTAGGATCGGATTCGGGCCTCAAAAGACCTTCTTGGCCATCGGAATCCGCAAGAGAAAATCTCAGTTTTTCCTTCAGTAGAATTGAACCATTTTGATATGCTTTTCCTGAAATTATGCAAACTTTCTCTAAACTCCTTGAAAAGCTATAGAATGTCCGTAGAACCTTTATAGGTGACCCCATAAGCTTAAAGGGCGTAATTTGAGCCCACCGCCTTGCTTGTTCTGAGGTGGGCCCGCTATTCCCGGTTTTGCCCTTAATGTACTAAAGTCTCCTTTTCGAATGATTTTTGAAAGAAACGTTTCGACTACCCTTTTAATTACCTAACGAATATGGTTTTAAATATTCCATTAAGTCTGATAAATTGTTTTGATACTCGAAACTCATTTACTATGAATACACACTCTTCATTGGATCGGTTTGTCTTTGATATGCCTCATCGAGTCTATGGAAACATTCATGATATCTTAATTGCATTAGTCTCTCACTACTCCATTCGTGGATGCCCCAATGTTTCCCACACTGAGCCCGGGCCAGGATATGTTGTCAAGCGTGATCCTCTGCATTGTTCGTCGTGCCTCGATGTGAGGGGGCAGGTATACGCGTACATGGGTTTGTGGAGTGTGTTGTGCCATGTACGCTTGTTCTGATATGATTTACTATGGCCATCTGATATGATATGTTATGTTACGGGGTTATGCCCCTATTCTGATTCTTCTGTGTTGTGGCACCAGCGTCGGGAGGGTGGCCACGTTCTGTCTGCCGAGTCCCTTGGCAGGGGCCGGATTTGATATGACATATGTTCTGTACACACTCTGCATGTTTTGGAAATATGTATCTGATACTTTGGATTTTCCGTTCACTTTCTGTATGTTCTGCACCAGTTATGATTTTGTTTCTGCAACTCAGGCTTTACATATTCAGTACATATTTCGTACTGACCCCCTTTCTTCGGGGGCTGCGTTTTCATGCCGCGTAGGTACCGACGACAGGTTTGCTGATCCGTCTGCTTAGGATCTCATTCTGCTATTTTTGGAGCGCTCTTTTATTCAGAGCCATCTTTTGGTATAGTCTGTCACTTCTATATATGTATATTCTCGTTCATGGGTACGGCGGGGCCCTGTCCCGTCATATGATTCTGTCGGTCTGTTAGAGGTCTGTGGACATGTTTGTGGGTTGGGATCTTTCTATACAGTTGGGTGCTTATGTTGTGTTTGGGCGATCCCATTCGCCGCGGCGGCCGGTCCGCATATATTTAAATGTTGCTTTGTTGGCCCTGTGTGGCCTTTATTGGTATTTTCTGCGTGCAGGATATATGGGATAGTCCGTAAAACAAAGGAAATTCTGCCGAAATGTTTTCTAAAAATTAGCTAAATTTGAAATAAAGCCTTGTCGGCTTCTGCCATATACTAGAATGCGTTTGAGTGCCCATATCGGGCACTAGTCATGGCCTACGGGGTTGGGTCGTGACAATATGTATATGTATATGGGGAATATGGGGACAAGGAGATATGTTGCTCTATAGACGCATTGCCACTTGGTCAGTTGGCGTAACTCATCCCGGACGCGGGATGCCCGGACGCGGGACATATGTGGGGGAGCCGACGTCGTTCGGCGCTATGATATGATGATATGCTCTATTTTCTCGATATGAACAAGAAATGTTTTTCAAAGGGAAAATAGGCATGCATGGCATTCGGTCTAAAAGTCACTTATATGTACAGGTTACTCTCTTGTCTCACTATATGTTCTATGATCCCATAATAATGTTATTCGTACTTTATACATCTTATTATGATGTTTTTCATGCCTTACATACGCAGTACATTACTCGTACTGACGTCCCCTTTTGTGGATGCTGCGTTTTCATGCCGCGTAGGTAAGCAGGTTGACGGGTTTGATTCCTAGGAGCTTCTCCAGCGGTATATTGGAAGTGCTCCAGTTGTTCCGGAGCTCCAGCTTATTGGTACTACTTTTGTGTATATGTTCGGGCACGGCAGCATCCGGCCCATCTTGTTACTATATGTATTTTGTTTAGAGGCTCGTAGACAGATATGTACAGTCATATGTTTCATAACCTTGTTTGTCCCCGTCGTTGTATATTAAATTAGTAAAGTTTATTAATACATGTTTATAATAATGCGATTAATGATAGTGTTTATTAAATAAATGACGGTATTCATTTATACAGCCCACTTAGTAGTAAGAATACGATACGAGATAAGGGGTGCTCGGTACAAGTATCGGGTACCCGTCGCGGCCCCTAGTTGGGTCGTGACATGTACCCCCACGAGTTTCAGGCCAGGAGTCCGATTTTTCTAGTCATCCCGTACCGGATCAGAGTTTCACAGAGTCGGGCTCTCGGTATAGAAGTGGTATCAGAGGAGATTATCTATACCACAATGTACCCAGTGCGGTAAGCTACATTGGGGGCATGTCATTTGGGCTCGGGTGTTGGTTATGTTTGCGGCCAGTTAGGTCACATTATGAGAGAGTACCCGTTTCGAGGCGGTAGGCACGAGGTCCAGCCCGCAGGATCAGCGACTGGTTCTTCTTCGATATGCCCGGGAGGGTGGACTTCCCCGATTCTGGTAGGGCGAAGTAGAGGCAGAGGGGGAGCAACTACTTCAGGTGCCACCCAGCCCCGTATATATGTTTTACCTGAGCGACAGGATCCAGAGTCATTTCCCGATGCCGTCACAGGTATATATGTACCCTTGATAATGTGTGAAAGGAGAAATTAATATTTATCATATTAAACAAGTATGAAATGAGAGGTTTTATGATATGTAGTGACGGTAATCGGTAAAGTCCGATACGTGGTATTAATAGTTTTTATATATATATTCCTGAGGATAGTATATTGATCCGCCACTTGTAATCTATATGAAATACCTTTAGAAATACTACCGATAAAACTTAAATGGGGTTGTGAGGACGATGCAACACAAGATTTAAGGAAATAGGGTGTGAAGGGTAGAACCTCTAAGATAGCAGTTGCTTAAGAATAGAGAAAAGATAGGGTCAGTTAGAAAGAGTAAGAGAGTGACATGCGCTGCCGAGTGAGTTAATTATTAATGGAAGCTTCCTTCTCGTGCAAACTGCATTGTCAATATGTATATATATATATATATATATATATATATATATATATATATATATATATATATATATATATATATATATATATATATATATATATATATATATATATATATATATATATATATATATATATATATATATATATATATATATATATGTTGCTATTGTGATGTTGCCCTGTGAGGCGATGATATTATGGGTTGTTGTGACAGGTTAGTAGTGCCAAGTTACAGGGGAAACTCTAGCGAAATTTTTGTAGAATCTCGAGTGTTTAACATTCGAGGACGAATGTTCCAAAAGGGGGGAAGAATGTTACACCTTGGAAAAAAAACCCCCGAACATGTACGGTGAATAGGCTAATATAGGACGCGGCATATACGATGCTTTGACGAGCAAGAGAGAGTATTAGATGACCCTCAACGAGGTTTTAAAGGCATACAATGCAAGGAGAGAAAGTTGCTAAGGAAAGTGAATCATACGTTGTGTATCGGATAAGAATTTCGAGCAACGAGTCCATGATGGCATAATGATGTCTTAGAGAAGTGTAATAATGTTCCTAAGATTGATATTGAAGTGTTAAACATGAGCCAAGAAGGTTCCATAAGGATCGGAGATCAAACGAGACTACGAGAACGAAAACGGACTTACTGGGCATTATACTGCCCAATCTACGGACCGTATAATTTATACTAGCCGTATATTGGACCGTATAATTGGCCAAGAAGGCCACCAGCCACTGGATCAAATGTACGCCCATACATACAGTCCGTATAAATAGTACGGACCGTATGTTGGTCCGTAAAACATGGTCGGGCAGCTTTTAAGTTTAAGTGTAAGGGACATTTTTCATTCATTTTTCATTTCATATCTCCTCTCCTCTCCTCAAGCAAAATCTAGAATATTCCCTATCACTCATCCACTAATATTCAAATGGAATCAATGATCAACAACACATAATCCATGAATCAAAGTGTATGAAACTCAAGAAAAGTTCATCTTTCTCAAGAAAACCAAGAAGAGGAGAAATAGGGTTTTGGTGAAAGAGGGAGAACTCCACTCAAGACTTGTTCAACCATCATCCAAGGTAAGTTTCATGACCATTTTATGTTGTTTAAGGTATTGGAGGGTTAAGATACCCGAATTGTAGAAGAACATAGCAAATGGGTCATTCAAGAGTGAATAGTGTCATAAGTGAGTGGTAGTTGAACTGAATAATGAATGTTAGTGTGTTGTGAGTATGAATACTTTATAAATGACATGTAGACCATGAGATAAGTGTGATACCTAGGAAAATATGATAGCTAACCCAAAACCATAAATATGGGGGAAAATGAAGAGAAATGGTGGATCATGGCCATTGTATATGAATGATAATTGTGATTTTCTATATTGTGATTGTTATTGTGGGTGATTGGGAGTTGATATGGAATGCGGGAAAAGTAGTATAAACAAAGGAAGTGCTGCCCAATATTCTCTAGAAATAGTAGTGCGTTCTTATAGTTGGTTAACTAACGATCGTACGAATCCTCTTTTTGAAGGTAGAGGCGTGACATTGAAGGAGAATAAGAAAACGCTAAATTGCTTAAATGAGAAAGGTATGTGAGGCTAGTCCCTTCTTTCTAAGGCATGAATCCCATGATACGATATTCCTTCCTTCTTCATGATTTTTCCTACGTATCAAAAACTATGAGTCTACGATTATAAATAGCATCACAAGATAAAGAAAAGAGACACTTTACGAGTATGACGATGTTGATAATGAATCTTAGTATAGAAGTCATAAAGCTCATGATATGATATTCCTACGAAGTTAATGATCCTTATATGATTCCTATAATAGTATTTTCCTTACCTCTCCATGACTTTCCTACTTACCGGAAAACTAAGAGACTATGCTCATGAATAGCCATATGGGATAAGATAAGAGGCATGTTACGAATACGGTAATGACGATGATGAGTCTAAGTCTAAAGATACTAAGGCCTACAATATCATGGTTCCACAAGGCTAATGATCCATATTACGATCCATTGATATTGTTCATTGACTACACTCACCTTATATGCTAATTCCTTCAAGGTGAGGCATAATGCTTATGAATTCTCCATAATGGACTAGGGGGTTCTCGACCTTATGTCACCCCGACATTGTTACAGATTGCCCATAAGCCTTAATGTATGTTCTATGAACAATGTTTCGTAAAGTTATGAGTCTATGTTCTTAGAGGATTTCATATGAGATAAAGGTAAGAGATATGCTATATAAAAGATAGTGTTAATGTTTAGCTTAAGCCTAAAGATTATAAAGACTATCATACGATAATTATATGAAATTCATGCTACGAATACGATGTGACTTTCATAAATGGTCTTTGAATTTAAATGTGTGAATTGATGAAAAGTTACGATAAGCTTATGAGATGTATATGATGACAATTATGATGATGAGATATAATGATCCTTGTGTGATGCATGTGACATGGTCGAGCCACTATGTGGCCGAATATGGAAGATATGTATGTGATACTGTCGAGCCACTACGTGGCCGAATACGGATACTGTCGAGCCACTATGTGGCCGAATACGAACATTGTCGAGCCCTAAGTGGCCGAATACGGATAACGTTTTATGTGTATGAGTAGATACAGTATTATGATGATGAATTATATGACGTGATGATGTATATGCTATGATGATTCATGTATGACGATTATGTTTATGTGGTATATGTATGAAATGCATTCATCCTTGAAGGTCGAGCGAATATTTCCTTCGCCTCATGACTTGTGACTCTCTATGATGTTTATTTCATTCATGTCTTACATACTCAGTACAATATTCGTACTGACGTCCATTTTCTTTGGACGCTATGTTCATGCCCAAAGGTAGACAGGGAGACAGCGCAGACCTATAGGAGCTATTAGCATATTTTCAGGAGCACTCCATTATTCCGGAGGTGCTAATCGGGTTTATACTTTTTTGTATATATATGTATATGTATTTTGGGCACGACGGGGTCTTGTCCCGTCCATATGTCTAGTACTCTAGTAGAGGCTCGTAGATACGTATGTGTGGGTTATATGGTCTCACAAGGTCACTATTGTATACACGTAGATATGTGTACATTATCTTTGATAGCAAAAGGGCTTATGTATATAAAAGTGTTTATGTTTATCAAAGAAAAATGATTTTCTTATGATTATGAGTTTATGATTGAAAAAGGAGGCTTAATAAGTATGATGAGTGGTAGAACGAGCGGTGCTCGGTGTTTAGCCCCGGGTACCCGTCACGGCCCTTAGCTGGGTCGTGACAGTGACGGGGCCTTGTCTTGTCCTTTCTGCAGCTCGTGTTCCCTAGGGGTCTGTAGACAGTTGTATGTAGTTGGGATATTATGTACCCATGTTGGCTCTCAGTTTTGTTATTCAACTTACATAGCAGCTGTCACGACCCGACTAGGGGCCGCGACGGGTACCCGGGGCTAACCACCGAGCACCGCTCGTGCTATCATTTACCTAACCCATTTAACAATCATTCATCTATTTCCGGTTAACTTTAAAAAGAGGATTTGCTTTTCATTACAAAAATATAACGCGTTGATACAAAAACATATTTCAATATACTTATACACATGCGTACTACCCACGTTGTGGAACCACACAACCCACATCGAGCATCTATGAGCCTCTATTGAGTGGCATACAAATATATACACAAAAGGAACAACCAATTAGCACCTCCGGAAGATGGAGTGCTCTTCAGTTCGGCTAGTGACTCCTATCAGTCTGGACCGCTTTCCCGTCTACCTGTGGGCATGAACACAGCATCCAAAGAAAAGGATGTCAGTACGAGCATTGTACTGAGTATGTAAGGCATACATCAAGAAATAAAGTAAGAATAAGAAAGTAAAGTAAGTACAAGGGGATAATCGATAACTGCTTGCCTCTTAAGGCGGATCCATGCATGCATATTCATAAAGCATCATATAGTAAATTGCTGCGGAACGCGCAACCCAATCCATATGTCATCATATGTTAGTTCCGACGAACGTACGGCCCGATCCATAAATATAATAAGTTAGTGCCGAGGAACGTACGGCCCGATCCATAACCCATATATCCCGCGTCCGGGATGAAATAATGATATGCCAGCTGACCAGGTGGCTATACGTCTATAGCGCCTCACCTTCCCCATATCCCCTAAATACATATACATATCATATACTTATACCATATACTTAGCATGCATGAGAGCCCAAGGAAAAGCTGCAAGTACGTCGGAGTGACGTAAGGTCGAAAGCCTCCGATTATGTTATGGAGTAATCATCGTCGCTTTGTCTCACCTTGAGGGAACAATTATTATAAGGCGATACTATCAATGAAGAATAGCATTAAAAGAAAACATAGAATAAAATCATGAACTTCATAAGGCATCCATTCATATACTTTGGAAGATTTAGAATCCATGAATAAATTGAGAAATCAGTAAATAGCTCGACATTCTCGTATAGTCCTTGAAATCGTAAACTTGAAACTTTTAAACATAAGATTTGCTCTCATCATGGTCAGCGTAATAATATTCTCATTTTTGACATCATCATTGTTATTGAAAAACATATCCTTCGTCGTTATCATAAGAACTCACATAATCACAACCTTTGGTTTAGGAAAATGGGATTACTTTGGAAATTTTTTTATGGAATATCAAGAAGGAAATCGTGCTTCGGAATCTTAGACTATTTAACCTTTGATACCAAGGAAAAGATGGGAGCATTTATGAAATCGTAAGCTAGGGATCATGCCTTTGAAAGAAAGGGAATAGCCTCACATACCTTCGACGTTTACAATTCTTATTGCTTGCTCGCTCTCCCTTAATGCACTCGTATATACCTTCAAGAGAATTCATGTCGTCGTTAGCTAAGTAATTATAAGAACGGACTACTATTTATAAGGAAAATTGGATAGGACTTCCTTAATTTCTAATACTTTTCCCATGTTTCATTTCAACTCTCATACATTCATAACGACACTCACAAAATTACTTTCAACAATCACCACTTATACACTTTAAGAAAAATCTACCATTTTCCTCCAATTTCTCCACATCCATGGTTATATCTCGTTATCACGTTTTCTCGTATATAATACTTATTTCATGGTCTAGACGTTATTTATAACATATTCACAACCGTAGCTTATTAACATTCATGACTCCATTCAACTACTATTCAATTATGTCACTATTCACCCATGCAAGGCCCATTTTCTATGTTCTTATACATTTCAAGTATCTAAGCCTTCCAATACCTTGAACCATAAGGTATAGTCATGAAACATACCTTGGATGATGGTGGAACAAGCCTTGAGCAACAATACTCTTTTTATACCAAAACCCTATTTCAACCCTTTTGAGATTTCTTGAAGAAGATGACTTCCAATAGAGCCTCATGCACTTGCTTTCATGAATTAGATGTTGATGATCTTGGTTTCCCTTTGATCTCTTGTATTTTGTAGATGAATATTTGGAGAGCTTCTAGAGTGTTCTTGAAGGTTGTATGGATGAAAAATGAAATAAAATGAGGCTTTGGTCCCTTTTAATAACTCAAAGTTGATCTTTAACGAATTCCAGTCGGGGTGAACAGTGGTCGTAAGCCACAGTTTACGAGCCGTAAACTGGTTTACGAGCCGTCCTCCCTGGTCGTATTTAAGCATGTCCAAAACAGAGAAGTTGGCTGAAGAATATTACAGTTTACGATCGAGGTTTACGGTTCGTAAACCAGTTTACGGGTCGTATTCCAAGTTGTATTTAAGCATTCCCACCCTTTAACAGAAAGTTGGAATTTGAAAGGCTGGAGGACGATGGTGGTTTACGGTCCGTAAATCACTTTACGGGCCGTAAATCACTTTACGGGCCGTAAATCACTATACGACCACTGGGCTGCATGAAATTCTACAACTTTTCCATTTCCAAAAATTCACGAATCATCACACCTTGCTTAGTAAAACACCCCACACTCATACCCTTGTCGTTCTACTCCTTGTACATGTACGGGGACTTTTCCGAGGTGTAACATTCTTCCCCCCTTTTGGAACATTCGTCCTCGAATGTCAAATCAGCGGGGATTCTATGAAAATTTTGCCGGAGTTTCCTTTGTCATATGGAACTACCAACTTGTCACAATAACCTATAATATCATCGCCTCACTGGGCTATAACACAATACCAACATGTCCATGGTCACACACGTCCCAGAAGTCAAAAGTAAGCATACATACCATCATGAACCTTTCCTGGAGATTCGACTAGGTGCGGATACTTGGCTTCCGCATTCACTTTGGCTTCCCTAGTATTTCTTCCCAATTATTGTTTTTGCCACCAAACTCTGATTTAAGCCACCTCCTTATTTCGAAGTCCTCGCACTTACCTATCTAATGTGGCAAAGGGTACTTTCTCATACATCAACTTTCTTGTCCTTTGAGCATCATTTTATTGATATGCTCCTAGTGGGAGTTCTAACATATTCATAAGCTACCTTGCTTGTTGCATATGATCTTATAGGATCTAATGCATCGGAACCTAACTCTCCCCCTTTATTCCGTGATTCTATCGCTCTCGCAGGTTGTCATATCCTCGGCCTTCTATGGTGAGTATGTAACCTGTACTTATACTATGCCCCAAGCAATTATTCCATTTGTCTATCACATCAATTCCAACTCGACATTTCAGTTTCGTTTACCATATACCCTCTTTCAACTTACCCCGGGCATCATGACTCACTCACCCTTACTTTAACTCTTACTCCTCTCCTAAGTGTTCACTTGGTCTCATTGGCGACGCATAAATATCTACGAATTACATACTCTTTTTGCGCGATTCGCATTCGTACCCATCCATCCGTATACCTGTATCCATGTCTGTCTTCGCATCCATAGTCATATTCATCTGTATGCCGTATCCATGGTCATATTCATCTAAGTGTCAATATCCTTCTCAATGACCTCTTCGCTAACGCCCTTACCTCGAGAACGGGGTAGCTTTACAATAAGACCCATGTTAATATCATGAATTATTCTGTGTCTCAGGCCTGCATGCCTTCTTCTTGGGGCTACCGTCACCCACTATATTCACAACATTCTCCGGGGTTATATTTTCATTTGGGCTAAAAGAGTATTCAATCCCGGAAGTCATTAAATCAATATAAGGACAGAGAAACGAGAGTTTCCATTCTGCTGGAAGAGTAATAGTAACTAATCAATACTCCCTAAACTGATTCCAACTCTCCTCCAGCCATGTCACGCAATCAGAGTTTCGCAATTTTATTCCTCGTTTTGCGCCACTTGGGACCTTATGGGACACAACGTCTCACAGATCGACCTTATACTTCGCAACAAATTCATCTGAGATTTATAATTTAGAGGGACGATGAGGTGGTATAATCTTAGAGAATTGTGGGTCCACCTCTGCCCGTCACCAGTGTTTTACTATCTTTGCCGACTCACGACTATTCTTCTTCCCCCTTCTTCTTGCTTTTGCGTGTCCTTATTCTACCGTTTTTAGTCAATACACTCCCGTAGGGTTCATCATTTCAACCTTCACACTGGTTGTCACGACCCAGCCCCGTGGGCCGCGACTGGCACCCTATCTGGGTACCCCGACCAAACCGCATATTCATTTACCAAATCCGAGCATATTCCAAAAATTCATAAAAGTCATATCAAACTGAATCTTTATCAAATATGTCTTAAGCGGTCGCACAAATCAAAATGCCATATCAAATACAAACTGAGCGGCGGAATAGACATCGCCGGTCGAAAGTGCAAACATAAGCATAAGGGCCATTTAGGGCCATCAAAACAAACGGACCGCTTTAAGACCAGAAAACAAAATCAAACAAACATATATAGGACCCTCGCCCCACATATATGACTACAGGCCTCTACGAACTCAAAACAAAGACATATGGCGAGACAGGGCCTCGCCGTACCCAAATCGTCAAATATACAGAGCATATACATAGCAAAAGGAGTCTGTACCAAAAGTGGACTCCGGATCAGAGGGAGTACTCCAAAATAGCAGAAAGTGAAGCCTACAGTGGAGGATCACCAATGTCTGTACCTGCGGGCATGAAACGCAGCCCCCGAAGAAAGGGGGTCAGTACGAAATATGTACTGAGTATGTAAAGCACGGAGTACAGAAATATGGATCAAAACTGAAAGCAAATCAGATAACAAAGTGGAGTACAAATCAGTATGTCAAAATCCGTATCAAAGTCATATACGTATACATAATGCAAACGAAATCATGCAAACGCTTAAGAACGTGGTCGCCACTCCGACGCTGGCGCCACACACAGCATAACACCAGAAAGTTTCAAATCTCCGTACATCCCCGAACACAAACACAAACATAGGTGAGCGTATCGCATCACGAGCCATATCACAGCATAACTCCAAACGGAACCCGGCCTTATGGCGAAGCCTCGGGAACCGTAACACAGCATACCGCCGAATTATCATAAAGCGCACGAATCAAAACCGGCCCGGGAACCGGTGAACGAAGTCATAATAAAGCACGAGCGGAGTTGTGAGCAAACAAATGCAATTCATATTTCAAAATAGCCTTTTCAAAAACTTAGTAGTCTCATAAGTCATTTCATAGTACAAAATAATCGAATACTTAGTCGATACAAAGTTTCACTTCACAAAATGGTTCCAAGATAGTACGTATGGCTCAAAACGTAACTTAGCATATCATAATATTCCAAACATATCTCGAAGGAGGAAGTTTCAAAACCGAAAGTATCATATCAAACTTTATTCAAAAGGACAGCCCAATAAGACAAATAGGGCGTCTCGGGGTTAACGGGCCCACCTCAAGTCGAATTGAGGTGGCGAACATACTTTACGAACATTTATAGGCCAAAAGGGTCATACATAATCATTACCAAGTGACCCGATCACATTTCGATAGGTTTCGGACGATTGGTGGCATTCTCGCCAAAATAGAGCCCTTAGGCTTCAATTGAATTGAATGAATAGTAGCTTTTCTGTGGATCGGGTTTCGAGGAGCAGAAATGCTCCGGAAGTTCCAATATTCGCCTATGATACTAAGACATGCCAAACGAAGAAGTAGGGAGCTTTACATACCTTATAGACGTCTTATGCTCTCCCAAAAGTCAAGTCCTGTTTCGTCCGAAATCTGCAAATGGTCAAAGTTACCAATTGAGATTCTTAGGCTTAAAAATGCCATTAACTTCATTTTTGCCTACTGAAATTTCGGCAGCATTTCCCCTATAAATCTAACATCCCCGAGACTTAGCTCGGCTCAAAATACATCAACAACGACAGCCCACACATCAACAAACAACACAAATCATAATCAAACCACTCTAGCTTCAAAGTTCTACCTTATTACCTAAGTTGGCAACTTTTCATTTAAACTTCCAAAACTCCAAATCTATACCCACATCACTATATTCATTTACTCATTCAAGATTATTCAATCACATCCCAAATACATTCCAAACCATATACGAAAGTTCCCGAAATTCATTATTTTCCATATTTCATTCAAAACATCAAAAGTCACGACGAACATTCGAACTTGCGTCGTTTCATTCCAAATTCATTAACATCAACTATATGTCACATTTAAAGTCTTTAGCATCAACGATATACAATGATATACACAAATATACCAAAGGTATATACTTTCCGATAACGTTCCGAAATCATTTTCCAACGCCATTTCAATTCATTAATCATTCACTTACGACATAAAGGTCACAACGACGCATTAAACAAACTAAACAAGATCAATTCACATTTATTTCTCCTTCCTAAGGGCACACGGCCACCTTGCAAAATATACACACACCCACGGCTTCATTCACACATCAAAGTTACGGGGTTCTCGTCTATTCTCAATCCTTAACACATTCATATCAATTCTATAACACAAAAGTGTAAGAATTCTCACCTTTTCTTGAAACCCCGACTTGTCGCAAACGTAGTTCTTGTGCCAAACTAATTATACCCCGTTGAAGAGGGTCTTGAGCACTTCACAACTATGTAGAAACCAAGATTTTTGGATTAATAACAAAGGCTATGGAATTTTTTTTTTCCTTTTTTCCTTGCTCGGCCGAGAGCTCCAATGGAGTGTTCTCCAATTTTTTTTTGTTTTGAATGATTTCTTGATAACTTCCAAAGTATGCTTTGATATATATCCACGTAAAGTCATGTGCATAGCACATGACTTGCCAAGAATGGGCTTGGACCTCACTTGGCCGGCCACTTCACACTTTGGGCCTCAATTTTTATGTTGTCCAATTCTTGGCCCAATTCATAAAAGTCCCATTTTGTAATTCCCGAAACTAATTTCCGAAATTCCAAATTTACCCTCGGCCTTCCCCGATGTCTTAACATTAATGATTCCACAACCAACATAGTCATTTTCACCAAAATCAAAATATTTCCTTATAACACACAAGTCTTGTTTATTTCTCGATTTCTAATTATACGAAAGCACGGGACATAACATTCTCCCCCCCTTTAGAACATTCGTCCTCGAATGTTAAATTGACCTCATGGGGTGTCATACTACTCCGGGAGGGTCCTCTTCATAATTGTCCTTCGTGGATTTTCCGACATAGCTTTTTCACCCACATGACGGGGTAATTCTTCACATCACTAATGCAAATGCCTTCATAATATATTTTCTCATACCCCACGTAATCACCGAACCATACGCTATATTCTTGTAATGGACGAACACTTTCCAGACATCATAGTCAATATCATTTTTTGTTACACTTCTGAGTTTCTTACCATATCGTCGTAATCTCACTTTACTTCATACCAGACACTTCATGCCAAACAGATTCAGAACTAGGGCCAGATGCGTTTAAGCATATCGGACGGATTCATAGTCAACATCAGAGGTACAGAAGTATATCAGACAAATCTGAGATCGGAGTCAGACGTACAAAGGCGTATCAGACGGATTCGAAATCAGAATCAAACACACGAAGATATACCAGACAGATTCATAATCGGAGTCAGACGTACAAGATCATATCGGACAGATTCGAAATCAGAATCAAATGTACAGAATTGTATCATACAGAGTCGTGATTAGACAAACCGAAATGTATCGAACATACGCGTGATCAAAATCAAACGCACAGAAGCATATCAGACGGATTTATATCCAGAGTCAGACATACAGAGGTGTGCCAGACAGAAACGTATCCAGAATCAGACGCACAAGGATTCATCAGACGGGAACATAATCGAGCTCAGAAATACAGAGGCGTACTAGACAGAGCCTTATCGGAATTGGGAGTGCAGAAGCACAACAGATAGAATGTCGAATTAGAATCAAATCGCTCCTATTAAGGCTCCAATAATTCATGAGAATTTCCTTTTTATTGGCAAACTTATTCGCCAAGTTGTCACACAAATTGTCTTACGTCTCGCGTATCGACTCTTTCAAATATTCCACTTATTCACACTGCTTATCTTTCATCTTTCCTACCCTCCATACTCATTTTCTCTTTCAGACATCGTCATTCTAAACTGAGTTATAATGTACTTAGGGATTTTCTATCCCTTGACAACTTTCGGATCGTCGCCCCCGCTTCGCTTCATGTATTCGGTTTAGTAAAACCTTTCGTCTATCACAACATTAGTTGCCGGGTCTCGGCTCTTAACCCACATGGGCATCAAACGAAAATCATACACACACACACATACACACATTTACTAATACCTTACTGGCGAACGTCTCTGACTGTTATTCAAATTCGTCCAATTTCCCAAGCGGTGTTGTACCCTTTTCTTTTTTCCCATTTAGTCCGCCTCGTTCTACGCGACTCCCGAAAGGGCGCTAATTACTCCACACACATTCTATTTACCTTTTGGTTACCCCAAATTTCCATCTATATTTATCGCACTCTCACTTATTAAAAACTTTACATTACTTCCCAGGGGTCACCCATCCCAGAATTGCTCTGGCTTGAGCACGCTTAACCCCGGAACTTTCATGCATTTTGACGCGTTAGGGCTGATATAATTTCGTCGATTGCCCCGCACGGCCTTTGTCACGTAAATTTACGGCAGATCGGGGTCTTAGCAAATTTTCAGAAAATTTTTGTAGCGGGTCCCACCCCCGGTTAGGTCGTACCATTACCATGTCGCCCTTCTGAATCTTAAACATTCACTTTCATACACATATACATATGATTACGGGTAACCCACGGATTTAAGTCTTCATCCCACGAATTCCGCCTCCAAATATTTTCATTGATTCGAATTCTTACCCTACTTTTACTGACACGTAGAAAGAGAACATCGCGTGCTATACTGAAATACAGACCTATCCATGCACACATTCATTCAGAAAAAGGTTAGTAACATACCTGGGTCTGCGTCTGGTGATGCCTCTGGGTCACGCCGA
Organism: Lycium barbarum; assembly: GCF_019175385.1. Lineage (NCBI taxonomy): Eukaryota > Viridiplantae > Streptophyta > Magnoliopsida > Solanales > Solanaceae > Lycium > Lycium barbarum. Next base: position 83,105,139 of record NC_083341.1, read on the forward strand.
CCAGTCAAAGCGTATATGCGGTTCGAGGGACCGCTAGAACCTGAACCGCCACCGCGGCCTCGACCGCGTCCTGCCGGTGCTGGCATACCTCGTCCTCCAGGGCGTGCAACAGATGGAGCAGATGATGAACCGGCGGCTGACCCTGTCGGCTGAGCCACACTACCAGAACCGCTAGCCAACGGACAGTCTCTCATAAAGTGGCCCTGACCACCACAAGAAAAACAAGCTCCAATCGCTCGATAGCACTCCCCAGGATGAGACTTCCCGCAATGAGAACAATAGGGCCTGGGTGGTCTGGCATGGCTGGGACCCCTGGATACCTGTGAACCTGTCACTCTGGGGCTCTGACCGGTCCCAGACGGTCCCGCACTATCCAATCGCTTATTAGCAGACTGTGTGTCCCGGCCTGACGGAGGGAAGTATCCACTGGACTGATACTGAGGCTGCCCGCCCCGAGAATCTCCAGAATACCCCACTGATCTGGCCCTCTTGGGCCGTCTCCCATCATACTCTCTGCTGGGCCGATCTGCTCGGTGCCGGTTCTCCATCCCCTGGGCGTAGGCCTGTAGACGGGCAATGTCCATATCTGTCTGCAATGACACCGCCATACAGCCGTCAATCAGGTAACGATCCAACCCCATAACATATCTATGCATCCGATCAGACATATCAGCTACCACGGCAGGTGCATACCGGGCCAGGGAATCAAACTCCAAATTATATTCACGAACGCTTCGACCTCTCTGCTGCAATTGTAAAAACCGATCAGCTCGCTCCCGTCGTAACTCTGGGGGCAGAAAGTGACGGGTGAATGCTGTCACAAACTGATCCCAAGTGGCTGGAGGGGCACCCTCTCCCCTAGACAGCTCCCAAGTCTCGTACCAGTGGGTTGCCACATCTCGAAGTCTGTGCGAAGCCAGCTCGACCGACTCGGTCTCTGAAGCCCTGACCAAGTCCAGTGAGCGTCGCATCCCCCGGATAAAGTCATGGGGGTCCTCATCGGGCTTAGACACGAAAAAATCTGGAGGGCCACATAATAGAAACTCCCGAACTCTCAGGCTGTCCCGCCTGTCATCGTCGTCATCGTCCCTCCGCCCGCGTCTGCGAGCCTGACCTGCTACTAGTGTAGTCAGCAACTGTACAGCCTCCCTCAGGGTCCTATCCTCCGCCCCTGGCTGAGGAGCTGGAGCCTCAGGAGCGGGTACACGGACCTCTGGAGCTGCTGAAGGTCCTGCTCCGGGCTGTACTAGTGGGGGTGTAGCAGACCCCTCAGAATGAGGCACATCCTCAGGCAACTCATAAACACGAGCCCGGGTAGCTCGCTGTGCCTGACTGGTCTCTCCCATCCTCGCTTTGCCCTTCTGTGCCGCCGTTGCCTTCTTCGGAGGCATCGCTGCAAACACAATAACGGGTCAGATCAGAATACCCTAATAGCACAGCTCTATCGCACGATCTAAGATGTTATATCCTGCATTTTCGAACGTTGAATTATTTGTAAGCTGAGGTGGGGCCCACACATCTATTTTTTTTTGGGACATGTGAAAATTTATATGAATCGTATATGTAAAGTTAAACACAACCCGTGAAGGGCCCTGGGGCCAAATCAAAGTGGAAGCCCTCCAAACGAATATTTTTAAGAAAACGTTTTCGGATGACCTGATTTGGAGGGGCAAGAACGGCATTATAAGTTTAGAATTTGGGAAAATACCCAGATATAAAAGTTGTAGATAATTGAAATAGCTTTCGAACGGTAGGTCGTGGGCTCCCAGGCGACGTCGGTACATGGAGATATGGACATTTTAAGACGGAACGGTCAAGCTGGGCAGTGAAATGGGCCCAACCCGATTCCAATCCGGGTCAGGCCCATTTCCTTATTATTTAAGGGAGTTTTCAGCCTCCTCCTCCACATTTCAGATCAGAAAAGATCCAGAAAATTCCATTAGAGAGAGAGAGAGAGAAAACTTCAAGGCTAAGAAGGTCATTTTGATCAAAATCCGAGCTCCGAATCCCGAAGCTCATGAAGAGAAAAACGTTGTACGTTGCGTTGCCTTCAATTTGAGATAAATATTGGTCTTGGGGGATGAAATTTTCGTGGTGGATCTTCTGATAAGGTATTTATAAAATTCCTTTTATGTTATTAAAGTGTTTATTTAGAGTTTTAACGAATTAGAACGGAGAAAACAGCATTATAAACTCGTTTGTTGTTTTGTTGAAATTTATGGGTGAGGGGCTGTTTTAATTGAAATTGATGGACTGATTTGAATTAATATTTTGGTTGTTTTAATCATGGATTATGTGAGGAGAGTGAAGGAACTTAATGGTTATTAAGTTGTTGTAGGAAAACATACAACTTTGTTATGGTTTATGTAAAAATGGAAATGAAAGTATCAAGAGGAAAATTATGATTATTGTGGATGAATTTGGAAGATGGAAATGTATAATGAACTTGTATGTTGAAGGTTAGGAAAAATTGGAAAAGTAGTGGCTTAATGGAAAGTTTGAATGTTCGCATACCTTATGAATATTGGGTGAAAATGGTATGGATGCTTCCGATGTATGTTGTAATGAATTTGGTGGGTGATGAATATCAAAATAACAAGTTTGGTTTGGAAATGTAAGTTTGAAACGAAAGATGTGTCGTTATGCCGAAACGATGGCTAGTGATGCCATAGTGTGTGTTTTAATGACTGTTGTTGTTTTTGCTGTTGTTCTGGGTTGTTGTGTAGTGAATTGAGCCGAGCTAGGTCTCGGGGATGTCTTATACACAGAGGAAATGCTGCCGAAATTTCGGTAGGCAAACATGTGTTAAGTTGGATTATTGAAAAGCTTGAAACTAACAAATGGTAAACTTGACCATTTCTAGATTTTGGACGAGATTGGGATCGACGCCAAGCGAGCGTAAGGCGCTATCGAGGTATGTGAAGCATTTTCCTTTGTTCCTAGGCATGTTCTGGATGTGATAGGCTCGGCCGCGAGCCTTAAGTACGACTCCGTTCCCCGGAATTTGAGACGGAAAACCGCTCTAATTCCTTCAATTCAATTGAAGCTATTTTCTTACAAATTGCCTTTAAAGTGAAATTTTGTACAAAACTCCCCTAAACGGAGTCGGAACACTTCCAAACGATTATGGATGACCTCATAAGGTCTATTAGCGATAATTTACATATGTTGCCTCGAGTTGGTCCGAGGCGGGCCCGCAAGGCCCGATATCTTCTGTAATACTTTAAATACTTCCGTTTTGTCCGATTTTCTCAGAAACCATCTGAACTATTATTTTGATTATGATACAACTATTTTTATGAAATTCTTATAAAATAACTTCTGAACATCTGAGAATCCGATTCTGATAATAATCTGTCGTGCCTTCCCAAGTAGGATATAGGCGCGTACTATGCATACTATCCGTATACTCTTATTTTGGCTCGCCGTTTGGCACCCTTTAGTCTGATTGAGTCTGTATGTGAGTTTGTATGTATGTGGTTTCCCATGGATCTGTTCGTGGCTGTCTCAATGCATTCCTTCACTGCGTCCCGGGCCAGGTTCTATTATCGTGCATATTTCTCTGCATTGTTCACCGCGTCCCTCGGCGTACGGGCCGGGATCTGTATGTCTGTATGATACTATGATCTGTGTATGGGGATGGCGGCCAGGATGGCATATGATCTGATCTGATTCTGTCTGTCCACCGCGTCCCGTACTAAGAGGGCCGGGTTCTGTTACCGCGCCCCCAGACAGGGCCGGAATCTGTATGTCTGTAGGCATATGCCATCAGTATCTATATAAGCACATGCCTCTGTATGATTCTGTATGGTTCAGTATGACTCTGCACTACTCTGCATGCATAATTCTGTCTGTCCGTCTGAATTACGACTATGTCTGTATGTCCGTATGGCTTCTGATTCTATATGTCCGTATGGATTCTGATTCTGTATGTCCGTATGGATTCTGATTCTGTATGTCCGTATGGATTCTGATTCTGCTCGTCTGTCCGGATTATGATTCCGTCGGTCTGTCCGAACCATGATTCTATTTATCTGTATGGACCACGATTCTGTATGTCTGTCTGGATCATGACTCTGCCCGTCTGTCTTATGTATGGTTCTGTCTGTTATGTTTCTGTGACTCCGGTTCGGACTATGATTGTATCTGTTATGTTTCTGCTTTACATACTCGGTACATTTTTCGTACTGACCCCCGTTCTTCGGGGGCTGCGTTACATGCCCGCAGGTACAGGCGCACTCGGTGACACGCCGCCAGTCTAGGGCACAGGTTCTGCTATCTTGAAGAGCTCCTCTTGATTCAGAGCATGTACTTTGGTATATATATCTTCTGTTTTCCGTATGTTCTGTATGTATGGAAGTTCTGGGTACGGCGGTGCCCTGTCCCGTCATATGATTCTGTATGTCTGTAGAGGCCTGTAGATAGATGTGTGGGTTACGGGTTTCGTCTGTATGTTAGCCTTATCGGCTTATCTGTAAATGTCTGCATGTTCAGGTATACATATATGTTTGCGCGCGTGCCGTATTTGTATCGGCCTACTTCTGTAATATCCGTTTGAAAAGAAAAATCTGTACGATACGAAATTCGGTAAGGTAGGTATGTACGGGTACCCAACTAGGGTGCCAGTCGCGGCCCACGGGGTTGGGTCGTGACATAAGATTCCAAAAAAGGTAACATCCTAAATGCCCTGTAGTTTCCTGTTTATATATGTGGTGCACAACACATCGATAAACAAGACTCTACGAGACACGGCCTGTAGACATTCCGAGGACAAACTGCTCTGATACCACTTTTTGTCACGACCCAGCCCCGTGGGCCGCGACTGGCACCCTATCTGGGTACCCAGACCAAACCGCATATTCATTTACCAAATCCGAGCATATTCCAAAAATTCATAAAAGTCATATCAAACTGAATCTTTATCAAATATGTCTTAAGCGGTCGCACAAATCAAAATGCCATATCAAATACAAACTGAGCGGCGGAATAGACATCGCCGGTCGAAAGTGCAAACATAAGCATAAGGGCCATTTAGGGCCATCAAAACAAACGGACCGCTTTAAGACCAGAAAACAAAATCAAACAAACATATATAGGACCCTCGCCCCACATATATAACTACAGGCCTCTACGAACTCAAAACAAAGACATATGGCGAGACAGGGCCTCGCCGTACCCAAATCGTCAAATATACAGAGCATATACATAGCAAAAGGAGTCTGTACCAAAAGTGGACTCCGGATCAGAGGGAGTACTCCAAAATAGCAGAAAGTGAAGCCTACAGTGGAGGATCACCAATGTCTGTACCTGCGGGCATGAAACGCAGCCCCCGAAGAAAGGGGGTCAGTACGAAATATGTACTGAGTATGTAAAGCACGGAGTACAGAAATATGGATCAAAACTGAAAGCAAATCAGATAACAAAGTGGAGTACAAATCAGTATGTCAAAATCCGTATCAAAGTCATATACGTATACATAATGCAAACGAAATCATGCAAACGCTTAAGAACGTGGTCGCCACTCCGACGCTGGCGCCACACACAACATAACACCAGAAAGTTTCAAATCTCCGTACATCCCCGAACACAAACACAAACATAGGTGAGCGTATCGCATCACGAGCCATATCACATCATAACTCCAAACGGAACCCGACCCTATGGCGAAGCCTCGGGAACCGTAACACAGCATACGGCCGAATTATCATAAAGCGCACGAATCAAAACCGGCCCGGGAACCGGTGAACGAAGTCATAATAAGGCACGAGCGGAGTCGTGAGCAAACAAATGCAATTCATATTTCAAAATAGCCTTTTCAAAAACTTAGTAGTCTCATAAGTCTTTTCATAGTACAAAATAATCGAATACTTAGTCGATACAAAGTTTCACTTCACAAAATGGTTCCAAGATAGTACGTATGGCTCAAAACGTAACTTAGCATATCATAATATTCCAAACATATCTCGAAGGAGGAAGTTTCAAAACCGAAAGTATCATATCAAACTTTATTCAAAAGGACAGCCCAATAAGACAAATAGGGCGTCTCGGGGTTAACGGGCCCACCTCGAGTCGAATTGAGGTGGCGAACATACTTTACGAACATTTATAGGCCAAAAGGGTCATACATAATCATTACCAAGTGACCCGATCACATTTCGATAGGTTTCGGACGATTGGTGGCATTCTCGCCAAAATAGAGCCCTTAGGCTTCAATTGAATTGAATGAATAGTAGCTTTTCTGTGGATCGGGTTTCGAGGAGCAGAAATGCTCCGGAAGTTCCAATATTCGCCTATGATACTAAGACATGCCAAACGAAGAAGTAGGGAGCTTTACATACCTTATAGACGTCTTATGCTCTCCCAAAAGTCAAGTCCCGTTTCGTCCGAAATCTGCAAATGGTCAAAGTTACCAATTGAGATTCTTAGGCTTAAAAATGCCATTAACTTCATTTTTGCCTACCGAAATTTCGGTAGAATTTCCCCTATAAATCTAACATCCCCGAGACTTAGCTCGGCTCAAAATACATCAACAACAACAGCCCACACATCAACAAACAACACAAATCATAATCAAACCACTCTAGCTTCAAAGTTCTACCTTATTACCTAAGTTGGCAACTTTTCATTTAAACTTCCAAAACTCCAAATCTATACCCACATCACTATATTCATTTACTCATTCAAGATTATTCAATCACATCCCAAATACATTCCAAACCATATACGAAAGTTCCCGAAATTCATTATTTTCCATATTTCATTCAAAACATCAAAAGTCACGACGAACATTCGAACTTGCGTCGTTTCATTCCAAATTCATTAACATCAACTATATGTCACATTTAAAGTCTTTAGCATCAACGATATACAATGATATACACAAATATACCAAAGGTATATACTTTCCGATAACGTTCCGAAATCATTTTCCAACGCCATTTCAATTCATTAATCATTCACTTACGACATAAAGGTCACAACGACGCATTAAACAAACTAAACAAGATCAATTCACATTTATTTCTCCTTCCTAAGGGCACACGGCCACCTTGCAAAATATACACACACCCACGGCTTCATTCACACATCAAAGTTACAGGGTTCTCGTCTATTCTCAATCCTTAACACATTCATATCAATTCTATAACACAAAAGTGTAAGAATTCTCACCTTTTCTTGAAACCCCGACTTGTCGCAAACGTAGTTCTTGTGCCAAACTAATTATACCCCGTTGAAGAGGGTCTTGAGCACTTCACAACTATGTAGAAACCAAGATTTTTGGATTAATAACAAAGGCTATGGAATTTTTTTTTTCCTTTTTTCCTTGCTCGGCCGAGAGCTCCAATGGAGTGTTCTCCAATTTTTTTTTTTGTTTTGAATGATTTCTTGATAACTTCCAAAGTATGCTTTGATATATATCCACTTAAAGTCATGTGCATAGCACATGACTTGCCAAGAATGGGCTTGGACCTCACTTGGCCGGCCACTTCACACTTTGGGCCTCAATTTTTATGTTGTCCAATTCTTGGCCCAATTCATAAAAGTCCCATTTTGTAATTCCCGAAACTAATTTCCGAAATTCCAAATTTACCCTCGGCCTTCCCCGATGTCTTAACATTAATGATTCCACAACCAACATAGTAATTTTCACCAAAATCAAAATATTTCCTTATAACACACAAGTCTTGTTTATTTCTCGATTTCCAATTATACGAAAGCACGGGACATAACACTGGTGTCCTCTCTATTTGCTTCCCCCCTTTTTAAGGGTTTTACTCGTACCTTTAAATCAAGCATCCACGTACTCCTGGCTACACTACGCCTTAATTATTCCGTCCCCTACAGTCTATGGCTATAACAATTCATACGTGGAGTCGTGGAGTCTTAGCGTACTCGCCTTACAGTCTTATAACCAAGAAATGCACCCGATATAACACTCCGAGCAAAAACATATGTTACTTAGCTCATCCAGTAGTTATGTGTCTGTATCTGAATCTGCTCCGATTAACAACTTCCTGCCCCATAGGGATGCTTACATTAATAGTGGGTCTAGCTATCTAAGCCACCCATCTAATGTCACTTGCCCTCTTCTTCGGCGCTCCAAATTTGCTTGTAACGCTATCTTCGTTTCCCTAGGGCTTAGGTCTATCTTACGCCGCTAATGCGCCCCATGCCTCCTTATTCTCTTACTCTTGTTTTCGCTTGGAACCGATTTCATATCCGCATTATACCACTATCATTATTAGTTATAACTCTACTTCATCGCTTCATCGTCGTACAGTAGACCCATAACTCATGATCATCTTTTCCTTTTCAACTCTTTACCTCATTCACTTCACTCGTTCTAACTTGGTATGGGATATTTGTAGGACATATGTTCTCCTTTAACTACCACACCACTATTCTTTAGGCACTCGTACTTCGTACATTTCCTTTTTGCTATCTTATCTCCTCCCACTTAATAATCGATCCTTGACTCTTCGCATGAGGAACCATATTCTTAACTTAGTACCGCTTTGTTCTTTAGGATACACCACCTGTGTCAATCCGTCCCTTGTTGCCTAAAACTAATTCTATCTGTCCTGATCATCCACCATCTCGCTCCTATCGCGTTGACCTTCCTCCTACTAATTATCCTACTTTTATTATTTATCTTTACCGTAGTCTCGGCCTTATACGCCCAACTAAAGATATCATCCATGCCCTTAGGCGTCTTCTCGCTATACTTTACATAACAATTCTTGTTATGGCTCATTGTACCCAGATCATAATCCACCCTATAGAGTGACACTTCTTGATCTCGTTTGCAAACCTGCTCATAACATAGGGTAGCCTCATGAAGCAGGCATACTCAACCTGTTATCCTTTTTAGTCAGTCACATTACATTTACCATATGGCTTATTTGCACACGTATTCACATTAATCATAAAAGGGTGCTAGCAATATACCTGGAGTAATATCAGGGGAAGACTCAGGATCCCGTCATTTAGGTAACGCCTGGGTATGATGTTGGGATCCGCTTGGACTAGGCATTCTTCGGTCTCTACCACTGCTTACTAGCCCCTGTGGCCCTGACTTTGGAGGGCGTGTCGATGATGAAGAGCCCGTTACCATTCCCGTAGTCCGAACCTCACTTTTACCACGTAGCGATGGACAATTTTGCTTTAAATGGCCTGGCCTAGCACAAGCATAACAAACATCCGAGCCCCGGCGACACGGTCCCCAATGTAACTTGCGACACTGAATACATCGTGGTACTGGTGACCTCTTCTGACCGGAATCACTCTGAACCCGAGAACGAGAAACTCTGAGACTCTGGGATGACCTTGAATAAGCAGGTCCATCAAATCTGGGTCTGGGAAACTGTGGAGGTGCATCTCTAATCTCACGGTCAGACCCAAAGGAATTAACTCCCTTTCTCCAACCCCTGTCATCGTGACTCGCATTCTGCCGCTGAGTCTGAGTGGCTACCAATTGAGTCAGTAAAAGAATGGCCTGTCTCATCTCTTAGCCCGCAGTATCTTGCGAAGGAACGGGGGGTACTGGAGCTAAGATCGAGGCTTCCCTCTGATCCTTAAAAGTGGGCGAGGTATGGGACAATCGAAGTGGGGCGTTATTCTGGGGTTCGCCCTCCTCCACATCCGTAGACGGCTCTCGATCAAGCCCTTCTTCAACCACCATCTTGCCCTTCTGGGCCGTCGTAGCTTTTCCCTTCATCGGTTTTGCTGAAATGACAACGCACCGTTAGGGGAGAGATAGTCTTATAATACAGCTCCATCGCACGATCTATTAAGAAGAAAGATGGTCATGTTTCCTAAATGCCCGGTAGCCTCCTGTTTATAGATGTGGTGCACAACACACCGATAAACAAGACTCTACTAGACACGGCTCGTAGACAGTTCCTAGGACGAACTGCTCTGATACCACTTCTGTCACGACCCGGCTAGGGGCCGCGACGGGTACCTGGGGCTAACCACCGAGCACCGCTCGTGCTATCATTTACCTAACCCATTTAACAATCATTCATCTATTTCCGGTTAACTTTAAAAAGAGGATTTGCTTTTCATTACAAAAATATAACGCGTTGATACAAAAACATATTTAAATATACTTATACACATGCGTACTACCCACGTTGTGGAACAACATAACCCACATCGAGCATCTATGAGCCTCTATTGAGTGGCATACAAATATATACACAAAAGGAACAACCAATTAGCACCTCCGGAAGATGGAGTGCTCTTCAGCTCGGCTAGTGACTCCTATCAGTCTGGACCGCTTTCCCGTCTACCTGTCGGCATGAACACAACATCCAAAGAAAAGGATGTCAGTACGAGCATTATACTGAGTATGTAAGGCATACATCAAGAAATAAAGTAAGAATAAGAAAGTGAAGTAAGTACAAGGGGATAATCGATAACTGCTTGCCTCTTAAGGCGGATCCATGCATGCATACTCATAAAGCATCATCTAGTAAATTACTGCGGAACGCGCAGCCCGATCCATATGTCATCATATGTTAGTGCCGAGGAACGTACGGCCCGATCCATAAATGTAATAAGTTAGTGCCGAGGAACGTACGGCCCGATCCATAACCCATATATCCCGAGTCCGGGCATCCCGCGTCCGGGATGAAATCATGATATGCCAGCTAACCAGGTGGCTATGCGTCTATAGCGCCTCACCTTCCCCATATCCCCTTAATACATATACATATCATATACTTATACCATATACTTAGCATGCATGAGAGCCCAAGGAAAAGCTGCAAGTACATCGGAGTGACTTAAGGTCGAAAGCCTCCGATTATGTTATGGAGTAATCATCATCACTTTGTCTCACCTTGAGGGAACAATTATTATAAGGCGGGACTATCAATGACGAATAGCTAAAAGAAAACATAGAATAAAATCATGAACTTCATAAGGCATCCATTCATATACTTTGGAAGATTTAGAAATAAAGTCACCATCCATGAATAAATTGAGAAATCAGTAAATAGCTCGACGTTCTCGTATAGTCCTTGAAATCGTAAACTTGAAACTTTTAAACATAAGATTTGCTCTCATCATGGTCAGCGTACTAATATTCTCATTTTTGACATCATCATTGTTATTGAAAAACATAGCCTTCGTCGTTATCATAAGAACTCAGATAATCACAACCTTTGGTTTAGGAAAATGGGAGTACTTTGGAAAAACATTTATGGAATATCAAGAAGGAAATCGTGCTTCGGAATCTTAGACTATTTAACCTTTGATAGCAAGGAAAAGATGAGAGCATTTATGAAATCGTAAGATAGGGATCATGCCTTTGAAAGAAAGGGAATAGCCTGACCTACCTTCAACGTTTACAATTCTTATTGCTTGATCGCTCTCCCTTAATGCACTCGTATATACCTTCAAGACAATTCATGTCGTTGTTAGTTAAGTAATTATAAGAACGGACTACTATTTATAAGGAAAATTGGATTGCACTTCCTTCATTTCTAATACTTTTCCCATGTTTCATTTCAGCTCTCCTACATTCATAACGACACTCACAAAATTACTTTCAACAATCACCACTTATACACTTTAAGAAAAATCTACCATTTTCCTCCAATTTCTCCACATCCATGGTTATAGCTCGTTATCACGTTTTCTCGTATATAATACTTATTTCATGGTCTAGACGTTATTTATAACATATTCACAACCGTAGCTTATTAACATTCATGACTCCATTTAACTACTATTCAATTGTGTCACTATTCACCCATGCAAGGCCCATTTTCTATGTTCTTATATATTTCAAGTATCTAAGCCTTCCAATACCTTGAACCATATGGTATAGTCATGAAACATACCTTGGATGATGGTGGAACAAGCCTTGAGCAACAATACTCTTTTTATACCAAAACCCTATTTCAACCCTTTTGAGATTTCTTGAAGAAGATGACTTCCAATAGAGCCTCATGCACTTGCTTTCATGAATTAGATGTTGATGATCTTGGTTTCCCTTTGATCTCTTGTATTTTTTAGATGAATATTTGGAGAGCTTCTAGAGTGTTCTTGAAGGTTGTATGGATGAAAAATGAAATAAAATGAGGCTTTGGTCCCTTTTAATAACTCAAAGATGATCTTTAATGAATTCCAGTCGGGGTGAACAGTGGTCGTAAACCACAGTTTACGAGTCGTAAACTGGTTTACGAGCCGTCCTCCCTGGTCGTATTTAAGCATGTCCAAAACAGAGAAGTTGGCTGAAGAATATTACAGTTTACGATTGAGGTTTACGGTCCGTAAACCAGTTTACGGGCCGTATTCCAAGTTGTATTTAAGCATTCCCACCCTTTAACAGAAAGTTGGAATTTGAAAGGCTGGAGGACGATGGTGGTTTACGGTCCGTAAATCACTTTACGGGCCGTAAATCACTATATGACCACTGGGCTGCATGAAATTCTATAACTTTTCCATTTCCAAAAATTCCCGAATCATCACCCCTTGCTTAGTAAAACACCCCACACTCATACCCTTGTCGTTCTACTCCTTGTACATGTACGGGGACTTTTCCGAGGTGTAACAGCAGCCTCATTGTCTTGCTCAGCTGTGCATATATATTTTAGGTGTGTGTGTGTCCAGTTCAGATGAGATAGACAACATTTGTTAATATATATCTAGATTACGGCTTCACCGGCTGGTTGATATTATCGGTGTGCGGGTAGGCCTTAGCAGAGTTTCAGATTTAGTGTGGTTCGCTCGGGGTCTAGTTTGGCACTGAGTGCCGGTCACGCCGTTCCAAATTTGGGGCATGGCAAATACATGTCCATAATAACATCGAAGTCGATCATCGCTAACTCTACAAGGTCTACTGAGGCCGGACGGCTACAAATCTCTACCTTACAACCCCGATAAACTCTCCTGGGAAAAACAGACTCACCACTGGTATGAACACGAAAAATGATCTACTCAATGTCTCAGGTACAATACCAAACTTCCCTGTAACAAACGAGGTGACGTATGACAATGTCGATCTAGGATCAAATAAAACTATTACACCTCGGATATTCGTATCGTTGTGCTATGAATGGATTAACAAAAACTTAAGGTGGACACGAAGTCCATGTGACATTAAGGAGAGTACTTGATAGCCTTAGAGTGCATACTATGAGATTTTGAAGCTATACGAATCGGTGAAACTAAGTTTGTCAAAGGAAGTAAAGTATAAGTCGTGTTTGGAGAGGCTTTTGCAAGTATCGAGTTAACGATTATTTAGTAATGTCTTAGGAAGGAGTTATAGGGCTCCTTGGATGGTTAATGAAGTGTTAAACAAGTGCCAAGAAGACTCTATAAGGATTTGAGATCAAATGAATCGAAGAAAGCAACTTTGGAAAAAGGGGAGTTATGCGACCATTTATACGTTTTGTATAATGGTTCGTATAATGGTTACAGTGAAGGTTCAGCACTGGTGACATTATACAGTCACTTATACAAACCGTATAAAATTTTCTGGACAGTATAAGTGTCCTTATAAATCCTATCGGGCAGCTTGTTTATTTTATTTTTAACAAGAAGATGACCAAGTTCTTATTTTTCATTTCCCATCTTCTACACCATTCTTGAGAGCTCTAGAATATTCTATATACCATATCAACACATATCCAAGGGAAATCAAATATTAAACACCAATAATTAGTAGAATCAAGTGTATGGGTGCTCACTAGGGTTTGTGGAAGTCAAGGTTTCTTGTTGAGTTGAAGTTGGGGTTTTTCTCAACTGGAGTATCAGCATCCAAAGATCACTCATACATAATCAAATGTGAGTTTTACATCTACTTCATGTTATTAAAAGTATTGAGTGGTTGAATGACTTGGATTAGAGAAGGAAGTAAAATATGAGCTCAAAATATAGTAATAATGGTATTTTGAGTAGTAAGTTAATTTGAGTCATGATTCTTTGTATGAGATGAGTATAATATTGTTATGAATGATCTAATGTAGGACGAATTCTCTTGAATGTAGAGTTGTGAGCTTGGAAGGAGAACGCTTAGTCGTTAAGGAGACGTAAAGGTATGTATGGCTAGTCCCTTTCTTTCGTTATGGTATGACTCTTACATTACTACCTTCCACATATTCCATGACCTTCTTACACCGTAAAAGTTGAAAGTTCATGATTCTTAAGAGCTTCTTATAAGATAGAGATGAGATATGTTCCATGATAATGATGATGATAATGATGCTATTTCAGAGATTCCAAAGCCTATGAGATGAGGCTACTATGAGCTTGATAATCCTATCTTTATGACTGCATTGATGTTATTTCTTGTTATTGTCTCACCTCATGAAATTAGTTCCTTCACAGTGAGACCTAGTGATGATGTTTGATCCATAATATAATCCGAGGTTCCCGACCTTACGGCACTCCGATAGAGTTATAGCTTTTACTTGAGCTCTGATGAATGCTTCATATTATGTGTATGTAAGGTTATGCCGTGCCTAGTTGGCAGAGCAGTCACCACTACGATAGGCATAGTGAGCATCTATGAATACACCGTGCCTAATTGGCCGGGCAGACACCACTAGCAGGAGGCATGAGATGTTTACCCCGGACGCGGGCTAATGATGATCACACCGTACCTATATCGTCGGGCAGCTTATATATATTTATATATGATATGATGTTATTTAATAGAAAAGCTAGCATGCATGATTCCGCCTTTAGAGACAATCAGGTACAGGTTATCCTTTTACTTTATGTTATCTCATTTCTGTATTATGTTTGATATGCATGCCTTGGATATTCAGTACATTGTTCGTATTGACGTCCTTTCTTTTATGGACGTTGCGTTCGTGCCCGCAGGTAGACAGCGAGACAGCACAGACGCTTAGGTGCTTATTTCAGCATACTTGCAGGAGCACTCCACTACTCCGGAGTTGCCGCTTATTTGTATATTCTTTTGTGTACATATTGTGGGCACGGCGGGGTCCTGTCCCGTCCTTATGATTTCAGTACTCCAGCTAGAGGCTCGTAGATACATATGTGTGGGTAGTAGATGTCTCCTGATCCTTTTAGTGTATATCATGTATATCATTTTGTAGCCTCGTGGGCTTGTACGTATATTGATTTTGAGGAGTAATTGAGGTTTGTTTCAGGATAATCTTATGCGGGGAATGGTGTATGCTTAGGTTGAGTCATGTCGTAACAAAAGTGGTATCAGAGCCGTTCCGTCCTACGGTTTATTTACGAGCTGTGTCTAGTAGAGTTTGTTTATGGGTGTGAAGAGCCCGCACTTATAAACAAGATACTGCGGGGCATTTAGGAATAATGATCGTCTTTCTTTTTCATAGATCGTGCGATAGAGCTATAGTGTAAGATTCCCTTTTTCTCACTAATAGTGCGTTATGATTTCAGCTATGCCAATGAAGCGGAAGGCAACAGCCGCCCAGAAGGGCAAGACTGCAACAGGAAGGTGGATTAAACAAGAGCTACCAGTAAATATAGAAGAGGGTAAGTCCCATAATGAGGCTGCATCTCATACTTCTCACACTCCGCCTATTTTAGAGGAGAATGAAGGGGCCTCAGCTCCAGCTCAAAGGCCTCCAGTTCCTCCACCGGGTGCTTCGGGCCAGCAGATGACCGGGCCTATTCCGTTATTCACCCAGCTAGTTGCTGCTTAAGCTCAGCGGCAGAGTGCGGGTCCAGGTGACAGAGCGATTAGGGCAAGGGCCCGTGATTTTATGATTTTGAATCCTCAAGAATTCTTCAGGTCAAAGCCGGATGAAGACCCGCAAGGTTTTATAGATGAAATGTTGCCGATGCTAAGAATAATACATGCTTCTAATACTAAATCATTGGAGTTGGCGTCCTATAGGCTGCGGGATATAGCAGTCCTTTGGTATTATAATTGGATATCTTCGAGGAAGGAAAATGCTCCTCTACCGGTATGGCAGGAATTCGTAGATACTTTTATCTGCCATTATTTGCCACCTGATGTTCGTCGGGCCTGAGCTGTCTAGTTTCTGAATTTAAAGCAAGGAAATAAGAGCGCATGGGAGTATAGTATCTGTTTTAATTCATTGGCTATATATGACCCTACCATGGTAGCCGATATGGGAGACCGGTGCATAGATTTGTGAGTGGCTTAGGGCCACATTTGCTCAAAGATTGTCTGACAGTTTCACTCTAGGAGGGGTTTGACATTTTTTGTATTCAGGCCCATGCCCAAAATTTGGAATAGCAACTGCAACCGCAAAGAAGTAAGCATGATATGGATAGAGGAGGCCAGAGGCAACCGCATTCCCGATATTCAGTCCAGTCTCCAGCTAGTGCACCTCCTCGATTCGCAGACGGGAGATTTGACAACCCTATTTATTCTGGATCGGGTTAGAGTTCGAGAGTTGCAGGTTCCAAGTTTCGAGGTGACATCAGTCAGAGGAGACTACCTTTACCATGATGCAGCCAGTGGGGTAGATCACATTCGGGTCCGTGTTGCCGAGGCTCATATGCTTGTTACGCCTCTGGTCATATTGGGCACATGATGCGTGATTTTCCCTCGATGAGTGGCAGAGATAGGGCTCAACCCACAGGATCAGTAGCGGGTTCTTCTTCGTCCATGCGCCCTGTAGGGCAGGATCCCCAGGCTTCAACATGTCATGGCAAGGGCATAGGGGTAGCATCCAGTTCAGGTGGCTCTCAGCCTCGTATTTATGCCTTTGCCGGACAACAGGATCTTGAGTCCTCCCCTGACGTTGTTACAAGTATATTATTTGGATTCTCCTATGATGTTTATGCCTCGATTGGTCCGGGTTCTACCTTGTCTTAAATCACTCCTTATATGGTTGACTGTATTGGGGTGAAACCCGAGCCAATCAAACCTTTTGAGGTATCTATTCCGATTAGTGATCCAGTAATAGCTAGCCAAGTATACAAAAATGGTGTGATTGTGGTATGTAATCGTCACACTGTAGATGATTTTATTGAGCTTGAAATGTTAGACTTTGATGTTATTATGAGCATGGATTGGCTGGCTTATTGTTATGATAATGTGGATTGTAGAATAAAAATAGTTTGATTCCAATTTCCGAGAGAACCAGTGCCCGAATGGAAAGGTAACACAGCATCCCCAGAGGTAGGTTTATTTCCTATCTCACAGTGAGGAAAACGATTGGAAAAGGCTATATTTATCATTTGATCCGGGTTCATGACACCGAAGCAAAGCTGTCAACTCTTCAATCCGTCCCAGCAGTAAATGAGTTTCCGAATGTATTTTCAGATGAGCTTCCAGGCCTTCCACCGGAACGGGAGATTGATTTTACTATTGATTTGTTGCCGGACACCAAACCCATATCAATTCCTCCTTATAGAAAGGCTCCTGCACAATTGAAAGAGCTAACGGCACAACTAAAGGATTTGCTCGAGAAGGGATTTATTAGACCCAGTTCATCGCCATGGGGAGCACCTGTCTTGTTCGTGGGGAAGAAAAATGGTTGTTTGCGAATGTGTATTGATCATAGGTAGTTGAAAACGGTGACGATAAAGAATAGTTATCCGCTTCCGAGAATCGATGATTTGTTTGATCAATTACAAGGTGCTAAGTGGTTTTCAAAGATAGATCAGAGATTGGGATATCACCAAGTGAGAGTCAAGGAAGAACACATTCCAAAAACGACTTTTAGAACTAGATATGGTCATTATGAATTTCGGGTGATGTCATTTGGGTTGACTAACGCTCCAACAGTGTTTATGAATTTGATGAATAATATATTCAGACCTTTTCAAGATCTATTTGTGACCGTGTTCATCGATGACATTTAGGATATTCTCGGTCAGAAGCAGAGCATGCAAATCATCTACATACTGTGGAATTCTTCGGACTCGAGAATTATATGCAAAATTTTCAAAATGTGAATTCTGTAACTTTTTTGGGCCATATTATCTCAGCTGACGGCATTCGGGTTGATACTTAGAAAATTGAGGCTGTGAAGACTTGGCCAAGGCCTACAACGCCTACAGAGGTCCGTAGCTTTTCTAGGATTGGCAGGCTACTATAGGAGATTTGTGGAAGGGTTTTCTTCTATTTCAGCACCATTGACGAAGCTAGCTCAGACATCAGTGAAATTTCAGTGGACTAATGCTTGTGAGCGTAGCTTTCAGGAATTAAAAGATAGATGTACTTCAGCCCTAGTCTCGATACTCCAGAAGGATAAGAAGGCTATGTCGTTTATTGTGATGCCTCCAATGTCAGATTGGGCTGTGTGTTGATGCAGCACAGTAAAGTCATAGCCTATGCTATTAAGCAGTTGCGGAAACATGAGAATAATTATCCGACCCTTGATCTTGAATTAGCTGTTGTCATTCATGCACTAAAGATGTGGAGACATTATTTGTATGGTGTTCATGTTGATATTTATACAGATCCCAAGAGTGTCCAGTATATTTTCAAGCAGAAGGAGTTGAATTTATGGCAAAGGCGATGGTTAGAGCTACTGAAAGACTATGATGTGAGTATTCTCTATCATCCCGGAAAGGTGAATGTGGTGGCTGATGCCCTCAGCCGTAAATCTATGAGCAGTCTATGTGATGTTCAGCCGGAGAAGAAGGAATTAGGCCAGGAACTCCGCCAGCTAGCTAGCCTAGGAGTCCGCTTAATAGACTCGGGTGATGCATGAGTTAATATTTGCAACCCAGTTGTTTCATCTTTAGATATGGAAGTGAAAAAACGCCAATATGAAGGCCCTAAATTGAGTCATTACAGAGATACACTTCCCCAGATAGAAAAGTCACCATTTGATATTGCTGCAAATAGGATTCGCAGGTACCGAAGCAGGCTATGTGTTCCAAACGTTGCAGGATTAGGTCACCAGATTCTGGAAGAAGCCCATTACTCTTGTTATTCTGTTCACCCAGGCGCGACAAAGATGTACCATGACCTCAAGTCAATGTATTGGTGGGATGGAATGAAAAAAGACATAGCAGATTTTGTACCTCAATGTCCAAATTGTTTATAAGTGAAAATTGAGCATCAAAAGCCAGAAGGATGGTTGCAAAATATGGAAATCCCAACATGGAAATAGGAAGTGACCAACATGGATTTTATTGTAGGATTGCCTCGTTCTCAGCGTAAGTATGACTCCATATGAGTAATTGTTGATAGACTCACGAAATCAGCCCATTTTCTTCCAGTCAGAACTACATACTCAACAGAAGACTATGCAAGGCTGTATCTTAAAGAGATAGTATGACTTCATGGTGTTCCAATATCCATAATCACAGATAGAGAGGCACAATTTACAGCTAAATTCAAGGAGTCCTTTCAAGAATTTTTGGATACTCAAGTGAGGCTTTGCACAACATTTCATCCACAGACTGATGGACAAGCTGAACGCACTATTCAAACCATAGAGGATATGTTGTGGGCATGTATATTAGATTTCGGAGGAAATTAGGATGATCATTTGCCACTTATTGAATTTTCCTATAACAGCAACTTTCATTATAGTGTCCACATGGCCCCGTACGAGGCTCTATACGGGAGAAAGTGTAGATCGCCAATTGGGTTGTTTGAAATTGGAGAAACATAATTAATAGGTCCAGAATTGATTCAACAAGTGGTGGAAAAGATCAAGCTTATTAGAGACTGATTGTTGACAGCCCAGAGTCTCCAAAAATCTTATGCGGACAATCGTCGACGAAACTTGAAATTCCAGGTTAATAATTGGGTATGAAAGGTGTAATGAGATTTGGCAAGAAGGGCAAGGTTAGTCCCCGGTATATTAAACCTTATAAGATTATGCGCAAGGTGGGCCAAGTAGCTTATGAGCTAGATTTACCTCCAGAACTTGAATCAGTCCATCCTGTTATCCATGTGTCAGTGCTCCACAAGTGTGTTGGAGTTCCTTCTAGAATCGTGCCAGTAGATGATGTCCAAATTATTGAAAATTTGGCATGTGAAGAGGTTCCCATTGCTATACTAGATAGGCAGGTGCGGAAACTCAGAAACAAAGAGGTAGCCAAAGTTAAGGTCTTGTGGAGAAAAACAACAGAGAGGAAATGACTTGGGAAGAAAAAGAAGATATGAAGTCCAGATATCCGCATTTATTTCTATCACCAGAATAGGTTCACGATTAGACACCATTGTCGTAAGGTATGTAATGCTTTCTTTTGATGTTCTTGCTCGTGTGTGGCCATGTTTTCTTGCCATTGTTGTTGTAACCCTATGAGGTGATGTTGTTTTGGGTTGTTGTGACAGGATGGTAGTGCTATATTACAGGGAAAACTCTGGCGAAATTTTTGTAGAATCCCCGAGAACTTAACATTCGAGGACGAATGTTCCTAAGGGGTTGGAAGGGGGGAGGGGGGAATGTTACACCTCGAATATTCATGTCATTGTGCTGTGAGTGGATTAATGCAAGCTTAAGGTGGACACGAAGTCCATGTGACCATAAGGAGAGTACTTGATAGCCTTAGAGTGCATACTACAAGATTTTGAAGCTATATGAATCGGTGAAACTAAGTGCGTCGAAGGAAGTAAAGTATAAGTCGTGTTTGGAGAGGCTTTTGCAAGTATCGAGTTAACAATTATTTAGTAATGTCTTGGGAAGGAGTTATAGGGCTCCTTGGATGGTTAATAAAGTCTTAAACAAGTGCCAAGAAGACTCCATAAGGATTTGAGATCAAATGAATCGACGAAAGCAACTTTTGAAAAAGGAGATTTGTACGACCATTTGTACGGTCTGTATAACTTTATACGGTCTGCATAATGGTCTGTATAATGGTTACAGTGAAGGATCAGCATTGGTTACATTATACGGTCACTTATACAGACCGTACAAAATTGTACGGACCATATAAGTGTTTGTATAAATCCTGTTGGGCAGCTTTGTTTTTTTTTCTATAAAAAGATGAACAACTTCTTATTTTTCATTTCCCATCTTCTACACCACTCTTGAGAGCTCTAGAATATTCTATACACCATATCAACACATATCCAAGGGAAATCAAAGATTAAACACCAAGAATTAGTAGAATCAAGTGTATGGGTGCTCACTAGGGTTTGTGGATGTCAAGGTTTCCTTTGGAATTGAAGTTGGTGGTTTTCTCAAGTGGAGTATCTTCATCAAAAGATCATTCCTACATAATCAAAGGTGATTTTTACATCTACTTCATGTTATTACAAGTATTGAGTGATTGAATGACTTGGATTAGAGAATTAAGTAGAATATGAGCTCAAAATATAGTAATAATGGTATTTTGAGTAGTAAGTTAATTTGAGTCATGATTCTTAGCATGAGATGAGTATAATCTTGTTATGAATGATGTAATGTAGTATGAATTCTCTTGAATGTAGAGTTGTGAGCATGGAAGGAGAACACTTAGTCGTTAAGGAGACTTAAAGGTATGTAAGGCTAGTCCCTTTCTTTCGTTAAGGCATAACTCGTACATTACTACCTTCCATATATTCCATTACCTTCTTACACCCTAAAAGTTGAAAGTTCATGATTCTTAAGAGCTTCTTATGAGATAGAGATGAGATACGTTCCATGATAATGATGCTATTTCAGAGATTCCAAAGCCTATGAGATGATGCTACTATGAGCTTGATAATCCTATCTTTATGATTTCATTGATGTTATTTCTTGTTGTTGTCTCACCTCATGATATTAGTTCCTTCAGGGTGAGAACTAGCGCTGATGTTTGATCTATAATATAATCCGAGGTTCCCGACCTTACGGCACTCCGATAGAGTTATAGTTTTTACTTGAGCTCTCATGAATGCTTCATATTATGTGTATGTAAGATTATTCCGTGCCTAGTTAGCCGGGTAGTCACCACTATGATAGGCATAGTTGGCAGCTATGATGATGATTACACCGTGCCTAATTGGCCGGGCAAACACCACTAGTGGGCGGCATGAGATGTTTACCCCGGACGCGGGAGGCCCACAAACGGAATAATGATGATCACACCATACCTATATGGTCGGGTAGCTTATATATATGTATATATGATATGACATTATTCAATAGAAAAGCTAGCATGCATGATTCTGCCTTAAGAGACAATCAGTTACAGGTTATCCCTTCACTTTATGTCCTCTCATTTCTTTATTATGTTTGATATGCATGCCTTACATACTTAGTACATTGTTCGTACTAACATCTTTTCTTTTATGGACGCTGCGTTCGTGCCCGCAGGTAGACAGGGAGACGGCACGGACGCTTATGAGCTTATTTCAGCAGACTTGTCGGAGCACTTCACTACTTTGGAGTTGCCGCTTATTGGTATATTCTTTTGTGAACATATTTGGGGCATGGGGGGGGGGGGGTCCTGTCCCGTCCTTATGATTTCAGTACTCCAGTTAGAGGCTCGTAGATACATATGTGTGGGTAGTAGATGTCTCCTGATCTTGTTAGTGTATATCATGTATATCATTTTGTAGCCTCGTGGGCTTGTACGTATATGATGTCACGCCTCGAACCATGGCTTGGACGTAACATGGCACTCGGTGCCTTATGCATGTGGCCGAGCGAACCACATGACTTGCTGAATCATCATGAGGCATAACATGAGTGGAATACGATATAAACATGATGAGCTTTAATAAACATGATATTTCAAAATATAAGATAAAATACTTGTTTAAAAATATGAATATGGATTGTCATAGATAATGAGCCCAAGATAACTATACGACTCTGAACATCTGACATAACATAACCGTCTAGTCAACGAAACCTCTAACATGAGTCTGAACTGCTAAACATGCTTATTGGGACAAGGCCCCCAGCACACCTTAAATGCATAACTATAATAAAAGTAAATAATGACTAAGGCCCAAAGAAGATGGGGCTCACCAAAGGTTGATACGTGGATGGTCCTATAGAGTAGATCTGTCATCCTTTAAGTCCGTACCTACATCGTGAAATGCAGGCCCCCGTGCAATAGAAAGGGGACGTCAGCACATTGAATATACTGGTATATAAAGCAACTAAATGAAATTAACGTGGCACATGAAAGTAACATGATAAGGGCGGAAACTGAAACTGAAACCTGGTAATGAACATGAGTATCTGACACGAACATGAATGCATATATAGCATGAGTAAAATAATTTTAAGTTGGGAGAGCATTAATATAACCGACATGTAACTACCACGTTAACACTTGGCGTCTGATCTCTGCTCGACCAGCTAAGTCATCTTATACCTTGCCGGGGTACAAGACATGAACATGACATGAATGGATCCAAGTCCCTCAATGGGAAAAACATGAAGGAATCATCCTAACTGGGCGGAGCGTTCCTTATCCTACGGTGGAAAACGTAATTTCAGGCTGTCAGAGCCTTCTCGGTAATCCGTGCAACTCCCAAAAACATGAACATGATATAGTTGGCTAAGAAGCCCATGATTTTCGTGAAATAACTTGTAAACAACTTGTAATCATGATTTCACGAAATAACTTGTAAACATGGTTTCACGAAATAACTTGTATTTAGCATGTATGTATCTTGAATCATGGCATGAAGATAATTATATAATACAATTGCATGAAAACTTGTAGACATGTAGGATATTAATGAAATAGGCATTTTTATTTAAAAACATGCATGCAAGAACCCATGGAATACAAGATATGAGTTTTCATGGATTACAGACAGATTCTCAATAATCAAAATGAAATATCAAGAACACAACAACGAGATTATATAATATAGTAGATGGACCTAGGGTTATCATGAACATGGCTAGAACCCTAGTTTTTGGAGAACTTGTGTGTAATCATGGAAGAAGTGTGTGGGGAAGAATATTGATGTTCTCACACGTAGATAGAAACCCTACATACCTTAGTCGCTCCAAAACTTGAAGAAAAGGTCTGAACTTTTGAAGACGAAACGAAAGCTTTGAACTTGAAACCTTAAGAAGAGTTTTCACTAATTTTTTGTAAATACTGTTCGTGGCTCAAAGGGTACTGCTCCGGACATCCAAATCCAATCTCTACCATTTAAATTTTATAATTACATGTTATGAATACTCGGTTAAAATTTGGGCTCGATCCAATGGTTAGATTACTGGGAAACACCAATTGAATATGGCTGGTCGAAGTGAAAGTCAACAGGAAAATACCAAGTTTTTCTCAAACTCTTTACAACTCTTGATTTTATAGGGTACGGGGGTGGATGTATTTATTCTAGTGTTTAGAAACGATGTAACCTTGTAGAATTCAAATGTTCTTGTTAGGAAACTAGATTGTCAAACCAAACTCGTGACGGTTTTTCTTGATTTTTTATTGATTGCAAGAATGAGTTTCTTACGTTTCTTGAAGGAATGGAGTGCATAGGTTATTTAGAGATGGACGTAGAGAGAGAAAAAATCTACTCTTAGGGTTTAGAATAGTGTTAGGGACGTTTTTTCTTCATGAAATAATAAAATAAGGAGTCCCAATTCGAGGAGGAAAGGCTCAAAACGCAACCCAAAATTTAAAAATTCTGCTCCAACCAACATTAGTAAAACAGGTATAACTCTTACCACAGAGCTCCATTTGAGCTTTGCGAGATACCATTGGAAATATATTTCAAAGGGATACAAATTTTATGTTTTAAGTTTTCTCAAATTATCAACGAATCTAGGGGTTATGGGTTCCCAAAGTTGGCCTATCGACCATTTTCGTAAAACGCACAAACTTTCAAATTCTCCGCTAAACTCCAATGCTACAAGTCTAAACGTTTTTCTAAGATACGGGATGTAACAAACTTGATTATTTTCCAAAGCACTTTCTACACCTTCCACCTTAGTTTCTTTATATCATCATCTTACGAGTCAAATTTTAGCCCGAAGGTATGAGGTGTTACAATTGATTTTGAGAAGTAATTGAGGTTCGTTTCATGATAATCTTTTGAGGGGAATGGTGTATGCTCAAGTTGAGTTTGATGAAAAGTTTGGAAGATGGTGCTCGGCATGCTAGCATCGGGTACCCGCCATGGCCATTTCGTTGGGTCGTAACAAAAACATAAACACTTTGTGGACAAACTATCAATGTACCTGTCATAACATCAGAAGACGACCCTAGGTCCTGACGACCTGCTAAGGCATAACTGCAGTTCTGACTATCGCCTGAACTAGACGCTCCTCCTTTATGTTGACCTCTACCAACAGAAAATTGGGATCAGCGCCCTGTAGGATGCCCTGAAGAACATGACCTTTATATCTAGCTAGCCGGCTGAGCCATACCACCGTGCTCTCTAGTCGAGTAGTCTCTCATAATGTGACCCTCGCGACCACACGTATAACAAGCGGTCGAACCTAATTTTCACATCCTAAAATGGTCCCTACCGCAAGTATCACAATGCGGGAGAGCTGATCTCGTCAGCCCTAAACTTCGCTGCAAGGAGCATGATGCTCGTGGGCTCTCACCCAGTACTGATGCAACATAACTGTAACGACCCGTTTTCGTCGTTACTGTAAAAATTTTGAAATATCCGTAACCGTGTCATCGTGGACCTTTCCTTTCGCTAAAGTATTTCAGGCAGACATCTAGCCTAGCGGGACCCATTGTACGGAAGATAATCAAACATCAAAATCCTAGTTTATGACCCAGTTAGACCGCCCCAGCGCTAGGCTGAGCGCTACAATGGTTGCGCTCCAGCAGCCATGGCCCCGCTGAAGCGTTAGTGCCCTGTTGGCCTCAGGCCGCTGCAGTGACTATGCCAGTGGTGCAGCGCTGCTGAAGCGGTGACGCGCAGATTTATTCTCTACTTAGGAAATCATTTCGGGAATTGGTCCCATTTTATTACAACCCTAAAATCCAGCCGCCCGGGTCTCGTTGGGGAAGTCTAAAAATCAGATTTGTTGGGCATAAAAATCCTTCTAACACCTTCAAATTCTTCTTTCACCTAGTAAATTACTCCTAAAAGTCATCATCTAGAGAACCATCTAATGGGTATTACATGTCCCTAGAGTTGGGAAATGATGGATTAACTTTATTTTTCACATGAACTGCATTAAATTATCTTCCATTTTAACCATCTAAATGAGTTAATAACCTAGATTCCTACCTTCTTTTTTCTTAAAAATGAGTTCTTCCATGGATTTTGAAATGTGTTTTTCTCAATATAAGCTTAAAATTTGGTAAACAACCTATTGTTGTTGTAGATAGAATCTAGGGTGGGTTAAGATCCCAAACCATCTTTATTAATCAAAAATCTCTTATGAGGGTTCTAATGACATACAACATAATAAATATTTTTAACATGTTATAACATCAATCATAAGGGTATACATAATACTCGATGTAGCCCCTCGTGACTTATCTTTTTTTATTGCTTTTCAACACCTTTTTCTTGTGAGATATCCTATTACCATTTGATCTTATCCTAAATCTGTGGCATTAATACATCTGCCCTCTCTTTTTGTCCAGCTAGCTAGAGAATTCTAATTGTAAAGCTCATATGCTCCTAATTTCCGTCGGGCTATTCTGGTTTCTCATATTCTTTTTTTCGTATGTCTAAATTTGTAAGCCTTTCTAGCATACCTTCCTACGTCCTAATTGTAACTCTTGGCGATATAAATTTACTTAAAAATCTTTAATCTTACTTGTACCCTACCTCTTTGTCTAAAATAATCAACCTGACATCCTTTACTTTCCTGTAGCAACCGAATCGATCCTTGCGATATAATATCTTCACTCGTACACCTACTCTATCCTTTCCTTACACATAAGCCGACATCACACCTAATTTCTCTATTGTCAAATAACCTTCACAACACCCGTCTAAAAAAATTGAGGTGAATCCTTCTTATAAGGATTACCTAGAAATACACCACATATTCCTATGGTTGATACAATCTCTACTTCTGTCGTCGAACACGTAGCATCACATTTAGAAGTTATATAAGAAATCTAGAAGACAATGATAATCGCAATCCAGCTTACCTAACCATTTCTCATTCTTAAGTTCAAGGTTGTCATTAACACCCGAAGTAACTTGGCCATAATGTTTCTCAGAATAGTGCCAACTATCAAATACTCAGAAACCCCCTTGAAATCGAATGACTGGTGACTTCTGAATCCCAATTTAAACTCACATCATATAGGAAAGTCCGATAAAACGAGTTTGTGCGCCTGTCATCAACCCATCCTGGTCTTATGTATGTATAAACTTCTAGAGTAAAACTTTCCCCAACTCGTTAACTTCCTTTCCCATATAAATATCTTTTTGTTATCTCTTACTCACCAATCTATAAATCATAATACTGCATTTGAATTCATAGTGTCAACTTTCCCTATATCTTCAATAAATCTCAATTCCCCGATATATCGAATGTACTCATTCCAACTCCTTTAATTACTAATCATTTTTCCCCTCCAAGGTTCTTCCCTTAAATTAAAATCATTCTAAAACTTCTCTTTGAAAGCGTCTCATAATGGTTCATTCTATCATGACTTACGAAACATCTGCTTGTCATATTTTCCCTTCATCATTTCTCTATAGCCTAGACATTCAAACAATTCAATTTGTAAAAATCTCGGCAGAGTTTCCTCTATACTTCTTACTGCCACATTCTTGCACACAGCTTAGAAAACACATCTAATGCCTCACTGGGCGATCTCAAATACCCATAACATCTCGCTCAAGTTCTTATATCAAAGTCTGTCAATATCAATAAGGCAGGAAATAAACCTTTTGAAGTAATAACTTCAATTCTCATCAATTATCTCATAGCGTCATAATCAACTGCGTATCCGCAATCAAAACATTTAGGGTTAGAATCAGGGACATTACAACCTATAATTAAGTTCTACGGCACGATCGAAGATAAGAAAGAAAGGTCAATCATTCCTAAATGCCCTGCAGCCTCTTGTTTATAAGTGTGGCATGCTTCACACCCATAAACAAGACTCTGCTGGACACGGTCTGTAGACAACCTTAGGACAGAACTGCTTTGATACCAAGTTTGTCACACCCCAAATCTGGAGCGGTATGACCGGCACTCGGTGCCAAACTAGGCCCGAGCGAACCACTCTAAATCTGATACTCTGCTAAGGACTACCTGCACACAGATAATACCAACAACCAGCGAGGTTGTAATCTGGATGTATATATATATATATATATATATATATATATATATATATATATATATATATATATATATATATATTCATAAATGTTGACTATCTTGTCTGAATTGGCCACACAGACACACAAAATATACATTCACAACTGAGCAAGCCGATGAGGCTGTTATGTAGCTCAACAAAAAAACTAAGAGCCAAAAAGGATACATAACGTCCCAACTACATACAAATCTCTACAGATCTCTAGGAAACACGAGCTGCAGAAAGGATAGGACAAGACCTTGTATTCCCCATATATACTCATGTCAAAATAACATACCAAAAAGGGTTGCAGCTCTGAGCCAAGTGGAGTGCACTGCCTGTAGCTGAGTGGAAGACCTACTGAACTGGATCGTCTGTTCGACTACCTGAACGTGCAACCATGAACGCAGCGCTCCTAGACAAAGGGACGTCAGTACGGATAATGTACTGAAAAAGTAAGGCAAGATAAAAACTGAAATGAAATAACAAGCTATACTTTGGATATTTCAAGTAAGCATCTGGAGGGACTCTACATGGGTTGCCTTTCCTCTGAGGAAAAATAACTTAACTCTATAGGTATAACTCCGTGACTTGAAGGTCAGACTTAAATAACTCCATGACTCATTGTTCAGGTAATAACTCCATGGTTCATATCCTAGGTAATAACTCCATGGCTCATAGGTCAGGTATAATCAACCCCATGACCCGTAGGCCAGGTAATATAAAAATGTGTCACTGACCAAATGGCAAGGCTAAACAAAAATATATGTATCATGTAGTATGCCATGCATATGCTGAAAAACACAGATACTATAACATGCCTCTTCTGTCTCTCTATAACTCAAGGACATAGGGAGGTCATGTGGCCCCTTCAAAAAAACAACATAACAATCGAAAACTAGACAACGATATGACAGACTATACTTTGACAAATCTCGTATCATAGGGTTTATCACGCTCTTACCATATATGGAAACATGCAAAGAAATGAAGGAACAATTATCATAAGAACTTCGAGAATCATGAACTTCTAGCTTTTTGGGAATAAGGACATTAACCCCTTTAGAATCTGCCAAAATTTGGGCTGCATCTCCCCTGTTTATATGCGTAGCCCAAAATCACAATATCAACAAAAAAACAATAACACCAATACTAATATCAACAACATCATCATCCATACCAATATACTCAGTAAAATATCCCATACGATGTTTACCCAATTTCTCAACCAACCAATCGACTTTACGAAGCTCTAACCACTAAATGTCCATATATTCTTACCTCAATCAAAGTTGGAAGAGCTTGACATCTTGTCTATCTTTGATAAATTCCTTTGCCTCGTCAAGATTTGGTGTTTGGCACAAAAATCACAAAACTCTATATGATTCCCGAGCCTCGTATATAGTCTCGTCACTTTAATCCGCTCACAAATTAACCTCTCAATGTTTCTTGGAGCTCTCATATGTTTTTGGATGAAAAGGAGTTGAGAAAATGAGGTTTAGAGTCAGATTTGGCCCTTAAATAGCTTCTAGAGGTCGGTTGCAGAGACCTAGGATTTTCCTCTTCGCGTTCGCGCACTGTAGCTGCGCGTTTGCGTAGGGCAATTTCCTGCCTGCCAGCCTGACTTGTAACGTCCATATATCTCTACTCTGACGTCCTATCGACAAGCGACTTGTTGCGTTGGAAACTAGACTTCAGGAACATCAATTTAAGCTTTTTCTTTACTTCAAAAATCCTCATATACTAAAAGATATTCTTCCTCCAATTTGGACCAAAAATTCTGTTCAAAATTCTACCAACTTTTTCAAAAAATTTTAAAAACTTATTTTCTTCAATTTGCTTGGTCCCGGAATCTTCCAAAACTCTCCATACATGATATTTATCATTAATCATACTTGATAATGGTCATGTCCTATGGTTCCAAGGTTTTCCTTCCCGGTTACGATTTACGAGATCATAATTCATACTTTACTTCATTGTTATGTATTTTTCATGGCTTGTACCTTTTAAAACTTCATAGGATGTCTCTGATACTACATTAATATGGTGAAATGCATGGCGTACTCATGCTCTGAAAGTGCGAGGTGAAACAACTTCATCTTCTCTCTAGTAAATTAACCCCCACCAGCACTGGATGAACCTTCCTCTACAGAAGGCCTCGGCATACCCTGGAACATCGTCGTCACCTCATCAAAATGAGTATAAATATGCTCAAACGAACCCGGAGTAGGGCCAGCCCCAGTCCGAGCCTCAGCTCCACCTCCACCTGGACTGGCACTAGCACTCGTTCCCTCGGCAGTCTTCCTCTTCTTATGCTGAATAGCAGTACCCTGGCCATATACTCGCAATGGGTGGAAGTCAGGATCAGAATCTAACATGTGATCATCAGGCCTCCTATGGACCCCAGCCCTCTTGTATAGCGAAGTGATCAATGATGGGAGAAATAAACTCGAAGCCCCAACCCTCAAAAACTCTTTCTATTCTGCAATCACCTGCGACCTGTATTCACATGAACATTATCCAGGATACAGGAAATGATAAGGGCCCTGGGATAGGTCACAGAGGTGACATTTCTCGACGGACGGATGGCAGGAGATGATATTCAGCCACCTCCAGGACTCAGCAATAAATTTCTCACTAGATATCCCCACTCTGGACCTACCCCAGGTGATAGAATCCCTATTCTCCTCAGCCACTAGCATGGACACCAGCCAATCCCTATTATCAGCAGTTTCTTGGCCACCAAAAACTCCATTGAAGGGTTATCAACTTTGTCCACCCGGCAGATTATCTTAGCCTCTACCTTCACAGAGACCCCGCGTATCACAATCCTTGGATTAGGAGAATCCCAATCGACCGTAGGAAACATTGCATAAATTTCCCTTACCCAATTCTCATTGCAACGCTCGGGATTCTTAATTAAACGCATCCCCTTGATCCACCCCAACCTCTCCAAAAACTCGGTAGCCCATTTCTTCACATTAGTCATATAGAAACCCCTCTCTAATAGTAGGGGCATGCGCCATGCTCCAAGAAACTGCACTCACATTGTGGATTGATAAAAATTCGATAAATAGGCACTTGCTCTTGTTGTGTTACACCACGAAAATTTTCATGTCGTTGTGTGGTAAATAGACTAACGCATGGTAAGATGTATGCGATGTCCCTACAAGTAAGAAGGGATACTTAATAATTCTAATTAAGATTCCAAAGACATTTCAGGCAAGAGAAAAAAGTTCGTTGAGGAAGGCAAAGTATAAGTCGTGTTTTGGAAAGGTTCTGCAAAATATCGAGCTAATGTTGATTTAATAATGTCTGGAGGAAGAGTTATAATGCTCCTTAGATTGTTAATGAAGTGTTAAACAAGTGTTAAGAAGGTTCCACATGGATTGGAAGTCAAACGAAACAACGGGAGCAACTTCGGAAAAATGTGAGTTATACGACCACTTATACGGTCCGTATAAGGGACCGTATAACCTATCCATAGAAGTGTCCTCCACTAGAAGTATTATACGGACCGTATAAGTTATACAGACCGTACAAGTGTCTGTATAACACCCGACGGGAAGCTTTAAAATTTTATATAAGGAGGACCCCAAATTCATTTCTTTCATTTCTCATCTTGTCCAACTCTCTAAAATCCTCTAGAATCTTATCCAAACCGTATCAACACATACCCAAGGGAAAATGAAATATCAAACGCCAAGGATCAAGAGAACTAAGTGTGTGGATGCTCACTAGGGTTGACACAAGCCTAGAATATCTTTGGTGTTGAAGTTAGGTTTACTCCAAGTGAAGTATTTTCATCCGAAGCCCATTCCTACATAATCAAAGGTGAGTTTTGTATTCATTTTACGTTAATAAGAGTATTGAATGATTGAATGACTTGGATTGAGAAAGAAAGTAGAATATGGAGTTCAAATATGGAAATAGTGGCTTGACTTGAATGGTGGTTCTTGACATGTTATAGGTATAGTCTTGTTATGAATGACATTATGGATATTGTTACTGACTTTTGGGAGTTTTTATATTATATGGAGAAAGTTGTAGAAACAAAAGAAGTGCTGCCCAATATTCGTTAGCCTTTAGTCGCCTTAGCTTAGCTTCAAGTATGTTTCCAGTTATCTAATCTTAGTACGAATTCTCTTGAATGTAGAATCGTGAACTTGGAGGGAAGTGTTTAGTCAGAAAAGTTAGAGAGGCGTAAAGATATATAAGGCTAGCCCCTTTCTTTCAAAGGTATGACTCTTATTTTGTGATCCCTTTCCTATATTCCCATGATCTTCTTGCATCTTAAAATATGAAGGTTAAAGGTTCGTAAGGGCTTCTTATGAGATAGCAATGAGATATGTTCCACGATAACGATGATGATAATGATGCTATGATGAGCCCGATATTCTTATATTTATGATTTCATTGATGTTGCTTCTGGTTGTTAGTCTCACCTCATGTTACTAGTTCCTTCAGGGTGAGACATGACGATCATGACCATTCCATAACATAATTGGAGGTTACCGACCTTACGTCACTTTGATAGAGTTGTAGCTTTCACTTGGGCTCCCATGCATGCTTATGTTATTTTTATGTATGATCACACCGTGCCTACATGGACGGGCAGTACAATACCGCGCCGCCCTATAGGCGGCTGGGCAGACACACCACTATAGTGGGCAGCTTACGCCTCGGTCGCGGGAGGCCTAGACGCGGGCTAATGATGATCACACCGCACCTATATGGTCGGGAAGCTTATATATTTATGATATGACATTATTTTATTATAGAAGTTAGCTTGCATGACTCCGCCTTAAGAGGCAATCAGTTACAGGTTTGCTTTTTATCTTACGCTCCTCTGTTTCCTTATTATGCTATTGTACATGCCTTACACTCAGTACATTGTTCGTACTGACGTCCTTTCTTTTATGGATGCAGTGTTAATGCCCACAAGTAGATAGGGAGACGATGCAGACGCGTAGAAATTCACTCAGCTGATTTGTAGGAGCACTCCACTACTCCGGAGTTGCCATTCCTTGGTATTTATTTTGTGTATATATTGGGGCAGGGCGGGGTCCTCTCCCGAACTTATGTTTCAGTACTCTAGCTACAGTCTCGTAGATACATACATGTGGGGTTGTAGATGTTATGTGACCTCTTCGTTGTATATTTTGTAGATCGTTTTTATAGCCTCGTAGTCGTATGCACATATATATATATATATAGGTTTTGAGAATTATTTGGAGATTGTTCATGATAAGTCTTGTTTTGAGGTTGAGTATGATAGATAGCATGAGCGTTGGTGATTAGTAGTCAGCTCCGGGTACCCGTCATGGCCCATTAGTTGTGTCGTGAAAAAGTGGTATCAGAGCAGTTCCGTCCTAGGGTGTGTCTACGAACCATGTCTAGTAGAGTCTTGTTTATGGGTGTGAAGCACGCAACACTTATAAATAAGAGGCTGCAGGGCATTTATGAATAATGACCGTTTTTCTTCTTCATAGATCATGTGATAGAGCTATGTTATAAGATTTCCTTTTACCCTAATTGCGCATTATAGTTTCAGCAATGCCGGTAAAGAGAAAAGCAACAGCCACCTAGAAGGGCAAGACTGCGACAGGAAGGCGGGTTGAACAAGAGCCACCGGTACATATAGAGGAGGGTGAGTCCCATAATGAGGCTCCACCTCACACTTCTTATACTCCGCCTATTCTAGTGGAGCAAGAAGGGGTTCCCACTCCAGCCCCTATGCCTTCTGTTCCTCCACCGGGTGCTTCGGGTCAACATATGACCGAGGCCATACAGTTACTGGCTCAACTAGTTGCTGCACAAGCTCGGTGTCAGAGCGTGGGTCCAGGTGACAGGGCGGGAAGTGCTATAGCCCGCGACTTTATGAGCTTAAATCCTCCAGAAATTTTCGGGTCAAAGCCGGATGAAGACCCGCAAGACTTTATAGATTAGATATTGAGGATGCTGAGGATCATCCATGCTTCGGATACTGAGTCAGTGGGATTGGCATCTTATAGGTTGCAGGATGTGGCGATTCTATGGTACAACAATTGGATTTCTTCAAGAGGAGAAAATGTACCTCCCCCGATTTGGCAAGAGTTCGTGAATGCTTTTATCCATTATTATTTGCCACCTGAGGTCCATCGAGCCCGAGCTAACATGTTTTTGAATCTTAAGCAAGGGAATATTAGTGCCCGAAAGTATAGCCATCAGTTAATTCATTGGCTAGGTACACTGTCACGACCTAACCCCATGGGCCATGACTAGTGCCCGAGCTAGACACTCATATACGTACCTGTTAGATATAGCCAAATTGACTATGAACAATATGGAAACTTGCAAAAGAACTCCGAAGGTTCATGACGTCATCATATATATATGGCCAGATAACTGTCTCTTGAGGAGTCATAACTGATCAAATCATAAAATGATACGCAAGCCGACTAGGCTGCCACTACATATCAATATCATGCGCAAGCCGACAAGGCTGCCACTACATACGAACATATCCATAGCTCATCGTATAGACACAGCTGAACAAACTTATACACAACCCACACATATATCTACAGACCTCTAAGAGTATCGATAGCGAAATATGACGGGACAGGGCCCCGCCGTACCCCTGGGAAAACATATACATACATCATAAGATCTGTATCAAAAGTCTAGGCTCCGGAACAACAGAGCTCTCCAAGACAGCTGAGCGGAAGTCCTATGCTGAAGGGTCACCAAACCGACTATCTGTACCTGCGGGCATGAAACGCAGCCCCCTCGAAGAAAGGGGGTCGGTACGAGATATGTAGTGAGTATATAAAGTATGAAATACGATAAAGAGGATCATAACTGAAATAGAGATTACCGGAACAAGTATGACTTTTAAAATATCAATACACTTGCCTTATGAAATGAAAATCATGCATATGAATATCATATATCATATCCGGCCCATTATGGGACTCGGTGAATAAGGTCGCCACATACCATCCTTGGCGCCATAATCACATCATCATATCATCACATCATCGCATCATCGCACCATCACGTCGTCGTCCCTTTAGCCTATTTAATATGAAAGTAACGCTATCATTAGTAAACTATACTTTCTAGCTTATAAATCTACAACCAATCGCTTATAGGAATCATTATTTAGTTCATACTTTCTTGATTAGGATTTTTGTTAGTTATGAACTTAACGGAAATCGGGCAGCATTTCCCCTATATAACTCGCCTAACCCGAACTTTCAATTAATCTCCTGTTATCACAGCAATACCAAAAACGACAGTAATAGAAATATTCATATCATATCCTTACAATCCAGCCCATAAACAACTCAAACAACCCAATAACCTTTCTTAATCCTTTTCCAATCCAAATTATTAACATTTAAGATTATACACCAAATAGACCAACATACGCTTTGTATACGATACGTTATACACTTCTTTCTTCCAAATTTAGAAGCCATATCAACGACAACACGAAAACAACACGAACAACAACATATGAACATAAACCACACTTTTAATCTTTTCAACTCAACAATTCCACATAACAGCTACAACTCCCAATATCAACGAATTCATGCAATTTCTTACTTCAAATTTCCTCTAATACAATTTTAATCTTTCCATTACAATACCATTAATCCAATTATACCATAAAATGAGAAAATCTTACCTTAATTTAATCGGAGCAATTTCTACACTCACCTGCACCAATTTCACTATTTCTTCTTCCTCAATTCAATACCCAATGTTGCTATCACCTCCTTGGACTTGCAAATCACCTTAGAATTTAATCAAAGCAACAAAACATATTTTTTCTTCAACAACCATGGCTAGCCGAGAGCAGCAGCCATGGCTATGCTCTTCTTTCTCTTTCTCTTAAGCTTCAATTTGCAAAATGAAATGAATGCTAAATTTGGTCATTAGCTTGACTATTTATATGAATCCTACTAGCCCTACACGTGCCGTCCATGGTGAATCATCATTTTAATATATTTGTTTATTTTTTTTAATTAAAGAATCGGGTGGGGGCCCACTTTTACTATATAGTTAGCTAACTTAATTAATCTTAATTTAATCACTAATCTCCACTTAATAATCTAATCATAGTTAATTAATCCCTAATCTCCATTAATATTTCCACACTAATTGGAATTACAAGCAAATCGTGTATTTATTACAATCGGGATTAAAAGTCCTTGTCTCATATCCCAAAAATAATCTCGTCCTTAACTTACGTCGATTAACTTACGAATAATTCGACGTATAAAAATACGGGATATAACATACACCTTGACTATTGTAGCTGAAATGGGAGATAGAGTACATCAATATGTGAGTGGTTTAGGGCCACATTTGTACAAAGATTGCTTCACAACTTCACTACTGGAGGGGATGGACATTTCCCATATTCAGGCCCACACCCAGAATTTAGAAGAGCAACAACAGCGGCAAAGGGGTGAGCGCGATATTGCTAGAGCACAGAGCAAGAGGGCCAGATCTGCTAGTGCTAGTAGTGAGAGTATAGAGGGGGTCAGCGGCAACAGTATTCTAGATATTCGGGCCAGTCTGCGACTAGTGCACCTTCTCGATTTGCGGGCAAGAAATTTGATCGCCCCATTTATTCTGGACTAGGTCATAATTTGAGAGTTTCGGGTTCCCCGTTTGGAGGTGATCCCAGTTAGAGGAGACCACTGTTACCACGATACAACCAGTGTGGTAGATTTCATTCGGGTCCATGTTGCCGAGGCTCCGATGCATGTTAAACATGTGGCCAGATTGGGCACATGATGCGTGATTATCCCTTAATGAGTGGCAGAGATAGGGCTCAGCCTACAGAATCAGTGATCGGTTCTTTTTCGTCTGTGCGCCCGGTAGGGCAGACTCCCCAAACTTTAGTAGGCTATGGTAGGGCAGAGGGGTAGCGTCCAGTTCAGGCGGCTCTCAGCCCCGCATCTATGCTTTAGCCGACGCTAGGATCTTGAGTCCTCCCCTGATGTGGTTACAGGTATACTATCCATATTCCCTTACGATGTTTATGCATTAATTGATCGGGATTCTACCTTGTCGTATCTTACTCCGTATATTGCTGATCATATTGGGGTGAAACCCGAGCCAATAAAGCCATGGAGGTATCCACTCAGTTTGGTGACCCGGTAGTAGCTAGACAAGTATATAGAAATTATGTGATTGCAGTATGTGATCGTTAGACTAAAGCTGATTTGGTTGAGCTGGAAATGTTAGATTTTGATGTGATTATGGGCATGGATTGGTTGGCCTCTTGTTATGCTAATGTGGATTGCAGAATGAAAATAGTTCGGTTCTAATTTTCGGGCGAACTAATGCTTGAATGGAAGGGTAACACAGCATCCCCAAGAGGTAGGTTTATTTCCTACCTTAAGGAAGGAAGATGATCACTAAAGGTTATATTTATCATCTAGTCCGAGTTCATGACATTGAAGGACAGCCGCCGACTTTTCAATCCGTCCCGATAGTGAAGGAGTTTTCAGATGTATTTTCAGATGAACTTTCAGGTCTTCCACCAGAACGAGAGATTGATTTTACCATTGATGTGCTGCCAGACACTGAGCCTATATCTATACCTCCTTACAGAATCGCCCTACAGAATTGAAAGAGCTAAAGGCACAACTGAAAGATTTGCTTGAGAAGGGATTTATTAGGCCTAGTTCATCACCATGGGGAGCACCTGTCTTTTTTGTAAGAAAGAAAGACGCCTCCCTACGAATGTGCATTGATTATAGATAGTGAACATGGTGACAATCAGAATAAATATCCACTTTCGAGAATCGATGATTTGTTTGATCAATTGCAAGGTGCCGAGTGGTTCTCAAAGATTGATCTGAGATTGGGGTATCACCAAGTGAGAGTCAAGGAAGAAGACATTTCGAAAATGGCTTTTAGAACTAGATATTGCCATTATGAATTTTGGGTGATGTCATTTGGGATGACTAACGCTCCAGTAGTGTTTATGAATTTGATGAATAGCATATTCAGGCCTTTTGTAGATCTATTTGTGATCGTGTTTATCAATGATATTCTAGTATATTCTCGGTCGGAAGCATAGCATGCGGATCATCTACATATTGTCCTTGGAATTCTTCGGACTCGAGAGTTGTATGCAAAATTTTCAAAATGTGAGTTTTGGCTGAATTCGGTGACTTTTCTGGGCCATATTATCTCAGCTGATGGTATTCACGTGGATACTCATAAAATCGAGGCCGTGATTACTTGGCCAAGGCCTACAATGCCTACAAAAGTCCGTAGCTTTCTGGGATTGGCAGGTTACTATAGAAGATCTGTGGAAGGGTTTTCTTCTATTTCAGCACCATTGATGAAGTTAACTCAGAAATCAGTAAAATTTCAATGGACTGATGCCTGTGAGCGTATTTTCCAGGAATTGAAAGATAGATTGACTTCGGCCCCAGTCCTGACACTTCCAGAAGGATCAGAAGGCTATGTTATTTATTGTGATGCCTCTGGTGTTGGGTTAGGCTGTGTATTAATGGAGCATAGGAAGGTTATAGCCTATGCTTCCAGGCAACTGCGAAAACATAAGAAGAATTACCCGACCCATGATATTAAATTAGCAGCAGTTATTCATGCACTGAAGATATGGAGACATTATTTATATGGTGTACATGTTGATATTTATACAGATCATAAGAGTCTCCAGTATATCATCAAGCAGAAGGATTTGATTCATCGGCAGAGGTGATGGTTAGAGTTATTGAATGATTATGATGTGAGTATACTATATCATCTGGGTAAAGAAAATATGGTGGCTTATGCTCTTAGCCGCAAAACTATGGGCAGCCTATGTGAAGTTTAGGTTGAGAAGAAAGAATTAGTCTACGAGCTCCATCAGCTAGCTAGGCTGGGAGTTCATTTAATTGATTCAGACAATGCAGGAGTTGTTGTTCATAACTCAGTTGTTTCATCCTTAGATACGGAGGTGAGAGAGCGCCAATATGAAGATCCCTAGTTGAGTCACTATACAGATACATTTCCTGAGAAAGAGAGGTCACCATTTGAAGTTTCTGCAGATGGAGTTCTCAGGTATCGAGGCAGGATGTGTGTGACCTATGTGGCAGGACTACGTCGTCAGATTCGGGAAGAAGCTCATTACTCCAGTTATTCTATTCACCCAGGGGTTAAAAAGATATACCATGATCTTAAGTGATTATATTGGTGGAATGGAATGAAGAAGGATATAGCAGAATTTGTAGCTCAGTGTCCAAATTTCAAACAAGTGAAAATTGAGCATCAACAGCCAGGAGGATTGTTACAAGCCATGGAAATTCCAACCTGCAAATGGCAAGTGATCAACATGGATTTTATTGTGGGTTTGCCTCGTTCCCGGCGCAAGTATGACTCCATATGGGTGATCGTTGACAGACTCAGAAATCAGCTCATTTTCTTCTAGTAAGCACCACATATTCAGCGGAAGATTATGCAAGGTTATATCTTAAGGAGATAGTGCGACTTCATGGTGTTCCAGTATCAATTATCACCGATAATGAAGCACATTTACTGCTAAATTCTAGAAGTCTTTTCAAGAAGGTTTGGGAACTCAAGTAATCAGCACAACATTTCATCCACAAACTGATGGGCAAGCCGAACGCACTAGTTAGACCTTGGAAGACATGTTGCGGGCGTGTATATTAGACTTCGGATGAAATTGGGACAAACATTTTCCACTTATCGAATTTGCCCATAATAATAGTTATCACTCCAGTATCCAGATGGCTCAATATGAAGCTTTGTATGGAAAGAGATGCAGGAAACCAATTGGATGGTTTGAAATCAGAGAGACACAACCGATAGGTCCAGAATTGATTCAGCAGGCGGTGGAAAAGATGAAGCTTGTCAGAGACCGATTGTTGACAGCCCAAAGTCGCCAAAAATCTTATGCAGACAATCACCGAAGAAACCTAGAATTTCAAATCAATGATTGGGTTTTCCTAAAAGTGTCGCCGATGAAAGGTGTAATGAGATTCGGCAAGAAGGGCAAGTTTAGTCCCCAATATAATGGGCCTTATAAGATTGTCCACAAAGCGGGCTAAGTGACTTATGAGCTGGACTTACCTTCAGAACTTGAGCCAGTTCATCCGATTTTCCATGTGTCGATCCTCCGTAAGTGCGTTGGAGATCCTTCTAGGATCATGCCAATAGATGATGTTCAAGTTACAGAGAAGATAGCTTATGAAGAGGTACCCATTTCCATAATAGATAGGCAAGTATGAAAACTTAGAAATAAAGAGGTAGCCTCGGTTAAGGTCTTGTGGAGAAACAATAATCGAGAGGAATGACATGAAGTCCAAAGATCCGCAATTGTTTCCACCCCCGGAAGAGAGTCAAGATGAGACGCCATTATCATAAGGTATGTAATGCTTTCTTTTTAATTATTTTGGTTGTGTGTGGCCATATTTTCTTGCCATTGTGTTGTAGCCTTGTTAGGCGATGTTATTATGGGTTGTTGCGACAGGATGGTAGTGCCATATTACAGGGGAAACTCTAGCAAAATTTTTGTAGAATTCTCGAGAATTTAACATTCGAGGAAGAATGTTTTTAAGGGGGGAGAGTGTTACACCTCGAAAAATTTCGTGTCGTTGCACGGTAAATAGACTAACGTAGGGTAAGATGTATATGATGTCCCTACAAGTAAGAAGGGGTACATAACGATTCTAATTAAGATTCCAAAGACATTTGAGGC
This sequence comes from Lycium barbarum, assembly GCF_019175385.1. Classification (NCBI taxonomy): domain Eukaryota; kingdom Viridiplantae; phylum Streptophyta; class Magnoliopsida; order Solanales; family Solanaceae; genus Lycium; species Lycium barbarum. The sequence continues at coordinate 83,145,955 of NC_083341.1, forward strand.
AAGAGAAGAAAGTTCGTTGAGGAAGGCAAAGTATAAGTCGTGTCTTGGAAAGGTTCTGCAAACTACCGAGCTAATGTCGATTTAATAATTGCGGGAGGAAGAGTTATAATGCTACTTACACTGTTAATTAAGTTTTAAACAAGTGTTAAGAAGGTTCCACAAGGATTGGAAGTCAAACGAAACAACGGGAGAAACTTCACAAAAATGTGAGTTATACGGCCACTTATACGATCCATACAACTTATACGGTCCGTATAAGGGACCATATAACCTGTCCAGAGAAATGTCCTCCACTGGAAGTATTATACGGTCACTTATATGGACCGTATAACACCCGATGGGCAACTTTTAAATTTTATATAAGGAGGACCCCAAATTCATTTCTTTCATTTCACATCTTCTCCAACTCTCTCAAAATCTCTAGAATCTTTTCCAAACCATATCAACACATACCCAAGGGAAAAATCAAAGATTAAACGCCAAGGATCAAGAGAACTAAGTGTGTGGATGCTCACTAGGGTTGACACAAGCCAAGAATATCTTTGGTGTTGAAGTTGGGTTTTCTCAAAGTGATGTATTTTCATCCAAAGCCCATTCCTAAATAATCATAGGTGAGTTTTGTATTCATTTTATGTTAATAAGAGTATTGAATGGTTGAATGACTTTCATTGAGGAACAAAGTAGAATATGGAGTTCAAATATGGAAATAGTGGTATTCTTGAATAGTGGCTTGACTTGAATGATAGTTCTTCACATGTTATGTGTTATATCCCGTATTTTTGCACACTCGGATATTTTGAGGCAACTGCGACAAGTTAAGGGCAAGGCCATACTGTGATCTTGTTTACTACATAAGTTGGTTATAAAAAATTTGATGTGAAAATGTGGAGAAAGGCTAAGGGCAAAATTGGAAACTTGAAAAATAGTGTCACGAACTACAAAAAAAAATTAGTCATGAACTAATTGGGCTTGAAAAAAAAAGAAAGAGAAAAGAAAAAAAAAATAGTGGGCTTAGACCAAGGGCCAAGGGTGGCCGGCCCCTTAATGGGCCAAAGCCCATGTGGGGGTTTAATTTATGGAATTAAAAGATGACTAAGTCATCTTCAACTCATAGAAAAATCAAGAAGCTTGAAGAAAACAAAAGACCACCCCATTTTCGGCCAAGAGAGGGAGAAAAAGAAAATCACAAATCTTGATCAAAAAAATTGATTCATCTAATATTCCTACTAATTCAAAGGCCCTCTTCAACGTGGTATAATTGTTGAAACAAGAAAACCGCTCTTTGTCGCAAAATCACAACCCTAGCTAAGTTGGGAAGTTGAGAAAAAGGGTAAGATTTAATCCTCTTTTATATGTTATAAATGGTTCATATATGTTTTAGTATGTAGAAATGAATCAAAATCATGAAAATAGGGGTGTATGTGTGGTGGTCGTGTTCATGTGTGTGTGTAGAAGCAATGAACCAATTATTTCATCTAGCAATTTGGTTGTTGTTGACATGTATTCTATGATGGAAATGAGAGTTTGATGATTTAAATGGATGTTGGAATTGTTACGGGCTGATTTGGAGGCCAATGTAATTCTAATATCGTCTCTTGTTTTTGCGGGAATAACATTGTTAGCGTGTGAATTGTTAGCGTAGTTCATGAATATGGAAGATAAAAATGTGTTGTGATTATCCTTGTTGAAAATTGGTGATTTCGGGTGGAGTATGGTAGGTTGGTAGAATTATTCGAATATTGTGTAGATTGTTTGGAATGTTCTTGAATTGTGTTTGAATGGTCTCGGATTAGTAATGGATATGTGAGCATTGATATTGGCATGAATATACGTAGTTGAATTTAATGTTGATGAACAATGTGGAGAAGAAGGTTACTAATGTTATAATGCGTTCTAAATTGACTGTGATGTTATTAGTATGGTTGTTGGTATTGTTGTTGATGTTTTGGCCGAGTTAAAATCTCGAGGATGTTGAATTTATAGGGGAGATGCTGCCCAAATTACTGTAGACAAATGTTAACTTAAGATTAAACTCGTAAGTGCCTATAGCTAATGTTGGTATCTATGGACATATTGTAGATCTTGGGAAATCCGGAACTTGAGTTTGGAGTAGCTTAAGGAGTGAACGAGGTATGTAAAGCCTACCCTTCTTTCTTCTGGCATGTCCTAGTCATAATAGGCTATGATACGAGTCTTGGGGAGAACTCCATTCTTAGAAATCCAAGCATAGTTATGACCCTTATTCATTCCAATGTAATTGAATTATGAACTTTATGCTTTGATGAAAAATAGCTTAAACACTTTTTACTTCTAAAGGAGTCTTATGCCATAAAACGTCCGTAACTTTTACAAATAGAATCGGATTACCTTGAAACGTTCGTAGACGACTCCATAAGGCCTAATGTCCATAATTCACGTACGCCACCTCGACTTGATCTGAGGTGGGCCCACAATTCCCGAGACCTTTTCATATTGCCCTATTTGGCTTGTTTTCGAGCGATATCCGAGGGAAAACTTTTGAGTATCGTTCTGACTACTAAAAGAAAGTGTTTCACCTATTCCATTGAGTCCTATGACATGTTCCGATATGTACAAACGAACCCAGAAGTTTTGTTTTGACACAATCCACCGTGACATCCGAAAGGTATGTACTATGACTATCGTCTGATTTCCTTCTAAATGAGCTATCGTTTAGGTTGTTCTTTCGAGTCATCGTAAACAATTTATATTTCATATTGCATTTAGTTTCTCACTACTGTACTCGTGGATGCCTCAATACTTCCTTCACTGAGCCCGAGCCAGGATATGTTATCACGCGTAACCCACTGCATTGTTCGCCGTGCCTCGATGTGAGGGGGCAGGTATGACATGTACATGGGTTCGGGAGTATGATGTGCCATGTACATATATTCTGATATTTGATGATATGATGTGATATGACCATCTGATATGTTATGATATGTTACGGAGCTATCCCCACTCTGGAGTATGATGTGTTGTGGCGCCAGTGACGGGGTGGCGACCACGTTCTGTTCACCGCGTCCCATAATGGGGCCGGATATGGCATATGTTTTTGCATACATTATTTATGTTTTGTAAATATGCATTTTGATATTCTGGACATTGCACTCATTTTCTGTACTTTCTGTTCCGGTTATGATTCTGTTTACTATACTCCATGCTATACATATTCAGTACATATTCCGTACTGACCCCCTTTTCTTCGGGGGCTGCGTTTCATGCCCGCAGGTACAGACGCTCGTTTTGCTGATCCGCCCGCTTAGGACGTCTGCTCAGCTGTCTTGGAGTGCTCCCTTGTCCGAAGCCCATATTTTGGTACAGACTTTTCTATTGTACATGTATATGTTATTCAGGGGGTATGACGGGGCCCTGTCCCGTCTTATGATTCTGTTGTTATTTGTAGAGGTCTGTAGACATACATGTGGGTTATGTATATGTTATGGGTTGATATATTCTGTGACAGCTTTATCGGCTTCCACGCGCTATATCTGTTTATCTGCGATAGTTAACAGCGTCGTTCGGCTTCTATATTAGTATACTTCGTTTACATGCTGGTTTGGGTTATTGGGTGCGTACGGGTGTCTAGCTCGGACACTAGTCGCGGCCTACGGGGTTGGGTCGTGACATTATGGGTATAATCTTGTTATCAATGTTATTATGGATGTTGTTACTGATGTTTGGGAGTTGTTATATTATATGGAGAAAGGTGTATAAACAAAGGAAGTGCTGCCCAATTTTCGTGAGCCCTTAGCCGCCTTAGCTTAGCTTCAAGTATGTTTCCGGTAATCTAATCTTAGTACGAATTCTCTTGAATGTAGAATCATGAACTTGGAAGGAATCGTTTAGTCGGCAAAGTTTGAGAGGCGTAAGGGTATGTAAGGCTAGCCCCTTTCTTTCAAACGCATGACTCTTATTTTGTGATCCCTTTCTTATATTCCCATGATCTTCTTACATCTTAAAAGATGAAGGTTAAAGGTTCTTAAGGGCTTCTTATGAGATAGAAATGAGATATGTTCCATGATAACGATGATGATAATGATGCTATGATGAGCCCGATATTCTTATCTTTATGGTTTCATTGATGTTTTTTCTGGTTATTAGTCTCACCTCATGTTACTAGTTCCTTCAGGATGAGACATGATGATCATGACTATTCCATAACATAATCGGAGGTTACCGACATTACATCACTCCGATAGAGTTGCACCTTTCACTTGGGCTCCCATGCATGCTTATGTTACAGCGTGCCTACATGGCCGGGCAGTATAACACGGCGTCGCCCTATAACGGCCGGGCAGACACACTACTGCAATGGGCAGCTTACCCCCGGACACGGGAGGCCTAGACGCAGGCTAATAATGATCACAACGCACCTATATGGTCAGGCAGCTTATATATGTATGATAGGATATTATTTTTATTATAGAAGTTAGCATGCATGACTCCGCTTTAAGAGGCAATCAATTACATGTTTGCTCTTTATCTTATGCTCCTCTGTTTCTTTATTATGATGTTGTACATGCCTTACAAACTCAATATATTATTCGTACTGAAGTCCGTTCTTTTATGGACGTTGTGTTCATGCCCACAGGTAGACAGGGAGACAACACAGACGCTTAGAAGTTCACTAAGTAGATTTTTAGGAGCACTTCACTACTCTGGAGTCTCCATTTCTTTGTATTTCTTTTGTGTATATACTGGGGCAGGGCGGGGTCCTATCCCGACCATATGTTTTAGTACTCTATCTAGAGGCTCGTAGATACATACGTGTGGGGTTGTAGATGTTATGTGGCCTCTTCGTTGTATATTTTGTACATTATTTTTGTAGCCTCGTAGGTGTATGCACATATATATATGTTTTGAGAATTATTTGGAGATTGCTCATGATAAGTCTTGTGTTGAGGTTGATGCATGCCCAAGTTCAGTCCGATAGCTAGCATGATGGGTGGCGCTCGGTAGTCAGCTCCGGGAACCCGTCATGGCCCACTAGTTGGGTCCGACATCTGGTTACACTATTTGTTCGGCTACTCGATTCTCGTCCATTATACCTTTGAGGGATCGTTTACGTTATGAGAACTCATGAACCAAGTCGAGAAAATCTAAGCATGCTTTCTAAGTTCTGAACCTCACCAAATCTATAAAATAAAAAAAAATGCAAGTGCAGTTCTGTGCAGGCATCATTGTAGCGGTCACTCAGACCGCTGCAGCGGGGACGCTGTAGCGGTACTGGCCACCGCTTCAGCGCCCCTTGCCATTTCCCTCCAACCGCTCCAGCGCACCCCGTAAGTGCTGAAGCGGGACCGCCCCAGCGGTATCGTCTTCCCCAACAGACACGATTTTTCCAACTCCCCAAAGCCTCAAAAACTTGTTTTTATGAATGGATCAGGTCGATATTAGGCTTGTAAAGTGGTTACAATTCCCAGTACATGATTTCTAGCAACAACAATCTCAAAATTTCAAAGAAGCCAACAACCAGTTTCAAACCAAAAATTCTTTACTATGTTTATGTTTTTGGGCTAAAATCTGTTCATTATCTACGCAGCACTCGATGTTTAGATGTTTTTAACGCTACACTAGTTCTGAAATTCAGCCTAACAACATCCCATGAACCCCCCCCCCCCCTTTTCCCTCCCCAACAAAATAAAAAATTTCCCAACTTTTGGGGTTAGCAAAACCATTAATCAACGAATAAGGTCCTAGAATCCTGTTTCATTGTCCTATTTCTAGTAGAGAAGAGTAATTTCTTACCTTGAAAGTGGCAGATTCGGGGTGGTTGGTGGTGGTTGTGGATGAACTTGGCAGCCTTCTTTTCTTCCCTCTTTGAGAGTGATTTGAGATAGTAAGTGGTTGGCATTAAAGAGTAGGTTGAATGTGTGGGTATTTGAGAGGATTTTATGGGGTTTGGGGTAAGTTGAGAGGTTTTATTTGGTTATGAGTTGGAGAGGAATCATGAGGGAAGGGGAGCGTATTGGGGGGATTGGAAAAGGTGACGAAGAGAAAGGGGTTTATATTTTTTTCTGATTTCCCGTCTGCCGCTCCAGTGGTAGCCAGGCCGCTTTAGGTACCGCTGAAGCTCTACCTAGGCCGCTGAAGCGGTCATTCAGTGGTTAATTCCACTAATTCATTTCATCTTATTTTAATCATTGTCGAGTCTCACGCTTACCCATGTGTCTTCCCCTGCGGACCTATGAGTATAATTTCTTCAATTTGTCCGAACCATTACCCTTGTGAGTGATCTTAATGCGCCTTGGTATGCCTTTTCCGTTTGAGGACGAATGGTTGTTTAATTGGTATCTGATGTAACGACCCGTTTTGTCGTTATTGTAAAAATTTCAAAATATTCGTAGTCGTGTCATCCTTGACCTTTCCTTGCGCTAAATTATTTCTAGCAGAAATCTAGCCTAGCAGGACCCATTGTAAGGAAGAGAATCAAACATCAAAATATGGGTCGAGGACACAGTTACACCGCCCCAGCGCTAGGCTGAGCTCTATTGCGGTTGCGCTCCAGCAGCCATGGCCCCGCTGAAGCATTAGTGTCGTGTTGGCATCAGGCTGCTGCAGCGGCAATTGCTAGTGCTGCAGCACTGACTCTGAAGAGGCAAGCCAACCGCTGAAGCGATGACGAGCAGATAAATTCCCTATTTAAGAAATCATTTTGGGAATTGGTCCCATTTTAGCACAACCCTAAAATCCAGCCGCCCAGGTCTCCTTGTGGAAGTCTAAAAATCAGATTTTTTTGGCATAAAAATCCTTCTAATACCTTCGAATTCTTCTTCCACCTAGTAAATTACTCCTAAAAGTCTTAATCTAGAGAAACATCTAATAGGTATTACAAGTCCCTAGAGTTTGGAAATGATGGGTTAGCTTTATTGTTCACATGAACTCCATTAAATAATATTCCACGTTCTCCACCTAAATGAGTTAATAGCCTAGATTCCTACCTTCCATCTTCTTAAAAATGAGTTTTTCCATGGATCATGGAAATGAGTTTTTCTCAATATAAGCTTAAAAATTAGTAAACCACCTAGTGTTGTTGTAGATGGAATCTAGAAGTGGGTTAAGATCCCAAACCTTCCTTATTAATCAAATATCTCTTATGAGGGTTCTAATGGTAAGTTCTATTATTGGGCCCCATGGTTGTCTCCAACCATTTTTGTGCGGATTACGATGTGGTGATCGAGGTGAAGAATCCATGGATGTTCGTGGCACCCGCTCGGCCATGAGGTAGGTTAGGGATTCCGTTTCGGTAAACTCCGGTTAGTTTCTCATATTCATGTATTAGAAGGAACGGAGAATGCATGTGTATGAATTGGCGATTTGGGATGGAAACATAAGATGGTATTGTTATGCAATTTGTGTGCTTGGGCTTGTGGCCTGTCGATTCCTTAGGGAGTTTGAATTAAGTGCCTTGAGTAGCGGTGGTTTCTATGTGACTTGGAAGAAATGGTTGGTTCATGTTTTTCAATGATTTTAGTGAGAATTTATGTAAATTTCCCTAGATTGTGCTACGCTATTGTAGTGGATCTATTTGACACTGGGCGTACAAAGTGTATCAATGATTGCGAATTAGTTCTAGACTAAGGAGTAGCGAATGTATTGTGAGTAGTAGGCGAGTTTATTTGAAATAAGTTAACAGGCTAATAAAGGGTTCGCAGTAATAATGTGTTGGGATTGGATTGTTCTATTGTGTTTGCTTGATGCCACGTGTTGTTACTAGATATGGGAATCTATTTTCCATCTTGATGATAATATTGTTGGCGGACCCACTGTTGGTACTTGTGACTCTAATATATTGTTGGCGTACCCACTGTTGATACTTGTTATTCTGATATATTGTTGGCGTACTCACTGTTGGTACTTGTGATTCGGATCTATTGTTGGCGTACCCATTGTTGGTACTTGTGATATTGAGTACAATTATTGATGTTGATACATGCATTGCACGCACTCTCATTCTTCATGATGCACTGTTGAGATGCCGATGATACTTGATGAAACATTATGATAAGCTTGGCTCTCTTTTTACTTGAGTGACATGAGAGACCGACATCCGATGTTTGTCCCAAAATCGTGGATTGAGTGAATTGATATTTGATGAAAACTCTTTACTTGGGTGACCTGAGAGTCCGATATCCGATGGTAATGTTAAAACTCTCACTTTCTGAGCATGAGAACGCCACGTATTTCACCGTATTAATGGACTATCGGAGACATCTCATGAAGTTTTGAAAGGTACAAGCCATGGAAGTACGTAACAATGAAGTAAAGGATGAATTATGATCTCGTAAGTCATAACTAGGAAAGAAAACCTTGGATCCAAAGGACAAGACCCTTATCAAGTATAATTAATGATAAATGTCATCTATGGAAAGTTTCGGAAGTTTTCGGGATCAAGCAAACCGAAGAAAATAAGTTTGTCGAAATTTGGAAAAATTTGGCATAATTTTTGACAGAAATTTTGGGTCAACGTTAGAGAGGTATATCTCCTGGTATATTAGGAGTTTTGAGGCGTTTCAAGAGCCTAAAATGAAGTTCGTCGAGTGTAGTTTCCAACGCAATAAACCGTTCGTCAATACGACATTGGAGTAGGGAGTTATTGGCGTTTTAAAACGGACTGCAAGAAGCCTGCGAACCTACGCGGAAATTCTAGAAACTACTTAAAAAGCCCACTAATTTAGGCCCATCAGCCTAAACCGAATTGGACTACTATATATACCCCCTTAAGGCACCTAAATCACCTCATTTTTCACCATTTCTCATCTCCACACTTCTGTAGAAGCTCCCACAACATTCATCCAACATTCTTACACCAAGAAATAGTAAATTTAGGAGTTCCTACATCAAATTAAACTCGGGTTTGTAAGATTAAAAATGAATCTCGATGAATCAAAGAAGGGCCCCGACTTTGGGGCTCATATTTTCACCCGAATCGAACCTTCTATACCCTATGACCTCTCTCCAACACTCTAAACCATTCCTAATCAAATCAAGAGAAGATCAAGCCATAAAATCCTTAACTAGTTCATGGAAGGAGCTTGTCGTACTTCTAATTGAAGTTGTGGTGGATAAGATTTAGGGTGAATTGTGCAAGGTGAAGTTCTTCAAGTTATAACGTTTGTTTTTCATCTTGAGTTTGACATTAAGTCGTTTCTTTGAGGATTTTAATGGTTTAAAGTAAGGGAAAACATGGCATAAAGGTCGTAGATAGATACGTTAATGTTGTTGGCTTATGGACTAATTTTCGAAGGAAGTTTCGGATGAATTTGTATACGTTTGTCATGTAGTATCTTGATTACGGTATGGTTGATGTTGTTAATGATGTTTGGAAGTTGTTTTGGAATTTTGAGGAAGTAGATAATATAAGTTGTTTTGGAATTTTGAGGAGTTGTTTAGAGCATGCATATTGTGCGCCCACAGAGGCTTAGTCAGTTATACAGGTTTATGTAGATACATGCAAATATTAGTTCTGTTACACCTCGGAAAATTTTCCGTTGGTACACAAGAGAACGAACTAGTGATGAATATGAGTGCATGATGTCTATGAGCAAGAAACAACGTTTGATGACCTTAGGCGAGATTTCGAAAGTATCCGATGTGAGACGAGGAAGTTGGCTAAGTTAAGATGAGATACAAGGTGAGCAATGCCTGTGCATGGACGGGGGTGATTGAAATGAGAAGTCTAAGAAATATGGGAAGTTGCAGAATTTCAACTGCCCAGTGGTCGTAAATCGCAAAATACGGACCGTAAAGTGCAATACGGTCCGTAAACTGGCAGTCGTAAACTGCCATGCAAAAGCTTCAGCTTTCTGCCCAGTGGTCGTAAAGTGCAAATACGGACCGTAAACTGGTATACGGTCCGTAAATTGCCAGGTCGTAAACTGGCATGCCAAACTTCAACTTTCTGCCAGCTGAGGAAAAGGTATAATACGACCTGGAATACGGACCGTAAAGTGATTTACGACCCATAAACCATGGTCGTAAACCACCATGAAGGCAGCCCAGCTTCTGGTTCTGGAAATGGTTAATTACGCCCATGGAGGACGAGCCGTATAGTGGAATACGGGTCGTAAACCTCCATGGACGACCACTGTTCATTTTAGCACAGATTTCACAAGTCATGAAATAAAGGGACCAACACTTGTTTTATTTCATTACAACATTACACCACTTCTCTCTAAAACTTCTCTCTACATTTATTATATGAGTTTTCAAGGATTATAAGCCATCAATAACCTTAAGACAAGTGAATCAAGGATAAGGGAATCATCAAGGATCATCCAAGTCAAAAAAATTCCAAATGGAGAAAAACTAGGGTTTTGCTCAAAGAGGAGTATTATCAACCAAAGCTTGTTCCTACAACTTCTAAGGTAAGATTCATGATTATTACATGATGTTTAAGGTGTTGGAGGATTAAAATACATGGATTGTAGAAAATGTGGTCAACTAGGTCATGAATGATGAATAGTGGCATTTTGAAAAAATAGTTTGAATTGAGTTATGAATGTTGTTGTGTTGTGATATGAATGTGTTATAAATGGTATTAAGATCTTGAACTAGACACTTTAGACGATTGGACGAAGTTGGGTGTTATGACCATGAATGTGGGTGAATTAGAGGCAACTTGAGGAATCTAGATAATGCGGATAATGTGAATGACTAATGACCATTGTTATGATATTAATGAAGGTATAAACGCTAGCAAAACGTGCAAGTGTACAATAGTCCGACGAAAAGGTATGTAAGGCTAACCCTTCTTTCTTAAGGCATGGTTCTTTGGCCAAATTCTTAAATCCTCTATATGAGTATGGTATCTTCAAATGATTGATATTCCGAGCACATAAGCTCACGATCCTTAACAAATACTACGATTGTACTACGCCCCTCATATGACGAGTAAGCCTAAGATATGGATGTAGCAACAATGACGATGATAGTGATGACGATGATAATAACAATGATGCTAAAGGTGCCTACGGGCTATTATATTCACATGTGCCTATGAAGGGCTATAATGACACCCTGAGCTTAATGCCGGGTAGAATATATGTATATAGATGTATATATGTATATGATTATGTATAAAGTATGTATACGATTACGTAACGCGCGCACACCTCTGCAGATGGTACGGATAACCCTGAAGCCTTGATAGGGCCAGGTATGAGTAACCTTGAGCCTTGGTTGGCCAAGTATGTATGAAACACCGATCCTGTGAGGTCGGGTATGCTAGGTAAATGCTATGTATATGAAATGACTATGTATATAATATGAATATTAATGTGATAAGACTACGTATAAGAATATGGATGATGACGTAGGTGTGCTAATACGTATGAAAAATGGAAAGTCCTACGAAAGGCAGGTAAGTACTATGACGATGATATTATCGTCTTCCCTCCTATGCTATTCCATCTGTTGTTCATTATGCTTATATATCGATGTTGATCATGCTTTACATACTCAGTATATTCTTCGTACTGACGTCCTTTTGTCATGTAGTATCTTGATTACGATATGGTTGATGCTGTTAATGATGTTTGGAAGTTGTTTTGGAATTTTGAGGAAGTAGATAATATAAGTTGTTTTGGAATTTTGAGGAGTTGTTTAGAGCATGCATATTGTGCGCCCACAGAGGCTTAGTCAGTTATACAGGTTTATGTAGATACATGCAAATATTAGTTCTGTTACACCTCGGAAAATTTTCCGTTGGTACGCAAGAGAACGAACTAGTGATGAATATGAGTGCATGATGTCCATGAGCAAGAAACGACGTTTGATGACCTTAGGCGAGATTTTGAAAGTATCCAATGTGAGACGAGGAAGTTGGCTAAGTTAAGATGAGATACAAGGTGAGCAATGCATGTGCATGGACGGGGGTGATTGAAATGAGAAGTCTAAGAAATATGGGAAGTTGCAGAATTTCAACTGCCCAGTGGTCGTAAATCGCAAAATACGGACCGTAAAGTGCAATACGGTTCGTAAACTGGCAGTCGTAAACCTCCATGGACGACCACTGTTCATCTCAGCACAAATTTCACAAGTCATTAAATAAAGGGACCAACACTTGTTTTATTTCATTACAAAATTACACCACTTCTCTCTAAAACTTCTCTCTACATTTATTATATGATTTTTCAAGGATTATAAGCCATCAATAACATTAAGACAAGTGAATCAAGGATAAGGGAATCATCAAGGATCATCCAAGTCAAAAAAAATCCAAATGGAGAAAAACTAGGGTTTTGCTCAAAGAGGAGTATTATCAACCAAAGCTTGTTCCTACAACTTCTAAGTTAAGATTCATGATTTTTACATGATGTTTAAGGTGTTGGAGGATTAAAATACATGGATTGTAGAAAATGTGGTCAACTAGGTCATGAATGATGAATAGTGGCATTTTGAAAAAATAGTTTGAATTGAGTTTTGAATGTTGTTGTGTTGTGATATGAATGTGTTATAAATGGTATTAAGATCATGAACTAGACACTTTAGACGAATGGATGAAGTTCGGTGTTATGACCATGAATGTGGGTGAATTAGAGGCAAATTGCAGAATCTAGATAATGTGGATAATGTGAATGACTAATGACCATTGCTATGATATTAATGAAGGTATAAATGCTAGCATTGGAAGGAAACGTGCAAATGTAGAATAGTCCAACGAAAAGGTATGTAAGGCTGACCCTTCTTTCATAAGGCATGGTTCTTTGGCCAAACTCTTAAATCCTATATATGAGTATGTCATCTTCAAATGATTGATATTCCGAGCTCATAAGCTCACAATCCTTAACATGTACTACGATTGTACTACGCCCCTCATATGACGAGTAAGCCTAAGATATGGTAGCAACAATGACGATGATAGTGATGACGATGATAATAACAATGATGCTAAAGGTGCCTACGGGCTATTATATTCACATGTGCCTATGAAGGGCTATAATGACACCCCGAGCTTAATGCCGGGTAAAATATATGTATATGGATGTAAATATGTATATGATTATGTATAAAGTATGTATACGATTACGTAACGCGCGTACACCTCTGCAGATGGTACGGATAACCCTGAAGCCTTGATAGGGCCAGGTATGAGTAACCTTGAGCCTTAGTTGGCCAAGTATGTATGAAACACCGATCCTGTGAGGTTGGGTATGCTAGGTAAATGTTATGTATATGAAATGACTATGTATATAATATGAATATGAATGTGATAAGACTACGTATAAGAATATGGATGATGACGTAGGTGTGCTAATACGTATGAAAAATGGAAAGTCCTACAAAGGCAGGTAAGTACTATGACGATGATATTATCGTCTCCCCTCCTATGCTATTCCATCTGTTGTTCATTATGCTTATATATCGTTGTTGATCATGCTTTACATACTCAGTACATTCTTCGTACTGACGTCCTTTTGTTTGTGGACGCTGCGTCATGCCCGCAGGTGCACAGGGAGACAGACTTGATCCATAGCTGCTTATTCAGAGATTGCATAGCAGAGCTCCATTTCTTTCGGAGCCGTAGCTTTTGGGTACTTATTATTTTGTGTATATAATTATGGGCATAGCGGGGTCCTGTCGCGTTCATACGATATGTCATACTCTTAGAGGCTCGTAGTCATGTGTATGTGGGTAGAGATGTTCGGCCATGTCGGCCCATGTTTTGTATATCTTTTGTTTGCCTCGTCGGCCTTGTACTTATGATGTGGCATAGATGCCTATGATATGTTAAATGATGATGGTCGTCTAATGGGATCAATATGATTAACGATAAAATAAAAAGCACGAATTGACTTATGGTTTACCTAGATGTTATGTTATGTACGATCAGGGGGTGCCCGGGTGGGGTAGCACCGGGTGCTCGTCGCGGCCCCCTAGCCGGGTCGTGACATTATACTAGCCGTATTTTAGGCCGTATAATTAGCCAAGAGGGGCATCACTCACTGGACCAAACATACGGCCAAACATACGGCCCGTATCAATTGTACGGACCGTATGTTGGTCCGTATATGTTGGTTGGGACAGATTTCAACAATTAATATAAGGACCCCTCTCTTATTATTTCATTTCATTTCCACTCTCCTCTCATCAAGAAACCTCTAGAATCCTCTCCATTACTCATCCATAAGAAATCAAGGGAAAACCATGATCAACTACACCAAATCTATGAAATCAAGTGTATGAGACCTATTAAAAGTTCATCCACACCAAGAAAACTTAAGGGATGTGAGTTAGGGTCTTTGTGCAAGAAGAGAAGTCCCACTCAAGTGTTTTTCATCCATCATCCAAGGTGAGTTTTATGATAATTCTTGATTGTTTTAGGTGTTGAGAGTTAAAAACACATGGATTGTTGAAAGACATAGAAAATGGGTCATAAATACGGGAATATTGACATTGTTGGGTAAAGGTTTGGATTGTGCCATGACTATCGATATGTTGTGATTGTAAATATGTTATTAATGAAATTTATACCATGGAATAAGTATTAAATATGAGAAAATGCGATAGTGAGCTATAACCATAATTGTTGAGAAATCGAAGGAAAATGGTGAATTGTGGGAAATGTAGATGAATAATGATTCTTGTTTACGATATTGTGAATATTGTTATGAACGTTTGGGAGTTGATATAGAATATGGGAAAAGTAGTAGAAACAAAGGAAATTCTGCCTAAATTTCCCTAGAAATAGTAACACGTTCTTATAGCCGATTAACTAATGTTGATGCGAATTCTCGTGAAGGTAGAAACGAGGGCATTTGTCACGACCCAACCCCGTAGGCCGTGACTAATGCCCGAGCTGGGCACCCGTACACACTTCCTAGCTAAAACTTGCCCCCGGATAGCTTACTGAAGACTATTATAATCACAAAGTAAAATGTTGTTTCCAAAAATCGTTACACATAATCTCACAAATGAACTGGCAAAGCTGTCGTAATGTAGGGGAATGCCCAAAACGTAAACCATGTTGGCATAACTGCACCATAACCATTATTGACCCACATGTATGTCTACAGGCCTCTAAGAGTAGCAACAGTATCATATGGCGGGACAGGGCCCCGCCTTACCCCTAAAAAAAAAAGATGTATATACATAACAGAAAAGTCTGTACCAAAAATCTGGGCTCCAGAACAAGGGAGCACTCCAAAGTAGCAGGATAGGTGTCCTAAGCTGGCGGGTCACCCACATGAGCATCTCTACCTGCGGGCATGAAACGCAGCCCCCGAAGAGCGGGGGTCAATACGGAATATGTACTGAGTATGTAAAGCATGAAATACAGTAAACAGAGCCATAATCGGAACAAGAAATATAAAAAAGTAAGTACACTATCCAGGATACCAAAATGCTTACTTTTAAAACACAAATCATGCATCTCAATGTCATGTGTCATATTCGGTCCATTATGGGGCTCGGTGAACAAAACATGGTCGCCACCCTGTCGTTGGCGCCATAACACATCATATTCCAGAACAGGGAATAACTCCGTCACCCATCATAATGCCATAACACGTCATAACGCCATAACACATCATACTCCAGAGTGTATATACATATAACGTGTCCCGACCCTCTATTGAGGGACTCGGTGAACAATGCAGTGGAGTACGCACGAGAACGTGTCATGGCCCGGGACTCAGTGAAAGATATATTGAGGCATGCACAAGCAGAGTAGTGAGAAACCATATGGACATAAATCAATTTTAGGACTGAATAGGTAAGTACACTAATCGACACTGGAAGGATCATAAGCATGTCTCGAGTCAATCTGAGTTTGCACAAGAAAGTTATGGACATCATTCTTTACAGAGACCTCTACGAACGTTTCAAAGCAATCCGAGACCGCTTATGAAAGTTAGGGACATTAACCCTTGTAGAACTCTTTTAGGAATAGGAACTCTTTATGCTTTACTAGTTATTCAATCATACAATAAGCTCGACTAAACTAAGTATGCTCATGTCAAGAAGTGAATAAGAATCATAAACAAGCTCGGAATTCAAGAATAGAGTTACCCCAAGGTGCATGTCATACCTTACTTAGCTCTAGGACATGCCAAAAGAAAGAAAGGGTAAACCTTACATACCTTGCCCGCTTCCTAAGCTAATCCAAATTTAAGTCTCGGCTTTCGCAAGATCTACAACAACGTCAAAAGATATCAAACATTAACTATAGGTGTTTAGGAATCCGATTCTAAGATAGCCATTCACCTACAGAAATTTGGGCAGCATTTCCCCTATATTTTCAACCAACCCCGAGAATTCGACTCGGGCAAATCATCAACAACAATACCAACAACCGCATTAACAACTTCAATAATTAATTCAAAATGCATTCTAACGTTAGCAACCCATTCTACAAAGTACGACGACATTCCATTTACATTCTAATTAACCACAACAACCCAACTTACAATCTTCCAAACTCAATAGGAACAACAACAACACATTCCTCGCTTCCAAGTTCATGAATTATACCAACAACCCCACATTAACAACATCATTCATATAAATATAAGAAACCATGCTAATGTCACATTAACTTCTTCAACAATCCCACAATGATTACAACTTCATTTCAAGCCATCAAACCTTCGTTTTTATCATGGAATGCACAACAACAACAATCAAAATACTAAATAAAATCAATTCATCACATCTTACCAACACAACCCTTATTCAGCCATAACCAACACACACATATTTCATGAATTTCATCCATTTCTACATACTAAAACACTCATAAATCATCCCTAACACATAGAAAAGGAGATTAAATCTTACCTTTATCCTTTAACTTCTCAACTTGGCTATGGTCTACAACTTGCACAATGAATGCTTTGCTTGCTCCAACAACTACTCCACGTTAATAAGGGCCTTCCACTTGGTTGAAATACTAGAAGAAAATTATTTTTTGATCAATGGCACCAATTTTTCCTAGCCATGGCCGAATACCACTATGTTTCTCTCTTGAAGCTTCTTGAATTGTGAAGATGAAGAATGAGTCTTGCTTTGTCATCACTCATCTATATATATATATTAATACATGGCCCATACAAAGTGAACACATGGCCCACCTCATGGCTTGAAGTAATTGGCCAAGGCATTGGTGGGAGCCCACACCAAGCCACACGGCCACTTGTGGCTTTTTGTGGTTCATGAAGAATTAATTTCCTAATTCCAAATTTGCCCTTAATATTCCATACCAATAATATTCCTAAGTAATTTATGTGTTAAACAAAATTAAAAATATAACCTTGCCCTTAACTTATCGCGATTATCTTGAAATATCTGAATGTACAAAATACGAGATATAACATCCTCCCCCCCCCCCCCCCCTTAGAACATTCGTCCTCAAATGTTGAATTAGTCTTATAGGGTCTTATAAACACTTCGGGGGAAACTTTTTTTTCTTTATAGCTATCACACACAGTTCATCTATAAACAACATAACCAATTTAGAAATTTATTTTACCTGTATGTATAGGAAATAAATAAGGATACTTCTTTTTCGTCCCTTCTTCAGCTTCCTAGGTCATCTCCTCCCTGTTATTGTTCCGCCACAATACCTTAACGGAAGCCACCTCTTTCATACGCAGTCTTCTCACCTGACGATCCAGTATGGCTATCGGCTGCTCCTCGTAGGATAGCTCCTCTGTCACCTGGATATCATCTATGGGAAATACTCTGGAAGGGTCACCAATACATTTGCGAAGCATAGACACGGGGAAGACTGGATGCACTGCTTCTAGATCAGATGGTAAATTTAATTCATAGGCGACCTTACCAACCTTACGAATAACCTGATAAGGTCCAATGTACATCGGGCTAAGCTTTCCCTTCCTGCCGAATCTCATAACACCCTTCATGGGTGACACTTTCAGAAATACCCAATCGCCAATCTGGAACTCTAAATGTCGACGTCGATTATCCGCATATGATTTCTGTCGACTCTGAGCTGCTAGTAACCGTTCCCGAATGAGCTTCACTTTATCAACTTCTTGCTGAACCATGTCCGGGCCAATTAACTTGGTTTCCCCAACGTCGAACCAACCAATCGGTGACCTGTACCTCCTACCATACAGAGCCTCATACGGTGCCATCTGGATGTTGGAATGATAGCTATTATTATAAGCAAACTCAATAAGTGGCAAATGATCATCCCAGCTACCCTTGAAGTCAATAACACAGGCCCGTAGCATATCTTCTAACGTCTGAATAGTACGCTCAGCCTGTCCGTCAGACTGCAGGTGGAATGCGGTACTAAGACTTACCTGGGTCCCCAATCCTCCTTGAAATGATCTTCAGAAGTTAGCTGTAAACTAAGCACCTCTGTCGGATATAATAGATGTGGGGATTCTGTGAAGTCTTACTATATCGTTAATATATAACCGAGCATAATCCTCAGCCGAATAGGTGGTCCAGACTGGGAGAAAATGGGCGGATTTCGTCAGTCTATCAACAATAACCCATATAGAGTCATGCTTCCGTGGAGTGCGCGGTAAACCTGTAATGAAATCCATATTGATTACTTCCCACTTCCAAGTCGGAATCTCCATCTCCTGTAACAACCCACCAGGTTTCTGATGCTCGATCTTAACCTGTTGGCAATTTGGGCACTGAGCAACAAACTCTGCGATGTCCCTTTTCATACCATCCCACCAATATAAGCATCTGAGGTAGTGGTACATCTTTGTTGATCCCGGATGAACAGAATAGCGGGCATAATGTGCTTCTCCCATCACTTTCCGCCGCAACCGCGCAACCTCAGGTACACATATTCTGCCTTTATGTAGTAGCACTCCATCAAGTGTATTCTCGAACGGAGTCTTCTCTCTTTCAAGGGTTGTGTCCCTATATTGTGCCAAAACAGGGTCCTCATATTGACGTCGCTTTACTTCTTCCATAATAGAGGACTCAGCAACTTCTCGGACAGAAACCCCAGTATCTCCAGAGCCAGCCAAACGGACTCCAAGACTGGCTAGCTGATAAATTTCACGAACCATTTCTTTCCTTTCTGGCTGTACATCCGTCAAGCTGCCCATAGACTTACGGCTGAGTGCATCCGCTACAACGTTAGCTTTCCCAGGATGATATAGAATGTCAACATCATAGTCTTTCAGCAACTCGAGCCATCTCCTCTATCGCAAATTCAGTTCCTTTTGCTTAAAGATGTACTGAAGGCTTTTGTGGTCCGTATAAATATCAACATGAACCCCATATAGCTAGTGCCGCTATATCTTCAAATCATGAATTACAGCTACTAATTCCAGGTCATGAGTAGGATAATTCCTTTCGTGCTGTCTGAGCTGCCGGGAGGCACAGACTATAACTCTGCCATGCTGCATCAATACACAACCTATCCCAACACCGGAAGCATCGCAATAAATGGCATAACCGTCTGGTCCCTCAGGGAGAGTCAGAACTGGAGCTATAGTCAACTTTTCTTTCGGCAACTGGAAGCTTCGTTCACAAGCATCAGTCCACTGGAACTTTGCTACTTTCTGAGTCAGCTTCGTTAACGGTGCTGCAATCGAAGCAAAATTCTCGACAAATCTCCTATAATACCCTGCTAATCCCAGGAAACTACGGACCTCCGTAGGTGTCGTAGGTCTAGGCCATGTCTTCACGGCCTCAATTTTCTGTGTATCCACTCGAAGACCATCAGCTCCAATGATATGCCCCAAAAATGCCACTGAAGTCAACCAAAATTTACATTTAGAGAACTTAGCATACAATTTCTTGTGCCGGAGTACCCCAAGTACCGCCCTCAGATGATCTGCGTGCTCCTCTTCTGATCGTGAATAGACCAGGATCTCATCAATAAAAACAATCACAAATATGTCTAGGAACGGCTTGAATACCTGGTTCATCAGGTCCATAAACACTGCTGGGGCATTGGTTAGCCCAAAGGACATCACCCTACACTCGTAGTGCCCGTATTGGGTCCTCAATGCAGACTTTGGGATATCTGCCTCTCTTATCCGCACCTGATGGTAGCCTGACCGCAGGTCTATCTTCGAGAAACACTTAGCACCCTACAACTGGTCAAATAAGTCATCAATTCTAGGGAGAGGATATTTATTCTTTATAGTCACCTTGTTCAGCTGCCTATAATCAATACATATCCGTAGCGACCTAAGGTGACGTGCTGGGCCTGATGAAGCCTTTCTCTAACAAATCCCTCAGCTGGTCCTTCAATTCTTTCAGTTCTGCAGGTGCCATTCTGTAGGGAGGAATAGATATAGGCTGAGTATCTTACAGCACATCTATCGTGAACTCTATCTCCCGCTCAGGTGGAAGACCTGGAAGCTCGTCTGGAAATACATCCGGAAATTCATTAACTACCGGGACCGACTGAAGAGTGGGTGCCTTTGGTTTCGTGTCATACACACGAACCAAATGATAAATATACCCCTTCTTAATTATCTTTCTGGCCTTGAGGTACGAAATAAACTTACCCCTCGGCGATGCTGTGCTCCCCGTCCACTCTATGATTGGTTCTCCTGGAAATTGGAAGCGAACTACCTTCTTCTGACAGTCGACGTTGGCATAACAAGAAGCTAACCAGTCCATACCCATAATAACAGCAAATTCAGTCATATCCAACTCTATCAGATCCATTTTGGTGCAACGGCCACATATATCTACGGAACAATTTCTATATACTCGCCTTGCTATAACGGAATCTCCTACCAGTGTAGCTACCTCGAACGGTTCTATCGGTTCGGGTTCTATTCCAATTCTACTAGCAACCATGGGGGAAATATATGATAAATTAGAGCCTGGATCTATCAATGCGTATACATCTCGGGAGAAGATTAATAATATACCCATAACCACATTTGGTGAGGCCTCCTGGTCCTGTCGGCTGGCCAAGGCATATATGCTGTTCGAAGGACCGCTAGAACCGGGATCTCCGCCTCAGCCTACGCGACCCCTTTATGGTTTTAACCACTCCGCATACTCTAATTTCCTTTAGACTTCCCTAACTTCTTATTTGTCTCTTATGTTTACATTTATGGAACCTTTAGTGTACTTCCCTGGGGGTCACCCATCCTGAAACTTCCCTCTCCCCAACACGCTTAAACTCGAAATCCTGATGAAATTCGGTGTGTTAATGCTGGTATGATTGCATCCACCTCACCGCATGACCTCCATCACGTAATCTGGAGTAAGTTGGTGTCTTAAGAACTTCCAAAATATTCTCGTAACGTGTCTCCCTCCGAACTAGAGAGGGTTTTTTACTTTTCTGACTATACAATTATCGCGTTAGCCTTTTAAATCCTCAGTATTCACTTTTCATCTATATGTATGACTACCTTTCATCTGGGGTTTCTAGATTCCCACTGGTGGCGGAGACACCTTAGTCGCCGTTACTTGTAAATACTGGGTCATCGGCCTCTTTGGGTTTCAGCTCGCCACTATTAAACAATACTCTATAGAGGTTACACATACACAGAAAGTTCCAAAGAGAACTCATATACCTGTAGCCGACCGGTCTCTAGTCTGATCTGGTGGGCTGCCATGTGAAGTGTGCTCCTCATCACTGTCTACCCGCCATCTGCTCGTCTAAATTTCGTCATCGCTCCTATCTGAATCTGAGGAGTATAGATAACCGGGCAATTCCTGGTTTACTGACGGCCAGGATAGGGGACTGGAGTAGTCCGTAACACTCACCGGGGAGGCCTGTCTAACGTAGTGCTCCGCAACAGGAGCAGCTGGCATGGCCCCGAAAATCTCCTCCTCCGGTCTACCAGAAGAATACTCGGATAGATCTGTGTCGTAACTGTCCTCTGCGGGGTCCTCCTCCCTAGGGGTCAGAAACTATGGAAGAATCGTCGCCGGATCCTCCGAAGGATCGGTCTCAATAGAATAGCTGAGGCTCCTCCTACTCGGTCCTGAAGATACTCTAGGGTCCTTCTTAGCACCCCCACTATCCGAAGCTGACCTTTTCATCCTTCGTCAATCTACAATCACCTGCAGGAAAAAGAATCAGAAGCGATCTTCCTAGACACTGACGCTATCGCTCTCTTTAGGGGCATCACTGTAACCACAACAATTTATTGATGGCTTATAATCCTTGAAAACTCATATAATAAATGTAGAGAGAAGTTTTAGAGAGAAGTGGTGTAATGTTGTAATGAAATAAAACAAATGTTGGTCCCTTTATTTAATGACTTGTGAAATCTGTGCTAAAATGAACAGTGGTCGTCCATGGAGGTTTACGGCCCGTATTCCACTATACGGCTCGTCCTCCATGGGCGTAATTAACCATTTCCAGAACCAGAAGCTGGGCTGCCTTCATGGTGGTTTACGACCATGGTTTATGGGCCGTAAATCACTTTACGGTCCGTATTCCAGGTCGTATTATACCTTTTCCTCAGTTGGCAGAAAGTTGAAGTTTGGCATGCCAGTTTACGACCAGGCAATTTACGAACCGTATACCAGTTTACGGTCCGTATTTGCACTTTACGACCACTGGGCAGAAAGCTGAAGCTTTTGCATGGCAGTTTACGACTGCCAGTTTACGGACCGTATTGCACTTTACGGTCCGTATTTTGCGATTTACGACCACTGGGCAGTTGAAATTCTGCAACTTCCCATATTTCTTAGACTTCTCATTTCAATCACCCCCGTCCATGCACATGCATTGCTCACCTTGTATCTCATTTTAACTTAGCCAACTTCCTCGTCTCACATCGGATACTTTCAAAATCTCGCCTAAGGTCATCAAACGTCGTTTCTTGCTCATGGACATCATGCACTCATATTCATCACTAGTTCGTTCTCTTGCGTACCAACGAAAAATTTTTCGAGGTGTAATAAAAACCCTAAACGAGAAGTATAAGTTAAAGAATAAGTTCTATAAGCGACGGCCTACGGATTTACGAACTAGAAAGTATAGTTACTAAAGATAACGTTACTCTTAT
This sequence comes from Lycium barbarum, assembly GCF_019175385.1. Taxonomy (NCBI): domain Eukaryota; kingdom Viridiplantae; phylum Streptophyta; class Magnoliopsida; order Solanales; family Solanaceae; genus Lycium; species Lycium barbarum. The sequence continues at coordinate 83,168,904 of NC_083341.1, forward strand.
ATTAAATAGGCTAAAAGAGCGACGAGGCGAACGGGTTTACGAATAGTCGCTAACAGGTATGTGAAGCTGTCCCTTCTTTCTTTTGGCATGTCTTAGATTTAAGTGATGAGTGATATGAACTTTGGGGTAATTCAATTCATAAGCTTTGAGTGCTATTTATGATTCTTATTCACTTCTTGATATCAAAATTTTCAAGTGACTAAGCCTCCCTCTTCAGTTTTCTGTACGTTGGTTAATAGTCGATATATATCCGTTCCTATTCTTAGGAACTCTATGATAACTAGTGACTGGACTTTTATAAGGTGTTTCATACTATAGTGACATATGACTATGATCCTTAAGGCTTTATGATATACTTATGATTTCATTCTAGGCTTACCTTTGTAACTTACCATCTCGTCACTGGTCTTCTTTCGTCACCACTAGGCGTCTGCGAAAATCGACGGTTAGTATAAGGAATCTTATTGCCTATGACTTGGCTCTATCGCACGATCTGAGACAGAAAGAAGGTCAACATTTCCTAGATGCCCTGCAGCCTCCTGTTTATAAATGTGGCCGGCTTCACACCCATAAACAGGACTCTACTGGACACGACTTTGCAGACAACCCCTTAGACCGACCTGCTCTGATACCACTTTGTCACACCCCGACCTCACTAGGGTTTGATGGGCACCCGACCCCATATCTGGAGCCGAGCGAACCCGCTGACTCTGGTTACATACTTAACTTTCTTAGGCTCTTATATCAATAAAAATGGAAAACATAGTAAAACTTTCAAGAGATTTATTTTTTCCATCGTACTCAAGTCAAACAGAATCTGCACTCACATGGACTTTATGATACAACATATTATCGACACTCTATACCCACGACTGTGTCTGCAAAGTCTCTAACATAGAACAGAACATCATAGCACATACTTGGACTTGGCAATCCTCCGGGACAAGTGGAGTTCGCCATCTCCGCTGGAACACCTTCAGTAAAGTTTTCTAATCATCTAGGATTACCTGCGCGGCATGAACGCAGCCCCCGAAGAAGAGGGGTCAGTAGGAGTAATGTACTGAGTATGTAAAGCATGAATAGTACCATAATAAAGGAATATACAGTATGAACAATAACAGAATTGACATAAGGAGCTTATACTGGGACAGATGTAACCTGTGCATATGAATGCCTATCTGCAGATATCATGCATGCTTAGTTTCTTTTTCAGGAAAACGGTGTCTCTTATTTACATATACAGAAAACAGAACATTTCAGAGAACGGTGTCATTCATTTACATTCACAGACGCCGAGTACATCGGCTCTCCCACCCCCCTCCCCAACAGTGTCCCCATATATATATCACAAATACAGACGCCGTATCCGGCTCTCCCATAATCCCGCGTCCGGGCATCCCGCGTCCGAGATGAAATCCAGCTGAATCAGGTGGTGGTATAACAGTGGCCCTTACCCTTTCCCATATACATGTACATATACATATTCACATTCATATTCATATGTCATACAATTGGCATGCATGAGAACCCAAAGAAAGTCAGGTGTCCATCAGAGTGACGTAAGGTCGAAACCCTCCGATTACATTATGGAATAATCGGGTCACTTGTCTCACCTTGAAGGAATGAGTATTTTAAGGTGAGACTACCAACGGAAAAGTAGCCTTAAGAGAGAGCATAGAATGAAATCATAGGCATTATAACCGCCAATTCATATGCTTTGAAGTCTTTTAGAAACTAGTGTTATAGCTAAGGAATAGAATTGAGGTTCAAGAACTAATATAACACTTTCACATACACATTAAATTCTTAGCTCAAGACTCTTAGTCATGGGATCGCTCTTATCGTACTTATCATGGGCATATTCCCTTTCTTAACATCATCATTATCATTGTCATCATAGCAATATCGTCGTTAGCATAGTTACAGTACTTGTCGTCCGATGAACGGAATAAGGATCAAAAGTTTTCTTTGGATTCTGCTTCAGTATAGATCAAACGGAACAATAAGGAAAATCCGGGACAATGGGCCCACCTCGGGTCAAATGAGGCGGCGTACCAAATTTACGTACATTACACTTCATGACGTCACTTGTGAGGGTTTTAGGGTAGTCGGATCTCATTGGTGCAATTTCTAGCTGTTTGGGTAGTTTCTCAACATTTGATAACATTTTGAATTCAATCTTACTGAATGAAAAAGGGCCAAATTCAATTTTGGATTTGTAGGGATAGAATCGTCCCCGAGGCCCGTATCCAATCCTATTACATCTAAGACATGCCAAGGAAGGAAGGGTAAACCTTACATACCTTTTCTTCTTCTTATGCGACTCCAAATTCACGTTCCAAATCCGCCAAAATCTTCAAATTGGTTATGTTTACCAAAACTTAATTAGATCATTTAGAAGTTGATTCTTTAAAGTAACACTTTGTCTGCCGAAAGTTCGGCAGCATTTTCCCTGTAAATACACCATCCCCGAGAATACGGCTCGGCCCCAAATCAACAACAATAATCCGGGAATTTGACCCGGCCACAATATCAACAACAATGACAACAAACATTCTAACAATATCGACCATTAATGTAAACGCACTTTAACATCAACAACCTCCTTTCACATAACGCGACGATATTCCAATTACGTTCAAATCAAGATATATAATCGATCCAAAACCATTCAAACATGCTTCCATAACATTTCCAACAATCCACAAAATTTTCCAAAACAACCCGATCCAAAACATAAGGCGACTTAAAACCTTCCAAGTCCAAGGAAATATCAGTAACACATTTCTTTTGCTCCAAACTCAAAAACCATACTAACAATCTACACATTAGCAACATTATTTTCATCAACACAAAAGACCACATTAAAATCATATTAGCCTCCAAATCAGCCCACTCTCAGCCAATACCACAACACACACATTCCATGGTTTTCATTCATTTTTTTGTACATTACAACAGCACATAATCATGCTAAATACACATGGTTTATTACTCCTACATGTTACACACAACACACGACCACACCATACTTATACAATTACAACTTCAACATGCATGATCTCATGTTCCTCATCCATTTTACATTATGGAATTCACAACGCAACCATCTAACTAGTAAATAAAATCATTTCATCTTTTCTATACCATGCAACACATTTTCGGCCAAACACCATACATATTCATATTTCATAAATTTCATGGATTTCTTCATTCTACAACACTCATAATCACCCATAACATATAAAACAAGATTAAAACTCACCTTTCTTCTTCAACTTCTTAACTCGCCTTGAATGCGGGAACGACGAAACGGATGACTTATCTTCCGAAACAATCATACCATGTTGTAGAGGACCCTTGAATTAGTGGAGATGCCACAAGAAAATAATTTTTGGAACAAGATTTCCCATGGTCAATTTTCCATGGGGTTGGCCGAAACCCTCAAGCTTCACTTCCTTCATTTTTTTTTTGTTTTGTTCTTCTCCTTTTTGTCTTGAATTAGAAGAAGACTCATATATATATATATACCCTCAAGCATGTGAGGGGCACATGCCCCTCTATAGAAAAGTCTTCCATTTTCTTGATTTTTCTTGAAAATGAATAAAGATGACTAATGTCTTCCTTGGTAAGCTTGGTCCATATTTTCATCACATGGCCACAAAGAGTGGGGCCCACATAGCCACACATACACCCCCACATTATACGGCCACAATGGCTATTTTCAAGAATTTTCTTTAACACCTTGTGAAATTACCGTTTTGCCCCTAAGCTTCCACATTATTACCCTTAACCTTTCTCAATATTTCCATGCAATAATATTCATAAATAATATTTATGACCAACTTGTGCGTTAAAATAATTTTCGAAAATGGTCTCGCCCTTGACTTTCCACGACGACTTTGGGATTTCCAAATATACAAGAGATGGGCTATAACATCCTCCCCCCCTTTAGAACATTCGTCCTCGAATGTTCAACTGTCCTCATGGTGTCTTGTAGTACTTCGGGAGGGGGTTCCTTTATAGTTGCCCCTTTTTTTTAATCGAACTTCTCAATTTTTACATGAATCTTCTTCCCGTGTCGTGGATTTTCTACTTTGTTGGGCCAACGTATTATCCTTGTCTTTCTCAGATCATCTTTTTTTTTTGTTACTATTTTGTGACCATATCTTAACAAAGCCACACCATTAGATCCTTACTACGACTCTTCTTTAGTCTCTTTTTGTATCTCTTGATACATGTATACTTGTCCTTGGCTTCATGTGTTGGTGCTCATTTCGTTCATCGTTATTCCTTGTAAGCCCAATATGGTCTCCCCCCCTTTAAGGGGTTCCTTATGTGCTCATAGTCCTTTATAAAGTCTTCGCTTATACCTTTATCCCTCACCTTCTTTTCCAACTTTGTGCCTAACATATCGAAAACTTCTTATCTTAAGCTTTTCTTTTACTTTCTGTCTAGGTCCTCATTTGTCCACATTTCCATACCTTTCTATACTTTATTCGTCCTTTCACTTGCTTAGCTCTCTTGCTCGTAATTCTTTCTTAACTACGTGTTCGTGTTGTAGCTGTGCGTCCGTATTTTTTTTTAATCGTCCCGTTACTTTCTTAAACCTCTAAGCATATTACTATAGCTACATACTTGTCCTTTTACAGATCTGTCACCTCAACACCATCACCATCCTAAGCATTCTTTCCCTTACTTCACATTCCTCTACCCTGGTCATCATTCACTTAGACCTACTTGTTGAAATCAACTCTCAACCTCTCCACATTTCTCCTTGTTTCCTTTTACCTCACTCTACCTCTTCTCACATGCCTTCTTGAATCTTCATCCTAGTGGTCTCGTACTTTTACCATTAATTTCTCGCGGGGGTTTCACTTACTAAGGTTTTCTTAACTTGGCCCTTTTCCGACATTTAAGCTTCCTATCTTCCATTTACTCACATTCTCTTTCTTTTCCGAGTATTGTTATACTGGAATTTCCGACCTCAACCTATAGTAAAATAATAACAGTTCACTCGCCGCACTTGGACCATTTATTCTTGTTGTCACTCATACTTCGGCACCTTTGCGTGATCAATACCTTTCCTCCCGTAGTCTCGGTTGTTGGGGCTCGCACGCCACCGATACAGTCATATGCGGGATATCTTATACATTCATATATACATACATATTCACTATCAACTAGTTCACCAAATACTTCCAAGCGCTGTTCAAGCCTATCCTAATCTCGGGACTGTGGTGCACTTTCTGTCCTTTACCGAGCTAGTCTGCCTTGTTTCACGCGTCTTCTTATGGTCTCCCGTCATCTCATATACCGTAGTTTCACTTAGGCTATTCTAGTTTTTAATTTGTCTTTTATGTCAGAATGTGTAGAATTTCTTATAAACTTCCCAGGGGGTCACCCATCATGGAATTGCCCCCACCTGAGCACGCTTAACCCAAAACCTTCGCTGAAATTTAGTGCCTTAATGCCGATATTTTCGCGTCCGCTTCTTCACATGACCTCTATTACATGTTCTGGAGCGAGTCTAGGTTTCACAGACTCCGAGGCACCTTCGTAACACGTCCTTTCTTTTACAATTACGGTTTTACCCTTTCGGTTCCCGATGTTCATCTTCCGCCTGTGTGTATGCCTACCTTCTGTCCTGGACTTCCAGATTCCCGATGGTAGCGATCTCACCTTCGTTGCCACGCCCAAATCCATAACCTTTCTGAAACAACGCATCTCACTTATTACCTGTTCAGAGTATCTTCTGTCCCCGTCTCTTCCTATTAGGCGTATCTATTCTGACAGACCTCCCTTTCCATTCTTACTTTTCAAAATCTGTATGTAACAAGTACCGACAATACTTCACAGAACACGCGCCTATATGACGTATTCAGTCATCAGAACTTCCAGTTCCAAGTAACAGAACAATTTTCTAGGCTTACCTTTGTAACTTGCCATCTCGTCACTTGTCTTCTTTCGTGACCACTAGGCGTCTGCGAAAATCGACGGTTAGTATAAGGAATCTTATTGCCTATGACTTGGCTCTATCGCACGATCTGAGACAGAAAGAAGGTCAACATTTCCTAGATGCCCTGCAGCCTCCTGTTTATAAATGTGGCCGGCTTCACACCCATAAACAGGACTCTACTGGACACGACTTTGCAGACAACCCCTTAGACCGACCTGCTCTGATACCACTTTGTCACACCCCGACCTCACTAGGGTGTGATGGGCACCCGACCCCATATCTGGAGCCGAGCGAACCCGCTGACTCTTGTTACATACTTAACTTTCTTAGGCTCTTATATCAATAAAAATGGAAAACATAGTAAAACTTTCAAGAGATTTTTTTTTCCATCGTACTCAAGTCAAACAGAATCTGCACTCACATGGACTTTATGATACAACATATTATCGACACTCTATACCCACGACTCTGTCTGCAAAGTCTCTAACATAGAACAGAACATCATAGCACATACTTGGACTTGGCAATCCTCCGGGACAAGTGGAGTTCGCCATCTCCGCTGGAACACCTTCAGTATGGTCTTCTAATCTATCACGACCCAACCCCGTAGGCCGTGACTTGTGCCCGAATTGGACACTCATATTTATCTGTTAACTCTAATAATTTATAATTAGCATGTCATGATCTCATTTGTATATAAGAAGATAGTGAGTTATTTAGATTTGTCAAGTTCTGTATGCCTTAGTCATCCATCTCCCGAGGAGTTGCACTTATCAAACAACAACATTTATATATATTCCTAAGCAAGCCGACAAGGCTGCCACGATATACAAAATACCAAACATACACACATATGCAAGCCGACAAGGCTGCCATTACGACTGGGTACGCCCCAAACTTAAGTCAAAACATAAAACGCATCAACAACTGTAAACAGACCCACACCGATGTCCACAGACTTCTAAGAGTAACGACCGTATTATGTGGCGGGACAGGGCCCCGCCGTACCCAAATAAACACATACGGACACAACATAAGGAGGTTATACCACAAGCTAGCTCCGGAACAAAGGAGCAGTCCAAAATAGCTGAAAGATGATCTAAGCTGGCGGATCTCCAAAGCGAGCGTCTGTACCTGCGGGCATGAACGCAGCCCCCCGAAGGAAGGGGGTCAGTACGGAATATGTACTGAATATGTAAAGCTTGAAACATAGTATAGACTTATATTGAGACACGGTACATAGGATGCATTGCAACAACAGAATTTCATAAAACTTGCCTTTGAACATATTTCATCTGTATCATTCTCATATCATTGCTATTATAGAGTTTTGTAGTCAAAGCTGCATAATCATTCTGTATAAAACATACATGACGTGTCCCGGCCCTTTTTATGAGGGACTCGGTAATTTAAAATCATAGCATCATAACATAAACATAGACGTATCCCGGCCCTTTCCTGAGGGACTCGGTAATAAGGAATATGCCCTCCTGGCCACCATCATCTCCATATCATCATATCATCACATCATCATATCATCATCATATATATATACATAACGTGTCCCGGCCCTCTAGTGAGGGGCTTGGTGATTAATATAATAAATGTGCGCACGAAAAAGTACCCTGGCCCGGGACTCAGTGAAGGATATAGCGGTAAGCACGAGCAGAATAATAAGCAACCACATATATGCAAATCATCTTTTTAGACTCAAGGGATAAGCAACTAACCCGCTCTAAGTGTCAAAATAATGTTCACCTTCAGTTCATTTCAAGTCTCATAACAAACTATTACAAGAAACGTTTTAGACTTCATGTACATTTGTCACTTTAATATGGTATAGCTTTTGGAAGTCAAGTATGTCTTTAGTTGTGCAATTCTTTAAGTATAGGAACTTTCATGCATCGTTCATTAGTCACTCATACTGTAGGTACATGACAATAACATTAGTGAAATATAGATTCATAAGCCATACATGAAACTAGAGAATAGAATTTACCCCAAAATTCATATCGTTTCATTCTTACGTCTAGGACATGCCAAAAGAAAGAAGGAATAGGCTTTACATACCTTTTGCGTTTAGTTGTATTCTAACTTGTACTTGCTGCCCAACAATACTTATCCTATATCAAGATGTGAAGAACTACAATTAGTCTACAAGGGCATTCAACACGTATTGTGACATTCACAACTCCTTTCTAACAATTAAACGACGTTTCGTTCGCATTTAACCCAACTAGCGTTACAAGCTAACATGGCTAGTCGTTCTTTCATATATTGATCAAAACTTGTTTAAGCATGACTTAGGGAACTTGGGCAGTCCCTACACCACCCAAAACAGTCTCATACACACGGCAACCCAACACACACATCATTTCCATTCTTACTTAGCAATTTTTGCAGTTTTAACTTGCAACAACACAACACTTTTCATGACTTTACTTTCATGAAATCTTGGAACTGTTTTAGCATCATCTTCACTCTTACAACAGCCCACAATCAGTTCAGTTTTAACTTGAATCATGGCATTTTACATTCACTACACGTTTGCAACAAAAACCAACATTCAACACACACAATTTCACTTCTAATCCCTAAAACTGTCCACGGTTTTTGGACTGCCCTTACCCCTCAACATAATTCGTTTCTTGAACACCTTAATTTACATATTCAACATGCATACAATACACTACAATGTCCACAACAACAACAATCAAATTATAGCCCAAAACAGTCCATGAATTCGTCCAAAACAGCCCCCTACCCGGTTTCATCACAACTACTCCAACTTCATGATTTTCATTCGTTTATCCAACTACAATGCATTCAATTCATTTCCAATACATGTTCAACAAGATTAAGCATGACTTCATCAGAATCTTCAACACATGATTCATTTTAAATTCGAGCAAAAACAGTCCAATAGCCAACATGCAACATCACAACCAAACTCCCACAATCTTTGTTCATTTACATATGTTGATACATATTCAATTCACTAACAATACATGCACAATGAAATCAGTCATAAACTCACCTCACACACGGCTCACTCTCTACTTCAACTACAACCACAATCCACAACAACATGCATGAACTATACATTCAAATCATCATGCAACACAAGAAACAACAAACATTCTTACCTTTCAATCTTGTGCTTCACTTGGCCGAATTTTCAACTCTATTGAGTGCTTCACTTTCTTGTTTCTCTTCAACAACTAATACACTTTCTTACACACTAGATGAGGGATAGTTTTGATGGAGAAAAACTGGAATTTCTGGGCACAATATCACCCCACCCTCTCGGCTAGCGCTTAGCCGAGAGCACGTCTCTCTACTCTTTCTATCTCTAAATGTTTCTTGACTTGTGGTGATGAAAATTATGTTGTGAAGGTGTGGAGTGATCAGACTTTGTGTCAATATGTTCCCCTCATTGAGTTGGCCATGTGGATTACACTAAATTGGGTCAAGATTCTTTGACCAAAGCCTTACATGGCACGGCCAAACAAGGCATAAAGTGGACTGATTTTTTTTTTTTTTGTCTTTCCAATCCCACTTTTTAATCCAATTATGGTTAGTTTAATCCCAATTTTCCATTACTAGTTTAATGCCACACGAAAGTTGTGGATAAATTGTGACTCGACACGAAACCGGAAGTTAAAATCTCTACTTCATATCTTAAGATAGTCTTGCCTTTAACTCGTCGCGCTTATTTTAAAACGTCCCGACGTATGAAAATACGGGACATAACATCCTCCCCCCCTTTAGAACATTCGTCCTCGAATGTTGATTTTTATCCCGTTAGGTTCTATAAGGGTTTTGGGAAGGGTTTCCTCTATTGCTAACATATAAATTGAGCAGACAATTTAACACAATCAAGTAAAGGAGTTTAAATTACCTGTAAATGTGGAAAACAAGTGAGGATATTTCTTTTTCATCTCCTCTTCAGCCTCCCAAGTCACCTCCTCCCTATTATTGTTCCGCCACAACACTTTAACCGACGCCACATCTTTTGTTCGTAACCTCCTGATTTGTCGATCAAGTATGGCAATAGGTTGCTCTTCGTATGATAGCTCCTCTGTTACCTGAATATCGTCTGTAGGGAACACCCTGGAAGGATCGCCTATATACTTCCGAAGCATGGACACATGGAAGACCGGATGTACTGCTGCCAAATCCGCTGGCAGGTCTAACTCGTAAGCAACTTGGCCTACCTTACGAATGACCTGATAAGGTCCAATGTACCTTGGGCTCAACTTCCCTTTCTTGCCGAACCTCATAACACCCTTCATGGGTGACACTTTCAAGAACACCCAATCGCCAACCTGAAATTCCAAGTGTCGACGTCGATTATCCGCATACGCCTTCTGCCGACTCTGAGCTGCCAGTAATCTTTCCTGAATAAGTTTCACCTTATCGACAGCCTGCTGAACCGTATCTGGGCCTATCAGCTTAGCCTCGCCAACATCAAACCAGCCTATAGGGGATCTGCATTTCCTGCCATACAGGGCTTCGTACGGCGCCATCTGAATGCTAGAGTGGTAACTGTTATTGTAAGCAAACTCGATAAGCGGCAAGTGATCCTCCCAGCTGCCTTTGAAATCAATAACACAAGCTCTCAACATATCTTGTAGCGTCTGGATGGTACGCTCAGCCTGCCCGTCAGTCTGAGGATGAAATGCGGTGCTGAGACTCACCTGTGTCCCCAATCCCTCCTGGAAGGATCTCCAGAAGTTAGCTGTAAACTGGGCCCCTCTATCTGAGATAATAGCTGTGGGAACTCCATGAAGTCTCACTATCTCCTTAAGATACAATCAGGCATAATCCTCAGCTGAGTACGTAGTCCTGACTGGAAGGAAGTGGGCTGATTTTGTCAGTCTATCAACAATAACCCAGACAGAGTCATTCTTCCGTGGAGTGCGAGGGAAACCTGTGACGAAGTCCATATTAATTACTTCCCATTTCCAGGTTGGAATTTCCATCTCCTGCAATAGCCCTCCGGGCTTCTGGTGCTCTATCTTGACCTGCTGACAATTTGGACACTGGGCCACAAATTCTGCTATGTCCTTTTTCATGCCGTTCCACCAGTACAAACACCTAAGATCATGATACATTTTTGTCGATCCCGGGTGAATAGAATAACGAGCATAGTGTGCTTCCCCCATTACCTGCTGCCGCAACCCTGCAACCTCAGGTACACATAATCTGTCTCTGTATCGTAGTACTCCATCGGCTGACATCTTAAATGGGGTCTCATCCTTCTGAAGTGTTGTATCTCTATAATGTACCAGAACAGGATCCTCATATTGCCGTCCCTTTACCTCTTCTACAATAGAGGACTCAGCAACACCTCGTACAATAATGCTACCATTATCAGCATCAGCCAAACGAACTCCAAGACTAGCTAGCTGATGGATCTCACGAACTATCTCCTTCTTTTCTGGTTGTACGCCGGCCAAACAAGCCATAGATTTACGGCTGAGTGCATCTGCTACCACATTAGCCTTTCCTGGGTGATATAGAATATCAACATCATAATCCTTCAGCAACTCCAACCATCTCCTCTGTCGCAAATTCAGTTCCTTCTGCTTAAAAATATACTGGAGACTCTTATGATCTGTATAAATATCAACATGCACGCCATACAGATAATGTCTCCATATCTTCAAAGCATGTATCACTGCTGCCAACTCCAGGTCATGTGTAGGATAATTTCTCTCATGTTTCCTGAGTTGTCGGGAGGCATAGGCTATAACTCTGCCGTGCTGCATCAACACGCAACCCAACCCAACATCGGAAGCATCACAATAAACAACATAGCCATCTGGCCCCTCAGGAAGAGTTAGAACAGGAGCTGTAGTCAACTTATCTTTCAATAATTGAAAACTCCGTTCACAAGCATCGGTCCACTGGAATTTGGCTGCCTTCTGTGTTAGCCTTGTTAAAGGCGCTGAAATAGAGGCAAACCTTTCTACAAATCTCCTGTAATACCCTGCCAGCCCCAGAAAACTACGTACCTCAGTAGGCGTCGTAGGTCTAGGCCAAGTTTTGACGGCCTCAATTTTCTGCGAATCTACCCGAATACCATCTGCTCCAACAATATGCCCCAGAAATGCTACAGAAGTCAACCAGAATTCACATTTAGAGAACTTAGCATATAACTTCTGGAGCTGGAGTACCCTGAGTACTATCCTCAAATGCTCTGCATGCTCTTCTTCCGATCGTGAATAGATCAGAATATCATCAATGAATACAATCACGAACAAGTCAAGGAATGGCTTAAACACCCTGTTCATCAAGTCCATGAACACTGCTGGAGCATTGGTCAGCCCAAAAGACATCACTCTAAACTCGTAATGTCCATATCGAGTCCTGAATGCAGTCTTCGGAATATCTGTCTCCCTTACCCGCACCTGGTGATAACCTGACCGCAAGTCTATCTTTGAGAAGCATTTAGCACCCTGCAACTGATCAAATAAATCATCAATCCTGGGGAGGGGATATCTGTTCTTAATCGTGATTTTGTTCAGCTGCCTATAATCAATGCACATTCGCAGCAACCCATCTTTCTTCCGTACAAATAATACTGGTGCTCCCCAAGGTGATGTACTGGGCCTGATGAAACCCTTTTCCAGCAAATCTCTCAGTTGCTCCTTCAATTCTTTCAACTCTGCAGGTGCCATTCTGTAAGGAGGAATAGATATAGGTTGAGTGTCTGGCAATACATCTATAGTGAACTCTATCTCACGTTCAGGAGGAAGGCCTGGAAGTTCATCTGGAAATACACCTGGAAATTCATTAACAACCGGGACAGATTGTAGAGTCGGTGATTCTGCTTTCAAGTCATGCACACGAACCAGGTGATAAATATAGCCATTTCTAACCATCTTCCTTGCCTTGAGGTATGAAATAAACTTACCCCTCGGCGATGCTGTGTTCCCCCTCCACTCTATAATTGGTTCCCCTGGAAACTGAAACCGAACTAATTTGCCTCGGCAATCAACGTTAGCATAGCAGGAAGCTAACCAATCCATCCCCATAATAACATCGAACTCAGTTATAGCTAACTCTATCAAATCTGCCCTGGTACAGCGATTACATATGACTACCAAACAATCTTTATATACTAGCTCTGCCAAGACAAAATCCCCTACTGGTGTAGCTACCTCAAATGGTTCTATAGGTTCAGATTTTATCCCAATTTTACTAGCAACAAAAGTGGAAATATATGATAATGTGGAACCGGGGTCTATCAATGCATATACATCTCGGGAGAAAATCGATAATGTACCTGTGACCACATTTGGCGACGCTTCCTGATCCTGTCTGCTGGCTAAAGCATATAAGCGGTTGGAAGGACCGCCAGAACTAGAAGCCCCTCCACGGCCTCTGCCACGGCCTGCTGGTGTCGGAATACCTTGCCCCATAGGGCGCATAGCAACTGAAGAAGAAGAAGAACCCGCAACTGATCCCGTAGGCTGAGCTGGCCCACCTGCCCCACCCCCAAATCGACATTCCCTCATAGTATGGCCCTGACGGCCGCAAGAAAAGCAAGCACCAGTAATAAGACGGCATTCCCCTGGATGGCGTCTGCCACATCGAGGACATGGGGGTACAGGTGGTCTCATCTGGCCCGAATTCCTGTGCGTCTGGAACCCTGAAGTCATGGAGCTTTGACCAGCTCCCGAATACCCCGTGCTATCAAACCTTCTTCCAGTAAATCGTGAAGGTGCACTCCGTGCCGGCTGGGAAGGATATCGACTATACTGCTGTTGGGGCTGCCCGCCCTGAAAGTCACCAGAATGATACCCAGCTGATCTAGCTCTCTTATGTTGACCCCTGTCCTGCTCCCTATCAAATCGACGCTCTCTCTGTCGACCCTCAACTCCCTGGGCATATGCCTGCACTCGAGCGATATTTATACCGGGCTGAGATGCCATTGCCATGCAGCTATCAATCAAATAATTATCCAAGCCCATTACATAACGATGCACCCTATCTGCCATGTCAGCTACCATAGCGGGCGCGTACCTAGCCAGCGAATCAAACTCGATGCTATAGTCCCGAACACTTCTACCATTCTGCCTCAGGTGTATAAATCTGTCAACTCTGGCTCGCCTCATCTCTGGAGGCAGAAAATGACCCAGAAAAGCCTCTACGAACTCGTCCCATACTGCTGGTGGAGCATCCTCACCCCTGGACAACTCCCAGGACTCATACCAATTAACTGCCACATCCCGCAACTGATAGGAAGCCAATTCGACCGACTCAGTCTCGGAAGATTTAGTCACCCGCAACGTACGCAGCATCTGTCGAATAAACTCCTGTGGATCCTCTGCGGGCTTTGACCCATAGAACTCTGGGGGTTTACAAGTCAGAAAATCGCGAACCCTCAAACTGTCGCGTCTATCCGCATCATCACCTCCTAACCCACGTCTGCGAGCCTGTCCCGATACCAACCTAGTCAATAACTGTACTGCTTCACGCATAGCCCTATCCTCTGCCCCTGGCTGGGGAGCTGGAGGCTCGGTTGCTGGAGCCGCAGGAGCTGGTGGTAAGTCTGTCTCCTGACCTGCAGCTGCTGCTGCCCTAGGCTCCTCTGATAGTGATGGTGTAGCGGAGCTCGCTGACTGAATTCTAATCCCAGGCACATATTGGGAATAAGCTCTAGTGACTCTCCGGGTCCCACTGGTCTCCCCAACTACCGCTTTGCCCATCTGGGCGGCTGTCGCCTTCTTTGGAGGCATCGCTGAAAACATAGCAATCTGTTAGGGAAAAATTTATCCTGATAATACAGCTCTATCGCATGATCTAGAATGAGAAGAAAAGATGACATCCTAAATGTCCTGTAGCTTCCTGTTTATAAACGTGGTGCACAACACATCGATAAACAAGACTCTACTAGACACAGTCTGTGGACACTCCGAGGATTTAACCGCTCTGATACCACTTTTGTCACGACCCAACCCCGTAGGCTGTGACTTGTGCCCGAATTGGACACTCATATTTATCTGTTAACTCTAATAATTTATAATTAGCATGTCATGATCTCATTTGTATATAAGAAGATTGTGAGTTATTTAGATTTGTCAAGTTCTGTATGCCTTAGTCATCCATCTCCCGAGGAGTTGCACTTATCAAACAACAACATTTATATATATTCCTAAGCAAGCCGACAAGGCTGCCACGATATACAAAATACCAAACATACACACATATGCAAGCCGACAAGGCTGCCATTACGACTGGGTACGCCCCAAACTTAAGTCAAAACATAAAACGCATCAACAACTGTAAACAGACCCACACCGATGTCCACAGACTTCTAAGAGTAACGACTGTATTATGTGGCGGGACAGGGCCCCGCCGTACCCAAATAAACACATACGGACACAACATAAGGAGGTTATACCACAAGCTAGCTCCGGAACAAAGGAGCAGTCCAAAATAGCTGAAAGATGATCTAAGCTGGCGGATCTCCAAAGCGAGCGTCTGTACCTGCGGGCATGAACGCAGCCCCCCGAAGGAAGGGGGTCAGTACGGAATATGTACTGAATATGTAAAGCTTGAAACATAGTATAGACTTATATTGAGACACGGTACATAGGATGCATTGCAACAACAGAATTTCATAAAACTTGCCTTTGAACATATTTCATCTGTATCATTCTCATATCATTGCTATTATAGAGTTTTGTAGTCAAAGCTGCATAATCATTCTGTATAAAACATACATGACGTGTCCCGGCCCTTTTTATGAGGGACTCGGTAATTTAAAATCATAGCATCATAACATAAACATAGACGTATCCCGGCCCTTTCCTGAGGGACTCGGTAATAAGGAATATGCCCTCCTGGCCACCATCATCTCCATATCATCATATCATCACATCATCATATCATCATCATATATATATACATAACGTGTCCCGGCCCTCTAGTGAGGGGCTCGGTGATTAATATAATAAATGTGCGCACGAAAACGTACCCTGGCCCGGGACTCAGTGAAGGATATAGCGGTAAGCACGAGCAGAATAATAAGCAACCACATATATGCAAATCATCTTTTTAGACTCAAGGGATAAGCAACTAACCCGCTCTAAGTGTCAAAATAATGTTCACCTTCAGTTCATTTCAAGTCTCATAACAAACTATTACAAGAAACGTTTTAGACTTCATGTACATATGTCACTTTAATATGGTATAGCTTTTGGAAGTCAAGTATGTCTTTAGTTGTGCAATTCTTTAAGTATAGGAACTTTCATGCATCGTTCATTAGTCACTCATACTGTAGGTACATGACAATAACATTAGTGAAATATAGATTCATAAGCCATACATGAAACTAGAGAATAGAATTTACCCCAAAATTCATATCGTTTCATTCTTACGTCTAGGACATGCCAAAAGAAAGAAGGAATAGGCTTTACATACCTTTTGCGTTTAGTTGTATTCTAACTTGTACTTTCTGCCCAACAATACTTATACTATATCAAGATGTGAAGAACTACAATTAGTCTACAAGGGCATTCAACACGTATTGTGACATTCACAACTCCTTTCTAACAATTAAACAACGTTTCGTTCGCATTTAACCCAACTAGCGTTACAAGCTAACATGGCTAGTCGTTCTTTCATATATTGATCAAAACTTGTTTAAGCATGACTTAGGGAACTTGGGCAGTCCCTACACCACCCAAAACAGTCTCATACACACGGCAACCCAACACACACATCATTTCCATTCTTACTTAGCAATTTTCCAGTTTTAACTTGCAACAACACAACACTTTTCATGACTTTACTTTCATGAAATCTTGGAACTGTTTTAGCATCATCTTCACTCTTACAACAGCCCACAATCAGTTCAGTTTTAACTTGAATCATGGCATTTTACATTCACTACACGTTTGCAACAAAAACCAACATTCAACACACACAATTTCACTTCTAATCCCTAAAACTGTCCACGGTTTTTGGACTGCCCTTACCCCTCAACATAATTCGGTTCTTGAACACCTTAATTTACATATTCAACATGCATACAATACACTACAATGTACACAACAACAACAATCAAATTATAGCCCAAAACAGTCCATGAATTCGTCCAAAACAGCCCCCTACCCGGTTTCATCACAACTACTCCAACTTCATGATTTTCATTCGTTTATCCAACTACAATGCATTCAATTCATTTCCAATACATGTTCAACAAGATTAAGCATGACTTCATCAGAATCTTCAACACATGATTCATTTTAAATTCGAGCAAAAACAGTCCAATAGCCAACATGCAACATCACAACCAAACTCCCACAATCTTTGTTCATTTACATATGTTGATACATATTCAATTCACTAACAATACATGCACAATGAAATCTGTCATAAACTCACCTCACACACGGATCACTCTCTACTTCAACTACAACCACAATCCACAACAACATGCATGAACTATACATTCAAATCATCATGCAACACAAGAAACAACAAACATTCTTACCTTTCAATCTTGTGCTTCACTTGGCCGAATTTTCAACTCTATTGAGTGCTTCACTTTCTTGTTTCTCTTCAACAACTAATACACTTTCTTACATACTAGATGAGGGATAGTTTTGATGGAGAAAAACTGGAATTTCTGGGCACAATATCACCCCACCCTCTCGGCTAGCTCTTAGCCGAGAGCACCTCTCTCTACTCTTTCTATCTCTAAATGTTTCTTGACTTGTGGTGATGAAAATTATGTTGTGAAGGTGTGGAGTGATCAGACTTTGTGTCAATATGTTCCCCTCATTGAGTTGGCCATGTGGATTACACTAAATTGGGTCAAGATTCTTTGACCAAAGCCTTACATGGCACGGCCAAACAAGGCATAAAGTGGACTGATTTTTTTTTTTTTGTCTTTCCAATCCCACTTTTTAATCCAATTATGGTTAGTTTAATCCCAATTTTCCATTACTAGTTTAATGCCACACGAAAGTTGTGGATAAATTGTGACTCGACACGAAACCGGAAGTTAAAATCTCTACTTCATATCTTAAGATAGTCTTGCCTTTAACTCGTCGCGCTTATTTTAAAACGTCCCGACGTATGAAAATACGGGACATAACATAATCATCTGGGATTACCTGCGCGGCATGAACGCAGCCCCCGAAGAAGAGGGGTCAGTACGAGTAACGTACTGAGAATGTAAAGCATGAATAGTACCATAATAAAGGAATATATAGTATGAACAATAACAGAATAGACATAAGGAGCTTATACTGGGACAGATGTAACCTGTGCATATGAATGCCTATCTGCAGATATCATGGATGCTTAGTTTCTTTTTCAGGAAAACAGTGGCTCTTTTTTACATATACAGAAAACAGAACATTTCAGAGAACGGTGTCATTCATTTACATTCACAGACGCCGAGTACATCGACTCTCCCACCCCCCTCCCCAACAGTGTCCCCATATATATATCACAAATACAGACGCCGTATCCGGCTCTCCCATAATCCCGCGTCCGAGATGAAATCCAGCTGAATCAGGTGGTGGTATAACAGTGGCCCTTCCCCTTTCCCATATACATGTACATATACATATTCACATTCATATTCATATGTCATACAATTGGCATGCATGAGAACCCAAAGAAAGTCAGGTGTCCATCAGAGTGACGTAAGGTCGAAACCCTCCGATTACATTATGGAATAATCGGGTCACTTGTATCACCTTGAAGGAATGAGTATTTTAAGGTGAGACTACCAACGGAAAAGTAGCCTTAAGAGAGAGCATAGAATGAAATCATGGGCATTATAACCGCCAATTCATATGCTTTGAAGTCTTTTAGAAACTAGTGTTATAGCTAAGGAATAGAATTGAGGTTCAAGAACTAATATAACACTTTCACATACACATTAAATTCTTAGCTCAAGACTCTTAGTCATGGGATCGTTCTTATCGTACTTATCATGGGCATATTCCCTTTCTTAACATCATCATTATCATTGTCATCATAGCAATATCGTCGTTAGCATAGTTACAGTACTTGTCATCCGATGAACGGAATAAGGATCAAAAGTTTTCTTTGGATTCTGCTTCAGTATAGATCAAACGGAACAATAAGGAAATTCCGGGACAATGGGCCCACCTCGGGTCAAATGAGGCGGCGTACCAAATTTACGTACATTACCCTTCATGACGTCACTTGTGAGGGTTTTAGGGTAGTCGGATCTCATTGGTGCAATTTCTAGCTGTTTAGGTAGTTTCTCAACATTTGATAACATTTTGAATTCAATCTTACTGAATGAAAAAGGGCCAAATTCAATTTTGGATTTCTAGGGATAGAATCGTCCCCGAGGCCCGTATCCAATCCTATTACATCTAAGACATGCCAAGGAAGGAAGGGTAAACCTTACATACCTTTTCTGCTTCTTATGCGACTCCAAATTCACGTTCCAAATCCGCCAAAATCTACAAATTGGTTATGTTTACCAAAACTTAATTAGATCATTTAGAAGTTGATTCTTTAAAGTAACACTTTGTCTGCCGAAATTTCGGCAGCATTTCCCCTGTAAATACACCATCCCCGAGAATACGGCTCAGCCCCAAATCAACAACAATAATCCGGGAATTTGACCCGGCCACAATATCAACAACAATGACAACAAACATTCTAACAATATCGACCATTAATGTAAACGCACATTAACATCAACAACCTCATTTCGCATAATGTGACGATATTCCAATTACGTTCAAATCAAGATATATAATCGATCCAAAACCATTCAAACATGCTTCCATAACATTTCCAACAATCCACAAAATTTTCCAAAACAACCCGATCCAAAACATAAGGCTACTTAAAACCTTCCAAGTCCAAGGAAATATCAGTAACACATTTCTTTTCCTCCAAACTCATAAACCATACTAACAATCTACACATTAGCAACATTATTTCCATCAACACAAAAGACCACATTAAAATCATATTAGCCTCCAAATCAGCCCACTCTCAGTCAATACCACAACACACACATTCCATGGTTTTCATTCATTTTTTTGTACATTACAACACCACATAATCATGCTAAATACACATGGTTCATTACTCCTACATGTTACACACAACACACGGCCACACCATACTTATACAATTACAACTTCAACATGCATGATCTCATGTTCCTCATCCATTTTACATTATGGAATTCACAACGCAACCATCTAACTAGTAAATAAAATCATTTCATCTTTTCTATACCATGCAACACATTTTCGGCCAAACACCATACATATTCATATTTCATATTTCATGGATTTCTTCAAGCATGTGAGGGGCACATGCCCCTCTCTAGAAAAGTCTTCCATTTTCTTGATTTTTCTTGAAAATGAATAAAGATGACTAATGTCTTCCTTGGTAAGCTTGGTCCATATTTTCATCACATGGCCACAAAGAGTGGGCCCACATAGCCACACATACACCCCCACATTATACGGCCACAATGGCTATTTTCAAGAATTTTCTTAAACACCTTGTGAAATTACCGTTTTGCCCCTAAGCTTCCACATTATTACCCTTAACCTTTCTCAATATTTCCATGCAATAATATTCATAAATAATATTTATGACCAACTTGTGCATTAAAATAATTTTCGAAAATGGTCTCGCCCTTGACTTTCCACGACGACTTTGGGATTTCCAAATATACAAGATATGGGCTATAACAATCCGGTAGAGGAGCCGAAGGTGCTGGAGCTGGGGCTGAGGCTCCCTCACGCTCCTCTAATATAGGTACTGAATGGGAGGACTGAGATTGAGCCGCACTATGGGACTCACTTTCCTCTACTACCGGTGGGGGTGCTCTTTCAGCCCGCTTTTCTGCCACCGTCTTGCCCTTTTTGGCTGATGTAGCCTTTCTCTTTACAGACATTTCTGAAATACACAAAACACGGTTAAGGAACTAGAAGTTCTTATATCATAGCTCTATCGCACGATTCTTATGAAGAAAGAAGGTCATTTATTCCTAAAATGCCCGCAGCTTCTTGTTTATAAGTGTAGCGCACAACACACCCATAACCAAGACTCTACTAGACACGGCTCGTAGACACTCCCTAGGGTAGAACTGCTCTGATACCACTTTTGTCACGACCCGACTAGAGGGCCGCGATGGGCACCCAGTGCTAGCCTACCCGGGCACCCCTTAACATACCTTTACACTTACATCGAGGTGAGCCACATATTTAAACATATATTTATATTCATCAATCATACTTGTCCCATTGGACAACAATACCTTTATATCACCATTGACATCTATACCCGTATCAATGTACATAAGCCGACGAGGCTAACAAAATGAAATCAAAAATATAGGCCGAGAAGGCCAATCTTATCTAACCATATACACATGTCTACGAGCCTCTAAGGAGAGTATGTCATAACATATAGGCGGGACATGACCCCGCTATGCCCATAATTATGTACACAAAAGAATAAGTACCCAAAAGCTATATCTCCGAATGAAGTGGAGCTTTGCTATGTAGACTGTTATGTTCCGTGTTTTCGTATAATTGGAAATCGAGAAATAATTAAGACTTGTGTGTTATGAGGAAATATTTTGATTTTAGTGGATATGACTATGTTGGTTATGAAATTATTGGTGCTAAGACATTGGGGAAGGCCGAGGGTAAATTTGGAATTTTGAAAATTAGTTTCGGGAATTACAAAACGGGACTTTTAATGAAATGGGCCAAGAAAATTGAACAACAATTTAGGCCCAAGATTAATGGGGTGGCCGGCCAAAGGCCAAGGCCCAAGACCCATTTTCTTAAGTCATGTGACATGCATGTGCTCCCTAAGTGGATATATATCAATGCATTCCTTAGAAATAATCAAGAAAAATCACAACTCCAACCTTGACTCCAAAAACCCATTCGGCCGAGACTAGGAGAAAGGAGAAAAAAAAACTTCCCAAGCCTTTGATTCTAATCCAAAAATCTTGATTTTCACATATTTGTAGAGTACTCAAGACCCTCTTCAACGGGGTACAATTAGTTTGGCGAAAGGTGCGCGTTTGCGACAAGTCGGAAATTCAAGAAGAGGTAAGAATTTTGCTATTCTTTTGTTATGGAATTTGTATGAATGTGATAAGAAAATCGTGGGTGTGTGTATATAGGATGTTATGGCCGTGTGCCTTAAGAAGGAGAAAGAAATGTGAATTGATCTTGTTTAGTTTGTTTAGTGCGTCGTTGTGACATTCATGACGTGAATGATCGTTTAATGAATTGAATTGGTGTTGAAAAATGATTTCGGAACATTATGGGAAAGTGTATACGTTTGGTATAATTGTGTATATCATTGTATATCTATGATGCTAAAGACTTTAAATATGACTTATGGTTGATGTTAATGAATTTGGAGTGAAACAATGAGAGTTAGAACGTTCGTCGTAATTTTTGATGTTTTGAATGAAATATGGAAAGTAATGAATTTCGGGAAACTTTGTATATGGTTTGGAATATATTTGGGGTGTGATTGAATAATCTTGTATGAGTGAATGAATACAATAATGTAGATATAAGTTTGGAATTGTGAAGTTTGAATGAAAGATTGTCAACTTGTGTAGTAAGGTAGAACTTTGAAGCTAGAATGATTTGATTATGGTTTGTGTTGTTTGATGATGTTTGGGTTGTTGTTGTTGATGTATTTTGAGCCGAGCTAAGTCTCGGGGGTGTTAGATTTATAGGGGAAATGCTTCCGAAATTTCGGTAGACAAAAATCAAGTTAATGGAAATCTTAAGCCTAAGAATCTCTAATTGGTAACTTTGACCATTTGCAGATTCTGGACGAAACGGGATTTGATTTTAAGGAAAGCATAAGACGTCCATAAGGTATGTAAAGCTTCCCACTTCTTCGTTTGGCATTTCTTAGTATGTTAGGTGAATATTGGAACCTCCGGAGCATTTCTGCTCCTCGACACCCGATCTACAAAACGACTACTATTCATTCAATTCAATTGAAGCCTAAAGGCTCTATTTTGGCTAGAATGCAACCAAATGTTCGAAACCTATCGAAATGTGATCGGGTCACTTCGAAATCATTATGTATGATCCTTTGGCCTTTAAATGTTCGTAAATTATGTTCGCCACCTCAATTTGACTCGAGGTGGGCCCGCTAACCCCGAGACGCCCTATTTGTCCTATTGGGCTCCCTTTTTGGATGAACTTCGATATGAGATCTTCGACCTTGAAACTTCCCTCTATGAAATATGTTTTGACTATTATGATATGTTAAGTTTCGTTTGAGCCATACGTACCACTTTGGAAACCATTTGTGAGATAAACTTTCGTATGAACTAATCATTCGACTATTTTGGTTTATGAAATGACTTATGAGATTATTAAGTTTTGAAAGGCTATTTTGAAATATAAATTGCATTTGTTTGCTCACGACTCCGCTCGTGCCTTATTTTGACTTCGTTCACCGGTTCCCGAGCCGGTTATGATTCGTGCGCCCTATGATAATTCGGCCGTATGCTGTGTTACAGTTCCTGAGGCCTCGCCATAGGGCCGGGTTCCGTTTGGAGTTATGCTATGATATGGCTAGTGATGCGATACGCTCACTTATGTTTGTGTTCGGGGATGTACGGAGATTCGAAACCTTCTGGTGTTATGTTGTGTGTGGCGCCAGCGTCGGAGTGGAGACCACGTTCTTGAGCGTTTGCATGATTTCGTTTGCATTATGTATATGTATATGATTTGATACGGATTTTGACATACTGATTGGTAGTTCCCTTTGATATCTGGTTTGCTTTTAGTTTTGGCTCATATTTCTGTACTCCGTGCTTTACATACTCAGTACATATTTCGTACTGACCCCCTTTCTTCGGAGGCTGCGTTTCATGCCCGCAGGTACAGACATTGGTGATCCTCCGCTGTAGGCTTCACTCTCTGCTATTTCGGAGTACTCCTTCTTGAGTCGGAGTCCACTTTTGGTACAGACTTATTTTGCTATGTATATATTCTGTACATTTGTCTATTTGGGTACGGCGGGGCCCTGTCTCGCCATATGTCTTTGTTTTGAATTCGTAGAGGCCTGTAGTCATATATGTGGGGCGAGGGTCCTATGTATGTTTGTTTGATTTTGTTTTCTGGTCTTACAGCGGTCAGTTTGTTATGATGGCCCTAAATGGCCCTTATGCTTTTATGAAGTTCTGAAATACGTTCGGATTTGGTAAATGAATATGTGATTTGGTCTGGGTACCCAGGTAGGGTGCCAGTCGCGGCCCACGGGGCTGGGTCGTGACAAAAGTGGTATCAGAGCAGTTTGTCCTCGGAATGTCTACAGGACGTGTCTCGTAGAGTCTTGTTTATCGATGTGTTGTGCACCACATCTATACACAGGGAACTACAGGGCATTTAGGATGTTATTTTCTTTGGAATCTTAGATCGTGCGATAGAGCTGTGCTATTAGGATGATTCTGATCTGACTCGTTCTTGTGTTTGCAGTGATGCCTCCGAAAAAGGCAACAGCGGCCCAGAAGGGCAAAGCGAGGATGGGAGAGACTAGTCAGGCACAGCGATCTACCCGGGCTCGTGT
The DNA here is from genome assembly GCF_019175385.1 of Lycium barbarum. Lineage (NCBI taxonomy): Eukaryota > Viridiplantae > Streptophyta > Magnoliopsida > Solanales > Solanaceae > Lycium > Lycium barbarum. The sequence goes on from NC_083341.1 coordinate 83,193,463, forward strand.
TTATGATTTGCCAGAGGTTGTGCCTCATTCTGAGGGGTCTGCTACACCCCCACTAGTACAGCCTGGAGCAGGACCTTCAGCAGCTCCAGAGGTCCGTGTACCCGCTCCCGAGACTCCAGCTCCTCAGCCAGCGGCGGAGGATAGGACCCTGAGGGAGGCTGTACAGTTGTTGACTACACTGGTGGCAGGACAGGCTCGCAGACGCGGGCGGAGGGACGATGATGATGATGACAGGCGGGACAGCCTGAGAGTTCGGGAGTTTTTATTATGCGGCCCTCCAGAGTTTTTCGGGTCTAAGCCCGACGAGGACCCCCACGACTTTATTCGGGGGATGCGGCGCTCACTGGACTTGGTCAGGGCTTCAGAGACCGAGTCGGTCGAGCTGGATTCGCACAGACTTCGAGATGTTGCCACTCACTGGTACGAGACTTGGGAGTTATCTAGGGGTGAGGGTGCTCCTCCAGCTACGTGGGATCAGTTTGTGACAGCATTCACCCGCCACTTTCTGCCCCGAGAGTTACGGCGGGCGCGGGCTGACCGATTTTTACATCTGCAGCAGAGGGGTCGGAGTGTTCGCGAGTATAATCTTGAGTTTGATTCTCTGGCCCGATATGCACCGGCCGTGGTAGCAGATATGTCCGATCGGATGCACAGATATGTTATGGGATTGGATCGATATTTGATTGACGGCTGTATGGCAGTGTCATTACAGACAGATATGGACATTGCCCGACTTGAGGCCTATGCGATGGGTATGGAGGACCGTCACAGGTCTGATCATTCTGGTAGAGATCGGGACAGGAGGCCGCCCAAGAGGGCTAGGTCCGCAGGTTATTCCGGGGATTCTCGAGGCGGACAGCCTCAGCAGCAGCAGTCAGGCAGACAGCTACCTCCGTCCGGCCGGAGTACTCAGTCAGGCAGCTGGAGATTTAACAGTGCGGGACCGTCAGGGGCCGGTCAGAGCTCCAGAGCTGCAGGTTCACAGATGACTAGAGGTCCCAGCCAGACCAGACCACCCAGGCCCCGTTGTTCTCATTGCGGGAAGTCTCATCCTGGGGAGTGTTATCGAGCTACTGGAGCTTGTTTTTCGTGCGGTGTTCAGGGCCATTTTATGAGAGATTGTCCGTTGGCCAGCGGTTCTGGTAGTGTGGCTCAGCCGATAGGGTCAGCCGCCGGTTCATCATCTGCTCCATCTGTTGCACGCCCTGCAGGGCGAGGTGCGCCGACACCGGCGGGACGCGGTCGAGGCCGCGGTGGCGTTTCAGGTTCTAGCGGTCCCTCGAACCGCATATATGCTTTGGCCAGCCGACAGGATCAGGAGGCTTCACCAAACGTCATCACAGGTACATTACTGGTTTTCTCCAGATCTGTATATGCATTGATTGACCGTGGTTCTACTTTATCATATATTTCCCCGCTCGTTGCTAGTAAAATTGGGATAGTGTCTGAGCCAATAGAGCCATTTGAGGTAGCTACGCCAGTTGGGGATTTTGTTATAGCGAGACAGATCTATAGGGATTGTTCTGTGACTATTTATGATCGTTGCACTAGGGCTGATCTGATAGAGTTAGACATGCTTGAGTTTGACGTCATTATGGGTATGGACTGGTTGTCTTCTTGTTATGCTAATGTTGACTGCCAGAAAAAGGTAGTCCGTTTTCAGTTTTCAGGGGAACCAGTTATAGAGTAGTTCGGATCCACAGCATCGCCGAGGGGTAAGTTTATTTCATACCTCAAGGCTAAGAAGATGATCCAGAAGGGTCATATCTATCATTTGGTTCGTGTGCACGATACTGCAGCGGAGATACCTACCCTTCAGTCTGTTCCGGTCGTCAGTGAGTTTCCAGATGTATTTCCTGACGAGCTTCCTGGCCCTCCGCCTGAGCGGGAGATTGATTTTACTATAGAGTTGATGCCGGATACGCAGCCTATATCTATTCCCCTGTACAGGATGGCACCGGCTGAGTTGAAAGAGTTGAAGGAGCAGCTGAAAGATTTGTTGGATAAGAGCTTTATCAGAGCCAGCACATCACCCTGGGGAGCGCCGGTATTGTTTGTTAGAAAGAAAGATGGGTCACTGCGGATGTGTATCGACTACCGGCAGCTGAATAAGGTGACTATTAAAAATAAATATCCCCTCCCCCGGATTGATGACTTGTTTGATCAGCTGCAGGGTGCTAAATATTTTTCGAAGGTAGATCTGCGCTCAGGTTATCATCAGGTGCGAGTGCGGGAGTCAGATATCCCGAAGACTGCTTTCAGGACCCGGTACGGGCACTATGAGTTCAGAGTTATGTCTTTCGGGCTGACTAATGCTCCAGCGGTATTTATGGATCTGATGAATTGGGTATTTCGGCCTTTTCTGGACATGTTTGTTATTGTGTTTATTGATGATATTCTAATTTACTCGCGATCAGCCGAGGAGAATTCAGATCATTTGAGGACGGTACTTGGCATTCTCCGTTAGCAGAAGTTATATGCTAAATTCTCCAAATGTGAATTCTGGTTGACTTCTGTGGCATTCTTGGTCCATATTGTCGGTGCAGATGGTATTCGGGTCGATACGCAGAAGATTGAGGCTGTACAGAATTGGCCCAGACCTACTACACCGACGGAGGTGCGCAGTTTTCTGGGATTGGCCGGATATTATCGTAGGTTCGTGGAGGATTTTTCTTCTATTGCAGCACCCTGATAGAGTATAATTGTCTTAAGTTTCCAGTCATGCATTATGGTAATAGTATGATGAGAATATGGTAAGTCTATGATATGTACATGATGCTATCACACCGCGCCTATATGGCCGGGCAGGCACCGCTAAGGTGGGTAGCGTATACACCATGTCCAGATGACACGGGCAGACACCACTAGTGGGCGGCATGAGATGGTACCCCGGACGCGGGAGGCGTGGACGCAGGCTAATGATTATCACACTGATCCGATATAGACGGGCATCTTATCCATTTATGCATATATGATATGATGATGATTATGAGTAAGACAGCATGTGTTATTTCTTTTATAAGTGACAACCATATACAGTTGCTCCTTACTGATGCTTTCTTTATCTCATTGACGTATCTTTATTGTTTATGCCTCTCATACTCAGTACAATGTTCGTACTGACGTCCATTTTATTTGGACGCTGTGTTCATGCCCACAGGTAGACAGGGAGGTGATCTTGATCCAAACTCGTAGGAGCTAGTAGCTGATTTGAGAGTTCTCCATTGTTCCGGAGGTGCCTTGATTATTATTTTTGTATACATATGTATATTTTGGGCATGACGGGGTTCTGTCCCGTCCTTATGTCTAGCACTCTAGTAGAGGCTCGTAGATACGCAGTGTGGGTTATATGGTCTCACGAGGTTGCTATTATGTATATATATATTATTTTGATTGCCGAAAGGTTTATGTATAGAAAAGTATTTATCTTTTCAAATGAAAGATGATTTTCTTATAACTCCTGCATCTCCCGAATCTATTACTCTTACCACCAAGTTGGCTAGCTGAAAAAGCTCATGAGCTAGCTCCCTTTTTCCAGCCCGCAGATATGCTAAACTACCCATAGATTTTCGGCTGAGGGCATCTTCTACCACATTCTCCTTCCCTAGGTGGTATATCAATATCGTAATCCTTCAGCAATTCTAACCACCACCTCTGCCGCAAGTTTAGCTCCTTCTGCTTGAAGATGTACCGAAGACTCTTATGATCTGTATAGATGTCGATGTGAACGCCATATAAGTAATGTCTCCAGATATTAAATGCATGAATCATGTCTGCTAATTCTAGGTCGTGAGTCGGATAGTTCTTCTCATGCTTCCTTGAGCTGTCTAGAAGCGTAAGCAATCACCTTACCGTACTGCATCAATGCACAACCCAATCCGACGCTCGAAGCATCACAATAGACAACATAGCCCTCGGATCCCTCTGGAAGTGCTTGAACTGGTGCTGAAGTAAACCAATCCTTCAATTCTTGAAACTTCTGCTCGCAAGCATCTGTCCATTGGAACTTGGCTGCCTTCTTAGTCAACTTTGTCAATAGGGCAGAAAGAGAAGAGAAGCCCTCTACAAATCTTCTGTAATACCCTACTAAACCCAGAAAACTACGAACCGCTGTCGGCGTCGTAGGTCGAGGCCAAATCTTCACAGCCTCTATCTTTTGAGTATCCACTTTGAAGCCTTCATCTGAAACAACATGGCCTAGGAAAGCCACAGAGTTTAGCCAGAATTCGTATTTGGAGAATTTCGCATACAACTTCTGGTCCTGAAGGACTCTGAGTATTGCACGTAGATAATATGCATGCTCAGTCTCCGATCAGGAATAAACCAGAATGTCATCTATAAACACAATCACGAACAGGTCTAGGAAGGGTCTAAACACACGGTTCATTAGGTCCATGAATACAACTGGAGCATTATTCAACCCGAAAGACATAACAAAGAACTCGAAATGACCATATCTAGTCCTAAATGCTGCCTTCGGAATGTCCTTCCCTTTGATCCTGACCTGGTGATAACCTGATATAAAGTTTATCTTCGAGAAATATCGAGCACCCTGCAGTTGATCAAATAAATCATGTATCCTCGGAAGTGGATACTTATTCTTAATCGTCAACTTATTCAACTGCCTAGAGTCGATACACATTTGTATCGAACCGTCCTTATTTCTTACGAACAATACTGGGGCTCCCCACGGTGACGTACTAGGTTTGATAAAGCCATTCTCCAACAGATCCTTCAACTCTTTCAACTCAGCAGGGGCCATCCTATAAAGAAGGGATGGGTATCGGCTGAGTACCTAGTAGTACATCTATAGCGAAGTCAATTTCTCACTCTGGTCGGAGACCTGGAAGCTGGTTTGGGAACTCATTAACTACAGGAATGGACTGAAGAGTTGGTGATTTTGCTTCAGTATCCTGGAATCGAACTATATGATAGATACATCCCTTTGAAATCATGTTCTTAGCCTTGAGATAAGAAATAAACCTACCTCGCAGTGAAGCTATATTACCTTTCCATTCCAAAACTGGTTCTCCCAGGACGTGGAATGTGACAGTCTTCATCCAACACACTACATTAGCATAAATAGAAGTTAACCAATCCATTCCCATATAACATCAAAATCGATCATCTGCAATTCTATGAGATCTGCTATGGTCTGATGACCACAAACAATTATGGAACAACCACGACAAATCTTCCTAGCAATAATAGGTTCACCAAGAGGTGTAGACATAGAAAATGGCTCATTTAACAATTTTGGTGTTATACCGAATTTTCCCACGATAAGTGGAGTGACACAGGACAAATTGGACCCCGGATCTATTAACACGTAAACGCTATATGAACAGACTCTCAGCGTACCTGTTATAACATCTGGTGAGAATTCTAAGTCGTGACGATCTGCTAAAGCATAAATGTGTTTCTGAGCACCACCTGTGCCGAAAGTTCCTCCCCTACCTCTGCCTCTACCAGCGGAAGATTAAGGGTCGCGCCTAGGGGGACACACAGATGCAGATGATCCTACAATAGAACCTGTCAGCTGAGCCTTACCACCCGTTCCCTTTTGCGGACAGTCTCGCACAAAGTTATCCTGGCTACCACAACTAAAGCAAGCATTCGACCCAAACTGACAACGTCCGCGATGTGCTCTACCACAATTACCATATCCCTGTGGCACTGGTCTGCTCCATCCTGAGCTTTTCTGCTGCTCTAACCCTGACGCACGGGAGCTCTCACCTGGCTCAGATGGAATATAATTCCTGAATTTGTATCCCTGAGTCTGAGCTGATGGTGGCCTAAATGGCCTACCCTGGTGCTGGGGTCTGAAACTCCCCGTACTCTCACCCAACTGACCAGTGGTCCTAGCTATCTTATGATACTCCATTTCCATGCTCTCAGCCACTCGCCGCTAAAGTCTACGATCCATACAATCCTGTCTGAAGGCCTGGATATGAGCAAGGTCCATATTATCTTTCACCGTCGCAGTGGTACAAGCCTTAACATAGTCGACGTGCAAACCCGTTATGAACCTATGAATCCAGGCCCTCGATGAATCAAAGGAGAATGGAGTATATCTTGCCAAGGAATCAAATTGGAGGAAATAATCTCGAATGCTGGAACTACCTTGCTGCACAGACAAGAACTGATCTAACTGCGCCTCTCGCACCTCTAATGGTAAATAATAATCAAGAAAGGCCTTTAAAAACTCAGACCAACGCGCGGGAGGGTCCTCAGGACCTCTGGCATGCTCCCACCGCTCATACCATAAAATCGCTATGTCACGAAGCCTAAAAGTCGCTAACTATGCTGCCACGGCCTCGTTAGCATTCATGACCCAGAATATACGCTGAAGGTTATCAACGAAGTTCGGCGGATCCTCATTCGGCTTAACCACTGAATGCTTTGGAGGTTCAATTGCTAAAAACTCACGAACCTCGAACTGTGGGACCCATCAACGGTCACTGCTCCAGCAGGTGCTCTCAGTGGTCTCGGTGTCATCACAATCTAGGTTCATAAGTGCACCGCTCTCCTGAGATCCTAGTTTGTCGGTGCGGGAAGGGGTACTGGAGGTACTGTCTCCCTCGAGAGCTCCTCGAGCGGTAGAGTCGTCGATGATGGAAGGGATAGGGTGTCACCCTAGCCCTCAGGCTGGACCTCAGCTGTCGGGTGTGCCCTACTGCTGCCCTCACCAGCTGTCGTATCACCTCTCTAGTTAGTTACACTCTTCCTAGTCGCCGGTATAGCTGTGCACAAATATGGAAGAGTAAGTTGAACTTAAATCTCCTATGATTTGGCCCTATAGCACGATCTAGATCTGGAAGTATGGTAACCAATTCCTAAATGCCCTGTAGCTTCCTGTTTATATGATGTGGTGCACAACACATCTATAAACAAGACTCTACTAGACACAGCTTGTAGACTCCCTAGGAAAGATCTGCTGTGATACCAGGTTGCTCTGATACCAGGTTTTTCAGGCCTCAATTCCTGAGTGACATGACCGGCACCCGAAGCCAAACCAGTCCCGAGCGAAGCATTCTAAATCTGGAACTCTAGGGGAGTAATCCCCAGGTTAAATCGGTAAGGCCTACCTGCACACAGACAACACCCACAAACGACAATCTGGATATATATATATATATATATATATACAAACTATCTCGTTTGAACTTTGCACGCATACACAAAATGGGTATATATACAACTGAGCAAGCCGACGAGGCCACTATAATCGTACAAAGCCAACAGTGTCCAAACATACATATACAAGCCGACAAAGCTATCAAACAGACACACTATATACGTACAGGACCTGTTTACAAGCTTCTAGGAAACGTGTGACTGTACTATACAATCAGAAATCAAAAGGAGTGACTCCAAGGACCTGGCAACTCTGGGCCAAAAGGGAGCTCACCAATTAGCTGTTATCCGATTCTGCCTACTCGGGATAGGGCCCCAGCTTACAGATCATGTATGTATATACACAAAATGTGACCAAACTCTGGACCTGGTAACTTCGGATGAAATGGACCTTACCAATCAAGCTGGCACTCAGCACGTCTACTGTGGAGGCCTGTCTATTTGTTTGTCAGGACCTACAGGCGTGAAATGCAGTGCCCCCCCCCCCCCCCCCGAGCAAAATGTACGTCAATAACAAATAATGTATCGAGTATGTAAGGCAACTGAATGACTGAAATTGAACTGAACTCATATACATGATATATTGAAGGTAATCTGAGAAGTTATTGATAATCTAGGGTATACTTGACTGTTTGTAACTCATACCAAATAAGTAATGCTAAAATAAACTATCTGGCCTCATATAGGGATCTGTGTTTAAGTGAATAGCACCGAAGGCGAGTGTATAGCCCCAAAGGAAAGTGTCTAGCCGTGAAGGAAAATGTATATATCCCTAAAGGCAAAGTACATATTTGTATAGTCCCGAAGGAAAAGTTTACATATGTATAGCCTCGAAGGTATATGCATATAGCAATGCTATAATGATATACATATGTATATACTCTTTACTTCTTTAACTAGAAATCAAGTAATGCTTATTGAATATAAACTCCCGACAAGGGATAGCTACAACATGAGTAAGATGGAACAACATGGACATGGGAGCTCTATGAATAATTCTTCTCTTATACGCTCATTCGAATCATAGTTGTTATGGATTCATTCCATCAAGGAAGGAAATAGCCTTTACATACCTTCTTTCGATATATCCTACAAGAACAACGTACTTAAGTCATATAAAACCTCCATCTACAACAAAATGACAATAGAACCATTGTCAACTAAAGGGAAAACTAGAATACGGTATATCGAGCGACAAATTCGTCTCATAAAAACAACCAACATTTCTCTATAACTTCCCTTTCTTCATAAAAAATATAGCACAAAAAACCAACATACTCAAGCTATTCTTCATGATTTACCGTCATGTGATAACTCAGGAACAACACAAAACAGTTCAATATACAACAATATCCCAACTACAATTTTTCATTCTTTACTTCATGGGTTTTCAATCAAACAACTTAGTTGTGACTTATACAACCTCAAACACATATGGAAGAGACATAATCTTACCTCAAACAACAAGAAAAACTCCAAAACTGAGATTACTTCAACTTAGGGAAGTCTCCAAATCAACAACACAAGAGGAGAACTTGGTTTCACTAGCACCATGAATTGCTGACACTATATTTACGTTGTTTACCTTGGATCTTGCTCATGGATGATATGCAAACTCTTGGAGAGTATTTTAGGGTGTATAGGATCTGTGGAGGATTGAAAAAAGACTTAATAATGAAGCCCCACCGAATATATACATAAAAAGAACTTTCCACCGCCTCTGATATAGGGTGGAATATATGGACCGTAAAAACGATATATGGTCCGTACATTGCATTGTATTTCTTCCAAAAAAATCAGGCCAACTCTCTGAATCTATCTACGGTCACTTAGACAAAAAATACGGTCCATAAAACACATCTACGGTCCGTACATTGGACCGTATATCAAGTTGATACAATGAAATTCCACAAAATGTATTCTCTTTGATTCATTTAACTTCTAAACTTTCCAACACCTACTGAACATGATTATAAACCTTATTAACCTTTAGGATTAGCATGGTTTAAACACTTATAATCTCGAAGATAATCTTATTCCCAAGCTTACGTTGACTAACTTACAACGCAATTTAACGAATAAAATACTGGATGTAACAATGGAAACCCAAGAATGAAACTGATAATTATTGAACTAACCCAAAAGGACCCAAAAAGTCTTGGGTACCTTAAAGGAAGTAACTACTTGATTTTGCAGGAACACCACAAGACGAAATCAAAAAGAAAATACTACTTAGATAGTGCGTGTTCAAATCACATGAAAGGCAACAAAAACTTGTTCAAATCAGTCGCTGATTATGATGGGGATTATTCTTTTTTGGTGATAACTCCGAATGAACCGTTATTGGAAGAGGAAGTATTACTTTTAATAATTCATGTGATATTACTAATTTTTAATTCATGAAGGGACTCAACTATAACCTACTGAGCATAAGTCAACTATGTGACTCTGATCTTGAGGTAAGATTTAGAAAGATAGGTTGCATTAGTAAAGACAAGACTGGAAAAGCAATCCTGCCTGGAGGCAGAAATAAAAACGTACATGTTCTAGACTCTATTAAAAGTTCGGTTGGACATATATGTTAGGCTTCAATGATAAAAGATCCTTGAATATTGCACAAGAAACTAGGTCATGCAAGCATGGGTATGATTGAGAAACTTACAAAATATGATGTTATTATAGGATTGCCTAAACTAAATTATGCAAAGGATCACATCTGTGATGCTTGTCAACAGGGTAAGCAAACTATAATTTTGTTCAATTCAAAAGATATTGTATCTACTTCTAAACCACTGCATCTACTTTTTATAGACCTTGTTGGTCCTACTAGAACTGCTAACATTGGTAGAAAAGGGTATGCTTTTGTTATTGTTGATGATTACTCTCATTTTCCTTGGGTAATGCTTCTTACTCATAAGGATGACACTGTAAGGAATTTTAAGTTCTTCTGTGACAATGTAAAGTGAGACAAAGGCTACTATATCACTGCGATAAGAAGTGACCAAGGAGGATAATTTGAAAACAAATCTTTTGAGGTATTCTGCAATGAACAAAGAAACACTCATAATTTCGCATTGTCTGGATCTCCTTAACAAAATGGAGTGGTTGAATGAAAGAAATCCAAGATATGGCCAGAACCATGATTTTGGAGCACTCCTTACCATACTATTTACGGGCAGAAGACATTAGTACAGCTTTCCATATTCTAAACAAGTGTTTGATCAGGTCTATTTTGAATAAAACTCCGTATGAGTTGTAGAATGGTAAGAAAACTAATATTAGCTACTTTCACCCCTTTGGGTGTAAATGTTTTGTGCAAAGCAACGGGAAAGGTAATATCAGTAAGTTTGATGCTCATGGCGATGATGGTATATTTCTTATTATTCAAATACTAGTAGATCTTACAGAGTGTTAAACAAACATACTTTATCTATTGAAGAATATATCGATGTGATATTTGATCTAGTTGCTTGGTTGAGAAAGGTAAAATTGTAGATGAACAAAACAATCAAGAATCACTTACTATCACCACTCCTGGAACAAGCAACACTACAAAGCTGACTAATGTTCATGAAGATTCGTCTAGTAAGATTATTGAATCACTTCCAAACAGATGGAGAAGTGAACCTGATTACCTAAAGAAGTCTGTCATTGGAGACATAAATGAAGGGATGAGAACCAGTGCATCAAATAAAAATTTTTTTTACCTCTCTTCTCTCAACTTGAACCAAAGAAGGTTGATGAAGCTCTAAACGACAATCATTGGGTCAAAGCTATCCAAGAAAACCTAGATTAGTTTGAGAAAAATAATGTATAGAACTTAGCTCTTAAACCTGAAAAAGTTTCAATCATTGGAACAAAATGGGTATACAGAAATAAGCTAAATGAGGCCATAGAAGTGATACGAAACAAAGCTCGATTAGTGGCTCAAGGATACTCTCAACAAAAAGGAATTGAATAGGATGAAACATTTGCTCTTGTAGCCCGGTTAGAATCAATTCGCATTTTACTTGCCTATGCGTCTTTCAAAGGATTTAAACAATTTCAAATGCATGTTAAAATATCTTTTTTAAATGGTTTAATTGAAGAAGAAGTTTTTTGTTAGACAACCACCAAGTTTTAAAAATTTAAAATTTCCATATCATGTTTTTAAGTTGACTAAAGCCTTGTACGATCTTAAACAAGCTCCCATAGCCTGGTATGATCGCTTAAGTTCCTTTATAGTCGATATGATTTTTCTAGAGGAAATATTGATACAACTCTTTTTAACAAAAGATCTCTTTCGGCAAATCTTATTATTCAAATTTAAGTTGATGATATTATTTTTGAAAGTTCTAATCCCTCTTTATGCAAGGAATTATATGGTCTTATGAAAAGAGAATTCAAACCGAGTATGATAGGTGAGTTAACGTTCTTTTTGGGACTTCAAATCCATCGGAAAAATGTATCTTCATTTGCAAAAGTAAGTATACCAAGAATCTTATTCAGAAATTTGGTATGAATGATGCCAAAGCTTAAGGGACTCCAACGAGTCCAACTTGTACCATTGATAAAGACGAGGAAGGTAAATTAGTAGATGAAACTAAGTATTGTGGAATGATTGGATCTTTGCTATATTCAATGGCTAGTCGACTAGATATTATGTTTAGTGTATGCAGATGTGCCCGTTTTCTGTCAGCTCCCAAAGAATCACATCTTACTACTGTTAAAATAATCATAAGACACCTTGTTTGCACTACCTCCCACGGTTTATGGTATTAAAATTTTAATAAACTTAACCTTGAGGGTTTTTGAGATGCTGAATTTGCAGGTGAAAGGATGAGAGGAAACGTACTAGTGGAAATGTCAACTTCTTAGAAAATCATTAATTTCCCGGAATAGTAAGAAGCAAGGGTCTTTTCCTTATCCATTACTTAGGCTGAGTACATTTACATAGGATAATATTGTGCTCAGCTAATATGGATGGTTCATCAATTAAGTGACTATGAATTACTTTTTAACCCTATTAAAATTTTCTGTGATAATTCTAATGTTATTTTCCAGTCAAAGAATTTTGTACATCATTCTAGGGAAAAGCATATGGACATTAAGCATCATATTATTAGGTATCATGTTATTAAGGGCGATAATAAACAATATTTTGTAAGCACTAGTAATCAATTAGCTGATATTTTCACTAAAACTCTTCTGGAGGACATAGTTTGTTTTCTTACATATTCTCTTGGAAATATTGCTAACCCTATTTGATGAATTCTTTGTTGTTCCCATTTAGAATTAATTACATATATATTATGTGCTTTAAATATCTACATAACATATCATTTGGAATTCTGCTCACACGTGGGGTTTTAAATGTTTTTCTTGGTTTATTTAGTTTAAGTGTACGAAGTATCATTATGATTCTATATGTCAGTTCATTTTTAACTTTTTGCCTTTTCAAGTATCTTCACACTCTTTTTTCTACCGTCGTTTCTCTTCCCCATGCAACTCCTCAGTCGCTCATTCCTCTCCACTCCTATATTTTCCCTTTAATTACCTCTCTCTCTCTCTCTCTCTCTCTCTCTTCCACTCACTTCATCTTCCATCACCCTTTTACTTTTTGCATAACCCTTTCAAAGGTGAAATCTCAAAAATACTGTATCTCTCCACTCGTCACAGTAGCTATATTAAGGGCAAGAGAAAGGCCTCTTCTCGAGTGTGTATGGAGCACTCTGCTCACTCCTCGCCATCTGATGCTACTGACTCCATCCTGCCAAGAATCTTGGAAAATGCCCTATTGATCAAGATGACAGTGCTCATTCTCTCAAAAAGGTCAAAGCTGAGCCAAAAATTCCATTGACTCAAAGAAAAGCTTTTGGAATACCCCGACCTCTGCCTTTTTTTAATTCTGTGATAGATAAATCTATAGATCCAGGTTTCATGGTAGATCTTGATCCCATGCACTCTCAAATCCTTTTTTAAGATCCAAGGATGGGGAAATTTCTTTAAGTAGCCAACTCGAGTCTATGATATTTTTGTTCGCATGTTCTATGCTAATCTTAGATCTTCCAAACCTGATAAGTTTGAAAACCTTGTTCTAGGAACAAGGGTTTTCTTATATTATAAAGTTTTTTATTCCATCAATCACTGTAAGTGCTCTGGTTTTCTGATATCCCGAAAATTCTTGGTCTGAGTCTCTTGAAGTCTTTTATGACCAAGCATAACTTGCTCTCCAAGACTCTGCATCTGGCAAACTGGGCCCTAATGACCTCTCTTTTGAACCTAGGGTCCTCGCTCACATGGTTTCTACAACCATTCTTCTTCATGATTGCTCTTTTTCAGACGTTACTCAGCGAGATTCCATTATTACCTACTATTTGGTCACCAAAAAAAAATCAAGCTTTCCTCTATTGTGATAAACTACATGATTGAATGCTCCTCTGATCCAGCTAGCCTCCCATATTGTATGATTATCACTCACATTCTTAAAGCACACCATGTCAACCTTAGCAACCTTCCTCACTTCATTGTCAAACAATGCAACAATTTTAGAACTTTTGGGAGTATGGGTTATGCTTTTTCTGGGGATTCCTAGGTCAAAAAGGATTTTCTTGATAACAATCTCATTGTGACTCTTTCTAAAACCAAAGCCTATGCATCTCATTCATCTCCTTATCTTGCTCTAACAGACTACTTTCCTGGAATTCTTACCAAACTCGCAACCTTGGATGCTAAAATTTAGTCTCTCAAATAATTAATGGTTTCCACCTTTTTTGCTATGGAGAAAGTTTGGGACTCTGCAAAGGAAACAAGCGTTAATGTTGCTCGCCTCAAGTTGACGTTGGATCAGGTCATCAAAGAGGCTGTTAAATTGTCAACCAACCAAGCTGTCTGCATAATTTTAAGAAGTCTCTACCATTCTCACTACCAAGATGGAAGCAATGAATTATGCTTTATATTTTTTTTTTGTCTGCTACCATATACTTTGAGTATGTTCTTGTTGACTACTTTTGTTGTTTGCTCGAATGTTTCTGTGCCTAGGGGATAACATGCTTATGTTTGATGCATTGTGTTTGTGTTATATTGTTGCATATGTTTGGTGATTTTTTTCCCTCTACTTCCCATTTTTGTTGATGACCTTGGTGGAGAAAACAATGAGATTTCTATGAGTTATCCACAGGTACAAAGTCAAGTTACTAAGGGGGAGTCAAAATCAACAGTCAACTAAGTTCTACAATCGAGGGGGGGGGGGGGTCACACTCAGGGGGAGTCGACTCATCATCAGGGAAGTTGGCTACATTAATTCTCATATTGTCATCATCAAAATGGGGAGATTGTTAGGGTTAATGTTTAATGATGACAAAATTAAAGTACGTTTTATTTAATTTGTGCATGCAGAAAAACAAAAAGATACCTCTACAAGAAAAGTTGACTTACTAGAAAGATAAGTATAATTGAATACTTATTTATGGAAGAAACACATACGAATTGGGAAAAGCATCAACCAAGTATTGGGAAGATATTACTCAAGTACCATTGAGAGATTCTCGCACCAACATTAAGGAAGGACGACTCAACATTAATTTGGGAGTCAATGAGTTTGTAATCAGTCTAGATCTCAACGCATCAAATCTAACCAGTTAAGGACAGAAGTAACAAGAATTAACAAGTATCCAAAACCATAGAATATCTGCTGCAAAGGGTTTATGAAAGGAAGACCAATCAAAAATTAAGCTCTAACATTATTCTTGGAAATAGGATCCTCAAAATTCCTTTTTTCCAAGATCAAACCTCGTGGGTTTCCATCTCAGTCAATGAGCCAAACAGTTAAATATCAGACTATTTAATGGCTCACACCAGAACAAAGCAAGATATACTTTCGTTTCAACTTCTCAAGTTCTTTGCTCTACTTTAACAAGAACTGTAATTATTAGTGATTTACTCTGTACTAAAGGAGAGAGAAAAATAAGTTGGTGACGCATTTGTTACACCTCGCAGTTGTTGTATGTTGAGATTCGTTCGGTGTTAGCTATTCAATTGCAGACATCGGAGTTATTGTCGAGAAGATGCAAGATCATAGGTTCTCCTTTTACAATTATAAGAGTCCGAGTTTGCGTAACAGGTTATAGAAGGATTGGGAAATAAGTGAACTAAGGAGATTAAGCTTCCAAGGCTCTGAAGGAAAGTTGCGCAAGGTTTAGTACGGAAATCTTGGTCTAAACGGGAGAAAGATTACCCTTTAGTATATTAAGTGTTTTGAAGTGGAAAAAAAGTCTAAAGTGAAGTTTGGGAAGTCTAGTTTCTAACGCAACAAGCTGCTCCTCAATAGTACATCGGGATAAGGAGGTATGGACGTTACAAGTCAGGCTGGCAGACCAGGAAAATGGTCTGCGCGAATGCGCCAGCGAGTGGCGCGAACGCCCAGAAGGCCAAGGGCCAACACAACGCGAACGCGCTGAACAATTTTGAAGCCCAGATTAGAGATGAAGGTCATATTATAAGAGGTGTAATAATAATATACATATGACATTGGAGACCACATGGCGTAAATCAGGTAGTACGTTGCTTAAGGAAAACCCTCGTTACTGTAAGCTAAGTGGGACCCACATGTCGGGATTTGATAAAGGACATATGAAGAGATATATGAGTAGTACATGGAAAGTTGAGCAAGTCCTAAGAAGGACCCTTAAGCCAAATATGGGCATAGGCCCTCCAAAAGGACGATTTAAGGAAACATTTTCGGATTATCTGAATTGGAGGGGCCAAAACGATATTATAAGCTTTCAATTTGGAAAAACACCAAGAATTAAAGTTGTAGATAATTTAATTATCTTTCCAAAAATAGGTCTTGGGCCCTCACATGATATATGGATCAAGAGTTATGATCGTGTTACTGAAAATGGTGCAGTCATAAAAAATAAGCTAGCTCGAACGCGCTGAAGGAAAAATAAGTCGGTCCAGGAAGAACCTGGACCGTTCTATAAAAGGAGGAGGCCCCCTATTTTCAACCAAACACACCCAAAAACATCCCAAATTCTCTAGAAAATTCCCCAACCTTCCCACACCCACTTTTTAGCCCAAACCAGGTATAATTTCCAAATTCGGGTCCGGATAGCGTACTGTTATTGTTGCAGAATCATATAGCGGCGTGTTGTGACCTAAAACTAGCGTGGAAAAGTGAAGATAGAGAAATATTAAAGGGATAAAGGTATGGATCTCTTCCTATTTATGTTAATACTGGCTTATTCACGAACATAGAGCGATAAAATGATTGTATAGTGAGTTGAGTAGCTATGGAAGTTGGAAAACAGTGTGTGGGCTGTTTTATATGTTACTTTGGTATGGGAAATGATGTTATGTATGTTGGTACTGTTATTGTTGTTTGTTGTTGGATTAATAATTCGGGCTAGGCATATAAACAGGGGCGATGCTGCCCGATTTTTGGCAGAATATAAACTAGTTTAGTTTGAACACTAGGAAAAGTGTATGATAATGAGTCTAACGTTAGTGCGAATCCTCTCGAATGTAGATTTACGAGATCAGACGAATAAGCGTAGCTAATAGGAGGTTGAACAGGTATGTTAAGGCTCGTCCCTTCTTTCAAAGGCATGATTCCGATGTTATGGCTTCATAAATGTTTCCATACCTTCCTTGTTTTCAAAAGTTAGATGTTTCTGATTCCAAGGCATAATTCCTTTCCTAATAATTCATAAATGTTTTCCAAAATGTTCGTATTTTCTAAATCAGATATTTATGGCTCCGTGAGCTCTTATGATAACAACGATGAACCTGTTTTCACAATGATAATGACGATGTCAAGGATGAGAAAACTTTCCTACGATGATTATGATGATGATGATTCCGTGTTTAAAGGTTCCAAGTTTACGGTTTCAATGACGATATAAGAATGTTGAGCTATTTCTTAACTTCTCAATTTTATCCATGGATGATGACTATTTTTAGAGATTTCAAAGCATACGAAGTGACGCCTTATGTGATTTATGATCTTATTCTTATGTTCTCATGATGCTATTCTTCATTGCTAGTCTCACCTTATAATAATTGTTCCTTCAAGGTGAGATAGAGCGATGATCATTACATAATATAATCGGAGGTTACTGACCTTACGTCACTCCGATAGAGTTATAGCTTTTCTCTGGGCTCTCCTGCATGCTGCTTATATGATATATGTATATGTAAATGGGGAATATGGGAAAAAGGGGCAGAGCGTTATAGACGCGTAACAACCTGATCAGTTGGTATAATATGATATCATCCCGGACGCGGGATGCCCGGACGCGGGGTATATGGTTACATGAATCGGGCCGATGTTCCTCGGCAACATGATATGTTATATTTTCTTTATATATGAACAAGAAATTTTTTTCAAAGAAAGCTAAGAATGCATGGCATCCGCCCTAAGAGGCACTCATACGTACAGGTTACTCTTTTATCTTACGATATGCTCTATATTTGCATTTTGTTATTATCCATACTTGTATCCCTTATTATATTATCGTTCATGCCTTACATACTCGGTACATTACTCGTACTGACGTCCCTTCTTGCGGACACTGTAGTCATGCCCACAGGTAGACGGGGAGACGGTACCGATCCCTAGGAGCCTTGTCAGCTGCTTTGCAGAAGCGCTCCACTACTCCGGAGTTGTCGCATATTGGTACATTATTTTGTGTACATGTTTTGGGGCATGGCGGGGTCCTGTCCCATCCTAATTTTTAGTATTCCAGTTAGAGGCTCTTAGATACATATGTGTGGGTAATAGATGTCTTATGATCACCTCAGTGTATATTTTTGTGTATCACTTTTGACACCTCGAGAGCTTATGCACATATGCATGTTTTGTGAAAATATTTAGCGACCATTTCACCACAAGTATGTTGGGAATTATAATTGCATAAGTTGAGCGATAGATAGTATGATAAGGGGTGCTCGGTAGCTAATACTGGGTACCTATCATGGACCTCTTGTTGGGCCGTGACAAAAGTGGTATCAGAGCAGTTCTGTCCTAGGGTGTGTCTATGAGCCGTGTCCAGTAGAGTCTTGTTTATGGGTATGAAGCGTGCCAGAGTTGTACACAAGAGGCTGCGGGGTATTTAGGAACCATGACCGTCTTTCTCCTTCAAAGATCGTGCGATAGAGCTATAATAAGAGGATTTCCTCCTTCCTGATCGAGTGTTACGTTTTTAGAGATGCCTGAGAAGAGGAAAGCAACAGCCGCCCTGAAGGGCAAGATGGCAGTAGAAAGGCGGACTGAACGGGAGTCACCGGTAAATATTGAAGAGGGTGAATCCCATAATGAGGCTCCCTTTATCACACACCGCCTATATTAGGGGAGCAAGAAGGGGTTTCCACTCCAGCTCCAGTACCCCTAGTTCCCCTACCTGATGCTTCAAGCTAGAAGATGAGACAGGGCATCCTTTTGCTAACTCAATTAGTAGCTGCTCAAGCTCAGCGGCAAGGTGTGGGTCCTAGTGATTAGGGTCACAGGAGGAGGACCAGATCTTCAAGGTTTGATTGTGGGTTTAGAGGTGCCTCAAGGCAGTAGTTCTGTAGGTACCCAGGTCGTTCAACAACAAGTGTACCTCTATAGTTTCCCAGACTCAGGTTTGATAGACTCACTTATCTCGGATCTGGTCAGGGCTATGGAGTTTTGGGTTCCCTATATAGAGGTGAATTCAATTAGATGAGACCACTTGTACCACGATGCCCTTAGTGTCGTAGACTACATACGGGGTCATGCTGCCTGGGCTTAGAGGTTTGTTATGCCTACGCTCGGCCAGGTCATTTTCCGCGTGACTGCCCATTTCGACGTGGTAGAGGTAGGGTTCAGCCCACAGTAATAGTAGTTGACTCTTCATCATTGGTACGCCCTCTGATGCAAGGGCTGCAGCTATCGGCAGGTTGTGATAGAGACCAAGAAGGAACTCCCAGTTCGAGTGGACCCCAACATCATACCTATGTGCTAGCTGGGCGACAGGATCTTAAGTCATCCCCTGATATTGTCCCAGGTATATTATCAGTATTCCCCTATAATGTATATGCATCGATTGATTCAGGTTCTACGTCTTCAAATATCGCGCCTTATATTTTTGAACGTATTGGCTTGGAACCGGAGCCAAATCAAACGATTTGAGATGTCTATGCCTGTTGGTGACCTAGTGTTACACCTTGGAAAAGTTTTTGTTGATGCACAAGTGAATAGAATAGTGAAGAGCAGGAGTATACGACATTTCAATAAGTAAGAAACGACATTCGACGACCCTAGTTGAGATTTCAAATATGTTCGAGAAAGGGGGATAAAGTTGGCCAAAAGAAGGCAAAGCATACGATAGGTATCGGAAAGTAATTACGAGTAACGCGTTAACGAGGATTTAATGATGTCTTCGAGAAGAGTGATAACCTCCCTTAGAGTGGTACTGAGGTGTTGAACAAGTGCTAAGAAGGTTCCATAAGTATTGGAGATCAAATGAGTCGACGAAACAAGCTTCGGAATCACTGGGGATTATACGGCCAAACATACTGGCCTTATAAATTATACGGTCCCTATGTTGGGACCATATAATCAGCCCAGAATGTCATACCTTTCTGGACCAAACATACGGCCAAACATACGGCCCGTATAAAATGTACGGACCAACATACGGTCCGTATATCTGGTCGGCATAGTTTTGTTCATTAAATAAAGGATTCATGATTTATTTCATTTCATTCCTATATAACAACCCTTCTCTCTAAAACATCTCTCTACATTTATTCCATAAGAATTCAAAAGGTATTAGTGATCAACGACATAAATTAAGTGCATCAAGTGTAAGCAAACCCATTAAAGATCATTCAAGTCAAGAAATCTCATTGGAGATGAACTATGGTTTTTGCTCAAGTGGAGTATTACTAACCAAGGCTTGTTCCTACAACATCTAAGGTAATATTTATGGTATTTCTACGTTGTTTAAGGTATTTGAGAGTTGAAATACTTGGATTGTAGAAGGATATAGAAAAATGGGTCATGAATGTGGAATAGTGCCATTTTGAGTAATAGTTTTAATTGAGTCATGATTCTTGATGAGTTGTGATATAAATATGTTACAAATGATGTTGAGAACATGCGATAGGCAATGTATGTGAATGAATGTAGTCGTGTGTTATGACCACGGATATGGGTGATTGAGAGTGGATTGAGAAATGTGGATAATGAGAATGAATAAGGACTATTATTATGATATTGTAAATGTATTATTGACGTTTGGGAGATGATATACGCTATGGAGGAATGTCGTACAAATAAAGGAGATGTTGTTCGATTTTCTCTAGTTTAGTCATGTATGCTTGCTATCGATTTCTAATGATAGTATGACTTTAATGAAGGTAAAGATGCAAGCGTTGAAGGAGAACGTGCAAGTGGTAAATAGTTGAACGGAAAGGTATGTACGGCTAACCCTTCTTTCATAAGGCATGGTTCTTTGGCCAAACATCTAAATCTGCTATAAGTCTATGGTGTCCTTCAAATGATTCGATCATCCGAGCTAGTAAGCTCACGATTCTTGATATGCTATGATTGTACTAAGTTCCTCCTATGACGAGTAAGCCTATAAAGATAAATGTAATGAATGACGATAATAGTGATAATGATATCGATGACGACTATGATGGTTATAATGATGACGATGACGATAGTGATAATAATAGTAAAGATGCTTATGAGCTATTATGTATGTGTGTCGATATATGACTATTATTGGACCCCGAGCTTATATGGTCGGGTAGAATATGTATGTATGTTTATGTAATGCGCGCGCACCACTGCAGTTGGGTACGGACAACATTGAGCCTTGGTAGGGCCAGGTATATGTAACACTCAACCTAGCTATGGTCGGGTACGTGAAACACCGAACATTCGTGGTCGGGTATGCTATGTAAATGATATGTGTAGGAAATGAATATGTGTATTCTATGGGTAGGTATATGATATAGGTATGAGTATGAATACGAATATGATACGATTACGAATAAGAATATGTACATGATATGAATGTGAATAAGGATATGTAAATGAGTACCGATATGAATATGGATATGGATACGGATTTGCTTATGACGATGATTTCATTATCTCCCATCTTATGCTATTTCTTATGTTGCTTATTATGCTTCTATATTGATATGGATCATGCTTTACATACTCAGTACATTATTCGTACTGACGTCCTTTTGTTTGTGGACGCTGCGTCATGCCCGCAGGTGCCCAGGGAGACAGACTTGATCTATAGCTACATTCTTAGGGGCTGCATAGCAGAGCTCCATTTCATTTAGAGCTATAGCTTTTGGGTACTTATTCTTTTGTGTACATAATTATTGGCATAGCGGGGTCCTGTCCCGCTTATGTGACATGACATACTCTCTTTAGAGGCTCGTAGACGTGTATATATGGTTAGATGTGTTTGGCCTTGTCGGCCTATAATTTTGATTTCATTTCGTTAGCCTCGTCGGCTTATGTACATTGATATGGGCATAAATGTCAATGATGATATAAAGGTATTGTTGTCCAATGGGACTTGTATGATTGATGAATAGAGATATATGTTATATTAAGTGGCTCACCTAGATGTAACTAAGTGTAAGCTAAGGGGGTACCAGGGTGGGCTAGCACCGGGTGCCCGTCGCGGCCCTCCGGTTGGGTCGTGACACCCAGTGATAGCCAGAATCGTGAATTATGAGTAAGTATACCTCTACGAAGGGAGATGATTGACATAATGTGTAAAAAAAAAATTGAATTCTAGAAAGGACGTGCAGGTTTGGGATTGTTATGTTTATAAAAGAAATTTGGCCAAAATTCCTCCGGGAGTCTAAGGGAAATTGTGAGAACTATAGGTAGGATTGTGGCGAGAAGAAAGAAAGGGCCCAGCAATGAGTGATCAGGGATAGAGCTAGTAGTAAATATGGAATAAATGTAGCAAGTATATATTAAGCTAAAGGAATGATGAATAGGTTAGGATTAAATAAGGAACAATAGAAGGGAGAATGATGTGTTTGGGGGTAGGAAAAGGTCTTACATACCAAGGCGAATTAAAGAGATAAGCATCCTAGAAAAAGTTGCAAGTTAGAAGAATTTGGTTAGCCATTTTATGTTTTAGGAGATCGGAATTATGGAATGAACTTGATATATATATGTATAGACCAATGCACGTAACACCAAATTAGATTATTAGGCTAGGCTTCATCCGATGGTTATAGTGGGAGGAAACTTTCATACCACTATGAGCTGGACTTATTGACCTCGGTGATACCTCGAGGAAAGGGATCAAGAGAGATGCGTTACAGAAGCTCTTTGCCTGACAACTGGTTAATCTTGTAACCGCAATTGTGCTCTGTGGTATAGTTTAAGATGTGTATTTATATATATATCTCCAGAAATTTACTCGAATAATTATATAACAGGAGTTGTTAATGCTTGGTATAAGTGATGTGTGTAGTAGAAAACAGCGAAAGAATAGAGAAGGAAGTAGTGGAAACAAAGAAGAAAGGGGAGAAGCGAGCCAAATAGGATGAAGGTCTACTAGAGTAGTAACCCGACAAACTGAGGGAAGAAGAGAATTAAACCCTATGGATATTCTAACGCTAAGGGAGAATGTAACAAGGAGTTACGAAGAAGTTGAAGTTTTGAATCACGTTGTACGAACGGTGTGGCCCATTAAGTTATGACGACAATTATGGGACCATTTTTTAAGTATGGTATCTTACGGGTAAGGAGCGAGTTTACACGACATCCATACAAAGACTTTTAAAAGGACTATATGTTACCCCGTCGTTAGTACGTTGGAATAGCAAAGTACAATACTCTTATGGCAGTGTGAGCCGATCGTAAAAGAGTGTAGAGGGATTGACGTTGAACCTTAAGTTGCAGTTTATCAAAAGATGGTGTTCTGAGGGAAAAAACAAAGAAGCCAATGGTATTCTGACATATGTTTAGAGTTATTGTCCTGTGAACGAAGTCATTTGCTAAAAGGATGTGGTGTATGATAAAAGGAAAAACAAGGTGTCAGTCCGATTAGATGGGACTTGTAACTTCTTGTTGAAATAAAAAAATGGAAGGGATCAAATTATAATTTCCAGAATACTTGTCCTAAGACCGAGTGTTTATGTAACAAAGCGAATGAGAGGGAAAGGTGATCTTGGAGAAAAATATATACTTACATAGCAAACAAACCACGAAGATCCATTTGATGGGAGTTTAGGCCTATCCGGGATTTGTACACCTACGAGAATATATGACTCATCGCAAATATGTGCAACCAACCAGATAAATTCCGACAGCGAATAGTCACAACTAAGACTAGTTATGGATTCGCTGAAATTATGCATTGACGAAAAAAAAAGAGGACTAATGAGACGCTAAATATAGGATGATGGACTGACACCCTAAGGGGGAAGGTAGAGACAAGTTAGTATGGGATCAGAAGTAGGCCTGGTCAAGAGATGGGAATATGGTGAAAGGAACTAGAAACCACCGCAAAGGGGCATTACACTAATAGGCTGACTAAATGAAAGGACAATTGACAATAAGCATGGCCAGTCAGTTACGTGCATGAGAAAGTAGAGATTGAAAAGGAACACACTAAGGGAGATATTACGTGTAAACTCAAGGTAAGAGTGCAATGAGAAGTTCAGAAATAAAGAAGCAAAGAAGGATTGAGCGTGACGGTATTCGAAGTAGATTGGACTAAGGGGAAAGTTGAGTGAAGGAGCCACTGCGAGCTATTTATATGGATACGAAGTCTCTGCATCACAAAATAATTAGAAAACCATGTTACAAGGAAGCCTTAAAGGCAAAAGTATTCAGTCGAGAATCTAGTAATATCCTGTCGATCGAAGAAAGTAGAGTTACCGTATGAGAGAGGCTGAAGTGAAAATGAAATATCCAAAGGAATGCAAAAAAGTAATGATATAAATATGTATGATGGTGATACAAAACATTTCCGGCATAGGTATATACACAGAGAAACCTGAAGAATATAGACTACTCCAATATTCATCTCCACTTTGAGGACTTTTTCGCCTTGAGATAAATGGGTGAGTAGAACACACCTTTCTGACATTGAACGATATGTCATGAACATGTATATTAGAACCTTGAAAAAAAAATTGGTAACCAGTTGATGTGGATTGAAATCACGTATATTATCAGTCATCACTCCAATGTCTATATAGCTCGGATAAGCGTTTTACAAGAATGGGGGATTATCAGATTGTTTTGGACATTTTGATAGGATGATAGTTGTTACACTCCATAATAATCCGTGCTACTTGAAGTAAAACAAGAAAAAAATGAGTTATGAAGGTTCAAGGAAAGTTAGTCGAGTTAGTAAGAATATCGTTATATATATGGTTGCCTTAAGTATCCCGAGGTGACATGGTAACCTAAAGGATTTGAAATCATGTTATGAGTATGTATATGAGTGTGTATATGTATGTATAAGAGGTTACATGAGGTTGGAAGAGGATTAGAAGTTAAACGAAATGAATCGGAACAACTTCAGTAAAAATTTCGGACCCGATTTTAGCATATATTGTAGGATTCATATCTCCTAGCATATGAAGCGTTTTAAGGTGTTTCAAAAGCCTAAAATTAAGTTCATCGAGTCTAGTTTCCAACGCAACAAACCGCTCATCAAAATGATATCGGGATAAGGAGATATGGACGATGCAATTTGGGCTGACAGGGCAGCAAGTTTGGACCCGACCCAAACACTCATATTTCGGCCCATGAGGCCCATTAAACTTAATATATAAGCCACCACTTTTCCCTATATCACTTCACACGACTTAAACAGATCCAAGAACCCTTATTTTCTCTCCCAAACCCCCTTTCTAATTGAGCCATCATATAAGCTAAATCCTAGACCCTTGACATGATATTAGTTAAAGAGAAGTTGTAGCCTAAGGTTTCCTTGTGTTGTTAAGCAAGAAGCTGGAAAGAGGAACAAGATTCTTGAAGATTCTGATTGTTAAAGGTAATTTCAACCTCCTACTCATGTTATTAATTTGGATTAAAGGTTTAATATGGTGTATACATGGAGGAAACATTGATATACAAGCGATATGCGGACATAGATGTTATCGTAAGTTAGGGACTGTTGTTGTTGAAGTTGAAGTGGGCTGTGTGCTATAAACTTAGGTGAAATGATGCTTAATATTCTTGTACATGTATTGGAAATGGATTGAATGTGTTGTAGTATGGATAAATGAATGAAAATCATGAAGTTGTTGTAGTTGTGTCGAAGCCGTGTGAGGGGGCTGTTTTAGAGGAATTTGTGGACTGTTTTGTGTCACATTTTGATTGTTGTTGTTATGGAGATTGTGGTGTATTGTGTGCATGTTGAATATGTGAATTAAGGTGTTAAAGAAATGAATTATGTTGAAGCATATAAGCAGTCCAAAACAGTGGACTGTTTTAGTGCTAGAAATGAATTTGTATGTGTTGAGTGTTGATTCTTGTTGTGAACGTTTAGTGAAAGTGAAGAGCAATGATTTAGGTCGAAATTGGAATGAATTGTGGGCTGTTGTAAGAATGAAAATGATGCTAAAACAGTTCCAAAAATCGTAAAGGTAATGTTGTTAAATATGTTGTTGTCGTTGTAAGGTTATAGTGTCGACAATGTAGCTATTTGCGTACGAATTTGGTGATATATTTATCGTGTGACTGCTGGTCGTATTTTACTGAAATTATATGAAATGAAGACATGAAATAATGTGTAAGAATCATATGTGGTTTGCTTGGTATGTTCGTAAACGTTTGCAAGAATTCCGGGCACCTTTATGTTGTTGGTTAGGGACTGTTTTGGGCGTGTTGTTGATTAGGGACTGTTTTGGACGTGTTGTGGTTAGGAACTGTTTTGGACATGTTGTATTATTTAAATTGGAAATACTAATGATAGTTAAGAATATATATTGTATTTACGTTGTTTGGGTTGTTGTAAAGTTGTTACACGAAAACGTTAAGGCTACGGATTATTAGGAGTAACTTGAGAATGTAGTAGCCGTATGTGAATCGTTATGGAATGTTGTGAATGTGGGATATTTGGAATGTTATGTGGGCTGTCCGGATTGGTATTGAACATATGATTATTGATGTTGGGGTGGTTGTATGTAGTTGATTTGAATGCGAACGAAACGTCGTCTAAATGTTTGAAAGGGATTGTTGACGTTAAAGTACGTATTGAATTCCCTCGTAGACTAATTGTAGCTCTTGATATCTTGATATAGGATAAGTGTTTTTGGGCAGCAAGTACAAGTTATAATACGACTAAACGCTAAAGGTATGTAAAGCCTATTCCTTCTTTCTTTTGGCATGTCCTAGACGTAAGTATGAAACGATATGAACCTTGGGGTAAATTCTATCCTCTAGTTCCATGTATGACTTATGATTCTATATTTTATTAAGGTTGTTTTCATGTGCCTACAATATGAGTGACTAATGAATAATGCATGAAAGTTCCTATTCTTAAAGAATTGCACAACTAGAGACATACTTGACTTTTAAAAGCTACATCATGTTAAAGTGATACATGTACATGAAATCTGAAACGTTTCTTGTAATAGTTTGTTATGAGACTTAAAATGAACTGAATATGAATATTATTTTGACACTTTAGAGCTGGTTAGTTGCTTATCCATTGTGTCTAAAAAGATGAATTGCATATATGTGTTTGCTCATTATTCTGCTCGTGCTTACCGCTATATCCTTCACTGAGTCCCGGGCCAGGACACGTTTTCATGCGCATGTTTACTATATTATTCACCGAGTCCCTCATTAAAGGGCCGGGACACGTTATATATATATGATGATATGATGATATGATAATGTGATGATATTATGATATGGAGATGGCGGCCAAGAGGGCATATATTCCTTATTACCGAGTCCCTCATTAAAGGGCCGGGACACGTACATGTTTATGTTTATGATTCTATGATTATAATTACCGAGTCCCTCATTAAAGGGCCGGGACACGATATATATGTTATATACAGAATGATTATGCAGCTTTGATTACAAAGCTCTATAATGACATTGATATGAGAATTATATAGATGGAATATGTTCAAAGGCAAGTTTTATGAAAATTCTAGTTGTTGCATTGAGTCCTACATACCTTGTCTCAATATAAGTCTATTATTATGTTTCAAGCTTTAAATGCTCAGTACATATTCCGTACTGACCCCCTTTCTTCGGGGGGGCTGCGTTCATGCCCGCAGGTACAGACGCTCGTTTTGGAGATCCGCTGGCTTAGGATACCTATTAAGCTATTTTGGACTGCTCCTTTGTTCCAGAGCCTAGCTTGTGGTATAACTTCCTTTGTTGTATATATAAGTGTTTATTCGGGTACGGCGGGGCCCTGTCCCGCCATATGATACGGTCATTACTCTTAGAGGTCTGTGGACATCGGTGTGGGTCTGTTTGTAGTTGTTGATGCGTTTTACGTCTATGACTTATGTTTGGGGCGTACCCATTCGTAATGGCAGCCTTGTCGGCTTGCATATGTATGTATGTTTGTTATTTTGTATATCGTGGCAGCCTTGTCGGCTTGCGTAGGAATATATATATATATATGTGTTGTTGTTTAAAAAGTGCAATTCCTCAGGAGACAGGTGCCTAAGACAAACAAAACTTGACAGCTTAAAAATAATGTCCTAGTTTTTTTTGTGTACAAATGAGATCATGACATGCTAATTGCAAATGACTACAGTTAATAGATAATATGAGTATCCAACTCGGGCACTAGTCACGGCCTACGGGGTTGGGTCGTGACAATAGTAATCCAGTTATAGGGGAAATTTCGATGAAGTTTTTTTGTGGAATTGTTAAGAGCTTAACATTCAAGGACGAATGTTTTTAAGGGCGAAGGAATGTTACGCCTCGCAGTTGCTGTACGTTGAGATTCGTTCGGTGTTAGCAATTCAATTGCAGACATCGGAGTTATTGTCGAGAAGATCCAAGATCATAGGTGCTCCTTTTACAATTATAAGAGTCCGAGTTCGCGTAACAGGTTATAGAAGGATTGGGAAATAAGTGAACTAAGGAGATTAAGGTTCCGAGGCTTTGAAGGAAAGTTGGGCAAGGTTTGGTACGAAAATCTTGGTCTAAACGGGAGAAAGATTACCCTTTAGTATATTAAAAGTTTTGAAGCGGAACAAAAGTCTAAACTGAAGTTTAGGAAGTCTAGTTTCCAACGCAACAAGCCGCTCCTCAATAGGACATCGGGGTAAGGAGGTATGGATGTTACAAGTCAGGCTGACAGACCAGGAAAATGGTCTGCGCGAACGCGCAAAAGGCCAAGGGCCAACACAGCGAGAACGCGCCACCACAAGGCGCGAACGCTTTGAACAATTTTGAAGCCCAGATTCAGGATGAAGGTCATATTATAAGAGGTGTAATAATAATATACATATGACATTGGAGACCACATGGGGTAAATCAGGTAGTATGTTGCTTAATGAAAGCCCTCGTTACTGTAAGCTATGTGGGAGCCACATGTCGAGATTTTATAAAGGACATATGAAGAGAGACATGAGTAGTACATGGAAAGTTGAGCAAGTCCTAAGAAGGACCCTTAAGCCAAATATGGGCATAGGCCCTCCAAAAGGACGATTTAAGGAAACATTTTCGGATGATCTGATTTGGAGGGGACAAAACGATATTATGGGTTTGGAATTGGGAAAAACACTATGACTGAAAGTTGTATATAATTTAATTAGATTTCCTAACATAGGTCGTGGGACCTCACACGACATTTGGATCAAGAGTTATGATCTTTTTACTGAACGAAGGTGCAGTCAGAAAAAATAAGCCAGCGCGAACACGCTGAAGGAAAAATAAGTCGGTCCAGGCAGAACGTGGACCGTTCTATAAAAGGGGGAGGCCCCCTATTTTCAACCAAACACACCCAAAAACATCCCAACTTCTCTAGAAAATTCCCCAACCTTCCCACACCCACTTTTTAGCCCAACCCAGGTATACTTTCCAAATTCCGGTCCAGATAGCGTACAGTTATTGTTGCAGAATCATATAGCGGCGTGTTGTGGCCTAAACCTAGCGTGGAAAAGTGAAGATACAAAAATGTTAAAAGGAAAAAGGTATGGATCTCTTCCTATTTATGTTAATACTGGCTTATTCACGAAGTTGGAAAACAGTGTGTGGGCTGTTTTATATAATACTTTGGTATGGGAAATGATGTTATGGATGTTGGTACTGTTATTTTTCTTGGTTGTTGGATTAAGAATTCGGGCTAGGCCTATAAACAGGGGAGATGCTACTCGATTTTTGGCAGAATATAAACTAGTTTAGTTTGAACACTAGGACAACTGTATGATAATGAGTCTAACGTTAGTGCGAATCCTCTCGAATGTAGATTTACGAGCTAGGACAAATAAACACAGCTAATAGGAGGTTGAACAGGTATGTTAAGGCTCGTCCCTTCTTTCAAAGGCAAGATTCCGATATTATGGCTTCATAAATGTTTCCATACCTTCCTTGTTTTCAAAAGTTAGATGTTTATGACTCCAAGGAATAATTCCTTTCCTAATAATTCATAAATTTTTTCCAAAATGTTCATATTTTCTAAATCAGAGATTTATGGCTCCGTGAGCTCTTATGATAACAACGATGAACCTGTTTTCACAATGATAATGACGATGTCAAGGATGAGAAAATTTTCCTACGATGATTATGATGATGATTATTCCTTGTTTAAAGGTTCCAACTTTACGATTTCAATGACGATATAAAAATGTTGAGCTATTTCTTAACTTCTCAATTTTATTCATGGATGATAACTATTTGTAGAGATTCCAAAGCATATGAAGTGAAGCCTTATGTGATATATGATCTTATTCTATGTTCTCTTGATGCTATTCTTCATTTATAGTCTCACCTTATAATAATTTTCCCTTCAAGGTGAGATAGAGCGATGATCATTCCATAATATAATCGGAGGTTACCGACCTTACGTCACTCCGATAGAGTTATAGCTTTTCTTTGGGCTCTCCTGCATGCTTCTTGTATGATATATGTATATGTAAATGGGGAATATGGGAAAAGGGCCTGAGCGTTATAGACGCGTAACCACCTGATCAGTTGGTATAATATGATGTCATCCCGGACGCGGGATGCCTGGACGCGAGGTATATGGTTACATGAATTGGGCCGATGTTCCTCGGCAACATGATATGTTCTATTTTCTGTATATATGAACAAGAAATGTTTTTCAAAGAAAGCTAAGCATGCATGGCATCCGCCCTAAGAGGCACTCATATGTACAAGTTACTCTTTTATCTTACGATATGCTCTATATTTCCATTTTGTTATTATCCATACTTGTATCCTTTATTATATTATTCATGCCTTACATACTCGGTACATTACTCGTGCTGACGTCTCTTCTTGCGGACGCTGTGTTCATGCCCACAGGTATATGGGGAGACGGTACAGATCCCTAGGAGCCTTGTCAGCAGCTTTGCAGAAACACTCCACTACTCCGGAGTTGCCACATATTGTTACATTCTTTTGTGTACATGTTTTGGGGCATGGCGGGGTCCTGTCTCGTCCTGCTGTTCAGTATTCCAGTTAGAGGCTCGTAGATACATATGTGTGGGTAATAGATGTCTCATGATCACCTCAGTGTATATTTTTGTATATCACTTTTGACCCCTCCAGAGCTTATGCACATATGCATGTTTTGTGAAGATATTTAGCGGCCATTTCACCGTAAGTATGTTGGGAATTGTAATTGCACAAGTTGAGCGATAGGTAGTATGATAAGGGGTGCTCGGTAGCTAATACTGGGTACCTGTCTTGGCCCTCTTGTTGGGCCGTGACAAAAGTGGTATCAGAGCAATTTTGTCCTAGGGTATGTCTACGAGCCGTGTCCAGTAGAGTCTTGTTTATGGGTGTGAAGCGCGCCACAGTGATACACAAGAGGCTGCGGGGCAAAGATCGTGCGATAGAGCTATAATAAGAGGATTTCCTCCTTCTTAATCGAGTGTTACATTTTCAGTGATGCCTGAGAAGAGGAATGCAAGAGCCGCCCAGAAGGGCAAGATGGCAGTAGAAAGACGGACTGAACTGGAGTCACCGGTTAATATTGAAGAGGGTGAATCCCATAATGAGGCTCCGTCTCGTACTGCTCACACTCCGCCTATATTAGGGGAGTAAGAAGAGGTTTCCACTACAGCTCCAGCACCCCCAGTTCCCCTACCTGATGCTTCAAGGCAGGAGATGAGATAGGCCATCCTTTTGCTGACTCAATTAGTAGCCGCTCAAGCTCAACGGCAGGGTGTGGGTCCTGGTGATAGGGGTCACAGGAGGAGGACCAGAACTTCAAGGTTTGATCGTAGGTTTAGAGGTGCCTCAAGGCAGCAGTTCAATAGGTACCCAGCTCGTTCAACAACAAATGTACCTCTACAGTTTCCTAGACTCAGGTTTGATAGACCCGCTTATCTCGGATCAGGTCAGGGCTATGGAGTTTTGGGTACCCTGTATAGAGGTGAATTCAGTCAGATGAGACCACCTGTACCACGATGCCCTCAGTGCCGTAGACTACATACGAGGTCGTGCCGCGTGGGCTTAGAGGTTTGTTATGCCTGTGCTCGGCTAGGTCAATTTCTGCGCGACTGCCCATTTCGACGTAGTAGAGGTAGGGTTCAGCCCACAAGAATAGTAGTTGGCTCTTCATCATTGGTACGCCCTCCGATGCAAGGGCCACAAATATCAGCAGGCTATGATAGAGACCGAGAAGGAAGTCCCAGTTCGAGTGGACCCCAACATCATACCTATGTGCTAGCTGGGCGACAGGATCTTAAGTCATCCCCTGATATTGTCCCAGGTATATTATCAGTATTCCCCTATAATGTATATGCATCGATTGATTCAGGTTCTACGTCGTGAAATATCGTGCCTTATATTGTTGAATGTATTGGCTTGGAACCGGAGCCAAATCAAACGATTTGAGATATCTATGCCTATAGGTGACCTAGTGATAGCTAGAATCATGAATTATGAGTAAGTATACCTCTACAAAGGGAGTTGATTGACATAATATGTAGAAAATAAATAATAATGGAATTCTAGAAAGGATGTGCAGGTTTGGGATTGTTATGTTTATAAAATAAATTCGGCCAAAATTCCTCCGGGAGTCTAAGGGAAATTGTGAGAACTATAGGTAGGATTGTGGCGAGAAGAAAGAAAGGGCCTAGCAACGAGTGTTCAAGTATAGAGCTAGTAGTAAATACGGGTTAAATGTAGCAAGTATATATTAAGCTAAAGGAATGATGAATAGGTTAGGATGGAATAAGGAACATGAGAAGGGAGAATGATGTGTTTGGGGGTAGTAAAAGGTCTTACATACCAAGGCGAATTAAAGAGATCAGCATCCCAGAAAAAGTTGCAAGTTAGAAGAATTTGGGTAGCCCTTTTATGTTTTAGGAAATCGGAATTATGGAACGAACTTGATATATATATGTATAGACCAATGCACGTAACACCAAATCATATTATTAGGCTAGGCTTCATCCGACGGTTATAGTGGGAGGAAACTTTCATACCACTATGAGCTAGCCTTATTGACCTTGGTGATACCTCGAGGAGAGGGATCAAGAGAGATGTGTTACAGAAGCTCTTTGCCTGACAACCGGTTAATCTTGTAACCGCAATTGTGCTCTGTGGTATAGTTCAAGATGTGTATATATATATATCTCCTGAAATTTACTCGAATAATTATATAACAGGAGTTGTTAATGCTTGTGTCACGACCCAACCCCGTGGGCCGCGACTGGTGCCCTACTTAGGCACCCCAAACAGACTCACAGCCAGATCATCGTATTCAGACTCATTCAAACTCAACATACGTTATTTGAACTGAAAATGAACAACAGACGCCAGACACAAACATTTATCGAACACTTATCTTAAGCGGTCGCCCGTTCAAATTAGTCAAATCAAAATCAGAAAGGTGGCGGAATATACGTCGCCCAAATGCACACACACGTACAAACTCAGGGGCCGTCTTGGCCATAGTAGCGTACGGGCCGCTTAAGAAAGCACAACAGATTCACATACAAACACACCGGACCCACGACCCACAAATGTGACTACAGGCCTCTAAACAAAACAGAACATACGAACATATGACGGGACAGGGCCCCGCCGTACCCACACATCCACAAATGTACAGAATACCCACACAACAAAAGGTATGTACCAAAAGTTAGGCTCCAGATCAAAGGGAGCTCTCCAACACAACAGAATGAGTAGCCTAAACCGGAGGACCACCCAAACGAGCTTCTGTACCTGCGGGCATGAAACACAGCCCCCGAAGAAACGGGGGTCAGTACGGGAGAAGTACTGAGTATGTAAAGCAGAAGGTACAGAAATCGCAAACACAACTGGAGTCAGAAGAAACAAACACAAACGTCAAAGTAGCAAAGCAAACCTGTGCGGAAGGAAAATGTACAAATGCAAATGAAATTATGTATAGGGTTTAGGAACGTGGTCACCCCCGACGCTAGTGCCATAACACATCATAACTCCAGAAGTTTTCAAATCTCCGTACAGTCTCCAGACACATCATATCACACACATATCACATCATCAGAACATATCAAATGCCATATCACATCATAACTCCATAGACGGTAACCGACCCTATGGCGAGGCTTCGGAAACCGTAACACATCATAACTCCCGAATATGTTATAGCGTGCACGATCACAAAGTCGGCCCGGGTACCGACGAACGAAAGGATAACAAATAGCACGAACGGAGTAGTGCAGAAATCATATGCATATCAAAAGTAAATTAACGGACTCAACATATAGTTACAGATGAGCACATACCGACGCCAGAGGGCTCGGAGTAGGAATCAGATTGGTCAAAATTTGTGTATAAAAGTTACGAAGTTCCAGACTGCCAGATTTTTAGAAAGCCGTTCATAGGTCATTTTCCGAAAATTTCACATTACTCGAAGTGCAAAACGTTCACTAACGGCATAGGAAGTTTCAAACGCACCATTGAGTCACAAACAAACGATCGCTGATCATAGCGGACACAAGCGAACCAAACAAACCGAATAAGGGAAGCCTCAGGGCTTGCGGGCCCACCTCGGGTCGAATTGAGGCGGCGAACACAAATCACAGACCTTAGGCTCCCTAGAGCCATCTACGAAAGTTTCGGAGAGTTTCGGACACAACAGCAAAAGTTATGACGATTCGAACATTCTTTTGACCAAATGCCACAAAAGGGTTCAATTGCGCTGGATGAATAGTACCCAAACTTGAACCTAAATTTCCAAGAGCAGAGTTACCCCCGAAATTCCGATCTTAACCTAGTATGACTAGGACATGCCAAAAGAAGGATAGGTAGGCTTTACATACCTGGTTGGCGCCTTACGCTCGCCAAATCTCAATTCCCGTTTCGTCCGAAAACTGCAAATGGTCACTTTTACCAGTTACTATTCATGAAAGTTAACATTTTCATCTTTGGGCTATACTTGGCTACCGAAATTTCGGCAGCACTTCCCCTATAAATCTAACATCCCCGAGACTTAGCTCGGCTCAAAATACAACAACAACAACAACCCAAACATCATCAAACAACAAAACCCATAATCAAACCACTCTAGCTTCACAATCCTACCTTACTACACAAGTTGACAATTCTTGATTCAAACTCCAAAATTCCAAATCTACATCCATATCATTCAAGATTATTCATTCACATTACAAACAAGTTCCAAACCATATACAAACTTTCCCAAAGTTCATTACTTTCCATATTTCATTCAAAACATCAAAAGTCACGACGAACATTCTAACTTGCGTCGTTTCTTTCCGAATTCATTATCATCAACCCTAAATCATATTTAAAGTCTTTAGTATCATAAATATACTATGATATACACAAATATACCAAAGGTATACACTTTCTGACAACGTCCGAAATCATTTTCTAATGCCAACTCAATTCTTTAATCAATCCTTTACGACATAAAGATCACAACAACACATTATTCAAACTAAACAAGATAAAATTCCTATGCCTTGCACCTCATGAACTCACGGCCAAACACACCCTTCCTACACACACCCGCCATGCACAAACGCAACACCATTCCAAAATCTTCATGCTAATCCAATCACTAACACATATATATCCATTTCATAACATAAAAACATAGAAATCTTACCTTGATCTTAAGATTCCGATTCGCCGCAAACGTCGCCCTTTCGTCAAACTAATTGTACCCCGTTGAAGAGGGGCTTGAGTACTTCATAATATGTGAAGAACAAGAATTTTTGGATCAATAAACAAGCTTGGAAATTTTCTTTTTCTCTCTTTCTCTCCTACGGCCGAATGCCCCTATTCTTGGTGTTCTTGACTTTTCATCTAAGTTCTTGATAATTACAAGTAAAAGATGATATTTATCCTTTTTAAGAGTCATGTGCTATGCACATGACATCAAAATAATGGGTTGGGCCTTGCAAAGGCCGGCCACCCTAATCCCTTGGGCCTAAATTTTTGTGTTGCATTTTTCTTGGCCCAATTCATTAAACGTCCCATTTTGTAATTCCCGAAACTAATTTCCAAAATTCCAAATTTACCCTCGGCCTTCCCCGAGGTCTTGACATTAATGATTCCATAACCAACATAATCATAACAACTCGAATCAAAATATTTCCTCAACTCACACAAGTCTTCTTTATTTCTCAATTTCCCGTTATACGAAAACACGGGACATAACAGCTTGGTATAAGTGATGTGTGTAGTAGAAAGCAGCGAAAGAAGAGAGAAGGAAGTAGTGGAAAAAAAGAAGAAAGGGTAGAAGCGAGCCAAATAGGATGAAGGTCTACTAGAGTAGTAACTCGACAAATTGACGGAAGAAGAGAATTAAACCCTATGGATATTCTAACGCTAAGGGAGAATGTAACAAGGAGTTACGAAGAAGTTGATGTTTTGAATCAAGCTGTACGAACGGTGTGGCCCATTAAGTTATGACGAGAATTATGGGACAATTTGTTAAGTAAGGTATCTTAGAGGTAAGGAGCGTGTTTACACGACATCCATAGAAAGACTTTTAAAAGGACTATGTGTTACCCCGTTATTAGTACGTTGGAATAGCAGAGTACAATACTCTTATGGCAGTGTGATCGTAAAAGAGTGTAGAGGGATTGACGTTGAACCTTAAGTTGCAGTTTATCAAAAGATGGTGTTCTGAGGGGAAAAAAAGAAGCCAACAGTATTCTGAAATATGTTTAGACTTATTGTCCTGGGAACGAAGTCATTTGATAAAAGGATGTGGTGTATGATAAAAGGAAAAACAAGGTGCCAGTCCGATTAGATGAGAGTTGTAACTTCTTGTTGAAATAAAGAAATGGAAGGGATCAAATTATAATTTCCAGAAGACTTGTCCGAAGACCGAGTGTTTATGTAACAAAGCGAATGACAGGGAAAGGTGATCTTGGAGAAAAATATATACTTACATAGTAAAGAAACCACGAAGATCCGTTTGATGGGAGTTTAGGCCTATCTGGTATTTGTACACCAACGAGAATATATGACTCATCGCAAATATGTGCAACCAACCAGATAAATTCTGATGGCGAATAGTCACAACTAAGACTAGTTATGGATTCACTGAAATTATGCATTGACAAAAAAAAAGGACTAATAGGACGCTAAATATAGGATGATGGACCGACACCCTAAGGGGGAAGGTGGAGACAAGTGAGTATGGGATCAGAAGTAGGACTGGTCAAGAGATGGGAATATGGTGAAAAGAACTAGAAACCACCGCAAGGGGGCATTACACTAATAGGCTGACTAAATGAAAGGACAGTTGACAATAAGCATGACCAGTCAGTTATGTGCATGACCGAGTAGAGATTGAAAAGGAACATACTAAGGGAGAAATTACGTGTAAACTCAAGGTAAGAG
Source organism: Lycium barbarum (assembly GCF_019175385.1). Lineage (NCBI taxonomy): Eukaryota > Viridiplantae > Streptophyta > Magnoliopsida > Solanales > Solanaceae > Lycium > Lycium barbarum. The sequence continues at coordinate 83,230,583 of NC_083341.1, forward strand.
TGTAATGAGAAGTTCAGAAATAATGAAGCGAAGAAGGATTGAGGTTGACGGTATTCGAAGTAGATTGGACTAAGGGGAAAGTTGAGTGATAGAGCCACTGCGAGCTAGTTATATGGATACGAAGTCTCAGCATCACAAAATAATTAGAAAACCATGGAACACGGAAGCCTTAAATACAAAAGTATTCAGTCGAGAATCTAGTAATATCTTGTCAATCGAAGAAAGTAGAGTTACCGTATGAGAGAGGCTGAAGTGAAAATGAAATATCCAAAGGAACGCAACAAAATAATGACATAAATATGTATGATGGTGATATGAAACATTTCCGGCAAAGGTATATAGACAGAGAAACCTGAAGAATATACACTACTCCAGTATTCCTCCCCGCTTTGAGGACTTTTTCTCCTTGAGATAAATAGGTGAGTAGAACACACCTTTCTGACATTCAACGATATGTCATGAGCATGTATATTAGAACCCTGAAAAAAAATTGGTAACCAATTGATGTGGATTGAAATTACTTATATTATCAGTCATCACTCCAATGTCTATATAGCTCGGATGAACGTTTTAAAAGAATAGGGGATTATCAGATTGTTTGAAATTCGAAAATCCAAAGTTAACAGTTGGGTATTCTAGTAGGATCGCCAATGGAAGGTGCGATGAGTTTTGGTAAGGAAGGTAAACTCAGTCCCCAATTCGTTAGGCCTTACAAAGTATGCGCAAGGTAGACCAAGTAGTTTATGAATTAGATCTGCCCTCGGGATTGAAGTCAATTCACCTGGCGTATCGTGTGTTGATGTTTCGTGGATGCATCAGGGATCCTCCAAGAAGTATGCCTGTAAAGGACATCCAAGTCATACAACAACTGCCCTATTTAGAAGTACCAATTGCCATTCTAGACAGATAAGTTTGAAGAATGAGAACTAAAAATGTAGCTTCAGTTTAAGCCCTGTGAAGAGACAACAATAACTTGGAAGGCTGAAAAAGGTGGGAAGTTCAGGGCCTATATTTGTTCCCACCCTCAGAAGAAGCTTCGACAAAGATGCCAGCACCCTTAGGCATGTACTAAATTTTTCTAAAGGATTTTTTTGATCATGCGTGGACAAAATAAATATTGTTGTTGTGTCCTTGTAAGGCACTGTGTATCTTGGGACATTTTTATAGGATGATAGTAATCTAGTTAAAGGGGAAATTTCGATGAAGCTTTTTTGTGGAATTCTTAAGAGCTTAACATTCGAGGACGAATGTTTTTAAGGGGGAAGGAATGTTACACCTCGCAGTTGTTGTACGTTGAGATTCGTTCGGTGTTAGCTATTCAATTGCAGACATCAGAGTTATTGTCGAGAAGATGCAAGATCATAGGTGCTCCTTTTACAATTATAAGAGTCCGAGTTCGCATAACAGGTTATAGAAGGATTGGGAAATAAGTGAACTAAGGAGATTAAGCTTCCGAGGCTTTGAAGGAAAGTTGGGCAAGGTTTGGTACGGGAATCTTGGTCTAAACGCGAGAAAGATTACCCTTTAGTATATTAAGAGTTTTGAAGTGGAACAAAAGTCTAAAGTGAAGTTTGGGAAGTCTAGTTTCCAACGCAACAAGCCGCTCCTCAATAGGACATCGGGGTAAGGAGGTATGGACGTTACAATTCAATCTGACAGACTAGGAAAATGGTCTGCGCTCACGCGCCATTGAGTGGAACGAACGCGCAGAAGGCCAAGGGCCAACACAGCGCGAACGCGCCACCATGAGGCACGAACGCGCTGAACAATTTTGAAGCCCAGATTCGGCATGAAGGTCATATTATAAGAGGTGTAATAATAATATACATATGACATTGGAGACCACATGGTGTAAATCAGGTAGTATGTTGCTTAAGGAAAGCCCTTGTTACTGTAATCTAAGTGGGACCCACATGTCGGGATTTTATAAAGGACATATGAAGAGACCTATGAGTAGTACATGGAAAGTTGAGAAATTCCTAAGAAGGACCCTTAAGCCAAATATGGGCATAGGCCCTCCAAAAGGACGATTTAAGGAAACATTTTTGGATTATCTGACTTGGAGGGGCCACAACGATATTATAAGTTTGGAATTTGGAAAAACACCAAGAATGAAAGTTGTAGATAATTGAATTAGCTTTCGAACAATAGGTCTTAGGTCCTCACACGACAGCTGGATCAAAATTTATGATCTTGTTACTAAACAAAGGTGCAGTCAGAAAAAATAAGCCAGCGCGAACGCGCTGAAGGAAAAATAAGTCGGTCCAGGTAGAACCTGGACCGTTATATAAAAGGAGGAGGCCCCCTATTTTCAACCAAACACACCCAAAAATATCCCAACTTCTCTAGAAAATTCCCCAACCTTCACACACCCACTTTTAGGCCAAACCAGGTATAATTTCCAAATTTCGGTCCGGATAGCATACAGTTATTGTTGCACAATCATATAGCGGCATGTTGTGGCCTAAACCTAGCGTGGAAAGTGAATATACAACAATAGTAAAGGGAGAAAGGTATGAATCTCTTCCTATTTATGTTAATACTGGCTTATTCAGGAACATAGAGCGACAAAATGATTGTATAGTGAGGTGAGTAGCTATGGAAGTTGGAAAACAGTGTGTGGGATGTTTTATATAATACTTTTGTAAGGGAAATTATTTTATGGATGTTGGTACTGTTATTGTTGTTGGTTGTTGGATTAAGAATTCGGGCTAGGCATATAAACAGAGAAGATGCTGCCCAATTTTTGGCAGAATATAAACTAGTTTAGGTTGAACACTAGGACAAGTGTATGATAATGAGTCTAACGTTAGTGCGAATCCTCTCGAATGTAGATTTACGAGCTCGGATGTATAAGCGTAGCTAATAGGAGGTTGAACAGGTATGTTAAGGCTCGTCCCTTCTTTCAAAGGCATGATTTCGATGTTATGGCTTCATAAATGTTTCGATACCAACCTTGTTTTAAAAATTTAGATGTTTATGACTCCAAGGCATAATTCCTTTCCTAATAATTCATAAATGTTTTCCAAAATGTTCGTATTTTCTAAATCAGAGATTTATGGCTCTGTGAGCTCTTATGATAACAACAATGAACCTGTTTTCACAATGATAATGACGATGTCAAGGATGAGAAAATTTTCCCACGATGATTATGATGATGATGATTCCGTGTTTAAAAGTTCCAAGTTTACGATTTCAATGACGATATTAGAATGTTGAGCTATTTCTTGACTTCTCAATTTTATCCATGGATGATGAATATTTTTGGAGATTCCAAAGCATATGAAGTGACGCCTTATCTGATTTATGATCTTACTCTATGTTCTCTGGATGCTATTATTCATTGATAGTCTCACTTTATAATAATTGTTCCTTCAAGGTGAGATAGAGCGATCATCATTGCATAATATAATCGGAGGTTACCGACATTACGTCACTCCGATAGAGTTATAGCTTTTCTTTGGGCTCTCCTGCATGCTGCTTATATGATATATGTTATGATATATGTCTATGTAAATGGGGAAAATTGAAAAAATGGCCAGAGCATTATAGACACGTAACAATCTGATCAGTTTGTATAATATGATCTCATCCCGGACACGGGGTATATGGTTACATGAATCGGGCCGATATTTCTTGGCAACATGATATGTTCTATTTTCTGTATATATGAACAAGAAATGTTTTTCAAAGAAATCTAAGCATGCATAGCATCCGCCCTAAGAGGCACTCATATGTACAAGTTACTCTTTTATCTTACAATATGCTCTATATTTCCATTTGGTTTTTATCCATACTTGTATCCATTATTATATTATCGTTCGTGCCTTACTTACTCAGTACATTACTCGTACTGACGTCCCTTCTTGCGGACGCTATTTTCATGCCCACAGGTAGACGGGGAGATGGTACAGATCCCTAGGAGCCTTGTCAGCAGCTTTGCAGAAGCACTCCACTACTCCGGAGTTGCCGTATATTGGTACATTCTTTTGTGTACATGTTTTGGGGCATGGCGGGGTCCTGTCCCATCCTAATGTTTAGTATTCTAGTTAGAGGCTCGTAGTTACATATGTGTGGTAATAGATTTCTCATGATCACCTCAGTGCATATTTTTGTGTATCACTTTTGACACCTCGAGAGCTTATGCACATATGCATGTTTTGTGAAGATATTTAGTGACAATTTCACTGCAAGTATGTTGGAAATTATAATTGCACAAGTTGAGGGATAGATAGTATGATAAGGGGTGCTCGGTAGCTAATACTGGGTACCTGTCATGGCCTTCTTGTTGGGCCGTGACATTATTGTATCAAAAAGATTAAGAGAGATTGACTGTAGACGTAGGAATTGTACTCTACAACCATTGGACGAAGAACAACTTACAAAGAGCTACAAAGAACACCATTGCAACCTAGGGGATGGACTAAGATCTATATTGGATTCCAACAATATAAAAACATCTGGCGTCATTTATTTACTTCATTTGCTTTATGCATTACTTAAGTTTTAATTCATTGTTCCCATTAACAGTCGACTACTGAGCACAGTCAAGTCAATCGACTAGAAAAACAAAAACTACAGTTCACCCTCATCCACCCATCGTTCCCCCCCCCCCCCCCTTACACCTTCACTCCCTTGTGAGTTACAAGATTAAGGTCCATAGGAGCAAATATGTACGTTTCTAGTTTGTAAGTTCTTGCACCTTACCTAATTTTCAAGGATTGTTTGGTTAGCCATTCTTGTATTGTATTTTGAGATGGTCCCCTCCTTTTGTTAATATATATATATATATATGCAACACCTACTTAAACCAAAAAAAGTAACTCCACCATGCATATTAACAACGTATGTAGAGGATTTAAAAGTGGTTGTCAGATGATAGAAGCCTAAGATGAAATTTTAGTTTGTTTCTTGAAGCGATTAAAAAAAATCATTGATCTGGACATACAATCAATGGAGTTCAAGTTCATGTTTTGAACAAAGAAAAAAATATCTCTTCTCTCTCCTAAAATTTCATACAAACCCTAGCCCATCATTAACACTGACCAACCACCGGCGGCTGGTCAGACTATCCCACTCACTTCTTCCACTCATTATCCACCTCTACCACAACTGACTCCACCCGTAATTCCACAAACCATCCCAACTGCTCCTATGCCCAACTCCTCCTATGCAAACTGTTAACTACGCTCAAACCTTAATTTGAAACAATGGTGACATGCAGGCACAAGTTTGTGATCTAATTCCTATCAAGAAGATTACTAACGTTAATGGAACCCCCATGGTTAAATGGATAGCAGCAGAGGTTAAACTAATAGAGATTTTGGAGAATCTACAATACGATTCTTCCACAACAATGTGGAGTGAAAGGTAAATGTACCATTGGTCTCTTTCGTCATCGACATGTTCTTATCAGACTAAGTTTCATAGAAGATTTTGTTACATTAACTTCTAAGGGTGCTCATTATATAAAGTCAAAGGATGGTATTACGTATCAAATGAGGCCTTTGAGTTATGATTCAAACTTTAAGATTGATAAGGAAACCACGAAAGCTATGGCGTGGATCTCTTTCCAAATTTACTGTGTGTTTTTTTTTTGTTAAAGAAGCTCATTTTACTTTGGCCTCGGCAGTTGGTAGACCTTTGCAGCTTGATATGGCTACGATTAATAAAAAAAAGGCCAAGTTGTGCTAGAGTAAAAGTGCAAGTTGACTTGTTAGTAGATCTTCCAAAATCTGTAACCATGGAATTGGAAGACGAGGTCACAAAAAAAGTAAGATTGGAGAAAGTTAAAATCCAATATGATGTATTGCCAAAGTATTGTACTAAGTGCTTGTTGCAAGGCCACTCAACTGATGAATGTCGAGTGTTACATCCTTAGTTGAAGGTTCATGTGGAAGAGGGTAATTCCAATGTGATCACACAAGATGTTATGTCACAAGAAGAGCAGAAACCTATAAGATATCCATCTGGGTTTCATGGTAAATACTTCCAATAAAATATCTTGCCAAAAAAAGGGATCTAATGGGAATATGGTACCAACAGTGTTGAATGAAGGTGAAGCTAGTGTTCCTTGAAGCAGCAGGATAATAGTAATGCTACACACGGAGTGAAGGCTCAAATGGTATTGGAACACAACAAGGTAGTAACACAGACCAAATTTGATGCTCCTAATGAAATTGGTGAAATTGGCAATGATTAAGGTGAACAAAAGGAAGAAGTGGAGAGTACTGAACAATCAGGTGATTCTAATAAAGAAGATATTTTGCCAAATGCTATGATAGGTCCTGCACAATTAGAAGGTGGAGAAATTATTCAACTGTGTGAGGAGGTTTCAAATTTTTACTAAGGTTATGAAAAACAAAGATATAGTTAGTCAGAACAGAAGTGAGGCACAAGATAGTAAAAACAAGCTTAGTGAGGATGATATGCAACAACTAGCTGTTACACCAGTTCTACAGACAAATATCAATGAGGGGAATAATCAAGTGTTCAAGACAGGCTTGAGAAATGACTCAAAACAAGTGCATATTGAAGTGTCACTACAGCAGGCAGAAGATCAGGATGGATGCAGGGATGTTAACTTGGGCTACTTCTTCTGGTTGTATGGAAAGTAGTGATGGCTCTGATCGTGAAAGGGTGAATATTGTTACACCTCACCCTCCCAAGAGCTAAGAGTGTTCCCTACTCATGAAGTATTTTTGGCGAAGGAGCTTGTGGAAGGATAACGTCGTGAGCTTACACAGGATATAAGTCATGACGAGCAGGTGTTACACCTTGGATGAATTTTGTATCGTTAGTGTCGTTAGTAAAATAATGTGAGCCCGGAGGGGCCATGGAACACTTATAAGGCTAAGAAAGACTTTAAGTAAGTTTTTAGAGAGAATCTAGAGGTTCCGGGGTCAAGCGGGTTGAAGGAAGTAAATGGTCAAAACTTTTGGAAAAACTTGGTAGAATGTAGGATGAGAATTCTGATCCAACTCGAGCAAGGTATATCTTCTAGTATATGAGGAGTTATAGAATGAATAATCTATTCAAGTTGAAGTTCATCGAGTCTAATTTCTAACGCAACAAAACGTTCATCGATACAACATTGGAGTAGGGAGTTATGGGCATTTTAAAATGGACTGCGAGAAGCCCGTGAACCTGCGTGAAAATCCTAAAAAAAGAAAGGCCCACTTAAAGGCCCATTACGTGACCCAACCCATCACATATATATAAACCACAAACTCAGCATTTTAACCATTTTTAACCCATTTCTTATCTCCACAACTCTTTAGAACCCTCCACAACATCAATCTAAGTCCTTATACCAACATTAGGATAATTTAGTAGTTCTAACATAAAATTTGGCTCGGGAAAGGACGAGTGGCCTTGTAGCTCTCAATTTCCGTGGTGGTATCATTGTAGAGAGGAGAGGAGACACCAACCCGAGTGCCATATCATGCATGCAAGGCTGAACCAAGGTAAAATCCTTCCTATCTAATCGTAATTTAGAAATATCTGAGGTAAATCTCGCTAGATCTAACTCATTCGAATTGGTGGAAATGTGAAGTAAATCTGTGGAGATTATTGTTGATGGTTTTCAATGGTTATTTTGGCAAGTTAGTATGAAAGTTGAGTTTAGTAATGATTGTAGATGTCGGGTTGTTGTTGTTTTAATTCTGGGATCAGAGTATATACAGAGGAAATGTTGCCCCAATTTGCGTCACTACGAATTAATTTGGGAATATAACACCCAGATATGAACATTCAAGCTAGGATGAGGCTAACCCAGGTCACATATTTCCATATAGGTGCATGCAAAAGGAGCAGCGTTGCAATAAGGAATTCCTACGAGTCGCGTTTGAGGATAAAGGTATGTAAGGTTTTCGTTAACTTCACTTCTTTGGCACGAATCTGATAACCATACTACAAATTGTACTTCAAAACACGTGTTCCACTCCATAACTCTAAAATAAATAGAAACGTATCAACTCCTTCAGAACATAGTTAACTTTCTCTGGGATGCCATATTTACAAAATAAGATGTTATGTTAAAATAGTCACTTTCATTGCTCTATTCTATTGACACTATTATTTTTATCTTTAAAAGGCCCACATGTCATTCCATTTATCTCCATTCATGCATTTATATTTATATGTCTATATATATGTATTGCACTATTTTACTACACCGAGCCGCATTATCATCGGCCGGGTACGGCACGTAGATGTGCAACCTCTAATCAGCTGGGCATTTCACACCGAGTCCCGTAAGGGCCGGGTTCGTATCACGACCCGACTAGGGGCCATGACAAGTACCGGCGCTAACCACCGAGCACCATTTATTCTATCACTCATCATACTCAAATCATAAAAAAATCATTTTCTCATTTGAGAACACAAATACTTTAATATACATAAGCCCTTCGGCTATCAAAATAATAAATATATACATATACAATAGCAACATCGTGAGACGATACTACCCACACCTGCGTATCTACGAGCCTCTACAAGAGTGCTAGACATAGGGACGGGACAGGACCCCGTCGTGCCCAAAATATACATATGTACACAAAAGAATAATCAAAGGCACCTCCAGAACAATGGAGTGATCTTAAGTCAGATAATAGCTCCTATGAGTATGGATCAAGATCACATCCCTGTCTACCTATAGGCATGAACACAGCGTCCAAATAAATGGACGTCAGTACGAACATTGTACTGAGTATGAGAGGCGTAAGTCATCATAATAATACATCAATGAGATAAAAGAAGCATCAAATAAAGAGCAACTGTATCTGACTGTCAATTATAAAAGAAATAATGCATGTTGTCTTACTTCATAATCATCATCATATCATGTATGCATGTATATATAAGTTGCCCGTCCATATCGGTACGGTGTGATAATCATTAGCCTGCGTCCAGGCCTCCCGCGTCCGGGGTACCATCTCATGCCGCCCACTAGTGGTGCTGCCCATGCCATATAGACACGATGTAATCATCTATAAGCCGCCCGCCTTAGAGGTGCTGCCCGTGCCATATAGACACGATGTAATCATTTATAAGCCGCCCGTCATAGTGGTGCTGCCCGTGCCATATAGTCACGGTGTAATATCATCAACATGTACTCATCATACTATTATCATAATGCATGACTGGGAACTTAAGACAATTGTACTCTATCAGGGGGACATAAGGTCGTGAACCCCCGATTCCGTTATGGACATTTATCAGCATTCTGCCTCACCTTGAAGGAAATAGTATATAAGGTGAGTGTATACAACAAAAAACATCATTAACTTTATAGGAACATCATATCATGAACTCTTGAATCTTTATACTTGACTCATCATCATCATTATTGGGCTCGTAATGTATCTCTTATCTCATATGGCTATTCATGAACATAGACTCTTAGTTTTTCCGAAATGTAAGAGAATCATGAAGAAGAAGGAAAAATCATACCATCGGATTCATGCCATAGAAAGAAAGGACTAGCCTCACATACCTTTTACGTTTAACTAATCTATCACTTTCTTGTTCTCCTTCGATGCCCACATTTCTACCTTTAAGAAAATTCGCGTTAACATTAGCTAATCAATTACTTAAACATGCTTACTAAAACTAAAGAAAATTGGGCAGCATTTCCTTTGTTTATACTATGTTCTCCATATCATATATCAACTCCCAAACATTGATAACAACATTCACAATATCACAAGTAACAATCATCGTCCATCTATATTATCCACATTTCACAATTTCACTCAAATTTCTCCATAATCATGGTCATCATTCATTATTGCATTTTCTCGCATATAATACTTATCCCACGTACTAAATTTCATTCATAACTTGTTTACAATCACAACATATCGATAATCATGACTCAATCCAAACCTTTACTCAACAATGTCACTATTCCCACATTTATGACCCATTTTCTATATCTTTCTACAATTCAAGTGTCTTAGCCTTCCAATACCTTAAACAACATGGAATGATCATAAAACTCACCTTAGATAATGGAAGAACAAGCGTTGAGTGGAACTTCTCTTCTTGCACCAAAACACTAGCTCACTTCCCTTGAGATTTCTTGGTGTAGATGAACTTTTATTAGGTTTCATACACTTGATTTTGTGGGTTTGATGTAGTTGATCATAGATTTCTCTTGGTTTCTTGTGGGTGGAATGTTCTAGAGAGTTCCAGAGAGAAGGGGAGTGAAAAGGGAAATGAAATTAAATGAACTTGGATCCCTTATTAATACACAACAATCTGACCCGTCGAGGATATATGGACCAACATACGATCCGTATCTTTTATACGGGCCGTATTTCTGGCTGTATGTTTGGTCCAGTGAGGGTTGCCCATATCGGCTAAATATACGGCCTAACATACGGCCAGTATAATTTATATGGCCAGTATAGTATGTTGGGCTGTATAATGCCCAGCTGTTCCGATTTTGTTCTCAACGACTCGTTTGATCTCCAATCCTTATGGAACCTTCTTAACACTTTTTTATCACTTCATTAACAATCTAAGGGACATTATAACTGTTCTCCACAACATCATTTAATCATCATACATTGTTACTCGTAAATCCTTTTCGATACATAACGTATGCCTTGCCTTCATTAACAACTTCCACCTCCTACTTCTCATGTCTTTGGAATCTCATTTAGAATCATCAAATGTTATTTCTTACTCATCAAGACATCGAATACGTCACACCCTTCGTCAGTCTATTCACTGTGCATGAGCGAAACAAATTTCGAGGTGTAACATTCTTCCCCCTTTTTGGAACATTCGTCCTAGAATGTTAAACACTCGGGGATTCTACGAAAATTTCACCAGAGTTTCCCCTGTAATATGGTACTACCATCCTGTCATGACAACCCATAATAATATTTCCTCACAGGGCCATAACACAATAGCACTATAAATTGGCCACACAGGACCAATATACATAAAAAGAAAGTACACATGCCTCATAATCCTGACGTTTCATCGTGGATCTCTTTTGGTGGTTGAAATAGATGTGGGTATTTGGATTTCATTTTCTCTTCCGCCTCCCAAGTCATTTCTTCTCGGTTGTTGTTTCGCCACAAGACTCTGACTGAAGCTACTTCCTTATTTCGAAGCCTTCGTACTTGCCTGCCTAATATGGCAATGGGCACTTCTTCGTATGCTATCTTTTCGGTCACTTGAACATCATCTATTGGAACAATTTTCATGGGATCTCCAACACACTTGCGGAGCATCGAAGCATGGAAAACTGGATGGACCGACTCCAAATCAGGAGGTAGATCTAATTCATAAGCCACTTTGCCTATTCTGCGCACAATCTCATAAGGCCTAATGTATCGGGGCTAAGCTCCCCCTTCATTTAGTGATCTTATTGCATTCGTAAGCTATCACACCCTAGGGATACCGTAGGAAGCGTATAGCATGTACTTATGTCATATTTGTCCTAGTTAACCCTAACGGTAATCCCAACTCAACATCTCAACTCAATTTACCATATATTTCCCTTTAACTGGCCCGAAGTATCATGACTACATTATCCTTGTTTACCTCCTACTCCTCTTTTTAAGTACCCACTCGGTTTCATTGGTGATGTATAAATACTGGTAAGTTACATAGTAATTCTTGCGTAGTTCGTGTACATACACATCTATACACATACATGTATCCATATCCGTATATATATTCGTGTCCATATTCATAATCGTACTCATTTACACATCGTAACCATAGTCATATTCATGTACATATCATTTACATAACATATCCGACCATGAAGGTTCGGTGTTTCGCGTCCCCGACCATGGCTAGGCTCGGTGATTATATATACATAAGCTTTTTTGTCTATTTGTAGTAACTCATCTCGTTCTACAATAGAAAATCTTAGGTCCCTTTCTTAATTGTCGCTTATAAATCGCAATCTCATTAACAACGAATTTACCGTTGGTGCCTTTGCCTCTATTCTAATATAGTGTCCTTATCTTTTACAACATCACTTGAGTTAACTGCTCTCTATGTCACGTTGTTCAAGATCTTCACGAATGATTTCTGGTACAGTCTCAGATGCCTGCTCACTGCGTGTTCGTTTATTTACTAGTCATTAAACTCATTTCTATATAACCCTCACTCTTTGTTTTAGAGTCTATATCTTGCACATCTTAGGGTCCATCGTTTCAATCTCTACACTTGTGTTCTCTTGACTCACTTCCCCTCTTTTAGGGTTTTACTTGGACCATTCTTAAATCTGTTGCCTCACTTTCAAATCTTGAATTTCACATATCCCTTACTATACTACATCTTATTCATGTTGTTTCCCATAATTTATAGCTATGATAATTCATGTGTGAAATCTTAACATACTCATGTTGCAGGTTTGTAACCAAGTAACACAACCGACATAGCAATCTGAACAAGGATGTATTTTACTTAGCTCATCTGGTAGTTGTGAGTCAATGTCTAAATCTGCTCCAATTAGCAACTTCTGCCCCATATGGATGCTCACAATAGTAGTATGTCTAGTTATCCATGCCACCCATGCAATGTCACTTGCCGTCTTCTTCGGTGCTCAAAGTTCACTTGTAACGTCATCTTTGTTTTCCAAGGCCTAAGTCTCATGCGTAACTACTACCCCTTATGCCTCAAACTCTATTTCTCTTGTTTTGCGCTCAATATTGGTTTCAAAACCAATCATAATCATATTGTGTTTGTCGTTGATGATAGCTTTACTCTTTCGCTTTATCGTCGTACAGTAAACTCATAACTCATGGCCACCCTTTTTCTTTTCAACTCTTTACTTCATATACTTTTACTCTTTCTAACATGGTATAGGATATTCGTAGGAGATGCACCTTCCTTTAATCATAACACGACTACTTCTTAAGCACGCGTACTTTGTGTATCTCCTTTTCTCTCTATTCTCATTCCCTTACATTCCTTCCTCCTCACTTTATCTTATTTTCTCCCATTTTATAATCAATCCTTTATTCTTCGTCTGAGGAACCCTATCCTTAACTTAGTACCACTTTGTCCATTAGAATATACTACCTTTGTACAATTCATTCTTTGCTTCCAAAACTTATTCTGTTCATTCTGACCATCTCCTCTCATCCTTATTGTGTTGATCCTTTTCCTAACAACTGTCCTATTTCGTTATTCATCTTTATGTAGTCTTGGTATTTTACATCCAGCTAAACATGTTACTCATAGTCTTAATTATATCGATCACAAACTGCTACTACTTTGCCATATCACCTTTCTCTGATTTCTTTTTCAAGTTGACTTCCCCCTTTTTGCTGGCTATCATTTCTGTCATTGAGGAATCCCTATGCTGGACTTTCCCCTTACAAGGTCTTTTTAAGCTTTCTCATCTATAGCCCCATGGCTCGCTGGTTGGTTTCATACTTGCGTTCACTCTATATTCACATAGGACATGTCACATGCTTAGTCGTTTCCTCGCTATGCTTTGTATTACAGTCCTTGCCACACTCTCATTATCTCTTGATCATTATCAACGCTATAGAGTGATACTTCCTTACCTCGTTCGCAAGCCTGCTCGTAATATAGAATAAATCTTGCGAAGTAAGCATACTCAACCTGTTGTTCTTTCTAACCAATTCTATTACACTTACCATATAAATTGTTTTCCAGACCCCACGATGTGGGATTTCACTGGGTTGTTGTTGTTACCATATTAATTGTTTTACCAACGTATTTTCATTCATTATAACCCTTCATATTCGTACCTCAGTCTCTGGGTACTGTTGCTTTATTCGCTAGTAAACTTATCGTATCTTACTCACACTTATCCATCCTATCAATACTCCAGTATCACACTCTATTGGAGTTATCCTTTCTCTTCCATGTCATGTTTTAGTACTACCAAGAATTTCTCTTTACCGAATCAATGCCGCTCTTATAACTACTGTTACTATCAATTCAATAGTATTTAACCCATCTCGTGTAGTTGTTAATGACAATCCTAACTTAATCTCGTCCTGCCATTACCTTGTTGCACAACATCTTTTCTCGTTAGGACATATTACAAGCTTATACCTTATCTCCTTTAGATTCTAGGAAAATTTCGGCAGAGTCTCTCTTGTAAGCATAACAATCCCAAACCTGCACATAGCCCAGAAAACAAGTCTGATGTCTCAATAGGACATATACCGAGACACACATAATATGCAATTCAGCCACACAAGATCACTTACCATTAAAGGATATAAATAAAAGAGCTTGTCTCATAAGTTGTGCCTGTAGACCCTGTCTAGAACTAAAATATATGTATATATATTTTCTACACACGGTCAAGCAACTTATTCATAGATTATGATTCTGGCTATCACTGGGTCACTAACAAGAGTAGCCATCTCCATTTAATTTATTGGCCCAGACTTTTACTCCAACACAGTCAATAACATCAGAAGTAATATATGATGGCGTAGGACCCGAATCAATCGCTACGTACATAGCATAAAAAGGATACTAACAATATACCTGGGACAATATCAGGGGAAGACTCAATATCCTGTCACTCAGATAACGCATGGATATGATGTTGGGATCCACTTGGGCTGGGCGTTCCTCTTTGGTCTCTATCACCACCTACTAACATCTGTGGCCTTGGCCTTGAAGGGCGTACTGACGACGAAGAGCCAGCTATCACTCCCGTAGCCCGAACCTTACCTTTACCACGCCTCCATGGGCAGTCGTGCATGAAATGTTCTGGCCGAGCTGTTATACCCCATATTTTCATACGTGGAATTATTCGCAAGCAAATTGACTCAAGTTAAAGACGAGATTACTTTCGGACAAGAAATAGAAACTTTTAATTTTAAATTTTAATTAGAACATAAATTATTTATAAATTTTATTTAGTGTAGAAATATTATTGGGGATTAGGAACTAATTAATTACAATTAAATTATTAAGTAGGGATCTTTAATTAATTAATTTAATTATGGAAAGTGGGCCCCACCCGATTTAAAAAAAAACAAATTAAACAAAATGATTTGATGAGTCATGGGGTGGACACATGTCCCACGGCTAGGAAGCCTATACATATTCATCAATGATGAATCATACCAACCATACACTTCATTTGCACAATTCAATACAAATTATTTGGAATAGAATAAAAAAAAAAGGCACATAGTCATGGCTGCTCTCACGGCCATGGCAGCCATGGATGAGCTCAAAATATTTAAGGGAAGATAAATTAAATTCTAAAAGTGTTCTACGCGTTCAAGGAAGTGATAGCAACATTGGATTTTAAGTTGGAGAAGAAGAGATTGCGAAATTGGAGCAATTAAGAGTAGAAATTCCTCCGAGGAAATTAAAGTAAGATTTTCTTGTTTTATAGTATAATTATATTAATGGTGTTGTAATGGAAGGATTAAAATTGGATTGGACGAAATTTGAATTAAGAAAATGCATGAAATCGATGTTACAGGAAATTGTGGGTTGAAATGGATTCAAAAAGGTTGTTGGGTTGTTAGAATTGTTATGGGCTGAATTGTGAGAATTTTTTTTATGTATATCTCCGTTGATGGTATTTTTGTGTTAACAGGAGAATAATTGGAAATTCGGGTTAGGCAAATATATAGGGGAAATGCTGCCCGATTTTCGTTAAGCCCTTAGCTAATGAAAAACCCTAAACGAAAAAGTATAAGTTAAAGAATAAGTTTTATAGAGAGATGGGCTACGGATTTACGAACTAGAAAGTATAGTTACTGACGATAACGTTACCTTTATGTTAAATAGGCTAAAACAGCGACAAAGCGAACGGTTTTGCGATTAGTCGTCAACAGGTATGTAAAGCTGTCCCTTCTTTCTTTTGGCATGTCTTAGATTTAAGTGATGAATGATATGAACTTGGGGTAATTCCATTCATAAGTTTCAAGAGTGATTCATGATTCTTATTCACTTCTTGATGCTAGAACTCTTAAGTGATTGAGTTCCTCTCGAGTCCTTTATACGTTGGATAGTAGTTGGTGTGTGAAAGTTCCTATTCTTAAAGACTCTATAATGATTAATGTCCTTGAATTCCAATAGTTGTTTTGCATTATCTTGGCACATGACGTATGATTCCTGAGGCTCTATTTGATATAGTTCTTATTGACATCCATACTTACCATGACTATTGTCTTGATATTCGAGTGTTAGTTAGTCCACTCATTCTGTTGAATCTCAGAATGATGATGTAGTTGCATATGGTTGCTCATGATATTCTACTTGTGCTTAGTGTTAATGTATCATTCACCGAGTCCCGGGCCGGGTATGGATTCGTGCACAGTTTCATAGCATTGTTCACCGAGTCCCTCACTAGAGGGCCGGGTACGTTATATGATGATATGATGATGTGATGATACGATGATATGATTATGGCACCGAGTCCTATGATGGGCCGGGTACAGTATACGTGTACACGACTTTATTCACCAAGTCCCTCACTAGAGGGCCGGGTACGGTATATGTATATGATGATATGATGGTATGATGATATGATTTTATTCACCGAGTCCCATAATGGGCCGGGTACGGTATATGATAATGATATGCAAGATTTTGTTTCGTAAGGCACAGGTACAGTGATTTCTTGATTATCATACTTGTCTCCTGGAATCTCTACTTCAGTTATGATCTTCCTTATTGTATTTCATGCTTTATATACTCAGTACATATTCCGTACTGACCCCCTTTCTTCGGGGGGCTGCGTTTCATGCCCGCAGGTACAGATAGTCGATTTGGTGACCCTTCAGCATAGGACTTCTATTCAGCTGTCTTGGAGAGCTCCGTTGTTCCGAGGTTTATACTTTTAGTACACATCTTATGATATATATATGTATATGTTATCCAGGGGTACGACGGGGCCCTGTCCCGTCATATTTCGCTATTCGTACTCTTAGAGGTCTGTAGACATATGTGTGGGTTGTGTATGAGTTATTTTCAGCTGTGTCTATACGATATGCTGTGGTATGATGTTCGTCTATAGTGGCAGCCTTGTCGGCTTGCATATGATATTAATATGTGATGGCAGCCTTGTCGGCTTGCGTATTATTTCATGATATGATTAGTTGTGACTCCTCAGGAGACAGTTGATCTGGAAATATATATATGACGATGTTACGAACTTTGGATTTCCTTTATAAGTTTTCGTCTTGTCGTAGTTTCAGTTTGATGTTATATGTAACAGGTTGGTATACGGGTGCCCAGTTCGGGCACCAGTCACGGCCTACGGGGTTGGGTCGTGACAAAAGTGGTGTCAGAGCAGTTCGTCCTAGGAGTGTCTACAGACCGGGTTTGGTAGAGTCTTGTTTATCGGTGTGTTGTGCACCACATCTATAAACAGGAAGCTACAGGACATTTAAGATGTTACCTTTCTTTCATATCTAAGATCGTGCGATAGAGCCCAACTATAGGAAATGAAATTCCTTATACTAACCTTTGATTTCAGCTAAAGAACGACATCGCCAGAAGAAAGCGACTGATGATATTGGATGCTACCCAGTACACAGGTAAGTAACGGTGCGAAAGAAGCATGTCAGATAAGGTAAGAATATTGAAATATGATTGAAATGTAAAGTTGGAGAGTGAAAGAGAAGGTGGATAGGAAAGTATAACAAAACAGATCGTTAAAGGATCAGGTACGTCTCGAGGTGCGATATGTGAGGTAAGTCCGGACACCTTTATACTTTTTCTGGAAACTGGGAGCCCTGTGTGGCTATGATACGATATGATGTATGCGTATGTATGTTGGCCCTGTGAGGCATTGTTGGTATTTCCTGCGTGCAGGTTTTGGGATAGTAAGAAGTACAGAGGAAACTCAGCCCAAATTTTCCCAGAAATAGAAAAAGAAGAGAATGAGATATAGGTTTATAATATGTCTTGAAAGTCGATACCGATAGGGTAAATTTGTTATGTTGGACTAAAGCTTTAAAAGATACCCTCCATGTCATTCGTAAGGGGCACCATTCTTACTTGGGAAATTTTATTTCGAAAAAGCATAGATGAGCAGCAATGTTTGGAATTCATTTGAATGGACCAGAATACTTTCCAGCCACATTTTGCCTTAGAAAAAGCTCATGTTGAAGGGCAAAAACGTCCGGTAAAGTACAAAGCATACAGCAAGTAGTTTATGAACTAAATAATTCGGGCACGACTTAAGAATAAACCTGGAGGTAAACCATGTGAATCAAGCACTAAGAAGTCCTGTGGTGCTTGTCAGATTCTAGTTTCCTTTTGGTGGTGGTTGAAAAATGCTTCATGGTGACATTTTATTAGTTCTTAACCAAATAATTGAAGATGGAATTTGTGGCAGGAAAACTCAACTTGTGAGTTGTCATGGATCATGTGTTCTACGTGTTGTTGATGAAATGCTAGGATGATTCGGAAGGGCTTGTGATACTAAAGGATAATTTAGGAAAAGGGGGCAACTCTTAACAAAACATTTTATTGAGGTATCGGGTGAACTGATAAGTAGGGATAAACTACGACGAGTTTACAGTTAAAAGGAGTAATAGTATGATTGAGATAAAAGTACGGAGGAGGAAGAGTTATGACAAATTATGAAGGTATTAATAAGACAGCTTGTGAGATATTAAGGATAAGATTGATCAGAAAGGGTGAAGGGTTGAGTACGCCTAGTCCACAGAGTGTAATTAAAACATAGTAAGAATCGTGAATAAGATTAAGAAGTGTTACGTTATAGGGTGGATTACGAACAGGATGTAATGTGAATACCATAAGGATTGTTATAGAAATGAGTAAAGCCTAGTGAGGAAGTAACTAAAGGATATGATGTGATCTGTGTGAAACGGAAAAGCAAATGTAGAACGAATAAGAAAGAACTTATAAGCTTCTATAGGGAAAGCTCAGAATAGAGACCAAGTAGTAACGAAAGTGAAAGCGAGCACAGGAAGAGAAGGAGTTAATAGAAGGAAGAAGATAAGGAGAAAGCGAGTGGGATTAGTGTAGCGATGTGTTATGACATGTATAGCTAAGAAAACGAGTAAAATAAGCGACAGAATTGTGAAAGACCAACCTAAAGGAAGATGAACAACGAGACAGAATAAATACCAGAAATGACTGGTATGATGAAGACAAATAAAGATGAACATCATATGTTTTGAAAATGAGAAAGGGGTTATGTAGAAGTAGTGTTTTCTGAAGGATACAGGAGTAGCATGAGATTCCTCGGGCACAAAATAAAAGATGGACATAGACTGGAGAAATGAAAGGAATACTAAAGGAAGCACTCAAGACGGACGTAAATAATTGAGTACGAGTATAAAATAAAACAGGAAAACATATAGCTATGGACTTAAAGATGTAGTACGACGAAAAGGTGATAAGGCAAGACAACTATTAAAACGTATTTGATATGATTTTGAGTAAGTTAGAAGTTAGCGTTGGGTATACAACAAGGATGAAAGAGAATAAGGCATAAAGGAGTACTACGTGTATGTGACTTCACCTCGAAAATGGTGAAATCCTTAAAAGACAAGTATTGCGGAGTTGCGAAACAACTGATGTATCGTGAATTTATTAGAAGAAACAGATGATATCCGTTGGGATAAAGATGGTGTTATAAGAAAGCTTGGGACACATACCATTAGAATATAAGTGCTACCGAATGGACAATTTGAAACGACTATAAGCACTAGCTAATTACTGATTTGAATTAATGGAATGTGACTTCGGATAAATTGCTACATTAATTACATTACTCAGGTACCAACCATCAGATAATATTTTGTACTATATATCATGAGTTCGCATCGCCTCGTGATTGTGTTGGAGTTTCATACATGGGTAATCTAAATTGTAGATAATATAAAGGAAGACATGGATATGGTGCAGTATACAAAATGTATTGGAAAAGAATCATATGAATTTGAAAATTGGAAATGGGGACACATAGTAGAATATGAATAGATAATGATGTAGGTACACCCTAAAGGGGGGAAGCTGTCACGACCCGATTAGGGGCCGTGACGAGTACCCGATACTTGTACCGAGCACCCCTTATCTATCATATTACCTCTATCTCTTAGCAAGTCGTATGGACAGTGCCATTTTTTTTTTAACATTAACATTAGCAGCGTCATTCTGAACATAAACTAGTAAACTTTGTTGTTACTTTATACAGCAATCATGCCGAGACACCATACATATATCTGTACCTGACTGACTATACATATCTGTCTACGAGCCTCTAGACATAGTACACTTATTTATATAAAGGGCCGCATACTGTCGTGCCCGAATATACATACACACAAAATAGTACCGCGGGAGTGAGGCTCCCGAACAACTGGAGCACTGTAGAGTACCGCTGGTAGAGCTCCTAAGAATCACGTCCACCTGTCTGCTGACCTGCGCGGCATGAAACGCAGCGTCCACAAGAAGGGACGTCAGTACGAATAGTGTACCGAGTATGTAAGGCATGGAAGATAACACAAGCAACAACATAGTGTATAATTAATAATGTCATGGAGTCATAGGACATAGAAAATAGAACTTATATCATGTCATGTATTATCATATCGTATCATATCGTATCATATCTTATCCTGTCTTGTCGTAGCATATCGCGTCATAGTATATCGTGTCATAGTATGTCAGGCTGTAGTATATCATATCATAGTACATCATATCATAGCATAGCATGTTATAGCGTGTCGTGTCATAGCATGTCTGACCATAGCATAGCATGTCATAGCGTATCATAGCATACCATAGCTTGTCATATCATGTCCTGTCGTGGCAGATCATAGCATATCATGTCATAGTGTAGCTTACAATAGCATATCTTATCATAGCATGTCTGGTCATGACATGGTAGGTCATATCATAGCGCCGAGCAATGTCGGCTCACCCACATAGCACCGATATACACCAGCTCACCCATATATCCCGCGTCCGGGCACCCCGCGTCCGGGATGATAAGCCAGCTGATCAGGTGGCAATGAAACATGTTTCCCTTCCCATTCCCCCATATATCCCTTCCCCCCATCCCAGGGTCATATACATATCTTACATATATATACATATCTTTATATTTATATACATAGCTTGTGTACATATACATGTCTTATATACATTTACTTATCTTATATACATTTACACATTCTATATACTTATACATATCTTATATGCATATACATGTTTTATATATATATATATATATATATATATATATATATATATATATATATATATATATATATATATATATATATATATATATATATATATATATATATATATATATACGTATCTTATATAAATATACGTGTTTTATTTATATATATATCATATAAGCACACAAGGGAGCCCAAGGAAAAATCATGTAGACATCGGAGTGACGTAAGGTCGGTGACCTCCGATTACATTATGGAATACTCGTGATCGCTTTTGTCTCACCTCGAAGGGACGAATATTTTAAGGTGAGATGGTCAATGGAGAATAGTATTAAAGTAAACGTAGAATGAAATCGTGGGCGTCATAGATGACAGTTGTAGGCTTTGGAGTCTTAGAAAATAAAGTTATAACTAGGAAATATAAATACGATTTAGAAATTAGTTTATAAATTTCGTATTCACATTGTATCCTGAACTTAGAAATGTCAGTCATAGGATCGTTCCGGTCGTACTTATCATAAGCACATTCTCTTGTCTAACATTGTCGTTATCATTATCCCCATTGAAACATTCTCGTTAGGGTAGTCCTAGTACTTATCATTTGGTGGCGAGGTCGGGATCAAAGGTCCCCTTTGAATTCACTTCAAGTACGTCAACCAAGACTATAGGAAAGTCCGGGAGTAACGGGCCCACCTCGGGCCAGATGAGGTAGCGTATACTATTTACATATGTTACATGTCATGTCATTACCTGTGAGGGTTCTAGGGTAATCGGGTCCCATTTGCGCAAGTTATAGGGGTCTAGGAGGTCTTTCTATCATTTTGCGCACTTTCTAGTTCAATTCGATTGAACGAAAAGTGGAAAACTTTAGGTGCGGATTCCGGGGAATAGGGTTGTCCCCGAGGCTCGTACCCAACTTATTATATCTAAGACATGCCATAGAAAGAAGGGTGAAGCCTTACATACCTCTTTCCGCTCCTTTAGCTATTCCAAATTCACGTCACAATTCCGTCAAAATCTGCGAATTGGTCATTTTTACCAAAACTTTCATTAGTATACTTAGAGTCAAAACCTTAAGGAAACATTTTGCTACCGAAATTTTGGCAGCATTTCCTCTGTAAATATACCATCCTCGACATTCAATTTAGTCAAATTCTCATCAAACACAATCCGGGAATTCAAACCCGGCCAAACTATTAACATAATTCAACAGTTGCACTAACAATTCACATATTTCCTTCAATATACATAATCTCCCAATTATCAATACTTCACCAAAGTTATCAAACCTTTATTTGCGATATGAAATCTACGATGATTACAACTCCATTTTTATTATGGAATCCATGACAACAACAATCAAACACTACATAAAAATCAATTCGATTGTCCAACACAACAACACTACATTCGGCCACCATTATCAATCAACACAACAACCAAAATACTAACTAGCACTTGCTTACCATTTCTTCATGCTTCAACATATATACACTACTATACATACAATATACACGGCCATGCACACACCATATACCTCACGGCCACAACACAACATCAATATTCTCCAAACTCATTCAACTTCCATTTTCCACATATAATTCACAACAATAACTACCAAATACTAGATGAAATAATTGAAACATAACTCCTACATATATACACACATGCACGGCTACATGCTATATCCACTCCCTTCATGAGTTTCATCCATTATGGCATACAACAACACATATAAACCATTCATAAGACATGAAAAGTAAGCTTGAATCATACCACTTTTACTTAGCTACTCAAGCTAGCTATGCTTGGCACCTTGAACCAATACTTGTTTCTACCACTCCAATAACTCCACCATGTTGTTATGCACCCTCCAAGGAGTAGAAAGTGATTTTTGGAGAAATTTTTAGCAATTTTTCTCTTGGATTTTCACTATGGCCGAAAGCCTCAAGGGCTTTTCTCCTTCTTTCTTTGTTCTTCTTTTCTTGAATTTTCTAGAGGTGTTATGAGATAAAGATGACCTATCCATCTTTTATAATTTACAAATTAATCCCACATGGGCTTGGACCCATATCAATGGCCGGTTGGGCCTTTAATTTTTGCCAAAAAAAGACTTTCAAGCCCACTTATATTTTTGACTAGTTTATGTAATTCATGAAGCATTTTTTTTCCAATTTCGAAATTTGCCCTTCGTCTTCCTCCGTATTTCCACTTCTAGACTTTTCATAAGCAACTCATTTACCATACAACATAAAGGGTGGCCTTGCTTGTTGTCTTCCTGCGATTGCCTTGAATTATCCGATTGCACAAAATGCGGGATATAACAGAAGCAAATGAGAAAAATGCAAGTGTAAGATGAAATCAACTGACACTGCAATACATTTAATGTGAAAACGTAAACTTCAAGTGAGGTCTCATGTTGAAACAAGTTGGCAAGATCTGAAAGCCAGCGATAAACGGATAGAAGCCAAGATGGTATTTGAGACAGTGCTGAGAATTATTGGAAAGGATCTTGGATAATGTGACACTAGAAGATGGATGCTTATAAAAAGGGAGAATACGACAAGAGAATGGTAATGAATGACTTAGAAGGATATTATAAAGGATAGCAAGGCTATACTGGATTAGAGGTTAAGATGTTGACAACAGAGTTATTGGCTAATGATATTGTGACACATAAGTAGCAAAAGAGAAAGGATAGGAAATCTCTCCTATAGAAGGATATGAGAAAACCAAATGGTGAATAGAGGAAGGGAAAAGAGTATGGCAAAATAGACATCAAGTGAGTGTTAGTACAATAAGATATGTAAAGCAGAATAAGCTAGGAGGAGGAAATAATATGACTAAGATTGGATGCACTTTGTACAAGTTGTACCAAAATAGTTATGCAACCTACGAATATGTGTACGCTAAGGATAAGGCCTAGTGAGTACTTGAGAAGAAGAGTAAGGATTCAGTAACAACAATGCGGTTACGATATTTTGGGTACATCAAAGAAAGATATAAGATGGTTGAGGCAAAACTACCGAGATAGAATTAGTACTGAGAGTAAATAGGACATGACCATGGTTGAGCCAAAGATTTACCCCGATCCCAATTGTAAGATACAAGAGGAGAATGTAAGGTCTGCATAAAGACTAGTGAGACGATGCTAAGGTATATTTCGGGCTCATTTGAGTACTTACGCATATTCTGATGCGTGATAGGAGACGAAGAGCAGAATTTGAGTAAAGAGACAATGGAAGAGTTTGAATCAAAAATAGAGAAACGACACGAGGTAATGTGCCTAAAGTTTTGCCAGTTAGGGTAAAGGAAATTACGAAATGATTTAACTGAGACAATTAGACCAAGCGGGTTATTGGTTACTGGATAACAGTAAAGTTGTAATATGAGGGAACCCTAGCGCTAATTGATAACCAACCCCAAAGATCGAGATCAAGAAGTAAAAGCAAGTGATAGTTAAAAAGCCTTTAAAGAAAGTTAGAAAGTGACACATGATGCTGAGAATTCCAGAGTACGGACTGTCACAGCGGAGTAAAGCAAGGATATTGGAGTACAAAGATGTTACCCTCTGGGAAATTTCGTTCTATTCGTAGAACCTGCGAAAGGTCCACAAGTTACCAGAGGCATACAATACTCCAAGGATATTAAAGTCTAATGAATCGATGGAGGACGTTTGCGCGTTATAAAAATCTTATTTAAAGATTGAGAGGTAAGATGAAGGTGAAGTAAACGATACATCATTTAAGGGAGTAACTATAGAAAAAGAAAGAGTAGATGCATGACTACGTGTACCATGAGTACAAGTCTGAATTAATTGAGGACAGTACAATTGAACAGTATGCAGATAAGAGAGACAGTAACACTCCAGCAGATCAGCTCGAAATACAGCTGATAACCAACTGTGAAATAAAGAGAAGAGCAAAGACAACAACGTGAGATAATTACCTCGGGAAGCCACAAAAAGAGGAAATATGACAAGAATGACTACGTAGAGGCCTGGAATGCGTTATAATAAAATTATAGCGAACCCACAAACGAAAGAGGTATGTGAAGGGCATAATTAGGTAAGAGACCACTAGAGAAGGTATTGGGAGTTCAGGACCAGTTTAACATTCGAGGACGAATGTTCTAAAGGGGGCAAGAATGTTATTGTCACACCCTAATTTCCCTAGGGAGTGATGGGCACTGAACCCCATATCCGGAGCCGAGCGAACCCACAGACTCTTATTACATACATAATCTCTTCAGACTCTGAAATCAAATAAAAGTTAAATACATAGTAAGCTTTCAAAATCTTTCTTTTATCGCTTGATTCTGTTAATCAGTGAAAATGACAAACATAATAAATGCTTTTGCAAACTTCAAAAACAAGTCAAATCTGTAATCACACGGAATTTGTAACATTACATAAAATGACACATCGGCTGATGGAGCCGCTTACAAAACTGACGTCCTATACCCACGACTCTGTCTGCAAAGTCTCTAACTTCGAACAAAACATCATAGCACATATACTCTGACTCGGCAACACTCCAGGAGCAAATGGAGTTGCCACTCCAGCTGAAGCATCTTCTAGCAATGTCCTTTACTTATCTGGGTGTACCTGCGTGGCATGAAACGCAACCCCCGAATAAAAGGGGGTCAGTACGGAATATGTATTGAGTATGTAAAGCATGGAATATAGAAAACAGAATCATAATCGAAACAAACAGTACAAAAGTAAGTACATTTTCAAAATACCAAATTACTTATTTTCCAGAATACAAATCGTGTATACCGATGTCATGTGTCGGAAGAAGTACAGAAAATAAGTAGCTCACCCAGAGTGCCAAAATGCGTACTTTTCAAACACAGACCGTGCGTGCCAACATCGTATGTCATCATATACATACATACATAACTGATTCATATGTAACATAATAGTGCCGAGGAACGTACGGCCCGATCCATATATATAACATATTAGTGCCGAGGAACGTTTAGCCCGATCCACAAATGTATTTGCTGCGGAACGTGCAGCCCGATCCATATACACATATTATATTGCTGTGGCAGGTGCAGAATGTTATTACAGACAATAAGCACGATATGTAGAATAATAAAAATAACTTACTGGAAACACGAATCATGCATGCCAAGAACGGTATCCGGCCCCTTACGGAACCCGGGGAACGTGGCGCCACCCTGCCTTTGGTGCTACACACATCATACTCCGGAAGGTTTGCTCCGTAATCTCCATCACACATCATAATATCACATCATAAGATCAGAATATACATATACACATATATGGTTCAGCGAACCATGAATACATCATAACACCGTAACACATCATACTCCGGAATACATATATGGCACCCGGCCCTTAAGCAAGGGACCCGGCGAACCATGCGCACGATCTATACCGGCCCGGGACTCGGCGAATGATATAATAGTAGTATGCACGAGCAGAGTAGTGAGGAACCATATGCACATAAATCAAGACTCGATGGATAAGTATACTTACCGACCCCTGAAGGCTCAGAAACAAGTTTCGGGTCAATCTGAATTAGTATAAGAAAGTTATGAACGTTTGAAGTACAGAACGTTCTACAAGCGTTTCAGAAGCCATTTTTGGAAAATCAAGGCCATAATCATGTCAAGTACCTTTCGGATATCGTTATGGATCAATTCAATTGGAGTTTTTGGGACCATATGCACATATCAAAATATATCAAAGACTTGATGGAGTAATCGAACGTGCTAGCATTTGAAAATCAAAACCTTATTCATATCAATTATTTTTCGAATTCCATTTGGAAACATATCAACAAACTTCGGACATCATAGATATACATCAAAACCATATGAGACAACTTATGGAAGTCAAAAATATTAGCCATCCTAGTGGCTCTAAGAACAGGAAATTTCATTGAAATCATACATATACGTCATTTGCTCGTTTCATAAAGATCATGCCAAAAGAAAGAAAGGGTAAGCCTTACATACCTGTTCGACCGCTTATAAGCTACGCTTATTCGTCCAAGCTTGTAAGTCTACATTTAAAAGGAATTTATGCTAATGTTAGCCTTTTCGTCGCACCTTTTTATCAGATTTCAAATCATACTATTTTATATTTCTACCAAAAATCGGGCAGCATCTCCCCTATTTATATGCCTCGCCCGAATTCTCAATTCAGCAACCAACAACAACAACAACAATACCAACATTAATCATAATATTTCCAATACCAACGTATGCCATAAAACAACCCACACGTTATTTTCTAAACTCCTCAACCAACCAAATTTGCGATATAACTATTTAATAATTTTATTTTCGTAAGGGAGTCGAAATTAATACTAACAACATCAATTATTACATCCTCCACATTCTACAAGTTGAATACATTTATTTTCATTCAAAATTCTCTTCAAATCTCATTCCATAATTCACAACGCCAACAAACGAATTTATCACACTATTTTCTCCGTTCTAGTTCGGTAAAACTCTAAATAAACTTATTACCAATGAAAAGGAACCTTAATATTACCTCAAGTGTGCATACACCACGTCCACCCCCTTCTTTTTGGTTGATTTTTAGCTCAAATTGGAGGCAACGCAACATAGAACACTTTTCTCTTCATGGGCTTCGGGATTCGGGGCTCAGATTTTGGTCAAAATTGATCTTTTCTCTCTAAGATTTCTTCTCTATTTTTCTCCAGAATTTTCTGGGTGTTTTGTTCTGAAAAATGAGGAGAAAAGTCTGATATATCATTTAAATAAACATGGGTTATGGGCCTAACCCGGTTGGGCCCGGATTGGGCCTAGCCCACTGACCTTTCTGCCTTAAAATGTCCATATCTCCTTATCCCGACATCACCTGTGGACCCACGACATATGGTTGGAAAGATAATTCAATTATCTACAACTTCTAGTTCTTGGTAATTTTACAAATTCCAAACTTATAATACCGTTTTTGCCCCTCGAAGTCAGATCACCCGAAAACGTTACTTAAAAATATTTGTTTGGAGGACTTCCACTTTGATTTGGCTCAAGGGTCCTTCTTGAGTTGTGTTTAACTTCACGTATGTGATTCATATAACTTTTCACGTGTTCCAACAAAAATCTCGATGTGTGGCCCCACCTCCGCTTACGAATAATCCGACGTACAAAAACATACGAAATATAATACTATCAACGTGAGTTTAAATTATGTAGTAACAACGTGATTGTCAATGTTTGAGGAAGTACGTGTCACGCTCAGGCTCTGAAAATGCGAGTTATAACAGTTATACCCCGTATTTCCATACGTCGAATTATTCGCAAGCAAATTGACTCAAGTTAAAGACGAGATTACTTTCGGACAAGAAATAGAAACTTTTAATTTTTAATTTTAATTAGAACATAAATTGTTTATAAATTTTATTTAGTGTAGAAATATTATTGGGTATTAGGAACTAATTAATTACAATTAAATTATTAAGTAGGGATCTTTAATTAATTAAAATTTATTAATTTAATTATGGAAAGTGGGCCCCACCCGAATTTAAAAAAAAACACAAATTAAACAAAATGATTTGATGAGTCTTGGGGTGGACACATGTCCCCCGGCTAGGAAGCCTATACATATTCATCAAGGATGAATCATACCAACCGTACACTTCATTTGCACAATTCAATACAAATTATTTGAAATAGAAAAAAAAAAAAAGGCACATAGCCATGGCTGCTCTCACGACCATGGCAGCCATGGATGAGCTCAAAATATTCAAGGGAAGATAAATTAAATTCTACAAGTGTTCTACGCGTTCAAGGAAGTGATAGCAACATTGGATTTTAAGTTGGAGAAGAAGAGATTGCGAAATTGGAGCAATTAAGAGTAGAAATTCCTCCGAGGAAATTAAGGTAAGATTTTCTTGTTTTACAGTATAATTATATTAATGGTGTTGTAATGGAAGGATTAAAATTGGATTGGACGAAATTGGAATTAAGAAAATGCATGAAATCGATGTTACAGGAAATTGTGGGTTGAAATGGATTCAAAAAGGTTGTTGGGTTGTTAGAATTGTTATGGGCTGAATTGTGAGAATTTTTTTATGTATATCTCCGTTGTTGGTATTTTTGTGTTAACAGGAGAATAATTGGAAATTCGGGTTAGGCAAATATATAGGGGAAATGCTGCCCGATTTTCGTTAAGCCCTTAGCTAATGAAAAACCCTAAACGAAAAAGTATAAGTTAAAGAATAAGTTTTATAGAGAGATGGGCTACGGATTTACGAACTAGAAAGTATAGTTACTGACGATAACGTTACCTTTATGTTAAATAGGCTAAAACAGCGACAAAGCGAACGGTTTTGCGATTAGTCGTCAACAGGTATGTAAAGCTGTCCCTTCTTTCTTTTGGCATGTCTTAGATTTAAGTGATGAATGATATGAACTTGGGGTAATTCCAGTCATAAGTTTCAAGAGTGATTCATGATTCTTATTCACTTCTTGATGCTAGAACTCTTAAGTGATTGAGTTCCTCTCGAGTCCTTTATACGTTGGATAGTAGTTGGTGTGTGAAAGTTCCTATTCTTAAAGACTCTATAATGATTAATGTCCTTGAATTCCAATAGTTGTTTTGCATTATCTTGGCACATGACGTATGATTCCTGAGGCTCTATTTGATATAGTTCTTATTGATATCCATACTTACCATGACTATTGTCTTGATATTCGAGTGTTAGTTAGTCCACTCATTCTGTTGAATCTCAGAATGATGATGTAGTTGCATATGGTTGCTCATGATATTCTACTTGTGCTTAGTGTTAATGTATCATTCACCGAGTCCCGAGCCGGGTATGGATTCGTGTACAGTTTCATAGCATTGTTCACCGAGTCCCTCACTAGAGGGCCGGGTACGTTATATGATGATATGATGATGTGATGATACGATGATATGATTATGGCACCGAGTCCTATGATGGGCCGGGTACAGTATACGTGTACACGACTTTATTCACCAAGTCCCTCACTAGAGGGCCGGGTACGGTATACGTATATGATGATATGATTTTATTCACCGAGTCCCATAATGGGCCGGGTACGGTATATGATAATGATATGCAAGATTTTGTTTCGTAAGGCACAGGTACAGTGATTTCTTGATTATCATACTTGTCTCCTGGAATCTCTACTTCAGTTATGATCTTCCTTATTGTATTTCATGCTTTATATACTCAGTACATATTCCGTACTGACCCCCTTTCTTCGGGGGGCTGCGTTTCATGCCCGCAGGTACAGATAGTCGATTTGGTGACCCTTCAGCATAGGACTTCTATTCAGCTGTCTTGGAGAGCTCCGTTGTTCCGAGGTTTATACTTTTAGTACACATCTTATGATATATATATGTATATGTTATCCAGGGGTACGACGGGGCCCTGTCCCGTCATATTTCGCTATTCGTACTCTTTGAGGTCTGTAGACATATGTCACGACCCGGCTAGGGGGCCGCGACGAGCACCCGGTGCTACCCCACCCGGGCACCCCCTTATCGTACATAACATAACATCTAGGTGAACCATAAGTCAATTCGTGCTCTTCTTATCGGTAATCATATTGATCCCATTAGACGACCATCGTCATTTAACATATCATAGGCATCTATGCCACATCATAAGTACAAGGCCGACGAGGCCAACCAAAAATATACAAAACATGGGCCGACATGGCCGAACATCTCTACCCACATATACATGACTACGAGCCTCTAAGAGTATGACATATCGCATTAGCGGGACAGGACCCCGCTATGCCCAGAATTATATACACAAAAGAATGAGTACCCAAAAGATATGGCTCCGAAGGAAATGGAGCTCTCTATGTAATCTCCGAATAGGCAGCTATGGATTAAGTATGTCTCCCTGTGCACCTGCGGGCATTACGCAGCGTCCACAAACAAAAGGACGTCAGTACGAAGAATGTACTGACTATGTAAAGCATGAGCAACATCGATAAATAAGCATCATGGACAACATATGAAATAGCATATGAGGGGAGGCAATAATATCATCGTCATAGCGCTTACTTGCCTTTCGTAGGACTTTCCATTTTTCATACGTATTTGTACACCTACGTCATCATCCGTATTCCATAATAGTACACGTACCATACTTGTGCTCATATTCGTATACATGTCCTTATTCGCATTCGTATACATAGTCTTTTCACATTCATATTCATATTATATACATAGCCATACACTTATATACATACATAGCGTGCCCGACCATAAGGTTCGGTGTTTCGTACGTACTTAGCCAACCAAGGCTCAATGTTATTTCTACCTGGCCCTACCAAGGCTTCAGGGTTATCCGTACCATCTGCAGAGGTGTGCGCGCGTTACGTAATCGTATACATACTTTATACATAATCATATATATATATATATATATATATATATATATATATATATATATATATATATATATCCATATACATATATTCTACCGGCATTATAAGCTCGGGGTGTCATTATAGCCCTTCATGGGCACATGTGAATATAATAGCCCGTAGGCACCTTTAGCATCATTATTATCATTATCGTCACCACTATCATCATCATTATTGCTACATCCACATCTTAGGCTTACTCGTCATATGAGGGCGTAGTACAATCGTAGTACATGTTAAGGATCGTGAGCTTATGAGCTCGGAGTGTCAATCACTTGAATACAACATACTCATATAGAGGAATTTAGAAATTTGGCCAAGAACCATGCCTTATGAAAGAAGGGTTAGCCTTACATACCTTTTCGTCGGACTATTCTACACTTGCACGTTTCCTTCCAATGCTAGCGTCTATACCTTCATTAATATCATAACAATTTCCATTAGTCATTCACATCATCCACATTATCTAGGTTTCTCAATTTGCTTTTAATTCTCCCATATTTATGGTCATGACCTCCAACTTCGTCCATTCGCCTAAAGTGTCTATTTCATGATCTTAGTACCATTTATACAGCGTTCATATCACAACACAACAACATTCATGATTCAATTCCAACTATTCCACAAAATGTCACTATTCACCATTCATGATCTAGTTGACCACATTTTCTACAATCCATGTATTTTAATTCTCCAATACCTTAAACATCTTGAAAAAAAATCATGAATCTTACCTTAGAAGTTGTAGGAACAAGCTTTGGTTGATAATACTCCTCTTTGAGCAAAACCCTAGTTTTTCTCCATTTGGATTTCTTGACTTGGATGATCCTTCATGATTCCCTTATCCTTGATTCACTTGTCTTAATGTTATTGATGGCTTATAATCCTTGAAAACCCATATAATAAATGTAGAGAGAAGTTTTAGAGAGAAGTGGTGTAATGTTGTAATGAAATAAAACAAGTGTTGGTCCCTTTATTTAATGACTTGTGAAATCTGTGCTGAGATGAACAGTGGTCGTCCATGGAGGTTTACAGACCGTATTCCACTATACGGCTCGTCCTCCATGGGCGTATTTAACCATTTCCAGAACTAGAAGCTGGGCTGCCTGCATGGTGGTTTACAACCATGGTTTACAGGCCGTAAATCACTTTACGGTCCGTCCACCAGTTCGTATTTAACCATTTCCTCGGCTGGCAGAAAGTTGAAACCTTGCATGGCAGTTTACGACTGCCAGTTTACGGACCGTATTGCAATTTACGGTCCGTATTTTGCGATTTACGACCACTGGGCAGTTGCAATTCTGCAACTTCCCATATTTCTTAGACTTCTCATTTTAATCACCCCCGTCCATGCACATGCATTGCTCACCTTGTATCTTATCTTAACTTAGCCAACTTCCTCGTCTCACATCGGATACTTTCGAAATCTCGCCTAAGGTCATCAAACGTCATTTCTTTCTCATAGACATCGTGCACTCACATTCATCACTAGTTCATCCACTTGCGTACCAACGGAAAATTTTTCGAGGTGTAACATTCTACCCCCCTTAGGAACATTCGTCCTCAAATGTTAAAGGCTTGGGGAATTCTATAAAAATTTCGCCAGATTTTCCTCTGTAATGTGGCACTACCACCCTGTCACAACAACCCACAATAACAATGCCTCACAGGGCAATAATACAACAGCACTAGAAATTTGGCCACACACGACCTGAATGTATAAAAGGGAATCATACATACCTCATGATCTCGACGTCTCATCTTGGACTTCTCCCAATGGCTGAAATAAATGTGGGTATTTGGATTGCATATTCTCTTCCGCTTCCCATGTCATTTCCTCTCGATTGTTATTTCTCCACAAAACTTTAATTGAGGCCATTTCTTTGTTTCTAAGCCTCCGTACTTGCCTATCTAATATGGCAATGGGTATTTCATCATAAGTTAACTTTTCTGTCACTTGAATATCATTTACTGGGACGATCCTCGTAGGATATCCAACACACTTCCGAAGCATCGAGACATGAAATACTGGATGAACCGACTCCAAATCTGGAGGTAGATCTAGCTCATAGGCCACTTTACCTATTTTGCGCACAATCTCATAGGGTCCGATATACCGGGGACTGAGCTTCCCCTTTTTGCAAAATCTCATAACGCCTTTCATTGGCGACACTTTCAAGAATACCCAATCCTTAACTTGGAACTCTAAGTCCCTTCGACGATTATCTGCATAGGACTTCTGGCGACTTTGAGCCACTAACAACCGATCTTGTATAAGCTTGACTTTCTCTATAGCTTGCTGGACCAAATCTGGCCCTATCAACTTGGCCTCTCCAGTTTCGAACCACCCAATCGGGGATCTACACTTTCGCACATATAAAGCCTCATATGGCACCATTTGAATGCTAGAATGATAACTGTTATTGTAAGGAAACTCAATGAGTGACAAATGATTATACCAATTTCCTCCCTAATCTATCATACATGCTCGCAACACATCTTCAAGAGTCTGAATGGTATGTTCGGCCTGCCCATCGGTCTGTGGGTGAAACGCCGTGCTAAGGCGCACTTGGGTCCCTAGACCCTCTTGGAACGATCTCTAAAACTTGGCTGTAAACTGGGTCCCTCTATCGGAGATAATAGATACTGGAACGCCATGGAGTTTCACTATCTCTTTAAGATAAAGTCTCGCATAATCTTCTGCCATATAGGTCGTTCTGACTGGTCAGAAATGCGCTGACTTTGTGAGTCTATCCATGATCACCCATATAGAATCATACTTACGTCGAGAACGGGGTAACCCTGTAATGAAATCCATATTAATCACTTCCCATTTCCAAGTTGGGATTTCTATAGCTTGCAATAATCCACCCGGCTTTTGGTGTTCAATCTTCACTTGTTGGCAATTAGGACACTGAGCTACGAATTCCGCTATATCTTTCTTCATCCCATTCCACCAATATATAGACTTAAGATCATGATACATTTTCGTCGCTCCGGGGTGAACGGAGTAACGGGAACAATGAGCTTCCCTCAATATTTGGTGACGTAGACCTACCACATCGGGAACACATAACCTGCCTCGACATCGGAGAACTCCGTCTTCCGAAATATCAAATGATGACTCCTCCTTCTGAGGGAGTGTATCTCTGTACTGCATTAGCATGGGATCCTCATATTGTCACTTTTTTACTTCCGCTACTAGCGATGAAATGGCTGAATTCTAAATAGTAGCTCTGCTGCTACCTGAGTCCACTACTCGGACTCCTAGGCTCGCTAACTGTTGAAGCTCACGGGCCATCTCTTTCTTTTCTGGTCGTACATCACTTAGACTTCCCATGGATCTACGGCTAAGAGCGTCAGCCACAACGTTAGCCTTTCCGGGGTGATACAAGATATCAACATCGTAGTCTTTTAGCAACTCTAGCCATCGTCGTTGCCGCAAATTCAAATCTTTCTACTTGAAGATGTACTGGAGACTCTTATGATCTGTATAAACATCCACATGGACACCATATAAATAATGTCGCCATATCTTTAATGCATGGACCACTGCGGCTAATTCTAAATCGTGGGTTGGATAGTTCTGTTCATGTTTCCGTAATTGTCTAGAAGCATACGCAATCACCTTACCATTTTGCATCAATACACAACCTAGCCCGACGCCTGAAGCATCACGATAAATAACATATCCTTCCAATCCCTCTGGAAGTGTCAAGACTGGGGTTGAAGTCAATCGGTCTTTCAACTCTTGGAAACTACGCTCGCAAGCATCTGTCCATTGAAACTTAGCTGACTTCTGAGTCGCCTTGGTGAGTGGCGCAAAAATAGAAGAAAAACCCTCAACAAATCTTCTGTAATAACCTGCTAAGCCCAAAAAGCTACTAACCTCCGTAGGAGTCGTGGGCCTTGGCCAAGTCTTCACGGCCTCGATTTTTTGGCTATCCACTGGAATACCGTCAGCTACAACAATGTGGCCCAGAAATGATACCGAGTTCAACCAAAACTCACACTTGGAGAATTTTGCAAACAACTCTCTAGCTCGAAGAACTCCAAGGACAATTCGCAAATGATCCGCATGCTCGTCCTCGGATCTAGAATACACTAAGATGTCGTCGATGAATACAATTACAAATAGATCCAGAAAAGGTCTGAATACATTGTTCATTAGGTCCATAAACACTGTCGGGGCATTAGTTAACCCAAACGACATTACTCGGAACTCGAATGGCCATATCTTGTTCTGAAAGCTGTCTTAGGGATATCTTTCTCCCTAACTCTTACTTGGTGATACCCAGACCTCAAATCAATCTTTGAAAACCATTTGGCACCTTGCAATTGATCAAACAAATCATCAATCCTCGGGGGGGGGGGGGGATACTTGTTCTTAATCGTCACTTTATTAAATTGCCGATAATCGATGCACATTCTCAAGGAACCATCCTTCTTCCGGACGAACAATACGGGTTCTCCCCACGGGGATGAACTAGGCCTAATGAAGCCTTTATCAAGCAAGTCTTTCAATTGCTCCTTCAACTCTTTCAACTCTGCGGGTGTCATCCTATAGGGAGGAATAGATATGGGATTAGTGTCTGGCAACACATCAATCGCAAAATCGATCTCTCGCTCGGGAGGAAGGCCTGGAAGCTCTTCCGGGAACACATCCGAAAATTCATTCACTACTGGAACTGACTGAAGAGTCGGCGACTCAGCTTCTACATCTTGAACTCGTACTAGATGATAAATGCACCCTTTCTTGATCATCTTCCTTGCCTTCAGATAGGAAATAAACCTACCTTTTGGTGATGCCAAATTTCCTTTCCATTCTAAGACTGGTTCTCCCGGAAATTGGAAATGAACCATCTTCATTCTACAATCAACATTGGCATAACAAGAAGCCAACCAATCCATGCATATAATGACATCAAAATTTACCATCTCTAGCTCATGCAAATCAATCATGGTACGACGATCACAAATCACAATCACACAATTCCTATATACTCGGCTAGCTATTACCGATTCACCCACGGGTGTAGACACCTCAAAAGGTTTGATAGACTCCGGCTCAATTATAAATCGACCCGCAATATATGGAGTAACATATGATAATGTGGAGCCCGGATCAATCAAAGCATATACATCATGAGAGAATACCGATAATATAACTGTGACCACGTCAGGAGAAGACTCAAGATCTTGGCGTCCAGCCAAAGCATAAATACGGTGCTGAGAACCGCTAGTACTGGGAGCTCTGCCCCTACCTCTACCATGGCCGACTGGCGCATGTGAACCTGGCCCCGTAGGGCGTACAGATGCCGAAGATACGGCTACCGACCCTGATGGCTGGGTCCTACCTCTACCATGCACCGAGGGGAAATCACGCATAATATGGCCCGGTCGACCACATGAATAGCAAACATCTGACCCCAATCGGCATTGACCCCAATGCGACTTCCCACACTGGGAACATCGTGGTATAGGTGGCCTTGACTGGCCTGAATCACCTCTAAACTGGGACCCCGAATAATTCTGACTCGGCCCGGGATGAGTAGATCTATCAAGGCTCTGGCCTAAAAATCGTGGAGGTCCACTGGTCATAGAATAGCCCGAATGTCTAGGGAACTGTTGCCTGTGTCCGCCTCTGGACTCACTTATTGGGCCCGAAGATCTAGCCCTCTTGCTATGTCCCCTATCCTGTTCACGTTCACTTCTTCGCTGCTGTAGGCTTTCCTCTAAGTTTTGAGCATGTGCCTGAATGCGTGCAATATCCATACCGTCCTGAAGGGACGTAGTCAAGCATTTGTCCATCAGATGGGGCCCTAGGCCCTTTACAAATCGGTGTACCCGGTCGCCCATATCTGCTACCATGGCCGAAGAATACCTGGCCAAGGAGTTAAAACGGAGGCTATACTCTAGGGCAGTCATACTGCCTTGCCTCAAATTTAAGAATTTATCGGCCCTAGCTCGCCGAACTTCTGGGTGCATATAATGACGGAGAAAAGCATCAACAAACTCTTGCCATACCGAGGGAGGTGCATTGGCCCCCCGTGAAGCCATCCACACAGTATACCACTGGATCGAGACGTCTCTCAATCTATATGACGCCAGCTCTACCGACTCGGTGTCTGAAGCATGTATCAACCGAAGCGTCCTTAGCATACCATCAATAAAGTCCTGGGGATCCTCCTCCGGTTTTGACCCAAAGAATTCCGGAGGGTTCAAAGCAATGAAGTCACGGGCCCTTGCACTAACAGCCCTGTCACCTTGCCCTGCTCTTGGCCTCTGAGTCTGGGCCGCAACCAACTGAGTCAACAAATTAATGACCTCTCTCACATCTGGGCCCGAAGCGTTCGGTGGAGGAGCTGGAGCTGGGGCTGAGGCTCCCACGTGCTCCTCGGTAATAGGCACTGTCTGGGAGGACTGAGATTGAGCCGCACACTGGGACTCATCTTCCTCTACTACCGGTGGCGGTGCTCTTTCAGCCCGCTATTCTACCACCGTCTTGCCCTTTTGGGCTGCTGTAGCCTTTCCCTTTTTAGGCATTTCTGAAATACACAATACACGATTTAGGAACAAGAATTTCTTACATCATAACTCTATCGCACGATTCTTATGAAGAAAGAAGGTCATATATTCCTAAAATGTCCGCAGCTTCTTGTTTATAAGTGTGGCACGCAACACACCCATAACCAAGACTCTACTAGACACGACTCGTAGACACATCCTAGGACTGAACTGCTCTGATACCACTTTTGTCATGACCCGTCTAGAGGGCCGCGACGAGCACCCGGTGCTACCCCACCCGGGCACCCTCTTATCGTACATAACATAACATCTAGGTGAACCATAAGTCAATTCATGCTCTTCTTATCGTTAATCATATTGATCCCATTAGACGACCATCATCATTTAACATATCATAGGCATCTATGCCACATCATAAGTACAAGGCCGACGAGGCCAACCAAAAATATACAAAACATGGGCCGACATGGCCGAACATCTCTACCCACATATACATGACTACGAGCCTCTAAGAGTCTGACATATCGCATTAGCGGGACAGGACCCCGCTATGCCCATAATTATATACACAAAAGAATGAGTACCCAAAAGATATGGTTCCGAAGGAAATGGAGCTCTCTATGTAATCTCCGAATAAGCAGCTATGGATCAAGTCTTTCTCCCTATGCACCTGCGGGCATGACGCAGCGTCCACACACAAAAGGACGTCAGTACGAAGAATGTACTGAGTATGTAAAGCATGAGCAACATCGATAAATAAGCATCATGGACAACACAGAAATAGCATAGGAGGGGAGGTAATAATATCATCGTCATAGCGCTTACCTGCCTTTCGTCGGACGTTCCATTTTTCATACGTATTTGTACACCTACGTCATCATTCGTATTCCATAATAGTACTCGTACCATACTTATGCTCATATTCGTATACATGTCCTTATTCGCATTCGTATACATAGTCTTTTCACATTCATATTCATATTATATACATAGTCATACACTTATATACATACATAGCGTGCCCGACCATAAGGTTCGGTGTTTCGTACGTACTTAGTCAACTAAGGCTCGATGTTATTTCTACCTAGCCCTACCAAGGCTTCAGGATTATCCGTACCATCTGCAGAGGTGTGCGCGCGTCACGTAATCGTATACATACTTTATACATAATCATATATATATATACATCCACATACATAGAACCATGCCTTATGAAAGAAGGGTTAGCCTTACATACCTTTTCGTCGGACTATTCTACACTTGCACGTTTCCTTCCAATGCTAGCATCTATACCTTCATTAATATCATAACAATGGCCATTAGTCATTCACATCATCCACATTATCTAGGTTTCTCAATTTGCTTCTAATTCTCCCATATTTATGGTCATGACCTCCAACTTCGTCCATTCGCCTAAAGTGTCTAGTTCATGATCTTAGTACCATTTATAAAGCGTTCATATCACAACACAACAACATTTATTATTCAATTCCAACTATTCCACAAAATGTCACTATTCACCATTCATGACCTAGTTGACCACATTTTCTACAATCCATGTATTTTAATTCTCCAATACCTTAAACATCTTGAAAAAAAAATCATGAATCTTACCTTAGAAGTTGTAGGAACAAGCTTTGGTTGATAATACTCCTCTTTGAGCAAAACCCTAGTTTTTCTCCATTTGGATTTCTTGACTTGGATGATCCTTCATGATTCCCTTATCCTTGATTCACTTGTCTTAATGTTA
Source organism: Lycium barbarum (assembly GCF_019175385.1). Lineage (NCBI taxonomy): Eukaryota > Viridiplantae > Streptophyta > Magnoliopsida > Solanales > Solanaceae > Lycium > Lycium barbarum. The sequence goes on from NC_083341.1 coordinate 83,270,438, forward strand.
TTGATGGCTTATAATCCTTGAAAACCCATATAATAAATGTAGAGAGAAGTTTTAGAGAGAAGTGGTGTAATGTTGTAATGAAATAAAACAAGTGTTGGTCCCTTTATTTAATGACTTGTGAAATTTGTGCTGAGATGAACAGTGGTCGTCCATGGAGGTTTACGGACCGTATTCCACTATACGGCTCATCCTCCATGGGCGTATTTAACCATTTCCAGAACCAGAAGCTGGGCTGCCTGCATGGTGGTTTACGACCATGGTTTACGGGCCGTAAATCACTTTACCGTCCGTCTACCAGGTCGTATTTAACCATTTCCTCGGCTGGCAGAAAGTTGAAACCTTCCATGGCAGTTTACGACTGCCAGTTTACGGACCGTATTACAATTTACGGTCCGTATTTTACGATTTACGACCACTGGGCAGTTGCAATTCTGCAACTTCCCATATTTCTTAGACTTCTCATTTTAATTACCCCCGTCCATGCACATGCATTGCTCACCTTGTATCTCATCTTAACTTAGCCAACTTCCTCGTCTCACATCGGATACTTTTGAAATCTCGCCTAAGGTCATCAAACATTGTTTCTTGCTCATAGACTTCGTGCACTCACATTCATCACTAGTTCATCCACTTGCGTACCAACGGAAAATTTTTCGAGGTGTAACAACATATGTGTGGGTTGTGTATGAGTTCTTTTCAGCTGTGTCTATACGATGTGCTGTGGTATGATGTTCGTCTATAGTGACAGCCTTGTCGGCTTGCATATGATATTGATATGTGATGGCAGCCTTGTCGGCTTGCGTATTATTTCATGATATGATTAGTTGTGACTCCTCAGGAGACAGTTGATCTGGAAATATATATATGACAATGTTACGAACTTTGGAGTTCATTTATAAGTTTCCGTATTGTCGTAGTTTGAGTTTGATGTTATATGTAACAGGTTGGTATACGGGTGCCCAGTTCGGGCACCAGTCATGGCCATTAAAGGATATAAATAATAGAGCTTGTCTCATAAGTTGTGCCTGTAGACCCTGTCTAGAACTAAAATATATGTATATATATTTTCTACACACGGTCAAGCAACTTATTCATAAATTATAATTCTGGCTATCACTGGGTCACTAACAAGAATAGCCATCTCAATTTAATTTATTGGTCCAGACGTTTACTCCAACACAGTCAGTAACATCAGAAGTAATATATGACGGCGTAGGACCCGAATCAATCGCTACGTACATATCATAAAAAGGATACTGACAATATACCTGGGACAATATCAGGGAAGACTCAAGATCCTGTCGCTCAGCTAACGCGTGGATATGATATTGGGATCCACTTGGGCTGGGCGTTCCTCTTTGGTCTCTATCACCACCTACTAACATCTGTGGCCTTGGCCTTGAAGGGCGTACTGACGACGAAGAGCCAGCTATCACTCCCGTAGCCCGAACCTTACCTTTACTACGCCTCTATGGGCAGTCGCGCATGAAATGTCCTGGCCGAGCACAGGTATAACAAACATCTGAGCCCAAGCGACAGGGTCCCCAATGTAACCTAGAACACCGAGTACATCGTGGCACCGAGGATCTCGTCTAACTAGAACCACTCCGAATCCGAGAACTGGAAACTCAGAGACTCTGGGGTGACCTAGAATAAGTAGATCCATCAAATCTGGGTCTAGGAAACTGCGGCGGAGCACCACTTGTTGAACGTGCTGAGTGCCTAGAGAATTTGTTTCCTCGGAGCACCCCTAAACTCATGATCAAACCCTGAAGAATTAACTCTCTTTCTCCAACCCCTGTTATCGCGGCCCACATCCTGCTGCTGAGCTTGAGCGGCTACCAATTGAGTCAGTAGAAGAATGGCCTGTCTCATCTCTTGGCTCGAGGCATCTTGAGGAGAAACGAGGTTTACTGGAGCTAAAGTTGGGGCTCCCCTCTGATCCTCGAAAGTGGGCAAAGTATGGGAAAATTGAGGTGGGGCCTTATTTTGGGGTTCACCCTCCTCCATATCTATAGACAGCTGTCGTTCAAGCCCTTCTTCAACCACCATCTTGCCCTTCTGGGCTGCCATAGCTTTTCCTTTCATCAGCTTTGTTGAAATTATAACACACAATTAGGGAGGGAATAATCTTATAATACAGCTCTATCGCACGATCTCTTAAGATGAAAGATGGTCATTTTCCTAAATGCCCTGTAGCCTCCTGTTTATTAGTGTGGCGCGCAACACACCATGAACAAGACTCTACTAGACACGGCTCGAGAGACTTGCTAGGCTGAACTGCTCTGATACCACTTTTGTCACGACCCAACTAGGGCCATGACGGGTACCCGGGGCTAACCACCGAGCACCACTTATTCTATCACTCATCATACTCAAATCATAAAAAAATCATTTTCTCATTTGAGAACATAAATACTTTTATATACATAAGCCCTTCGGCTATGAAAATAATATATATATATATATATATATATATATATATATATATATATATATATATATATATATATATACATATACAATAGCAACATCGTGAGACCATACTACCCACACCTGCGTATCTACGAGCCTCTACTAGAGTGCTAGACATAGGGACGAGACAGGACACCGTCATGCCCAAAATATACATATGTACACAAAAGAATAATCAAAGTCACCTCTGGAACAATGGAGTGCTCTCAAGTCGGATAATAGCACCTACAAGTCTGGATCAAAATCACCTCCCCGTCTACCTATGGGCATGAACACAGCGTCCAAAGAAACGGATGTCAGTACGAACATTGTACTGAGTATGAGAGGCGTAAGTAATAATAATAATACATCAATGAGATAAAGGAAGCATCAAATAAAGAGCAATTGTATCTGACTGTCAATTATAAAAGAAATAATGCATTCTGGCTTACTTCATAATCATCATCATATCATGTATGCATATATGTATAAGCTGCCCGTAGATATCGGTATGGTGTGATAATCATTAGCCTGCATCCTGGCCTCCCGTGTCCGGGGTACCATATTATGTCGTCCACTAGTGACACAGTGTAATATCATCAACATGTACTCATCATACTATTATCATAATGCATGACTGGGAACTTAAGACAATTGTACTCTATCAGGGGGACATAAGGTCGTGAACCCCCGATTCCGTTATGGACATTTATCAGCATTCTGCCTCACCTTGAAGGAAATAGTATATAAGGTGAGTGTATACAACAAAAAACATCATTAACTTTATAGGAACATCATATCATGAACTCTTGAATCTTTATACTTGACTCATCATCATCATTATTGGGCTCGTAATGTATCTCTTATCTCATATGGCTATTCATGAACATAGACTCTTAGTTTTTCCGAAATGTAAGAGAATCATGAAGAAGAAGGAAAAATCATACCATCGGATTCATGCCATAGAAAGAAAGTACTAGCCTCACATACCTTTTACGTTTAACTAATCTATCACTTTCTTGTTCTCCTTCGATGCCCACATTTCTACCTTTAAGAAAATTCGCGTTAACATTAGCTAATCAATTACTTAAACATGCTTACTAAAACTAAAGAAAATTGGGCAGCATTTCCTTTGTTTATACTATGTTCTCCATATCATATATCAACTCCCAAACATTGATAACAACATTCACAATATCATAAGCAACAATCATCATCCATCTATATTATCCACATTTCACAATTTCACTCAAATTTCTCCATAATCATGGTCACCATTCATTATTTCATTTTATCGCATATAATACTTATCCCACGTTCTAAATGTCATTCATAACATTTTTACAATCAGTACATATTGATAATCATGACTCAATCCAAACCTTTACTCAACAATGTCACTATTCCCACATTTATGACCCATTTTCTATATCTTTCTACAATTCATGTGTCTTAGCCTTCCAATACCTTAAACAACATGGAATGATCGTAAAACTCACCTTATATGATGGAAGAACAAGCCTTGAGTTGAACTTCTCTTCTTGCACCAAAACCCTAGCTCACTTCCCTTGAGATTTCTTTGTGTAGATGAACTTTTATTAGGTTTCATACACTTGATTTTGTGGGTTTGATGTAGTTGATCATAGATTTCTCTTGGTTTCTTGTGGGTGTAATGTTATAGAGAGTTCTAGAGAGAAGGGGAGTGAAAAGGGAAATAAAATGAAATGACCTTGGATCCCTTATTAATACACAACAATTTGACCCGTCGAGGATATACGGACCAACATACGGTCCGTATCTTTTATATGGGCCGTATGTCTGGCCGTATGTTTGGTCTAGTGAGGGTTTCCCATCTTTGCTAAATATACGGCCTAACATACGGCTAGTATAATTTATACGGCCAGTATGTTGGGCTGTATAATGCCCAGCTGTTCCGATTTCGTTCTCATCGACTCGTTTGATCTCCAATCCTTATGGAACCTTCTTAACACTTGTTTATCACTTCATTAGCAATCTAAAGGACATTATAACTCTTCTCCAAATCATCACTTAATCATCATACATTGTTACTCGTAAATCCTTTTCGATACATAACGTATGCCTTGCCTTCCTTAACAACTTCCGCCTCCTACTTCTTATGTCTTTGGAATCTCATTTAGAATCATCAAATGTTATTTCTTACTCATCAAGACATCGAATACGTCGCGCCATTCATCTGTCTATTCACTGTGCATGAGCGAAAAATTTTCCGAGGTGTAACAGTACGTTATCACATCCAGGCCCGAAAGGGCCGGATACATTTCACACTGAGTCCTTAAAAGGTCATGTACGTTATGATGGTATTATCATATATATATATGTATATATATATATATATATATATATATGTACACTGCATATGATTTTCAAAACTCATGCATTGCATATTGTATGTTTCCCGTTGATTCATGCTACCATTACTTCCTCTTCTTATATCATGTTTATATTGTTATTTCCTGACATACATACTCAGTACTCTCTTTCGTACTGACGTCCCATCCTACGGGACGCTGCATTTCATGCTGCAGGTCCTGAAAAAGTTACAGGAGGACCACCACAGTAGGGCTACCGCTTCAGCAAGGGTCAGCAAGCACCACTACTCTGGGCTTGCTCAATTTTGGTATATATATGCTACTATAATACTTGTCCTTATGTTATGAGTACGCCGTGGCCCTAGCCCGACGCTTATGTTTTGCATGTATACTTTTAGAGGCTCATAGACATTGTAGCATGTGTATGTGTTGTCTGTTGATCTAGTCGTCTTGGTTAGTCGAAGTATGTTTTTGGACGGCCTTGCCATCCCTATGACTTGCCAATGTGATTATGTATAGCAGCCTCATCGGCACGCCTGTATATATATATATATATATATATGTGTGTGTGTGTGTGTGTGTGTGTGTTGTTTATGTTGTGTTCTGTGCATGGTGGACAAGTTAGGTCTTTTCAGCGTGGAGGTGTTTTCTTTAGCCCATGTGATTCTTATCACGAGGTACAAAGGTATAGGTTGTCAGGATTAAGGTCATGCCAAGTGGCACCAGACCTAGAAGTCGGTTGCCGTCATACCCCTAGTTGGGGTGCGGCAAAAGTGGTATCAGAGCAGGTCTGTCCTAGGGATATCTATGATCCGTGTCTAGTATAGTCCTGGTTATCGATATGTCGTGCACAATATCTATAGCCAGGAGGGTGCAGGACAATTAGGATATTACAGTTCTTTATGATCTAGATCGTACGTTAAATCCAACCTAAGAAAGTAATTGTCTAATCTTTTCTCTGCTTGAATCTTTCAGCGATACCTCAAAGAAAGACGGAAAGCCAACAAGAGACTGGTCACCGGTGGGGAAGGTACTAGTCAATCACACCTAGTGGAGTCCAGTCATAGTGAAGCATATCACTACCCCCTCGCATGACAACCCGGTCCCTCCAGCCCTAGTTGAGCACGGAAGGGTTCCAGTTCCTCCGACCTATCCACAACCAGCTCCCCCCTCCCCCCCGCTACTTCAGATCAAGACTTGCATGATGTAGTCCACTTGTTGACCAGACTTGTAGCCACCTAGAATCAACGGCAGGCTAAAAGATATTATAAAGAATAGAAATGCTATACTGGATTGGAGGTTAAGACATTGGCAATGGGGTTGCTTGCTAATGATATTGTGACTTATAATTAGCAAAGAAGAAAGGATAGGAAATTTCCTATAGTAGGACATGAGAAAACCAAATGTTGAATAGAGAAAGGGAAAGGAGTATGGCGAAATAGACAACAAGTGAGTTTTAGTACAATAAGATATGTAGAACAGAACGAACCAGGAGAAGAAAAGACTACAACTAAGATTGGACATACTTTATACGAGTGGTACAAGAATAGTTATACGACCTACGAATATTTGTATGCCAAGGATGAGACCAAGGGAGTACTTGATAAGAAGAGTAAGAATTCAGTAACAACAATGTGGTTGCGATATTTTGGATACATCAAAGAAAGGTATAAGATGGTTTGAGGAAAAACTACGGAGACATAATTAGTACTGAGAGCAAAAGCCATAGTTGAGCCTTGATATCGATTGAAAGATATAAGAGAAGAATATAGGGTCTGCATAAAGAATAGCAAGGCAACACTAAGATATTTTCCGGGATGACTTGAGCACCTATACATACCCGTGTAAAGATTGCAATAAGATGCATGATAGGAGGACTAAGAGAAAATTGGAGTAAAGGGGCAATAACAGAGTTTGAGTCAAAACTAGAGAAACGACACGAGATAATACGCCTAAAGTATTGCCAGTTAGGGTAAAGGGAATTACGAAACGATTTAACCGAGACAATCAGAATAAGCGGGTTACTGGTTACTGGATGACAGTAAAGTTTTGATATGAGGGGACCCTAGCGCTATTTGATAGCCAGCCCTAAAGATCGAGATCGAGAAGTAAAAACAAATGATAGTTAAAGACCTTTAAAAGAAAGTCAGAAAGCGACCCATGATGCTGAGAATTCTAGAACACGGACTATCACAGCGGACTAAAGCAAGGATATTAGAGTACAAAAATGCTACCCTCTGAGGAATTTCGTTTTACTCGTAGAACCTGCAAGGGTTCACAGGTTACCAGAGTCATGCGATACTCCAGGGATATTAAAATCTAATGAAACGACGAGGGTCGTCTGCGCGTTACAAGATCTTGTTTAAAGAAAAGAAGGTAAAGTGAAGTGAACGATACGTCATCGTAAGGGAATAACCATAGAAGAAGAAAGAGTCGAATCATGACTACATACACCATGAGTACAAGTCTGAATAAATACATGACAGTACAACTGAGCAGAATGCAGATAAGAGAGACAGTAACAATTCAGCAGAACAGCCCGAAATACAGCTGATAACCAAGTATGAAGTAAAGAAAAGAGCAAAGACAACGATTTGGAATAACTACCTCGAAAAGCAACAAAAAGAGAGAGTATTGGGAATTCAGAATCAGTTCAACATTCGAGGAAGAATGTTTTAAAGGGGGGAAGGATGTTATACCCCGTATATTTATATGTCAAACTATTCGCAAGCAAGTCGAGTCAAGTTAAAGGCAGAATCATTTTCAGACAAAAAGTAGAAACCTTTAATTTTAAATTTTAATTAGAACATAAATTGTTTATAAATTCTATTTAGTGTAAAAATATTATTGGGGATTAGGGATCAATTAATTGTGATTATATTATTAAGTAAGATTTAGTGATTAATTAAATTAATTAACTTAATTTCTAAATTATGGGCCCCACCCGTTTTAAAAAAAAAACAAACAAACAAAAAAAAACAAAACAAATTAGCAAAATATTTTATGAGTCATAGTAGTGGACAAGGACACGTGTCCAATAAATGGACACCATATAAAAATACATGGCAATGTCAAATTGTTGTCATTTTTCATTTGCAAGTTGAAAAGAAAAAAAAAAGGGGGCAACACTTCCATGGCTGCTCGGCCAGCCATGGATGGAGGAAAAAAATACTTTGTTGCTATTTTGGATCAAGTTCAAGTGATATACAAATTCAAGGAGGTGATAGCGACATTGGATTTTAAGTCAGAGAAGAAGGAATTGCGAAATTGGAGCAATTAAGAGTAGAAATTCCTCTGAGAACATTAAGGTAAGATTTTCTTGTTTTATGATGTAATTGTGTTAATAGCATTGTAATGGAATTATTAGAATTGGATTGGACGAAATTGGAATTAAGAAAATGCATGAAATCGATGTTATAGGAAATTGTGTGTTGAATATAAAGAGTTGTATGTGATGATGTTAGGTTGTTGTGTTGGCCGTGAGTATGGATTGTTTTATCTTAAAAATGGTGATTAATTTTTACGTGGTTATCGCTATGGTTGTTATGGATCATGTGACGAAAGTATAGGAGTTTGATAATTAAAGTAAAAGTTATGGTGTTGTGAACATATTGTCGTCCTTGTTAAGTTGAGAAGATTGAAGATATAACTATGTCTATATGTTGTTGTTGGTATTTCTGTGTTAACAGGAGGGTAATTATAAATTTGGGATAGGCGAATATATAGGGGAAGTGCTGCCCGATTTTCGCTAAGTCTTTAACTAATAGAAAACCCTAAACGAGGTTGTGTAAGCTAAAGGATAAGTCCTACAACAATGGGTTATAGATTTGTGAACTAGAAAGTATACCTACTAACGATAACGTTACTCTTATATTAAATAGGCTAAAAGAGCGACGAGGCGAACGGATTTACGAATAGTCGCTAGCAGGTATGTAAAGCTGTCCCTTTTCTTCTTTTGGCATGTCTTAGATTTAGGTGATGAATGATATGAGCTTTGGGGTAATTCTATTCCTATGTTTCGAGTGTGATTTATTAGTCCTTTTCTTAGAGACTTTACGGCAATTAATGTCCGTGACTTTTATAAGCTATTTTGTATTCATGTCTACAATTCGTAAGGCTCTTTGATATGATGTATAATGACATTCAAGGGATACTTGATATGATTGTTGCAACTGATACTCAGATGTTAATCTCTTCTTCTTATTCTGTCTAGGTCTTGATAATGTTTTATATTGCAAATGGTTTCTCACTACTCTGCTCGTGCCTGCCTCAATATGTCTTTCACCGAGTCCCGGGCCGGGTACGTTATCGTGCACAGTTTCACTGCATTGTTCACCGAGTCCCTCACTAGAGGGCTGGGTACGGTATATATATATATATATATATATATATATATATATATATATATATATATATATATATATATGATGGAGTTATGCTGTGTTATGGAGTTATGTTGTGTTATGGCGCCAATGACGGGGTGGCGACCATGTTCACCGAGTCCCATAATGGGCCGGATATTATATATGATATTGACATGCATGATTTATGTTTCAAAGGCAAGCGTTTTGGTATTCTGGTTATTGTACTCGTTTTTTGTACTCCTTATTTCAGTTATGATCCTGTTTACTGTATTTCATGCTTTACATGCTCAGTATATATTCCGTACTGACCCCCTTTCTTCGGGGGGCTGCGTTTCATGCCTGCAGGTGTAGATACTCGCTTTGGTGATCCGCCAGCTTAGGATTCTCTTTCTACTATCTTGGAGAGCTCTGTTGTTCCGGAGCCTAGATTTTGGTACAGATCCTATGATATATATATATATATATATATATATATATATATATATGTATATGTTATCCAGGGGTACGACGGGGCCCTATCCCGTCATATTTCGCTATTCGTACTCTTAGAGGTCTGTAGACATATGTGTGGGTTGTGTATAAGTTCTGTTCAGCTGTGTCTATACGATGCGCTATGATATGATGTCTGTCTGTAGTGGCAGCCTTGCCGGCTTGCATATGACATGATATTGATGTGTAGTGGCAGCCTTGTCGGCTTGCGTATCATTTTCTAATTTGATCACTTGTGACTCCTCAGGAGACAATTTATCTGAATATTCAAATATGATGACGCTATGAACTTTTGGAGTTCTTTTGTAAAGTTCGATGTTGTTCGTAGTTTCAGTTTGGATATATCTGATAGGTATGTATACGGGTGTCTAGGTCGGGCACCAGTCATGGCCTACGGGGTTGGGTCGTGACACAAGGTAACAACCGTATCTAATCTACTGTAGAATTCTTTATTAACAAAGAATCACAGCAAACAATTACTAAAAATTTATGTTGTTATAATAATGCCTCATGTAACCTTCGATCAGGAAGCACAAACATCGATAACACCCAACATCTCCTTCCGTTATCTGAACATTCGAGGGCAAATATTCTTAATGGGGGGAGAATGTTACACCTCACCCTCCTATGAGCTATGAACTTTCCCTACTCGTGACGTATTTTCGAGGAAGGTGCTTATGGAAGGATACCGTAGTGAGCTTACGCGGGATATAAGTCATGACGAATAGGTGTTACACCTTGGAAGAATTTTGTATCGTTAGTACGGTTAGTAAACTAATGTGAGCCAGAAGGGGCTATGGAACACTTATAAGGCTAAGAAAGACTTTAAGCAAGTATTAAGAGAGAATCTGGAGGTTCCGGGGTCAAGTGGGTTAAAGGAAGTAAGTTGTCAAAACTTTGGGAAGAACTTGGTAGAATGTCAAACGAGAATTCTGGTCCAATTTGAGCGAGGTATATCTTCTATTATATAAGTAGTTATTGTTATGTCCCGTGTTTCGTATAAGAAAAAAATCGGGAAATAATCACGACTTGTGTGTTATAAGGAGATATTTTAATTTTGGTGAAAATGACTATGTTGGTTATGGAATCACTAATGTTAAGGCATCGGGGAAGGCCGAGGGTAAATTTGAAATTTCGGAAATTAGTTTCGGGAATTACAAAACGGGACGTTTAGTGGATTGGGGCTAAGAAAAATGCAACACAAAATTGAGGCCCAAAACATTGAAGTGGCCGGCCAAGAGGCAAGCCCAAGCCCACTTTTAAAGAGTCATGTGCTATGCACATGACTCCTATTTGGATATATATCATGCTAGCCTTTAGAATTATCAAGAACCACAACAAATTCAAGAACACCCAAGAAAGAGGCATTCGGCCGTAGGAGAGAAAGAGAGAAAAAGAAAATTTCCAAGCTTGGTTATTGATCCAAAAATTCTTGTTCTTCACATATTATGAAGTACTTGAGCCCCTCTTCAACGGGGTACAATTAGTTTGGCGTAAGGTGCTCGTTTGCGGCAAATCGGAATTCCAAGAAAAAGGTAAGAAATCTATGTTTTTATGTTATGAAATGGATTTATATGTTATAGTGATTGATGTTGCATGAAGATTGTGGGATGGTGTTGTGTTTGTGCATGGCGTGTGTGTGTGGAAAGGGTGTGTTTGGCCGTGAGTTTCATGAAGTGCAAGGCATAGGAATTTTATCTTGTTTAGTTTGAATAATGTGTTGTTGTGATCTTTATGTCGTAAAGGATTGATTAAAGAATTGAGTTGGCGTTAGAAAATGATTTCGGATATTATCGGAAAGTGTATACCTTTGGTATCATGGTGTATATCATTGTATATTTAGGGTGCTAAAGACTTTAAATGTGAACTTACAATGATGTTAATGAATTCGGAATGAAACGACGCAAGTTAGAACGTTCGTTGTAAGTTTTGAAGTTTTGAAAGAAATATGGAAAGTAATGAGTTTTGAGGAACTTTGTATATGGTTTGGAACTTGTTTGTAATGCGATTGAATAATCTTGAATGAATACAATAATATGGATGTAGATTTGGAATTTTGAAGTTTGAATATAGAATTACCAACTTATGTAATAAGGTGAAATTTTGAAGCTAGTGCGGTTTGATTGTGGTTTGTATTGTGTAATGATGTTTGGGGTTGTTGTTGTTGTTGTATTTTGAGCCGAGCTAAGTCTCGGGGGTGTTAGATTTATAGGGGAAATGCTGCCGAAATTTCGGTAGCCAAGTATAGCCCAAAGATGAAAATGTTAACTTTCATGAATAGTAACTGGTAAAAGTGACCATTTGCAGTTTTCGGACGAAACGGGAATTCGCGATTTGACGAGCGTAAGGCGCCAACCAGGTATGTAAAGCCTACCTATCCTTCTTTTGGCATGTCCTAGTCATACTAGTTTAAGATCGGACCCTCGGGGATAACTCTGCTCTTGGAAATCTAGGTTCAAGTTTGGGTACTATTCATCCAGCGTAATTGAACCCTTTTTGTTGCATTTAGTTAAAAGAATGTTCGAACCTTCGTAACTTCTGCTGTTGTGTCCGAAACTCTCCGAAACTTTTGTGGATGGCTCTATGTAGCCTAAAGTCTGTGATTTGTGTCCGCCGCCTCAATTTGACTCGAGGTGGGCCCGCAAGCCCCGAGGCTTCCCTTATTTGGTTCGTTTGGCTCATTTTCGTCCGATATGAAAGGCAATCGTTTGTGTATGACTTAAGGGTCCGTTTGAAATTCCCTACGCCGTTATTGAACGTTTTGCACTTTGAATGATGTTAGATTTTCGGAAAATGACTTGTGAATTGTTTTTCAAAGACTTTGCAGTTTGGAACTCCGTAACTATTACCTACTAAATTTTTATTGTCCTGACTCCTACTCCGAGTCTTTTACGTCAAGTATATGCCATGGATAATCATGTGTTGAGTTCGGTAATTTACTTTTAATTTGCATATGGTTTCTGCACTACTCTGTTCGTTCCATTTACTATGATTTCGTTCGTCGGTACCCGGGCCGGCTTTGTGATCGTGCGCGCTATAACATATTCGGAAGTTATGATGTGTTACGGTTTCCGAGGCCTCGCCATAGGGCCGGTTACCGTCTATGGAGTTATGATGTGATATGGCATTTGATATGTTCTGATGATGTGATATGTGTGTGATATGATGTATCTGGAGACTGTACGGAGATTTGAAAACTTCTGGAGTTATGATGTGTTGTGGCACCAGCGTCGGGGGTGACCACGTTCCTAAACCCTATACATGATTTGATTTGCATTTGTACATTTGCCTTCCGCACAGGTTTGCTTTGCTACGTTGACGTTCGTGTTTGTTTCTTCTAAACTCCAGTTGTGTTTGTGATTCCTATACCTTCTGCTTTACATACTCAGTACTTCTCCCGTACTGACCCCCGTTTCTTCGGGGGCTGTGTTTCATGCCCGCAGGTACAGAAGCTCGTTTGGGTGGTCCTCCAGTTTAGGCTACTCATTCTGCTGTGTTGGAGAGCTCCCCTTGATTCGGAGCCTACTTTTGGTACATACCTTCTGTTGTGTGTGTGTTCGGTACATTTGGGGATGTGTGGGTACGGCGGGGCCCTGTCCCGTCATATGTTCATATGTTCTGTTTTGTCTAGAGGCCTGTAGTCACATTTGTGGGTCGTGGGTCCGGTGTGTTTGTATGTGGGTCTGTTTTGCATTCTTAAGCGGCCCGTACGCTACTATGGCCAAGATGGCCTTTGAGTTTGTACGTGTGTGTGTGCATTCGGGCGATGTACATTCCGCCCCCTTTCTGATGTGTGTTTGTGCATTTGGGCGACGTATATTCCGCCACCTTTCTGATTTTGATTTGATTAATCTGAACGGGCGACCACTTAAGATAAGTGTTCGATAAATGTTTGCGTCTGGCGTCTGTTGTTCATTTTCAGTTCGAATAACGCATGTTGAGTTTGAATGAGTCTGAATACGATGATCTGGTTGTGAGTCTGGTTGGGGTGCCTAAGTAGGGCACCAGTCGCGGCCCACGGGGTTGGGTCGTGACAAAAGTGGTATCAAAGCGGTTTGTCCTCGGAATGTCTATAGGCCGTGTCTAGTAGAGTCTTGTTTATCGATGTGTTGTGCACCACATCTATAAACAGGAGGCTACAGGGCATTTAGGATGTTACTTTCTTTGGAATCTTAGATCGTGCGATAGAGCTGTTCTATTAGAGTCATTCTAATCTGACCCGTTGTTGTGTTTGCAGTAATGCCTCCGAAGAAGGCAACGGCGGCCCAGAAGGGCAAGGCGAAGATGGGAGAGACTAGCCAGGCACAGCGAGCTACCCGGGCTCGTGTCTATGATTTTCCTGAGGTTGCACCTCATTCTGAGGGGTCTGCTACACCCCCATTAGTACAGCCTGGAGCAGGACCTTCAGCAGCTCCAGAGGTCCGTGTACCCGCTCCTGAGACTCTAGCTCCTCAGCCAGGGGCGGAGGATAGGACTCTGAGGGAGGCTGTACAGTTGTTGACCACGATAGTAGCGGGGCAGGCTCGCAGACGCGGGCGGAGGGACGATGATGATGAGGACAGGCGGGACAGCCTGAGAGTTCGGGAGTTCTTATTATGTGGCCCTCCAGAGTTTTTCGGGTCTAAGCCTGACGAGGACCCCCATGACTTTATTCGGGGGATGCGACGTGCATTAGACTTGGTCAGGGCTTCAGAGACCGAGTCGGTTGAGCTGGCTTCGCATAGACTTCGGGATGTTGCCGCGCATTGGTATGAGACTTGGGAGTTATCCAGGGGTGAGGGTGCTCCTCCAGCTGTATGGGATCAGTTTGTGACTGCTTTCACCCGCCACTTTCTGCCCCCAGAGTTACGACGGGAGCGAGCTGATCGGTTTTTACATCTACAGCAGAGGGGTCGAAGCGTTCGTGAATATAATTTGGAGTTTGATTCCCTGGCCCGGTATGCCCCTGCCGTGGTGGCAGATATGACAGATCGGATGCATAGATATGTTATGGGGTTGGATCGTTACCTGATTGACGGCTGTATGGCGGTGTCATTACAGATAGATATGGACATTGCCCGTCTACAGGCCTACGCCCAGGGGATGGAGAACCGGCACCGTGCAGATCGGCCCCGCAGAGAGTATGATGGGAGACGGCCCAAGAGGGCCAGATCAGCGGGGTAATCTGGAGATTCTCGGGGCGGGCAGCCTCAGTATCAGTCCAGTGGGTACTTCCCTCCGTCAGGCCGGGAAACACAGTTTGTCAGTAAGAGGTTTGATGGCGCAGGACCGTCCAGCGCAGATCAGAGTTCCAGAGCCCCAGGTCCTCAGGCGAGCAGGGGTCCCAGTCAGACTAGGCCACCTATGCCCCCGTGTTCGTATTGTGGAAGATCGCACCCAGGTGAGTGCTTCAGGGCCACAGGGGCCTGTTTTGCTTGCGGCCGCCAGGGCCACATCATGCGGGATTGTCCGTGGGCAGGCGGTTCCGATAGCGCAGCACCGCCGATGAGATCCGTTGCTGGTTCGTCATCTACCCCTTTGGCCACGCGCTCCACGGGGCGAGGTATGCCAGCACCGGCAGACCGCGGTAGAGGCCGTGGTGGGGGTTCAGATTCTAGCGGTCCCTCGAACCGCATCTATGCTTTGACTGGTCGGCGGGACCCAGAGGCATCCCCAGACGCAGACCCAGGTATATTACTAACCTTTTTCTGAATGAGTATGTGCAATGATAGGCCTGCATTCCAGTATATTATGCGATATTCTCTTTCTGTGTGTCAGTAAAACTAGGGTAAGAATCCGAATTAATGAAATATCCGAGGCAGTTATCTATACATGTGGGAGGCGAATATATGGAATTTGGAAGGCTAAAACGATAAACCACATAGCCAAAAGAGCAAACGACCTCTTCGGGTCAGAGTGGGACCCGCTATAAAAACTTCCCGAAAAATTTGCTAAGATAACGTTTGGCCCAAAAATCACGTGACAAGGTCGTGTGGGGCAATCGATGAAGTTATACCAGCCCTAACGCGGCAAAATGCATGAAAGTTTCCGGGTTAAGCGTGCTCAAGCCAGAGCAATTCTGGGATGGGTGACCCCCTGGGAAGTAATGCAAAGTTTTTCATAAGTGAGAGTGTGATAAATATAAATAGAAACTTGGGGTAATCATCAGGTAAATAGAATGTGTGTGGAATAATTAGTGCCCTTACAGGAGTCGCGCAGAGCGAGGCGGACTAAATGGGTACAACACCGCTTGGGAAATTGAACGAATTTGAACAACAGCCATAGATGTTCGCCAGTAAGGTCTGAATAAGTGTGTGTATGTGTATGTGTGTGTGTATGATTTTCGTTTGGTGACCATATGGATTAAGAGCCGAGCCCCGGCAACTAATGTTGCGATAGATGAAAGGTAAGCAGTGTGAATAAATAGAATCTTTGAAAGAGTCGGTACGCGAGACGCAAGATAATTTGTGTGACAACTTGGCGAATAAGTTTACCAATAAAGGGAAATTCCCATGAAGCATTGGAGCCTTAATATGAACGATTCGATTCTAAATTGACATTCTATCTGTTGTGCTTCTGCACTTCCGATTCCGATAAGGCTCTGCCTAGTACGCCTTTGTATTTCTGAGCTCGATGATGTTCCCGTCCGATGAATCTTTGTGCGTTTGATTCTGGATACGTTTCTGTCTGGCACACCTCTGTATGTCTGACTCTGGATATCAATCCGTTTGATATGTCTCTGTGCGTTTGATTTTGATCGTGCGTATGTTTGATACATTTCGGTTTGTCTGATCACGACTCTGTATGAAACAATTCTGTATATTTGATTCTGATTTTGAATCTGTCCGATGTGATTCCGTACGTCTGACCCCGATTATGAGTCTGTCTGATATGTCTTCGTATGTTCGGTTCTGATCATGACCCGTCTTATACGCCTTTGTATGTCTGACTCCGACCTCAGACTTGTCTGATCTACTTCCGTGCCTTTGATGTTGACTATGAATCCGTCCGATATGCTTATGCGCGTCCGACTTTAGCTCTGAATCTGTTTGGCAGGAAGTGTCTGGTATGAAGTAAAGTGAGAGTACGATGATGTGGTAAGAAATTCAGAAGTGTAACGAAAAATGATGTTGACTATGATGTCTGGGAAGTGTTCGTCCATTACGAGAAAATAGTGTCTGGTTCGGGGATTGCGTGGAATATGAGAAAATGTATTATGAAGGCATTTGAATCAGTGACGTGAAAAATTTACCCCCCCCCCCCTAAAGTTAGTAAAGGAGCCGTGTCGGAAAAATCAAAAAGGATAGCTATAAAGAGAACCCTCCCAGAATAGCATGACGCCCCATGAGATCAATTCAACATTCGGGGACGAATGTTCTTAAGGGGGGGAGAATGTTATGTCCCGTGTTTCGTATAAGAACAAAATCGGGAAATAATCATGACTTGTGTGTTATAAGGAGATATTTTAATTTTGGTGAAAATGACTATGTTGGTTATGGAATCACTAATGTTAAGGCATCGGGGAAGGCCGAGGGTAAATTTGAAATTTCGGAAATTAGTTTCGGGAATTACAAAACGGGACGTTTAGTGGATTGGGGCTAAGAAAAATGCAACACAAAATTGAGGCCCAAAACATTGAAGTGGCCAGCCAAGAGGCAAGCCCAAGCCCACTTTTAAAGAGTCATGTGCTATGCACATGACTCCTATTTGGATATATATCATGCTAGCCTTTAGAATTATCAAGAACCACAACAAATTCAAGAACACCCAAGAAAGAGGCATTCGGCCGTAGGAGAGAAAGAGAGTAAAAGAAAATTTCCAAGCTTGGTTATTGATCCAAAAATTCTTGTTCTTCACATATTATGAAGTACTTGAGCCCCTCTTCAACGGGGTACAATTAGTTTGGCGTAAGGTGCTCGTTTGCGGCAAATCGGAATTTCAAGAAAAAGGAAAGAAATCTATGTTTTTATGTTATGAAATGGATTTATATGTTATAGTGATTGATGTTGCATGAAGATTGTGGGATGGTGTTGTGTTTGTGCATGGCGTGTGTGTGTGGAAAGGGTGTGTTTGGCCGTGAGTTTCATGAAGTGCAAGGCATAGGAATTTTATCTTGTTTAGTTTGAATAATGTGTTGTTGTGATCTTTATGTCGTAAAGGATTGATTAAAGAATTGAGTTGGCGTTTGAAAATGATTTCGGATATTATCGGAAAGTGTATACCTTTGGTATCATGGTGTATATCATTGTATATTTAGGGTGCTAAAGACTTTAAATGTGAACTTACAATGATGTTAATGAATTCGGAATGAAACGACGCAAGTTAGAACGTTCGTTGTAAGTTTTGAAGTTTTGAATGAAATATGGAAAGTAATGAGTTTTGAGGAACTTTGTATATGGTTTGGAACTTGTTTGTAATGCGATTGAATAATCTTGAATGAATACAATAATATGGATGTAGATTTGGAATTTTGAAGTTTGAATATAGAATTACCAACTTATGTAATAAGGTGAAATTTTGAAGCTAGTGCGGTTTGATTGTGGTTTGTATTGTGTAATGATGTTTGGGGTTGTTGTTGTTGTTGTATTTTGAGCCGAGCTAAGTCTCGGGGGTGTTAGATTTATAGGGGAAATGCTGCCGAAATTTCGGTAGCCAAGTATAGCCCAAAGATGAAAATGTTAACTTTCATGAATAGTAACTGGTAAAAGTGACCATTTGCAGTTTTCGGACGAAACGGGAATTCGCGATTTGACGAGCGTAAGGCGCCAACCAGGTATGTAAAGCCTATCTATCCTTCTTTTGGCATGTCCTAGTCGTACTAGGTTAAGATCGGACCCTCGGGGATAACTCTGCTCTTGGAAATCTAGGTTCAATTTTGGGTACTATTCATCCAGCGTAATTGAACCCTTTTTGTTGCATTTAGTTAAAAGAATGTTCGAACCTTCGTAACTTCTGCTGATGTGTCCGAAACTCTCCGAATCTTTTGTGGATGGCTCTATGGAGCCTAAAGTCTGTGATTTGTGTCCGCCGCCTCAATTTGACTCGAGGTGGGCCCGCAAGCCCCGAGGCTTCCCTTATTTGGTTCGTTTGGCTCATTTTCGTCTGATATGAAAGGCAATCGTTTGTGTATGACTTAAGGGTCCGTTTGAAATTCCCTACGCCGTTATTGAACGTTTTGCACTTTGAATGATGTTAGATTTTCGGAAAATGACTTGTGAATTGTTTTTCAAAGACTTTGCAGTTTGGAACTCCGTAACTATTACCTACTAAATTTTTATTGTCCTGACTCCTACTCCGAGCCTTTTACGTCAAGTATATGCCATGCATAATCATGTGTTGAGTTCGGTAATTTACTTTTAATTTGCATATGGTTTCTGCACTACTCCGTTCGTTCCATTTACTATGATTTCGTTCGTCGGTACCCGGGCCGGCTTTGTGATCGTGCGCGCTATAACATATTCGGAAGTTATGATGTGTTACGGTTTCCGAGGCCTCGCCATAGGGCCGGTTACCGTCTATGGAGTTATGATGTGATATGGCATTTGATATGTTCTGATGATGTGATATGTGTGTGATATGATGTGTCTGGAGATTGTACGGAGATTTGAAAACTTCTGGAGTTATGATGTGTTGTGGCACCAGCGTCGGGGGTGACCACGTTCCTAAACCCTATACATGATTTGATTTGCATTTGTACATTTGTCTTCCGCACAGGTTTGCTTTGCTACGTTGACGTTCGTGTTTGTTTCTTCTAAACTCCAGTTGTGTTTGTGATTCCTGTACCTTCTGCTTTACATACTCAGTACTTCTCCCGTACTGACCCCCGTTTCTTCGGGGGCTGTGTTTCATGCCCGCAGGTACAGAAGCTCGTTTGGGTGGTCCTTCAGTTTAGGCTACTCATTCTGCTGTGTTGGAGAGCTCCCCTTGATTCGGAGCCTACTTTTGGTACATACCTTCTGTTGTGTGTGTGTTCGGTACATTTGGGGATGTGTGGGTACGGCAGGGCCCTGTCCCGTCATATGTTCATATGTTCTGTTTTGTCTAGAGGCCTGTAGTCACATTTGTGGGTCGTGGGTCCGGTGTGTTTGTATGTGGGTCTGTTTTGCGTTCTTAAGCGGCCCGTACGCTACTATGGCCAAGATGGCCTTTGAGTTTGTACGTGTGTGTGTGCATTCGGGCGATGTACATTCCGCCCCCTTTCTGATGTGTGTTTGTGCATTTGGGCGACGTATATTCCGCCACCTTTCTGATTTTGATTTGATTAATCTGAACGGGCGACCGCTTAAGATAAGTGTTCGGTAAATGTTTGCGTCTGGCGTCTGTTGTTCATTTTCAGTTAGAATAACGCATGTTGAGTTTGAATGAGTCTGAATACGATGATCTGGTTGTGAGTCTGGTTGGGGTGCCTAAGTAGGGCACCAGTCGCGGCCCACGGGGTTGGGTCGTGACAGTTATGGAATGAGTAAGCTATCCAAATTGAATTTCATCAAGTCTAGTTTGCAAGGCAACAAACCGTTCGTCGATATGACTTCGGAGTAGGGAGTTATGGGCATTTTAAAAAAAAACTGCGAGAAGCACGCGAACCTGCGCGAAAATCCAAAAAAAAAAAAGGCCCACTTACAGGCCCATAAAGTGACCCGACCCAACACCTATATATAAGCCCCAAACTCGCCATTTTCACCATTTTTCACCCATTTCTCATCTCCGCAACTCTTTAGAACCCTCCACAACATCCATCCAAGTCCTTATACCAACATCAAATTTGGCTCGGGAAAGGACGAGTGACCTTGTAGTTGTCAATTTCTATGGTGGTATCATTGTAGAGAGGGGCGGAGACACCAAACCAAGTTCCATGTCAAGCATGCAAGGCTGAACCAAGGTAAAATCCTTCGTACCAACTCATAATTTAGAAAGATCCATGGTAAATCTTGCTAGATCTAACTCGTAATAATTCGAATTGGTGGAAATATGAAGTAAATCTATGGAGATTATTGTTTATGGATTTCAATAGTCATTTAGGCAAGTTAGTATGAAAGTTGACTTTAGTAATGACTGTAGATGTCAGGTTGTTGTTGTTATAATTTTGGGATCGGAATATAAACAGAGGAAATGCTGCCCTAATTTCCTGAACTCTGCATTAATTTGGGAATATAACACCCAGAAATGAACATGCAAGCTAAGATGAGGCTAACCTAGGTCGCATATTTTTATGTAGGTGCGGGAAAAGGACCAGCGTTGGAATAAGGAATTCCTCCGAGTCGTGTTTGAGGATAAAGGTATGTAAGGTTTTCGTTACCTTCACTTCCTTGGCACGAATCTGATAACCGAACTACAAATTGTCATTCAAAACATATGTTCAACTCCATAGCTCCAAAATGAATAGAAACGGATCAACTCCTTCAGAACATAGTTGACCTTCTTCGGGATGCCATATTTACAAAATAAGATGTTATGTTAAAATAGTCACTTTCATTGCTCTCTTCTATTGACGCTAATATTGTTATCTTGAAAAGGCCCACATGTCATATATATATTTGTATTGCACTATTTTGCTACACCGAGCCGTGCTATAGTCGACCGGGTAGGCACGTAGATGTGCAACCACTGATCAGTTGGGTATTTCACACCGAATCCCGTAAAGGTCGGGTACGTTATCATCCCTAGTCCCGAAAGGGCCGGGTACGTTTCACACCGAGTCCTGAAAAGGTCGGGTATGTTATGATAGTATTATATATATATATATATATATATATATATATATATATATTGCACATTGTATGTTTCCCATTGATTCATGCTACCATTACTTCTTCTGCTTATATCATGTGTATACTGTTATTTCCTGCCTTACATACTCAGTGCTCTCTTCCATACTGACGTCCCATCCTACGGGATGCTGCATTTCGTGCTGCAGGTCTGAAGAAAGTTATAAGAGGACCACTACCGTAGGGCTATAGCTTCAGCAAGGGTTTGCAATCCCCTTTACTCCGGGCTTGCTATATTTTGGTATATCTATGACACTATGATACTTGTTCTTATGTTATGGGTATGTCGGGGCCCTGTCCCGGCGCTTATGTTTTGTACGAATACTTCTAGAGGCTCATAGACATTGTAGCATGTGTATGTGTTGTCTGTTGATCTGGTCAGTCTTGGGTAGTTGAAGTACATTTTTGGACGGCCTTGCAGGCTCTATGACTTGCCGATGTGATTATGTATAGCGGCCTTTTCGGCACGCCTATACATATATGTGTGTGTGTGCGTGTGTTTATGTTGTGTTCTGTGCATGGTAGCCAAGTTGGGCCTTTTTTACGTACAGGTGTTTTCTTTAGCCTATGAAAATCGTATCACGAGGGACAAAGGTATAGTTTGTCAGGATTAAGGTCATGCCGGGTGGCATCTGACCTAGAGGTCGGTTGCTGTCATGCCCCTGGTCAGGTTGTCACAGATATGATGAAAGGTGGTGACATTTTAGACACTACCATAAAAGAAGCTATGAGTGATGCATTTCTTCTACTCAATCAGTCTCCTAATAACTCTGAAGAATGTGCTTTAGAGTCAGAAAATGCACTGGTGATTTATGAAAATATTACTCATCTGAGTGTCTTAGTTCTAAAGAAATCTTCTCCCAACAAGGTGTTGCATGATTTGGTGTCTCATAACGTAGACATGGTTGGGGAGAATATAGATACAGGTCAAAAAGTGAGTAACAAGGTAGCGGTTCGATCATCTTGTTCTGTGCTATAGGAGAATATATCCAATACAAGTAAGTCTGCTGCAAAGTCTTCTACAGAGTGTGCAAAGAAAGGTTTCAAACAGACCAACATGGAAAATCAACCAGCTATCAGGGTGATTCCAAAGAGAGATACTGCTAAAGCTAGTTTTAAATGATGATTAAATCATTCATTGGAATATAAGATCAGTGAAACTTAGCAAGCCTTTCATAGGCTACAAATGCTACATAGGCATCATAGATTCTTTCTAATAGCATTGTTGGAGCCTTTCCAGCAATCTAGAAAAATTCAGCAATATAAGAGAAAGTTGCACATGCAGTCTGCAGTTGCTAATTGTAATGATAAAATATGGATTTTCGTTTCTGATAACATTGAGGTGGAAGTGTTACTTGACACCAGTATAAGTGACTTTGAAACTATTCTTTCATGAGTTTAATCAAACTATTTTTACTTCTATTGTATATGCTATGTGTGATGCTTCAGATAGATTGGAATTGTGGGACAGTATTTATAACCTTGCCAATACAGTCACTATTCCTTGGATGGATAGTGGGGATTTCAATGTTGTTTTGAATCAAGAAGAAAAGATTGGTGGTTTGCCTGTTAATATGAATAATGTAGAAGACTTTGCTTTTTGTATCAACTCTTGTGAATTTCAAGGGTAGTCCTTTTACTTGGTGGAATGGAAGAGCTGATAATGAATGCATTTTTTAAAGGCTTGATAGAATACTGATCAATTATCAGTTATTGAACTGGCTTGGTCATATTGAAGTTGAGCATCTGGCTAGGACAGGGTCTGATCATGCACCTCTTCTATGTACTTATGGGGAAGTATCAACTAATGTCCCCAGACCTTTCAAGTTTCTTAATTTCTGGACAGATCATGAATTTTTCCTTTTAAAATCAATATTAAAAGGTTAAAAGGTGTTTTGTCAAGATGGAGCAGGGAAGTATATGGTGACTGTCACACCCCGACGAGGGGCATGATGGGCACCCGACCCTAACAGCCGAGTACCACCTAATGTGACATAACATAACCTTAATACAACTATTCTGATCATAATTATCATCATATGCAAATAAGAGCACCTTCATACAGGAAGGCCCAACACAAAGTTAACCTAACATCTTAGTGAATGACGGTATTCATAAGCTGGCCGACAAGGCTGTCCAAAAGCATACTTCGACTACACAAGACTGACCAGATCAACAGACAACAGATTCACATGCTACAATATGAGCCTCAAAGAGTATATGTACAAACATAAGCGTCGGGACAGGGCCCTGACGTACCCATAACATAAGGAAAAGTATCATTGTAGCATAGATATACCAAATATAGCAAGCCCAGAGTAGTGGTGCTTGCTGACCCGTCCTGAAGCTGTAGCCCTACTGTGGTGGTCCTCCTGTAACTTAGTCAGGACCTGCAACACGAAATGTAGCATCCCGTAGGATAGGACGTCAGTACGGAAGAGAGCACTAAGTATGTAAGGCAGGAAATAACAGTATAAATATGATGTAAGTAGAGAGGAAGTAATGGAAACATGAATCAACGGGAAACATACAATATGTAATGAATGAGTTTTGAAAATCATATGCAGTATACATATATACACACACATATATATATATATATATATATATATATATATATATATATATATATAATACCATCATAACGTACCCGGCCTTTTCAGGACTCGGTGTGAAACGTACTCGGCCCTTTCGGGACTCGGTGTGATAACGTACCCGGCCCTTACGTGACTCGAAATACCCAACTGATCAGTGGTTGCACATCTACGTGTCGTACCCAGCCAACTATAGTGCCGCTCGGTGTAGCAAAATAGTCTAATACACACACACACACACACACACATATATATATATGCATGAATGGAGATCAAAGGAATGACATGTGGGCCTTTTCAAGATAACAATAATAGCGTAAATAGAAGGGAGCAATGAAAGTAACTATTTTAACATAACATCTTATTTTGTACGTATGGCATCCCGGAGAAAGTCAACTATGTTCTGAAGGAGTTGATACGTTTCTATTAATTTTTTGGATCTATGGAGTGGAACATGTGTTATGAAGGACAATTTGTAGTACGGTTATCGGATTCGTGCCAAAGAAGTGAAGGTAACGAAAACCTTACATACCTTTGCCTTTCAAAAAAGTGATCTGGAGGAATTCCCTATTCCAAACACTGGTCCTTTCCCCACACCTAAATACAGATATAAGTTCTGGGTTAACTCTTATTTCTCTTGCATGCAAAATCTTAAGTGTTATTTACCAACTAGTTCAGAGTTACGGAAAATCGGGCAGTATTTTCTCTATTTTTGTAACATCCCAAGTGTCGACAATAGCACCAACAACAACAATACAACAATACCCATATTAACCCATATCGATTTCCATGGAATTTTACCAATAATTTCCGTCACGGGATCAATTCCGTTAATTTTTTCAAAACGCCATAATTCACGAATTTATCTTCGAATTTAACAAAACCCAATGCCAACAACGATTTCAACAACAACCCCATATCATCAGCCATAATCTTACTCAATTTTGCATGCTAATTCTATCCAAAATGTCCATTTTAATCCATCCATGAAAACTACCATAGACCCATTACGTGGTTCTATCAATTTAACATAATAGTGGCTAAATTTAGCTATATTTACTTCTTATTTGTGTGATCTATGTAAAGATAGGAAAAGGTTTACCTTAACTGAGTTTACATGCGCGAAATTCCACCAGATCTTGATGATTCCACTCTTTCCACGATGACCTGTTGGCGGAACTTATGATCTACGAACTTATGCGTACTTTCCGAGCCTAACTCAAGGTTGAACCTTCCTAATTACTCTTAAACTATTATTTGGATAGTGAGTGGTGTATCTAGGAGCTTCCAAAGGTTTGTAGTGGTTAAAATTGAATCAAAAATGAGGTTGGATGGGGTATATATAATGGTAAAAGTCGGGTTGGGTTCTATTCGCGTAGATTCGCAAGCTTCTGGCAGTCCGTCTTAAAATGCCCATAACTCCCTACTCCGATGTTGTATCGACAAACGGTTTATTGCGTTGAAACCTAGACTTGATGAACTTCAATTTGGATAGATTATTCACTTTGTTACTCCTTATATTCTAGGAGATATACCTCGCTCAAGTTGGACGTCCAAAATTCTACCAAAGTGTAACGTCATTTCATTATTATTTTTATTTTTTCATTCGTTTGACCTCCAATTCTCCCGATACTCCCCATACATGGTCTTAACTACTAAATATACTTAAGAGAGGCCTTATTCCTTGATTAAAAGGTCAACTTTCTTAACCACAACTTAACGTACTAGTGTGCAAATTTCACGAACGCTCTTCCAGATGTACGGGGTGTAACATCCTTTCCCCCTTAATAAAATTTGTCCTCGAATGTTCAAAGTTACTCCAAGCTTATCAATATGTTCATGCCTTAACATTATGCTGTATAATATGATCTTACAGTAACGTGTAGTTTGTGTCATTCCGGTGACTACATGGGTTGTCTTGTTGTCATGCTGTCATGCTGTACATGTCTCTATTGGCAAATTTTTCGAACTTTTAGTTAGTGTATACCCATGTGCCATTAAGACAGATGCTCATCATCGCCCACTTAGCTAGTTGCCTTCTAGGCCAAAAGCAATTCTTGTTAACTGCTTATTACTCTCATTGACGCGCCCTTTTTAATTTTACCCAATGTTTTAACCCTCCTGTTGCTCTACTCCTCCTCTTTATAAAAATTTCTTCATCACTTTCCCCCTTATAGGGATACGATCGCCTCAGAACTCTTTTTTTTTACTCCTCACTGCGGTCGTTCAGTTTGCTAGCTATTTCGCAATGCCACTGAGTGGCTGGGCTTCCCTGTTCTGTCATCCCATATACCGGTTAATATACCTTCCAAGGATATTGTTAAGGTTCCGTCTTTATCCACGGCTTCCGGAAAGGCTTACTGATTTTTCTCTTGTCGAGACTTTGCCGCATTGCCTTTCTTATACTAGAAGTCCTGAGATCCTTCATTTTGGGATTACCTTTTTCTCCTTGTAATGGCTACCCTAGATATTAGGGCATAGTTATCTATGGATATGTAATTACTGTTCAAGTCGTCACTAGTCTCCTTGGTTGCCCGAACTGTTTCTTTTGCCTTACGAGCTGGTTGTTTTCTCCCATGCGTCACTTGATCCATTACATGTTTTACTTCATCTATACTTGTAGTTCCCTTTGTGCCTTCCTCCCACATACTTACACCTTTCTAGCTATCCTTGCTTTCATGACCTCTGGTCCCCGAGTACCTAGCTATTAACTGCTATTCCCTTTCCACCCTTCCCTTATTATAGTTCTATCGTGAGTCTTCATATCTTCTCCATTCCAAACTATTTCCTATAGTCCTATCCTCTCCTGTTTCCAACCCCTCTCCTGTAGTCATATCCTGCTTGTGGCCTACCGGGTGAAAATCCAATTGTTAATATACCACCTACCATTCATTATGGAGTTCCTACACCTCTAAAGTATTGAGTGAGACACATGCACGGTTACTTGTTCCATTTCACCGTACTCATATTGCCTACATGATGAGGCGTGCTCGTAATTTTGACTATTGCAAACGATGTATATAATTCCTTTCTTCATTAACTATCAACATGCTCCCTTATGTCTCATTGTTATCTCTTTTGCCCTTAGATACTCGTCTCCTTATGAAGAATCTTAGGTAGTTGCATTTTGATGTCAATGTTGACTTACCAGTTTACCGACTAGAACTAAAATTCCTTGTTCTTACCTTCGGAAGTGGTCATTTCATTGCGATACCTATAGAATTAAAGGTTTGCCTTGTTGTGTATCGCGCAGCTCGTTTAAGCCAAGGTTCCGTTAACATCGTTATCTTCACATAATATCCATAGGATTTTTATGTTCGTATAATTCATTTGTTAGCTCCTTTCTACCCAGACTTCTTTGTCGTTGTTACACTCCTGCTTCTCCTTGAGCATTCCTTCATACTTATTTGCCTTATGTGCTATACAACATACTCATTAACATCCATCACATCATCGTTCATGAGACTTTCCCTATATATTCTTAGTGCCAACATTTCTCCTTCCGATTCACCCCTACTTGTCTAGTAGTACTAATTCTATACCTGACTTGTATCGAAATTCCCATTGCATACTTGGGATGTTATGCTACCTTTCCCATTTGTTTTACTTACTCTCGATGAGTTCTTATTCACTTACGTACCACGTGTATCTTACCACAAGCAACTCGGCATTACTTTCGAGTTTCTTTTGACCGGGTAATTTGGCATAACATAAATCCGAGTCCCTAAGCCCGGCATCATCAAACTAAGGGAAAAGGTAAAATAGCACATCATGTTTCCCCTTTTGCAGCATTCCGTATTTAGTTGTTCGTTGACGGTATCAAAACATCGCTATTATTGCCTCGCCCCTCCTTTCAACTTTAAGGTCCCAGACCTTTCTTCTAACAAATAACATTGGCATTCTAGGTATCAATATACATACATGCATATAATATAAATAATTTCAATAGAGTAATTTAGTGTAACCTGTAAGCAGCCTGCCCTGGTCCTGTATGCGAGAGCTTCGATCGGATGCACTACGGGGCGGCACCCTCCTATCTTCCTCAGCTACCCACTTACTCTCAGCCTAACTATCCTCTTCAGCCTGCATATACCTCATAACGTACACTGGTGACCCCTGATTAACAAATGCCCAAGACTGAGGACTATCTGGTACCTCTATAAAGCTGACTTCCATAGCGGGCCTAACGTAAGGCTGGCCCATAGGAGAAACTAGACGTGCTAACTCCTGTACAGTCCCTCTCTTACCCTGCTCAACAGGACCTCAAGGTGAGACTAAAACCTGTGGTGGGGCCGTACCTCAAAGCGCTCGGTCAGGCGTCTCATAGGAGCCCTCAGACGGATCTTCCTCAATAGAAGTCATATGCTCCGAAGGATCTGACCCAATAATTATTTCTGAGGGGTCTAACTCAATCGTGTAACTTATACTTCTTCTTTCTTCCAGTATTCTCGAACCTGTATCTCGGTGCGTCGAGCTGGTCCAGTATCAAACCTTTGGGGCCTTCCCCACACTCTTACTAACTAAAGCTTTTCTCTTCATCGGTAATACAGCAAAATGGAACAATGGAATCAGGAACAAACTTTCCAACATTTTGGCTCTACCACACAATCTAGATCACAAAGAAAGGATATATTCCTAAATGTCATGAAGCTACCTGTTTATAAGTATGGCGTGCTTCATACCCATAAAAAAGACACTACTAGACACGACTCATAGACATCCTTAGGACTAACCTGCACTGATACCACTTTGTCACACCCCAATGAGAGGCATTGTCACGCCCTGAACCATAGCTTGGACATAACACGGCACTCGGTGCCGTACTGCATGTGACCGAGCGAACCACATAGCTTGCTGAATCATCATGAGGCACAACATGAGCGCAATATGACATAAAAACATGATGATCCTAAACATGGGATATCATAAATATCAAATAAAATACGTGTTTAAAAAACATAAATATGGATTGTCATAGATAATGAGCCAAAGATGGCAATACGACCCTAAAAATCTGACATAACATAACTATCTAGTCTATGAAACCTCTAACATAAGTCTGAACTACTAAATATTCTTAGTGGGACAAGGCCCCCAGCATACTTTAAATGCATAACTATCATAAAGTAAATAATGACTAAACCCCGAAGAAGATAGGGCTCACAAAAAGTTGATACATGGATGATCCTATTGAGTAGATCCATCGTCCTGTAAGTCCGTACCTGTATCGTGAAATACAGACCCCTAGGAAATAGAAAGGGGACGTCAGCACATTGAATGTACTGGTATGTAGAGAAATTGAATGAAATAAACATGACACATGAAATAACATGATAAGAGCTAAAACTGAAACTGAAGTCTGGTCATGAACATGCGTAAAACATTTTAAGTAGGGAGACGATAAATATAATAGACAACATGAATCATCACGTGGATATATGGAGTCAGGTACCTGACCCGGACAGTAGAGTTCTCTTAACTTGCCAGGGGTATAAGATATAAATATGGCATGAAAGGATCCAATCAATATTAAGGAATCGTCCTAAACATAAGCGGAGCGATCCTTATTCTATGGTGGCTAACGTAGTTTCAAGCTATTTGAGCCTTCTCAACAATCTATGCAACTCCCAAAAACATGAACATGAAAATAGATGGCATCTGCGCCTATGGTTTTCCATAAAACATGACTTGCATTATACATGGATACAGTTACATAATATACTTGCATGAAAAGCGTGTAAACATGTAAAGTGTTTCATGAAAATAAACTTAGTAATTAATAACATGCATGTAAGAACCATGGAATGCAAAGTATGGGTTTTCATGGATTATGGACGGATTCCCAATAACCAAAATGGAAGATTAGGTGTACAATAACGAATTATAAATCTAAACATAGTATATCATAGTACATGGACTTAGGGTTTATCATGAACATGGCTAAAACCCTAGTTTTTGGAGAACTTTCGTACAATCATGGAAGAACATGGCGTGGGGAAGAACAAGGATATTCCCACATGTAGATAGAATCCCTACATACCTTAATCGCTTCAAAAACTTGAGAAAGGTCTGAATTTTTGAAAAAGAATTCCAAAATCTTGAAACTTGAACCTTGAGATGGGATTTCTTGAAAACCCTAGGTTGTTAGCATAGGATTTCACTTAGAATTCATGTATTATCATTAAAATTCACTTGGGAATACATGGGAGGGACTTACCTTAATATATGAGGATGAGGAGAAGAGCGAATGGTCGTTCTAGGGCTTGGGGATGTGAAGAATAATGTGAAAAAGCCTTAAATCGAAGTTTTAAAGTTGCTATCGAACCTGTTTTACGCTCACTTTAGTATCATATTTACGGACCATAAATCTGTACCATTTTTTTGGATTTTTTGGACAATTTTACGGCCCAAATTTTCTGCATGTAAATAATTTACGGCCCGTAAATTCTGTCTTAAATCGGCAGAATACTAATTTAGTAAAACGGACATAACTTTATTTATAGATGTCCGTTTAACTTTCATAATATACTGTTGGAAATTTATTTCAAAGATCTACAACTTTCAAGAAGGATGTTTTCCCAAATTCCATATATAATATTCCGTATACTCACTTCAAGTGAGACCTGGTGCAAACTCACTTGAAAACATGTTCCGTATGGTAGCTTCCAACTTTACTTTGCCCAAGGACTCTTCTTATGGATTGATTGGGTTTCAAACACCCTTTCTACACTACTCATATTGGGTTCATTATACCCTCGTCTTACGAGTCAAATCTTAGCCTGAATGCACGAGGTGTTACAAGATCTCCCCCTTGGGATCATTCGTCCTCAAATGATGGGTCATGGTTGAGAATGCGACTAGATATGGCATCAGTACAGTACATGAACATGAGGAAACATGACATGGAATATGGGAGATGAAATAACAAGACATGGCTTCATGGAAACATAGACGCTGAGGCATGATACATGAGTAGAGAATACATGAACGTGAACGTGTAACGTGTGGCATAAATACATATGGGGCATGACATGGATACTGAAGGTATTTACCTTAAACATTCTCTGCTTGTTCATCGAACAAATACGGATATATAGATTTATGTATTCATCGGCTTCCCATGTAGATTCTTCAACTTTCTGACTCCTCCAAAAGACCTTTCCTGAGGCTACTCCCTTAGTCCTCAACTTGCGAACTTGACGATCAAAATAGCCACAGGGATCTCTTCATAGGTCAAACCATCCTTAACCACTATAGTGTCAGCCGGACAACCAAAGACGGGTCTCCGACATAGTTCCTCAACATGGGTACATGAAACTCTGGGTGAACAATATCCAAATCTTGCGACAACTCTAACTCATAAGCCACTTGACAAATCCTTCACAAGATTCTGCATGGCCCAATATATATATATGCCACTTTACAAATCCTTCAAAAGATTCTGCATGGCCCAATATATATATATATATATATATATATATATATATATATATATCTGAGGATAAGTTTCCCTTTCTTGTCAAATCTCATCACACCTTTCATAAGTGAAACCTTTAAGAACACTCAATCACCAATTTGACTTTTCCATAGCCTGATAAACTAGATCTGGTCCTAACAACTCAAACATCTGCCAGCTAACCAAAGCATAACACAAGCCTCAAAGGGAATTATACTACGCATGACATGACATAATAGGGTGACTGAAACGTGAATGTGACTAACATAAACACTAAACTGGCATGACTACGTAAATAATAATTTCCATGAATCCCTATCTGATATGAACACATAGATATTGAAGTGAATGAATACACGAATATGATACATAGTAATTGAGAAAGAATTCGTAGGCACGAATGATATGAAAACTGGAACATGAGCATGAACTTGACACGATTTCATGGACGTGAGAGCATACACATGGAACATGAATACTGGCCGACATGGATACATGAGTGTTGAGCTGACATGAGATTTGAATACGTGAAAACATGGATATGATAACATAAGATCTGAATGCAGAAAACATGAACATTATAACAAGAGATTTGAATGATGAGTGGAAACGGGATCTGAACACTTACAGATTTGATCATAGATGTTCGTATATGTTACACCTCGAAAATTTCTCCGTGAACGTACAACGAGTAGACCAACAAAGTGTATGAGTGTGTGATGTTTTACTAAGTAGGGAATGACTATTTATGAATTTTGGAAATGAGAAAGTTACAGATCTGCACTTTGACCCAGTTGGTCGTAAAATAGAATAAGGTTCGTAAAGTAGTTTACGGACCGTAAACTGCCATCGTCCTCCAACATTCCAAAAACTTCAACTTTCTGCCAATTGACGAAATGGTTAAATACGACTCAGAATACGGACCGTAAAGTGAAATACGACCCGTAAACTGTGACCGTAAACCACCATGACTCTAGCAAACCTTTTTGTTTCTGATATGCTTAAATACGGTCGTGAAGGACGGACCGTAAACCAGAATACGACCAGTAAACTGGGTTTACGATCACTGTGCATCCCGACTACTGTTCATAAAAATCAGATTCTGTGATTAATATAAGGGACCCTTTTCATTCATTTTCATTTCATTTCTCATCTACATAACTCAAGAGAACTCTAGAACATTCCAAACATTTCATCCACAAGAATTTAAGGGAAATTAGTGGTAAACTACATGAAATCCATGGAACCAAGGGTGTGAAGCTCATCAAAGTTCATCTACACCAAGAAATTGCAAAGGAAGTGAAATAGGGTTTTTGGCATAAAAGAGTGTTGTTGCTCAAGGCTTGTTCCAACACTACCCAAGGTAAGTTTGATGACCTTCTCATGATGATTGAAGCATTAATACATTGAAATACATGGATTATAGAAGAGTGTAGTAAATGGGTAATAAAATGTGAATAGTGCCATAGTTGAATGATAGTTGGATTGCATTATGAATGTTGATGAGTTGGCAGTATAAACATGTTATAAATGACGTGTAGACCATTAAATAGGTGTCATGTATGAGAAAATATGATGATGAGCTAAAGCCCATAAATGTGGAGAAATTGGAGAAAAATGGTGGAATGTGGTAAATGTAGATAAATGATGATTGTTGAATACAATATTGTGAACGTTGTTGTGAGCGTTTGGGAGTTAATATAGAATATGGGAAAAGTAGTATAAACAAAGGAAGTGCCGCCCAATTTTCCCTAGAAACAGTAGCGCGTTCTTATAGTCGATTAACTAACGTAAATGCGAATTCTCTTTTGAAGGTAGAAACGCGATATCGAAGGAGAACAAGCAAACGATAGCTTAGTTAAACGTCAAGGGTATGTGAGGCTAGTCCCTTCTTTCTAATAGCATGAATCTCATAGCATAATTTTCCTCCTCGTCATGAGTCCCTATATTCCGGAAAGCTAAAAGCCTATATCCATGAGTGGTAATGTAAGATGAGAGATATGATATGATGATCTTAAAATGGCATGATGTTATTTATTTCTCACACTCACCTCATATGTTAGTTCTTTCAAGGTGAGGCTGGATGTCCATAATTGCTCCATAATGAAATCGGGGGATCACGACCTTACGTCACCCCAATAAAGTAAAGTTGTTCATAAGCCTTATACATGTATTGTGATAAGTATGTTACGATAAGAATATTATGATGAGCATGTATGATGATGATATAACACCGCGCCTAGTTGGCCGGGCAGTCACCGCTAAGGCGGGCAGCAATACTATACACAATGGCCAAATGGCATGGGTAGACACCACTAGTGGGCGGCATAAGATGATACCCTGGACGCGGGAGGCCTGGACGCAGGCTAATGTATGATTATCACACCGATCCGATATGGACGGGAAGCTTATACATTACAACACCGCACCTATATGAGCGGGTAGCTTATACATTATGCATACATGATATGATGACGAGTATGAGTAAGACAGCATGGCTTAATTCTTTTATACATGACAGTTGGATATAGATGTCCCATATTGATATTTCATTTATGTCGTCATTCTATTTCATTGTTTATGCCTCTCATACTCAGTACAATATTCATACTGACATCCATTTTATTTGGACGCTGTGATCATGCCCACCGGTAGACAGGGAAGAGAGCTCGACCCAGACCAGCAGTAGCCGTCAGCTGATTGAAAGCACTCCTTTGTTCGGAGGTGCATACAACGATTCTTTTGTGTATATTCATGTATATGTATTTTTCGGCATGACGGGGTCCTGTCCCGTCCTTATGCTTAGCACTCCAGTAGAGGCTCATAGATGCGCAGTGTTGGTTAGATGGTCTCATGAGATGCTATTATATGTATATATTATTTTGATGGCCGAGGGGAAAATGTATTTAAAGAGTATTTATGTTTCCATATAAAATATGATTTTCCTACAATTTGAGTATAAAACTGATAAAAGACCATTAAATGAGCAAGATAAGTAGTAGCACGAGTGGTGCTCGGTGGCTAGCCCCGGGTACCCTTCATGGCCCTAGCTGGGTCGTGACAGTATATCACCACAGTAGACATATGAGATAAGAGTACAACTTAGGCCTTGAATGAAGGCGCAACTCGGTGCGAATGAGACAAACATGAGTTATATAACAGAAATAGATCCTATGATATAGCATAAAGCTCTAGAGTAGGCATGACATGAATACGTCGAATCTTAGTGGAATACTTCTGAGATAAGTACTACAGCATACCTGATAGGATCTCCTTTTGAAATTGAAACATACCTTACTTCGAACCTTACCTTGTTTGCTCTGAAACATAGATATGAATACCTTGGCTTACCCTTCTTATTATCGTGAGCGTATCATACAGGATTGAGGGAAAGGAATCATTCATACAAATCATAAGAGACACTTTGTCTTAAAACATAGACGTGACATGGGTACATCGAACATGAAGGGCGTAATATGAAACATGCGTACATAGAAACGTGATTAATATAGCATAAAACATGAATATCATGACATGGGGTATGGGAACATGAGTAACTTGACATTTACATGTGTACATCGAAGCCGCATACCATGGCGTTTGGACATGAGTTTGAAGTAAGACTAGGCATAAAGCTGACTTGCATGGAGTACAATTTGTAGGCTTCACTCTTGAGTTAGAGACATAGGGCACAAATAAGGTATTACCTTTGGAACTTAGATATACTTACAAAATGTTACATGGTTCAATATAGTTAGTTCTTATCACTACGAGTTGAAACCTCCGTTATAAAATATGGCTCATGAAAGAATGGATTATAGGCACGAATAATTCGTTTATCAAGCACCTAAGATATGAGCATAAAGTCTCTCTGGACATGAGCAGGGCATAGGTACTCAAGGGAAAGAAAAAGGAATCCTTTGTGTCAAGTTACGAGAGAAAAAGGAATCTTTTGTGTCAAGTTACGAGATGGTTTAAAACATTAGCCAGAGGAACATAAGTACAAATCAGATAGAATCGTGGGTAGGACATCCATCTTGACTTACTCTTATCATTACCTACCAACCCCACTGTAATGCTATTTCTATATGTGGAAGCTCAAAGAAGTCGATCGTAGGCACGAGTACGTGAGAACGTAGGTAGCATATCTTTGGAGTCAAAATAAATCATTTACCTAAGGCATTCTTCTCTTGTTCAAGGGCTAGGTGTGCATTCGATAGGATTCTTAGCCTTTAAACTATTATGTTACCTTCTCCTCGATCATTATCAAAATAAAAATCATATTCGGAAAGCACTTAGAAGCGAGAATGTGGTCATGGGTATAAAAGCACGATAGATACGTGGGACATGAATGTGGTCTTTAACCTTAGACATAAGTACAACCTGATGTGCGAAACATGAAAGGACATTCCCTTGCATAGCTTACTATAGTATGAAGTATTAATTCTTGTATCTTAAATGTGGAGTGTAAAGCTCTAACAAGGGCATGATATAGGTATGCTAGGCATGCGTAGAGTATGTCAAGGCATTGGTACTACATAGTGCATGAATTATTCTGGAATTGCAAATGTTACACTCTTAAACCCCCTATTCGCCCTAAAACTTGATCTCATAACATATTTAACTAATACTAGATCTCAACGGCATGACAAAAGATGAATTCTACAAACTTTATCTTAGCTACATAAAACTGTGATCCTCTGACATAATCTATCAACTTACGAAACGCATAATCTATATCGGCACCTTATCGTATGATCTCCCCCTTAGTTCAAACGCTGACGTTTAAAGCCTGTGGATCCCTCGAGTTAGCAATAAGTGGTCATCTAATGGTTTCGTTAATTTCCTCTAAATTTCACTATGTTTCTAAGACTATCCCATAAAACTTGTCTTTTTATTTCCTTACCTACATTCTCCATCACCCATCAAATATAACGTTCTTATGGAAACTTACTAACAATACACCCTCGAGTTCCGCCTAACCCACATAAACAAGTCAAGACTACACCAAGAGACTCAATATCATCTGATTATACCTTCTGGCCTATCACATCACTACCTCCTTTTAGCTATGTACACTGTCACCCTAAAGTCGGTCTACATCCTTGAAGGAAAATAAAAAATACTCTACTCTGAACTATCAACTGCACAATAAGAACATAAGACATAATAGATCTAGGCCATAATATGTCACATGTGACAAGGAGGGAAAATTATTGGCATACCTATGACACATGTGACGGTACCTTAGAGTCCTAGCGACCTACCATATCATGATAACGTGTTTTATCCCCACTATATCCTAATACTTCACCCCTATCTGTGCCTTGGTCCGCTAGTGCACGAGTACTACGGGCTGTGAAAGGTGTTGTTGCATTGGCTACATCTAATCTTGGGGAATGAATTTGTTACGCCTCAGAAAATTTCATGTCATCGTATGATAGCTAGACTAATGCAGGGTTAGAAGAATATGATGTTTCTATAAGTAAGAAAGGTTACCTAATGATTCTAATTAAGATTTCAAAGACGTTTGAAGCAAGAAAAGAAAGTTCATTAAGAAAGGAGAAGTATACGTTGTGTTTCGGAAGAGTTTTGTAAAGTGCCTAATTAATGTTGACTTAATGATTCCTTGAGAAAGAGTTATGATTCCCCTTAGGTTGTTAACGAAGTGTTAAACAAGTGTTAAGGAGGTTCCCTAAGGATTAGAGATCAAATGAAGCGACAAAACAAGATTAGAGAAAAGTGAATTATACGACCATTTATACAGTCCGTATAATATTATACGGTATGTATAACCGTCACAGTGAAGGTCCATCATTGATGGAGTTATACAGTCACTTATATGGACCGTATAAAATTATACGGACCGTATAATGTGCCGTAATGGTTACAGAAATGAGATGTTTTTGGAGCGATTTCACGGTCACTTATACGGACCGTATAAGTGTCCGTATAATTTCACGACGGGTCAGATTTTCCAATTATAAATATAAGACCCTATGTTATTATTTTCATTTCCCTCACTTCTCCACTTCTGTCTAACCCTCTAGAATATTCCACACACTTCTTTTACAAGAATCTAAGCCTAAACAAGAATCAACTTCATCAAACCAAGGAAATCAAGTGTAAGGAAGCTATTGTGCGCAGCCTGGATCGAGACTTGTCCTTAACCCTGATGCTCAACCAAAAACAAGCAAGAAAAATAATTAACTTTTAAAATTTTGAACTTAATCGAATAGTTAAAAGAAACCCTAGGTAATTCGATTTTTTCAGTATAGTCAGTATTCAATATGCTAAAAAAAACTTCTGAAATATGGAGAATGGGGTTGTTTATATAGAACCCCAAAATTCTAAAACCCCTAACTGATCCGATGTTGGACTTTCAAGTTTTTTCCTCACAAATTAACTTCAGTCAGTCAATAAAAGGACAAGAATGAAGGTAAAGGGAGATCGACTGTCGGATTTTGACTCATATAATGTCAATCCGCATGATTCTCTCCTAACCAGATGCAATTGCTCATTCAAACTCAGATACAAACAAACATAATTATAGAAAATCAGTTCTTCCCGTTGAAATTCACAGAAAAGTGACGAGAGAGGATGATATTGTACTACATTTGGGTGGAGATTTGTGGAAATGGTTGAGAATTGGCAGAGCAATTAATGCTCTTGCCATTCTCGGCCATGCCATAGTAAAAGCAAGCAGTAGGGGCCCTGATTTTCGTTTTCCATTTTAAGTGTTACAAATGACACAGGAGAGAGAAATGGGTAGAAATAGGTGAGGCAGCGCCCTAGGATTTACCTCTTCAAAAGGGAGAGAACCCTAGGGGTTGTTTGTTGCTGCAAAATGGATAAAAGAAGGAGTATAAGGGGCTTTGCCCCTCTTAAGCTCTAATTGGGCTGGGTCTTGGTCTGATTGGGCCTGGACTTGATCCATTTTTTTTTTTAAAAAAGATAGGGGTCTGACCTGATATATTTATGTATGCATGATATACATGTATACGGGAAGGGCATGTGCGCAAATATTTAATCAAATGGTCAAAATTAAATTAATGTTCATTAATTGGATACTTCAATTATGACTAGATAATAAACCAATTTGACCAAATTAAGAGCTAATTTGCAGGAATGACCTTAATTAAGCTAATACCATGAATCTGGCTATTTAAATTAAGGCCATAATTGACATAATCAAACAAATTAAAAGGCTAAGGACTTTAATTAACTTATGCCAATGAGTTTGGCTATTTCAATTATGGCCGAGTTTGAACTAACAATTAATTATTTCAATTGTAGCCCTTATTTGGCATATAGTGAACAATTTATAGAATTAATCATAATTAAATACTCAATTAATTGTGATAAAACACTAATAATTTGAATATGCAAAAATTAAGAATTGTGGGGTAAAATGACTAATTCATTTGATTAATCAGATTCCTTGAATTAAATAAAGTAAAATACTTGCTAGTTGATAGCTTAACAATTTGGACAATTAAATAAATAATTGTTGCAAATTGTTTTTCTCTTGGTTAATTTTAGCAAATATATAATAATTGTTGCAATAATATATGAAAATATGTAAATTAATTTCCTAATGATTTATAATATAATATAGATTATTTTACCAAATATGAATGGTAGAATATTATCTAAATAATTTTTATAAAATTATTTTTATTTCAAAAAACACAGATTCCACTCTGTTAGACATCCAAGGACTCTGGGTAATTAAAATAAGTTATGGGAGGTCAAAAATTAGGTGTCAATACGTGTTAAGATAGCATGATGAGACGAGCAAAAAGGAACATGCCATATATTACTTGAGCAAGAAATTTACTACATGTGAGGCAAGATACACACTGGTGGAAAAGACTTGTTGCGCCCTGACATGGGTGGTTCAGAAGCTGAGGCATTACATGTCATCATATACCACCTACCTCATATCCAAAATGGATCCGCTAAGGTATAGCTTTCGCCAACCCATGTCTGATGGAAAGTTGGCCAAGTGGAAAATGCAATTGAGCGTATTCGATATAGTGTACATAGCGCAAAAAGCCACCAAAAGAAAAGCATTGACTGATCTCTTAGCCGAAAGTCCTATGGATGAAGATCTCGAACCCCTTCGAACCCATTTTCCAGACTAGGGAGTGTTGGCTATCGAGGAGGAAATAATAGAGCCTTACACCGGGTGGAGATTGTTATTCGAGAGGGCTGTCAACTACAAAGGTTCTGGAATTGGAGAGGTCTTGATATCAGAAACTAGGAAACATTACCCGATGGCCACAAAGCGCAAATTCAGCTGCACCAACAACATGGTAGAATATGAAGCTTGCATGTTGGATATGAAGATGGTATTGGATAAGGACGTTAGCGAGCTGTTGGTCATAGGAGACTCCGATCTCCTAATACACCAAGTACTGGGCGAGTGGGCCACTAAGAATGAAAAAATCTTGTTGTATGTAAACCTAGCACAAAGATTGTGCAAGAAGTTCAAGATGATCGAATTCAGGCATACACCAAGAGCTCAGAATGAGTTTACCGATGCTTTATCCACCATAGCATCCATGATCTAACATCCCGAAAGCAATCACATTGACCCATTGGAAATTAGTCTGAAAGAGGAGCACTCATATTATTCTCACGTGAAACCAGAGCCAGATGGCAAACCATGGTATAACGACATCATGTTGTACTTGTAGAAGCGGGAATATCCCGAAGACATCACGAGTAATCAGAAGGAAACCATCCAAAGAATGGCCAATGGTTTCTTCCTAAACAAAGAAATACTATACAAACAAACCCCGAATTTGGGTTTGCTCAGGTGTGTAGACGAAGCAGAAGCCACAAACCTATAAGAAGAAGTACACGCCGAGACCTGCGAGCCTCATATGAATGGTTTTGTGCTAGCCAAGAAAATACTCCTGGCACGATACTACTGGATGACCATGGAAAGCGATTGTTGCGAATTTGTACAAAAATTCCATCAATGCCAGATCCATGAAGACTTGATCAAAGTCCCGCCCAGTGAACTCAATTCCATGAGCTCACCTTGGCCATTTGTAGCTTGGGGTATGGATGTCGTCGAACCAATCGATCCTGCTGCTTCAAATAAGCACGAATTCATTCATGTTTCCATTGACTACTTGACCAAATAAGTGGAAGCAACGTCCCACAAATCAGTGACAAAGAAAGTAGTGGCTGACTTTGTGTGAAACAATATCATATGCAATTTCAGCATAACCGAGTCCATCATAACGGATAACAGGTTAAATCTGAACAGTCACTTGATGAAGGACATCTGTGAGCATTTCATGATCGCCTATAGAAACTCCACAGCCTACCAGCCACAAATGAATGAAGCCGTAGAAGAAGCCAATAAGTACATCAAAAGGATATTAAGGAAGATGATGGACAACAATAAAGGTTGGCATGAGAAATTACAATATGCCCTATTAGGATACCACACAACATCCCACACTTGAACAGGGGCAGCTCCTCACTTGCTTGTCTATGGTACCGAAGCAGTCATACTCGCTTGCGGTCGAGATACCTTCACTTAGAATCATTCAAGAGGCGGGATTGGACAATGTAGAATGGGTCCGAGCTTGATATGAACAACTGGCTTTAATTGATGAAAAGAGGATGGGACAGTATGTCACGGTCAACTGTACCGACAAAGGATGGCGCGAGGCTTTAATAAACACGTCAGAGCGCGACTCTTTCAAATAGGGCAGTTGGTACTCAAAAGATTATTCCCACACAAGGATGAGTACAAGGGAAAGTTCTCTCCTAACTGGCAAGATCCCTACGTGGTTCGCAAAGTGCTCTCCAGAGGAGCAATATTGCTAGCATAGATGGACGGGCAAGAGTGGCCAATCCAATCAACGCAGACGCAGTCAAGCGGTACTATGCCTGAAGACGCCCCTCCTTAGTTGTAATTTTTTTTTCATTTGCTTGTAATAGTTTGCTTTCATTTGCTTGTGTTAGTTATTCCTTTGCTTGTAATCATTTGTTAAGTTAGAAGAAAAAATAACAAATTACCCCTTTTGTGCTATGAACTACACAATGACCTGACTTTCCGAAAGTGGGATACATAGCCAATATATTTGGGATCAGGTAACATTATTAGTAAAAACCAAACTGAATTACTGTTATATCCCGTATTTTGCATATTCGAAAAATTTGAAATAATTGTGACTAGTAAGAGATAAGGCAATATTTTGATCTTATTTAATACATAAGTTGTTCATAAAAATATTGATGCAGGTGTTATATCCCGCATTTTTGCATATTCGGGAAATTTGAAATAATTGTGACTTGTAAGAAATAAGGTCATATTTTGATTTTATTTAATATATGTGTTGTCCATGAAATGTTGACGTGGAAATATGGACGAAGGCCAAGGGGAAAATTTGAAATTTTGGAAATTAGTTTTCGGAAATTACAAAATAAGACCTATAACTAAATGGGCTCAAAATAATTGAAAAAAAAAGGAAAGAGAGGCCCAACATTTTGTGGGGTGGCCGACCAACTTGCAATGGCCCAAGCCCATGTGGAAAACTTAATCTAGTAAATAAATAGAAGAGGCCTTCACTTAGTCATCATTTTAGAAGCTTCAAGAAAACAAAATTGAGAGCATCACAAAAGAAGGCCATACGGCCAATACAAGAAAAGAAACGAAAAATTTTAGCCCATCAATCTTGAGTTGAAAAATTGTAATTTTCTTGTATTCCTACTAAGCTCAAGACCCTCTTCAACGGGATATAAATTGAGGCAAGAAAGTACTTTTTTTTTAGCAAGCGGAAAAATTGGAAAAAGGTAAAGATTCTACTCTTTTTGTCTTGGAAGAATTTTATATATATGTTGTAGTATATGGAAATGAATGTAAAGTATGAAAAATTGTGTGTTATGGGTATGTGTGTGTGTGGCCGAATATTGTTGTGGATCGAGAGGAATGAACAAAATTTTATTTATTGTGTTAATTGTGTTGTGGTAGCCTTGTGATGTAAATGGAAGAATACTAGTTCAAGTTGGCATGAAAATTGGTTGTTAAGTTGTTGTAGGAAAATTTTGTGATTTTATTATAGATTTATGTAATTATGGAAATGGAATTGTTAAGGTGCAAATTGTGGTTGTTGTTGATGAAATTGGAAGATGAAAAATGTGTTGTGAATGTTGTGTCGAAGGTTGGAGTTTTCGGGTGAATTATAGTTTTTGGTGGGATTGTTGTATATTTTGTAGAATGGTATGAAATGCTTTTGAATTGCACTTGAATGATCTTGAATTGGTAGTGAATATGTAAGTGTCGATATCGGCTTGAAAATTCGTAGTTAAATTGAATGTTGATGAATTATGTTGAAAGGAAGGTTACTAATGTTAGAATGTGTTTTGAATTGATTATTGATGTTATTGGTATGGTTGTTGGTATTGTTGGTATGGTTGTTGATGAATTTAACCGAGTTTAATTATCGGGGATGTTGAATTTACAGGGGAGATGCTGCCGAAATTTCTGTAGACAAGTACTAGTTAAAACTGAATTTCTAAGTACTTGTAGCTAATATTTAGTAATTGATAATATTATTGTAGATAGTGGAGAGCCCGAGACTTGAGTCGGGATCTGTTTGGCAAGTGATCGAGAATTGTTAGTGAGCGATCGAGGTATGTAAAGCCTATCTTTCTTTCTTTTGGCATGACCTTTATGAAATGAACAGACGGCATATATGTATGCTTCTAAAGGAAAATTTTATTCTTAGAGCCATTATAATGGCCGATGTCTTTGATCTCCATAAATTATTCCATATGATTTGCTACGCAATTATGATGTCCAGAAGATTCTAGTTGGTATATTTCGGAATGATGTCCGAAAAATATTTGAAATGGCTAAAGTCTGGATACTCCGTTTGATTTGCTCCATAGCGATAGTTGAAAATTCCCTAATGTGATTGTTACTTGAAATTTCTAAAGAGAGTTTCTGAAATGCTTTTAGGAAGTTCTGTACTTCAAAAGTTTGTAGCTTTCGTATACTAATTCCAATTGACCCGAATCTTATTTTTGAGCCTTCAGATGTCTGTAAAAATATTTGGCTATTGAGTTTGAGAGAAATTATTTATTATTTATATGCATATGGTTTCCGCACTACTCCGCTCGTGCCTACTACTATGATATCGTTCGCCGGATCCCGGGCCGGTTTTGTGATCGTCCGCACTATGTGATATTCGGCAGTATGATGTGTTACGGTTCCCGAGACCTCGCCATAGGGTCGGGTACCGCTTATATACGGCGTTATGATGTGATATGGCATATGATATGTTCTGGCGTTGTGATACGTTATGATGATACGATATGTTCGGGGACTATACGGAGATATGAAACCTTCTGGAGTATGATGTGTTGTGGCGCCAGTGTCGGAGTGGCGGCCACGTTCCTGAGCCCTATGCATGATTTTTATTTGCATGATATATATATATATATATATATATATATATATATATATATATATATATATATATATATATATATATATTCGGCACAGGTTTTGATATACTCATTCTGTATCCATATTTTGTACTCTTCACTTCGGTTATGATTCGGATTTCTGTATTTCATGCTTTACATACTCAGTACATATTTCGTACTGACCCCCTTTCTTCGGGGGCTGTGTTTCATGCCCGCAGGTACGGACGCTCATTTTGGTTATCCTCCAGTATAGGATACATATTCTGCCACTTGGATTACTCCTTTTGATCCGAAGCTCATATTTTTGGTACATATCTTCTGTTATACATATTCTGTATATATGACTATTTGTGTACGGCGGGGCCCTGTCCCGTCATATGTTTCTGTTAGGGTTTGTAGAGGCCTGTAGTCATATATGTGGGTCATGGGTCATGTTTGTTCGTTGTGATTATGATATGCGTCTTAATGCGGTCTCGTTTGCTATTATGGCCAAAACAACCCCTTTGTTAGTATATGTGTGTATATCTGGGCGATGTGTATTCCGCCAGCTTACCGGATTTGATATGATGTTTCTGTACGGGCGACCGCTTAAGACGATATTTGCTTTCAGTATCTACTTAAATTAACGTATGTTAAGTTTGAAAAAACTTTGATATGTCGATCTGGTACGTAAGTCTGTTTGGGTGTCCAAATAGGGCACCAGTCGCGGCCCACGGGGCTGGGTTGTGACAGCGGGAATATTGAAGAAGGCTAAGGGAAAAATTGGAAATTTGGAAAAAAACGTTTTCATGAGTTACAAAAATTTGTCATGAAATAATGGGCTTGGAAACAAAAATTGGGCTTGAAACATGGCCAAGGGTGGCCGGCCATAAGGAAAATGGGCCAAGGCCCATGTATAGATTTAAATCCATGTGAATAAAAAGAGAAGGGCCATATCATTTGTCATCCATTTTCAT
The DNA here is from genome assembly GCF_019175385.1 of Lycium barbarum. Classification (NCBI taxonomy): domain Eukaryota; kingdom Viridiplantae; phylum Streptophyta; class Magnoliopsida; order Solanales; family Solanaceae; genus Lycium; species Lycium barbarum. The sequence continues at coordinate 83,315,305 of NC_083341.1, forward strand.
GTACTTTCAAGAAAAAGAAGGGTAGAGGGCAAGAAAAGAGGCCTCACGGCCAAGAGAAAAAAAAAAAGAAGAAAACATTTATCCTTCAATCTTTGATTAAAAAATATTGATTCCTCTAGTATTCCTACTAATTTGAGGGTCCTCTTCAACGTGGTATAATTATTATAGCAAGAAAGCTACTCTTGGTTGCAAGTTCATAATTCAAGACAAGAAGAAAATCAAGGGAAAAAGGTAAGAATTAGTCTTCTCTTATGTGTTATGGAAGGTTTGTGTATGTTGTAGTGTGTAGAAATAAGTGAAATTCATGAAAATATGGATATAGTGTGGTGGCCGTGTATGTATGTGGTGTGTAGGAACAATGGTTCAATTATTTTATTTAGTGTTTTAGTTGTTGTTGTTGTGGATTCTATGTTGATAATGAAAAGTTGATGATTCTAGTCCAAGTTGTAATTGTTGGAAAATTGTTTTAGAAGTTAAGGTGAATTGAATATAGTGTTCTTGCACATATGGAAAATAATGTTGTTAGTGTGTGAATTGTTGGTAAAGTTCATGAAATTGAAGAAAGAAAATGTGTTGTTATTGTTCTTATTCCATTTGGAAGATTTCGGGTGGCATAGCATATGAGTTGGATTATTTGAATATTGTACGGATTGTTCGAAGTATTCTTGAATATTGTTTGAATGGTGTCGGATTAGTACTAGAATGTATGAGCAAATATGAATTGAACGTAAATGGAAAAATCGTCAAAGTTTGTAGAAAGAAGTTGTGAATGTTGGAATGTGTTTTGAATTGATTGTCGATATTGTTGGAATAATTGTTGGCATTGTTGTTGATATTTTGGCCGAGTTAAATTCTCAGATTTGTTCTTGTATTTTTGGCCGAGTTGAATCCTCGGGGATGTTGCATTTACAGGGGAAATGCTGCCGAAATTTCTGTAGAATAAATGTTGGTTAGAATTGGACTCTAACTGATTATGGCTAATGTTTGGCACATATGAATATCGTTGTAGATCATGCTGTTATATCGCGTATTTTTGAACGTCAGATTATTTGCTGAGGTGGGACCCACACATCCAGATTTTGTTTTTGGGACATCTAAAACATTCATATGAATCACATATGAGAAGTTAAACACGACTCAAGAAGGACCCTTGGGCCAAATCAAAGTGGAAGTCCTCCAAACGAATATTTTTAAGAAAACGTTTTTGGGTGATCTGACTTCAAGGGGAAAAAACGGTATTATAAGTTTGGAATTTCGAAAAGTACCAAGAAATAGAAGTTGTAGATAATTGAATTAGCTTTCCAACCATATGTCGTGGGTCCCCAGGTGACGTCGGTACAAGGAGATATGAACGTTTTAAGGTCGAAAGGTCAGTGGGCTAGGCCCAACTCGGGACCAAACCGAGTTGGCCCAAAAAATTCAAAAAAAATAATAAGGCCCAAATTTGTGAGGCCCAACCGGCCATGGTTATGGCCCAAGCCAATATTAAATAAAATTTGGTCAATAAAAGGATGACTAAGTCATCCTTATCATAATAAGTTCTAGAGGTTTCAAGAAAAGAAGAACAAGAGAAAGAAGAGAGAAAAGCTTAAGGCCATTTCGGCCATAGAGAAAGTCCATGAGAAAAATTGATAAAAAATTTTCAAAAATCAATCCCTACCAAGTAAAGGGTGCTTAACAAGGTGGAGTTGTTGTTGGAGCAAGAAAGATTCAAAATCATACAAATTGCCAAGTTGTAGTCAAGTGAGAAGTTGAAGAAGAAAGGTGAGTTTTGATCTTTCTTTATGTGTTATGAATGGTTTATATGTGTTGTAGTATATTAAAATGGATGAAATTCATGAAAGAGATAAAAATAGGGGTGTGGCCGTGAGGTATGGAACATGTATATGTGTGTAGAAATTGTGTTTTAATTAATTTATCTAGTGTTTGGTTGTTATTGTTGTGAATGATATGTGGAAAATGGAAGTTGAATAAATTTGGAGAGGTTGTAGTGTGTATGCTTGATGTTGGCCGTGTAGTTGTAGAGTAATATGGAAGAAAAGGAGTCAATTCTATTTAATGTTTTAGTTGTAGTTGAATTGTGGATGCTAGATTGCTAATGAATGCATAATAATCTTGTGAAGTTGAAGTAGGTGGAGGTTTGTTTTTGAAGTTATGTGAATTGAATGTAATGTTCTTGCATGCATGGAAGGTAATGTGGTTAGTATGATGTTGTTGGAATATAGATCATGAGGTTGTAATTGTTTTCATTAAAGTTAGAAAGTTTTTGGAAGAAGTAGTAAGTTGATTGAATATCGAAGTTGTTAGTATTGTTGTTGTTGGGATTGTGGTTGATATTTTGGCCGAGTTTGAATTCCCGGGATTGTTGTTGATAGAAATTAGCCAAGTTGAACTTGGTGAGATGGAGTATTTATAGGGGAAGTGCTGCCGAAATTTCGGTAGCCAAATGTTTCCTTAAGAATTCAACTCTAAGTATCCTAATAAGAGTTTTGGTAAACATGACCAATTTGCAGATTTTGACGAGATTGCAACGTGAATTCGGAATAGCAAAAGAAGCGGAAAGAGGTATGTAAGGTTTCACCCTTCTTTCTATGGCATGTCTTAGACGTAATAAGTTGGGTACGCGCCTCGGGGACAACTATCTTCCCCGGAATCCGCATCCAAAGTTTTCCACTTTTTGTTCAATAGAATTGAACTAGAAAGTGTGCAAATGATAGAAAGACCTCTTAAACCCCTAGAACTTGCATAAGTGGGACCCGATTACCCTAGGACCCTCACAAGTAATGACATGACACGTAATATATGTAAATCATGTACGTCACCCCATCCGGCCCGAGGTGGGACCGCTACTCTCGGATTTTTCCTTACAGTCTTGCTTGACTTACTTCAAGTGAATCCAAAGGGAACCTTTGATCCCGATTTCGTTACCAAATGATAAATACTATGACTCCTCTAACGAGGGCACTTCCATGATGATAATGATAACAATGATGTTAGATAAGAGAATATGCCTATGATACGTACTACCGGAACGACTCTATGACTAAGATGACTAAGCTAAGTATCTTATATAAACATGAAAATGATAAACTAATTTTTGAATCTTATTTATATTTCCTAGCTATGACTTTATTTTCTAAAAGATTTCAAAGTCTATGAACTGTCATCTATGATGCCCCGATTTCATTCTACGTTTACTTTAATATTATTCCCCGTTGGTAGTCTCACCGTAAAATACTCGTTCCTTCAAGATGAGACAAAGCGATCACGAGTATTCTATAATATAATCGGAGGTCACCGACCATTACGTCACTCCGATGACTACATGATTCTTCTTTGGGCTTTCCTGCGTGCCTATGAGACATATGTATATAGGATACGTAAATGCAAATAAGACATGTCAATGTATGTAAGATATGTGTATATATTTTTAAAACATGCACATGACGAAAGAGCTAGAGCGCTATAGACGCTGATACATGCACATGATACACGTATATGTATATGATAAAAGCACCAGAGCACTATAGACGCTGATGTACCTACACGACACACGTATATGTATATGATAAAAGAGCTAGAGTGCTATAGACGTCGATATATGTACATGATATATGCATGTGTATACGGGGAAAATGGAGGTAAGGGCAGAGCGTTATGAACGCATATCCACCTGATCAGTTGGCATTACATGATATGATATCGTCCCGGACGCGGGATGTGTATATTTATGGTTAAATGGATCGGCTGCCGACGCCTCAGCAATATGAGATGTCCTATTTTATATGTATGTGTATATGCACAAGGAAAGATTCTTAAAGGAAAGCTAAGTACGCATAGCGCCTGCCAAGGGTATATATATATACAGGTTATGTTTCTACCTCAGGACATGTGCTATTATTCTCTTATGTCGTTATTTCCGTTTTATACTTTCCGTATGCTACTATTCATGCCTTACATACTCGGTACACTATTCGTACTGACGTCCCTTCTTGTGGACGCTGCGTTTCATGCCGCGCAGGTCAGCAGACAGGCGGATTTGATCCTTAGAAGCTCTACCAGCAGTGTTGACAGTGCTCCAGTTATTCCGGAGCCTCACTTTCTTGGTACTATTTTGTGTATATATATTCGGGCACGGCAGTACTCAGCCCTTTCTATGTATAATTGTACTATGTCTAGAGGCTCGTAGACAGATATGTACAGTCAGTCAGGTACAGTTAGATATATGGTGTTCTAGCATGCTAATGTTGATGTATAAGTGATAACGAAGTTTATTAGTCTATGTTCAGAATGACGCCGCTAATGTTAAAGTTCAAAAAAAAAGTATGGCACAGTTCATACGACCTGCTAAGAGGAAAAAGTAAAAGGATAAGCAAGGGGTGCTCGGTACAAGTATCGGGTACTCGTCACGGCCCCTAGTCGGGTCGTGACAGAAGTGGTATCAGAGCAGTTCGGTCCTAGGAGTTTGTCTACGAGCCGTGTCCAGTAGAGTCTTGTTTATGGGTGTGTTGCGCGCCACACTTATAAACAGGAGGCTACAGGGCATTTAGGAAATATGACCTTCTTTGTACTCAAGATCGTGCGATAGAGCTATGCTACCAGGTTTCCACATTCCTTTCCTAATCCTGTGTTATGGTTTCAGTAATGCCGCCGAAAAGGAAGGCTACGACGGCCCAGAAGGGCAAGAGGGTGGCTGGCAGCAAAGTTGAACGGGAGCTAGAAGAAGGAGAATCTCATAATGAAGCTCCCCCTCAGACCTTTCCTACTTCCCCTGCACCAGCAAAGCAGGAAAGAGTTTCAGCTCCAGCCCCCGCACCTCCAGTTCCACCGCCAGCGGCCCCGGGCCAGCAGATGGCCGAGGCCATTCAATTATTGACCCAGTTAATTGCCGCACAGGCTCAGCGGCAAGATGTAGACCCAGGAGACAGGGCGGTAAGTGCAAGGGCCCGCGACTTTATTACCCTGAAGCCTCCAGAGTTTTATGGATCCAGACCAGAGGAGGACCCGCAGGGTTTTATAGATGAGATGCTGAGGACTCTAAGGATCATACATGCTTCGGATACGGAGTCCGCAGAGTTGGCTTCATACAGGCTGCAGGATGTGGCAGTTTCGTGGTATAGTAGTTGGATATCCTCGAGGGGAGCGAATGCACCTCCCCCGGTTTGGCAGGAGTTTACCGAGGCATTTCTGCGACATTTCTTACCTCCAGAGGTTCGACGAGCACGAGCCGAGATGTTCTTGAACCTTAAACAAGGAAATATGAGTGTTCGGGAGTACGACCTTCGTTTCAACTCACAAGCCAGGTATGCCCCAGCCCTGATAGCAGATAGGGGAGATCATGTGCACCGATTCGTGAGTGGGCTAGGGCCACATTTAGTTAAGGAGTGCCTGACGGCTTCACTCCAGGATGGGATGACTATTACCCGCATCCAGGCCCACGCCCAAAATTTGGAAGAGCAGTACCAGTCACAGAGAGGGGAGCGGTATCCAGATAGGGGTTCCAGAAAAAGGGGCAGATTTTCCAGGACTAGAAGCGAGTATAAAGGGGGACAGGCACCAGAGCAATTTAGGTATTCAGACCAATCGACGGCCAGTGCACCTCCTCGATTTGCGGATAGGGGGCTTGACCGTTCTACTCACTCGAGACCAGATCAGGGTACTAAGGCGTCAGGATCCCAGTATAGAGCTGATTCTAGCAGGATGATGCCACCCCCGCCATGGTGTGCGCGATGTGGTAGACCACACTCTGGAGAGTGTCGTGCAGGTACAGGTGCATGTTATACTTGTGGGCGGGTTGGCCATTTGATGCGTGATTGCCCACTGAGGTATGAGGGAGACCAAGCCCAGCCCGCCGGGTCCGCGGTTGGTTCATCGTCGACCGTACGCCCTCTTGGACAGACTTCCCAAGCTCCAGCGGGCAGCGGCCGAGGTAGAGGAGGGACACCTAGTTCAGCTGGTCCTCCGCACCGCCAATATGCATTGACAGGACGACAGGACCCTGAGCCTTCCGCAGACGCGGCCACAGGTACTTTTTCGGCACCTTCTATGATATGTATGTTAATTGATTCGGATTTTATCCTATCTTACGTTGCCTTTATATTGCTGATCATATAAAGAATTCAGAAATTAGGACGAAAGGTAGCCATACGCACAGGTAAAAAGACGAATACTAGATATTGCGGAGGTTAGAACTGTAAATAAAAGAAGAGATGTGCTACGCGGCGTTTCGAAAACTGCTAAGACCCCAACTCGTTCCATAATATGTGATATAAGTAGTGCGAGGGAGTGGGGGCGAAAATATTAATGCTAAGACGCTGAAATGCACTAAAGTTTCGAGGTTAAGCGTGCTAGGGTGAGAGTAATTTCATGATGGGTGACCCCCTGGGAAATATGCTGAAATTTTCACAAATGTGGGAACAAGAGACGAATGTAAAGCTAGGTAGTCCAATGTAAATTAAAGTGTGTGGAGTGGTTACAAACCCTATAAAAGTCATGTAGGCTGAGACGGACAAGACTAACGGAAGAGGAGAAAGCGTGACAGAAAGGGGACTTATTAAAGTAAGGTCAACGTTCGGAGCTTACTCAATGGACTTACGACATAAAAGCGACCTAAGCGACATGTGAGATGTCTACGAAGGAGACCTCCCCGAAGTATTATGATACACTATGAGGCCAGTTTAACATTCGAGGACGAATGTTCTAAAGGGGGGGAGAATGTTATATCCCGTATTTTTGAACGTCAGATTATTTGCTGAGGTGGGACCCACACATCGAGATTTGTTTTTTTTGGGACATCTAAAAAATTCATATGAATCACATATGAGAAGTTAAACACGACTCAAGAAGGACCCTTGGGCCAAATCAAAGTGGAAGTCCTCCAAACGAATATTTTTAAGAAAACGTTTTCGGGTGATCTGACTTCAAGGGGCAAAAACGGTATTATAAGTATGGAATTTGGAAAAGTACCAAGAAATAGAAGTTGTAGATAATTGAATTAGCTTTCCAACCATATGTCTTGGGTCCCCAGGTGACGTCGGTACAAGGAGATATGAACGTTTTAAGGTCGAAAGGTCAGTGGGCTAGGCCCAACTCGGGACCAAACCGAGTTGGCCCAAAAAAATCAAAAAAAAAATAATAAGGCCCAAATTTGTGAGGCCCAACCGGCCATGGTTATGGCCCAAGCCAATATTAAATAAAATTTGGTCAATAAAAGGATGACTAAGTCATCCTTATCATAATAAGTTCTAGAGGTTTCAAGAAAAGAAGAACAAGAGAAAGAAGAGAGAAAAGCTTAAGGCCATTTCGGCCATAGAGAAAGTCCATGAGAAAAATTGATAAAAAGTCTTCAAAAATCAATCCCTACCAAGTAAAGGGTGCTTAACAAGGTGGAGTTCTTGTTGGAGCAAGAAAGATTCAAAATCATACAAATTGCCAAGTTGTAGTCAAGTGAGAAGTTGAAGAAGAAAGGTGAGTTTTGATCTTTCTTTATGTGTTATGAATGGTTTATATGTGTTGTAGTATGTTAAAATGGATGAAATTCATGAAAGAGATAAAAATAGTGGTGTGGCCGTGAGGTATGGAACATGTATATGTGTGTAGAAATTGTGTTTTAATTAATTTATCTAGTGTTTGGTTGTTATTGTTGTGAATGATATGTGGAAAATGGAAGCTGAATAAATTTGGGGAGGTTGTAGTGTGTATGCTTGATGTTGGCCGTGTAGTTGTAGAGTAATATGGAAGAAAAGGAGTCAATTCTATTTAATGTTTTGGTTGTAGTTGAATTGTGGATGCTAGATTGCTAATGAATGCATAATAATCTTGTAAAGTTGATTGAATATGGAAGTTGTTAGTATTGTTGTTGTTGGGATTGTGGTTGATATTTTGGCCGGGTTTGAATTCCCGGGATTGTTGTTGATTGAAATTAGCCAAGTTGAACTTGGTGGGATGGAGTATTTATAGGGGAAGTGCTGCCGAAATTTCGGTAGCCAAATGTTTCCTTAAGAATTCAACTCTAAGTATCCTAATAAGAGTTTTGGTAAACATGACCAATTTGCAGATTTTGACGAGATTGCAAAGTGAATTCGGAATAGCAAAAGATGCGGAAAGAGGTATGTAAGGTTTCACCCTTCTTTCTATGGCATGTTTTAGACGTAATAAGTTGGGTACGCGCCTCGGGGACAACTCTCTTCCCCGGAATCCGCATCCAAAGTTTTCCACTTTTTGTTCAATAGAATTGAACTAGAAAGTGTGCAAATGATGGAAAGACCTCTTAAACCCCTAGAACTTGCATAAGTGGGACCCGATTACCCTAGGACCCTCACAAGTAATGACATGACACGTAATATATGTAAAACATATACGTCACCCCATCCGGCCCGAGGTGGGCCCGCTACTCTCGGATTTTTCCTTACAGTCTTGCTTGACTTACTTGAAGTGAATCCAAAGGGAACCTTTGATCCCGATTTCGTTACCAAATGATAAATACTATGACTCCTCTAACGAGGGCACTTCCATGATGATAATGATAACAATGATGTTAGATAAGAGAATATGCCTATGATACGTACTACCGGAACGACTCTATGACTAAGATGACTAAGCTAAGTATCTTATGTAAACATGAAAATGATAAACTAATTTTTGAATCTTATTTATATTTCCTAGCTATGACTTTATTTTCTAAAAGATTTCAAAGTCTATGAACTGTCATCTATGATGCCCCGATTTCATTCTATGTTTACTTTAATATTATTCCCCGTTGGTAGTCTCACCTTAAAATACTCGTTCCTTCAAGGTGAGACAAAGCGATCACGAGTATTCTATAATATAATCGAAGGTCACCGACCATTACGTCACTCCGATGACTACATGATTCTTCTTTGGGCTTTCCTTCGTGCCTATGAGACATATGTATATAGGATATGTAAATGCATATAAGACATGTAAATGTATGTAAGATATGTGTATATATTTTTAAAACATGCACATGACGAAAGAGCTAGAGCGCTATAGACGCTGATACATGCACATGATACACGTATATGTATATGATAAAAGCACCAGAGCGCTATAGACGCTGATGTACCTACACGACACACGTATATGTATATGATAAAAGAGCTAGAGCGCTATACGCTGATATATGTACATGATATATGCATGTGTATACGGGGAAAATGGAGGTAAGGGCAGAGCGTTATGAACGCATATCCACCTGATCAGTTGGCATTACATGATATGATATCGTCCCGGACGCGGGATGTGTATATTTATGGTTAAATGGATCGGCTGCCGACGCCTCGGCAATATGAGATGTCCTATTTTATATGTATATGTATATGCAGAAGGAAAGATTCTTAAAGGAAAGCTAAGTACGCATAGCACCTGCCAAGGGTATATATATATACAGGTTATGTTTCTACCTCAGGACATGTGCTATTATTCTCTTATGTCGTTATTTCCGTTTAATACTTTCCGTATGCTACTATTCATGCCTTACATACTCGGTACACTATTCGTACTGACGTCCCTTCTTGTGGACGCTGCGTTTCATGCCGCGCAGGTCAGCAGACAGGCGGATTTGATCCTTAGAAGCTCTACCAGCAGTGTTGACAGTGCTCCAGTTATTCCGGAGCCTCACTTCCTTGGTACTATTTTGTGTATATATATTCGGGCACGGCAGTACTCAGCCCTTTCTATGTATAAGTGTACTATGTCTAGAGGCTCGTAGACAGATATGTACAGTCAGTCAGGTACAGTTAGATATATGGTGTTCTAGCATGCTAATGTTGATGTATAAGTGATAACGAAGTTTATTAGTCTATGTTCAGAATGACGCCGCTAATGCTAATGTTCAAAAAAAAAATATGGCACAGTTCATACGGCCTGCTAAGAGGAAAAAGTAAAAGGATAAGCAAGGGGTGCTCGGTACAAGTATCGAGTACTCGTCACGGCCCCTAGTCGGGTCGTGACAGAAGTGGTATCAGAGCAGTTCGGTCCTAGGAGTTTTTCTACGAGACGTGTCCAGTAGAGTCTTGTTTATGGGTGTGTTGCGCGCCATACTTATAAACAGGAGGCTACAGGGCATTTAGGAAATATTACCTTCTTTGTACTCAAGATCGTGCGATAGAGCTATGCTACCAGGTTTCCACATTCCTTTCCTAATCCTGTGTTATGGTTTCAGTAATGCCGCCGAAAAGGAAGGCTACGACGGCCCAGAAGGGCAAGAGGGTGGCTGGCAGCAGAGTTGAACGGGAGCTAGAAGAAGGAGAATCTCATAATGAAGCTCCCCCTCAGACCTTTCCTGCTCCCCCGGCACCAGCAGAGCAGGAAAGAGTTTCAGCTCCAGCCCCCGCACCTCCAGTTCCACCGCCAGCGGCCCCGGGCCAGCAGATGGCCGAGGCCATTCAATTATTGACCCAGTTAATTGCCGCACAGGCTCAGCGGCAAGATGTAGACCTAGGAGACAGGGCGGTAAGTGCAAGGGCCCGCGAATTTATTACCCTGAAGCCTCCAGAGTTTTATGGATCCAGACAAGAGGAGGACCCGCAGAGTTTTATAGATGAGATGCTGAGGACTCTAAGGATCATACATGCTTCGGATACGGAGTCCGTAGAGTTGGCTTTATACAGGCTGCAGGATGTGGCAGTTTTGAGGTATAGTAGTTGGATATCCTCGAGGGGAGCGAATACACCTCCCCTGGTTTGGCAGGAGTTTACCGAGGCATTTCTGCGACATTTCGTACCTCCAGAGGTTCGACGAGCACGAGCCGAGATGTTCTTGAACCTTAAACAAGGAAATATGAGTGTTCGGGAGTACGGCCTTCGTTTCAACTCACTAGCCAGGTATGCCCCAGCCCTGATAGCAGATAGGGGAGATCATGTGCACCGATTCGTGAGTTGGCTAGGGCCACATTTAGTTAAGGAGTGCCTGACGGCTTCACTCCAGGATGGGATGACTATTACCCGCATCCAGGCCCACGCCCAAAATTTGGAAGAGCAGTACCAGTCACAGAGAGGGGAGCGGTGTCACGACCCAACCCCGTAGGCTGCGACTAGTGTCCGACGTGGACACTCAAACGTACTTACCGATAAAATTTTACTTATGTCTACAAATAATGAATCTCGTGCGTCTTAAATTACAAACATATCACTTAAACCATTATTTATGTCATAAAACACAGGCCAACCATATTGACGTAGCGAAGGAACAGACTGGCACAAATCAAACAAACGTCACTGACCAAACACGACCCATGACCCACAAACATGACTACAGGCCTGTAATACAGACAACAAAATCATATGACGGGACAGGGCCCCGCCGTACCCAAAAGAAATTATAAACACGAAACCATATACAACAAGAGTCCTGTACCAAAAGTAGGGGCTCCGGATCAAAGGAGCGCTCCAAATAGCAGACTGTGTACCCTAGGTTGGCGGATCACCACTGAAAGCGTCTGTACCTGCGGGCATGAAACGCAGCCCCCGAAGAAAGGGGGTCAGTACGGAATATGTACTGAGTATGTAAAGCATGGAATACAGAAATCAGAGCTATAATCGAAACAAGCGGTACAAGAATAAGTAATTAGTCCAGAATGTCAAAGTCACTCACTTCTCAGGCCAAGGTCATACAGATCGTCACATATCATATAAACCACTATAACCTGTCAGACGGGTTACCAAGGGTACAGAGTTTCCAGATGCAACTTATGCCTACCTAATTCATGTGTCAGACGGAAGGCAGGACATACAAAATGCTCAGATAACGCGATACACTAAAAGGAATACGGGACTTGCCGAGTACTCAGACGATATGGTATGCCGATTGGAATACAGGACATACAGAGTATCAGAACGCCGTAGCGTATCGAATCCGATGTTGCAACCTGTGAATCATATCATGTTTACAAAGAGTGTGCCACCTCGAGCTCAGCCCAGTACAGTGGTCACACCATACATAATCGTATCGTATCAAATCATATCATATCGTATCATATCGGAATGCGCGTCTACAAAGGGTATGCCACCTCGAGCTCAGCCCAGTACAGTGGTCATCCCATGCAAAAACTGCCCGTTTTCCCCGCTCGAGCTCTGCCCAGTACACGGGTCACGGATCAGTCTCGGGAGCTCGAGCTCCGCCCAGTACACTCCCAACGCGTCTGCCTGGTATCAAATCACGCAGCGCAGATACTGTCCGCTTTGGGGATCGAGCTCAGCCCAGACCACCCCTCACGGTTTTATTCCAGAACATCATAGGCAACTTAGGGAAATAGCGCACGACAGCATAGCTTGGTCCGACTCAGTGAATAGACACGCTAAGACTTGCACAAACGGAGTAGTGAGAAATCAGATACATATATTTTCAGACTCGATAGATACGAATACTTATTGACGTTTGAGGATTATAGACGTATTCCGGAACGATCAGAATTGATGTGTGAAATTTACGGATACTTTTACCACAGAATCGTCACGAACGTTTCAGAGCAGATTTCAATCGACGAATTAGTTCAAGGAATCAGACAGTAGTCATAGAGCATGTACATAAATTTTTAGACGACACGATGGAAGGTATCAACCCAAACATCTGGAGTCATCTTACGTGTCCAAACATTTATAAAACTGGTGAGAGTGATTGAACGTACTGTCGGAATATTCGTAACGGATTACTCGATCAAAATATTCATGTCCGAATACTTTTATCAAAATAACTCTAGCGGAGTAATTGTATCGGAACACCTAGGCTCGGATACTCATGTCAACAAAAGGGCATATGGTCGACTTGTCATAATTCGCGCGATCAATAACCGGCCCGGGGACCTGTGAGCGATATCACAATAATGGGCACGAGTTGAGTCATGAACGGCTAATTCAATTTATGAATCGGAATAGCTATAGGGCCCAATATGGTCATATGTCGGCCCGTTAGTCCAACTAGTCTGAACAAGTAGTCATTACGGGGTTTATTTCGCAAAAGTTCTCCCAAGATTATGTTTATATTTCAAAATGTAATTTAGAATGTCGAAATACTTTTTATAAGCTTGATAAAATCATAGGTTGACCCAGTAGTCAAAATAATTCGGATAATTAATCAAACGGGGTTCATTTAACCAAAAATATTTCCAAAATAGTCATTGTGGTTCAAATTATAGTTTAAGACATCATGGCGATCAAAAATATTATTTTATGATAGTTAAACTCATAAACGAAAGTGCTTTACTGTCGCTATACCAAAGTGAACCTTACAGGGCAAACAAAAGGATTTCGGACATAGCGGGCTCACCTCGGGTCAAGTCAAGGTGGTAGACATGAATCACGGACATTTGAGGTCTATGTGGTCATCCATAAGGGTTTCGGAGTGATCCGACTACGTTCGCATAAGTTTCGGACATTTGGTTGCTTTCTAGCCAAAATAGGGCCTTTAAGCTTCAGTTGAATTGAATGAATAGTAGCCATTTTCTAATTCGGATTTCGAGGAGCAGAATTGCTCCCGGGGTTCCGATATCGATCTAGCATACTAAGACATGCCAAAAGAAGGAATGGGTAGCCTTACATACCTTTTTATACGACTTACGCTCGCCCAAAACCTAAGTCCCGTTTCGTCCAGAATCTGCAAATGGTCAAGGTTACCAATTAGGGATTTCAAAGCTTAAAATTCGCTTAACTTCATTTTTGGCTACCGAAATTTCGGCAGCACCTCCCCTATAAATATAGCACCCCCGAGAATCATCTCGGCTCAAATAGTAGCAACAACAACCCAACAACATCAACAAAGTCAACAATCATTACAATATAGCACAATAGAAGGCAACTAGTTCTACTTTCCGACATAACGCAATAACGTTCATTCCGACTTCACACTTCCAAGCTAAGCTCTATATTTTCCTATTCATCATTAATCAAGATCATCACTATATAGGTTAGAAGCATTCCATATCGTTTTCACAAAATATTCACACGATATACAATTTTCCACCAAGATCATATTTCATCCAAAACTTTTAATCTTTGGCATACATATTCATAACATGTTCCAATCTTCCAAATCCATCAATGGTCATCATAATTTGCATCCTAACAACTTCATTTTCATAATGTCGTAAGATCATACCTAAAGGACATAAGCTTCTACATTCCATTTCAATGCAAACTTATATCATCTTATCTTCATTTACATTGCAAGCATCACCACAACACAACTAACATGTTAAACAAAATTAATCCATTCCCATTTCAATGCCTATACCACACGGCCATTTTCCATTCTTCCAACTTCCATCCCATTCATAAAACTTTCATTTTCAATATAGAATTTCACAACACCCACAACTAGAACATTACATAAAATCAACTCAACTTACCTATACCAACTACACATACACACGGCCACACATACATACACACAAATACCATGCAAACTTCCATATTCTCATGAATTCTATCCATTTCTACATACTACAACATAGACAAAGCCTTCATAACATACAAAGAACATGAAATTCTTACCTTTCTTCACAACTTCTCCACTTATCTAAGGTTGGAATTTTGTTCCAAAGAATAATTCTCTCCTTCTAACAATCATACCATGTTGAAGAGGGCCTTCAAATTAGTTGGAAAACATGAAGAAACAATTTTTTTGAGCAAGATTTCTTGATCTTCTTTTTCTCTCCTCTTGGCCGAATTCTCTTATTTCTTGGCTCTCTCTCTTTCTCTTTTGTTTTATTTCTTGAAACTTCTAATGAAGTTGATAAGCATAGCCTCTTATTTATTTTGTCACATGAAATAATTAAATGGGCTTGGGCCATAAGTGTATGGCCGGCCACCCCCTTAGACTTGGGCCTCTTGTTTTCATTTTTTTTTTGAGCCCAATCTCTTTTGGTTCATATTTCGTAATTTACGAAACTAATTTCCGAATTTCCAATTTTACCCTTAACCTTCCCCGATGTCTCCGCGTCAACACTTTTCATAACAACAACATATATGTCGAATGAAATCAAAATGTGGCCTTATTCCTTACAAGTCACAATTATTCCAAATTTTCCGAACACGCGAGAACACGGGATATAACAAGCGGTATCCAGATAGGGGTTCCAGAAAAAGGGGCAGATTTTCCAGGACTAGAAGCGAGTATAGAGGGGGAGAGGCACCGGAGCAATTTAGGTATTCAGACCAATCGACGGCCAGTGCACCTCCTCGATTTGCGGATAGGGAGCTTGACCGTTCTACTCACTCGAGACCAGATCAGGGTACTAAGGCGTCAGGATCCCAGTATAGAGCTGATTCTAGCAAGATGATGCCACCCCCGCCACGGTGTGCGCGATGTGGTAGACCACACTCTGGAGAGTGTCGCGCAGGTACAGGTGCATTTTATACTTGTGGGCGGGTTGGCCATTTGATGCGTGATTGCTCACTGAGGTATGAGGGAGACCAAGCCCAGCCCGCCGGGTCCGCGGTTGGTTCATCGTCGACCGTACGCCCTCTTGGACAGACTTCCCAAGCTCCAGCGGGCCGCGGCCGAGGTAGAGGAGGGACACCTAGTTCAGCTGGTCCTCCGCACCGCCAATATGCATTGACAGGACGACAGGACCCTGAGCCTTCCGCAGACGCGGCCACAGGTACTTTTTCGGCACCTTCTATGATATGTATGTTAATTGATTCGGATTCTATCCTATCCTACGTTGCCTTTATATTGCTGATCATATTAAGAATTCAGAAATTAGGACGAAAGGTAGCCATACGCACAGCTAAAAAGACGAATACTAGAGATTGCGGAGGTTAGAACTGTAAATAAAAGAAGAGATGTTTTACGCGGCGTTTCGAAAACTGCTAAGACCCCAACTCGTTCCATAATATGTGATATAAGTAGTGCGAGGGAGTGGGGGCAAAAATACTAACGCTAAGACGCTGAAATGCACTAAAGTTTCAAGGTTAAGCGTGCTAGGGTGAGAGTAATTTCATGA
Organism: Lycium barbarum; assembly: GCF_019175385.1. Classification (NCBI taxonomy): domain Eukaryota; kingdom Viridiplantae; phylum Streptophyta; class Magnoliopsida; order Solanales; family Solanaceae; genus Lycium; species Lycium barbarum. Next base: position 83,331,266 of record NC_083341.1, read on the forward strand.
TGGGTGACACCCTGGGAAATATGCTGAAATTTTCACAAATGTGGGAACAAGAGACGAATGTGAAGCTAGGTAGTCCAATGTAAATTAGAGTGTGTGGAGTGGTTACAAACCCTATAAAAGTCATGTAGGCTGAGACGGACAAGACTAACGGAAGAGGAGAAAGCGTGACAGAAAGGGGACTTATTAACGTAGGGTCAACGTTCGGAGCTTACTCAATGGACTTGCGACATAAAAGCGACCTAAGCGACATGTGAGATGTCTACGAAGGAGACCTCCCCGAAGTATTATGATGCACTATGAGGCCAGTTTAACATTCGAGGACGAATGTTCTAAAGGGGGGGAGAATGTTATATCCCGTATTTTTGAACGTCAGATTATTTGCTGAGGTGGGACCCACACATCGAGATTTTTTTTTTGGGACATCTAAAAAATTCATATGAATCACATATAAGAAGTTAAACACGACTCAAGAAGGACCCTTGGGCCAAATCAAAGTGGAAGTCCTCCAAACGAATATTTTTAAGAAAACGTTTTCGGGTGATCTGAATTCAAGGGGCAAAGACGGTATTATAAGTTTGGAATTTGGAAACGTACCAAGAAATAGAAGTTGTAGATAATTGAATTAGCTTTCCAACCATATATCGTGGGTCCCCAGGTGACGTCGGTATAAGGAGATATGAACGTTTTAAGGTCGAAAGGTCAGTGGGCTAGGCCCACCTCGGGACCAAACCGAGTTGGCCCAAAAAAATTAAAAAACATAATAAGGCCCAAATTTGTGAGGCCCAACCGGCCATGGTTATGGCCCAAGCCAATATTAAATAAAATTTGGTCAATAAAAGGATGACTAAGTCATCCTTATCATAATAAGTTCTAGAGGTTTCAATAAAAGAAGAACAAGAGAAAGAAAAGAGAAAAGCTTAAGGCCATTTCGGCCATAGAGAAAGTCCATGAGAAAAATTGATACAAATTCTTCAAAAATCAATCCCTACCAAGTAAAGGGTGCTTAACAAGGTGGAGTTGTTGTTGGAGCAAGAAAGATTCAAAATCATACAAATTGCCAAGTTGTAGTCAAGTGAGAAGTTGAAGAAGAAAGGTGAGTTTTGATCTTTCTTTATGTGTTATGAATGGTTTATATGTGTTGTAGTATGTTAAAATGGATGAAATTCATGAAAGAGATAAAAATAGGGGTGTGGCCGTGAGGTATGGAACATGTATATGTGTGTAGAAATTGTGTTTTAATTAATTTATCTAGTGTTTGGTTGTTATTGTTGTGAATGATATGTGGAAAATGGAAGTTGAATAAATTTGGAGAGGTTGTAGTGTGTATGCTTGATGTTGGCCGTGTAGTTGTAGAGTAATATGGAAGAAAAGGAGTCAATTCTATTTAATGTTTTGGTTGTAGTTGAATTGTGGATGGTAGATTGCTAATGAATGCATAATAATCTTGTGAAGTTGAAGTAGGTGGAGGTTTGTTTTAGAAGTTATGTGAATTGAATGTAATGTTCTTGCATGCATGGAAGGTAATGTGGTTAGTATGATGTTGTTGGAATATAGATCATGAGGTTGTTATTGTTTTCATTAAAGTTAGAAAATTTTTGGAAGAAGTAGTAAGTTGATTGAATATGGAAGTTGTTAGTATTGTTGTTGTTGGGATTGTGGTTGATATTTTGGCCGGGTTTGAATTCCCGGGATTGTTGTTGATTGAAATTAGCCAAGTTGAACTTGGTGGGATGGAGTATTTATAGGGGAAGTGCTGCCGAAATTTCGGTAGCCAAATGTTTCCTTAAGAATTCAACTCTAAGTATCCTAATAAGAGTTTTGGTAAACATGACCAATTTGCAGATTTTGACGAGATTGCAACGTGAATTCGGAATAGCAAAAGAAGCGGAAAGAGGTATGTAAGGTTTCACCCTTCTTTCTATGGCATGTCTTAGACGTAATAAGTTGGGTACGCGCCTCGGGGACAACTCTCTTCCCCGGAATCCGCATCCAAAGTTTTTCACTTTTTGTTCAATAGAATTGAACTAGAAAGTGTGCAAATGATGGAAAGACCTCTTAAACCCCTAGAACTTGCATAAGTGGGACCCGATTACCCTAGGACCCTCACAAATAATGACATGACACGTAATATACGTAAATCATATACGTCACCCCATCCGGCCCGAGGTGGGCCCGCTACTCTCGGATTTTTCCTTACACTCTTGCTTGACTTACTTGAAGTGAATCCAAAGGGAACCTTTGATCCCGATTTCGTTACCAAATGATAAATACTATGACTCCGCTAACGAGGGCACTTCCATGATGATAATGATAACAATGATGTTAGATAAGAGAATATGCCTATGATACGTACTACCGGAACGACTCTATGACTAAGATGACTAAGCTAAGTATCTTATGTAAACATGAAAATGATAAACTAATTTTTTAATCTTATTTATATTTCCTAGCTATGACTTTATTTTCTAAAAGATTTCAAAGTCTATGAACTGTCATCTATGATGCCCCGATTTCATTCTACGTTTACTTTAATATTATTCCCCGTTGGTAGTCTCACCTTAAAATACTCGTTCCTTCAAGGTGAGACAAAGCGATCACGAGTATTCTATAATATAATCGGAGGTCACCGACCATTACGTCACTCCGATGACTACATGATTCTTCTTTGGGCTTTCCTGCGTGCCTATGAGACATATGTATATAGGATACGTAAATGCATATAAGACATGTAAATGTATGTAAGATATGTGTATATATTTTTAAAACATGCACATGACGAAAGAGCTAGAGCGCTATAGACGCTGATACGTGCACATGATACACGTATATGTATATGATAAAAGCACCAGAGCGTTATAGACGCTGATGTACCTACACGACACACGTATATGTATATGATAAAAGAGCTAGAGCGCTATAGACGCTGATATATGTACATGATATATGCATGTGTATACGGGGAAAATGGAGGTAAGGGCAGAGCGTTATGAACGCATATCCACCAGATCAGTTGGCATTACATGATATGATATCGTCCCGGACGCGGGATGCTCGGACGCGGGATGTGTATATTTATGGTTAAATGGATCGGCTGCCGACGCCTCGGCAATATGAGATGTCCTATTTTATATGTATATGTATATGCACAAGGAAAGATTCTTAAAGGAAAGCTAAGTACGCATAGCACCTGCCAAGGGTATATATATATACAGGTTATGTTTCTACCTCAGGACATGTGCTATTATTCTCTTATGTCGTTATTTCCGTTTTATACTTTCCGTATGCTACTATTCATGCCTTACATACTCGGTACACTATTCGTACTGACGTCCCTTCTTGTGGACGCTGCGTTTCATACCGCGCAGGTCAGCAGACAGGCGGATTTGATCCTTAGAAGCTCTACCAGCAGTGTTGACAGTGCTCCAGTTATTCCGGAGCCTCACTTCCTTGGTACTATTTTGTGTATATATATTCGGGCACGGCAGTACTCAGCCCTTTCTATGTATAAGTGTACTATGTCTAGAGGCTCGTAGACAGATATGTACAGTCAGTCAGGTACAGTTAGATATATGGTGTTCTAGCATGCTAATGTTGATGCATAAGTGATAACGAAGTTTATTAGTCTATGTTCAGAATGACGCCACTAATGTTAATGTCAAAAAAAAAATATGGCACAGTTCATACGGCCTGCTAAGAGGAAAAAGTAAAAGGATAAGCAATGGGTGCTCGGTACAAGTATCGGGTACTCGTCACGGCCCCTAGTCGGGTCGTGACAGAAGTGGTATCAGAGCAGTTCGGTCCTAGGAGTTTGTCTACGAGCCGTGTCCAGTAGAGTCTTGTTTATGGGTGTGTTGCGCGCCACACTTATAAACAGGAGGCTACAGGGCATTTAGGAAATATGACCTTTTTTGTACTCAAGATCGTGCGATAGAGCTATGCTACCAGGTTTCCACATTCCTTTCCTAATCCTGTGTTATGGTTTCAGTAATGCCGCCGAAAAGGAAGGCTACGACGGCCCAGAAGGGCAAGAGGGTGGCTGGCAGCAGAGTTGAACGGGAGCTAGAAGAAGGAGAATCTCATAATGAAGCTCCCCCTCAGACCTTTCCTGCTGCCCCTGCACCAGCAGAGCTGGAAAGAGTTTCAGCTCCAGCCCCCGCACCTCCAGTTCCACCGCCAGCGGCCCCGGGCCAGCAGATGGCCGAGGCCATTCAATTATTGACCCAGTTAATTGCCGCACAGGCTCAGCGGCAAGATGTAGACCTAGGAGACAGGGCGGTAAGTGCAAGGGCCCGCGACTTTATTACCCTGAAGCCTCCAGAGTTTTATGGATCCAGACCAGAGGAGGACCCGCAAAGTTTTATAGATGAGATGCTGAGGACTCTAAGGATCATACATGCTTCGGATACGGAGTCCGTAGAGTTGGCTTCATACAGGCTGCAGGATGTGGCAGTTTTGTGGTATAGTAGTTGGACATCCTCGAGGGGAGCGAATGCACCTCCCCCGGTTTGGCAGGAGTTTACCGAGGCATTTCTGCGACATTTCTTACCTCCAGAGGTTCGACGAGCACGAGCCGAGATGTTCTTGAACCTTAAACAAGGAAATATGAGTGTTCGGGAGTACGGCCTTCGTTTCAACTCACTAGCCAGGTATGCCCCAGCCCTGATAGCAGATAGGGGAGATCATGTGCACCGATTCGTGAGTGGGCTAGGGCCACATTTAGTTAAGGAGTGCCTGACGGCTTCACTCCAGGATGGGATGACTATTACCCGCATCCAGGCCCACGCCCAAAATTTGGAAGAGCAGTACCAGTCACAGAGAGGGGAGCGATATCCAGATAGGGGTTCCAGAAAAAGGGGCAGATTTTCCAGGACTAGAAGCGAGTATAGAGGGGGACAGGCACCGGAGCAATTTAGGTATTCAGACCATCGACGGCCAGTGCACCTCCTCGATTTGCGGATAGGGGGCTTGACCGTTCTACTCACTCGAGACCAGATCAGGGTACTAAGGCGTCAGGATCCCAGTATAGAGCTGATTCTAGCAGGATGATGCCACCCCCGCCACGGTGTGCGCGATGTGGTAGACCACACTCTGGAGAGTGTCGCGCAGGTACAGGTGCATGTTATACTTGTGGGCGGGTTGGCCATTTGATGCGTGATTGCCCACTGAGGTATAAGGGAGACCAAGCCCAGCCCGCCGGGTCCGCGGTTGGTTCATCGTCGACCGTACGCCCTCTTGGACAGACTTCCCAAGCTCCAGCGGGCCGCGGCCGAGGTAGAGGAGGGACACCTAGTTCAGCTGGTCCTCCGCACCGCCAATATGCATTGACAGGACGACAGGACCTTGAGCCTTCCGCAGACGCGGCCACAGGTACTTTTTCGGCACATTCTATGATATGTATGTTAATTGATTCGGATTCTATCCTATCCTACGTTGCCTTTATATTGCCGATCATAATAAGAATTCAGAAATTAGGACGAAAGGTAGCCATACGCACAGCTAAAAAGACGAATACTAGAGATTGCGGAGGTTAGAACTGTAAATAAAAGAAGAGATGTTTTACGCGGCGTTTCGAAAACTGCTAAGACCCCAACTCGTTCCATAATATGTGATATAAGTAGTGCGAGGGAGTGGGGGCGAAAATATTAACGCTAAGGCGCTGAAATGCACTAAAGTTTCGAGGTTAAGCGTGCTAGGGTGAGAGTAATTTCATGATGGGTGACACCCTGGGAAATATGCTGAAATTTTCACAAATGTGGGAACAAGAGACGAATGTGAAGCTAGGTAGTCCAATGTAAATTAGAGTGTGTGGAGTGGTTACAAACCCTATAAAAGTCATGTAGGCTGAGACGGACAAGACTAACGGAAGAGGAGAAAGCGTGACAGAAAGGGGACTTATTAACGTAGGGTCAACGTTCGGAGCTTACTCAATGGACTTACGACATAAAAGCGACCTAAGCGACATGTGAGATGTCTACGAAGGAGACCTCCCCGAAGTATTATGATGCACTATGAGGCCAGTTTAACATTCGAGGACGAATGTTCTAAAGGGGGGAGAATGTTATATCCCGTATTTTTGAACGTCAGATTATTTGCTGAGGTGGGACCCACAAATCGAGATTTTTTTTTTGGGACATCTAAAAAATTCATATGAATCACATATGAGAAGTTAAACATGACTCAAGAAGGACCCTTGGGCCAAATCAAAGTGGAAGTCTTCCAAACGAATATTTTTAAGAAAACGTTTTCGGGTGATCTGACTTCAAGGGGCAAAAACGGTATTATATGTTTGGAATTTGGAAAAGTACCAAGACATAGAAGTTTTAGATAATTGAATTAGCTTTCCAACCATATGTCGTGGGTACCCAGGTGACGTCGGTACAAGGAGATATGAACGTTTTAAGGTCGAAAGGTCAGTGGGCTAGGCCCAACTCGGGACCAAACCGAGTTGGCCCCAAAAAATCAAAAACAATAATAAGGGCCAACTTTGTGAGGCCCAACCGGCCATGGTTATGGCCCAAGCCAATATTAAATAAAATTTGGTCAATAAAAGGATGACTAAGTCATCCTTATCATAATAAGTTCTAGAGGTTTCAAGAAAAGAAGAACAAGAGAAAGAAGAGAGAAAAGCTTAAGGCCATTTCGGCCATAGAGAAAGTCCATGAGAAAAATTGATAAAAAAATCTTCAAAAGTCAATCCCTACCAAGTAAAGGGTGCTTAACAAAGTGGAGTTGTTGTTGGAGCAAGAAAGATTCAAAATCATACAAATTGCCAAGTTGTAGTCAAGTGAGAAGTTGAAGAAGAAAGGTGAGTTTTGATCTTTCTTTATGTGTTATGAATGGTTTATATGTGTTGTAGTATGTTAAAATGGATGAAATTCATGAAAGAGATAAAAATAGGGGTGTGGTCGTGAGGTATGGAACATGTATATGTGTGTAGAAATTGTGTTTTAATTAATTTATCTAGTGTTTGGTTGTTATTGTTGTGAATGATATGTGGAAAATGGAAGTTGAATAAATTTGGAGAGGTTGTAGTGTGTATGCTTGATGTTGGCCGTGTAGTTGTAGAGTAATATGGAAGAAAATGAGTCAATTCTATTTAATGTTTTGGTTGTAGTTGAATTGTCGATGCTAGATTGCTAATGAATGCATAATAATCTTGTGAAGTTGAAGTAGGTGGAGGTTTGTTTTAGAAGTTATGTGAATTGAATGTAATGTTCTTGCATGCATGGAACGTAATGTGGTTAGTATGATGTTGTTGGAATATAGATCATGAGGTTGTTATTGTTTTCATTAAAGTTAGAAAGTTTTTGGAAGAAGTAGTAAGTTGATTGAATATGGAAGTTGTTAGTATTGTTGTTGTTGGGATTGTGGTTGATATTTTGGCCGGGTTTGAATTCCCGGGACTGTTGTTGATTGAAATTAGCCAAGTTGAACTTGGTGGGATGGAGTATTTATAGGGGAAGTGCTGCCGAAATTTCGGTAGCCAAATGTTTCCTTAAGAATTCAACTCTAAGTATCCTAATAAGAGTTTTGGTAAACATGACCAATTTGCAAATTTTGACGAGATTGCAACGTGAATTCGGAATAGCAAAAGAAGCGGAAAGAGGTATGGAAGGTTTCACCCTTCTTTCTATGGCATGTCTTAGACGTAATAAGTTGGGTACGCGCCTCGGGGACAACTCTCTTCCCCGGAATCCGCATCCAAAGTTTTCCACTTTTTGTTCAATAGAATTGAACTAGAAAGTGTGCAAATGATGGAAAGACCTCTTAAACCCCTAGAACTTGCATAAGTGGGACCCGATTACCCTAGGACCCTCACAAGTAATGACATGACACGTAATATATGTAAATCATATACGTCACCCCATCCGGCCCGAGGTGGGCCCGCTACTCTCGGATTTTTCCTTACAGTCTTGCTTGACTTACTTGAAGTGAATCCAAAGGGAACCTTTGATCCCGATTTCGTTACCAAATGATAAATACTATGACTCCTCTAACGAGGGCACTTCCATGATGATAATGATAACAATGATTTTAGATAAGAGAATATGCCTATGATACGTACTACCGGAACGACTCTATGACTAAGATGACTAAGCTAAGTATCTTATGTAAACATGAAAATGATAAACTAATTTTTGAATCTTATTTATATTTCCTAGCTATGACTTTATTTTCTAAAAGATTTCAAAGTCTATGAACAGTCATCTATGATGCCCCGATTTCATTGTACGTTTACTTTAATATTATTCCCCGTTGGTAGTCTCACCTTAAAATACTCGTTCCTTCAAGGTGAGACAAAGCGATCACGAGTATTCTATAATATAATCGGAGGTCACCGACCATTACGTCACTCCGATGACTACATGATTCTTCTTTGGGCTTTCCTGCGTGCCTATGAGACATATGTATATAGGATACGTAAATGCATATAAGACATGTAAATGTATATAAGATATGTGTATATATTTTTAAAACATGCACATGACGAAAGAGCTAGAGCGCTATAGACGCTGATACATGCACATGATACACGTATATGTATATGATAAAAGCACCAGAGCGCTGTAGACGCTGATATACCTACACGACACACGTATATGTATATGATAAAAGAGCTAGAGCGCTATAGACGCTGATATATGTACATGATATATGCATGTGTATACGGGGAAAATGGAGGTAAGGGCAGAGCGTTATGAACGCATATCCACCTGATAAGTTGGCATTACATGATATGATATCGTCCCGGACGTGGGATGCCCGGACGCGGGATGTGTATATTTATGGTTAAATGGATCGGCTGCCGACGCCTCGGCAATATGAGATGTCCTATTTTATATGTATATGTATATGCACAAGGAAAGATTCTTAAAGGAAAGCTAAGTACGCATAGCACCTGCCAAGGGTATATATATATACAGGTTATGTTTCTACCTCAGGACATGTGCTATTATTCTCTTATGTCGTTATTTCCATTTTATACTTTCCGTATGCTACTATTCATGCCTTACATACTCGGTACACTATTCGTACTGACGTCCCTTCTTGTGGACGCTGCGTTTCATGCTGCGCAGGTCAGCAGACAGGCGGATTTGATCCTTAGAAGCTCTACCAGCAGTGTTGACAGTGCTCCAGTTATTCCGGAGCCTCACTTCCTTGGTACTATTTTGTGTATATATATTCGGGCACGGCAGTACTCAGCCCTTCCTATGTATAAGTGTACTATGTCTAGAGGCTCGTAGACAGATATGTACAGTCAGTCAGGTACAGTTAGATATATGGTGTTCTAGCATGCTAATGTTGATGTATAAGTGATAACGAAGTTTATTAGTCTGTGTTCAGAAAGACGCCGCTAATGTTAATGCTCAAAAAACAAATATGGCACAGTTCATACGGCCTGCTAAGAGGAAAAAGTAAAAGGGTAAGCAAGGGGTGCTCGGTACAAGTATCGGGTACTCGTCACGGCCCCTAGTCGGGTCGTGACAGAAGTGGTATCAGAGCAGTTCGGTCCTAGGAGTTTGTCTACGAGCCGTGTCCAGTAGAGTCTTGTTTATGGGTGTGTTGCGCGCCACACTTATAAACAGGAGGCTACAGGGCATTTAGGAAATATGACCTTCTTTGTACTCAAGATCGTGCGATAGAGCTATGCTACCAGGTTACCACATTCCTTTCCTAATCCTGTGTTATGGTTTCAGTAATGCCGCCGAAAAGGAAGGCTACGACGGCCCAGAAGGGCAAGAGGGTGGCTGGCAGCAGAGTTGAACGGGAGCTAGAAGAAGGAGAATCTCATAATGAAGCTCCCCCTCAGACCTTTCCTGCTGCCCCTGCACCAGCAGAGCTGGAAAGAGTTTCAGCTCCAGCCCCCGCACCTCCAGTTCCACCGCCAGCGGCCCCGGGCCAGCAGATGGCCGAGGCCATTCAATTATTGACCCAGTTAATTGCCGCACAGGCTCAGCAGCAAGATGTAGACCTAGGAGACAGGGCGGTAAGTGCAAGGGCCCGCGACTTTATTACCCTGAAGCCTCCAGAGTTTTATGGATCCAGACCAGAGGAGGACCCGCAAAGTTTTATAGATGAGATGCTGAGGACTCTAAGGATCATACATGCTTCGGATACGGAGTCCGTAGAGTTGGCTTCATACAGGCTGCAGGATGTGGCAGTTTTGTGGTATAGTAGTTGGACATCCTCGAGGGGAGCGAATGCACCTCCCCCGGTTTGGCAGGAGTTTACCGAGGCATTTCTGCGACATTTCTTACCTCCAGAGGTTCGACGAGCACGAGCCGAGATGTTCTTGAACCTTAAACAAGGAAATATGAGTGTTCGGGAGTACGGCCTTCGTTTCAACTCACTAGCCAGGTATGCCCCAGCCCTGATAGCAGATAGGGGAGATCATGTGCACCGATTCGTGAGTGGGCTAGGGCCACATTTAGTTAAGGTGTGCCTGACGGCTTCACTCCAGGATGGGATGACTATTACCCGCATCCAGGCCCACGCCCAAAATTTGGAAGAGCAGTACCAGTCACAGAGAGGGGAGCGATATCCAGATAGGGGTTCCAGAAAAAGGGGCAGATTTTCCAGGACTAGAAGCGAGTATAGAGGGGGACAGGCACCGAAGCAATTTAGGTATTCAGACCAATCGACGGCCAGTGCACCTCCTCGATTTGCGGATAGGGGGCTTTACCGTTCTACTCACTCGAGACCAGATCAGGGTACTAAGGCGTCAGGATCCCAGTATAGAGCTGATTCTAGCAGGATGATGCCACCCCCGCCACGGTGTGCGCGATGTGGTAGACCACACTCTGGAGAGTGTCGCGCAGGTACAGGTGCATGTTATACTTGTGGGCGGGTTGGCCATTTGATGCGTGATTGCCCACTGAGGTATGAGGGAGACCAAGCCCAGCCAGCCGGGTCCGCGGTTGGTTCATCGTCGACCGTACGCCCTCTTGGACAGACTTCCCAAGCTCCAGCGGGCCGCGACCGAGGTAGAGGAGGGACACCTAGTTCAGCTGGTCCTCCGCACCGCCAATATGCATTGACAGGATGACAGGACCCTGAGCCTTCCGCAGACGCGGCCACAGGTACTTTTTCGGCACCTTCTATGATATGTATGTTAATTGATTCGGATTCTATCCTATCCTACGTTGCCTTTATATTGCCGATCATATTAAGAATTCAGAAATTAGGACGAAAGGTAGCCATACGCACAGCTAAAAAGACGAATACTAGAGATTGCGGAGGTTAGAACTGTAAATAAAAGAAGAGATGTTTTACGCGGCGTTTCGAAAACTGCTAAGACCCCAACTCGTTCCATAATATGTGATATAAGTAGTGCGAGGGAGTGGGGGCGAAAATATTAACGCTAAGACGCTGAAATGCACTAAAGTTTCGAGGTTAAGCGTGCTAGGGTGAGAGTAATTTCATGATGGGTGACACCCTGGGAAATATGCCGAAATTTTCACAAATGTGGGAACAAGAGACGAATGTGAAGCTAGGTAGTCCAATGTAAATTAGAGTGTGTGGAGTGGTTACAAACCCTATAAAAGTCATGTAGGCTGAGACGGACAAGACTAACGGAAGAGGAGAAAGCGTGACAGAAAGGGGACTTATTAACGTAGGGTCAACGTTTGGAGCTTACTCAATGGACTTATGACATAAAAGCGACCTAAGCGACATGTGAGATGTCTACGAAGGAGACCTCCCCGAAGTATTATGATGCACTATGAAGCCAGTTTAACATTCGAGGACGAATGTTCTAAAGGGGGGGGGGGGGGGAGAATGTTATATCCCGTATTTTTGAACGTCAGATTATTTGCTGAGGTGGGACCCACACATCGAGATTTTTTTTTTTTGGGACATCTAAAAAATTCATATGAATCACATATGAGAAGTTAAACATGACTCAAGAAGGACCCTTGGGCCAAATCAAAGTGGAAGTCTTCCAAACGAATATTTTTAAGAAAACGTTTTCGGGTGATCTGACTTCAAGGGGCAAAAACGGTATTATATGTTTGGAATTTGGAAAAGTACCAAGATATAGAAGTTGTAGATAATTGAATTAGCTTTCCAACCATATGTCGTGGGTCCCCAGGTGACGTCGGTACAAGGAGATATGAACGTTTTAAGGTCGAAAGGTCAGTGGGCTAGGCCCAACTCGGGACCAAACCGAGTTGGCCCCAAAAAATCAAAAGAAATAATAAGGGCCAACTTTGTGAGGCCCAACCGGCCATGGTTATGGCCCAAGCCAATATTAAATAAAATTTGGTCAATAAAAGGATGACTAAGTCATCCTTATCATAATAAGTTCTAGAGGTTTCAAGAAAAGAAGAACAAGAGAAAGAAGAGAGAAAAGCTTAAGGCCATTTCGGCCATAGAGAAAGTCCATGAGAAAAATTGATAAAAAATCTTCAAAAGTCAATCCCTACCAAGTAAAGGGTGCTTAACAAAGTGGAGTTGTTGTTGGAGCAAGAAAGATTCAAAATCATACAAATTGCCAAGTTGTAGTCAAGTGAGAAGTTGAAGAAGAAAGGTGAGTTTTGATCTTTCTTTATGTGTTATGAATGGTTTATATGTGTTGTAGTATGTTAAAATGGATGAAATTCATGAAAGAGATAAAAATAGGGGTGTGGTCGTGAGGTATGGAACATGTATATGTGTGTAGAAATTGTGTTTTAATTAATTTATCTAGTGTTTGGTTGTTATTGTTGTGAATGATATGTGGAAAATGGAAGTTGAATAAATTTGGAGAGGTTGTAGTGTGTATGCTTGATGTTGGCCGTGTAGTTGTAGAGTAATATGGAAGAAAATGAGTCAATTCTATTTAATGTTTTGGTTGTAGTTGAATTGTCGATGCTAGATTGCTAATGAATGCATAATAATCTTGTGAAGTTGAAGTAGGTGGAGGTTTGTTTTAGAAGTTATGTGAATTGAATGTAATGTTCTTGCATGCATGGAACGTAATGTGGTTAGTATGATGTTGTTGGAATATAGATCATGAGGTTGTTATTGTTTTCATTAAAGTTAGAAAGTTTTTGGAAGAAGTAGTAAGTTGATTGAATATGGAAGTTGTTAGTATTGTTGTTGTTGGGATTGTGGTTGATATTTTGGCCGGGTTTGAATTCCCGGGACTGTTGTTGATTGAAATTAGCCAAGTTGAACTTGGTGGGATGGAGTATTTATAGGGGAAGTGCTGCCGAAATTTCGGTAGCCAAATGTTTCCTTAAGAATTCAACTCTAAGTATCCTAATAAGAGTTTTGGTAAACATGACCAATTTGCAGATTTTGACGAGATTGCAACGTGAATTCGGAATAGCAAAAGAAGCGGAAAGAGGTATGGAAGGTTTCACCCTTCTTTCTATGGCATGTCTTAGACGTAATAAGTTGGGTACGCGCCTCGGGGACAACTCTCTTCCCCGGAATCCGCATCCAAAGTTTTCCACTTTTTGTTCAATAGAATTGAACTAGAAAGTGTGCAAATGATGGAAAGACCTCTTAAACCCCTAGAACTTGCATAAGTGGGACCCGATTACCCTAGGACCCTCACAAGTAATGACATGACACGTAATATATGTAAATCATTGAAAAGCTAGGGTTTTGCCTAGAATCTGAATTTAAGTGATTTGTTAGTTCTTCTAGCTTATAATTGATGGAAATTGATTACCTAGAACATTAATTTCATGTTGAGACCTATATATTCCTTATTCCATCTTGCTAGTTCATAAACCCCATTCCATAAGTTGGGATTTGGGTCTTGAATAGAAGTATGGTTTGAATGATGTTTCTTCTTGATTCTAATTTCATGTTCAGATATGGCTAGACTTCCTTAATTTGAGGCGCAATGAAAGGGCAAGGCGCACGATTGACACTTCGAGTTGTTGTTCGGCCTTCCAGGTAGGTTACGGCTTACCATATGGTGAGACTTCAATTGGCGAAGAGTATGTTTAGACGATATTGTCAGAGAATGCATGTAAACCTTCGGGTATGAAGTTGGGTTGGATATTGTTTTAGGTTAGGCCTTGTTGTATGATTTAGGGGCTAGCCACCCCGTTGTGTTGATTGACTTATCTTGTTCTATTTACTTATTGGCTCATTGCCGCGTTGAGACATTGGGTAATTGTGACTACTGATATATCATGACTATGATATTACGGTACTTTACTTGATTGACATTGACATGAGATTGTGATTTCATTGTGGCTTATTGTGTAGTCTTATTATTGATATTACATGTGTGCCCTGTGTGGTACTGTTTGGGATTGAATTGGTTATTGATATTACATTGCATCGTATTCATACTCATTTCTATGATACATTGATATTGCATGGTTATGGTACTAATCATGGTAAGTGAGAGAGTGTAGCCTCTGAGGTCTCTACCGGAGAGTGTAAAACAAAGATGAGAGTCCGTGATCCGAGGTCATTTATCGGAGCAGACTGAGAGTATGTTGCCCTATGTTTCTTACCAGGAATGAATGAGTGTACGATGCCCGAGGTCTTTTGTCGGGTTCGAGAAAGTACTCGTGATCCGAGGTCATTTTTTGAATCGAGTGGTACATGGACTTCGCTGGTCCCCCATGGCTTGTACTGCCGAGATGTGATGTTCCATCGTCGGAGTATATGTGTACAGTGCATATGCATTGCATTCGTCATACCTACATTATTATATTGCATTGTACCTTTTGATTTTCTGTGATATATTGTGATACGATTGTGATATATTGGCTCGGAATGATTCTGCCGAGGCTTGGAACAATTGTGCTTAGATGCTATAACATAGGTGATGTGTCACGACCCAGCCCCGTGGGCCGTGACTAGTGCCCTAAATGGACACCCATACAAACTTACTTACCAAATCGACATTTTAATAACTTATTCACATTTAGCATATGTTAATTTATACGGATACTAATAACAGGCGTCATCTTAAAAGGTCACCTGTAACAGAAATATCATACAAAAGCCGGCAGGCTGGCGGAATACACATCGCCCGAACATACATGCATATACAAACATATGGGCCGTTTTGGCCATAATAGCAAACGGGACCGCTTAAGGCACAAGTCACAGACATAATCGAACAAACACGACCCATGACCCACATATATGTCTACAGGCCTCTACAAACCATAACAGAAACATATGACGGGACAGGGCCCCGCCGTACCCCAAATAGTCATATATACAGAAACATATGTAACAAAAGATATGTACCAAAAGTATGAGCTCCGGATCAAAGGAGTACTCCAAGTAGCAGAATAAGTGTCCTACACTGGCGGGTCACCAGAACGAACGGTTGTACCTGCGGGCATGAAACGCAGCCCCCGACGGAAAATCAGAACTGAAATAAGGAGTATGGAAAATGGATACAGAGTTAGTTTATCAAAACATTTTCTGAAAACATAAATCATGCAAACAAAAATCATGCATAGGGCTTAGGAACGTGGTCGCCACTCCGACGCTGGCGCCACAACACATCATACTCCAGAAGGTTTCAAATCTCCGTACAATCCCCGAACATATCGTGTCATCATAACATATCACAACATCAAAACACATAATATGCCATATCACATCATAACGCCGTATATAAGCGGTACCCGGCCCTACGGCAAGGAACTCGGGAACCGTAACACATTATACTGCCGAATATAACATAATGCGCACGATCACAAAACCGGCCCGGGACCCGGCGAACTATGTAATAGTAGTATGCACGAGCGGAGTAGTGAGGAAACCATATGCATACAAATAATTAAATTTCAAAACACGGTGGACAAATATATTTACCGACATCGGAAGGCTCAGAAACAAGTTTCGGGTCAATCGGAATTAGTATAAGAAAGTTGCGAGCTTTTGAAGTACAGAACCTTCTAAAAACATTTCATAAGCCATATTTGGAAATTCAAGTATCATTCATATTAGGAAACTTTCGAATAACATTATGGATCAAATCAAATGGAGACTTTAAGACCATATTTACGTATCAAAGTATTCATCAAAGACCTTAATCATCTCGATTTTCTTTCGAACAATATTCGGAAACATAACAACTAGAAGCTTCGAACATCATAAAATACGTATCAAGCCATATGGAATAGCTTATGGAAGTCAAAGATGTTAGCCATCCTAGTGGCTCTAAGAATAGGGCGCAGGCAGCCCTCTACCATCTATCCCATTGCATTCCATCGTCTCGTATTGTACTGTGCCGCATCAGATTTTCTTTAGAAGCATACATATACGTTATTTGTTCATTTCATAAGGGTCATGCCAAAAGAAGGAAAGGTAGGCTTTACATACCTCGATCGCTCGCTAAACAAATCCCGACTCAAGTCTCGCTCAACAACCATACCAACAATACCAACAACCATACTAACAACATCAACAATCAATTTAAATTGCATTCTAACATTAGTAACCTTCTCTTTCACGTAGCTTATCACATTCAATTCAACTACGTACATTCAAGCCAATATCAACGCTCACATATTCATTACTAATCCAAGATCATTCAAGCACAATTCAAGAACATTTCAAACAATCTATACAATATTCAAACAATTCCACCAACACCATACTCCACCCGAAATCTCCACAAATGCAACAAGACTACAACGTCACATTATCTTCTTCCAAATTCATCTACACTAACAACAATTCACACTTTAGCAACTCCATTTCCACAATTACATAAAAACCATATTAAAATCACATAATTTCCTACAACAACCTACAACCAATTTTCATGCCAACTTGAACCATTAGTCTTTCATTTACATCACAAAGGCCACAACAACACAACTAACATGCTAAATAAAATTAATTCATCTTCCTCCACCAATATAAACCACACGGCCACACACACACAACACACCCACACGGCCCACACACAACACACAACATTTCCATGATTTTCATTCAATTCTACTCACTATAACATATATAAATCTCCCATAACATGTAAAAGAATAGAAATTCTTACCTTTTCTTCAATTTTCCACTTTCCAACAAAGTGGTTTTCTTGCTTAAATAATTATACCACGTTGAAGAGGGTCTTGAACTTTGTAAGAATATTAGAAAATTATAATTTTTGGATCAAAGATTGATGACTTAATTTTTTTTCTCTCTTCTCCTCTCTTGGCCGAACCCCTCTTGTTCTTGCTCTCACTTTTTTTTGTTTTCTTGAATGTTCTAGTGTAATGAATAATTGTGGCCCCTTTTTCCTTTTATTACATGGATTAAATTATCACATGGGCTTGGGCCCCCCCCCCCCCCCTTTTTTTTTTTTTGCTCCATGGCCGGCCACCTTATTGGGCTCTTTCTCTTTTTTTTTTGATTTTTTCTAGCCCAATTACTTTTGGTTGGTATTTTGTAATTCATGAAACTAATTTTCAAAATTCCAATTTTGCCCTTAGCCTTCCTCCATATTTCCGCATCAATATTTTTCATGAACAACAACATATATATTAAATAGAATCAAAATATTGCCTTAACTCTTACTAGTCACAATTATTTCAAATTTTTCGAATATGCAAAAATACGGGATATAACATCCTCCCCCCCCTTTAGAACATTCGTCGTCGAATGTTAAACTAGCCTTATAGGGTCATACAAGCATCTCGGGGGAGTTTCTTTTTATGGACAGCATATATAAATCATTCACCAATCAATATAACCAATTAAGGAATTTAAATTACCTGCAGGCATAGGAAACAAGTGAGGATACTTCTTCTTCATCTCGTCGTCCGCTTCCCAGGTCATTTCTTCTCGGTTATTATTCCGCCACAAAACCTTAACAGAAGGCACATCTTTGGTACGCAGTCTCCTCACCTGACGATCCAAGATAGCTACAGGTTGTTCTTCGTAGGACAGCTTCTCTGTTACCTGGATATCTTCTGTGGGAAATATTCTAGAAGGATCACCAATACACTTACAGAGCATTGATACATGGAATACCGGATATACTGCTTCCAGCTCGGATGGTAAGTCTAACTCGTAGGCGACCTCTCCTATCTTTCGAACAATCTGGTAAGGCCCAATATATCTCGGACTGAGCTTTCCTTTTCTGCCGAATCGCATTACACCTTTCATAGGTGACACTTTCATAAATACCCAATCACCAATCTGGAATTCTGAAGGTCGACGTCGTTTATCTGCATATGATTTCTGTCTACCCTGGGCTGCTAATAACCGCTCCTGAATGAGTTTCACCTTATCGACTGCTTGCTGGATCATATCTGGACCAATTAATTTAGTTTCAACCACATCAAGCCAACCAATTGGAGATTTGCATTTCCTACCGTATAGGGCTTCATACGGTGCCATCTGGATGCTGGAATGATAGCTATTATTATAAGCAAATTCAATAAGCGGCAAATGATCATCCCAGCTACCCTTGAAATCAATAACACAGGCCCGTAGCATATCGTCCAGCGTCTGAATAGTACGCTCGGCCTGCCCGTCAGACTGAGGGTGGAGTGCTGTACTAAGGCTTACCTGGGTCCCTAATCCGTCCTGAAACGACCTCCACAAGTTAGCTGTAAACTGTGCACCTCTGTCGGATATGATAGATGTAGGAACTCCGTGAAGCCTTACTATCTCTTTAATATACAACTGGCATAATCCTCAGCCGAGTAGGTGGTCCTGACCGGAAGAAAATGGGTTGATTTTGTCAGCCTATCAACAATAACCCATATAGAATATACCTTCGTGGAGTACGTGGTAAACCTGTAATGAAATCCATATTAATTATTTCCCATTTCCAAGCTGGAATTTCCATTTCCTGTAACAATCCACCGGGCTTCTGATGCTCGATCTTAACTTGTTGGCAATTTGGGCACTGAGCAACGAACTCTGCGATATCTCTTTTCATACCATCCCACCAATATAAACATCTGAGATCATGGTACATTTTTGTGGATCCCGGATGAACAGAATACCGAGCATAATGTGCCTCTCCCATAATCTATCACCGTAGCCCTGCAACGTCAGATACACATATCCGGCCTCCATATAATAATACCCCGTCAGGTGAAATTTTGAACTGGGTCTTTTCCTTATCAAGGGCCGCATCTCTGTACTGTACTAGAATAGCATCCTCGAACTGACGTCGTTTCACCTCTTCCATAATAGATGATTCAGCAACTTCTCGAACAAAAACCCCAATATTTCCAGAATCGGCCAAACGGACTCCAAGACTGGCTAGCTGATGAATCTCACGAACTAATTCTTTCGTTTCTGGCCGCACGTCGGTCAAACTGCCTATGGACTTGCGGCTAAGTGCATCTGCTACAACATTGGATTTTCTCGGATGATATAAAATGTCAACGTCATAATCTTTCAATAATTCGGGCCATCCTCTTTGCCGCAAATTCAACTCTTTTTGTTTAAAAATGTACTGAAGACTTTTGTGATCCGTATAAATATCAACATGAACCCCATATAAGTAATGTCGCCATATCTTCAAAGCATGAATGACCGTGGCTAGTTCCAGATCATGAGTAGGATAATTTCTCTCGTGCGGTCTGAGTTGCCGGGAAGCATAGGCTATAACTCGACCATGCTGCATTAATACACAACCTATCCCAATACCGGAAGCATCACAATAGATAACATACCCATCTGGCCCCTCGGGAAGAGTTAGAACTGGAGCTGTAATCAATTTTTTCTTCAGCAACTGGAAGCTGCGTTCACAAGCATCGGTCCACTGAAATTTTGCTGCCTTCTGAGTTAGCTTTCTTAGTGGTGCTGCAATCGAAGCTAAATTCTCCACAAACCTCCTGTAATACCCTGCTAATCCCAGAAAACTGCATACCTCAGCCGGTGTCGTAGGCCTAGGCCAATTCTGTACAGCCTCGATCTTCTGTGTATCGACCCGAATACCATCTGCTCCAACGATATGCCCCAAGAATGCCACTGAGGTTAACAAGAATTCACACTTGGAGAACTTAGCATATAATTTCTTTTGCCGAAGTGTGCCAAGTACTGTCCTCAGATGATCTGAATGCTCCTCTGCTAATCGTGAATAAACTAGAATGTCATCAATAAATACGATCAGGAACATGTCTAAAAACGGCCTGAATACCCGATTCATCAAATCCATAAACACTGCTGGGGCGTTGGTCAGCCCAAAAGACATCACCCTGAACTCATAATGCCCGTATCGGGTCCTGAAGGCAGTCTTTGGAATATCTGCCTCTCGTACCCGCACCTGATGATAACCCGAGCAAGTCTATCTTCGAAAAATATTTAGCACCCTGCAACTGGTCAAACAAATCATCAATCCGGGGGAGGGGATATTTATTCTTTATAGTCACTTTATTCAGCTGTCTGTAATTAATGCACATCCGCAGCGACCCGTCTTTCTTTCTTACAAACAATACTGGTGCTCCAGGGTGACGTACTGGGTCTGATGAAGCCTTTTTCTAATAGATCTTTCAGCTGCTCCTTCAATTCTTTCAATTCTGCAGGTGCCATTCTGTAAAGAGGAATAGATATTGGCTGAGTATCTGGCAGCACATCTATCGTAAATTCTATCTCCCGTTCAGGTGGGAGACCTGGAAGCTCATCTGGAAATTCATTAACAACTGGAACTGACTGGAGAGTAGGTGTTTCTGCTTTAGTATCATGCACACGGACCAAATGATAAATATACCCTTTCTGAATCATCTTCCTGGCCTTGAGGTATGAAATAAACTTACCCCTCGGCGATGCTGTATTGCCTGCCCATTCTATAACTGGTTCCCCTGGAACTGGAAACGAACCACCTTTTTCTGATAGTCAACATTAGCATAACAAGAGACTAACCAATCCATGCCCATAATAACATCGAATTCCATCATATCTAATTCTACCAAATCGGCCTTAGTGCAACGGCCACATATAATCACAAAACAACCCTTATATACCTGCCTCGCTATAATAAAGTCCCCGACCGGTGTAGCTACCTCGAACGGCTCTATAGGTTCAGGTGTTATCCCAATTTTACTAGCGACGAGAGGAGAAATATATGATAAAGTAGAACCTGGATCGATCAATGCATATACAACTCGAGAGAAAACCAATAATGTACCTGTGACTACATTTGGCGACGCCTCCTTATCCTGTCGGCTAGCCAAGGCATATATGCGGTTCGAAGGACCGCAAGAATCAGAAACCCCTCCACGGCCTCTACCGCGGCCTGCTGGTGCTGACGTACCCCGCCCCATAGGGCGCATAGCAACAGGAGTGGAAGATGAACAAGCAGCTGATCCCGTCGGCTGAGCTGCACCACCAGAACCACCCGCCAACTGACAATCTCTCATAATAAGGCCCTGGCGGCCACAACAAAAACAAACACCCGTAGCTCGATAACACTCTCCTGGGTGAGAGCTCCCACAATAAGAACATCGAGGCATAGGTGGCCTCGCCTGGCTGGAACCTCTGCTCACCTGCGAACCTGAGGCTCTGGAACTCTGGCCTGCTCCTCAGTGCCCTGCACCATCAAACCGTCTACCTGTAGACTGTGAATGTGCACTCCGGCCTGACTGAGGAGGATATCTACTATACTGCTGCTGAGGCTGCCCGCTTCGAGACTCCCCAGAATAACCAGCTGACCTAGCCCTCTTGGGCTGCCTCCTGTCACGGTCTCTATCGGGCTGACGCCCTCTGTGCCGGTCCTCCATTCCTTGCGCATATGCCTGTAACCAGGCAATGTCCATACCAGTCTGCGATGCCATCGCCATACAGCTATCGACCAAGTAATGATCCAAACCCATCACGTACCGGTGCATCCTGTCGGCCATATCAGCTACAATGGCGGGCGCATATCTGGCCAGAGAATCAAACTCTAAGTTGTACTCTCGGACACTCCTGCCTCTCTGCCTCAGCTGTAAAAATCTGTCAACTCTCGCCCGCCGCAACTCTGGAGGTAAAAAGTGGCTGAGAAAAGCTGTTGTAAACTCATCCCACATAGCTGGAGGAGCATCCTCGCCTCTGGATAGCTCCCAAGACTCGTACCAATTAATCGCTACGTCCCGCAATCTGTGTGAAGCCAGCTCGACAGACTCAGCCTCAGAAGCCTTGACCAGTCTTAATGTGCGCTGCATCTGTCGAATGAAATCCTGCGGGGTCCTCCTCGGGCTTAGACCCATAGAACTCTGGGGATTATAGGTCATGAAATCACGGACCCTCAAACTGTCACGTCTGTCACCATCATCACCCCCTAGCCCGCGTTTGCGAGCAAGTCCTGCTACTAATGTCTTCAATAACTGCACAGCATCTCTCATCGCCCTATCCTCCGCCCCTAACTGAGGAGCTGGAGGCTCGGGCGCTGGAGCCTCTGGGGCTACTGGTGGAGCCACCCCCTGATCCATGGTGGCAGCGGCTGCTGCTCCAGGCTCTTCCAATGGTGGGGGTGTAGCAGAACCCTCTGACTGGGGTGCAATATCGGGTATAGTCTGAGCACGAGCCCGAATGACTCTCTGTATCTAGCTGGTCTCTCCTGCCACTGCTTTGCCCTTCTGGGCAGCCGTCGCCTTCTTCGGTGGCATCACTGTAAACATAACAGTCGGTCAGAAAGAAATCATCCTAATAGCACAGCTCTATCGCACGATCTAAGATCCAAAGAAAGGTAACATCCTAAATGTCGTGTAGCCTCCTGTTTATAGATGTGGTGCACAACACACCGAGAAACAAGACTCTCCTAGACACGGCCTGTAGACATTCTGAGGACAAACCGCTCTGATACAACTTTTGTCACGACCCAGCCCCGTGGGCCGTGACTAGTGCCCTAAATGGACACCCATACAAACTTACTTACCAGATCGACATTTTAATAACTTATTCACATTTAGCATATGTTAATTTATACGGATACTGAGAACAGGCGTCATCTTAAAAGGTCACCTGTAACAAAAATATCATACAAAAGCCGGTTGGCTGGCGGAATACACATCGCCCGAACATACATGCATATACAAACATATGGGCCGTTTTGGCCATAATAGCAAACAGGACCGCTTAAGGCACAAGTCACAGACATAATCGAACAAACATGACCCATGACCCACATATATGTCTACAGGCCTCTACAAACCATAACAGAAACATATGACGGGACAGGGCCCCGCCGTACCCCAAATAGTCATATATACAGAAACATGTGTAACAAAAGATATGTACCAAAAATATGAGCTCCGGATCAAAGGAGTACTCCAAGTAGCAGAATAAGTGTCCTACACTGGCGGGTCACCAGAACGAATAGCTGTACCTGCGGGCATGAAACGCAACCCCCGAAGAAAGGGGGTCAGTACGAAATATGTACTGAGTATGGAAAGCATGGAATATAGAAATCCAAATCAGCACTGAAATAAGGAGTATGGAAAATGGATACAGAGTTAGTATATCAAAACCTTTTCTGAAAACATAAATCATGCAAACAAAAATCATGCATAGGGCTCAGGAACGTGGTCGCCACTCCGACACTGGCGCCACAACACATCATACTCCAGAAGGTTTCAAATCTCCGTACAATCCCCGAACATATCGTGTCATCATAACATATCACAACATCAAAACACATCATATGCCATATCACATCATAACGCCGTATATAAGCGGTACCCGTCCCTATGGCAAGGAACTCGGGAACCGTAACACATCATACTGCCGAATATAACATAATGCGCACGATCACAAAACCGGCCCGGGACCCGGCGAACTATGTAATAGTAGTATGCACGAGCGGAGTAGTGAGGAAACCATATGCATACAAATAATTAAATTTCAAAACACGGTGGACAAATATATTTACCGACATCGGAAGGCTCAGAAACAAGTTTCGGGTCAATCGGAATTAGTATAAGAAAGTTGCGAGCTTTTGAAGTACAGAACCTTCTAAAAACATTTCATAAGCCATATTTGGAAATTCAAGTATCATTCATATTAGGAAACTTTCGAATAACATTATGGATCAAATCAAATGGAGACTTTAAGACCATATTTACGTATCAAAGTATTCATCAAAGACCTTAATCATCTCGATTTTCTTTCGAACAATATTCGGAAACATAACAACTAGAAGCTTCGAACATCATAAAATACGTATCAAGCCATATGGAATAGCTTATGGAAGTCAAAGATGTTAGCCATCCTAGTGGCTCTAAGAATAGGGCGCAGGCAGCCCTCTACCATCTATCCCATTGCATTCCATCGTCTCGTATTGTACTGTGCCGCATCAGATTTTCTTTAGAAGCATACATATACGTTATTTGTTCATTTCATAAGGGTCATGCCAAAAGAAGGAAAGGTAGGCTTTACATACCTCGATCGCTCGCTAAACAAATCCCGACTCAAGTCTCGCTCAACAACCATACCAACAATACCAACAACCATACTAACAACATCAACAATCAATTTAAATTGCATTCTAACATTAGTAACCTTCTCTTTCACGTAGCTTATCACATTCAATTCAACTACGTACATTCAAGCCAATATCAACGCTCACATATTCATTACTAATCCAAGATCATTCAAGCACAATTCAAGAACATTTCAAACAATCTATACAATATTCAAACAATTCCACCAACACCATACTCCACCCGAAATCTCCACAAATGCAACAAGACTACAACGTCACATTATCTTCTTCCAAATTCATCTACACTAACAACAATTCACACTTTAGCAACTCCATTTCCACAATTACATAAAAACCATATTAAAATCACATAATTTCCTACAACAACCTACAACCAATTTTCATGCCAACTTGAACCATTAGTCTTTCATTTACATCACAAAGGCCACAACAACACAACTAACATGCTAAATAAAATTAATTCATCTTCCTCCACCAATATAAACCACACGGCCACACACACACAACACACCCACACGGCCCACACACAACACACAACATTTCCATGATTTTCATTCAATTCTACACACCACAACATATATAAATCTCCCATAACAAGTAAAAGAATAGAAATTCTTACCTTTTCTTCAATTTTCCACTTGCCACCAAAGTGGTTTTCTTGCTTAAATCATTATACCACGTTGAAGAGGGTCTTGAACTTAGTAAGAATATTAAAAAATTATAATTTTTGGATCAAAGATTGATGGCTTAATTTTTTTTTCTCTCTTCTCCTCTCTTGGCCGAACCCCTCTTGTTCTTGCTCTCATTTTTTTTTTTGTTTTCTTGAATGTTCTAGTGTAATGAATAATTGTGGCCCCTTTTTCCTTTTATTGCATGGATTAAATTATCACAAGGGCTTCCCCCCCCCCCCCCTTTTTTTTTTTCCTAGCCCAATTACTTTTGGTTGGTATTTTGTAATTCATGAAACTAATTTCCAAAATTCCAATTTTGCCCTTAGCCTTGCTCCATATTTCCGCATCAATATTTTTCATGAACAACAACATATATATTAAATAGAATCAAAATATTGTCTTATCTCTTACTAGTCACAATTATTTCAAATTTTCCGAATATGCAAAAATACGGGATATAACATGATGGTTGTTGTGATATGATTGTGATGTACTGGTATGGATTGATTATACTGAGGCTAGGCACAGTTGAGCTTAGATGCTATAACATAGGTGATGACTGTTGTGATATGATTGTGATGTACTGGTACGGAATGATTATGCGAGATTTTGCACAGTTAGGGTTAGATGCTATAACATTGGTGATGACTGGTGTGATACCGTTGTGATGTATTGGTTTGGATTGATTATACTGATTCTTGGCACAGTTGGGCTTAGATGCTATAAATAGGTGATGACTGTTGTGATATGATTATAATGTACTGGTTCAAATGGATTATACGGAGACTTGGCACAGTTGGGTTTAAATTCTATAACATAGGTGATGACTTTTACCGTGGATATGGACTCGTGTTGACTTCTATTTGTTGGTTTATGTGTTTATCTGCTTTGCTGTCTTTATATACGTTAGCTAGTCCTAGTCGGCCTATGATACCTACCAGTACTTATTGTTTATACTGACCTACATTTGCTGCGTTATTTTATGAATACAGAGTATCAGGTGTGATCCACTTCTACTCCTCGTGGCTGATATGTGAGGATTGTTGATTCGACTCTCTTCCGGGTGACCATGAGGACGTTTGCTGCCCGAAGACTCTTCCTTTTATTATATCTTTATTTCCATTCTAAGACATGATTTTTTAGGCTATTTATGTATTGATATTATTCAGACTTGTAGTATTTAGTTAGATTCTCTTATATGACCATGCCAGATACTGGGGTAGAATTCATTTACTTCTGCACTTATTTATCTTATATCGTAAAATTTACTATTACACCTCGTAGTTTTGTACATTGAGATTCGTGAGGTGTTAGTTGTCCTAATCGTGGACACTGGAGTTATCTTCAAGGATATATGGGATTATATGTGCCTATCTTATGGTTATGAGGGTTTAAGTTTATGTTTAATAAGTTATGGATGGATTGGAAAACAAGCGAATTAAGGAAATTAAGTTTGTCGGAACTTTGGGAAAACTTTACAGAATTTCGGACCGGATTATTGGTCCAACTTGAGAGAGGTATATCTCCTAGAATATGAGGAGTTGTGGTGTGCATTAACTATCCAAATTGAAGTTCATTGAGTCTAGTTTTCAACGCAACAAACCGTTCGTCGATACGATATCGGAGTAGGAAGTTATGGGTATTTTAAGACAGACTGCTCGGGCAGTGCAATTTGACGGACCGCAAAATTTTCTGCGGCCCATCAAATAGCAGCTTCACCACGGTAAAATAATTCCATTGAGGTCATTTTGGGTTGTCCATTTGACGGAGCGTCAAATATTTTGCGGTCCGTCGAAGTGGCCGCAAAAAGTAAGTTGGTGACCGACCTCTTAATGTTATAAATTCGTTCCACGGTTCCTTTTTCACCATTTCCACCTCAAAATTCATCCAAATACTCTCCAAAACCCTCTTATCAAGTTCATATACTATTCAAGGCCAAACCCAAGAGATTCAAGTGCTAGAAAGCTCACTAGGGTTAGTAGTGTTTAAGTGTCTCTTTGGTGTTGAAGTTGGAGGTTTTATCCTAATGAAGTAATTTGATCCAAAGCTTGCTCTTGTGTGATTAAGGTAAGTTTTCATATCTATTGCACGTTGTTGAGGTTGTTTGATTGTTATACAATTTGATTGAAGGAGGAAAGCGGAAAAGAGAGTTCAACTATGAATTTGATAATATTTTGAGTTGTAAATTAATTTGAGCTATAATTTCTAGCATGTTATAAGTATAATCTTATTATGAGGGGTAAAAATAATAATGAGGAAGTGTGGTATACAAGTGTATAAGGGGTTGTGTTGAAGTTGTTGTTATGGATTGATTATGAAAAGAAGTTTTCGGATTGAATGGAGCATAATTTGAATGTAATCTCTTAATTATGGGATTATTGATGTTGTTATTGTCGTTTGGAAATAGTTTTGGAATTTGGTAGAAGTAGATGAAATAGGGAAAATGCTGCCCAATTTTCGGTACCTCACTAGTTATTTTAGATTGACCTTATGAGTGTTTTCAAGGCTTACCTCTAGTATAAATCATCTTGAATGTAGATTTACAAGCTTGGGAGGAAAAGTGTTAAGTAGTTAAGTAGACGACAAGGTATGTTAAAGCTAACACTTTCCTTCTTATGGGATGATCACCTTGATACGAATATATATATATATATATATATATATATATATATATATATATATATATATATACACATATGTATATATGTCCTCCATAATGACTCCATTCCTAGAAATACTAAAAACTTATGGTTTTTGATGTTCTTATGATATTATTGATTTTTGCTTCATGATTATTGATCTTTATCATTGTTGTTGATCTCACCTTGTGATTATTGCTCCTTGAAGGTGAGATATAGCGATGATGATGGTTCCATAATGGTAATCGGATGTTTATCGACCTTATGTCACTCCGATAGAGTTACAACTTTTATTTGAGCTCTCATATTTCTTTTTGTGTGGGTGTGTGTATTTTCTCACACTGAGCCGCACTATAGTCGACCAGGTACAACACCTATTATGCACACCACTACAGTGGGTACGTTATGATGCTAACCGGACACGAGATGATGATGATATGATGATAACACGGAGCCCATATGGCCAGGTACGGTACTATATATGTATATATGAAAATGTTTTTTTAAGAGTTAAGCATGCATGAAATCCGCCTTAAGTGGCATTCAGATGCACAGGTTATTTCTCTTATTTCATGTTTCTTTCATGTCTTTATTATGTTGTTATTCATGCCTTACATATTCAGTACATTACTCGTACTGATGTCCTTTTGTTGTGGACTCTACGTTCATGGAGGCAGGTAGATAGGGAGACGAACCAGACCCCTAGGCTGCTTCATCAACTACTGTGCCGAAGCGCTCCGCTTGTTCCGGATCTGCAGTTTAGCTGGTACTATTCTTTTGTGTATATATGGGCATGGCGGGATCCTGTCCCGTCCTTATGATGTTATGCACTCCATGTAGAGGCTCGTAGACAGATGCATATAGCTAGATGTTTTGTGACCTCTTCAATTCACATTTTGTTATGACATTTTTGGTAGCCTTGTCAGCTTGTATATATGGGCATAGTTTGATGATAAACATACATGTGCACATATCTCTTGGAGTTATGCCCTTTTCAGATTATGGTATTCACGAGTTAGCTTTGTGGTCCACTTAGATATAGATTATGGAATGTATGTCATGCGGTGCTCGGTAGGTTAGCCCCGGGTACCCACCATGACCCTCGTGTTGGGTCGTGACAAAAGTGGTATCAGAGCAGTTCGTCTTAGGGTTTGTCTACGAGTTGTGTCCAGTAGAGTCTTGTTTATGGGTGTGAAGAGCACCACACTTATAAACAGGAGGCTGCAGGAAATTTAGGAATGATTGACCTTTCTTTCTCATCTTAGATCGTGCGATAGAGCCATGTTATAAGGATTCCCCTTTTCTGACCATATGTTATGATTTCAACGATGCCTTTGAAAAGAAAAGCTTCAACGGCCTAGAAGGGCAAGTCAGTGGCCAAAAGGAGAACTGGATAGGTACCACCGGTAGAGATGGAGGAGGGTGAGTCCCAGACTGAGGTCCCATCTTGGTCCTTTCATACTCCGCTTGCTCCAGAGGAGCATAGAGGAGCCCCATCTCCAGCTCCAGCACCCCTAGTTCCTCCACCTGATGCTTCAGGCTAGGAGATGTGAGAGACCATTCAGTTGTTGACTCAGCTAGTGGCTGATAAGGCACAACGACATTGTACGGATCATGGTGACCGGGTTGTTAGTGCCAGGGTTTGAGATTTTATTAATTTATACCCTTCAGAATTCTTTGGGTCGAAGCCAGAAGAGTACCCACAGAAATTTATTAATGGGATATTGAGGACGTTGCGAGTGATGCATGCTTCAGATACTGAGTCAGTAGAGTTGGCTTCTTACAGATTACGGGATGTGGCTGTTCATTGGTATGATACCTGGATGTCCTCCCGAGGGGTTAATGTACCACCCGTGTGGCAGGAGTTTGTAGATGCTTTCCTTCAACATTATTTTGTGCCACAGATTCGACAAACCAGAGTTGATAGGTTCTTCAAGCTTAGACATGGGAACATGAGTGCTCAGGAGTATAGTCTTCATTTTAATTCACTAGCTAAGTATCCTCCAGCTATGGTAACTGATATGGGAGACCGTGTTACACCTCGAAAAATTTTCCGTTGATGCACAGTGAATAGACTAACGAAGAGCACGAAGTATACGATATTGCAATAAGTAAGGAATGACATTTGATGACCCTAATCAAGATTTCAAAGACAGTCGAGGTAAGAGAAGAAAGTTTGCCAAGAGAAGGCAAGGCACACGATATGAATCGGAAAGGATTTACAAGTAACAAGTTAATGATGATTTAATGATGCTTTGGAGAAGAGTTATAACGTCCCTTAGATTGTTAATGAGGTGATAAACAAGTGTTAAAGAAGGTTCCATAAGGATTGGAGATCAAACGAGTCGACGAGAATGAGTTCGGAGGAACTGGGCATTATACGACCCAACATACTGGCCGTATAAATTATACTGGCCGTATGTTTGGCTGTATAATCAGCCCAGATGGCCAGCCTCTCTAGACCAAATCTACGGCCAGACATACGGTCAGTATAATTTATACGGACCGTATGTTGGTCCGTAGAAATGGGTCGGGACAGATTTGAGTATTAGTAATAAGGGTCCAAGTCTTATTTCATTTCATTTCCTTTCACTCCCCTTCTCTCTAGAACATCTCTCTACACTTCTCCCACAAAAATTCAAGGGATATTAGTGATCAACAATATCAAACTAAGTGAATCAAGTGTAAGAAACCCATTAAAGATCATCCAAGTCAAGAAATTTTATTAGAGGTGAACTAGGGTTTTGGCTCAAGTGAAGTATTTCCACCCAAGGCTTATTCCTACAGCATCTAAGGAAAGTTTTATGGTATTTCCATGTTGTTTAAGGTATTGAGAATTTAAAACACTTGGATTGTAAAAGGATATAGAAAATGGGTCTTGAATGTGAGAATAGTGATGTTTGTGAGTAGTAGCTTGGGTTGAGTAATGATTCTTGTTATGCTATGATTATAATCATGTTATAAATGATATTGAGAACATGGGATAAACATTGTATATGAGTGAATGTAATAGTGTGCTATGACCATGGATATGGGTGACTTGAAGTGAATTGAAGAATATGGATAATATAGGAGAATAAAAACTATTATTATTATATTGTGAATGTTATTATTGATTTTGGGGAGTTGATATATGATATGGAGGAAGTCGTGTAAAAAAGGAGATGCTGTCCAATTTTCTATAGCTTTAGTCATGTATGCTAAGCTACCAATTTTCTAGTGATAGTATAACTCTAATGAAGGTAGAAACGTGAGCATTGAAGGAGAACGTGCAAGTGATAGAATAGTTGAACGAAGAGGTATGTAAGGCTAACCCTCCATTCATAAGGCATGGTTCTTTGGCCAAATATCTACTCTTCTATAAGCCTATGATGTCCCCCAAATGATGCTATCTTCAAAAGCTATTAAGCTCATGATTGTCGATATGTTACGATTGTACTAAATTCCTCATATGACGAGCAATCCTCTAAGGATATATGTAATGAACGACGATAGTAATGATGCAAAAGATGCTTATGAGCTTTTATGTACATATGCCTATGTATGGCTATTATGAAACCCCGAGCTTATATGGCCGTGTAGAATATATATATATATATATATATATATATATATAATGTGCGTGCACCACTGCAGTTGGGTACGGATAACCCTGAGCCTTGGTAGGGCCAGGTATGTGTAACCCTGAGCCTTGGTAGGGCCAGGTATGTACGATCACCGAGCCTAGCCATGGTCAGGTACGCGAAACACCGAACCTTCGTGGTCGGGTATGCTACGTAAATTATATGTATGTGAATATAAATATGTATATGCAGATGAATATGAATATGAATATGTATATGAATATGATTACGGATACGAAATGTAAACGAATACGGATGCGGATATGGATGTATGTACACAATCACGCATTAGAAATGGAAAGTCACTATGAAAAGCAAGTAAGTGTTTGTGACGACGATACTACTATCTCCCATACTATGCTATTTCTTATGCTGTCTATTATGCTTTCATAATGATGTTGATCATGCTTTACATACTCAGTACATTCTTCGTACTGACGTCCTTTTGTTTGTGGACGCTGCATCATGCCCACAGGTGGCCAGGGAGACAGACTTGATCCATAGCTTTATTATTCAGGGACTACATAGCGGAGCTCCATTTCATTCGGAGTTACAGCTTTTGGTACTTATTCTTTTATGTACATATTTATGGGCATAGCGGGGTCCTGTTCCGCCTATATGATATGACATACTCTCCTTAGAGGCTCGTAGACATGTGTATATGGTTAGATGTATTTGCCCTTGTCGGCCTATATGTTTTATATCATTTTGTTAGCCTCGTCGGCTTATGTACATCTATATGGGCATTGTTATTGATGGTGATATTTACATATATTTATGTATCGTTGCCCAATAGGATTAGTATGAATAATGGATTGAAAATATGATTAAGCTATGTGGCTCACCTAGATGTAAATGTGAAAGTATGATAAGAGGTGCTCGGGTGGGTTAGCACCGGGTGCCCGTCGCGGCCCTCTAGTTGGGTCGTGATAGAAGTGGTATCAGAGCAGTTCTGTCCTAGGGTGTGTGTACGAGCCGTGTCCAGTAGAGTGTTGGTTATCGGCGTGTTGCACTCCACATTTATAAACAAGAGGCTGTGGGCATTTTAGGAATGAATGACCTTCTTTCTTCGTAAGATCGTGCGATAGAGCTCTGACATAAGAACTTCTTTTTCCTTAACCGTGTGTTATGTATTTCAGAAATGCCTGTAAAGAGTAAGGCTACGGCAGCCCAAAAGGGCAAGACAGTGACAGAAAACGAGCTGAAAGAGCACCGCCAACAGTTGTAGAGGAAAGTGAGTCCCAGAATGCGGCTCAATCTCAGTCCTCCCGTTCAGTGCTTATTTTCGAGGAGCGTGAGGGAGCCTCAGCCCCGCTCCAGCACCTCTGGCTCCTCCACCGGATGCTTCAGGCTAAGATGTAAAAGAGGCCATTCATTTTCTTACTCAATTGGTTGCTGCCCAGACTCAGCGGCAAAGTACAGGGCAAGGTGATAGGGCTGTTTGTGCAAAGGCCCGTGATTTCATTAGCTTGAACCCTCCAAAATTCTTTGGATCAAAGTCGGATCAGGACCCTAAGAATTTTATCAATGGAATGTTGAGGACGCTTCGGTTGATACATGTTTCGGACACCGAATCGGTAGAGTTAGCATCCTATAGATTGAGGGATGTCGCGATACATTGGTACACAGTTTGGATGGCTTCACGAGGAGCCAATGCACCTCTCCCGTTATGGCAAGAATTTGTAGATACCTTCCTCTGACATTATTTCCCTACAGAAGTTCGGCGAGCTAGAGCCGATAAGTTCTTGAATTTGAGGCAAGGAAGCATGAGTGCTTTTGAGTATAGTCTTCGCTTCAATTTTTTAGCTAGGTATGCATCGGCCATGGTAGCGGATATGGGTGACCGAGTGCACCGATTTTTGAAAGGCCTAGGGCCACATTTGATGGATAGGTGCTTGACTGCGTCCCTTCAGGACAATATGGATATTTCACGCATTCAGGCCCATGCTCAAAATTTAGAAGAAAGCCTACAACAACAAAGAAGTGAAGGTGAGCAAGATAGAGGGTATAACAAGAGGGCTAGATCTTCGGGTCCGATGAGTGAGTATAAAGGAGGGTACAGACAGCAGTTCTCGAGGCATTCAAGACATTCTATGACTAGTGCCCCTCCACGATTTTCAAGCCAGAGATTTGATAGATCTACTCGTTCCGGGCTAAGTCAAAGTTTTTTCGGTTCACAGTTCAGAGGTGATTCGAGTCAGGCAAGGCCACCGGTGCCACGATGTTCCCAGTGTGGCAAGTTACATTGGGGTCAGTGCCGATTGGGTTCAGAGGCTTGCTATTCATATGGTCGGCCAGGCCATATTATGCTTGATTGCCCCTCGGTTGGTGATAGAGGTAGGACCCAGCCTTCAGGTTCGGTAGCCGGATCTTCATCATCTATACGCCCTATGGGGCCAGGTTCACATGCGCCAGTCGGCCATGGTAGAGGCAGAGGGAGAGTCCCCAGTTCTAGCAGTCCTCAGCACCGTACTTATGCTTTGGCTGGACGCCAAGATCTTGAGTCTTCTCCTGATGTGGTCACAGGTATATTATCGGTATTTTCTCATGATGTATATGCTTTGACAGATCCGGGCTCCACATTTTCATATGTTACTCCATATATTGCGGGTCGATTTAGAGTCAAACCGGAGTCGATCAAACCTTTTGAGGTGTCTACACCCGTGGGTGAATCGGTAATAGCTAGCCGAGTATATAGAAACTGCATAGTTCTGATTTGTGACCGTCGTACTATGATTGACTTGCATGAGTTAACAATGGTGGATTTTGATGTTATTGTGGGCATGGATTGGTTGGCTTCTTGCTATACCAATGGTGATTGTAGAATGAAATTGGTTCGTTTCCAATTTCCGGGAGAACCAGTTTTAGAATGGAAAGGGGATATTGCGTCACCGAAAGGTAGGTTTATTTCCTATCTAAAGGCAAGGAAAATAATCACAAAAGGTTGCATTTATCATCTAGTTCGGGTTCAAGATGTAGAAGCTGAACCGCTGACTCTTCAGTCAGTTCCCATAGTGAATGAGTTTCCGGATGTATTCCCGGAAGATCTTCCAGGCCTCCCTCCCGAGCGAGAGATTTATTTTTCTATTGATGTGTTGCCAGACACCAAGCCTATATCTATTCCTCCCTATAGAATGGCTCCCACAGAACTGAAAGAGTTGAAGGAGCAATTGAAAGACTTGCTCGAGAAAGGCTTTATTAGGCCTAGTTCATCCCCGTGGGGAGCACCCGTATTGTTTGTCCAAAAGAAAGATGGCTCCTTGCGAATGTGCATTGACTATCGGCAATTGAATAAGGTGACGATTAAGAATAAATATCCTCTTCCGAGGATTGATGACTTATTTGATGAATTACAAGGTGCCAAATGGTTTTCAAAGATAGATTTGAGGTGCGGGTATCATCAAGTGAGAGTTAGGGAGAAAGATATCCCTAAGACAGCCTTCAGAACAAGATATGGCCATTTTGAGTTTCGGGTAATGTCATTTGGGCTAACTAATACACCAGCGGTATTTATGGATTTGATGAACAATGTGTTCAGGCCCTTCCTAGATCTATTTATGATTGTATTCATCGACGATATCTTGGTGTATTCTAGATCCGAGGTAGAACATGCGGATCATTTGCGTACTGTCCTTAGAGTGCTTCAAACTCGAGAGCTATTCACCAAATTTTCTAAGTGCGAGTTCTGGTTGAACTCAGTGACATTTTTGGGGCACATTGTTGCAGCCGATGGTATTCGGGTAGATAGCCAAAAGATTGAGGCCGTGAAGACTTGGCCAAGGCCAACAACTCCTACGGAGGTTCGTAGCTTCCTGGGCTTAGCAGGTTATTACAGGATATTTGTACAAGGCTTTTCTTCCATTTCTGCACCACTAACATAGCTGACCCAGAAATCAGCTAAGTTTCAATGGACAGATGCTTGTGAATGTAGTTTCCAAGAGCTAAAAATAGATTGACTTCTTCCCCAGTCCTGACACTTCCAAAGGGATTGGAAGGTTTTTTTTTTTTATTGTGATGCTTCAGGCATTGGGCTAGGCTGTGTGTTGATGCAGCATGGTAAGGTGATTGCGTATGCTTCAAGGCAATTACGGAAACATGAGAAACATTATACAACCCATGATCTAGAATTGGCTGCAGTAATTCATGCATTAAAGATGTGGAGACATTATTTATATGGCGTCCATGTGTATATTTATACAGATCATATAAGCCTTCAGTATAGCTTCAAGCAGAAAGAGTTGAATTTGCGGCAACGATGATGGTTGGAATTGCTAAAAGATTATGATGTTGATATCTTATATCACCCCGGAAAGGCAAATGTTATGGCTGATGCTCTTAGCCGTAGATCTATGGGAAGTTTGTGTGACGTGCAACCAGAGAAGAGAGAAATGGCCCGTGAGCTCCAGCAATTAGCTAGCCTAGGAGTTCGAGTAGTAGACTCAGGTAGCAGGGGAACTACCATTCAGAATTCAGCAGTCTCGTCGCTAGTAATGGAAGTGTAAGAGCGACAATACGAAGATCCCATGCTAATGCATTAAAGAGATACACTCCCTCAGAAGGAGAAGTCATCATTTGAGATTGCAGGAGACGGAGTTCTTCGAAGTCGAGGCAGATTATGTGTTCCTGATGTGGCAGGGTTACGCCACCAAATATTGAGGGAAGCCCATTGCTCCCGCTATTCTGTCCACCCCGGAGCAACAAAAATGTACCATGATCTTAAATCTATATATTGGTGGAATGGCATGAAGAAAGATATAGCGGAATTCGTAGCTCAATATCCCAACTATCAACAAATGAAAATCGAGCACCAAAAGTCGGGCGGATTGTTGCAAGCTATAGAAATTCCAACTTGGAAGTGGGACGTAGTTAGCATGGACTTCATTATAGGCTTACCCCGTTCTCGACGTAAGTATGACTCTATAAGGGTGATTGTGGATAGGCTCACAAAGTCAGCTCATTTCTTACCAGTCAGAACAACATATGTGGCAGAAGATTATGCAAAGCTTTATGTTAAAGAGATAGTGCGACTTCACCGTGTTCCGGTATCTAGTATCTCAGATAGAGGAACTCAGTTTACAGCTAATTTTTGGAAGTCCTTCCAAGAGGGTTTGGGGATTCAAGTGTGCCTTAGCACGGTATTTCACCCGCAGACTGATGGACAAGCTGAACGTACCATTCAGACTCTTGAGGATATGTTACGAGCATGTATGATAGATTTTGGAGGTAATTGGGATGATCACTTACCACTCATTGAGTTTTCTTATAATAATAATAATAATAGTTATCATTCTAGCATCCAAATGGCACTGTATGAGGCTTTATATGGGCGAAAGTGTAGATCCCCAATCGGGTGGTTCGAGGTAGGAGAGACTAACTTGATAGGGCCAGACCTGCTCCAGCAAGCCATAGAAAAAGTTAAGCTCATACAAGATCGGTTATTAGCAGCCCAAAGCCGTCAAAAGTCCTATGCGGATAATCGTCGAAAGGACTTGGAGTTCCAAGAGAAAGATTGGGTATTCTTAAAAGTGTCACCAATGAAGGGTGTAATGAGATTTGGCAAAAAGGGGAAACTTAGTCCCCGGTACATTGGCCCTTATGAGATTGTGGACAAAGTAGGCAAAGTGTCTTATGAATTAGATCTACCTCCTGATTTGGAGTCGGTTTACCCAGTTTTCCATGTCTCGATGCTTCGTAAATGTGTCGGAGATCCTACTAGGATCGTGCCAGTAAATGATGTTCAAGTGACAGAAAAGCTGACTTATGAAGAGGTACCCATTGCCATATTAGATAGGCAAGTACGGAGGCTTAGAAACAAAGAAGTGGCTTCAGTAAAGGTTTTGTGGAGAAACAATAACTGAGAAGAAATGACATGGGAAGTGGAAGAATATATGAAATCCAAGTACCCGCATTTGTTTCAGCCCCAAGAAGAAATCCAAGATGAGACATTAAGATCATAAGGTATGTATGTTTTTCTTTTTATGCATTTGGGTCGTGTGTGGCCAAACTCTATTGCTATTATGTTGTGGCCCTGTGAGGCATTGTTATTATGGGCTGTTGTGACAAGATGGTAGTGCCATATTATAGAGGAAAATCTGGCGAAATTTTTATAAAATCCCCGAAAACTTAACATTCGAGGACGAATGTTCTTAAAGGGGGAGAATGTTACACCTCGGAAAATTTTCTGTTGATGCACAATGAATAGACTAACGAAGAGCACGAAGTATAGGATATTGTAATAAGTAAGGAATGACATTTGATGACCCTAATCAAGATTTCAAAGACATTCGAGGTAAGAGAAGAAATTTTTCCAAGAGAAGGCAAGGCATACGATATGTATCGGAAAGGATTTACGAGTAACAAGTTAATGATGATTTAATGATGCTTTGGAGAAGAGTTATAACGTCCCTTAGATTGTTAATGAGGTGATAAACAAGTGTTAAGAAGGTTCCATAAGGATTGGAGATCAAACGAGTCGACGAGAATAAGTTCGGAGGAACTGGGCATTATACGGCCCAACATACTGGCCGTATAAATTATACTGGCCGTATGTTTGGCCATATAATCAGTCCAGATGGCCAGCCTCTCTGGACCAAATCTACGACCAGACATACGGTCAGTATAATTTATACGGACCGTATGTTGGTCCGTAGAAATGGGTCGGGACAGATTTGAGTATTATTAAAAAGGGTCCAAGTCTTATTTCATTTCATTTCCCTACACTCCCCTTCTCTCTAGAACATCTCTCTACACTTCTCCCACAAGAATTCAAGGGATATTAGTGATCAACAATATCAAACTAAGTGAATCAAGTGTAAGAAACCCATTAAAGTTCATCCAAGTCAAGAAATTTCATTAGAGGTGAACTAGGGTTTTGGCTCAAGTGAAGTATTTCCACCCAAGGATTATTCCTACAACATCTAAGGTAAGTTTTATGGTGTTTCCATGTTGTTTAAGTTATTGAGAAGTTGAAACACTTGGATTGTAAAAGGATATGGAAAATGGGTCTTGAATGTGAGAATAGTGATGTTTGTGAGTAGTAGCTTGGGTTAAGTAATTATTCTTGATATTCTATGATTATAATCATGTTATAAATGATATTGAGAACATGGGATAAACATTGTATATGAGTGAATGTAATAGTGTGCTATGACCATGGATATGGGTGACTTGAAGTGAATTGAAGAATATGGATAATGTAGGAGAATAAAGACTATTATTATGATATTGTGAATGTTATTATTTATGTTTGGGATTTGATATATGATATGGAGATAGTCGTGTAAATAAAGGAGATGATGTCCAATTTTCTCTAGCTTTAGTCATGTATGCTAAGCTATTGATTTTCTAATGATAGTATAACTCTAATGAAGGTAGAAACGTGAGCATTGAAGGGGAACGTGCAATTGATAGAATAGTTGAACGAAGAGGTATCTAAGGCTAACCCTTCTTTCATAAGGCATGGTTCTTTGGCCAAATATCTACTCTTCTATAAGCCTATGATGTCCCCCAAATGATGCTATCTTCATAAGCTATTAAGCTCATGATTCTCGATATGTTACGATTGTACTAAATTCCTCATATGACGAGCAATCCTCTAAGGATAGATGTAATGAACGACGATAGTAATGATGCAAAAGATGCTTATGAGCTTTTATGTATATGTGCCTATGTATGGCTATGATGAAACCCCGAGCTTATATGGCCGGGTAGAATATATATATATATATATATATAATGCGCGCGCACCACTATAGTTGGGTACGGATAACCCTGAGCCTTGGTAGGGCCTGGTATGTGTAACCCTGAGCCTTAGTAGGGAAAGGTATGTATGATCACCGAGCCTAGCCATGGTTGGGTACGCGAAACACCGAACCTTCGTGGTCAGGTATGCTATGTAAATGATATGTATATGAATATGAATATGTATATGAAGATGAATATGAATATGAATATGAATATGAATATGAATATGAATATGAATATGTATATCAATATGATTACGGATACGAAATGTAAACAAATACGGATGCGGATATGGATATATGTACACAATCACACATTAGAAATGGAAAGTCACTATGAAAAGCAAGTAAGTGTTTTTTACGATGATACTACTATCTCCCATACTATGCTATTTATTATGCTGTCTATAATGCTTTCATAATGATGTTGATCATTGTTTACATACTCAGTACATTCTTCGTACTGACGTCCTTTTGTTTGTGGACGCTGCGTCATGCCCGCAGGTGGCCAGGGAGACAGACTTGATCCATAGCTTTATTATTCAGGGACTACATAGGGGAGCTCCATTTCATTCGGAGTTACAGCTTTTGGTACTTATTCTTTTGTGTACATATTTATGGGCATAGCGGGGTCCTGTCCCGCCTATATGATATGACATACTCTCCTTAGAGGCTCGTAGACATGTGTATATGGTTAGATGTATTTTCCCTTGTCGGCCTATATTTTGGATATCATTTTGTTAGCCTCATCGGCTTATGTACATCTATATGGGCATTGTTATTGATGGTGATATTTATATATATTTATGTATCATTGCCCAATGGGATTTGTATGAATAATGGATGGAAAATATGATTAAGCTATGTGGCTCACCTAGATGTAAATGTGAAAGTATGATAAGTGGTGCCCGGGTGGGTTAGAATCGGAGCCCGTCGTGGCCTTCCGGTTGGGTCGTGACAGACCGTTTCTACCGATTTGTGAGAGGTTTGGGACCACATTTGATTGATGATTACTTGACGGCCTCACTTCAGTCTGGTATGGATATTTCCCGTATACAGGCACACGCTCAGAATCTTGAGAAACGTCAGCAGTAGCGGAGGGTTGGGCATGAGCATGATAGGGGTTATAGCAAGAGAGCTAGATCTTCCGATTTTGTCAACAATCCGAGAGGTCAGAGACAGCAATTTTCTAGACATTCAGGCCATTGAGCGGATAACGCACCTCCGCAATTTGGAGGTCAGAGATTTGATCGACCTATTTATTCAGGACCGGGTCAGAGTTCCAGAGCCTCAGGTTCTCAGTATAGAGGTGATTCAGGCCAGATGAGACCACTTTTACCATGATGTACTCGGTGTGGTAAATTACATACTGAACTGTGTCGCCTGGATTCAGATGCTTGTTACGCTTGTAGCCAATCAGGCTATATTATGCGTGAGTGTCCATCGAGGGGTGGTACAGGTGTAGTTCAGCCTACTGGATCTCCAACTGGTTCGTCATCATCTATACGCCCTCTTGGGCAGACTTCTCAGACTCCAGCCGAATGCGGTAGAGGCAGAGGGGGAGTGTCCAGCTCAAGCGGTCCTTATAACCGCATTTATGCATTAGCTGGTTGACAGGATCTCGAGTCTTCACTTGATGTGGTTATAGGTATACCATCAGTATCTTCTTATGATGTATATATAATGATTGATTCGAGTTCTACGTTTTCATATGTTACTCCTTTTGTTGCTAGTCAGTTTAGGGTGAAACTAGAGTCAATTAAACCTTTTGAGGTATCCACACCTGTTAGTGATCCAGTAATAGCCAGGCAAGTATATAGAAACGGTGTGGTTATAGTTTGTGATCGTCATACCATGGCAAATTTGATTGAGGTAGATATGGTAGATTTTGATGTCATTTTGGGTATGGATTAGTTGGCATCTTGTTATGCTAATGCTGACTGTAGAACAAAGATGGTTTGATTTTAATTTCCAAGGGAACCAATAGTTCTAGAGTTTAAGGGTAATACAGCATCACCGAGCGGTAGGTTTATTTCCTATCTCAAGGTAAGGAAGATGATTGCCAAGGGGTGTATTTATCATTTAGTCCGGGTTCAAGATACAGAAGCAAAGTCACCGACTCTTCAATCTGTTCCAGTAGTTAATGAGTTTCTAGATGTATTCCCGGATAAACTTCCAGGTCTTCCGCTAGAATGGGAGATTGACTTTGCCATTGATGTATTACCAGATACTAAGCCGATATCCATTCCTTCTTATAGAATGGCACCTGCTTAATTAAGGGAATTGAATGGGCAGTTGAAGGACTTCGTTGAGAAAGGCTTTATCAGGCCTAGTACGTCACCGTGGGGAGCACCAGTCTTATTTGTGAGAAAGAAAGATGGCTCCTTACGGATGTGCATTGATTATACGATGCTAAATTGGGTGACGATAAAGGATGTCCATTCCTAGAAATAATAAAACTTATGGTTCTTGATGTTCTTATGATATTATTGATTTTCACTTCATGATTATTGATCTTTATCATTGTTGTTGATTTCACCTTATGATTATTGTTCCTTCAAGATGAGATATAGCAATGATGATAGTTCCATAATGGTAATCGGATGTTTACCGACCTTATGTCCCTCTGATAGAGTTATACCTTTTATTTGGACTCTCATGCATGCTATATATATATATATATATATATATATATATATATGTGTGTGTGTGTGTGTGTGTGTGTGTGTGTGTGTGTGTGTGTGTGTATCTATTTTCTGACATCGACCCGCGCTATACTCGGTCGGGTACGACACCTATTGTGCACACTAATGCAGTGGGTACGTTATGATATTACCCCGGACACGGGATGATGATGATATGATGATAACACCGAGCCTATATGGCCGGGTACGGTACTATATATGTATGTATGAAAATGTTTTTTTAAGAGTTAAACATGCATGAAATCTGCCTTAAGAGGCATTCAGATGCACAGGTTATTTTTCTTATCTCATGTTTCTTTCATATCTATATTATGTTGTTATTCATGCCTTACATATTTAGTACATTACTCGTACTGACATCCTTTTATTGTGGACTTTGCGTTCATGCCCCTAGGTAGATAGGGAGACGGACCAGACCTCTAGGTTGCTTCATCAGGGATTGTGTAGGAGTGCTCCACTTGTTTCGGAGCTACAATTTAGCTAGTACTATTCTTTTGTGTATATATGGGCATGGCGGGGTTCTATCCCATCCTTAAGATGTTATGCACTCCATGTAGAGGCTCGTAGACATATGTATATAGTTAGATGTTTTATGACCTCTTCGGTTCATATTTTGGTATGCCATTTTTGGTAGCCTTGTCGGCTTGTATATATGGGGACAGATTGATGATAAACACACATATACACATATCTCTTGGACCTATGCCCTTTTCAGATTATGGAATTCATGAGTTAGGTTTGTGGTCCACTTAGATATAGATTATGGAATGTATGTCATGTGGTGCTCGGTAGGTTACCTCCGGGCGCTCGTCATGGCCCTCGAGTTGGTGATGACACTTATGTTACTTTACCTTCTTCTGCTATTTTATATTAATTGGGAATGTTAGGTTAAGGGTTCTCCTATCGAAGGGGGAAAGGTAGGTGCCCGCACGACTTAGTGAAATTGGATCATGACGATAATTCTAAGGAGTTAGTAAGGACCTGAGTGGAGAGGCAGACCGATAACGTGAGACACTCATTTTGATCTTTCCAGCTGAAGTTTTCCAATCACCTTCATTCTGAGGAGTTACAATTTCAGCATGTGTGTTCAGTTTGGTAGCCCTAGATTACTCAAGATAAGAGTTATTTCATAATTAGAGGTTGGTACCCTTGGGTGTTGGCACGATATGGGGTGTCATTTTCCAATTAATCGTTCTTGAGATGCCGGGGCTAACAGTCATGGTGGAGGTCTTGACCCTTTATCGGTTCTACGTATCTATCTTCCACCACTCTCCGTTTGAGGAAGAACAATTGTTTAATTGGTATCTGATGTAAAGACCCGTTTCGTCGTTATTAACATTCTTTCTCTTTCTCTGAAGTCTCGTTTGGATTCGCAGCGGTAGCATTTTACGCACCGGATTAACTTG
Organism: Lycium barbarum; assembly: GCF_019175385.1. Lineage (NCBI taxonomy): Eukaryota > Viridiplantae > Streptophyta > Magnoliopsida > Solanales > Solanaceae > Lycium > Lycium barbarum. Next base: position 83,374,413 of record NC_083341.1, read on the forward strand.
TAAGGCCTACCTATAGCCTATTTGGAAAGAAATAAGTCAATTTAGGATTTTCTTAACAGGTGCTTCGCACCTGCGATTGGCGGGTCTCCTCGACGAGCCCGTGTCTGCTAGAACTCATCCGCGTAGGCAAAAAAATCTTGATGATTAATGAATGCGCCTCTAAAGAATCACATAGGCGGGCTATAGCTCGCGAGAGCAGAGATCGCTAAACAGATCAGATATTTATTTCCCCATTTTGAGATTGGACCTCATTTCACCCCAAAAATGTTCCTACAGCTTGTTTTTGAGTGATTTCAGAGACTTCCATGGCTTTGTCCCGGGTAAAAATCTAAAGCCTACTTCATTTCTCCTTCTTAATCTGTCACGACCCAACCCCGTGGGCCGTGACTAGTGCCCGAGATGGACACCCATACACACCTACTTTCCCAAATCGACATATCCATAACTTATCCATATCCAACATATATTAGTTTATAATGATACTGAGAAAAAATGTCGTCGTAAGCGATCACCTGTAACATACATATCATACAGAACCCACACATATATGTATACATACGTACAAGCCGTAAGGCCATCATAGCAAATGGGACCGCTTAGGCGTACGCCACACAGACATAACTGAACCACAGCGACCCATGACCCACATACATGTCTACAGGCCTCTAACAAACATAACAGAACCATATGACAGGACAGGGCCCCGCCGTACCCTTAAATAGTCATATATACATAAATGTGTACAACAGAAGGATCTGTACCAAAACTATGGGATCCGGAACGAGGGAGCTCTTTAACACAGTAGAATGGATGTCCTAAGCTGATGGACCACTCACGTGCGCGTCTGTACCTGCGGGCATGAAACGCAGCCCCCGAAGAAAGGGGGTCAGTACGGAATATGTACCGAGTATGTAAGGCATGGAATACAGAAAATAGAAACAAACCCGGAACAACGGTACAAGAAAGTAAATACATTAATCAGAATACTAAGGTGCTTATTTTCCAAACGTACATCATGCTTACCGATGTCATGTGTCAGAAAAGTGCCGAAAATGAGTGAATCATCCAGAGTACCAACATACTTACTTTCCAAACACAGATCATACGTGCTGACATCATATGTCTCCATATACATATACATGTAACCGATCCATACGAATATGATAGTGCCGAGGAACGTACGGCCCGATCCATATATATATACATAACATATACTGCCGAGAAACGTTCGGCCCGATCCATAAATATAATATATACTGCCGAGGAACGTTCGGCCCGATCCATAAATATAATATATACTGCCGAGGAACGTTCGGCCCGATCCATAAATATAATATATATTGCCGAGGAACGTTCGGCCTGATCCATAAATATAATATATACTACCGAGGAACGTTCGAACCGATCCATATATATATATCATATATTATATTGCTGCGGAACGCGCAGCCCGATCCATAAATATAACATATACATATCCATAGTAATACTTCTTTTGAAAAACATATCTTGTTCATATATATACAGAAAACAGAACATATCATGTTGCCGAGGCGTCGGCTCCGATCCATATATAACATAACATGTTAATGGCGAGTATAACATAGTGCACATAATGACATAACCGGCCCGAGGCTCGGCGGATGATATAATAGTAGCACGCACGAGCGGAGTAGTGAGAACCACATGTATATAAATCAATTCTAAGACTCGATGGACAAGTATACTCACCGACCCCTGAAGGCTCAGAAACAAGTTTCGGGTCAATCGGATTTAGTATAAGAAAGTTAGGAGCGTTTAAAGTACAGAACCTCTTACCAACGATTCAGAAGCCGTTTTTGGAAAATCGAAGCAACAATCATATCAAGTATCTTTCAGATATCGTTATGGATCAAATCAAATAGAGCTTTTGGAACCATATGTATGTATCAAAATGTTTCAAAGACTCGATGGGATGATCAAACGTGCCATCATTTGGAAAACTAAGACATTAGTCATATCAACTATCTTTCGAATTCCATTCGGAAACATATCAACCGAACTTTGGACATCATAAATAGGCATCAAAACCACATGAAACAACTTATGGAAATCAAGAACGTTAGTCATCCTAGTGGCTCTAAGAATAGGAGTTTCTTTGGAATCATATACACATCGTATGTTCGTTTCACAAAGATCATGCCAAAAGAAAGAAAGGGTAAGCCTTACATACCTTGCCCGCTTTCTACGCAAATCCGAATTTGAGTCTTTGGATCGCAAGATCTACAACAATATTCGTACATACCAAATATTAGCCATAAACGCTTAAGAGTCCAATTCTAAACCAACACTTTATTTACAGAAATTTCGGCAGCATTTCCCCTGTAAATCCACCATCCCCGAGAATTCAACTCGGCCAAAAATACAACAACAAATCCGAGAATTTAACTCGGCCAAAATATCAACAACAATACCAACAATTATTCTAACAATATCCACAATCGATTCATAACGTATACTAGCATTAGCAACTTCTTTCTACAAACTTTGACGACTTTCCATCTACGTTCAATTCATAATCGCCTACATATGCAAGTACTAACCCGCCACCATTCAAATAATATTCACGCACACTTCAACAATCCGCCTTACATTCCAAACGGCCAAACCAACATACTACCCGAAAACATTCAAATTCAACAACAACAACAACAACAATACAATTTCTTCTTCCAAATTCATGAACTATACCAACAATTCACACTTTAGCAACTCCATTTTCATAATTACATAAAACCATATTAAAATCACATTAGTTCCTACAACAACCCACAACCAATTTCAATGCCAACTTGAACCCTTAAATTTCATTTGCATCATAAAGTCCACAACAACACAACTAACATACTAAGTAAATTAATTCATCTCTTCTCCACCATACAACACACACACACACCCACACGGCTACACACACACACACCCACACGGCAACACACAACACACCTTATTTCCCTGATTTTCATTCATTTCTACATACTACAACATACATAAACCTTCCATAACATATAAAAGAAGAGTAATTCTTACGTTTTTCCTTAACGTCCCACTTGACTAGAATCTTGGACTTGCCACAAAAAGTAGTCTTCTTGCTCCAACAATTATACCATGTTAAACAGGACCTTTGAATTAGTAGGAATACTAGAAGATTATATTTTTTGGATCAAGATGAAAGGCTTCAAAAAAAAAAAACTTTTTTTTTTGTTCTTGGCCGAAATGGGGTGGTCTTCTTTTCTCTCAAAGCTTCTTGATTTTTCTTTGGGTTGAAGATGAATTTTATCATCTTTTAGTGGGATATATTAACTCTCATATGGGCCTTGGCCCATACCAAGTTGGCCGGCCACTCTTGGTCATTTTTCAAGCCCAATTGTTTTTTTCTTTTTATTCCAAGCCCATTTTATTTCATGACAAATTTTTGTAATTCACGAAACTATTTTTCAAATTTCTAATTTTGCCCTTAGCCTTCCTCAATATTTCCGCATCAATATTTTTCATGAACTTATATATTAAATAAAATCAAAATATTGCCTTATCTCTTACTAGTCACAATTTTCTCAAATTATCCGAGGGTGCAAACTACGGGATATAACATCCTCCCCCCCTTTAGAACATTCGTCCTCGAATGTTAAAGTAGCCTCATAAGGTTTTAGAAATACTTCGGGGGAGTTTCCTTTCCATCACATACCGCTCCCGTATGGGTTTCATTTTATCGACTGCCTGTTGAGTCGTATCTAAGTCGATTAACTTAGTCCCGTCAATATCGAACCAACCAATCGCTGACTTGCACTTCCCGCCATACAGAGCCTCATATGGTGTCATTTCGGATTATCCTCTTATATTTGTCGGCCTCTCAGGCGTCTTCCATATTTTCTCCCTATATTTTCCTCATGGCACACTTTTCGTCATTTCATTTCTATGTCCTTTCAAAATCTTCACGATACGCCAACATACCCTGAACTCTGGCCCCGAGCTAATAAGTCTTCTTTTATGGATCTTGAATCGTCATAGTTCGTTTCAAATCTAGTGTGTTCTCCCCCCCCCCCCCCCCTTTTTTAAAGGGTTCCGTATACGCTTATGATCTTTAAGTAACTGTCGCCTTAATAGCTATCTGCTACCATCTCAAAATGGAAGTTCCTACATCGCGGGTCCGACATATCTATCCCCTTGCTAGCTACGTTCTCGTACTTAATCAGAATACTTATAAAGGAATCCATTTCCGATACTTACTTTTTCCATTTTGACATACCTCTGCCCTTTATGTCTAACGGTGCCATTAACCTTTTGATGCGTATCCGTTTTCAGTTACCTTCTTTTCAACCACTCTCTCTTTCTTTGATCAAGCCATTAGCATCCTTAATCCCTCTTAAGGAGTAGTTTTCCCCTTTTGTTGTTTATAGCTTCGGCTCTGAAGTTCGCAAAGTATTCTTTCACTCTATTTTCTCGATAATCGAATTCCTCAGTCTTCACACGAATCCTCATGCCATGTCATAGGTTTTCTTATCAATTGCACTAACTCACTATCCTTTTCCTCCCCTTGGCAAGTAATCGGTTTACTATCGTCAATTTATTAAAGTATCCTCCGTACTCCCCTATGCTAGTTTTATGTTCACCGGTAACCTTTCTCAGATTTGTTCCTCCTTTTGTCCTATACTATCACATTCCAGTTCTTTTACAGACCTGTCCTTCAAATTTCTATGCAAATAGTTTTATGCTTTACCCGTCGGCTCTTTTGAAGGCTTTACTCAATCATGTTTCTTACCTTTCACTCTTCCCAACATTTTTGATCTCCTTACCTTCCATGTACTCATGTTATTTCTTTTCCAAATATTGTTGTATTAGAATTCTCCAATCTTATCTGTAGTGAAATCAGTCTCAGTCTATTTCATAACCTCTATACCATACCCTTCGCTTTGTCTTTTGAATTATGTTCCGTTAATGTCTTTCGTACATTGCCACACTGGTTGCTAGGATCCACCTATCGATCGATATAGTCATAAATGGAATGTCATATGCATACATATACATTTATTACCATTTCGCTTACAGAGCATATTCAAACGCTATCCAAACTTACTCTGATTCCAAAGCTGCGTTGCGCTTTCTTCTCCTTCACCGGCCTAGTCTGCCTTAGCCTACCCGGCCTCTTTAAGGTTTCTAACCATTCCGCATATTCTAATTTCCTTTAGGTCACCCCAATTTCCCATTTGTCTCTTATATCTACATTTGTGGAAATTTTAGTACACTTCCCAGGGGGTCACCCATCCCAAAATTGCTCTCACTCTAGCACGCTTAACCTCGGAACTCCGGATAATTCTGGCGTGTTAATGCTAGTATAATTGCATCCACTTCCCCGCACAACCTTTCTCACGTAACCTAGGGCAAGTCGAGGTCTTAGCAACTTTCAAAAGGTTCTCGTAGCGGGTCCCACTCTGATCTAGAGGGGGTTCTTTTACTTTTCCGACCATACAATTACCGTGTCGCCCTTTTGAATCCTCAATATTAACTTCTATCTGTACATATGATTTCCTCTCATCCGGGGTTTCTAAATTCTCACTGGTATCGGAGACGTCTCAGTCGCTGTTACTTATAACCACTGGGCCACCGGCCCCCTTTGGATTTCCATTTACCGTCATTACATGATACTTCTACAGGAGGTACACATACATAGAAAGTTCTAAAGAAAACTCATATACCTGTAGCCGATCGGTCTCGGGTCTGATCTGGGGAGCTGCCATGTGAAGTGTGCTCCTCCTCATCGTCTGTCTGCCATCCGCTCGTCTAACTCCCGCCATTGCGCGCATCTGAATCGGAGGAGTATGATAACCAGGCAATTCCTGGTTTACTGACGGCCAGGATAAGGGACTGGAGTAGTCCGTAACACTCACCGGGGAGACCTGTTTAACGTAGTGCTCCACCACAGGAGCAACTGGCATGGCCCCAGAAATCTCCTCCTCCGGTGTCCCAGAAGAATACTCTGATAGATCTGTATCATAACTATCCTCCTCCCTAGAGGTAAGGAACTCTGGAGGAATCGTCGCCGGATCCTCCGAGGGATCTGTATCGTAACTGCCCTCTGTGGGATCCTCTGCTCTGGGGGCCAGAAACTCTGGAGGAATTGTTGCTGGGTCCTCCGAAGGATCAATCTCAATCGAATAACTGAGGCTCCTCTTACTCGGTCCTGGAGATATCCTAGGGGCCTTCTTAGCACCCCCACTATCTGAAGCTGTCCTCTTTATCTTTCGTCAATCTACAATCACCTGCAGGAAGAGGATCAAAAATGATTCCCAAAATACTGACGCTATCGCTCTTTTTGGAGCCTCGCTGTAAACACAGCAATTCGTCAGAAAGAAACCATCCTAACTTTACAGCTCTATCGCACGATCTAAGATCAAAAGAAAGGTAACATCCTAAGTGTCCTGTAGCCTCCTGTTTATAGATGTGGTGCATAACACACCGATAAACAAGACTCTACTAGACACGGCTTGTAGACATTCCGAGGATGAACTGCTCTGATACCACTTTTGTCACGACCCAACCCCGTGGGCCGTGACTAGTGCCCGAGATGGACACCCATACACACCTACTTGCCCAAATCGACATATCCATAACTTATCCATATCCAACATATATTAGTTTATACTGATACTGAGAACAAACGTCGTCGTAAGCGATCACCTGTAACATACATATCATACAGAACCCACACATATATGTATACATACGTACAAGCCGTAAGGCCATCATAGCAAATGAGACCGCTTAGGCGTACGCCACACAGACATAGCTGAACCACAACGACCCATGACCCACATACATGTCTACAGGCCTCTAACAAACATAACAGAACCATATGACAGGACAGGGCCCCACCGTACCCCTAAATAGTCATACATACATAAATGTGTACAACAGAAGGATTTGTACCAAAAATATGGGCTCCGGAACGAAGGAGCTCTTCAACACAGCAGAATGGATGGCCTAAGCTGATGGACCACTCACGTGCGCGTCTGTACCTGCGGGCATGAAACGCAGCCCCCGAAGAAAGGGGGTCAGTACGGAATATGTATCGAGTATGTAAGGCATGGAATACAGAAAATAGAAACATACCCGGAACAACGGTACAAGAAAGTAAGTACATTAATCAGAATACTAAGGTGCTTATTTTCCAAACGTACATCATGCTTACCGATGTCATGTGTCAGAAAAGTGCCAAAAATGAGTGAATCATCCAGAGTACCAACATACTTACTTTCCAAACACAAATCATACGTGCTGACATCATATGTCTCCATATACATATACATGTAACCAATCCATACGAATATGATAGTGCCGAGGAACGTACGGCCCGATCCATATATATATACATAACATATACTGCCGAGGAGCGTACGGCCCGATCCATATATATATACATAACATATACTACCGAGGAACGTTCGGCCCAATCCATAAATATAATATATACTGCCGAGGAACGTTCGGCCCGATCCATAAATATAATATATACTGCCGAGGAATAAATATAATATATACTGCCGAGGAACGTTCGGCCCGATCCATAAATATAATATATACTACCGAGGAACGTTCGGCCCGATCCATAAATATAATATATACTGCCGAGGAACGTTCGGCCCGATCCATATACATATAGCATATATTATATTGTTGCGGAACGTGCAGCCCGATCCATACATATAACATATACATATCCATAGTAATACTTCTTTTGAAAAACATATCTTGTTCATATATATACAGAAAATAGAACATATCATGTTGCCGAGGCGTCGGCTCCGATCCATATATAACATAACATGTTAATGGCGAGTATAACATAGTGCACATAATGACATAACCGGCCCGAGGCTCGGTGGATGATATAATAGTAGCACGCACGAGCGGAGTAGTGAGAACCACATGTATATATATATCAATTCTAAGACTCGATGGACAAGTATACTCACCGACCCCTGAAGGCTCAGAAACAAGTTTCGGGTCAATCGGATTTAGTATAAGAAAGTTAGGAGCGTTTGAAGTACAGAACCTCTTACCAACGTTTCAGAAGCCGTTTTTGGAAAATCGAAGCAACAATCATATCAAGTATCTTTCAGATATCGTTATGGATCAAATCAAATAGAGCTTTTGGAACCATATGTACGTATCAAAATGTTTCAAAGACTCGATGGGATGATCAAACGTGCCATCATTTGGAAAACCAAGACATTAGTCATATCAACTATCTTTCGAATTCCATTCGGAAACATATCAACCGAACTTTGGACATCATAAATAGGCATCAAAACCACATGAAACAACTTATGGAAATCAAGAACGTTAGTCATCCTACTGTCTCTAAGAATAGGAGTTTCTTTGGAATCATATACACATCGTATGTTCGTTTCACAAAGATCATGCCAAAAGAAAGAAAGGGTAAGCCTTACATACCTTGCCCGCTTTCTACGCAAATCCGAATTTGAGTCTTTGGATCGCAAGATCTACAACAATATTCGTACATACCAAACATTAGCCATAAATGCTTAAGAGTCCAATTCTAAACCAACACTTTCTTTACAGAAATTTCGGCAACATTTCCCCTGTAAATCCACCATCCTCGAGAATTCAACTCGGCCAAAAATACAACAACAAATCCGAGAATTTAACTCGGCCAAAATATCAACAACAATACCAACAATTATTCTAACAATATCCACAATCGATTCAAAACGCATACTAGCATTAGTAATTTCTTTCTACAAACTTTGACGACTTTCCATCTACGTTCAATTCATAATCGCCTACATATGCAAGTACTAACCCGCCACCATTCAAACAATATTCACGAATACTTCAACAATCTGCCTTACATTCCAAACGGCCAAACCAACATAATACCCGAAACCTTTCAAATTCAACAACAACAACAACAATACATTTTCTTCTTCCAAATTCATGAACTATACCAACAATTCACACTTTAGCAACTCCATTTTCATAATTACATAAAACCATATTAAAATCACATTAGTTCCTACAACAACCCACAACCAATTTCAATCCCAACTTGAACCCTTAAATTTCATTTGCATCATAAAGTCCACAACAACACAACTAACATACTAAGTAAATTAATTCATCTCTTCTCCACCATACAACACACACACACCCATACGGCTACACACACACACCCACACGGCCACACACAACACACCTTATTTCCATGATTTCATTCATTTCTACATACTACAACATACATAAACCTTCCATAACATATAAAAGAAGAGTAATTCTTACTTTTTTCCTTAACGTCCCACTTGACTAGAATCTTGGACTTGCCACAAAGAGTAGTCCTCTTGCTCCAACAATTATACCACGTTAAAGAGGACCTTTGAATTAGTAGGAATACTAGAAGATTATATTTTTTGGATCAAGATGAAAGGCTTAAAAAAAAAAGTCTTTTTTTTTTTGTTCTTGGCCGAAATGGGGTGGTCTTCTTTTCTCTCAAAGCTTCTTGATTTTTCTTTGGGTTGAAGATGAATTTTATCATCTTTTAGTGGGATATATTAACTCTCATATGGGCCTTGGCCCATACCAAGTTGGCCGGCCACTCTTGGCCATTTTTCAAGCCCATTTCTTTTCTTTTTATTGCAAGCCCATTTTATTTCATGACAAATTTTTGTAATTCACTAAACTATTTTTCAAATTTCCAATTTTCCCCTTAGCCTTCCTCAATATTTCCGCATCAATATTTTTCATGAACAACATATATATTAAATAAAATCAAAATATTTTCTTATCTCTTACTAGTCACAATTTTCTCAAATTATCCGAGGGTGCTAAATACGGGATATAACATAATCTTTACCGCTTCTATAAGTTAAATCTAAATTAATTGGGGGGGTGACTCTTTTGGCATGTAAAACCCTAGGTGGATAGAATGTTGTTCTTATTTTAAATCATGAGTTGTTGAAAGGAGTTCATTGCTTTTAATCTTAGGCTTGTTGTTTTTAAACTCAAATCCCAATTCTAGAATGGATTTTCAAATGGTTTGACTTTTGGGTTTAGCTTGAGCTTTGGGGATTTTATTAGTTTAGATGATTTGAAAGCTAATTTGGGGTTAGATATGTTTGAAACTTAGGTTGTGATCGTTGGAGCTTCTAGTAGACTAATTTGCGTAAAAGTTTTGATTTCGCCCTTGTGGGCCCGGGGGCGTCTTCTTAAGTCGTTTGAGTCCTTCTAGGGGTATGATAGCTTGGGCATTCATAGTACCACTTGCTAATGTCGAATGTTTATTTGGCTAGACTTCACTCTTTTGGATGCGTTGAAGCTCAAGGATGGATGGTTTGTGGCTCCTATTCGTCTTCGAGGTAGGTTAAGATCTACTTTAGCATAGACTCTGATTGGTAGCATATATAGATAGATAGTCGTTGACGGGAAAAGCATGATAGGCCTTCGGGCATGGCGTGAAGGTTGATTCCAAGTAGGTTGGCTCTGCCAGTTATTTTGTAGGCCTGTCGCCATACTTGTATTTGATTATGTTTAGAATTGATATATATATATCACTACACACACACATACAAGGTGAGAGAGTGTAGGCTCCGAGGTCTTTGCTAGAGAGCTTAAAAGTGAGATGAGAGAGTCCGTGATCCAAGGTCTTCACCAGAGCGGAATGTGTGACTGTAATCCATGAACACCCATGCTTTGCATTCCATGGGTTCTTAAATGCAAGATATGAATTATTATGCTTGTTTTCATGAAATTCTACATGCTTCCATGTCTTCATACAAGTCATACTATATATCTATATTCATGTTATATTACACTCACAAATTATGTTCACAATCAAGTTTATATAATTCATGGGCTTTTAAGCCATTTATATCCATGTTCATGTTTTGAGAGATGCACAGATTACCGAGAAGGCTCAGCCAGCCTCAAAACTATGTATGCCAGCGTAGGATAAGGATCGCTCTGCGCAGTTAGGACGATTCCTTCATGTTACCCTTTGCGGTTTATTGGATCCATTCATGTCATGTTCATGTCTTGTACCCCGGCAAGGTAAAAGATAGCATAGCTGCTCAAGCAGAGATCATACGCCACGTCCTTACGGGGTAGTTACATGTCGGTTATACTAAGGCTCTCCCACTTAATATGTTTTACTCATGTTATATATTAATATTCATGTCAAATGATGCTCATGTTCATGTTCAACTTACAATTTCAGTTTCAGATCTTATTATTTCATGTGCCATGTTTATTTCATTCAGTTGCTTTACATACCAGTACAATTCAAATGTATTAACGTCCACTTTTACTGCCCGATGGCCTGCATTTCACAATGCAAGTATTGATTTATAGGACGACGCATCGGCTCGTTAGGACATTGTTCGTATCAACTTTTAGTGAGCCCCATTCCATTCGGGGTGTTATCTTTACTTTATTTTCATATCAGTTATACAGTTAAGGTATGACGGGGGCCATGTCCCGGTAAATAGTTTAGCAGTTAGACTCATGTCAGAGGTTTCATAGACTAGTCAGATATGTCATGTCAGATGTTCAGTTGAGTTAGCCTCGTTGGCTACATTATTATATTTCCACAATCATGATATTATAGTATTTTCAGACATATGATTATTGAACTCCATATTTTCACAATTCATGCATGGTTAACTTATATTCCACATCAGTTCATATCCCATATTAACTCAGCAAGCCGTGTGGTTCGCTTGGTCACATGCAGCAAGCAGCGAGTGTCATGTGATGTCCAGGTCATGGTTAGAGGCGTGACAAAGCTTGGTATCAGAGTCTAGGTTCATATGTGTTAGGGAGTTTATGAAACCGTGTCCAATGGGATCACTCTTATGTGTTTGTGCATGCCACACATGTAAATAGTTGACCATTAAGACATCTAGGATAGTCTCACTTCATTCATACTCTAGATCGTGCAATTAGAGCTATGCTTTCAGGAATATTTCTAACTCCTACGTATTACGTATTTCAGAAAATGCTTGCCAGAAAAGAGTACACCAAGAGGACTTCAACTACGAGACAGTGAGCTACTACTAATGTTACTCCAGAATTGGAGCCTTAGACTCAGAGGTCTGTATTAGATTCTGCACCCCCACCTGCTGAAAGGCTTGCGATGGTCCGTCCCATAGTTACTCCGCAGCCCAGTGCCTCAGACATGGAGGTTAGGGGAGCTATCCAGTTTCTCACTCAAAATTGTTGCTACCCAAGCACAACGTCAGAAAACGGCTCCTAGCGCAAGTGCTAGTGGAGGGTCGAACAATTCTAGGACCAAGGAATTTCTTCATATGAAGCCTCCATTGTTCACAAGAACTATTAAGGGGGAATATGTCCTCAAAATTTCACTGATGGGCATCAGAAGGTTTTTTGTGTTATGCATGCTTTAGAGATAAAGGCAGAAAAGTTGAGAGCTTATCGGTTGTAGGATGTTGCACATATTTGGTGTGAGACGTGGGAACAGTCTCGCGGGGAAGATGCATCTCCATCAACTTGGAATGAATTTACATATGCCTTCATTGACCACATCCAACCGCTTGAGGTCAGGGAGGCCAAGGCCTACGAATTTAAGAGACTCAGGCAGAATTATATGAGTGTTAATGATTACTACCTCAAGTTTGTTTCTTTGGCCAAGTATGCTCCGTATATGGTCCTTGATATGAGGGCCAGAGTTAGTCGATCTATGTTGGGCCTTATACCCGACATGTACAGTGATCAAAATATTGCTGCTCAAACTACCAAAATGACCATCACCAAGATGGTTGCTTTTGTTTAGGGTAATAAGGGCAGAATGAAGGAAGAAAAGGCACTCCAGAAAGAGAAGGACAAGGAATTTAATAAAAGAGCTAAGTCTGCAGGTAACTTCAGTCATGGGGGAGGTGGAGGCAGAAAATTCTTCAAGAACAGGTCATCAAGACTCGTTCCATCTGCAGTTAGTGCCTCAGCCCCAAAATATAGGAATGATTAGAAGAGACAGAGTTTCAGGCCAGCAAGTTTCTGTTCTCAGACTAGTGTGGGTCAGAAGACTTATGATAATCCAGTTTGGAGCAAGTGTGGTAAAAGACACCCAGGGGAGTGTCGCATGGGTATGGATATATGCTATGGGTGTGGCTAGCGGGACTTTTTCAGAGGGACTGTCCATTAGCGAGAAGAGATGTCGGAGGTAATGTAGCTCAGTCCACGAATTTAGCACCTTCTCGTAATTCTCAAGCCTAGACAAAGTATGGTGCAGCTAAGTCTGGTAATACAGATGGAGGTCAGAACCGTTTGTATGCACTAGCAGGTCGTTTGGACATAGAGGCGCGTGGAGATGTTGTCACAGGTACATTAATAGTTTTCACTTTCAACGTTTATGCCCTTATTGACCCAGGATTCACCTTATCATATCTAGCCCCATTCATTGCTAAGAAATTTGGGATAGAACTAGAAAATTTGCATGAACCCTTTGAAGTGTCCACTCAATTTGGAGAGTTAGTTATAGCTAGACGTATTTATAAAGGTTGTCCAGTTCTAGTCTATCACCACAAAACCATAGCTGCTTTAGCAAAGTTAGAAATGATAGACTTTGATGTAATCATAGGTATGGATTGGTTGGTTTCATGTTATACCACAGTAGGTTGTAGAACCAAAATAGTAAGATTTGAGTTTCCTAATGAACCAGTCATAGGAGGGAAGGGCAATTCAGTAGTACCCAGGGTAGATTTATCTCCTATCTGAAAGCCAGAAAGATGATTTCCAAGGGGAATATCTATCGCCTCGTTTGAATCAGGGATACAGATACTCAAACCCCATGTCACGACCCAACCTGCCATGACTGGCACCCAACTAAATCCTAGTGGGCGAACCAACACACAAGATCTCTATTCATTCAAGTCTGATTTTATATTAAACAGGTCAACAATTATACTCATTCACGCATCAAATAAAATGGGTAAGTCATGCCATAAAATACTAAAACAAGTGTGAAAGTCTAACTATTACAAATTCCCCAAAATTCAAAAAGTCATCGTAGAGGACTCTAACCCAAAACACGTATAAAAACTGAAATCTGCCTAATAAATATCCATAATGTCTAGAATAAGAAAAGACATCAAAAGTAGAAGATCCTTGGGCGGCCTGGCATGAGAAGAAGCTCAACCCAAAATCTGTCAGCAATTATTCTCCACGCTAGATGTGAGGACGAGTAGCGGTCTCTCTATCAAAATCTGCACTCAAAGAATGCAGCAACGTAGTATCAGTATAAACACTATGTACCGGTAAGCATCATAGGCCGACTAAGATTAATATCATGCATATCGTATAAAATAAACACGCCAGTCAATCAAACACGAATATCAATACATCACAACAAGTCAACAACGGGAAATCACAACAAATCACCAAATTGCCAAGAATCACAAACACGTCAAACACAACGGAGAATAATTTACCACTATAACCCCACTCGCTGTACACACATGCTATCTGATGTCATAGCTCAGTAGTCATGACCTCCAGGGGACCAATGGTGTCCATGTACCACTCGTTCCGGAACACTCCTCGTACCTGAGCACAACTTTCACTTCGGAACGAACCTCGGACGCGGGATATATCAATAAACCTCTCGTTTCCGAAACTAACCTCGGACCACGAGCCCATAAGCTTGGCCACATATGTGCCTTGTCATACCTTTTACAGAACAATGTTTCTTACCTTCTCAATAACCATATTCACCTCATCATTTCATGTCACAATACCCTCGAGAAGACTATATTAACTTCTCCTCACAATACAACCACTCTGGATTAAATCACACAGGAATAATGGCATGAAGCCTACACAGAATTTAATCACAACACATAGGAGCTCAACCATACAATATCATGTAATGAATACTAGACATGTTTTCTCTTAATGAAATCACAAACATACATTCAACTAACCAAAGTCTCACTCAAGTAAACCGTAACCTACCTCAAAGTAGAGCTGGAACAACGCAGCTCACTCTGCTATAACCTTTCCTTTCCTCAAAGCCTCAGAACGCTCAAAGTCTTGAAATAGAGGGCTCAGTGAGTCATAATACTCAATCACAAGTTCCAACGCAAGAATGCCCTTCCCTTACCCCATTCCAAGGGTTGGATGATTTTCTAGGTGATAAACAACCTATTTAGACCCTTAGTAATCATTAATCATCAATTTATAACAGCATTCTATCAATATTCCTATTACAAGCAGTTTTCCATGGCAAAGACACTATTTTTATAGAACCTTAGGTCTCCAATCACTTACTTTATGTCTCTAAATTTTCAATTTGACAAATAGAAACTAACCAACCGAATTTAGATGATAACTAAGCAATAATAATCATAACCCATCAAGTTTAGAAGTTTCATTAATATTCTAGGGTTTCTAATTCAATTTCACCATTAAAGACCCAAGAGGATAATTATAATAATGAAGGGGAAAGGAATGATAGAATGAAAGCAATGGAACTTACCTCACAAGATTGTCTTGCCCTAGCTTGAAAATTCTCTCTAAGTGTTTGTTGGGAAGTGTGTTGGGGTGTTATGAATGAGAAAATAAAACTAAGGCATTTAAAACCCGGATTTTGCCTCCCGTAGACACTGTGGCGGTCGCTACGCCGCTGCAGCGGTCCCGCCATAGCTGTCAAGTGACTCCTATAGCGGTCCCCAACTTTCTCTTCTGACCGCTATGGCGGCCGGTTCACCGCTATAGTCGTACCGTCATAGCGGTCCACCTTCCGCCACAGCGGCCACCAAAGAAATGGTTGGCCACTGGAAGTGGTCGAGGCACTGCTATAGCGGTACCGCAGTGGTAATTCCACCGCTGTAGCGGTCCAATTTAGGCAGTGAAGTCATTTTCTGTCCAGTTTTCCCCCCTACCACCCCACATTTTATCCAAGGCCTTAAAACACAATACGAAACATGCATATATATATATATATATATAAAAATACACCCTATGAATCGACCCGCAGCCTCGGAATTTCCAATGGAGTCCTAAATTTCCATAACGACCGGAAGGGTCGTTACACCCCAACTCTCTAATCCGTACCAGTCGTTAATGAGTTTCCATAAGTTTTCCCAGAAGATATTCCCGGAGTCCCTCCCGACAGGGAGATAGACTTTGGAATTGACCTACTTCTCGACACTAAGCCAATATCTATTACGCCATATTGAATGGCTCCAGTAGAGTTGAAAGATCTTCTTGACAAGGGATTTATTAGGCCAAGTGATTCACCGTGGGGGCGCACCAGTCTTGTTTGTCTGAAAGAAATATGGGTCTTTGCGTATGTGTATAGACTACCGTGAGTTGAACAAAGTCACCATTAAGAACAAGTATCCTCTCCCCAAAATAGATCATTTCTTTGACCAACTTCAGGGTGCTCAGTGTTATTCCAAGATTGACCAGAGATCAGGACACCATTAGTTAAAGGTTAAGGAAGTTGATATTCCAAAGACCTCTTTCAGGACCAGTTATGGTCATTTCGAATTTATTGTTATGTCATTTGGGTGTAAAAATGCAACTGCTACTTTCATGGACCTTATTAATAGGGTCTTCAAGCCTTATCTTGATTTATTCGTCATTGTGTTTATTGATGATATTTTGGTGTATTCCAGTAGTGACACAGATCACGCAGAACATCTCAGAATAGTGTTGTAGACACTTCAGAATCGTGTGCTCTATGCAAAATTTTCAAATTGTCAATTTTGGCTCAAGTCAGTCGTATTTTTAGGACACGTGATTTCAGAGGAAGGTGTGTAAGTTGATTCTCAGAAAACTGATGCCGTAAAGAATTGGCCCAGACCCTCCTCAGTATCTGATATAAGAAGTTTCTTGGTTTTGGCAGGCTATTATAGACGTTTTGTACAGGAATTTTCCTCTATCTCAGCTCCATTGACTAGGCTGACTCAGAAAAAGGTCAAATTTTGATGGTCAGATGCATGTGAGAAATTTTTTAAAGAATTGAAGAAGAGGTTAATTTCTGCTCCAGTTTTGACACTACCAGAGGGAATCGAAGGGTTCGTGGTATATTGTGATACGCTTCGGGAATTGGTCGCAGATGATTCCTGATGCAGCATGATAAGGTTGTAGCTTATGCATCCCGGCAACTTAAGGCTCATGGAAAGAATTATCCAACTCACGACTTGGAATTGGAAGTTGTGGTTTTTGCACTTAAGATATGGTGTCATTATTTATATGAAGTGCATGTTGATATCTTCATAGATCACAAGAGTCTTCAATATATTTTCAATCAAAGGGAGTTGAATCTTAGATAGAGAAGATGGCGCAAATTGCTTACGGATTATGATGTTGATATTTTTTATCACTCATGGAAGACGAATGCAGTAGCCGATGCTTTTAGTCGGCGATCCATGGGAAGTTTAGCTCATATTGAGGCAGATAAGGGAATTATGACAAAGGAATTTCACCGCTTATTTAACGTAGGAGTTCGACTCTTGAACTCCGAAGATGGTGGAGTTATTGTTCAGAACAGGGCTTATTCCTCCTTAGTGGCCGAAGTGAAGGAGAAACAGTTTAGTGATCCCTTCTTACTGCAACTGAAGGAGGGGATTCACAAGCATAAGACAACGACTTTCTAACAAAAGGGAGAAGATGGTACCTTGAGGTATCGAGGTAGATTATGTGTTCTAGATATTGATGGGCTTAGAGGGAGAATTATGGCAAAAGCCCACAATTCCAGGTATTCTATTCACCCAGGTTCCACGAAGATGTATCATGACCTTAAGGAAATTTATTGGTGTAATGACATGAAAAAAATGTAACAGATTTTGTGGGTAAGTGTCCTTGTCGGCAAATGAAAGCTGAGCACCAGAGGCCTATGTTCCTGTTTGGAAATGGGAGATGATAAACATGGACTTTATAACAGGTCTTCCTTGCTCATCGCAAAGACATGACTCGATTTGGGTGATTATGGACCGACTTACTAAATCAGCACACCTTTTTCCAGTTAAGACCACTGATTCAGCAGAAGATTATGTCAAATTGTATATCCATGAAATTGTCAGATTGCATGGGACCCCGGTGTGCATTATTTCATATCGTGGTACACAATTCACAGCGAACTCTTGGAAATCCATTCAGAGAGGATTCGGTCCCCAGGTAAACCTCGGCACAGCTTTCCATCCTCCGATAGATGGCCAAGCAAAGCGCACTATTCAGACCATTGAGGACACATTGAGGGTGTGTGTCCTAGACTTTAAAGGTAATTCGGATGATCATTTGCCACTCATTGAGTTTGCTTATAATATAAGTTACCATGCTAGTAAAAAGATGGCACAGTTTGAAGCTCTGTATGGGCGAAGATGTAGATCACCCATAGGTTGGTTTGAAGTTGGTGAAGTAGAGTTGTTGGGACCAGATTTGGTCTATCAGGCTCTGGAGAAAGTCAAGCTGATTCAGAATCATTTGAGGACAGCTTAGAGTCGCCAAAAGTCCTACACGGATGTGAGGCGAAGAGATTTAAAGTTCCAAGTTGATGATTGGGTGTTCTTAAAGGTTTCACCTATGAAAGGTGTGATGAGATTTGGCAAGAAAGGGAAACTTAGTCCTAGATATATTAGACCATATAGAATCCTGCGAAGGATTGGTCAAGTGTCTTACGAGCTTGAATTGCCACAAGAATTGACTTTGTACACCTAGTGTTTCATGTATCCATATTTAAGAAGTGTGTGGGACACCCTTCATTGGTTGTTCCTACTGACACTATAACGATTAAGGATGGCCTAACCTATGAGGAGATCCCTATGGCTATTCTTGATCATCAAGTTCACAAGTTGAGGACTAAGGAAGTAGCCTCGGTAAAGTGCTATGGAGGAGTCAGAAAGTCAAAAATCCTACATGGGAAGCCAAGGAAGACATAAAATCCAGATATACGCATTTGTTTGAGGAGCAAGCAGAGAAGGTTCAAGGTAAATGCCTTTCCTTTCCATGTCATGTCCCTTACGTATGCATGTCTCACGTTTCACGTGCATGTATTCTCTACACATATCTCATGCCCCAGCATTAATGAAACCATGTCATGTTATCTCTGCCCCCATGTTTCATGTCATGTTTCCTCACATTCATGTACTCAAGACATGTCCTGTCACATTCTCAGCCATAACCCGTCATTTGATGATGAATGTTCCCAAGAGAGGAGATTTTGTAACACCTCGTACCTTCTAGATAAGCCTTATTCATGGTTCAGGGACTTACAAACCAAAACGAAGAGTGTTAGGACTGAAAATTTGCGTCAGATAGGAAAATTGGCATTTTACGACATTTGTACTGACGTACATTTATTTACGGGTCGTACTTTGATCGCGTACCCCATAAGGGGAAAAATCTTAGTTTCTGGCATTTGACATTCCAGGTACGGTCAAGTTATACGGACCGTAGAAATTTTTACAGGCTGTACTTGTCACCGTACATTATTATACAGGACGTACTTCCAGCTCATACCTCACTAAATCATGGTCACTGGAATTTGGCATTCCTAGTACGGCCACATTATACAGGCCATTCATTAAAGAACGGGCCGTACATGGTGCCCGTACATTTCCCGACATAGTAAATGGTATAAATACCCAGGTTCAGTTTTTAATCCCTTTTTTTCGTACTCTTAAGCCCTAGCACGAAGGTTCTCTCCTCCCATCAATCCAATACACTAATATAAGCTTATTCCAAGCCTTTCAAGTTAATTCTAACACATATCCACGAATTCTAAATAGAAAGTCATTGTTCCTAACCTAGCGTTTTCAAGAAAACCCATCTTCGTATTCATGATCGAAGCTTTTGGGATTTTTCTTCCAGTTCAGACCTTTTCTACAAGTTTTGAAGAGATTAAAGTATGTGGGGTTTCTATTCACGTGTGGAAACATCATTGTTCTTCCTTATGCCATGTTCATCCATGAAACACGAAGCACTATTTTTATGCACGATGACTCTAAGTTAAGTGTATCATGCTATACCATGTTTGTATTACTAATTCGTTATTGTATTCTTGATATTCCATTTTTGGTTATTGGGAATCCGTCTGTAATCCATGAACACCCATGCTTTGCATCCCATGGTTCTTAAATGCAAGATATGAATTATTATGCTTGTTTTCATGAAATTATACATGCTTCCATGCTTTCACACAAGTCATACTAGATGTTATATCCCGTGTTTTCACACCTTCGGAAAAATTGGAAATAATTTTGACTTGTAAGAAATAAGGTTATAGTTGAATTTATTTAACATAAGAGTGTGCATGAAAGAATATTAATGTGGAGGTGTCGAGGAAGACTAAGGGCAAATTTGGAATTTTAAGTTATGAATGTGTACCATATGTGTTGTCTATAAACAGAACCCCCCCCCCCCCCCCCCCCCCCGAAGCCATTTCAAACCCTATAAGATTAATTTAACATTCGAGGACGAATGTTCTAAAGGGGGGGAGGATGTTATATCCCGTGTTTTCACACCTTCGAAAAAATTGGAAATAATTTTGACTTGTAAGAAATAAGGTTATAGTTGAATTTATTTAACATAAGAGTGTGCATGAAAGAATATTAATGTGGAGGTGTCGAGGAAGACTAAGGGCAAATTTGGAATTTTGGAAATTAGTTTCGGGAATTACAAAATATGATTCATAAGTCATTGGGCTAAAAAAAAATTGAAATGAAAAATGAGGCCCAATGTACTAGGGGTGGCCGGCCAAGCTCTTGGTCTTGGCCCAAGTCCACCTAGTTGTTCATGTGCTAGTCATGTGATCAACTAGTATATACTTGGATAAGCACTAAGACAATTCAAGAAGCATAGAACAACAAGCAAAAAAGAAGAAGAAAGAGGAGCTCTCGGGTTTGAGGGCAAAAATTAGCCACCAAAAATCTTGCTCTAAAAATTTTTCTCTTGGATTTTCACTAATTCAAAGTCCCTTTACAACTTGGTATAGTTGGTTTGGAGAAAAGAGGTCTTGATTCCTCAAAGTGATCAAAAATCCAAGCAAAGAAGAGGGAGTAAAAAGGTAAGAATTCATCTCCTTTTATTGTGTTATGGAGTCTTGTTTGTGTTGTAGTATGTAGAAATGTGTTGATTGTATGGAGAAATGGAAGTGTGCAAAGTGGGTGTGTGTTATAAGTGTATGGCCGTGTGTATGTATATGTTGTATAGCCATAATGTGTTGAATTTGTGTTATATTCTAGTTGTGATTGTGGTGAAATGCATATTGGAAATGAAAGTGGAATGAATTGAGTTGGAGTGATAAAAAGAGCACATGGCCGTGTGGTGTGTTGGAGTTGGAATGGAAATGAATCAAGTTTGTGTAATGTGTTAGTTGTGTCGTTGTGATTCTTGCAATGTAAATGAAAGTAAAACGATATGAGTTTGCTTTGAAATGGAATGTAGAAACTTATGTCGCTTAAGTATGATTTTACGACATTATGAAAATGAAGTTATTAGGTTGCAAATTATGATGGGTGTTGATGAATTTGGAAGATGGAAACATGTCATGAATATGTATGCCAAAGATTAGAAGTTTCGGACGAGTTAGGATTTTGGCGGAAAGTTTGTATATTATGTATATCGTGTGTATAATTTGAGGAAACGATATGAAACGCTTCTAAACTATGTTGTGATGATCTAGTTTGATAATGAATGTGAAATCATTGAAATTGGTTTGGAAATTGAAGTTGAAATGAAGGTTATGGCATTATGTCGGCAAGTAGAACTAGTTGTGCCATATTGTGTTTCTAATGTTTGTTGTTGATGTTGATGTTGTTGTTTGGGTTGTTGTTGATGATTTTGAGCCGAGTTGAATTCTCGGGGTGCTACATGTATAGGGGAAGTGCTGCCGAAATTTCGGTAGACAAATATGAGTTGAATTGAATTCGTAGCATCTATAACTTACAATTGGTAAATGTGACCATTTGCAGATTTTCGACGAAACGGAGAGTGAGCTTGGGTAGGCTTAAAAAGCTCAAAAGGTATGTAAAGCTACCCCGATCCTTCTTTTGGAATGCCTAAGTGTATTAGAATCGGATTCGGGCCTCGAAAGATTTTCTGCCCATCGGAATCCGCAAGTGAAAATATCACTTTTTCTTTCGGTAAGATTGAACTCTTTTGGTATGTTTTCTTGGAAATTATGCAAACTTTCTCTAAATTCCTTGGAAAGCTATAGAATGTCCGTAGAACCTTTATAGGTGACCCCATAAGCTTAAAGGGCGTAATTTGGACCCACCGCCTTGCTTGTCCCATGGTGGGCCCACTATTCCCGGTTTTGCCCTTATTGTACTTAAGTCTTATTTTCAAGCGGTTTTGAAAGAAATGTTTTGACTACCATTCTAATTACCTAACAAACATTGTTTTAAATATTCCATTAAGTCTGATAAATTGTTTTGACACTCGAAACGACTTCAGAAAGGTTATACTCTGTAATTCATTATGATATCCGAAACTCGTTTACTATAATCCCTACCGACTTCATTGGATCGGTTTGTCTTTGATATACCTCATCGAGTCTATGGAAACATTTATGATATTTTAATTGCATTAGTCTCTCACTACTCCATTCGTGGATGCCCCAATGTTTCCCACACTGAGCCCGGGCCAGGATATGTTGTCAAGCGTGATCCTCTGCATTGTTCGTCGTGCCTCGATGTGAGGGGGCAGGAATTCGCGTACATGGGTTTGTGGAGTATGATGTGCCATGTCCGCTTGTTCTGATATGATTTGCTATGGCCATTTGATATGACATATTACGTTCCGGGTTATGCCCCTATTCTGATTCTTCTGTGTTGTGGCACCAGCGTCGGGAGGGTGGCCACGTTCTGTCTGCCGAGTCCCTTGGCAGTGGCCGGATTTGACATGACATATGTTTCTGTACACACACTGCATGTTTTGAAAATATGTATCTGATACTTTGGATTTTCCGTTTACTTTCTGTATGTTCTGTACCAGTTATGAGTTTGTTTCTGTAATTCAGGCTTTACATATTCAGTACATATTTCGTACTGACCCCCTTTCTTCGGGGGTTGCGTTTTCATTCCGCGCAGGTACCGACGACAGGTTTGCTGATCCGTCCGCTTAGGATCTTATTCTGCTATTTTGGAGCGCTCTCTTATCCAGAGCCCATCTTTTGGTATAGTCCGCCAGTACTGTATATATATGTTCTCGTTCATGGGTACGGCGGGGCCCTGTCCCGTCATATGATTCTGTCGGTCTGTTTAGAGGTCTGTGGACATGTTTGTGGGTTGGGGTCTTTCCGTACAGATGTGTGTATATGTTGTGTTTGGGCCATCCCATTCGCCGCGGCGGCCGGTCCGCATATATTTAAATGTTGCTTTGTTGGCCCTGTGTGGCCTTTGTTGGTACTTTCTGCGTGCAGGGTATATGGGATAGTTCGTAAAACAAAGGAAACTCTGCCAAAATTTTCCTGGAAATTATCTAAATTTGAAATAAAGCCTTGTCGGCTTCTGCTATATACTTGAATGTGTTGGATAAAAATTGAGATAGCATTTGATAAATGTGTTTGGGTGCCCAGATCGGGCACTAGTCACGGCCTACGGGGTTGGGTCGTGACAAAAGTGGTATCAGAGCGGTTCGTCCTCGGAATGTCTACAGACCGTGTCTAGTAGAGTCTTGTTTATCGGTGTGTTGTGCACCACACCTATAAACAGGAGGCTACAGGGCATTTAGGATACTACCCTTCTTTCTGTCTTAGATCGTGCGATAGAGCTGTGTTATCAGGATGACTCCTCCCTAACGAATTGTTACATTTGCAGTTATGCCTCCAAAAAAGGCGACAGTGGCCCAAAAGGCCAAGGCAGCGGGAGAGACTAGTCGGGCCCAGAGGGTTACCAGGGCCCATGCACATATTGCTCCTGATATTTTGCCCCCGGCAGAGGGCTCTTCCATACCGCTACACGTAGAGGAGATTGGAGCAGCAGCAGCAGCAGGTCGAGGGGCGGCTCCACCGCCAGCTCCCGAGATTCCAGTACCTGAGCCCCCAGCTCCACGGCCAGGCACTGAGGATCAGTCTATAAGGGAGGCGGTCCAGCTATTGACCAGACTAGTGGCGGGGCAGGTCCAGGGGCACGGATTGGTAGGTGATCGGGCAGGCAGGCGTGACAGTTCGAAAGCCCGTGAGTTTTTGACTTGTGGTCCCCCAGAGTTTTTCGGGACAAAGCCCGAGGAGGATCCTGAGGAGTTTATCAGGAAGATGCGGCGCACCTTACATTTGATTAATGCTTCCGCGACAGAGTCAGTCACATTGGCTTCGTACCGGTTGTATGATGTAGCGGCTAATTGGTACGAGTCATGGGAGTTATCCAGAGGCGACGGCGCTCCCCCAGCAGTTTGGGATGATTTTTCTAATGCTTTTCTTAGCCATTTTCTGCCTCCGGAGTTACGGCGGGCCAAGGCTGACAGATTCTTATTGCTGAGACAGAGGGGCCGCAGTGTTAGAGAGTAAAGTATGGAGTTCGACTCATTGGCCCGATATGCACCTACTGTGGTAGCTACTATGGCTGACAGGATGCACAGGTATATTATGGGGTTGGACCGGTATTTTGTCGACAGTTGTTTGGTATTGGCCGCTCAGCCCGATATGGATATTGCCCGTATTCAGGCGCACGCCCAGGGCATGGAGGACCGGCACAGGGGTCATCAGCCCGATAGGAGTCAGGATCGTAGACAGCCCAAGAGGGCCAGATCGTCCGGGTATTCTGGAGAGTTTCGGGGCAGACAGCCTCAGCAGCCGCAGCAGCCTAGCAGATATCCATCCCAGCCGGCACAGAGCGCACCTCCACAGCCTACAGGTCGCAGATTTGATAGCCCAGGTTCTTCAGGAGCAAGTCAGAGCTCCAGGGCTTCAGGTTCGCGGACGGATAGGGGTTCTGGTCAGACGAGGCCCAGGCCTCAGTGTTCTTATTGTGGCAGATACCATCTGGGAGAGTGCTACAGAGCCACCGATGCATGCTTTTCTTGTAGCCGTCAGGGCCATTCTGTGAGAGATTGCCCGTATAAGGGTAGTTCGGGTGGTGTAGCGCAGCCTACCAGATCAGCCGCTGGGTCTTCATCTTCGTCAGTGGCTGTGCGCCCTACAGGGCTGGGTACATCAGCGCCAGCGGGTCGCGGCAGAGGCCGTGGTGGATTTTCTGGTACTAGCGGTCCTTCGAACCGCATTTATGCTTTGTCCAGCCGCCAGGACCAGGAGGCATCGCCTAATGTCGTTACAGGTACATTATTGGTCTTCTCTCGGTCTGTGTATGCATTGATTGATCCAGGTTCGACTTTGTCATATATTTCGCCTCTTGTTGCTGGAAAAATTGGTATAACGTCTGAACCTATAGAGCCATTTGAGGCAGCCACACCGATTGGGGACTTTATTGTAGCAAAACAGGTATATAAAGACTGTTCTATAATTGTATGTGGCCGTGACACTAAGGTAGATCTGGTGGAGTTAGATATGATCGAGTTCGATGTTATTATGGGTATGGACTGGCTAGCTTCCTGTTATGCTAATGTTGACTGCCAAAATAAGGTAGTTCGTTTTCAGTTTCCCGGGGATCCAGTTATAGAATGGGCCGGTAATACAGCATCGCCGAAAGGTAAGTTTATTTCATACCTTAAGGCGAAGAAAATGATCAGAAAGGGTTATATTTATCATCTGGTTCGGGTACAAGACTTGACAGCAGAAACGCCGACTCTTCAGTCAGTTCCCGTGGTTAATGAATTTCCAGATGTGTTCCCAGAAGAGCTTCCAGGCCTTCCTCCAGAGCGGGAGATAGATTTTACTATTGATTTGCTTCCAGATACTCAGCCTATATCTATCCCCCCGTACAGAATGGCACCGGCAGAATTGAAAGAACTGAAAGAGCAGTTGAAGGATCTGTTAGAAAAAGGCTTCATTAGACCCAGTACTTCGCCTTGGGGAGCCCCGGTATTATTTGTGCGTAAGAAAGACGGGTCGCTGCGTATGTGTATTGATTATCGGCAGCTGAATAAGGTAACCATAAAGAATAAATACCCCCTCCCCAGAATTGACGATTTGTTTGATCAGTTGCAGGGCGCCAAATATTTTTCGAAGATAGACCTTCGGTCAGGCTATCATCAGGTACGGGTACGAGAGGCCGATATTCCTAAGACAGCATTCCGGACCAGATATGGGCATTATGAATTCAGAGTTATGTCATTTGGGTTAACTAATGCTCCTGCGGTATTCATGGATTTAATGAACCGGGTATTCAGGCCGTTCTTGGATATGTTCGTAATTGTATTTATCGATGATATTCTGGTTTATTCTCGGTCTGAGGCAGAGCACGCAAATCATCTGAGAGCGGTACTTGGGGTACTTCGGCATCAGAAATTATATGCAAAATTTTCTAAATGTGAATTCTGGCTGGCTTCAGTGGCATTCTTGGGACATATTATTGCAGCTGATTGTGTCCGGGTGGACACCCAGAAGATTGAGGCCGTGAAGAATTGGCCTAGACCCACGACGCCCACAGAGGTACGTAGTTTTCTGGGGTTAGCAGGTTATTACAGAAGATTTGTGGAAAAGTTTGCCTCGATTTTAGCGCCTTTGACAAGACTAACTCAGAAGGGAGCTAAGTTCCAGTGGACCGATGCATGTGAACGAAGCTTCCAGTTGCTGAAGGAGAAGCTGACTACGGCCCCAGTTCTGACTCTTCCAGAGGGACCCGATGGATATGTTATTTATTGTGACGCTTCTGGCGTGGGTTTGGGCTGTGTATTGATGCAGCACGGCAGAGTTATAGCTTATGCTTCGCGGCAGCTGAAAAAGCATGAAAAGAATTATCCTACCCACGATCTGGAGCTTTCAGCGGTGATTCATGCTCTGAAGATATGGAGACATTATTTATATGGCGTTCATGTTGATATTTATACAGATCATAAGAGTCTCCAGTATATTTTTAAGCAGAAAGAGCTAAATTTGCGGTAGCGGAGGTGGCTGGAGCTCCTGAAAGACTACGATGTGGATATTTTGTATCATCCGGGCAAGGCTAATGTTGTTGCAGATGCACTCAGCCGGAAATCTATGGGCAGCTTGGTAGACTTACAGCCAGACAGGAGAGAGATAGTACGTGATATTCATCAGTTGGCTAATCTTGGGGTTCGTCTGGCCGATTCTGGAGGTACGCGGATTTCTGTCCGAGGGGTTTCTGAATCATATATTAAGGAAGATATCAAGCGGCATCAATATGAAGATCCTATTTTAGCTCGATACAGAGACACTTCCCATGAAAAGGAGAAGACTCCGTTCGAGTTTACACTAGACGGAACCTTACTATACAGAGGCAGGTTGTGTGTACCTGATATTGCAGGGCTACGGCAGCAGGTTATGGGCGAGGCACACTATGCTCGCTATTCTATTTATCCTGGTTCTACGAAGATGTACCATGATCTTAGATGCCTATACTGGTGGGATGGTAGGAAACGGGATATCGCAGAGTTCGTCGCCCAGTGTCCAAATTGTCAGCAGGTCAAAATTGAACATCAGAAACCGGGTGGACTGTTGCAGGAAATGGAAATTCTGACGTGGAAGTGGGAGATCATTAATATGGACTTCATTACAGGTTTGCCTCGCACTCCATGGAAGTATGATTCCATCTGGGTTATTATTGATAGGCTGACAAAATCAGCCCATTTTCTCCCCGTCAGAACTACTTATTCCGCTGAGGATTATGCCAGGCTTTATATTAAAGAAATTGTGCGACTTCATGGAGTTCCTATATCTATTATCACTGACAGAGGTGCTCAGTTCACAGCGAACTTCAGGAGATCTTTTCAGGAAGGATTAGGGACTCAGCTGAGCCTGAGCACAGCTTTTCATCCTCAGAGTGACGGACAGGCCGAGCGCACCATCCAGACGCTTGAAGATATGTTGCGGGCCTGTGTTATTGATTTCAGAGGTAGCTGGGATGATCACTTGCCATTGATTGAATTTGCTTATAATAATAGTTACCATTCCAGCATCCAGATGGCTCCGTACGAGGCCTTGTATGGCAGGAAATGCAGGTCACCTATCGGCTGGTTTGATATTGGCGAGACAGAATTAATCGGCCCAGATATGATCCAGCAGGCCGTTGATAAGGTGAAACTTATCCGAGAGCGATTGTTAGCAGCCCAGAGTCGACATAAATCATACGCTGATAAACGGCGTCGTCCTTTGGAATTCCAGGTTGGTGATTGGGTATTTCTGAAGGTATCGCCTATGAAAGGCGTGATGCGGTTCGGCAGAAAGGGTAAGCTTAGTCCGCGTTATATTGGGCCTTATCTGATTGTGCGGAAAATTGGAAATGTCGCCTATGAGTTAGCTCTGCCATCTGATTTGGAAGCTGTACATCCGGTATTCCATGTATCTATGCTCCGCAAATGCATCGGTGATCCCTCCAGAATATTTCCTGCAGATGATATTCAGGTGACGGAGCAGTTATCTTACGAGGAGCAGCCCGTAGCCATTTTGGACCGCCAGGTAAGAAAGCTCCGGAACAAAGATGTAGCCTCTGTTAAGGTGCTGTGGCGGAACAATAATAGGGAGGAAATGACCTGGGAGGCCGAAGAGGACATGAAAAAGAAATACCCTCATCTGTTCCCTATGCCCACAGGTAATGTAAAACTCCTTGCTTAATTATATTCAGTTATGAATGTGTACCATATGTGCTGTCTATAAACAGAAACCCCCCCCCCCCCCCCCGAAGCCATTTCAAACCCTATAAGATTAATTTAACATTCGAGGACGAATGTTCTAAAGGGGGGGAGGATGTTATATCCCGTGTTTTCACACCTTCGGAAAAATTGGAAATAATTTTGACTTGTAAGAAATAAGGTTATAGTTGAATTTATTTAACATAAGAGTGTGCATGAAAGAATATTAATGTGGAGGTGTCGAGGAAGACTAAGGGAAAATTTGGAATTTTGGAAATTAGTTTCGGGAATTACAAAATATGATTCATAAGTCATTGGGCTCAAAAAGAATTGAAATGAAAAATGAGGCCCAATGTACTAGGGGTGGCCGGCCAAGCTCTTGGTCTTGGCCCAAGTCCACCTAATTGTTCATGTGCTAGTCATGTGATCAACTAGTATATACTTGGATAAGCACTAAGACAATTCAAGAAGCATAGAACAACAAGCCAAAAAAAAGAAGAAGAAAGAGGAGCTCTCGGGTTTGAGGGCAAAAATTAGCCACCAAAAATCTTGCTCTAAAAATTTTTCTCTTGGATTTTCACTAATTCAAAGTCCCTTTACAACTTGGTATAGTTGGTTTGGAGAAAAGAGGTCTTGATTCCTCAAAGTGATCAAAAATCCAAGCAAAGAAGAGGGAGTAAAAAGGTAAGAATTCATCTCCTTTTATTGTGTTATGGAGTCTTGTTTGTGTTGTAGTATGTAGAAATGTGTTGATTGTATGGAGAAATGGAAGTGTACAAAGTGGGTGTGTGTTATAAGTGTATGGCCGTGTGTATGTATATGTTGTATAGCCATAATGTGTTGAATTTGTGTTATATTCTAGTTGTGATTGTGGTGAAATGCATATTGGAAATGAAAGTGGAATGAATTGAGTTGGAGTGATAAAAAGAGCACATGGCCGTGTGGTGTGTTGGAGTTGGAATGGAAATGAATCAAGTTTGTGTAATGTGTTAGTTGTGTCGTTGTGATTCTTGCAATGTAAATGAAAGTAAAACGATATGAGTTTGCTTTGAAATGGAATGTAGAAACTTATGTCGCTTAAGTATGATTTTACGACATTATGAAAATGAAGTTATTAGGTTGCAAATTATGATGGGTGTTGATGAATTTGGAAGATGGAAACATGTCATGAATATGTATGCCAAAGATTAGAAGTTTCGGACGAGTTAGGATTTTGGCAGAAAGTTTGTATATTATGTATATCGTGTGTATAATTTGAGGAAACGATATGAAACGCTTCTAAACTATGTTGTGATGATCTAGTTTGATAATGAATGTGAAATCATTGAAATTGGTTTGGAAATTGAAGTTGAAATGAAGGTTATGGCATTATGTCGGCAAGTAGAACTAGTTGTGCCATATTGTGTTTCTAATGTTTGTTGTTGATGTTGATGTTGTTGTTTGGGTTGTTGTTGATGATTTTGAGCCGAGTTGAATTCTCGGGGGTGCTACATGTATAGGGGAAGTGCTGCCGAAATTTCGGTAGACAAATATGAGTTGAATTGAATTCGTAGCATCTATAACTTACAATTGGTAAATGTGACCATTTGCAGATTTTCGACGAAACGGAGAGTGAGCTTGGGTAGGCTGTCACGACCCAGCCCCGTGGGCCGCGACTGGTGCCCTTCTGGGACACCCCAAACGAACTCACACCCAGATCATCGTAATCAGACTCGCCCAAACTCACGTACGTTATTCGAACTCAACATCGTAATCAGACATCTACCAAACACTTATCCTAAGCAGTCGCCCGTACAGATCAGACAAAACACAAATCAGAAAGGAGGCGGAATATACATCGCCAAATTTCACACACACACATCAGAAGGGTGGCGGAATGCACATCGCCCCCAAGTACATACACATACATACAAACTCAGAGGCCGACTTGGCCATAGCAGCGTACGGGCCGCTTAAGAACGCAAAACAGACTCACATGCAAACACACCGGACCCACGACCCACAAATCTGACTACAGGCCTCTAAACAAAACAGAACATATGAACATATGACGGGACAGGGCCCCGCCGTACCCACACATCCACAAATGTACCGAACACACACATACAACAGAAGATATGTACCAAAAGTAGGCTCCGAATCAAGGGGAGCTCTCCAACACAGCAGAATGAGTAGCCTAAACTGGAGGACCACCCAAACGAGCTTCTGTACCTGCGGGCATGAAACACAGCCCCCGAAGAAACGGGGGTCAGTACGGGAGAAGTACTGAGTATGTAAAGCAGAAGGTACAGAAATCACAACACAGCTGGAGTCAGAAAGAACAAACACACCGTCAACGTAAACAAAGCAAACCTGTGCGGGAGGCGAACGTACAAATGCAATCAAATCATGTATAGGGTTTAGGAACGTGGTCACCCCCCGACGCTGGTGCCACAACACATCATAACTCCAGAAGTTTTCAAATCTCCGTACAGTCTCCAGACACATCATATCACACACACATCACATCATCAGAACATATCATATGCCATATCACATCATAACTCCATAAACGGTAACCGGCCCTATGGCGAGGCCTCGGAAACCGTAACACATCATGACTCCCGAATATGTTATGGCGCGCACGATCACAAAGTCGGCCCGGGTACCGACGAACGAAATCATAGCAGACAGCACGAACAGAGTAGTGCAGAAACCATATGCATATCAAAAATAATTTACCGGACTCAACATATAGTTTACATATAGGTATATACCGACGCCAGAAGGCTCGGAGTAGGAATCAGATTAAGCAAAATTTGCGGGTAAAAGGTACGAAGTTCCAACTGCCAAATCTTTAGAGAAAACTGTTTATAGGTCATGTTCCGAAAACCTCACATTATTCAAAGTACAAAACGTTCACTAATGGCATAGGAAGTTTCAAACGCAGCATTGGGTCATAAACAAACGATCGTTGATCATAGCGGACGCAAACGAACCAAACAAACCGAATAAGGGGAGCCTTGGGGCTCGCGGGCCCACCTCGAGTCAAATTGAGGCGGCGGACGCAAATCACAGACTTTAGGCTCCCTAGAGCCATCTACGAAAGTTTCGGAGAGTTTCGGACACAACAACAAAAGTTATGACGATTCGAACATTCTTTGGACCAAATGCAACAAAAGGGTTCAATTGCGCTGGATGAATAGTACCCAAACTTGAACCTAAATTTCCAAGAGCAGAGTTACCCCCGAGATTCCGATATTAACCTAGTATGACTAGGACATGCCAAAAGAATGATAGGTAGGCTTTACATACCTGGTTGGCGCCTTACGCTCCTCAAATCGCAATTCCCGTTTCGTCCAGAAACTGCAAATGGTCACCTTTACCAGTTACTATTCATGAGAATTAACATTTTAGTCTTTGGGCTAAATTTGGCTACCGAAATTTCAGCAGCACTTCCCCTATAAATCTAACACCCCCGAGACTTAGCTCGGCTCAAAATACAACGACAACAACAGCCCAAACATCATTAAACCATACAACCCACAATCATACTACATTAACTTCAAAATTTCACTTTAATACATAAGTTGGCAAATTCTTGATTCAACTTCAAAATTCCAAATCTATTTCCACCTTAGTCCATTCATTCACTCATTCCCAATTATTCAAACACACTACATACAAGTTCCAAACCACATACAAACATCCCCAAAGTTCACTACTTTCCAATTTTCATTCAAAACACCAAAAGTTACGACGAATGTTCTAACTTGCGTCGTTTCGTTCCAAATTCGTTATCATCAACCATAAATCTTATTTAAGGTCTTTAGTGTCATAAATATACTATGATATACACAAATATACCAAATGTATACGCTTTCCGATAACGTCCGAAATTATTTGCTAGCACCAACTCAATTCTTTAATCGATCCTTTACGACATAAAGATCACAACAACACATTATTCAAACTAAACAAGATAAAATTCTTATGGCTTGCACCACATGGAACTCACGGCCAAACACACCCTTTTTACACACACACACCATGCACAAACACAACCTCATCCCACAATCTTCACACTAATCCAATCACTAACACATATATATCCATTTCATAACATTAAAACATAAAAATCTTACCTTTTTCTTGAATTTCCGACTTGTCGCAAACGTCGCTCTTTCTCCAAACTACTTGTATCACGTCAGAGAGCGTCTTGAGTACTCCACAACTATGTAAAACTCAAGATTTTTAGAGCAAGCACAAGGCTTGGGAATTTTTTTTTTTCCTTTTTCTCTACACGGCCGAGAGGGGTTTTGGTTGGAGTCAAGTTGAATTGTGATTTTTCTTGCTAAGTCCAAGGGGAGAATTGATATATATCCATATGTAGAGGTCATGTGCATAGCACATGACCTTTAAAATTGGGTTTGGGCCTCCCTAGGGGCCGGCCACCCCCAAAGACTTGGACCTAATTCCTTGTTGTCCAAACTTGGCCCAATTCGTGAAATGTCCCGTTTTGTAATTCCCGAAACTAATTTCTAAAATTCCAAATTTACCCTCGGCCTTCCCCGAGGTCTTGACATCAATGATTTCATAATCAACATGAGCATAGCAACTTGAATCAAATTATTTCCTCAACACACACAAGTCTTATTTATTTCTTGATTTCCCGTTATACGAAAATACGGGACATAACATAGGCTTAAAAAGGTCAAAAGTTATGTAAAGCTACCCCGATCCTTCTTTTGGCATGCCTAAGTGTATTATAATCGGATTCGGGCCTCGAAAGATTTTCTGCCCATCGGAATCCGCAAGTGAAAATATCACTTTTTCTTTCGGTAAGATTGAACTCTTTTGGTATGTTTTCTTGGAAATTATGCAAACTTTCTCTAAACTCCTTGGAAAGCTATAGAATGTCCGTAGAACCTTTATAGGTGACCCCATAAGCTTAAAGGGCGTAATTTGGACCCACCGCCTTGCTTGTCCCATGGTGGGCCCACTATTCCCGGTTTTGCCCTTATTGTACTTAAGTCTTATTTTCGAGCGGTTTTTGAAAGAAATGTTTTGACTACCATTCTAATTACCTAACAAACATTGTTTTAAATATTCCATTAAGTCTGATAAATTGTTTTGACACTCGAAACGACTTCAGAAAGGTTATACACTGTAATTCATTATGATATCCGAAACTCGTTTACTATGATCCCTACCGACTTCATTGGATCGGTTTGTCTTTGATATGCCTCATCGAGTCTATGGAAACATTTATGATATTTTAATTGCATTAGTCTCTCACTACTCCATTCGTGGATGCCCCAATGTTTCCCACACTGAGCCCGAGCCAGGATATGTTGTCAAGCGTGATCCTCTGCATTGTTCGCCGTGCCTCGATGTGAGGGGGCAGGAATTCGCGTACATAGGTTTGTGGAGTATGATGTGTCATGTCCGCTTGTTCTGATATGATTTGCTATGGCCATTTGATATGACATATTACGTTCCGGGGTTATGCCCCTATTCTGATTCTTCTGTGTTGTGGCACCAGCGTCGGGAGGGTGGCCACGTTCTGTCTGCCGAGTCCCTTGGCAGGGGCCGGATTTGATATGACATATGTTTCTGTACACACTCTGCATGTTTTGAAAATATATATCTGATACTTTGGATTTTCCGTTTACTTTATGTATGTTCTGTACCAGTTATGAGTTGTTTCTGTAATTCAGGCTTTACATATTCAGTACATATTTCGTACTGACCCCCTTTCTTCGGGGGCTGCGTTTTCATGCCGCGCAGGTACCGACGACAGGTTTGCTGATCCGTCCGCTTAGGATCTTATTCTGCTATTTTGGGGCGTTCTCTTATCCAGAGCCCATCTTTTGGTATAGTCCGCCAGTACTGTATATATATGTTCTCGTTCATGGGTACGGCGGGGCCCTGTCCCGTCATATGATTTTGTCGGTCTGTTTAGAGGTCTGTGGACATGTTTGTGGGTTGGGGTCTTTCCGTACAGATGTGTGTATATGTTGTGTTTGGGCCATCCCATTCGCCGCGGCGGCCGGTCCGCATATATTTAAATGTTGCTTTGTTGGCCCTGTGTGGCCTTTGTTGGTATTTTCTGCGTGCAGGGTATATGGGATAGTTCGTAAAACAAAGGAAACTCTGCCGAAATTTTCCTGGAAATTATCTAAATTTGAAATAAAGCCTTGTCGGCTTCTGCTATATACTTGAATGTGTTGGATAAAAATTGAGATAGCGTTTGATAAATGTGTTTGGGTGCCCAGATCGGGCACTAGTCACGGCCTACGGGGTTGGGTCGTGACACTATATATCTATATCATGTTATATTACACTCATGAATCATGTCTACAATCATGTTTATGTAATTCATGGGCTTCTAAGACAATTACATACATGTTCATATTTTGGGAGTTGCACAGATTACCGAGAAGGCTTAGACAACCTGAGACTACGTATGCCAGTGTAGGATAAGGATTGCTCCGCCTAGTTAGGATGATTCCTTCATGTTACCCGTTGCGGGTTATTGGATCCATTCATGTCTTGTTCATGTCTTATACCCCAGAAAGGTACAAGATGGCTTATCTGATCGGGCAGAGATTAGACGCCACGTGCTCACGGGGTGGTTATATGTCGGTTATACTAAGGCTCTTCCAACTTAATATGTTTTACTCATATATATATATATATATATATATATGTCAGGTGATGCTCATGTTCATGCTCAGCTTACAGTTTCAGTTTCAGTTCTTATTATTTCATGTGCCATGTTTATTTCATTCAGTTGCTTTACATACCAGTACAATTCAAATGTACTGGTGTCCCTTTTCATTGTCCAGGGGCCTACATTTCATAATGCAGGTATTGATTTATGGGACGACGCATTAGCTCGTTAGGACATTGTTCTTATAAGCTTTTGGTGAGCCCCATGCAATTCGGGGTGTTATCTTTACTTAATTTTCATGTCAGTTACGCAGTTAAGGTATACAGGGGGCTTTGTCCCGGTAAATAGTTTACTGGTCATACTAATGTCAGAGGTTTCATAGACCAGTCAGTTATGTCATGTCAAATATTCAATTGAGTTAGCCTCGTTGGCTACATTATTATATTTCCGTATTCATGATATAATAGTATTTTCAGACTTACGATTATTAAACTCCGTGTTTTCACAAGTCATGCAGATTTAACGTATATTTCGCATCAGTTCATGTCACATGTTGACTCGACAGGCCATGTGGTTCACCCGATCATATGCAGCAAGGCACCGTGTCATGTTACGTCCAAGCCATGGTTCAGGGCATGACACAATATATCAAGTCTAACAAAATTGTCGCCCAGCGACTGAACATCCATAGTTAAAGGGCTCTCTCTTGCCATCTCCGTTGCCTCAAATTGAGATCCCTCTGATTGAATATATATTGAAAACTGCGATAATTCGTGAAGACTTCATAATACACACTATAGAGATAATACCAACAAAAAATCAAAGCAAGATCTATTGCTGCCAATGCCAAATCATGAGTGGGGTAGTTCTTCTTATGTACCTTTAACTGCCTCGAAAAGGTATCACCTTGACATTCTACATCAATACGCAACCAAGACCGATCCAAGAAGCTTCACAATACACAATAAAGCCCTCTCCCTCCACAGGTAAGGTCAAAATAGGATTGGTAGTCAATAAAGTCGTGACTTTTGGAAGCTCACCTCACACTCATTGGACAAATGAAAGCTACCTCTTTCTGATTCAATTTAGTCAATGGAGATGTTATGGATAAAAAATTCTCCACTAAACGCCAATAGTAACCTACTAGACCAATGAATCTCTAAATCTCGGTGACTGAAGCAGGCCTAACCCCATCCGGAACCACCTTAATCTCCTTAGGATCTATCATAATACCATCCTTGGACACTACATATCCCAAAAATGCCACCGAACTAAGATGGAACTCACACTTCAAGAACTTGGCATAAATCTGCTTCTCCTTAGAATCCAAGCACAATCCTCAAATGTTGCTCGTGCTCCTCTCTACTACATGAGTATGCCAAGAAGTCGTCAATGAATACAATCATGAAGGAATCTAATCACGGCTTGAACACTCCATTCATCAAGTCCATAAAGGCTGCTGGGGCAATGGTTAGCCCAAAAGACATCACCAAAAACTCATAATGTCCATAATGTCCAGAAAGCTGTCTTAGGGATATCCTCCGCCCTAATCTTCAACTAATGACAAAGTCCATTCCTACATAATCAAAGGTGAGTTTTACACCTATTTCATGTTATTAAAAGTATTGAGTGGTTGAAAGACTTGGATTAGAGAAGGAAGTAGAATATGGATCTCAAATATGGAAATAAGGGTATTTTGAGTAGTAAGTTAATTTAAGTCATGATTCTTAGTATGGAATGAGTATAATCTTGTTATGAATGATGCTAATAATGTTAAAGAAGTATTATATGATAATGAACATGGTGTTGTGTTGTAGCTATGCTTGTGGAAGATTTTGAAAGGGGATTGTGAGGATTGAATAATGTTTAACTTGAAGTAGTTTATTGATTATGATATTATGGGTGTTGTTATTTATGTTTTGGGAGATATTTGGAGATTTCTTCTTGATAAGTCTTGTGTTAAAAATGATGTATGTCCAGGTCGAGTATGATAGACAGCATGATGAGTGGTGCTCAGTAGCCAGCTCCGGGTACCCGTCATGGCCCACTAGTTGGGTCGTGAAAGTTTTGTCCGTCATAGTTATATACGTATTGTCACGACCCAGTTAGGGGCCGCGACGGGTACCCGGAGCTTGTTACCGAGCACCGCTCACTCTACTACTTATCTTGCTCATTTAATACTCTTTTATCAATTTACATACCAGTTGTAGGAAAATCATAATTAAGCAAACATAAATACTTTATATACAATTGCCTTTCGGCCATCAAAATAATATACATGCATATGAAAACGTCTTGTGAGACCATCTAACCCACACTGCGTAACTACGAGCCTCTACTAACATACTGTATATACATGGACGGAACAAGACTCCGTCGTGCCCCAAATATACATGTATATATACCAAAAGGATAATCCTAAGCACCTCCGGACAATGGAGTGCTTTCAACCAGCTGACTGCTACTGAGGATCTGGGCCAAGCTCTCCTCTCTGTGTACCTGTGGGCATGAACACAGCGTCCGAAGAAAGGACGTCAGTACGAATGTTGTACTGAGTATGAGAAACATAAACAATGAAAGAAAACATCAACAATATAGTGATCACATCAACATGAAATATCTGGATCTGTCTGATAATCATAAAGGAAATCATGCGTGCCATCTTACTCATACTCATCCTCATAACATATATGCATCATATGCAAACTGCCCGTCCATGTCGGAACGGTGTGATAATCAATAATATTAGCCCGCGTCCAGGCCTCCCGCGTCCGGGGTACCATCTCATGCCGCCCACTAGTGGTGTCTACCCATGCCCGAAGGTCATGGTGTATCCGTATAGCTGCCCGCCTTGGCGGTGACTGCCGGACCAACTAGGCACGGTGTGAAATGCTCATGTCATGCTTATCATAAAATGCTCATAATAATAATATACTCATCATAAAATACTTATCTCATTTTAATACATGCATAAGGCTCAAGATCAACTTTATTCTATCGGGGTGCTGTCGGGCGTGCTGAAGAAGAACCCGCTGCTGAACCTGTAGGCTGAGTCCCAGATCTATCTCTCGCTGAGGGGAAATCTCTCATCATGTGCCCAACTTGCCCGCAAGCATAACAAGCATCCGAACCCTGACGACACCGTCCGGAATGTAATTTGCCACACTGGCTACACCGCGGTACTGGAGGTCTCCTCTGACTAAAATCTCCCTGATACTGAGAAATTGAGGCCCTCGAACTCTGACCCTGCCCTGACTAGAAAGAGCGATCCAACCTTCCGTCTGAGAATCTGGGAGGCGCACTAGTCGCGGACTGACCTGAGTGTCTGGGATGTGTCTGTCTCGATCCCTCTCTATACTCACTGTTCTCTCCCATAGATCTAGCCCTCTTACCTTGTCTTCTGTCACCATCACGATCACTTCTTTGTTGTCGTTGTCATTCCTCGAGATTCTGAGCATGGGCCTGTATCCAGGAAATATCCATCCCGTCTTGCAAGGAGGCCGTCAAACAATCTCTGTACAAATGTGGCCCCAGACCACTCACAAATCTATAGATCCTGTCTCCCATGTCGGCCACCATAGTCGGAGCATATCGAGCCAATGAGTTGAATTGCATGCTATACTCCCGGGCACTCATACCCCTTTGCTTTAAATTCAGGAACTTGTCCGCTCTAGCTCGGCGGACTTCGGGTGGCAAGTAGTGACGAATAAAGGCATCTACAAACTCTTGCCACACGGGAGGTGGAACATTTTCTCCTCTTGTTATCACCCAATTCTTATACCATAACACCACCACATCGCGGAGTCTATAAGAAGCCAACTCCACGGATTCGGTCTCGGAAGCATGGATAATCTCTAAAGTCCTCAACATCTCATCGATAAAATTTTGCGGATCTTCATCTGGCTTTGACCCAAAGAATTCTGGAGGATTTAAGGCCATAAAGTCACGGGCTCTCATGCTAGCTGAACGATCCCTTGGACCCGCATCCTGTCGTTGTGCCTGAGCGGCAACCAATTGTGTCAATAAATGGATGGCCTCGGATACTTGTTGACCCGAAACACCCGATGGAGGAATCGGAGCTGAGGCTCCTCCCTGCTCTCCTACATTGGGCGCGGCCTCACTTTGCGATTCGCTTTCCTCTACATTTGCCGGAGGCTCTCTTTCCGCCTGCCTCTTTGTCGTAGCTTTGCCCTTCTGGGCAGCTGTAGCTTTTCCCCTTGGCGGAATTTTCTGAAACCATAACGCACTTTTAGGAACAACATAATCCTAAGCATGGCTCTATCGCACGATTTCATGAGAAGAAGGATGGTCATTTTCCTAAATGCCCTGTAGCCTCTTGTTTATTAGTGTGGCGTGCAACACGCCATAAACAAGACCCTACTAGACACGGCTCGTAGACACTTCCTAGGACGAACTGCTCTGATACCACTTCTGTCACGACCCAGTTAGGGGCCGCGACGGTTACCCGGAGCTAGTTACCGAGCACCGCTCACTCTACTACTTATCTTGCTCATTTAATACTCTTTTATCAATTTACATACCAGTTGTAGGAAAATCATAATTAAGCAAACATAAATACTTTATATACAATTGCCTTTCGGCCATCAAAATAATATACATGCATATGAAAACGTCTTGTGAGACCATCTAACCCACACTGCGTATCTACGAGCCTCTACTAACATACTGTATATACATGGACGGAACAAGACTCCGTCGAGGCCCAAAATATACATATATATATACCAAAAGGATAATCCTAAGCACCTCCGGACAATTGAGTGCTTTCAACCAGCTGACTGCTACTGAGGATCTGGGCCAAGCTCTCCTCTCTGTGTACCTGTGGGCATGAACACAGCGTCCGAAGAAAGGACGTCAGTACGAATGTTGTACTGAGTATGAGAAGCATAAACAATGAATGAAAACATCAACAATATAGTGATCACATCAACATGAAATATCTGGATCTGTCTGATAATCATAAAGGAAATCATGCGTGCCATCTTACTCATACTCATCCTCATAACATATATGCATCATATGCAAACTGCCCGTCCATGTCGGAACGGTGTGATAATCAATAATATTAGCCCGCGTCCAGGCCTCCCGCGTCCGGGGTACCATCTCATGCCGCCCACTAGTGGTGTCTGCCCATGCCCGAAGGTCATGGTGTATCCGTATAGCTGCCCGCCTTGGCGGTGACTGCCCGGCCAACTAGGCACGGTGTGAAATTCTCATGTCATGCTTATCATAAAATGCTCATAATAATAATATACTCATCATAAAATACTTATCTCATTGTAATACATGCATAAGGCTCAAGATCAACTTTATTCTATCGGGGTGACGTAAGATCGTGATCCCCCGATTCCATTATGGAACAACTATTGATACTCTGCCTCACCTTGAAGGAACTAGTACATAAGGTGAGTGTAAGCGATAATTAACATCGTCATTATACTAGCATCATCATATCGTATTCCTCATCTTATATAGACATTAAGGAGTTAGACTCTTACCTTTCGGACTATAAGAGCTCATGAAGAGAATAGGAATTTTGTGCTACAAGATTCATGCCATCAGGAAGAAGGGACTAGCCTCACATACCTTGGTCGTTTAGCTAAGATATCGCTCACTCGTTCTCCTTCAATATCGCGTCGTTACCTTCATAAAGAATTCATATCAACATTAGCATACTAACTACAAGAACGCGTCGCTAATTCTAAGAGAAGTCGGACAGCGCTTCTCTTGTTTATACTATTTTTCCCATGTTTTATATTAACTCCCAACATTCATAGCATTACTCATAATATCGAAATCAACAATCGTCGTTTACGTACATTTAGCAAAATCCACCATTTTCCTCCAATTTCCCGCATAATTAGCCTTATGACTCGTCCTTGCATTTTCATGCGTTTAACACTTATTTCATGATATAAACATCATTTATAACGTATTTGTATTCACAACACTTCAACATTCATAATTCAATCCCACTATCATTCATTTATGGCACTATTCACTCAATAATGGTCCATTTCTATGTTCTTCTACATTTCAAGTGTCTAAGCTTTTCAATACTTCAAACAACATAGAATGATCATGAAACTTACCTTGGATAGCGGTTGAACAACCCTTGAGTTGAAATTCTTCACTTAAACAAAACCTTAGTTTCACCTTCTTGGGAATTACTTGACTTAGATGATCCCTTGATGTGTTCTTGCACTTGATTTCATAGGTTTTGTGTTGTTGATCTTTAGCTTTTTCCTTGATTCTCTTGGATTCTTATGGAGGAAGTATTTGGAGAGTTCTAGAGTGTTCTTGAGTTGTATGAATGAAGAATGAAATAAAATGAGGCCTAAGTTCCTTTTAATAGCTCAAAAGTTGATGTTTAATGATTTCTCGTCGGGTGAACAGTGGTCGTAAATTGCAGTTTACGGACCGTATTGTGGTTTACGGTCCGTCTTCCATGATCGTGTTTAAGCAATTCAAGAACAGAAGGTTTGGTTGAGTGTCATGGCACTTTACGACTGAGGTTTACGGTCCGTAAACCAGTTTACGGGCCGTCCTCCAAGTCGTTTTTAATCATTTTCACCATTTACAGGAAGTCTTGGCTGAGGGACATGGCAGTTTACGACCTGGTTTACGGTCCGTAAACCAGTTTACGGGCCGTAAACTGGGTCGTCTTTAACCATTTCAACACTTAACAGAATCTTGAGATTTTTGCCGTAATGAAAGACGATTGCACTATACGGTCCGTAAATCACTTTATGGGCCGTATAGTGCCATATACGACCACTGGGTGAAAAAAGAATTCTGCAACTTTATTATTTCCAAAAATGCAAAATTAGCCATTCTCGACTTAGTAAAACACCATACACTCAAGTCCTTCATTGTTCTACTCATCACACAAGTACGGAAAAATTTCCGAGGTGTAACATTCTTCCCCCCTTTTGGAACATTCGTCCTCGAATATTCGACACT
Organism: Lycium barbarum; assembly: GCF_019175385.1. Classification (NCBI taxonomy): domain Eukaryota; kingdom Viridiplantae; phylum Streptophyta; class Magnoliopsida; order Solanales; family Solanaceae; genus Lycium; species Lycium barbarum. Next base: position 83,416,768 of record NC_083341.1, read on the forward strand.
CGGGGATTCTAGAAAATTTTTGCCCGAGTTCCCTTTGTACTTTGGCACTACCAATTTACCACATCGACCCATAATATCATCGCCTCACAGGGCTATATCACAATATCAACACATTTATGGCCACACACGACCAAAAACATAAAATTAAAACATTCATACCTCATATCGTCGACGTCTCATCTTGAATCTCTTCTTGGGATTGGAACAAATGGGGGTACATAGATTTCATCTTTTCCTCCGCTTCCCAAGTCATTTCTTCCCGATTATTGTTCCGCCATAGCACTTTGACTGAAGCAACCTTTTTATTCCGAAGCCTTCGCACTTGTCTATCCAAAATAGCAATGGGCACTTCTTCGTATATCAACTTCTCTGTCACTTGTACATCATCAATCGGAACAATCCTCGTGGGGTCTCCAATACACTTGCGGAGCATCGAAACATGGAATACTGGTGTACAGATTCGAGCTCTGAAGGCAAGTCCAACTCATAGGCTACTCTTCCCACCTTGCGGATGATTCGATAAGGTCCAATGTATCTTGGACTCAATTTCCCCTTTTTGCCGAACCTCATTACTCCCTTCATTGGTGAAACTTTCAGGAATACCCAATCATGAGCTTGAAATTCTAAATCCCGTCGGCGCTTGTCCGCATAAGACTTTTGGCGACTTTGAGCTGTTAACAGTCGGTCTCGAATCACTTTAACCTTTTCAACTGCTTGTTGGACCAAGTCGGGGCCTATCAATTGTACTTCTCCGGTTTCAAACCATCCAATTGGAGATCTGCATTTTCTTCCATATAAGGCTTCATACGGGGCCATTTGGATACTGGAATGATAGCTGTTATTATAGGAAAATTCAATAAGAGGCAAATGCTCATCCCAACTACCACCGAAGTCCAGCACACATGCTCGTAGCATATCTTCTAAGGTCTGAATAGTGCGTTCGGCTTGCCCGTCGGTCTGTGGGTGGAACGCCATGCTGAGCTTAACTCGAGTACCTAGACCTTCTTGAAAGGACTTCCAGAACTTGGCTATGAAATGCGCCCCTCTATCCGTGATAATGGCCAAAGGAATACCATGAAGTCGTACAATCTCCTTGAGATATAATTTAGCATAGTCTTCCGCTGAATACGTAGTCCTGACGGGGAGAAAATGAGCTGCTTTTGTGAGCCTGTCCACGATCGCCCATATAGAATCATACATCCCTCGCGTACGGGGTAATCCTACCACAAAATCCATATTAATTTCTTCCCATTTCCACGTAGGAATTTCCATTGCTTGCAATAAACCTCCTGGCCTTTGATGTTCGGCTTTCACTTGCTGACAATTTGAACATTGGGCTACAAACCCCGCTATGTCTCGCTTCATGCCATCCCACCAATATAGCAACTTAAGGTCGTGGTACATCTTGGTTGCACCTGGATGAATAGAATACCGGGAATAATGTGCTTCCTCTAAAATTCGTTGGCGTAAGTTTGCCACATCCGGTACACATAACCTGCCCCGATATCTAAGGACCCCTTCTATGGAAACTTCGAATGGAAACTTTTCTTTTTCGTGAGCTAGATCTCGATAATGGCTTAGCTGGGAATCCTCATATTGTCGTTCCTTCACTTCTAGATTCAATGATGAAACTGTGGGGTCATTGATGCTAATACTTGCATCTCCTGCATCAGTCGAACGTACGCCGAGACTTGCTAGTTGATGGAGCTCACGAACCATTTCCTGCTTTTCCGAAGGAACTCCACATGAACTACCCATCGATCGGCGGCTAAGTGCATCTGCCACTACATTCGCCGTCCCTGGATGATATAAAATGTTCACATCGTAATCCTTTAGTAATTCTAACCATCGCCTTTGCCGCAGGTTCAACTCCTTCTGTTTGAAAATATATTGGAGGCTTTTGTGATCCGTATAGATGTCAACACGTGCACCATACAAGTAGTGCCTCCATATTTTTAAGGCGTGGATAACCGCGGCCAATTCGAGATCATGAGTCGGATAATTCTGTTCATGCCTTCGCAATTGTCTCGAGGCATATGCAATGACTCTCCCATGCTGCATCAATACGCATCCTATTCCCACACCGGAGGCATCACAATATACGACATAGCCATCGGACCTTTCCGGAAGTGTTAGCACTGGCGCTGAGGTCAACCTGTTTTTCAACTCTTGGAAACTACGCTCACAGGCATCATTCCACTGGAATTTAGCCAACTTCTGAGTTAACTTCGTCAATGGGGCTGAAATAGATGAGAAGCCCTCTACAAATCTCCTGTAATATCCTGCTAACCCAAGAAAACTACGAACTTCCGTAGGTGTCGTAGGCCTTGGCCAAGTCTTCACAGCTTCTATTTTCTGAGTGTCGACTCGGATACCATCATCTGAAATAACATGACCTAGAAATGCCACGGATTTTAGCCAAAACTCGCACTTCGGAAACTTTGCATACAATTCCCGATCTCGAAGAACGCCAAGAACAATTCTTAGATGATCTGCATGTTCTGACTCTGTGCGAGAATATACCAGGATATCGTCAATAAACACTATCACAAAAAGATCTAAGAACGGCCTGAACACATTATTCATTAAATTCATGAACACCGTCGGGGCGTTTGTCAACCCAAACGACATCACTCGGAACTCGTAATGGCCGTACCTCGTTCTGAAGGTTGTCTTGGGAATGTCTTCTTCTCTGATCCTCACTTGATGATAACCCGATCTTAGGTCTATCTTAGAAAACCACTTAGCACCTTGTAATTGATCGAACAAGTCGTCGATTCTGGGAAGGGGATATCTGTTCTTCACAGTCACCTTGTTCAACTGTCTATAATCGATACACATTCGTAGCGACCCATCTTTCTTTCGCACGAACAAGACCGGTGCTCCCCACGGTGATGAACTGGGTCTAATAAAACCCTTCTCGAGTAAGTCTTTCAACTGTGCCATTAGTTCTTTCAACTCTGCTGGAGCCATTCGATAGGGAGGAATAGAAATAGGCTCGGTGTTGGGTACTACATCAATAGCAAAATCGATTTCCCTTTCTGGAGGAAGGCCTGGTAACTCGTCGGGAAACACATCTGGGAATTCATTCACTACCGGGACAGACTGGAAAGTTGGCACTTTCGCCTTCCGTGTCATGAACTCGAACTAGATGACAAATATAACCCTTGGCTATCATCTTTCTCGCCTTAAGGTAGGAAATAAACCTACCCTTTGGGGAAACTGTATTACCCTTCCACTCGAGTATGGGCTCTCCCAGAAATTTGAATCGAACTACCTTTGTCCGGCAACAAACATTAGCATAGCATGACGCCAACCAGTCCATACCCATAATTACGTCAAAATCTATCATCTCAAGTTCAATCAAATCAGCCTTTGTCTGACGATCACGTATAATGACTACACAGTTCTTATATACTTGCCTCGCTATTACAGGATCACCAACCAGAGTGAATAGTTCGAACGGTTTAATTGGCTCGGGTCTCACCCCAACACAATCAGCGATATACGGAGTAATATATGAGAAGGTAGAACCTGGATCAATCAGAGCATATACGTCACGGGAAAATATAGTCAGGGTACCTGTGACAACATCTGGGGAAGACTCGAGATCCTGTCGCCCAGCTAAAGCATACACACGGGGCTGAACAGCACCTGAAGTAGATGCTCCCCCTCTACCTCTGCCTCTACCTGCTGTAGTCTGAGGAGTCTGTGCTGTCGGGCGTGCTGAAGAAGAACCCGCTGCTGAACCTGTGGGCTGAGTCTCAGCTCTATCTCTCGCTGAGGGGCAATCTCTCATCATGTGCCCAACTTGCCCGCAAGCATAACAAGCATCCGAACCCTGACGACACCGTCCGGAATGTAATTTGCCACACTGGCTACACCGCGGTACTGGAGGTCTCCTCTGACTAAAATCTCCCTGATACTGAGAAATTGGGGCCCTCGAACTCTGACCCTGCCCTGACTGGAAAGAGCGATCCAACCTTCCGTCTGAGAATCTGGGAGGCGCACTAGTCGCGGACTGACCTGAGTGCAAGGAGGCCGTCAAACAATCTCTGTACAAATGTGGCCCCAGACCACTCACAAATCTATAGATCCTGTCTCCCATGTCGGCCACCATAGTCGAAGCATATTGAGCCAATGAGTTGAATTGCATGCTATACTCCCGGGCACTCATACCCCTTTGCTTTAAATTCAGGAACTTGTCCGCTCTAGCTCGGCAGACTTCTGGTGGCAAGTAGTGCATCTACAAACTCTTGCCACACGGGAGGTGGAACATTTTCTCTTCTTGTTATCACCCAATTCTTATACCATAACACCACCACATCGCGGAGTCTATAAGAAGCCAACTCCACGGATTCGGTCTCGGAAGCATGGATAATCTCTAAAGTCCTCAACATCTCATCGATAAAATTTTGTGGATCTTCATCTGGCTTTGACCGAAAGAATTCTGGAGGATTTAAGGCCATAAAGTCACGGGCTCTCGTGCTAGCTGAACGATCCCTTGGACCCGCATCCTGTCGTTGTGCCTGAGCGGCAACCAATTATGTCAATAAATGGATGGCCTCGGACACTTGTTGACTCGAAACACCCGGTGGAGGAATCGGAGCTGAGGCTCCTCCCTGCTCTCCTACATTGGGCGCGACCTCACTTTGCGATTCGCTTTCCTCTACATTTGCCAGAGGCTCTCTTTCCGCCTGCCTCTTTGTCGTAGCTTTGCCCTTCTGGGCAGCTGTAGCTTTTCCCTTTGGCGGCATTTTCTGAAACCATAACGCACTTTTAGGAACAACATAATCCTAAGCATGGCTCTATCGCACGATTTCATGAGAAGAAGGATGGTCATTTTCCTAAATGCCCTGTAGCCTTTTGTTTATTAGCGTGGCGTGCAACACGCCATAAACAAGACCCTACTAGACACGGCTCGTAGACACTTCCTAGGACGAACTGCTCTGATACCACTTCTGTCACGACCCAGTTAGGGGCCGCGACGGGTACCCGGAGCTAGTTACCGAGCACCGCTCACTCTACTACTTATCTTGCTCATTTAATACTCTTTTATCAATTTACATACCAGTTGTAGGAAAATCATAATTAAGCAAACATAAATACTTTATATACAATTGCCTTTCGGCCATCAAAATAATATACATGCATATGAAAACGTCTTGTGAGACCATCTAACCCACACTGCGTATCTACGAGCCTCTACTAACATACTGTATATACATGGACGGAACAAGACTCCGTCGTGCCCAAAATATACATATATATATACCAAAAGGATAATCCTAAGCACCTCCGGACAATGGAGTGCTTTCAACCAACTGACTGCTACTGAGGATCTGGGCCAAGCTCTCCTCTCTGTGTACCTGTGGGCATGAACACAGCGTCCGAAGAAAGGACGTCAGTACGAATGTTGTACTGAGTATGAGAAGCATAAACAATGAAAGAAAACATCAACAATATAGTGATCACATCAACATGAAATATCTGGATCTGTCTGATAATCATAAAGGAAATCATGCGTGCCATCTTACTCATACTCATCCTCATAACATATATGCATCATATGAAAACTGCCCGTCCATGTCGGAACGGTGTGATAATCAATAATATTAGCCCGCGTCCAGGCCTCCCGCGTCCGGGGTACCATCTCATGCCGCCCACTAGTGGTGTCTGCCCATGCCCGAAGGTCATGGTGTATCCGTATAGCTGCCCGCCTTGGCGGTGACTGCCCGGCCAACTAGGCACGGTGTGAAATGCTCATGTCATGCTTATCATAAAATGCTCATAATAATAATATACTTATCATAAAATACTTATCTCATTGTAATACATGCATAAGGCTCAAGATCAACTTTATTCTATCGGGGTGACGTAAGGTCGTGATCCCCCGATTCCATTATGGAACAACTATTGATACTCTGCCTCACCTTGAAGGAACTAGTACATAAGGTGAGTGTAAGCGATAATTAACATCGTCATTATACTAGCATCATCATATCGTATTCCTCATCTTATATAGACAATAAGGAGTTAGACTCTTAGCCTTTCGGACTATAAGAACTCACGAAGAGAATAGGAATTTCGTGCTACAAGATTCATGCCATCAGGAAGAAGGGACTAGCCTCACATACCTTGGTCGTTTAGCTAAGATATCGCTCACTCGTTCTCCTTCAATATCGCGTCGTTACCTTCATAAAGAATTCATATCAACATTAGCATACTAACTACAAGAACGCGTCGCTAATTCTAAGAGAAGTCGGACAGCGCTTCTCTTATTTATACTATTTTTCCCATGTTTTATATTAACTCCCAACATTCATAGCATTACTCATAATATCGAAATCAACAATCATCGTTTATGTACATTTAGCAAAATCCACCATTTTCCTCCAATTTCCCTCATAATTAGCCTTATGACTCGTCCTTGCATTTTCATGCGTTTAACGCTTGTTTCATGATATAAACATCATTTATAACGTATTTGTATTCACAACACTTCAACATTCATAATTCAATCCCACTATCATTCATTTATGGCACTATTTACTCAATAATGGTCCATTTCTATGTTCTTCTACATTTCAAGTGTCTAAGCTTTTCAATACTTCAAACAACATAGAATGATCATGAAACTTACCTTGGATAGCGGTTGAACAACCCTTGAGTTGAAATTCATCACTTAAACAAAACCCTAGTTTCACCTTCTTGGGAATTACTTGACTTAGATGATCCCTTGATGTGTTCTTGCACTTGATTTCATAGGTTTTGTGTTGTTGATCTTTAGCTTTTTCCTTGATTCTCTTGGATTCTTATGGAGGAAGTATTTGGAGAGTTCTAGAGTGTTCTTGAGTTGTATGAATGAAGAATGAAATAAAATGAGGCCTAAGTTCCTTTTAATAGCTCAAAAGCTGATGTTTAATGATTTCTCGTCGGGTGAACAGTGGTCGTAAATTGCAGTTTACGGACCGTATTGTGGTTTATGGTCTGTCTTCCATGATCGTGTTTAAGCAATTCAAGAACAGAAGGTTTGGCTGAGTGTCATGGCACTTTACGACTGAGGTTTACGGTCCGTAAACCAGTTTACGGGCCGTCCTCCAAGTCGTTTTTAATCATTTTCACCATTTACAGGAAGTCTTGGCTGAGGGACATGGCAGTTTACGACCTGGTTTACGGTCCGTAAACCAGTTTACGGGCCGTAAACTGGGTCGTCTTTAACCATTTCAACACTTAACAGAATCTTGAGATTTTTGACGTAATGAAAGACGATTGCACTATACGGTCCGTAAATCACTTTACGGGCCGTATAGTGCCATATACGACCACTGGGTGAAAAAAGAATTCTGCAACTTTATTATTTCCAAAAATGCAAAATTAGCCATTCTCGACTTAGTAAAACACCATACACTCAAGTCCTTCATTGTTCTACTCATCACACAAGTACGGAAAAATTTCCGAGGTGTAACACGTATGTCCTTTGGGCTCGTTCCTTTTCAGTATAGTTCTCTTATGATCTAGCAGATTTCCATCAGATGACCCTCGGGGTCCACCCTTGTTCATGAGTATGATATGAAAGCATGATTAGCGGTGCTTGGCAGGTAGGTCCCGGGTGCCTGTCATGGCCCTTCGGTTTGGGTCGTGACAGCTATGTTCTTAGACAATATTATAAGTAGTTAGATTCCTTATCTAGGGTTTTGATGGAATCTTTTGTAGGATGAATTCTTATAAGTTTTAATATAATTAAATCGTTTGATTTTCTACTTGTTCAACTACGTGCTTATTTCAGTTGATTGAATGGCCATTGATTAGATGTTCCTTTTTATTATATGTTGCTCGAGAGAGAATGCATATTTAGGTAGTTGTTGAACAACATCACTCCTTAGGTATATGAGAGATCAATATGGCGGGTTTTAAATGTTACACCTCGGAAATTTCCCCGTGAACGTACAGTGAAAAGTTGCAGGTTTGCACTTTGGCCCAGTTGGTCGTAAAGTGGAATACAGCCCATAAAGTGATTTACGGACCGTAAACTGCTATCGTCTTCAACCCTTCCAAAATTTCAACTTTCTGCCAAATGTCTAAATGGTTAAATACGACCCAGAATACGGACCGTAAATCGAAATACGGCCCGTAAATTGTGACCGTAAACCACCATGACCCTAGCAAACCTTTCTGGTTCTATTATGCTTAAATACAGTCGCGAAGGACGGACCGTAAATCAGAATACGGCCCGTAAAGTGGGTTTATGACCACTGTACACCTCAGTCACTGCTCATTCCGGATTAGATTTTAAGTCATTAAAAGGAGACCTAACCTCATTCAATTCATTTCAATTCCACGATCTTTCTCTCAAGAAGCCTCTAGAATACTCTCTACTCTTCATCACAAGAAAACCAAAGAAAAATTAGTGATCAACTACATGAAACCCACGAAATCAAGTGTAAGAATCACACTAAAGTTCATCTTTCTCAAGAAAACCCAAAAGGAGTGAAGTAGGGTTTTGGTGCTAGAGGAGGAACTCCACTCAAGATTTGTTCAACCATCATCCAAGGTAATTTTCATGACCATCTCATGTTGCTTAAGGTGTTGGAAGGTTAAGATACCCGAATTGTAGAAAAGTATAGTCAATGGGTCATAAATGAGTGAATAGTGCCATGGTTGAATGTGTCACGACCCAACCCCGTGAGCCGTGACTAGTGTCCTAACTGGACACCCATACTCATTCACTTATCAAATCGACATATCAAAGACTTATTCATATTTAACATACGTTAATTTATACAGATACGGAGAACAGACGTCATCTTAAGCGGTCACCTGTAACAGAATACCATACAAAAGCCGGCAGGCTGGCGGAATACACATCGCCTGAATGTACATACATATACAAACATATGGACCGTTTCGGCCATAATAGCAAACGGGACCGCTTAAGGCATAAGTCACGGACATAACCGAACAAACACGACCCATAACCCACATATATGTCTACAGGCCTCTACAACCATAACAGAAACATATGATGAGACAGGGCCCCGCCGTACCCCAAATAGTCATATATACAGAAACATGTATAACAAAAGCTATGTACCAAAAATATGAGCTCCGGATCAAAGGAGTACTCCAAATAGCAGAATAAGTATCCTACACTGGCGGTTCACCAGAACGAACGTCTGTACCTGCGGGCATGAAACGCAGCCCCCGAAGACGAGGGAGTCAGTACGGAAAATGTACCGCGTATGTAAGGCATGAAGTACAGAACAGGGGATCACAGCCAAAAATAGAAACTCTCCAGAACCAGTAAACTGTGTAAAATCATCAATACGTTTCCTTTATGTAATAAAGTAGTATATCTCAAATCATGAATCATACACATATACATATATATACAACGTGTCCCGACCCTTTAGTGAGGGACTCGGTGAATAAGGTCAGGAATATCAACATCATATACCATATGTACATATAACGTGTCCCGGCCCTTTAATGAGGGACTCGGTGGATAGAATCATGTATGTCAACATCATGTATAGTGTATGCATATAACGTGTCCCGGCCCTTTATTAAGGGACTCGGTGGATAGAATCATGCATGGCAGAATCATATACCATATATACATAACGTGTCCCGGCCCTCTATTGCGGGTCTCGGTGGAGAAAGTCATCATATGCCATCTTGGCCGCCATCCCCGTATCATCATGTCATCACATACATATACATATAACGTGTCCCGACCCGCAAGTGAGAGGGACTCGGTGAATAATGCAGTGGAGTACGCACGAGAACATGTCCTGGCCCGGGTTCAGTGAAATCCAAACTGAGGCTTGCACGAACAGAATAATGCGAAACCATATGCACATAAATCAAGACCCGATGGATAAGTGTACTTACCGACCCCTGAAGGCTCAGAAACAAGTTTCGGGTCGATCCGACTTAGTAAGAGAAAGTTACGAACGTTTGAAGTACAGAACGTTCTATAAGCGTTTCAGAAGCTATTTTTGGAAAATCGAAGCAATAATCATATCAGGTATCTTTCAGATATCGTATAGATCAAATCAAATATAACTTTTGGAATCATATGTACATATCAAAGTATATCAAAGACTCCATGGAATAGTCGAATGTGCTAGCATTTGAAAAATCAACACTTTAGTCATATCAATTACCTTTCAAATATCATTCGGAAACATATCACATAGACCTTCGGACATCATAAATACGTATCAAAATCATATGAAGTAGCTTATGGAAATCAAGAACGTTAGCCATCCTAGTGGCTCTAAGAGTAGGAATTTCTTGAAACCATACATATACGTTCTTTTGCTCGTTACATAAAGATCATGCCAAAAGAAAGAAAGGTAAGCCTTACATACCTTGCCCGCTTTCTACGCTAATCCGAACTTAAGTCTTTCGCTTCGCAAAATCTACAACAATATTCATGTATGCCAATCATTAGCCATAAACACTTAGAATCCAATTCTAAACCAACACTTAATCTACAGAAATTTCGGCAGCATTTCCCCTGTAAATGCACCATCCCCGAGAATTCAACTCGGCCAAACATACAACAACAAATCCGAGAATTTAACTCGGCCAACTTAGCAACAACAATGCCAACAATTGTTCCAACAATATCAACAATCAATTCAAAACACATTCCAACGTTCACAACTTCTTTCTACAAACTTGACGACTTTCCATTTACATTCAATTTATAATTGCCTACATATTCAAGTACCAATCCGCAACCATTCAAACAACATCCAAGGATACTTCAACAATCCGTACAATATTCAAAACAATTCAACCAATACTCTACTTCATCCGAAACCTTCCAAATGCAACAAGAACAATAACAACACATTTCTTTCATTCAAATTCATGAACTACTCCAACAACTTACATACTAACAACATTATCTTCCATAAATACAAGAACACTATTTCCAATCCACATTAACTTCTAAAACAAGTCTCCAACCATTACAACATCACTAGGATCATTAAACTTTCATTATCAACATGGAATCCATAACAACAACAACCAAAATACTAAGCAAAATTGGTCCCTTACTTTTACACACACACACGGCCACACACATACATATACACGGCTACACCTAATATTCATATTTTCATGAATTTCATTCATTTTCACATACCACAACATACAAAACCATCCATAATATATAAAAGAAGAGAAATTCTTACCTTTTTCCTCAATTTTCCACTTGACATCAAGAGTGGTTTTCTTGCTTCAATAATTATACCACGTTGAAGAGGGTCTTTAAATTAGTAGGAATACTAGAAGAATCCATTTTTTGAATCAAAGATTGAAGGCTAAATTTTTTTTTCTTCTTTTCTTTTCTCTTGGCCGTGAGGCCCTTCTCCATTTGCTCTCACTCTCCTTTTTCTTGAAAGTTCTTGGATAAATGATGATAAATGATATGGCCCTCTCTTTTTATCACATGGATTTAAATTTTTACATGGGCCTTGGCCATTTTTCAAGCCCAATTTTTTTTTTCTTTTTATTCCAAGCCCATTATTTCATGACAAATTTTTATAACTCATGAAAACTATTTTTCAAATTTCCAATTTTTCCCTTAGCCTTCCTCAATATTCCCGCATCAATATTTTTATGAACAACTTATGTATTAAATAAGATCAAAATATTGCCTTATCTCTTACTAGTCACAATTATTTCAAATTTTCTGAATATGCAAAATACGGGATATAACAGAATGGTAGTTGAATGGAATCATGAATGTTGATATGTTGAGATCATGAATACGTTATAAATGACGCTTAGACCATGAAATAAGTATTATACATGAGAAACCGCGATAGTAAGCTATAACTATGAATGTGGAGAAATTGAAAAGGAATGGTGGATTGTGGTCAATGTATATAAACGATGATTGTTGATTGCAATATTGTGAATGTTGTTGTGAGCGTTTGGGAGTTAATATAGAACACAGGAAAAGTAGTATAAATAAGGGAAGTGCTGCCCAATTTCCTCTAGAAATGGTAGCACGTTTTTATAGTCGATTAACTAACGTTAGTACGAATTCCTCTTGAAGGTAGAGACGTGATATCAAAGGAGAACAAGTGAACGATAGCTTAGTTAAACGTCAAAGGTATGTGAGGCTAGTCCTTTCTTTCTAATGGCATCAATCCTGTAGTGTACTTTCTTTCTTGTCCATGAACTTCTTAAGTTCCGAAAGATATGAGCCTATGTCCATAATTAGCTACACAAGGTAATGAGTTAAAGTATAGTGATTCTAATGATGTTATTTATTGCTTACACTGACCTTATATGCTAATTCCTTCAAGGTGAGGCAGAATGTCAATGATTGCTCCATAATGAAATCGGGGGATCACGACCTTACGTCACCCCGATAAAGTATGGTTGATCTTGAGCCTTATGCATGTATTATGATAAGTTAAGCATATTATGATGATATTACTATTACACCGCGCCTATTTGGCCGGGCAGTCACCGCCAAGGCGGGCAACTATACACACCATGGTCGAATGGCATGGGCAGACACCACTAGTGGGCGGCATGAGATGGTACCCCGGACGCGGGAGGCCTGACGCAGGCTAATGCTATGATTATCACATCGATCCGATATGGACGGGCAGTTATACGTTATGCATATATGATATGATGATGAGCATGAGTAAGACAGTATGACTTATTTTCCTCATGTTTGACAGTCAGATTCAGATGTCCTATATTGGTATCTCCTTACTATTATTGTCTTATTTCATTGTTTATGCCTCTCATACTCAGTACAATGTTCGTACTGACGTCCGTTTTCTTTGGACGCTGTGTTCATGCCCACATGTAGACAGGGAGGAGAGCTTGATCCAAATTCGTAGTAGCTGTCAGCCGATTGGAAGCACTCCTTTGTCCCGGAGGTGCTTGATTATTCTTTTGTGTATATAGTCATGTATATATATATATTTTTGGGCATGACGGGGTCTTGTCCCGTCCTTGAGTTCAGTACTCCAGTAGAGGCTCGTAGATGCGCAGTCCTTGATAAAAAGGGCATTATATTTTAATCGTTATATATAATGATTAAGATTGCTATTTTAATCGTTATATATATATAGTCATGTATATATATATATATATTTTAATCGTTTTCTGGAGATTACTATTTTAATCGTAGATGCCAGTCCTTGATAAAAAGGGCATTAAATGAGCAAGATGAGTAGTAGAACGAGTGGTGCTCGGTGGCTAGCCTCGGGTACCCGTCGCGACCCCTAGCTGGGTCGTGACATTAAAGTAGGATTAGAAATAACGAAGCTTGACGTGGTCATAGTGAGCGGTAGAAAATTGCTAGCTAGGGCAATTCGGTAGAATACGTCTAGTAAATTATTGTTTTTGCTCGAGAGAGAATTACTCTAAGTTGAGTGCTCACGATCCGTAGAGAATAAATCAGCGAGATTACAAATAACGTAGCAAGAAGAATTCCAATAATTGGGGAAACCATAACCCTAGCCCTCCAAACAATTTCACCCTCTTTAGTTGATAATTTTATTGCTTTATTATTTATCAGTTAAAATGTTTAAAATAGCAATCTTAATCGTTATAATTAAGAAAATTGTTCGATCTTGTAATTTTAGTGATATTGAACAGTTACCGCTAACGTTAATTTTCTGTGGAATTCGACTCCAACTTGCAGACCTGATTATATTTGTAGCAACATAGTGCAAGTGCCAAGCTTCGATGAGAACTGCCGTTAAGACAATGAACGGAGTCAAAAACTCAGAGCCTAGGGGAACCGTCGAGGGAGGTTAGTTAAAGTTAACCGCATATTGTATTTTTTTAAATAAAATGAGAAATAAAAAAAACCATAAAAAAAGAGGAAAAAAGTGTCGCGAGAAGGAAGGAACCGAAAATAGAAAGCAGAGAGAAAAAAAGAAAGAGAGAGAGAATCGCTTGGTATAGAAGCCATTGAAGCTGAAAGGCCTCCTTCTTCCTCTTTCTTGTTGAATATACATATATATATTCATTTATATACAAAGTGAAACATTTAAAGAGAGAAGGAGAGAAAGAGGAGAGGGTTCTAATTGACATTTTGGTTATTTGTGTGAACACAGATAACCAAAAGCCATGTCAGATTCAAGCAGCGATTCCGTTTCCCTTGATGTTCACACAATCTATCTTGGCGGAAAGGTCTCAACTTTTTTCTTCATCTTTATGTGTGTGTGGATACACTAGATGTATATTTAGCATCTGTCTACATTTTAAAATGAAAATATGAGCATTTGGTTTGATTGAAGATGGGTATAGAAAGGAAATTGGAATTGCGTTTGAATCCATAATTTTATTGGGAATTTCTTATGAGGCAGAAAACAGCTGGCTTTCATTTTACGCCATTTAGGGTGTGTTCGGTACGTATGCCAAAATTATTATCCTAAAAGCATTTGTATATAATCTACACAAATACTATGGGGACGGGAGGGATGGGTTGGTTTGTGGGTGGGGGGGGGGGCAATGTGGTTGGGGGTAGAGGTAGGGGACATGATTGGGTGCGTTCAAGTGTGGGGAGGAGACAATCAACGTGGAATGCCACTTGTGGAACTTGTTTTCTCTACTTACATTAGGGGATGCCATTTTTTTCAATTTCGAAAACCTTATTTTCCTAGAGAAAATGTTTTCCAAATATTTTGACCAACCGAACATGAGAAAATTGGAAAACGTTTATGTTTTCCTCCATAAGGGAACACACTCTTAGAATTATTTTGCTTTCTCTGGTGTATCAATTGATTACATGTGCCTCAATTCCAAATTAGTTGAGTCGGCTCTATTTTACATGTTTAATTTGCTGATTTATAACTAGCTGTTTAATGTATAATTTTTTATCCGTATTTGTTGAAAATTTAAATATTTAAGATGACAAACGCTTGAGTTATCCTTCTCTGCCCCCAATTATCTATTTCATTGTGAATAGAATCTTTTTTTTGAGTAAAATAGAATCTTTAGTCCTGGTACTCATTCCTTTTTAACTTTGTTTAATGGTGGCATTCATTCTTTGAAAGACCATAAACACAGCAGTTGTTGATTGTTTTCCCCTTGTTTTGTGGGAGGGTGGTTTTTTTTCTTTTTTTTTTTTGGTTGGGGGGTTGGGGGGGGGGGGGGGGGAGGGGTGCTTAAAAGTAATTCAATCCTGAATATAATCTATCTTTTCTGTCATTTAGTGTCTTTGGTTTCTGTCTATTTTATTCTGTCATTTAGGCCCATATCCTATTTGTTGTCTTAAATGTTGTTAACTCATCCTACACTTTCTAAATGGCATCTTATTTGGATTGTGAAGCCATATGGATTAGTAGGGGTAAGTTTTTTAGTCCCATCTAGGAGGTAAATTAGGTGATCCTGTGTAATGTTTATGAAGCCGAGACATTCTCTTTGGAATTCTATTTGATTTGAGGCTGGACTAGTTTAGAGAGAGAGCAGTCTCTAGATACAACAAGTCGGAAAAGCACTTCTTCCCAGTCTAGGAGTGACACAAAAAAAGGAATTAGCATTGTTCACCTAATAATGATAAACCACCAACGCCTTCCTCGTTGGGGCTTCGTTCATTAAGACAACGCTGACGCGATGGAAAACCATTCACTAACATCTTTTTCCAACCTCCCCAGCCCAGTTTTGATTTTTTTTTTTTATAACCGCGGTGTCCGGGTCAGTTTGTGCGCACCTCAACTAATTCCACGAGGCACCTGCTACCTCCCACCAGCATAGGTACCGGGTAACTCTATCCACCTCGAAATCCCCTAGTGTTTTTGCCTCCGCTAGGAATTAAACCTAAGACCTCATGGTTCTCAACTCACTTCACTGACCTATTGAAATCCCAGTTTTGAATTCTTATATCTAATAATTCAGAAGATTTTCTTGTTTGACATTTCATTTCTTGGAATGGAGAACTTTCTGTCTACTTGATGGTGTTAGTTTACTATTTGAATTTATATTTTACTTGAACAGTCATTGTGTTTTACAAATTATACTGGTTAGTAGAATTCCCATTAATGATATATTTTACGGGATGAGGTACTTTTTTTACATTATGGAACTTCTATCTTCTGAGCAATTAACATGATGCAAATGACCTTTTCTTCAGGAGCATATCGTACGGACTGGTTATGGTTCTGTGTCAGTTATAGTTTATGGGGACCAAGAGAAGCCGGCACTGATCACTTATCCTGATCTAGCAGTAAATCGTTAGTGATAAGTTTGTATCCTCTGGTATTATATTATATGTTGACTTTTAGTTTTATGCTATATATTCTCATTCGTCCTTGCAGATATGTCATGTTTCCAAGGACTGTTCTTCTGTCCGGAAGCAGCTTCTTTGCTGCTCCACAATTTTTGCATTTACCACATTAGTCCTCCTGGCCATGAGGTCTGTGAACTGGCCAAGTTGTTTTGTTTCATCAAGTCATATTAGTTTTTCTTCTATTTGTTGTCAAACTCTCTTTTACTGAATTCCATTACTTACATACTTCTCTTCTCGGAATTCCACAAGAGTTCTTGCAGTTGGGAGCTGCAGCAATTTGTTCAGAGAATTCTGTACCATCAGTGGATGATTTAACAGATCAGATCGTTGAGGTTCTTAACTATTTTGGGTAATCACTTTAAGTTTGTTTGTCCCATCTTTCTCCCTCTTTCTCTGACCCTTTTGACTTATTAGATATCTTTGTTAAGTTGTGAGGAGCTCTTTCTTGGAAACTTCTTACTAATGATGAGATTCTTGCTGTTTTTTAGGCTTGGAGCAGTGATGTGTATGGGAGTAATTGCTGGTGCTTACATACTCACCTTATTTGCTGTAGGTTTTCTCCAATAATCTCGTACTGATGCTTTTAATGATGGCTGAACTTTACTAACAACGCTCACATGTCACAGATAAAGCATAGGGAGCGCGTTCTTGGTTTGATTCTTGTTTCCCCTCTATGCAGAGCACCTTCGTGGACTGAATGGTTTTACAATAAGGTATCATTTTATATCTTCTTTTTACCTTCATGCTGCGAGAAGAAAAATGAAAGAGGACATTATTGTTAATATAGGTCATGTCAAATTTACTATACTTCTACGGGATGTGTGGTGTTCTGAAAGAGTTTCTGCTTCACCGCTACTTCAGCAAGGTATCCCAGTGTTTTCACTTGGAGATGTACGCATGTCTTTTTTTTTTTTTTTTTTAAAACGATTGGATTGAATAAGGTCATTCAATTGTATCAGGAAGTTCGTGGATCTGAAGATATTCCAGAATCAGATATAGCTCAAGCATGCAGAAGGGTAAATGCCTCCACACATGATCAATTAGTCAGTTTGATTCTTCTTCTTCGACTGGATATTGTTTAAGGATCTTCTTTTATGTATGTTTCTTCTTTTTGATATTCTCCCATGCAGTTGTTAGATGAGAGGCAGAGTATGAATGTTTGGCGCTTTCTTCAAGCCATTGATGGGTAGCAAACTAGACATCACTGCTTAAATATTCATCATTTGTGTACATATTTGTCAACACCTCTCGAAGCTTGGTTTTATGAATGAGCAGGAGACCTGATATCACACACGGATTGAAGACACTGAAATGTCGAACCCTCATATTTGTCGGGGATGATTCTCCTTTCCATTCGGAGGCTCTCCACATGACTGCTAAATTAGATCGAAGATTCAGTGCCCTAGTTGAGGTACGTCATCAATTTTATGTTTAACGACACACCATTTCAATTTATTGTGAACGTGCTATGAATTCCTTGTGTAGTTAAATATTTATTGATATTTAGCTATCTTGGCTATTACTGTTTAAATATCAAATAACCAACCAACTGTGCCTCTCCGAAATCAGTTGGGTCAGATATATTACTCTATATCTATTCCACTTTATTTAGTCCATTTCATTCTAATACAACATTTGCCTGTTAAAGTAAATTAGGTGCCTCCAAATCTCACTCATGTCTACACACTACACGGATAACTAGTTTAATCCCATTCAGTTGGTAGTGCCCAAGTGGATCATTTGCTGTAATGCTGTTCTCAATTTATACACCAGAGTAACATGGTGAGCTGGTTCCTAAAAGCTGCAAAAATCTTGCTGGGTTGATCTTAATACAGTGTTAATGTTTAATTATGTGCTCTCTTTATCAAGTGTTTAAGTATGTGCTCTAATTAAATGCTGATATTTGAGTTGGCATTAGTGCTTGGATCTCGCGCCTTTGAGTAAAAATAGGGAATAAGGAATGAGTGTGATTGCAGGTACAGGCGTGTGGATCAATGGTGACAGAAGAGCAGCCACATGCTATGTTAATACCAATGGAGTTTTTCCTAATGGGCTATGGACTATACAGACCAAATCAGTTCAATGGCAGCCCTACAAGTCCTCTCAGTCCATCTTGCATTGCTCCTGAGCTTCTCTCTCCAGAAAACATGGGCTTAAAACTCAAACCTATCAAAACTCGCATGGCATCCAAGAAATAATACTGGATTATATTTAAACTATGTAAATTATAGAATCCCTATAGTTTTCATTTCTGGTTAGTTTTTGGGGATGTTTAAGGGTCAAAAGGAGGGTAGATATGGATTGTAGATAGGAAAGTGAAATTCTTTAATGGACATAGGGAGGGAAATATTGTGATTCATAAAAGATATTGCTATTCTGAGTTGTATTTGTAAATCAAATCATAAAGGAGACATTTGTCCATCATCATGATGAATGAGTAATAAGACAGCAAATGTGATGGTGATTGATATTTTCTGATGATGGATAACTGCCCTGCTATCGCACTTCAATATATAAAAGTCAGGAAACACACAACTGGCACTTGATGGGTGAAACCACAAGTCATTGTTACGAGGCTTTGTTGTAGCACTAATAGTTGACTGCTACTGGAATTGTTGTATACATTGTTTAAGGACACAATTTCCATGTCCATAAACAATGTATACAGCCAGAGGTTGGTTGGAATTTGCTTATTAGTTTTACAGGCCGTCTGTTGCACTAAGCTGTAGCTGTGTATGGTCAGGTAAAGATTCAAACAATGGGTCTACAGTAAGAAGTTTTTCCTTGCCTTTTTGCAAGAGGCTAAAATTTGTGGGCTCAAGTCCCTGACCTCTTAATTACACAAAGGTAACTTTTCAATTAGTTAATGGATTAAGTAAATCAAAAGCAATCCTTTGATTGAGTAAATTTACATGTGCTCCTAGTTCAGGCGAGATAAAAGTATGTTGCATGCGCTTCTAGTTCACTCGGAATGAAGATTGCCTCGGTAACATGCCTAGAGGAACAACTTTACTTGCAATCCATGCATTTATTGATTTGGTGTTTGCATTGGGTAAATAAACTTAATGATTATCATTAGAGATTTTATTGCTTCCTTAGTCCAAAGAAAAACATGAAAATTCAAAATTAACCCGAAGATCAACAATTTCTATATAGCAAGAAAGAAAAAATAAGGGTCTGTTTGGAAAGCCACCTGGTAATTGGATTTGGTGTAATTACTAAAGTACTAATTACAAAGTAGTGTAATTACAATGACTTGTTTGTTTGTTATAACATAATTACAGTGTAATTACATGCGCACTGTTTGGTTGCACAACTGCAATTACATAGTTAGTTTAATTTAAAGATAAAATTAATTATCAAAAATTAAAAATTAATATTTGAAAAATATATGCCTTTGTAAATGATATTAAATTAGGTATTTAACAAGACATTGTTTCTTGAAAATATATTAATTAATAATCATATATTTATAACTATAAATTAATAATATTGTAATTAATTATAAAAATTAAAAGCAGAATTTCTATGAGAACATCATGGATTGGATGTTTGACAAAAAATTAATATTTATAAATATAATTGCATTACATTATTCAAATGTTTGACAAAAAAAAAAAAAATCTATCAACTGTAAGTGAAAAATAAACAGCAAGCAATGTGAAATAAAAAATCAATAGTACTAAAGAAAATAAATTAAAAATATAAACTATAACCTAAATTCAAAATCTAAAAAAAAAAAAAAAAAAGATGTAGCATAATACTCTTATGTCAAATCCAACATTACATAAGTAACCAACGTAACACAAGTAAATATAATTCCAAAGAAAGGTAAAATATAAGTCTACTATCTCATTCATAGCGAAATTCTACTTTAATAACATCACTCATTAAATGCCAAGTTTGCTAGTGACTCATTCTTTCTAATATTAAGAACTATAATTTCAAATATTAGAATAATAACACAATTATGTTAAATGAATTTGTTTTTCTTCAAACCCCCAATCCGCTCTGGCTCGTTGCTACTAACTGGGTCTCGGTTGATTTCCCTTCCTTTAGCTACTAAGATGTTTCAGTTCGCTCAGTTTGAAAAGTCCAAAGAGCACAGACTAGCCACGGAGCTTGGATACGGTTTCCCGATCGGAGATCTATGGATCACAGGCGGTATCTCCCCATGGCCTTTCGCCTCTGAAAGCATCCTTCCTTCTCAATGCCCAATCAAATAAAAAAATACGAGCAATTATATTGAATCACAAGAAGTAAAGGTTGATAATGAGAAGAAAGAAAATGAAAGATAAATAATATAAAAAGAAAAATATATTTTAAAATTAAAAAGTAAAAACAAATCAAAATAAAAAAAAGATAGAAACTAAAAAGTAACCTTGTAATTACAGGGTGTAATTACACCCAATTCTCAACCCCACCACTCCAGCACCCCCCCCCCCCCCCCCCCGGAGAATTGAAAAGTTTAATTACACCCTCTCAATTACATTCAATTCCCACCTAACCAAGTAATTACTTGATCAAATAAACAGGCCAAACTGTGTAATTACAACAATTACACTCATTTCCAATTATCTGGGTGGCTTTCCACACAGGCCCTAAATGGAAGTTTTATTTAATAAGATATCACCAAAGTTCATCCCATAATGGAAGAATGCGCAAAGCAACAATATGCAAACCTTTTTTAATGCTAACTCGCCTTTAATGAAATCTACAACAACACACCCAGTATAATCTCACAAGTGAATCTGGGGAAAATAGGATGTACGCAAATCTTACCTCTACCTTTGTGAAGTAGAGAGGTTGTGTCACGACCCAAACTGGAGGGCCATGTCAGGCACCTGGCCTTACTTGTTGCGTACCACTAGACATACATTCGTAACATAATCATAAGCATAGGTGATCCATTAGGACCGCCATGAGATAACTTGCTGACGCACAGAAGCAATAGACCGAAATAAGACAAGTCTGAAAGGACATAACTACTTAAACAAGCTGGACATATTGTACGGGCTGACTAGGCCATACAACATCTGAATGTACATACCTGTCTACAATCCTCTATTGGAGAACATGACATAACGTGGTCGGGACAGGGCCTTGCCATACCCATACATATGTAAATATAACCATATTGACTCACAAGGCAACTAACAAGTGGAGTGCAACAACACTATCTGCCGAGCTGATATCCTACTGGGAGAGCCGTCAACCTGTATATCAAGACCTGCGGGCATGAAACACAGCGTCCCCAGGTAAAAGGGATGTCAGTACGAATAATGTACCGAGTATGTAAAGCATGAAAAACAACATAATAGAGACATGAAAGTAATATGAAACAAGGGAGAATCAACCTGTACATCTGAACTGCCTCTGAGGGCCAATGATATGCATAAATAGTCTGCATGCATGCATAGGGTTCATACATTTACATATGCGTATATAACGCCTGCCAAGCCTCTGTGGGCATCCCATCGTATCATATTGGCCTCTGTAGGCCTTATCATCATCATCATCATCATGTGACCAACTGATCAGGTAGTAGTGCGTATATAACGCTGTCACCCTCTTCATACCCCATATATATAATACATAATATACGTGTATATAACGCCTGAGGGGTCATAGGTCTGTATATATACACACACACACACACAGATATATATATTTGTGTGTGTGTGTATGTATATATATTTTGCAATGCATAAATATGATAAAAGTATATTCTGAATCTGTCGGAGTGAACACCACCGAACATCATTATGAGATAATATTTTCCTCAACAAGTGACTCTATGAATCATACTGAATTTGTAGAAAGACTTACTGAAAACAACATTATAGAACATGGATCATCCATAACTAGTAAGAAAGGAGTCATTATAGAGTGGTGTTACGTTTATGTTCCGTTCATAAGGATCATGCCAAAACAAGAAAAGTTAGCCTTAACATACCTGAAGTCATCCAAGCAATCCAACAACGAGCTTATCACAACTAGAGCGCCAATCCTATAACAAAAGAATACATATACAACTTAGATGGCACAAGTATAACACATATATCAATGATAACTCGATCCTAAAGTGAAACGGGCAGCATTTCCCCTTATCCTTAGTCACAATAACATATGCATCAGCCAACAACAACCACAACAAGTTTAGATAAGTTCCTTAAACTTACTTCAACAAGTATTCCCAAGTTACACAACAAATAACCCAAAATATACTTCGTAAACGATTGTTTATACTCTCTTCTTTTTCATATCTATGTAGCAAAATCATGACAACATGATAAAACCACCACCTACTACCCATTTACCATAGAACTACCATCTCATATGAACATCTTATACTTCCTTCAACAATCAAACAAGGATATATGTTAATCAACTCTAAAATATACTAATATACAAGAATGATATACACTTCCCTTCTTCTCACCCATGAAGTATAAACTCAACAATATCTTAACAACATCAAATACTATCCATATACATGGAAATCATCCTACAACAACATGATTAAGATTAGTCCACAACTCAACTTATATTCCAAGGCAAGTTTAAGCTTTCCTTTCACAATTTCCTCATCTAACAAGTTGTAGAAAGGCTAAATAATTCCATAATCATGAAAACAAGGTAGTAGCTTACCTCCAGAGCCCAATAGCCATCCATCACAGAAGTTTCTTCTCCCTTAAGTTCTTCCCAAGTTCAGCACAAGAAGCAACACTAGGATTCAATACACAACCCTAAGTTTGGATCACTTGATTTACACTTTTAATCTTTGATTTCTCTTGAATATTGGTTAGAAATGTTTAGGAGAGGGTTTAGAGCTTTCATGGACTTAGGGTTATGTTAAAATGAAGTGAGAAAGAGCTAAAGTCGATATATATAGAAATGAAAATAAAAAAGGCTGCACCGCCAAGGAAATACGACCATGTTTACTAACCGTATATAATTATACGGACCGTATATTGGTCCGTATATTAATATATGATCCGTATATTTGGAGCATTTTCCCTAATTCGGTCCTTTAGATACTTAAATACGGTCCATATTACAAAATATGGTCCGTATTCCCTAAGATACGATCCGTATACTTCAATCTTAAAATGAAACTTCGACGAAACTTATTCTCTTCTATTCATTTATTCTTCGACCCTTACATAAGTTACTAAACATTAACTTATAGCCATAAGATAGGCATTTTAATCTCGTATAACCTTGAAGATAACTCTGGTGTCCAAGACTGGGACAACTAATATACGACGAATCTCAACGTATGAAACTACGAGGTGTAATATCCTTCCCCCCTTAGAAACATTCGTCATTGAATGTTAAACTCTCAAAGATCTTATGGAAATTCCGGCAGAGTTTCCTCTGTAACTGTACTACTACCAACCTATCACGCAGCAAACCAATAGTATAATGATACACAGGGCTACAACAATCAGTAACAACAATGGCCCCACACGACCAATGACAGTAACTAACAACATATACATACCTGAAGGCTGTGATGTCTCAGTCTGGATCCTCTCTGGGGCAAAAACAAGCATAGATATCGGAATCTCCTGTCTTCATCAGATTCTCAAGTCATTTCCTCTGCATTCACATTTTTTCATTACTTTTACCGAGGCTACATCTTTGGTTCTCAATCCACGAACCTAGAACTTGGCAATCTGAGAGGGTAGTAGGAACTTTATCGTACGATAATTGTTCTATAATCCAAAAATCATCCATTAGTGCAACTGTGGAGGATTCCCAATACAACTATGAAGCATAGACATATGAAAGACTGGATGTACGGATTCCAAATATGAAGGTTACTCTAACTCGTAGGCCGTTTGGCCCATTTTGCGTATAATCATGCGAAAGTTAATATATCTAAAGCTAAGCTTGCCCTTCTTACCAAATCTCATAAATATCTTCAGTATAATATTTCAAATCTCTAACAGTCTGATACTCTTCCGTTCTTGTAGAGCTTCATACGGGCCATCTGAAAATTGGAATGGTTGCTACTACCATATGCAAATTTAACCTACACTAACTAGTTGTCCTAATTTTCTTCAAAGTCTAACATATACACCTATAACATATCCTCAAACGTCTAAAAAATGCGCTCTACCTACCCACCTATCTCAAGGTGGAGGGCTATGGTGGGGTAACCTATGCTCTCAAGGTTTCTCTGAATATACAAATCTTCAGGTGTTAGTAGAGAACTGAGCATCTTAACCGAATAAACAGAAATGCTAGGCAATCGGACAATTCCATATATAGTTTACATGATGCCTAACAATTAAAAAAATGCATATTAATTATTCTTCCATTCCAGAACTATCACGACCCAAACTGGAGGACCATGACGGGCACCTGACCATACTTGTCAGGCACCACCTGACAAGCATCTGTGTTACACCTCGAAAATTTTCCGTTGGTACGCAAGTGAACGAATATCGGAAAGGGATTATGAGCAACGAGTTAGCCAGGACTTAGTGATGTCTTGGAGAAGAGTTATAATGTCCCTTAGATTGGTATTGAAGTGTTGAACAAGTGTTAAGAAGGTTCCGCAAGGATCGGAGATCAAACGAAGTGATGAGAATAAGTTCAGTGAACTGATGAGTTTTACGGCTCATTATACGGACCGTATAATGGACCGTAAAACCATCACAGTGGAGGTTGGTTGCTGGTGGAATTTTACGGTCAGTTATACGGACCGTATAACGAACCGTCAAATGGTCACAGTGAAGGGGTGCAGGCAGACCCATTTCACGGTCTATTATACGGACCGTATAATGGATCGTATAGTGGAACCCGACAGATCAGTGGAATGTTATTAAATAAAGGACCAAGTTCATGAAATCATTTCAACATTTCCTCCCTCTCTCTAAAACATCTCTCTACATTTATTATACAAGTTTTCAAGGATTATAAGCCATCAACAACATTAAATAAGTGAATCAAGAGTAAGAACCCATCAAGGATCATCTAAAGTCAAGAAATCCAAATGGAGAAAAACTAGGGTTTTGCTCAAAGTGGAATATTATCAACTAAAACTTGTTCCTACAGCATCTAAGGTAAGATTCATGATATTATATGTTGTTTAAGGTATTTGAGAGTTAAAATGCTTGGTCATTAGAAGAGAATAGCAAAATGGGTTATGAATGATGAATAGTGACGTTTTTGAGACATAGTTTGAATTGAATCATGATTGTTGTTGTGTTGTGATATGAATGTGTTATAAATGACGTTAAGATCATGAAATAGACATTGTATATGAATGGACGAAGTTGGGTGTTGTGACCATGAATAGGGACAAATGGAAGTGAATTAAGAATGTGGATGATGTAGATGACTAAAGGCTATTATTATGATGTTGTGAATGTATTGTTGACGTTTGGAAGTTGAATTACGATATGGAGGAATGTCGTATAAA
Organism: Lycium barbarum; assembly: GCF_019175385.1. Lineage (NCBI taxonomy): Eukaryota > Viridiplantae > Streptophyta > Magnoliopsida > Solanales > Solanaceae > Lycium > Lycium barbarum. The sequence goes on from NC_083341.1 coordinate 83,442,492, forward strand.
TAAAGGAAATGCTGTCCGATTTTCTCTAGTTTTATCCATGTGTCTAATTGTCGATTCTAATGATGGTACGACTTTAATAAAGTTAGAAACGTGAGCATCAGAGGAGTACGTGCAAGTGTAGAATTGTTCGACAAAAAGGTATGTAAGGATAACCCTTCTTTCATAAGGCATGGTTCTTTGGCCAAACTCTTAAATCCTCTATATGAGTATGTTGTCTCCAAATGATTGACATTCCGAGCTCATAAGCTCACAATCCTTAATATGTACTACGATTGTACTATGCACCCCATATGACGAGTAAGCCTAAGATAAAGATGTAGCGATAACGATGATAATAACAATGATGCTAAAGGTGCCTACGGGCTATTATACTTACATGTGCCTATGAAGGGCTATAATGACACCCCGAGCTTATAACGCCGGGTTGGATATATGTATATGAATATGTATAAAGTATGTATACGATTACGAAACGCGCGCACACCTCTGCAGATGGTACGGATAACCCTAAAGCCTTGGTAGGGCCAGGTATGAGTAACCTTGAGCCTTGGTTGGCCAAGTATGTATGAAACACCGATCCCATGAGGTCGGGTATATTATGTAAATATTATGTATATGAAATGACTATGTATATAATATGAATATGAATGTGATAAGACTATGTATAAGAATACGAATAAGGGCACGTACACGAACATGAGCACAAGTGTGGTACGAGTACTATTATGGAATACGGATGATGACGTAGGTGTACAAATACGTATGAAAAATGGAAAGTCCTACGAAAGGCAGGTAAGTGCTATGACGATGATAATATTGTCTCCCCCTCCTATGCTATTTCATATGTTATTCATGATGCTTATTTATCGATGTTTCTCATGCTTTACATACTCAGTACATTCTTCGTACTGACGTCCTTTTGTTTGTGGACGCTGCGTCATGCCCGCAGGTGCACAGGGAGACAGACTTGATCCATAGCTGCCTATTCGGAGATTACATAGTAGAGCTCCATTTCTTCCGGAGTCATAGCTTTTGGGTACTTATTCTTTTGTGTATATAATTATGGGCATAGCGGGGTCCTGTCCCGCTAATGTGATATGTCATACTTTTAGAGGCTCGTAGATATGTGTGTGTGTGGGTAGATGTGTTTGGCCTTGTTGGCCTATGTTTTGTATATCATTTTGTCGGCCACGTGGGCCCATGTACATTGATGTGGCATAAATGCCTACGTTGATATAAATGGGTTGTTGTCCAAATGGGACTAGTTGATGAATGAATGGAAATACATGTGTAATTATGTGGCTCACCTAGATGTAAGTATAAGAGTAAGCTAAAAGGGTGCTCGGGTGGGTTAGCACCGGGTGCTTGTCGTGGCCCCAAGTCGGGTCGTGACAAAAGTGGTATCAGAGCAGTTCAGTCCTAGGATGTGTCTACCAGCCGTGTCTAGTAGAGTCTTGGTTATGGGTGTGTTGCGCGCCACACTTATAAACAAGAAGCTGCGGACATTTTAGGAATATATGACCTTCTTTCTTCATAAAAATCGTGCGATAGAGCTATGTTGTAAGGAATTCTTGTCCCTAAATCGTGTGTTGTGTATTTCAGAGATGCCTAAAAAGAAAAAGGCTACAGCGGCCCAAAAGGGCAAGACGGTGGCAGAAAAGCGGGCTGAAAGAGCACCGCCACCGGTAGTAGAGGAAGATGAGTCCCAGAGTGCGGCTCAATCTCAGTCCTCCCAGACAGTTCCTATTACCGAGGAGCACGTGGGAGCCTCGGCCCTAGCTCCAGCTCCTCCACCGAATGCTTCTGGCCAAGATGTGAAAGAGGCCATTAATTTGTTGACTCAGTTGGTTGCGGCCCAGACTCAGAGGCAGAATACAGGGCATGGTGACAGGGCTGTTAGTGTGAGGGCCCGTGACTTTATTACTTTGAACCCTCCGGAATTCTTTGGGTCAAAACCGGAGGAGGATCCCCAGGATTTTATTGATGGTATGCTAAGGACGCTTCGGTTGATACATGCTTCAGACACCGAGTCGGTGGAGTTAGCGTCGTATAGATTGAGAGATGTCTCGATCCAGTGGTATACGGTATGGATGGCTTCACGGGGGGCCAATGCACCTCCCCCGGTATGGCAAGAATTTTCTGATGCTTTTCTCCGTCATTATATGCCTCCAGAAGTTCGGCGAGCTAGGGCCGATAAATTCTTGAACTTGAGGCAAGGTAGTATGAGTGCCCTCGAGTATAGCCTCCGCTTCAATTCCTTGGCTAGGTATGCTTCGGCCATGGTAGCAGATATGGGTGATCGGGTACACCGATTTGTAAAGGGCCTAGGGCCACACTTGATGGATAAATGCTTGACTGCGTCCCTTCAGGACGGTATGGATATTGCACGCATTCAGGCACATGCTCAGAACTTAGAAGAAAGGCTACAACAGCGGAGAAGTGAACACGAGCAGGATAGGGGTCATAGTAAGAGGGCCAGTGTTATATCCCGTATTTTTGAACCTCGGAGCATCTGCTGGGGTGGGGCCCACATACCGAGATTGTTTTTGGAACATCTGAAAAGTCATATGAATCACATATGTAAAGTTAAACACAACTCATGAAGTACCTTTGGACCAAATCAAAGTGGAAACCCTCCAAACGAATATTTTTAAGAGAACGTTTTCGGGTGACCTGAATTTGGGGGGCAAAAACTGTATTGTAAGTTTGGAATTTCGAAAATACCTTGAAATAGAAGTTGTAGATAATTGAATTAGCTTTCCATCCATAGGTCGTGGGTTCCCAGGTGACGTCGGTACAAGGAGATATGAACGTTTTAAGGTCGAAAGGTCAGTGGGCTAGGCCCAACTCGGGACCAACCGAGTTGGCCCAAAAAAATGAAAAAACAATTCAGGCCCAAGTGAGGAGCCATTCGGCCATGGTCCATAAAAAGGATCCAAGCCCATGGAATTAAGTCATGTGGTCAATGAATAAAAGACCACTTAATCATCCAAATTCCATAGAACTTTCAAGAGAAAGAATAGGAGGAAAAACAAGAGAAAAACAAGAACAAAAAGAGGGCATTTCGGGTTTGGCCATAGAAAAATCACCCCTCAAAATCTTGCCTCTAAAATTATTTTCTTGTTGAATTCCTACTAAATTAAGTGTCCTCTACAACTTGGTGTAATTGTTTTGGAAGAAGGAGCACTTATTTCTTCAAGTTGACAACTTGTTCAAGTGAAGAAGTTTGTAGAAAAAGGTAAGAATCAATTCCTTTTTCTTATGTTATGAAGGTTTGTTTATGTTGTGGTATGTGGAAATGAGTAGAAATTATGGAAATAAGGAAGTTTGCAAAGTGGGTATGTATATATATATGTAGCCATGGGTGTATATATGTTGTATACATATATGAGTTGAATTTTATGTTGCATTCTAGTTGTGGTTATGATGGAAATTATATTGGGAATGAAAGTTGAATGAATTTTGGTTGAAGTTGGAATGTAGATGATTATGTCACTTTAGAATAATTTTGTGATATTATGGAAATGAAGTTGTTAAGATGTGAATTATGCTTATGGTTGATGAATTTGGAAGTTGGAAACTTGTTATGAAGTTGTATGCCAAAGATTTGATGTTTTGCATAAGTTATGATTTTGGCGGAAGATTGTATATCATGTATATCGAGTGTATATCTTAAGGAAAACGATATGAAATGTTTCTAGAACTATATGGTGATGATCATGATGGTTGTTGAATATGAAATTATTGATCTTAGTTGAAAGTTGGGTTGAATTGAAGATTATGTCAACTTGTGAGAAAAATGACTAGTTGAAGGATATTTGTGTTTTTAATGTTCATTGTTGATATTGTTGTTGTCGTTTGGGTTGTTGTTGATGATTTATAGCCGAGTTGAATTCTCGGGGTGTCATATGTATAGGGGAAGTGCTGCCGAAATTTCGGTAGGCAAATATGCTTAAAGTTGAAATAATGGCATTAATAATTCACAATTGGTAAACTTGACCAATTGCAGTTTTTCGACGAAACGGGAAGTGAGTTTGGAAAGGCTTAAGGAGCGCGAAAGGTATGTAAAGCAACCCCAATTCTTCCCTTGGCATGCCCCTAGTGTGTTAGGGTCGGATCCGGGCCTCGAAGGACCTCTTGGCCCTCGGAATCCGCAAGACAAAATTTCAGTTTTTCCTTCAGCAGAATTGAACCATTTTGATACGCTTTTTCTGAAATTATGCAATTTTGCTCTAAATTATTCAGAAAATCATAGAATGTTTGTATAACCTTTTTAGGTGATACTATATGCTTAGAGGGCACAATTTGAGCCCGCCGCCTTGTTTGTCCCAAGGCGGGCCCACTATTTACGGTTTTGCCCCTAATGTGTTAAAGCTTCCTTTTTAAGCGATTTTTGAAAGAAATGTTTTAATTACCCTACTAATCGCTTAACGAATATTATTTTAAATATTCTGTTAAATATTATAAATTATTTTGACACTCGGAATGACTTCGGGAAAGTTATACTTCTGTAATTTATTATGATATTCGAAATACATTTATTATGATTCCGTCCGACTCCATTGGATTGGTTTGTCTTTGATACGCTTCATCGAGTCTTTGAAAACATTTATGATATTTTTAAATTGCATTAGTCTCTCACTACTCCATTCGTGGATGTCCCAATGTTTCCCACACTGAGCCCGGGCCAGGATATGTTGTCAAGCGTAATTCTCTGCATTGTTCGCCGCGTCCCGATGTGAGGGGGCAGGTATACGCGTACATGGGTCTGTGGAGTATGATGTGCCATGTCCGCCTATTCTGATCTGATCTGTATGGCCATTTTGATATGACATTATATGATACGGGACCACACCCCTTTTTCTGATTCCTCTGTATAGTGGCACCAGCGTCGGGAGGGTGGCCACCTTCTGTCTGCCGAGTCCCGTGTCAGGGACCGGATATGATATGATATGACATATGTTTCTGTACGCATTCTGTCTGTTTTGGAAATATGCATTTGACACTCTGGATTCTGTACTCATTTTCTGTAACCATTATGATTTGACTTCTGTGATTCCGCTTTACATATTCAGTACATATTTCGTACTGACCCCCTTTCTTCGGGGGCTGCGTTTTCATGCCGCGCAGGTACTGACGACAGGTTCGCTGATCCACACGTTTAGGATCCTATTTCTGCTATTTGGGGCGCTCTCTTCTACAGAGCCCATCTTTTGGTACAGTCTGTCACTGCTATCTGGATATGTACTTTGTTCAGGGTATGACGGGGCCCTGTCCCGTCTTATGATTATGATATGTTCTGTAGAGGTCTGTGGATACATCTGTGTGGGTTCTGTACATATGTTTGGGATATTCTGTTCTGTGATGGCCTTATCGGCCTATGTGTGCCAAGTCTGCTTTTCTGCTAAATTCTGTAGCGACCACTATTATTATTATTATATTATTATTCTGTTAATATGCTAATTTGGGGTATCGGGTAAGTATAGGTGCCCAGCTCGGGCACTGGTCGCGGCCCACGGGGTTGGGTCGTGACAGCCAGATCTTCAGGCCCAATGAGTGAGTCCAAAGGCGGGCACAGGCAGCAGTTTCCCAGGCATTCGGGCTACTCTATGACTAGTGCACCACCGCGGGTTTCAAGCCAGAGCCTTGATTGATCTACTCATCCCGGGCCGAGTCAGAATTATTCGGGGTCCCAGTTTAGAGGTGATTCAGGCCAGTCAAGGCCACCTATACCACGATGTTCCCAGTGTGGGAAGTCGCATTGGGGTCAATGCCGATTGGGTTCAGATGTTTGCTATTCATGTGGTCGACCGGGCCATATTATGCGTGATTGCCCCTCAGTGCATGGTAGAGGTAGGACCCAGCCATCAGGGTCGGTAGCCGGATCTTTGGCATCTGTACGACCTACGGGGCCAGGTTCACATGTGCCAGTCGGCCATGGTAGAGGTAGAGGCAGAGCTCCCAGTACTAGCGGTCCTCAGCACCGTATTTATGCTTTGGCTGGACGCCAAGATCTTGAGTCTTCTCCTGATGTGGTCACAAGTATATTATCGGTATTCTCTCATGATGTATATGCTTTGATTGATCCGGGATCCACATTATCATATGTTACTCCATATATTGCGGGTCAATTTATAATTGAGCCGGACTCTATCAAACCTTTTGAGGTGTCTACACCCGTGGGTGACTCGGTAATAGCTAGCCGAGTATATAGGAATTGTGTGATTGTGATTTGTGATCATCGCACCATGATTGATTTGCATGAGCTAGAAATGGTAGATTTTGACGTTATTATGGGCATGGATTGGTTGGCTTCTTGTTATGCCAATGTTGATTGCCGAGTGAAGATGGTTCGTTTCCAGTTTCTGGGAGAACCAGTCTTAGAATGGAAAGGGAATGCGGCATCACCAAAAGGTAGGTTTATTTCCTATCTAAAGGCAAGGAAGATGATCACGAAAGGGTGTATTTATCACCTAGTGCGAGTTCAAGATGTAGAAGCTGAGTCGCCGACTCTTCAGTCAGTTCCGGTAGTGAACGAATTTCCGGATGTGTTCCTGGAAGAGCTTCCAGGCCTTCCTCCCGAGCGAGAGATCGATTTTGCGATTGATGTGTTGCCAGACACTAAACCCATATCTATTCCCCCATATAGAATGGCACCCGCGGAATTGAAAGAGTTGAAGGAGCAATTGAGGGACTTTCTTGATAAAGGCTTCATTAGGCCTAGTTCATCCCCATGGGTAGCACCCGTATTGTTCGTCCGGAAGAAGGATGGCTCTTTGAGAATGTGCATTGATTATCGACAATTGAATAAGGTGACGATTAAGAATAAATATCCTCTTTCGAGGATTGATGATCTATTTGATCAATTGCATGGTGCCAAGTGGTTTTCAAAGATCGATTTGAGGTCCGGGTATCACCAGGTAAGAGTTAGGGAGAAAGATATCCCTAAGATAGCTTTCAGAACAAGATATGGCCATTTTGAGTTCCGAGTAATGTCGTTTGGGCTAACTAATGCGCCGACAGTGTTTATGGACTTAATCAACAATGTATTCAGACCTTTTCTGGATCTATTCGTGATTGTATTCATCGATGATATCTTGGTGTATTATAGATCCGAGGCCGAGCATGCGGATCATTTGCGTATTGTCCTCGGAGTTCTTCGAACTAGAGATTTGTTTGCGAAATTTTCTAAATGTGAGTTTTGGTTGAACTCAGTATCATTTCTGGGCCATATTGTTGCAGCCGATGGTATTCGGGTAGATAGCCAAAAGATTGAGGCCGTGAAGACTTGGCCAAGGCCCACAACTCCTACGGAGGTTCGTAGCTTTCTGGGCTTAGCAGGATATTACAGGAGGTTTGTTGAAGGTTTCTCATCTATTTCAGCACCACTCACAAAGTTGACCCAGAAATCGGCAAAGTTTCAATGGACAGATGCTTGTGAACGTAGTTTCCAAGAGTTGAAAGATAGGTTGACTTCCGCACCAGTCTTGACACTTCCAGAGGGATTGGAAGGATACGTTGTTTATTGCGATGCCTCAGGTGTTGGGCTAGGCTGTGTATTGATGCAGCATGGTAAAGTGATTGCATATGCTTCAAGGCAATTACGGAAACATGAACGGAATTATCCAACCCATGACTTAGAATTTTCCGCGGTGGTTCATGCATTAAAGATATGGAGACATTATTTATATGGTGTCCACGTAGATATTTATACAGATCATAAGCGTCTTCAATACATCTTCAAGCAGAAAGAGTTGAACGTACGACAACGACGATGGTTGGAGTTGCTGAAGGATTATGATGTTGATATTTTGTATCACCCGGGAAAGGCAAATGTTGTGGCTGATGCCCTTAGCCGCAGGTCTATGGGAAGTCTATGTGATGTACGACCAGAGAAGAGGGAAATGGCCTGTGAGCTCCAGCAGTTAGCTAGCCTAGGAGTCCGAGTAGTGGACTCAGGTAGCAGCGGAGCTACTATTCAGAATTCTGCAGTCTCGTCGCTAGTAGCTGAGGTGAAGGAATGACAATATGAGGATCCCATGCTAATGCAGTACAGAGATACACTCCCTCAGAAGGAGGAGTCATCATTTTATATTTCGGAAGACGGAGTTCTCCGATGTCGAGGCAGGTTATGTGTTCCCGATGTGGTAGGTCTACGTCACCAAATATTGAGGGAAGCTCATTGTTCCCGTTACTCCGTTCACCCCGGAGCGACGAAAATGTATCATGATCTTAAGTCTATATACTGGTGGAATGGAATGAAGAAAGATATAGCGGAATTCGTAGCTCAGTGTCCTAATTGCTAACAAGTGAAGATTGAACACCAAAAGCCGGGTGGATTATTGCAAGCTATAGAAATCCCAACTTGGAAGTGGGAAGTGATTAATATGGATTTCATTACAGGGTTACCCCGTTCTCGACGTAAGTATGATTCCATATGGGTGATTGTGGATAGACTTACAAAGTCAGCTCATTTCTTACCGGTCAGGACGACCTATGTGGCAGAAGATTATGCGAGGCTTTATCTTAAAGACATAGTGAGACTCCATGGCGTTCCGGTATCTATTATCTTCGATAGAGGGACTCAGTTCACAGCTAAGTTTTGGGAGTCTTTCCAAGAGGGTTTAGGGACCCAAGTGCGCCTTAGCATGGCGTTTCACCCACAGACCGATGGGCAGGCCGAACGCACCATCCAGACTCTCGAAGATATGTTACGAGCATGTATGATAGATTTTGGAGGAAGTTGGGATGATCATTTTCCACTCATTGGATTTGCTTACAATAATAGTTATCATTTTAGCATTCAAATGGCACCGTATAAGACTTTATATGGGCGAAAATGTAGATCCCCAATTGGGTGGTTTGAAACCGGAGAAACTAAGTTGATAGGGCCATACTTGGTCCAGCAAGCAATAGATAAAGTTAAGCTCATACAAGATCGGTTGCTAGCGGCTCAAAGTCGTCAGAAGTCCTATGCGGATAATCGTCGAAGAGACTTAGAGTTCGAAGTGAAAGATTGGGTATTCTTGAAAGTGTCGCCGATGAAGGGCGTGATGAGATTTGGCAAAAAGGGGAAGCTCAGTCCCCGGTATATTGGGCCATACGAAATTGTACGCAAGATAGGCAAAGTGGCCTATGAGTTAAATCTACCTCCAGACCTGGAGTCAGTTCATCCAGTATTTCATGTTTCGATGCTTCGGAAATGTGTTGGAGATCCTACTAGGATCGTCCCAGTGAATGATGTGCAAGTAACAGAGAAATTGACTTATGAAGAGATACCCAATGCCATACTAGATAGGCAAGTACGGAGACCTAGAAACAAGGAAGTGGCCTCAGTTAAGGTCTTATGGAGGAACAACAATCGAGAGGAAATGACGTGGAAAGCAGAAGAGAGTATGCAATCCAAATACCCACATTTATTTCAGCCTTTGGACGAGGGCCAAGATGAGACGTCAAAATCATAAGGTATACATGATTTCCTTTTTATGCTTTTGGGTCGTGTGTGGCCAAATTTTAAATGCTATTGTGTTGTGGCCCTGTGAGGCATCGATATTATGGGTTGTTGTGACAGGTTGGTAGTGTCATATTATAGGGGAAACTCTGGCGAAATTTCTGTAGAATCCCCGAATGCCTTACATTCGAGGACGAATGTTCTTAAGGGGGGAAGAATGTTACACCTCGGAAATTTTCCGTTGGTACGCAAGTGAACGAATATCGGAAAGGGATTACGAGCAACGAGTTAGCCAGGACTTAGTGATGTCTTGGAGAAGAGTTATAACGTCCCTTAGATTGGTATTGAACTGTTGAACAAGTGTTAAGAAGGTTCCGCAAGGATCGGAGATCAAACGAAGTAATGAGAATAAGTTCAGTGAATTGATGAGTTTTACGGCTCATTATACGGACCGTATAATGTTTTACGGACCGTATAATGGACCGTAAAACCATCACAGTGGAGGTTGGTTGCTGGTGGAATTTTACGGTTAGTTATACTGACCGTATAACGAACCGTCAAATGGTCACAGTGAAGGGGTGCAGGCAGACCCATTTCACGGTCTATTATACAGACGGTATAACCATTATACGGACCGAATAATGGACCGTATAGTGGAACCCGACAGATCAGTGGAATGTTATTAAATAAAGGACCAAGTTCATGAAATCATTTCAACATTTCCTCCCTCTCTCTAAAACATCTCTCTACATTTATTATACAAGTTTTCAAGGATTATAAGCCATCAACAACATTAAATAAGTGAATCAAGAGTAAGAACCCATCAAGGATCATCTAAAGTCAAGAAATCCAAATGGAGAAAAACTAGGGTTTTGCTCAAAGTGGAATATTATCAACTAAAGCTTGTTCCTACAGCATCTAAGGTAAGATTCATGATATTATATGTTGTTTAAGGTATTTGAGAGTTAAAATGCTTGGTCATTAGAAGAGAATAGAAAAATGGGTTATGAATGATGAATAGTGACGTTTTTGAGACATAGTTTGAATTGAATCATGATTGTTGTTGTGTTGTGATATGAATGTGTTATAAATGACGTTAAGATCATGAAATAGACATTGTATATGAATGGAAGAAGTTGGGTGTTGTGACCATGAATAGGGATAAATGGAAATGAATTAAGAATGTGGATGATGTAGATGACTAAAGGCTATTATTATGATGTTGTGAATGTATTGTTGACGTTTGGAAGTTGAATTATAATATGGAGGAATGTCGTATAAATAAAGGAAATGCTGTCCGATTTTCTCTAGTTTTATCTATGTGTGCTAATTGTTGATTCTAATGATGGTACGACTTTAATAAAGGTAGAAACGTGAGCATCGGAGGAGTACGTGCAAGTGTAGAATAGTTCGACGAAAAGGTATGTAAGGCTAACCCTTTTTTCATAAGGCATGGTTCTTTGGCCAAACTCTTAAATCCTCTATATGAGTATGTTGTCTCCAAATGATTGACATTCCGAGCTCATAAGCTCACAATCCTTGATATGTACTACGATTGTACTATGCACCCCATATGACGAGTAAGCCTAAGATGAAGATGTAGCGATAACGATGCTAATAATAATGATGCTAAAGGTGCCTACGGGCTATTATACTTACATGTGCCTATGAAGGGCTATAATGACACCCCGAGCTTATAACGCCGGGTAGGATATATGTATATGAATATGTATAAAGTATGTATACGATTACGAAACGCGCGCACACCTCTGCAGATGGTACGAATAACCCTGAAGCCTTGGTAGGGCCAGGTATGAGTAACCTTGAGCCTTATTTGGCCAAGTATGTATGAAACACCGATCCCATAAGGTCGGGTATGTTATGTAAATGCTATGTATATGAAATGACTATGTATATAATATGAATATGAATGTGATAAGACAATGTATAAGAATACGAATAAGGGCACGTACACGAACATGAGCACAAGTGTGGTACGAGTACTATTATGGAATACGGATGATGACGTAGGTGTACAAATACGTATGAAAAATGGAAAGTCCTACGAAAGGCAGGTAAGTGCTATGACGATGATAATATTGTCTCCCCCTCCTATGCTATTTCATATGTTGTTCATGATGCTTATTTATCGATGTTGCTCATGCTTTACATACTCAGTACATTCTTCGTACTGACGTCCTTTTGTTTGTGGACGCTGCGTCATGCCCGCAGGTGCACAGGGAGACAGATTTGATCCATAGCTGCCTATTCGAAGATTACATAGTAGAGCTCCATATCTTCCGGAGTCATAGCTTTTGGGTACTTATTCATTTGTGTATATAATTATGGGCATAGGGGGGTCCTGTCCCGCTAATGTGATATGTCATACTCTTAGAGGCTCGTAGATATGTGTGTGTGTGGGTAGATGTGTTTGGCCTTGTTGGCTTATGTTTTGTATATCATTTTGTCGGCCACGTGGGCCCATGTACATTGATGTGGCATAAATGCTTACGATGATATAAATGGGTTGTTGTCCAAATGGGATTAGTTGACGAATGAATGGAAATGCATGTGTAATTATGTGGCTCACCTAGATGTAAGTATAAGAGTAAGCTAAGAGGGTGCTCGGGTGGGTTAGCACCGGGTGCTCGTCGCGGCCCTGAGTCGGGTCGTGACAATCTGTAACATCAACATAAACATAGGGGGGCCAATAGGGCCATCATATGACTCTCAATAAACTCATAAGGAACATGCGTGTATTAACTAATCTGAAAGACTCATCTGCATAAATATGCTGAACATACTGCATAAGATGATAAGGCCATCATAACCACCTGTGACAACATGTAAAACCATAAGTCTGGACGTCATCTGACAATGCATAACTATCTATAAGCCTCTACTGGAAAACATAACACAATGTAACTGGGACAGGGCCCCGCCGTACCTATACACATATGCATATATAGGTATATATATACATAAGACCATGCTAACTCTTGGCATCTCCGAAACAAATGGAGTGCATCAACCTCATCCGCTGAGCTGAAATCTTGATAGATGGATCACCAACCTGTATCTCAAAGCCTGCGGGCATGAAACGCAACCCCCCAAACAATAGGGGAGTCAGTACGGACAATGTACCGAGTATGTAAGGCATGGAAACAACATATACGTAAGAATCATGAAAGGAATCTGTGACATAAGAGTTTATCTATACATATCTGAATGTATCTGTGTGACTGTGTGTCTGGAAGTGTCTGTATAACTTTGTATAACTGGAAGTGCTTCTGAGGGCATATGATATGCATGCTTTCTTCAAAAATCATATATATATATATATATATATATATCATAGTATAACTGTTAGTACTGTGGAACGTACAGCCTGATCCATAGATGTTAGTGTTGCGAAACGTGCAGTCTGATCCATATATCATATCATCTCGCATCCGGGGTAACCTCATAACGTACCCACTGCAGTGGTGTGCACATCTACGTGCCGTACCCGGCCGACTATAGCGCGGCTCGGTGTGAGAAAATAGTTGTACATATATATATAAATGCATGAAAGATTCGTGAAATATCACTCTGAACTCTGGACTACAGACATAAACTATGCTTGAATATGCATACGTAGCCAAAGATATGAGTATCTCTAAAGCATCTAGGAATAGAATTCTTTGGAACTTGATCGTCTACTTCTTTTATTCGCATCATAAAGATCATGCCAAAGTAAAAGAAAGGGATAGCCTTAACATACCTCTTGTCGCCAATACACACTCAATAAAAAATTCGCCTCAATTAGCACTTCAACCTAAACACTGACAATACGTCCATTAACATAATGAATACTAATATACGAGTTATATCAATGATAACTAGTATGAAGAAAAAAAGAGTCAGGAAGCATTTCCCCTATTTAATAACCATTCCCAACTCAATAAATAATATCCACAACATCAACAGCAACCTCCATTTACCTCCTTCTAACTTCCAAGCACAACAACACATTTATAAACTCAAAACAACCCAATATACATTCGTGTACCAACGCTTGTATATACTTCTTTATTTTAGTATATACGTAGTCCAACTGCAAAAACAATAACTATAACTAAATCCAATTCCCATGGTACTCAAGCCCACAAAACAACTCATAACAATCACAAAACAGCCCACACTATAACAACAACAACGACAACTTACCCAATTTCTGCCATTAATTCCGTAGTTCTCATCTCACAATCTAACTATGAACCGGATGAATTTAAATATAGCTAGGAGAGGAGAATTATTACCTTATATGACAAGAATTAATCTTCTTCCACCTTACTTCACTTTGAAGAAAGCCCGAATCCAACAACGCGATAAACCGTAATAACGCGATCGAAGCGGTGAGCAAACCTGAATATTGTTCTTGAGAAAAATTATACACTGCTTCCTCCAAAGGAACTCGTGTCACCACTCTGGGATCTTGTTGCTTCCTATGTATATATAAAGTAAAGAGGGTGTTGTAGTGAAAAAAAAAGGATCAAGTTTCCATAGGATATTTTAATGACAATGAGCTCCACATCAAGATGTATTTGTTTTAGCTCAATTTTAATTGTTGGTGGATTCTCACCTAACCCTGGCATCAAAATGATTTACAAGATTATATTGGATCGTTGGTTGAAAGAGACCATCATACTTATCTTATACGTGTCACCCAACAGACCTATACATTATAATTCATCAAAATGCTACTTGCCATAATCCCATATGGACATGGCAAATTCCTACACTTATCCACTTAATCCGAATTAATAACGTAATTATTTCCTTATTCTTCCACTTGATTTCCACTTTTAACCAATTACACATATAATTAATTTTTTTTATGTCAATCTACTTAAACATGGACCACTTTCAAGACACTTCATATACTCATTATCATAATTATGCAGAACTCTAATCCATAGCCTGTTGATACATACACCAAATATTATTCTAAATCCCCGTGGTCACACTTGTTAAGTCTTAAATTATTTTGGAACCTCAAAATTCTATCCACCGATCTCTTTATTTGCATACTTGAATATGACCAAAATTTATTTGGGCTCGGGTAAATTTTCTCATGTTGTACGGTCCAATTTTCTAGTCCAAAAATTTGGGGTATTCTAGCTTGGACCGTATTTCATTAAAATAAATGTTGAACCCCGACGAAACTTATTTTATCCGATTCATTTAACTGCTAATCCTTTTAATACTTACAATACTTAAACTTGGAAACTCATGTACAAGGTTTAAACATGTCCGACATCCCATAACTTAGAAGACAAACCTCAAAACTCGAGGCCAAAATGATTAATGTACCATAAACTAAAGACGTATCGAAATGGGAGATGTAACATTCTCTCCCCCTTAGGAACATTCATCCTCAAATGTTTAATCTATAGTCTTATAAAAATTTTGGCAGAGTCTCGTCTATAACTGTACCAATACCAAACTGTAATACAGCAACCTAACAACACAAAGCCTTATAGGGCTACACGAAACAATAATAACTATGGCCTCACACGACCAAATAGAATAAATATCATATACCCGATGTCTGGACTTCCTCAGGAGGTGGAAATAAATATGGATATCTGGATTTCATATCATTTTCAGCTTCCCGAATCATCTCCTCAATGTTATTATTCCTCCGAAGCACTTTAACAGAAGCCACATACTTAGTGTGCAACCGACGGACTTGTCTATCTAATATAGCCACTGGGGTTTCTTCATATGATAACTGCTCTTGTCACCTGGACATCATCTACTGGTACGACTCTCAAGGGATCTCCTATGCACTTATAGAGGATGGACACATGAAACACTGGATGTACAGACTTCAGTTCAGAAGGTAATTCTAGCTCATATGCTACCTTACCTACTGTACGGATAATTCTGTATGGCCTAATATATCGAGGACTAAGTTTACCCTTCTTGCCAATCTTATTAGTCGCTTCATAAGCAAGATCTTCAGGAAGACCCAATCGCCTATCTCAAATTCTAACTTACGCCGTCGATTATGTACATAAGATTTTTGTCGACTCTGTGCCGCTAGTAATCTTTCTTGAATCAGTTTCACCTCTTTAACCGCCTACTATACTAAGTCTAGGCCTACTAACTGATGCTCTCCAATATCAAACCATCCTATGGGTGACCTACACTTTCGCCATATAAAGCTCATAAGGATCCTTTTGTTTTCTTCATGTAATTCATCTCTTTTCACAATAATCGTCAAGGAATATTCGTGCAACGCACGTACATAGAGGCTAGTTATTTTAAAAGTATGAATATAAATGTTAGTTGACCAAAATAGCCTTCAAATATTGAATGACTTTTATGCCCTTCGAAAGCTAAATTATCTCTTTAATGAACCAATTCTATATTGAATAAAATTGTTATTATTTAAGATTTTGTCTAATGTTTAGGATGTTGAAATAACTAAAATCGAACCTTTTGGATTCGTAATGTAATAGACTTCAAATTTCAATTGATAGTCCAACTCAGAGTTTAACACAAAAAACAAAAGACACCTGCGTGCACATGTATATTTGTATTTGAGATAAATTTATAAATATGAAGCAACTTGAGATAGTAGTAATCTTAACTTCTTAATAGGATCAAGACTTCCATCATAACCTTAAAAGTTGTCTAAAGAGTTGGTTTGCTTTTATCCACGTCTGATTTGATCCGAGTAATTCTCACTTGTGCTAATAATTCTCCATCATAAGGAGCCATCTGAATACTAGAATGGTAGCTGTCATTATATGCAAACTCGATAAGGGGCAAATGATCATCCCAGCTACTTCGAAAGTCAATCACGCATAGTACGCTCAGCTTGCCCATCTGTTTGGGGGTGAAAGCTGTACTAAGGCTCATCTGAGTCCCCAATCCTTTCTGGAAAGATCTCGAGAAATTAGCTGTGAATTGGACTCCTCTGTTTGAAATAATGGACGTAGGCACACCATAAAGTCGTACAATTTCCTTAATGTAGAGTTGTGCATAATCCTCTGCTGAATAACTAGTTCTAACAGGTAGAAAATGGGCTAACTTCATAAGTCTGTCGACTATGACCCTTATCGAGTCGAACTTATGTTGAGTTCGAGGCAAACTTGTAGTGAAGTCAATATTAATGACTTCCCTTTTCCATGTTGGAATCTCGATGGCTTGTAAAAAGGCTCCGGGCTTCTGATGCTTTATCTTAACTTCCTGACAATTTGGACATTGAGCAACAAACTCCGCTGTATCTTTCTTCATACCATCCAGCCAATATACTTTTTTAACATCATGATACATTTTTGTTGTGCCCGGATGAATAGAAGAGCGAGAATAATGAGTTTCCCCCATAACCTACTAACGAAGTCCTAAAACATTAGGAAAACATAATTGTCACCCCCCTGTTGGGAGGCGTGACAGGGCACCCGACCTCTCGGCCGGAATGCCGGCTGAGCTAACCTGAACTAGATAACATAATCATAATGGACTTGGAATAACTTAGCATAAAGCCTTAGCGGCACCTGCATTCAGCAAAACCCAAAACGAACAGTAGACAACATCGCCTACATATACACATAATCATAGTATGCGTGCCGACGAGGCCGCCACTAAACAATATCATAAGTCAGTAGGCCCATTTAACAAAACATAATTCGCACGACCAACACCAACACACTACACAGGGTCTACGAGCCTCTAACAGTAGAAAATATCATCATCATAAAAGGTTGGTACTACACGTCTACCGACGTATCCAAAAACATATACATTAACCATACAATCATAATCATCTACCAAAACAGGAAAGTCCGGATGAATGGCACTTGCTGACCCGCTGACGATGCTCCTATCACGGCGCGTCTTCAGTAAACCTATCCTAACCTGCAGCACGAGATGCAGGTCCCAAAATGGAACAAAAAATATGTACTAAGTATTTAAGGCAAGATAAAATACGATAATGAAACAAGACATAACCATAAGATAAGAAAAACGAAGGACATAATCTGAAAGCAGCTAATATGCAATGCATGATAAAACCATTTTTCGAATGTAATATATATATATATATATATATATATATATATATAACATACCCGGCCCTAGTGGGACTCGGTGAGATTTCGTACCCGACCCTTTTGGGACTCAGTAAATAAGCAGCATCACCATCATATCCTCCCGCGTCTGGGGAAACTTCATATTATCATCATCATCATAACGTACCCATCGCTTTTCGGGACTCGATAAACATACCCAAATGATCAGTGGTTGCACATCTACGTGCCGTACCCGGCCGACTATAGTGCAGCTCGGTAAGTAAAATAGTGCATATATAGTATATATGCAGAGTTCAAGAAATAGACATGGGCCTTTCAGAGTGACGTAACGTCGTGACCTCTGAATTAGTTATGGAATGTATATCGAGGCCAAAAGGACAATCAATAATAGTTATGATATCAATAAACAAGCATAAGGATTATACGTGACATTTTGTGGAATTTAACAAGGGTCAAGGAATGCTCACTAACGGACTTTTAGTCATAATCAATAAGCTCTTTTAGAGAAAATCGTATAAAATATACTTTTCCATAAATCGGTAAATCTCGTAAAACATGGATTTTTCGCAAAATCCAGCTTTCTTATAAAAATGTATCGTTTCTTTGTAAAACTTCGGACGGTTCGAATGGAGGAGCATGCACGCTAAATAGCTCTAAGACTCATGCCAAGGAAATGAGGACAGCTAAACCTTACATGCCTGTCTCTGCTGCCTTGCTAATCCTGACTTGCTCCCTTATTCCACCGCTCGTCCTTTCATCCCGAAACCTATATCGACAAATACTTCCTTTAGTCAATTTCGTAGATCCCATAGATTCAACTTATCCAAATCCTATGGTCTTGAAGAGTTCAATTTACAGAAAATTTGGCAGCACTTCCTCTATTTTTGTTACATCCCGACATATGTCAGGTCGCCGTAATATCAATAACAACAACAACCATCAACAACAACGACAATAACAATAACAACCAAACCTAGTTCTTAGAATCCAATAAAGGGCTTAACTCATAATTTCGGTCAAACAACCAGTAACCTATTTAGCATAATTCAATACCTAATTAATTCAATTCATCACATGCCCAAACAAATAATTCCACCCCTTACCTCAATTTGACCACATATACCATGATTAACGAATATAACTTCGAATTAACGAAACCCATGATTATAAAGATAAGATTCTTACCTTCCTAAGCATGTATGACATCTTTAATAACTTAAACTTCAGAATTCCACCATCTCTCACTTTGCTCGACATTAATTTTGACACCACAACATGACTACGAACTTTACGAGCCTCGATTCAATGTTAATCTCACAAACCCGAGACTAATTTGATGTAAGAACTCCTAAATTTGCAAAGTTTTGGTGTAAGGATATTGGATGAATGTTGTGGGAGGTTCTAGAGAGGTGTGGAGATGAGAAATGGTAAAAAATGAGGTGATTTAGGTGACTTAAGGGGGTATATAAAGTTGTCCAAATCGGGTTTGGGCTGATGGGCCGAAATTAGTGGGCTTTTAAGTGGTTTCTAGAATTTCCGCGTAGGTTCGTAGACTTCTGGCAGTTCGTTTTAAAATGTTCATAGCCGCCTACTCCGATGTCGTATTAATAAATGATTTGTTGCATTAGAAACTAGACTCGACGAACTTTATTTTAGGCTCTTGAATCACCTCAGAACCCCTTGTATGCTAAAAGTTACACTACCATCTACTTGGACCAAAATTTGCTTCCGAAATTTCACCAACTTCTTCCAAAGTCCCATTAACTTTCTTTTCTTCTATCCACTTGATCTCAGAACCTTCCAAAACTTCTAATACATGATATTTATCATTAATTATACTTGATAAGGGTCATGTCCCCTTGTTCCAAGGTTGTCCTTCCTGGTTACGACTTACGAGATCATAATTCATCCATTACCTCATTGTTACGTACTTCCCATGGCTTGTACCTTTCAAGACTTCACGGGACGTCTCCGATATTCCATTAATACGGTGAAATATATGGCGTGCTCACGCTCCGAGAAGGCGGGTTGTAACACTCTCCCCCCTTAAGAACATTCGTCCTCGAATGTTAATAGTCTAAGGGTTTTCTCACTTGTGGGGTTCGTTCTCCCAAAATTCTGATATCATTCCATGGGGCAGAAGCTATATTGGACTTCAGCATGCTTGTATACACCAACACTTCTCCTGAAGTCTTCCTCAGTCGATTATCTCTTGAATCTAGATCTTCCTTTCATTACTCCTTACATCCTACGTCTTCTCCACTAGCTACTACCTTTCGACCAACTATAATCACTGATTCTATTTCATCGTCTGGTGTGGATGGCCTCAAGTACCTTCGACTGTCCTGAACCAACCTTTCTTTCTCTGTCCGTATAAACACCTCCTTTTTCACTTTTTTCCTTCTTGATTTTCTTGGATCTGTCATGCACATGGCATGTTGTGCGGTGTATACATGTACTTCCATAAGCCTTTGAAAGTGTAGGGTCCTCTCTTATTACGGTCTATCGTACTATGGAATACTGTTGATAGTGTCCGTATTTGCTTCGCTTGTCCCCAAACATATGTTCTTGTCTTCATTGCCACCTAAGTTATCTTTGCGAACAAGACCTTTACAGCTCGACACTTTGCCTTCCATAGACTAACTCTTGTTTTCGTTTTTGTTGATTAAGTATGGGGTACCGCTGTATACTTGAACCTGACGTCCTTCTTATCTTTGTCTTCTGAACTTATATTTAGTTTCCGCTAATTCCTCTATCTATCTTGTTGATAATCTACCTCCAAGAGTCCTTTTCTTCCTTGTCTGCACCCTTGCACATAGATGGAAAAGGTTGATGATCAATGGACTTACTCGGTTATCCTCAGAGTCTTCCCCAGCCTTCCCTTGTCCTTATTTTTACCTTTTAATCCTTCATAACTGCCTGTTGTCATTGAGTTAGTGTGGTACGAGGTACTTTTTCCTTGGTGCATTTGCCTCCTGGCTGCCTCCGGAGTCCTCATGACTATCTTTAATTCTTGCAATAACGTTCCCAACTTCCATACCTTTACATCAATCTTGCGTCTTTACTCAAAAATTTTCTTCCCTCTTCCTTTATCTAATATCTACCCTCAGGGGTGCCAAAAATGCTTGGCCTGCTCTTGGTGAAAAAGTTACGATATGCTCCTTGGATCTGGCTAATACTTGGGAAATTTTATTTCTGGTTCTTCCAGCCCTTTGGCTGCGGATGGCATCTACTTACTGTCGTTCTCATCTTAGGCCCTTTTCATATTAATCATCCTTCATGTGAAATCTTCTTAATGGCCATAGGTTTTACGCTTATCCCATTTCTTGTTGTTATGGACTTCGACTTAGTGCCTGTCTTATTCTGATGTCTCAATCTTTGGTTATTTTGTCATTGCCCA
Source organism: Lycium barbarum (assembly GCF_019175385.1). Lineage (NCBI taxonomy): Eukaryota > Viridiplantae > Streptophyta > Magnoliopsida > Solanales > Solanaceae > Lycium > Lycium barbarum. The sequence goes on from NC_083341.1 coordinate 83,463,427, forward strand.
TTTTCCCTTATCTGATCATTGGTCCTTACCATACTATTCCTCGACTGAGCTCAATTCTTAGGCGATGGTGTTACTTGGGTTTTGGGGGGGCGGGTGAATTCCATTGCTGTCCTGACTGTCCTACTGTCACTGCTCTTGACAACGATTAGTCGTACTCCATTTGTCTTATACCTTACTCATCCTTGCTTGTCTTGGAATTCGGTGATCCGTACAATAGCTTATACCTGCGTCCATGGTCGTTTATCGGATCACATTGTAGTCGCATCATACTGTCTCCAGTATCTTCTGCTTATGATGTTTTCGGATTGCGTCTGTGCCTCTTAATTACGAAAGATACCTCTCTACCTTTTGACTATGTCTAGGTCCTTTCCCGATATCCAATCCACTTCCATTATCCATATTTTGTCTCTTCCGGGTGGTTACCTTACCTTTATATTCTTCCTTTCCTATTCCTTTCTCTCTCTGCACTTATAGGGGTGTCCTTACCTTTCTTTACTAATCCATACTTGAATTCCACCAGCTAACCAAAACTACCTATGTGGCTTACCCTCGCATACGGCGCTCATTACCTGCTGCACTTAGCTTGTCCTTGGCTCCCGTGGCGACTGACCGACATACCAATAATCAAGTCCTAGTCGACAGGTGGGATACCTTGCAACAAACGGGGGTATTACCTGAGCCGGTGCATCGTTTTAAGGCCCTTCCAATCTCATCAAACTATGCTGACCCTCTCTTTCAGCCTATACCTTATTCGTGTTCTAAGAATGCGTCCTTTACTTCCATTTCCTTCTCAAATATTCTTTAGCAAAGAATAGAACTCGAGGAATACCGAAGCCTTTGTCACGTGTTGAGTCCTTTCTGCATTCCTGACTGACTGGTTGGGGCTCTCAACCTTGTTTGGAGTAGAAGTTAGATTCCATTCGCGTGTTACTTACCTATCCCTAGAAATATTCGTATCCCTTACCGCGGTTGAAGTATATTGAGTCGCTTCAAAAGATTCTGTAGAAAAACCAATAAGTCTTGGGCTGTAATATAGTTCTTAACCAATAAAGACTCTGTAGAAAAACCAATAAAGCCACTCGTAATATAGTTCTTAACCAATACTTTCCAAGAATGTCATGGAATGCTTCCTTATACTTCTCCTCTCTATTACCAACGTCGTATAACACCTTATGTTTGGAATAGCTTGAGCTGTTCTCTTGATCAACTTAGACCTTTAATACCTTCGTCTATAGTTTTCCCTTGACACGATTAGGGTCTTGTCCTTAGAATTCCCATCGTGCTTTCCTGGTGTGGCCTTTTTTTAGCTTTCTCCTCATTGTGACCTTAATTCTTGGTTTGCCGGTCTCTAATACACTTGTTATAGTAAGATCTATGGTTGAATGCTCCTCGGGTTAAAGTGTCTTACCTTTTTTCTGATCCATGATCGATTCCCTTCGCGATAATGCTGGTTTTGTCCCGCTATTTTCAAGATACTTGTTCAATGACTGGCACTTTCTCAGAGCGCGGTTGACCCGGGAGTCCTTCTACTTTGCCTTATGACGTCAACTCTCTCAACCCAATCCCTTCTCCGCTTTCTTACTCTCCTGCTCTAGGTTTTAGAGTGGTCTGTTGTTCGGTTATCCGCGTCTACTATCTTGTTTCCATCTGGTCTTCCATACACTTCACTCTTTTCTCTAGATTGTGGAACTCCGTCCCTCTTCATGTTAGTCAATTCCCAGAATTCTTTGAGTCGGGTCTAAGGTGGTTAAGATCCTCGTATCCTTGCACTTCATTCATATACATTACTTGGGCGTTTACTAAGATGAATGCATGCCTGCACATGATTTTCGCTTTACTTAACGCTGTCTACACTCAATACGCCTTATTGATCTGAATCTGTCATCTGGTTTCTCGGGTCTTCCCCCAACGCTTACTAATATTTTCCTACTGCCTGGCAGAGTTGCAAATCCCAGAATCCTGAGGTCACTTTCCTGATAGAGTGAATCCTCTTGCATTTGTCTTCTTACGACGTTAGTCCTTACTTGCTTCACTCCCGTAGCCAGTGCTTTTCCTTTGAGTCGGATGTCGTGGTCGCCTCATGACTTCTAGTGTTGCCCTCGTATTGTACTTAATCCTGCACTATGCTTCTTTATTACGGTTACGCTTTCCAACTTGCTCAACCCTTCATTATTCGCGATTCCTTGTCCTTGATGCATTTCGGTCCTTTATGCTTTTACCTCTCTATACTTTCTTTTATGCTCATTTATCCTTGATGCTTATTCGGCTTATCTATTAGCTCCTTCGTTTCACGCACTACTACAAAAAAAGTCTTTGACGACAATTATTTAGTGGCAATAAGTCAATTGCCGCTAATTAGTTCTTGCCCTAAACATCAATACTCAAACAAGAAATACCAATCCCCACCCCAATTTCACCCAAACCCATCACCCTAGTTTTCCAACCTTAAAACATTCAAGAACAGGAGGGAAAGAAAAAGTTTTGCTTACCTCTTGAAGTTTTAGAAGATGATTTCACAAGTTCTTGAAGTTTTGTGGGTCTTGAATGGATTTTAGGGAGGGGGGAATTGAAGTATATTTGTTTTAGAGAGGGAATAGGGAGAGGGATTTGAGTTTGAGATGGAGAAGAGGAATAAAAATATGGGAGGGGCCGACCTTTTAACACTTAATTTTTTTTTTCCAGATTTTCCCCTATATGTGCTAGACCCGCGTCGCGAGCTCAGCACGGAGGTGTCCAGTTGCGGAAACTTCCCTAAGGTGGTAGACTCGCGTCACGGGTCTGGTACGGATAAACCCATTCTTTGCCAATCTCAACTCAGGTGTTGGACCCGCGTCGCGGGTCCAGCACATATCAAACCTGGACGATGATTTTTCACGTTTTCGCTTCTTTTCGCGTCCTAGTTCCATCCCGAGACCTGCAACATGAACAAGCCTGACATATATACAAAAACATTAGGTTGCCTCCCAACCAGCGCCTTAGTTAAGGTCGTGGCATGATGTTTTTTTGTATTTTTCTCATTTTTTCATTTTTTATGCTACTTTTACAAACACGGGTTGCCTACCAAGAAGCGCTTAATTTAACGTCATAGGACGATGTAGACTTTACTCAAGCCTCTTCTAGATCCACCGAGGTCTTCTCTGGATTGATGAGCTCTCCAAAATAGTGCTTGACCCTCTGCCCATTTACCAAGAATGTTCGCTCTGCATTCAGCGGTTTCAGCTCAACCGCCCCATGTGCGGTTACCCGAAAGACTTTAAACGGACTAGGCTACTTACTTTTCAACTACCTTCCGAAAATCTTCAGCCTAGAGTTATACAATAAGACTAACTGCCCAGGCTCAACGTCACGAGGTCGGACGCGCTTCTCGTGAATTCTCTTAGTTCGCTCATTGTACATTTTCGTATTCTCATAGGCATGATAGCAAAATTCCTCCAACTTGTGCAGCTGCAACAGTCTCTTTTCTCCAGCTTAATACATGTCTAAATTCAGCTTCTTTGTCGCCCAATATGCTCTATGCTCGAGCTCAACTGGTAGATGACATGCCTTACCAAAGACGAGTTTGTAGGGAGATGTGCCAATTGGAGTTTTGTAGGCTGTTTTGTATGCCCACAGAGCGTCATCGAGCTTCAGCGACCAATCTTTCCTACTCACTCTCACAGTATTCTCCAAAATCCTCTTAATTTTTCTATTCGACACCTCCACTTGACCACTCATCTGAGGATGATAAGCAGTCGCTATCTTGTGTTTCACCCCATACTTGAGCAACAATTTATCAAAGAGCCTATTACAAAAGTGCGTACCTTGATTGCTGATGATAGATCGAGGGTTCCCAAACCTTGTAAAAATGTTCTTCTTCATATATCTTGCCACCATACTAGCATCATTGGTGGGAAGTAAAATGGCCTCTACCCACTTCGAGATATAGTCTACAACAACCAATATGTACTTATTCCCCTTGGACGGTATGAAGGGTCCCATGAAGTCGATACCCCACACATCAAATAGTTCGATCTCTAAGATGCCCTTCAAAGGCATTTCATGACGCTTGGAGATATTTTCGATTCTCTGGCGGTTATCGCAGGCTCTCACAAATTCATGAGCATCTTTGAACAAAATGGGCCAATAGAACCCAGACTGAAGTACCTTCGCAGCTGTTCTATCACCCGCGTGATTACCACTATAGGGTGACGCGTGACACTTCTCAAGAATCGCGGGGACCTCTTCCTCTGGGATACATCTTCTAATCAGCTGATCTGTGCCAACCTTGTATAGATAAGGCTCATCCCATACATAAAAATGGCTATTATGCAAAATTCGCTTCTTCTTCTCGTGATTAGCGCCAGGGGGGTAAATCTCATTTACTATAAAGTTCACCATGTCTGCATACCATGGCACCTCAGCTGATCGAAGAGACAAAAGTTGTTCATCAGGAAAAGTCTCCTTAATCACTACTGCTTCATCTACATGTTCCCGATCTTCCAATCTCTATAAGTGATTTGCTACTTGATTTTCTGTGCCCTTCCGGTCAAGAATCTCAATGTCAAACTCTTGCAGCAACAACACCCAACGAATAAACCTCAGTTTTGCATCATTCTTCGCAAAAAAATAACGAACTGTTGTGTGATCATTATATACAATCACCTTCGTGCCCACAAGATATGATCAGAATTTATCAAAGGCGTAGATAACCGCCAATAACTCCTTCTCTGTGACAGTATAGTTCATCTGGGCTGCATCAAGTGTCTTGCTGGCATAGTAAATAGGATGAAAAATCTTGTCCCTTTTCTGATCGAGGATAGCTCCCACAGCAAAATCACTTGCATCACACATCAAAATAGACGGCAAAGACCAATCGGGTGCGATGATAATAGGAGCAGATACTAACCTCTGTTTCAACTCATCAAAAGCCGTCAGACAGGCTTAATTAAACACATACTTCACATTTTCTCTAAAACCTTGCAAATTGGATTAGCAACTTTAGAGAAGTCTTTGATGAACCGTCGATAGAAGCCAGCATGCCCAAGCAAACTGCGCATTCCCCGAATTGAAACGGGTGGTGGCAATATTTCAATTGCTTCAATCTTTGCCTTGTCAACTTCTATTCCTTTGCTTGATATCTTGTGCCCAAGAGCGATGCCCTCTCGAACCATGAAATGACATTTTTTCCAGTTAAGTACCAGTTCGTTTCTTCACAACGAGCTAACACAATATCAAGATGGTTCAAGCAGTCATCAAAAGAATCCCCAAAAATAGAGAAGTCATCCATAAATACCTCCACATATTTTTCCACCATATCAGTGAAAATAGCCATCATGCATCGCTGGAAAGTACCTGGAGCATTGCACAAATCGAAAGGCATTCTCCAGAATGTAAACGTACCATATGGACATGTGAATGTGGTCTTCTCTTGATCCTCAGGTGCAATCATGATCTGGTTGTAGCCCGAATAGCCATCCAAAAAGCAATAATAATCGTGCCCAGCCAATCTATCAAGCATCTGATCCATGAAGGGCAAAGGAAAGTGATCTTTTCTGGTGGCATTGTTCAAATTGCGATAGTCTATACATATCCTCCAACCAGTAACAGTTCGTTGAGGCACCAATTCATTCTTCTCGTTATCTACCACAGTCATGCCCTCTTTCTTCAGGACACATTGTACAGGACTTACCCATTTGCTGTTAGAGATGGGATAAATAATGCAGCTGTCAAGCCACTTGATTGCCTCTTTCTTCACCACCTCCTTCATGATCGGGTTCAGTCGTCTTTGGCACTCAACACTAGGCTTGATGTCTTCCTCCAATAGTATTTTGTGCATGCAAAACGAACTACTAATACCTCGAATATTAGCTATCGAGCACCCAAGGGCTCGGATTCGATCTCTTAGCACTCATAACGTACGTCCAACTTGCACATCAATAAAATAAGCAGAGAGGATTACAGGTAATGTGTCTCCACTACCCTGGAAAGCGTAGCGAAGATGAGGAGGTAATGGCTTCAACTCAAGAACTGGAGCCTCTTCAATAGATGGTTTCGGCTTCTTCCATGACTCTGGTCTGTCTAGCTCCACAAATGGTGTGTTTGCTCGTAAATAAGCACATAAAGTGTCAAGGATGCTAAGACACTCCTCGACTTCTGCATCAATCATCAAGTCTTCACCATACACCAAAGCTGTCTCCAAAGGATCTCGCGAAGCTAGAAAGTGATCTAACTCTACATTAGTGAGCTCGGGTTCCACCACGGTAATCATCTTCTACTCCTCATAATGGGCCGGAAGCTTTGTAGCTTTAAACACATCACAAGTTGCCTCTTTTCCATCAACTGTCATGGACATCTTCCCATCTCTCACTCGAATCAAAGCATCAACAGTAGCCAAGAATCCTCTCCCCATGGTGATAGGAACACTCTTATCTGCCTCATAATCATGTATCACAAAATCAACCGACAGAATAAACGAGCCTACCTTCATAAGAACATTCTCAATAATACCATCAGGATAAGCAAGAGATCGGTCAGCCAGCTGCAACGTAATAGTCATTGGCCTAGGCTCACCCAAGCCCAACGTTCGAAAAATAGAGGTAGGCAGCAATTAATATAGCACCCAAGTCACACAATGCTACCCCAACTTCCATGTTGCCAATAGGAATCGAAATCGTGAAGCTGCCTGGATCTTTCAACTTTAGAGGAATTTTACTCCTCACTCTAGAACTGCACTCCTCAGTAAGTACAACAATCTCAAACTCTGTCCAACGCCTTTTGTTCGCAACCACAACTTTGATATACTTAGATATTTTTGAACTTCTTGCAAAAGCTCCGCCAAAGGTATATTGATGTGTACCTGTTTTAACAGCTTAAGAAATTTCTTGCAAGCCGAATCTGCTTTCAGTTTCTAAAGTCGTTGTGGTAAGGGAGGGTGTGGTCGAACCACTTCCTTTACGTTCTGCTCCGCAACTATTTGCTTGGGCTCAGCTCGCTTAGCAGGGATGAGTTCTGCTTCTGTTATGTTCTTTTTTTTCGGAGGCACTTCTTTAAGTTCTCTGCCATTCCTCAAGGTGACTGCCTTGTAATCCCTTGGATTCTTCTCAATATCACTAGGAAGAGCACCCGGTGGTCTGACATTTTGTGTAAGAGCCATCTGCCCCATCTGACGCTTAAGCTCGTGAATATATTTCTGCATCTCACTCTGAAATTTATGATTTTATTGCTGTATCACTTGTGTTTGAGCTATGAGCTGCTTCATCATCTCTTCCAAATTGCTAGCTGGCTGAGCCTGAGGTTGCTGATAATTGTTCGGCTTGTGGAAGTCCTGCTTCCCGAATGGAGTGTTGTAATTATTTCCATAATAGTTTCCCGGATGTCCAATACCACGGTTCTGCTGCCCCACAAAATAGACAGACTCTGGATTAAATAGGTAATTGCTATAATCATGAGGTTCACCACAATTTACACATGCTGCCTGCTGAATATGTTGGACTAGTTGAATCGGTTGGGCTTGAGGAAACGCCCTCAACATCATATTAGTAAGAGTAATTATATCAGCCCGAATAGCTGCAACATCATCAACTTGAAGAACCCCAATAGCTTTCTGTGGTAACCCCCGGCTAGTCTCGTGAGACTCATGATGACCTTCGGACATCATCTCAAGGAGAGCTTCCATCTCTTCATATGTTTTGTTTAAGATCTGCACTTGAGCTGAAGCATTCAACAAGGCCCTTGATTCATGGTTAAGACCTTCTACAAAATAGTTTCCAATGATCTCCTTTGACCGCATGTGATATGGGCAATCTCGCAAATAGCCCTTGTACCTTTCCCAAGCGAGTGGAAGATATTCAGAATCTCTCTGAGTGAAATTAGCAATTCTTCCTCGCAGCTCCGTTGTTTTCTTGGGTGAGAAAAAACTGTCGATGAGCTTATTTGATAATACCTCCCAAGAAGTTATAGAATCTACAGGTAGATTCGTCAACCATTCCCTTGCTTCACCAATCAATGAGAATGGAAATAAGGACAGCTTCACATAATCATCGGGAACATCTCTATATTGGAAATTCTCGCTCAACTCCACGAACTGCATTAAGTGCTTATGCGGGTCTTCACTAGACTTACCCATATACTGGCACGTATGCTGCACCAGCCGCACTATTCCTTCTTTCAGCTCAAAATTTCAGTAATGTCAGGCCTAACGATAGGCTTAGCAATAGTTGCAAGACTAGGTCTAGCATAACTGGGCAAAAAAATCCATGGTTCTTGTGCCCTCGCAGTTGCTCTTGAACCCTGTTCACCCCTGTTTCTTTTTTTATCCCTTTCTGCCTGTTCAAGAGCAAGACTTGCTGCTTCGTCAACTATTTTTCTATGTCTGTGAAAAGTTCTTTCGATTTCGGGATCAAGATCAACTAACGATTTTCCTGAACTTCTAGTTCTCGGCATAAACCAGAGAAATCTGAAGTGACACAAGTAGAACAACGAAAAAAAGTAAAGACTTGAATAGAAAAAACAAACTCAAATTAGAAAAACAGTAAATTTTTCTAAGTCCTCGGCAATGGCACCAAAAAATTATTGCTCCCAAACACACTCGCAAGTATACACGGTCGTACAAGTAATATAAGATTTTTAAGTCCAGATATCGATCCCATAAAGACTTAGATTCTACTTTTAAACTAAGTCAAATTCGAATGAAACTATTCAAGAAAGTGAAAATCAAGGTGTGTGTTGTAACTAAACTAAAACTGAAAAGTAAACCATTTATGATGGGTGTTTTTGTGACTGAGAATATTTTGACAAAGATTTTAAGGTTTATCAAATGAGAGAAAGTTCCAGGGTCATGACTTTCGACAATCCAGTTGATCTTCTGCAAATTCTACCTATCTTATTTCATGGGTTACTAGTTCACGGGTTAATTATAACTTTATGAGTATCTTCTGAGTTGCTCGCAAGCCTGTAGATGCTACTTTAACGCCTATATCCTTATGGTCGCTAGAGGTAACAAGAACACATTTACTTCTCCGTATTCAACTAAGCAAGGCTAAAGGGTATATTCCTATCCTCATTAGTGAAATGATTATATCGAACAAGCTCTATTTATTCTTATTACACATACAAATTCCCTATCCCTAGTTCAATTCACACGTCACAGATAATGTCTAACTATTGGCCAGATAATCAAACAATTAAGATCAAGAATAAATAAGCAACCCAAAATATTAAAAATCAATATATAATAATTGTCATCAAACCAACTTTCAAGTCTTACGCCACAACCCTAGAATTAAGAGATTAGCTACTCATGATTCGATCATAGACAAAAGAATTCATAATTAGCTTAGGGTTTATGAAGAAGGGTTAATGACGGCTTACAATTGTCTCAAAGTATCTTAGCATGCCGTTCTCAACCCTTAAAATAAGTATTTATAGTCTAGGAATTTAATGACTCAAGAATAGACAAAATCCTAATTTAATTCGGACAGGTTTAGTGTCACGACCCAACTAGGGGCCGCGACGGGTACCCGATACTGGTACCGAGCACCCCTTATCTATCGTTTTACCTCTACTACTGAGTGGGCCGTATGAACTATGCTGTATCTTTATTTTTTTTTTTTGTTACATAACACTAACATTAATAGCATAATTATAAACATGGACTAATAAACTTTGCTAGTACATTATACAGCGACGAGGACAACAAAAGTACAAAACATCTGACTGTACATATCTGTCAACGAGCCTCTAAAGAAAATACATATGATAACAAGGAGGGCCGGGTACCGCCGAGCCCGAACATGTGCACAAAAGTAGTACCAATAGGCTGGAGCTCCGGAACGACTGGAGCACCCTCAAGTACTGGTGATGAAGCTCCGTCTACCTGTTTACCTGTTTACCTGCGTGGCATGAAACGCAGCGTCCGCAAGAAGGGACGTCAGTACGAATAATGTAACGAGTATGTAAGGCATAGAATACATCATAATAAGAAACATAAAGAATGAATAACCATTTCATGGGATCGTAGAACATATAGTGAGATAAGAGAGTAACCTGTACATATGAAAGCCTTTTAGGACGGATGCCATGCATGCTTATCTTTCCTTTGAAAAACATCTCATGTCCATATATAGAGAGTAAACGTATCATCATATCATATCATATCATATCATATCATGTCATATCATGTCATAGCGCCGAAATACGTCGGCTCGCCCATGTATCCCGCGTCCGGGACGATATCATGTCATACAGTGCCAACTGATCAGGTGGATAGCGTCTATAGCGCTCTGTCCTTTTCCCATCTTCCCCATATACATATACATATGCTTATAACATATAACAGCATGCATGAGAGCCCAAAGAAGGTCATATATCCATCGGGGTGACGTAAGGTCGGTAACCTCCGATTACATTATGGAATAACCATGACCGCTTGTCTCACCTTGAAGGAACGATAGTTATAAGATGAGACTATCAACGAAGGATAACACTAAGAGAAAAACATAGAATAATATCATAAGCCTCCTGAAACATCGACTCTTAAACCTTGGAGTTTTTAGAAAATAAAGTCATAATAAAGGAAGGGAATTAAAATGAAGAACTATCTCATTATTCTTATATTCGTATTGAATCTTTAACTCAAGACTTTTTGACATGAAACCATTCTTATCATAATCATTCTAGACTTATCCTCCTCTTTAATATCATCGTTATCATTACAAAAGCATGTTAATCATTATAGTCATAAAAGCTTACAAACTCATACACCTTTGTCTTGGAAAAGAATAGACGTTTCGGAAACATTACGAATTATTAGGAGGAAAATTATGCCTTAGAATCCTAGACTTGATGGAGTTACCTACGAAAGTTTTAGGACATTCTAGTTCCGTTTGTGGAAGTTGCATATATTCAAACTACTTTTCCAATTAAGCCTAGAGCATCTAATTCAATTCTATTGAATGAATAAGGGTCAAATTCAAACTCGGATTTCTAGAGATAGAGTAGTCCCCGAGGCTCGTATCCAAGCCTATTATGTCTAAGACATGCCAAAGAAGGAAGAGTGAAGCCTTACATACGTTTTCCGCCACTTACGCCACTCCAAACTCAAGTTCCAAATTCGCCAAAATCTACAATTTGGTCACATTTACCAAACATTAATTAAAGCATTTAGAATTGAATCTTAAAGTAACACTTGTCTACCGAAATTTCGGCAGCATTTCCCCTGTAAATACAACGTCCCCCAAGAATCTATCTTGGTCAATTTTACTCAACAACAATCCGGGAATTCAACCCGGCCAAACTATCCACAACAATATCAACAATCATACTAATAACTTTAACGATTTATCCAAATCACATTCTAACGATTCAATCAATATACTACTTCCTTCAAGACCTTCCAACTCCACTAAGAGCAATAACAACTTAATAATTTATACACCAACAACGTCATACTAATCACATTGTCTTCCATACATGCAAGAACATTATATTCAATTTACATAAACTTCTAAAACACATTTCCAACTACTACAATTTCACTAAGATCATTAAGCTTTTATTAGCAATATAGAATTCATTCAACAACAACCAAAACACTAAATAAAATTGACTCATTTTCTTCCATATTACACCACCACCACATGGCCACACCACCATATGCATACACGACCACACACACATATACTACACCTCACGGCCACCACCCCCACTTCCATATTCTTCATGAATTTCACTCATTTTATATAGTACAACATACACAAACATCCATAACACGTAAAGGGAATGAATTCTTACCTTCTTCTTTGATTCTCCAATTAGCTAGAATTTCCAACTTATATGAATATATGTTTTTCTTGCTCCAAAAACCACTTTACTTTGCTAAGGGCTCTTCAATGGATTGTTTGGCTAGAAGAGAATGATTTTTGGTGAAGAATTTTCCAAAGTTCTTGTGGGTTTGGTCTTGGCCGAATGGCCTTTGAAGCTTTCTCCTTCTTTTCTTTTTCTCAAGTGTTCTTGAAGTCTCTAGAGAATTATGTGATAAGATGACTATTAAGTCATCTTTTAAATCATTCACTTAATTCCCATATGGGCTTGGCCCATCAAGAAGGGAGTTGGACGGCCAACCTTGGCCCAAAGTGATCTAGCCCATTTTTTTTGTTTTGTTTTGCACCTCATGACAAATTTTAATTTTTCCAAATTTCCAAATTTTCCCTTCGCCTTCCTCCATATTTCCACGAGTCATATTGCAAATTTACCTTTTTCCCCTAACCTTTCTTAATATTTCTGCTTCTAAATTCTTCATAAGCAACTCACATGCCAAACAAAACAAAAATAAGGCCTTGCTTGTTGTCTTCCCGCGATTGTCTTGAATTATCCGAATACACAAAAATGCGGGATATAATATCCTCCCCCCCCATTTAGAACATTCGTCCTCGAATGTTAAATTAGCCTCATAGTGTATTATAATACTTTGGGGAGGTCTCCTTTGTAGTTATCTCACACGTCGCTTAACATATCCATTTTAGAGGCTTAGGTTGCCTGTAGGCCGTAGGCCAATTTACTTAGCTCCGGGCTCTGGCCCTGAGTTAATAAGCCCCCCTTATTGGAATTTGAATCGTCATAGTTCATTTTAGGTCTAACACGTTCTCGCCCCCCCCCCCCCCCCTTTATTAAGAGGGTCTACACACGCCTATGCCCTTTAAATAATCGTCGCCTTCCGCGATCTTTTATAATTGTAATTCCTTCTTCGCGGAATCTGCCGCGTCTATCCCCTCGCTAGATATGTTCCCGTATATCACCGTATTAGGGCTTTCTAGCCTTAACTAGTGTGGATTCGGTATCGGTCTTACCCTGTGACATCTATACTTATGTCCTTCACTACGTCTCTTAGACTCCGTCCAACTAGTATTTTCTATATATCGCAACTCTATTTCTGGGACTTTACAGTCACAAAGGATATATTACACGCATATATATATATATATATATATCACTACTATTTTTATTTACTAACATTTCCCATCGCTAATCGAACTTACTTTAATCCTGAAACTGTGTCGTGTTTTCTATCTTTCCGCTAATCCAGTCCGTCTCAGCCTACGCGACCTCTATAAAGTTTGTAACCGCTCCACACACTCTAATTTCCCTTAGGTTTACCTACTTCCACATTCATCTCCTATATTTACATTTATGAAATTTTCAGCGTATTTCCCAGGGGGTCACCCATCCTCCCACCTTAGCACGCTTAACCTCGAAACTTTGGTGCATTTAGATGTGTGAATGCTGGTATAATTATATCGACTGCCCCGCACGACCTTTGTCACATAATTTAAGGTAAGTCAGGGTTCTAACAACTTCCAAAACGTCCTCGCAGTGGGTCCCACCCCTATTTTCACTTTTCTGACCATACAATTACCATATTGCCTCTGTTTAAATCTTCACTATTTACTCCCACATACATATGATTATCTTTTACCCGGGGTTTCTAAATTCACACTGGTGGCGGAGACATCTCAGTCGCCATTACTCATAACCGCTAAGTCTTTGGCCCCTTTTTGAATTTCTGTCTGCCGTCATTAAATAGTACTTTGCAGAGGTTACGTATACATAGAAAGTTTCAAAGAAAACTCATATACCTGTAGCCGATCAATCTCGGGCCTGGTCCGGGAAGCTGCCATGTGAAGTGTGCTCCTCATCCTCATCTGTCTGCCCTCCGCTCGTTTGACTCCCGTCATTTCCCGCATCCGAATCGGAGGAGTATAGATAACCAGGTAATTCCTGGTTCACTGATGACCAGGACAAAGGACTGGAATAGTCCGTAACACTCTCCGGGGAGGCCTGTCTGACATAGTGCTCCATCACAGGAGCAGCTGGCGTGTCCCCGGAAATCTCCTCCTCCGGTGTCCCAGAAGAATGCTCTGATGGGTCTGTATCATGACTATCCTCCTCCCTAGAGGTAAGAAACTCTGGAGGAATCGTCGCCGGATCCTCCGAGGGATCTGTATCATAGCTGCCCTCCGTGGGATCCTCTACTCTGGGGGTCAGAAACTCTGGAGGAATTGTTGCTGGATCCTCCGACGGATCAGTCTCAATCGAATAGCCGAGGCTCCCCTTACTCGGCTCTGGAGATACTCTAGGGGCCTTCTTAGCGCCCCCACTATCTGAAGCTTCCCTCTTCATCTTTTGTTAATCTGCAATCACCTGTAGGAAGAGGATTAGAAACAATTCCCCAAAATGTTGACGCTATTGCTCTTTTGGAGCCTCACTGTAGACATAACAATTTGTTGGAAGGAAAACATCCTAATATTACAGTTCTATCGCACGATCTAAGATCCAAAGAAGGTCAGATTTCCTAAATGCCCTGCAGCATCCTGTTTATAAGTGTGGCGCGCTACACACCCATAAACAGGACTCTACTGGACACGGCTCGTAGACAAACCCCTAGGACCGCCTGCTCTGATACCACCTCTGTCACGACTCAACTAGGGGCCGCGACGGGTACCCGATACTGGTACCGAGCACCCCTTATCTATCGTTTTACCTCTACTACTGAGTGGGCCGTATGAACTATGCTGTATTTTTTTTTGTTACTTAACACTAACATTAATAGCATAATTATAAACATTGACTAATAAACTTTGCTAGTACATTATACAGCGACGAGGACAACAAAAGTACAAATCATCTGACTGTACATATCTGTCTACGAGCCTCTAAAGAAAATACATATGATAACAAGGAGGGCCGGGTACCGCCGAGCCCGAACATGTGCACAAAAGTAGTACCAATAGGCTGGAGCTCCGGAACGACTGGAGCACCCTCAAGTACTGGTGATGAAGCTCCTAGGAGTCAAGCCCGTTTACCTGTTTACCTGCGTGGCATGAAACGCAGCGTCCGCAAGAAGGGACGTCAGTACGAATAATGTTCCGAGTATGTAAGGCATAGAATACATCATAATAAGAAACATAAAGAATGAATAACCATTTTATGGGATCTTAGAACATACAGTGAGATAAGAGAGTAACCTGTACATATGAAAGCCTTTTAGGACGGATGCCATGCATGCTTATCTTTCCTTTGAAAAACATCTCATGTCCATATATAGAGAGTAAACGTATCATCATATCATATCATATCATATCATGTCATAGCGCCGAAATACGTCGGCTCGCCCATGTATCCCGCGTCCGGGACGATATCATGTCATACAGTGCCAACTGATCAGGTGGATAGCGTCTATAGCGCTCTGTCCTTTTCCCATCTTCCCCATATACATATACATATGCTTATAACATATAACAGCATGTATGAGAGCCCAAAGAAGGTCATATATCCATCGGGGTGACGTAAGGTCGGTAACCTCCGATTACATTATGGAATAACCATGACCGCTTGTCTCACCTTGAAGGAACGATAGTTATAAGATGAGACTATCAACGAAGGATAACACTAAGAGAAAAACATAGAATAAGATCATAAGCCTCCTGAAACATCGACTCTTAAACCTTGGAGTTTTTAGAAAATAAAGTCATAATAAAGGAAGGGAATTAAAATCAAGAACTATCTCATTATTCTTATATTCGTATTGAATCTTTAACTCAAGACTTTTTGACATGAAACCATTCTTATCATAATCATTCTAGACTTATCCTCTTCTTTAATATCATCGTTATCATTACAAAAGCATGTTCATCATTATAGTCATAAAAGCTTACAAACTCATACACCTTTGTCTTGGAAAAGAATAGACGTTTCGGAAACATTACGAATTATTAGGAGGAAAATTATGCCTTAGAATCCTAGACTTGATGGAATTACCTACGAAAGTTTTAGGACATTCTAGTTCCGTTTGTGGAAGTTGCATATATTCAAACTACTTTTCCAATTAAGCCTAGAGCATCTAATTCAATTCTATTGAATGAATAAGGGTCAAATTCAAACTCGGATTTCTAGAGATAGAGTAGTCCCCGAGGCTCGTATCCAAGCCTATTATGTCTAAGACATGCCAAAGAAGGAAGAGTGAAGCCTTACATACCTTTTCCGCCTCTTACGCCACTCCAAACTCAAGTTCCAAATTCGCCAAAATCTACAATTTGGTTACATTTACCAAACATTAATTAAAGCATTTAGAATTGAATCTTAAAGTAACACTTGTCTACCGAAATTTCGGCAGCATTTCCCCTGTAAATACAACGTCCCCCAAGAATCTATCTTGGTCAATTTTACTCAACAACAATCCGGGAATTCAACCCGGCCAAACTATCCACAACAATATCAACAATCATACTAACAACTTTAACGATTTATCCAAATCACATTCTAACGATTCAATCAATATACTACTTCCTTCAAGACCTTCCAACTCCACTAAGAGCAATAACAACTTAATAATTTATACACCAACAACGTCATACTAATCACATTGTCTTCCATACATGCAAGAACATTATATTCAATTTACATAAACTTCTAAAACACATCTCCAACTACTACAATTTCACTAAGATCATTAAGCTTTTATTAGCAATATAGAATTCATTCAACAAAAACCAAAACACTAAATAAAATTGACTCATTTTCTTCCATATTACACCACCACCACATGGCCACACCACCATATGCATACACGGCCACACACACATATACTACACCTCACGGCCACCACCCCCACTTCCATATTCTTCATGAATTTCACTCATTTTATACACTACAACATACACAAACATCCATAACACGTAAAGGGAATGAATTCTTACCTTCTTCTTTGATTCTCCAATTAGCTAGAATTTCCAACTTATATGAATATATGTTTTTCTTGCTCCAAAAACCACTTTACTTTGCTAAGGGATCTTCAATGGATTGTTTGGCTAGAAGAGAATGATTTTTGGTGAAGAATTTTTCAATGTTCTTGTGGGTTTGGTCTTGGCCGAATGGCCTTTGAAGCTTTCTCCTTCTTTTCTTTTTCTCAAGTGTTCTTGAAGTCTCTAGAGAATTATGTGATAAGATGACTATTAAGTCATCTTTTAAATCATTCACTTAATTCCCATATGGGCTTGGCCCATCAAGAAGGGAGTTCGACGGCCAACCTTGGCCCAAAGTGATCTAGCCCATTTTTTTTTGTTTTGTTTTGCACCTCATGACAAATTTTAATTTTTCCAAATTTCCAAATTTGCCCTTCGCCTTCCTCCATATTTCCACGAGTCATATTGCAAATTTACATTTTTGCCCCTAACCTTTCTTAATATTTCTGCTTCTAAATTCTTCATAAGCAACTCATATGCCAAACAAAACAAAAATAAGGCCTTGCTTGTTGTCTTCCCGCGATTGTCTTGAATTATCCGAACGCACAAAAATGCGGGATATAACATTTAGCTCATCTGTGCTACGGGCTCAGCATGGACCCTTCAGTGATTCTAAGATTGTGAATGTGCCAAGTCCGCGACGCGTGTGTAGCGCGGGTCTTCAATTTCCCGCAGCTTGAACTTCACTTGCTGGCCCCATGCTACGGGTTATGCACATATGACTCCTTCAGTTCATTTTTTCACGTGTTGGACCCGTGCTACGGGTCTGGCACATATGCCTCCTTCAGTTCAGTTTTTCTTCTCTTTTAGTTTGTCACTTGTTGTCTTCGCCTAGCCACCTCATGTAATCATCATATGCTCCAAAATCAATCGCTTTTAGCTCGATTTTCCATCGTTTGTCTTCATCGTGCCTATACAAATGAAATATAACAACATAATCCCAAATACAATTATTTCATCATAGATTAAGCGATAAAAGTCATAAGAATAGGATGTAAAAATGGCACGAAACATGATATTTGTCCCAAATATCATATTATTATTGTTATTTCAGGCCATATAGTCTGATGTTCGAACATTTTGCATTTGGAAGATTTCAATATGATGAAGAGTTGTGGAAATTATCTGAAGACTATCATTTTTTTTCCGCTAAGATTGGTTATATAATGACATTAGTGATATAGTTCAAACAATGTATGTTTTTTCAGTTGCAGTTATATTAAAATCTTGGATCGGTACTTATTTTGTTTGTTAGATCTAAAGAGATATGTTATGTTTTTATGAATTAATGATGTTTTAGCATTTACTGAACTTCATTGCCTTTAAAGGATATCTTTTACTAATAATTTAACTGGATTTATTAGTGATTATCATTGGCGGTAATGCCTATAAGTCTTGTGTCTTTTAGCAACAATTAAATTAAATTTACTGACCATAAAATGGACGCTAAAAGGGAAAATTAAGACATTTATTGTAGCAATTATAATTGCCATTAAAGATTGTGACTTTTAGCGGCAATTTAATCAAATTTAACGGCCACAAAAGTAGACACTAAAAGAGTGTAATTAGCCATTTTCGGATTGGATTTAGCGGCCATCACAATTGCTGCTACACAAGTGCCGCTAAAGCAAGTGATTATTAGCGGCAATAAAACATACCTTTACCAGCATTTCGCTGAATGGCTGCTAAAGGCTTTAGCGACGCCAACATCACAGGCCAATGTTTAATGACGGACAAATATTTAGGCAATTTTTATTACCACTAAAGACCCTTTTTGTTATAGTGATGGTCTTTCCTATTCTTGCTCAATATACCCTCCATGTCCTAGCTCCCAGTTGTCTTCATTCATCTTTGCCTACTCAGGTCGTCCTGACTTTCCATTTGGTTTACATGTTGTCCTAAGGTAGTTTCGTGTCGTATCTTCCCACCGTCTGCCTTACTTGTCTCATCTGGCTATTCATTTTGCTAATTTCTTGCCCTAAAGATGAATACTACATGTCCTTTGTGTTGGGAGCTAAGTCCTTTTTCCCATTTGTCTGTTAACTTGCGGTTTGATTAGAACTATGGACAAATTCTCTGATCATATGTCTTTAAGAAGAGGGTGAAATAGGGTAACTGGCGACTAAGGCCCAATCCTTATTCACTTAATACCCGACATCACAGTTCTCGTCATACCAACCTTAATCTCCATTTTCAGGAACCAATTCCTTCGATTTTTTTTTGTATACCATACTATAGATAATCAAACTAACTTGTGCACACATACAATCTATACGGTGCTAATATACCTGTAAGCCGCCTACGCGGGTCCTGCACACGGGAGCTCTGGTTAGATACCTCTCGAAGTAGAGCTCTCCTAGCCTCCTCTTCTGTTCTCTCCCTCTCTGTCGGTTTATTCTCTTCCTCCTCCTCCGGAACATATCTCATCACATACACTGGGGACCCCTAGTTTACAGATGCCAAAGACTAGGGGCTATCGGGCTCAGTAACACTCACAGCTGTGGCTTGAATCACATAATGCTGAACCATAGGGGAAGCCGAACGTGGCGATTCCTGCAATAGCTCTGGCTGCCCCCATCCTCCCAAGTATTCCTCCTGCTCCTCTAGCATCTCCTCGGGCTCTATCGGGACCTCATTGGAACCCTCAGATGGGTCCTCCTCTATCGGAGTCAGATGCTTAGAAGGGTCTGGCTCTGGAATGATCTCAGAAGGGTCTGACTCCATAGATATCGTAGCCTCAGGGGGAGCCTGCTCTGGAATAAACTCGGAGAGGTCTGACTCCATGGAAGAGCTGAAACTCCGTCTCCCCTCATCTGCCGCTCTCTGATCTGCAGGGGCAGGTGGTGCTGGTCCTGCATCCACCCTCGGGGCGGTCCTCTCACTCCTATTTGCTGAAACTGGACTCTCCATCGACATAGCTACAGTATAAATGTGGGCCAGAATTGAAAGTTAATACCCTACGTATGGCTCTAACGCACGATCTAGATCAAGAAGAAGAGGAAACATTCCTAAATGCCCTGTATCCCCTTGTTTATAAGTATGGCGCGCTTCATATCGATAAACAGGACTCTACTAGACACGGCTAGTAGATACCCCTAGGACTGACCCGCTCTGATACCACTTTGTCACACCCCTGCCGGGAGGCGTGACAGGGCACCCGACCTTACGGTCGGAATGCCGGCTGAGCTAACCTGAACTAGATAACATAATCATAATGGACTTAGAATAACTTAGCTTAAAGCCTTAGCGGCACCTGCATTCAGCAAAACCCAAACCGAACAGTAGACAACATCGCCTACATATACACATAATCATAGTACGCATGCCGATGAGGCCACCACTAAACAATATCATAAGTCAGTAGGCCCATTTAAAAAAACATAATTCCCACGACCAACACCAACACACTACACAAGGTCTACGAGCCTCTAAGTGTAGAAAATATCATCATCATAAAAGGTTGGGACTACACGTCCACCGACGTATCCAAAAATATATACAGTGACCATGCAGTCATAATTATCTACCAAAACAGGAAAGTCCGGATGAATGGCACTTACTGACCTGCTGACGATGCTCCTATCATGGCGCGTCTTTAATAAACCTGTCCTGACCTGCAGCATGAGATGCAGGTCCCAAAATGGAATAGTTAGTACGTAAAATATGTACTGAGTATGTAAGGCAAGATGAAATACGGTAATGAAACAAGACATAACCATAAGATAAGAAAAACGAAGGACATAATCTGAAAGCAGCTAATATGAAATGCATGATAACACCATTTATCAAATGCAATATAGTATGTGTGTGTGTGTGTGCGTGTATGTGTGTGTGTCTATATATATATATATATATATATATATATATATATATATATATATATATATATATATATACGTACCCGGCCCTAGTGGGACTCGGTAAGATATCGTACCCGGCCCTAGTGGGACTCGGTAAGATATCGTACCCGGCCCTTTCGGGACTCGGTAAATAAGCATCATCATCATCATATCCTCCCGCGTCCGGGGAAAATTCATATAATCATCATAACGTACCCGACCCTTTTCGGGACTCGATAAACATACCCAACTGATCAGTGGTTGCACTTCTACGTGCTGTACCCGGTCGACTATAGCGCGGCTCGGTAAGTAAAATAGTGCATATATAGTATATATATAAATACATGTAGAGTTCAAGAAATAGACATGGGCCTTTCAGAGTGATGTAAGGTCGTGACCTCCGAATTAGTTATGGAATGTATATCAAGGCCAAAAGGACAATTAATAATAGTTATGATATCAATAAACAAGCATAAGGATTATACGTGACATTTTGTGGAATTTAACAAGGGTCAAGGAATGCGCACTTATGGACTTTTAGTCATAATCAATAAGCTCTTTTAGAGAAAATTGTATAAAATATACTTTTCCATAAATTGGTAAATCTCATAAAACATGGATTTTTCTCAAAATCCAGCTTTCTTATAAAAACATATCCTTTCTTTGTAAAACTTCGGACGGTTCGAATAGAGGAGCATGGACATAAATAGCTCTAAGACTCGTGCCAAGGGAATGAGGACAGCTAAACCTTACATACCTGTCTCTGCTGCCTTGCTAATCCCGACTGGCTCCCTTATTCCACCTCTCGTCCTTTCGTCCCGAAACCTATATCGACAAATACTTCCTTTAGTCAATTTCGTAGATTCAACTTATCCAAATCCTATAGTCTTGAAGAGTTTGATTTACGGAAAATTCGGCAGCACTTTCTCTGTTTTTATTACATCCTGGCATATGTCAGGTAGAAGTAATATCAATAACAACAACAACCATCAACAACAACGGCAACAACAATAACACCCAAACCCAGTTCTTAGAATCTAATAACGGGCTTAACTCGTAATTTCGGTAAAACAACCAGTAACCCATTTAGCATCACATAACCAAATATATAATTCCACCCCTTACTTCAATTTGACCACATATACGATGATTAACGAATACAACATCGAATTAACGAAACCTATGATTATAAAGATAGGATTCTTACCTTCCTAAGCTTGTATAACATCTTTAATAACTTAAACTTCAAAATTCCACCATCTCTCGCTTTGCTCGACATTAATTTCGGCACCACAACGTTTCTACAAATTTTATAAGCCTCGATTCGATGTTAATCTCACAAACCCGAGCCTATTTTGATGTAGGAACTTCTAAATTTTCTAAGTTTTGGTGTATGGATATTGGATCAATGTTGTGGGAGGTTCTAGAGAGGGGTGTGTTACACCTCGATTTTTTTTACGTCGTTCATATTGTAAGTTGGTTAATGTAAGCTCGGGCATGAGACCATCCGTGAAAAAATTATGGAAAAATTGAGTCCCTGAAATAATTCCACTGGATGAACAGTAGACACGGATGAACAGTTGACGCAGGTGAACAGTGATGGATGAACAGTGAAAATCAGAAAATTAAAAGGGAGAAAATCTGCATTTTGTCACTATTCCTACCCTTTCTTACTCCTAAACTCCCTCTACACACCCCCAAAACTCTCTCAACCAAGTTCATGAAGGTTCAAGATCAAATCCAAGTGATTATATCCAAATTCAACCTTAAAAGTTAACCTTGGTAAGGAAGAATGCCTCTATAGGGTTGTGTTGTGTTTAAGGGTGATTGGAAGTTGAATCAGTAGCAAATTTCAAATGGGAATTACTGTTTAAGGTAAGTTTACCATCCCTTTGGTTGTGCTTAATCTTAATTCCATGTTGGTGAGATTGTTTATAGCAAAATACTACAAGATAGCATTGAAATAGCCTAAGATATGGCTACTGTTTCGTTGAGCTATTTTTGAGGTGATAAATATGATTTGTGATGGCTGGAAACTATGGAATTCAACATGATTATGATACGGTTTTTGTTGTTATTTGTATATATATGTTTATCAAGTGAATTAGTGAAAGAAACAAATGAAACTTGAGATTGAAAGTGAAGATTGAAATGTTAGGCTTGTGGACGGTTTTGAAAGATGCTCTTATGAACTATAAGTGGCTGGGAATTATTGTAACGACTCTTCCGGTCGTTATGGGAATTTAGGACTCCATTGGAAATTCCGAGGTCGCGGGTGGATTCTTATGGCGTCTTTTTATATGCATGCATGTTTTGTGTTATGTTTTTGAGGGCTTGGATGAAATGTGGGATGATAGGGGAAAAACTGGACAGAAAATCGAGCTTACTGCCCAAAATGCACCGCTGTGGCGGTAGGAGTACCGCTGCAGCGTTACCACTGTAGCGGTGGGCTGACTGCTACTTTATTTTGGACCGCTGTGGAGGGCCATTGGCTGCTACGACGATGCCGCTATAGCAGGGTAGTGACCGCTATAGTGGTGCGCAGATTTATCTTGGGTTCGCTATAGCGGTGGCTCGGCTGCTATAGCAGGATCGCTGCAGCAGCGTAGTGACTGCCGCAACGGTCGAAGGAAGGCAGAATCAGATTTTTAATGCCTAAGTTTTATATTTTCATTCATAACACACAAACACACTTCCTCAGAAGCATCTAGAGAGGATTTTCAAGCTAGGACAAGTTAACCTTGAGAGGTAAGTCTCTTTGCTTTCCATTCTACTATTCCATTTCGTCCGTTAATATAATCATCTTCGTGGGTCTTTAATGGTGAAAGTGAAGTAGGAACCCTAGAATATCAATAAATCTTCTAAACTTGGTGGGTTAGGATTATTAACACGAATTTATCATTTAAATGGATTGATTAGTTGGTATTTGTCACAAATTGAACATTTACAATAATAAACTAAGTGATTTAAGACCTAAGGTTCTATAAAAATGGTGTCTTTGCCATAGAAAACTGTTTGTAATGGGAATGTTTGATAGAATGTGGTATAAATTGATGGTTTATGAATATTAGGGGATTTGATAGGTTGTTTATCACCTAGAAAGTCACCCACCCTTAGAATGGGGAGAGGGAAGGGTGTTTCTTGCCTTGGTATTTGTAAATTGAGCAATGTGACTCATTGAGCCTTCTATTTTTATACCATGAACCTATTGAATCTTTGAGGAAAGGAAAGGCTGTAGCAAAGTAACCTGTGCGTTCCAGCTCTACTTTGAGGTAGGTTACAGTTTACTTGAGTTAGACTTTGGTTAATTGATTGTATGTTTGTGATTTCCTTAGGACAAAGCATGTCTAGTTTGCATGCACGACATTTTGTGGCTAAACTCTTATGTGAATGTGAATTGAATGTTTGTGTAGGCTTCGTGCCATTATTCCTGTGTGATTGAATCTGCAGTGGATGTGTTGTAGTGAGAAGCTAATATAATCTTCTCGATGGTATTGTGACATAAAATGATGAGTTGAGTAATGATACTGAAAGGTAAGAAACACTGTTCTGTATGAGGTATGAAATGGCACATATGTGACCTAGATTATGGGCTCGTGGTCCGAGGATAGTTTCGGAAACGAGAG
This sequence comes from Lycium barbarum, assembly GCF_019175385.1. Lineage (NCBI taxonomy): Eukaryota > Viridiplantae > Streptophyta > Magnoliopsida > Solanales > Solanaceae > Lycium > Lycium barbarum. The sequence continues at coordinate 83,487,667 of NC_083341.1, forward strand.
GTACATTGATATTTCTCGCGTTCGAGATTTGTTCTGGAGTGGAGGTTTGTGCTCGGGTCCGAGAAGCATTCCGGAACGAGTGGTACATGGACACCATGGGTCCTCTGCAGGTCATGATTACTGAGCTAAGACATCAGCTAGCGTGCATGTACAGTGCGTGTGGTTATTGTGGTAAATTTGTTTCCATTGTTGACTTCCGTGATTGTGATGCTTGACATGTTGGTGATTGATTGTGATTATTCTTGGTTGACTTGTTGTGATTTATTGATGTTCAGGACTCTTAACTGGCGTGTTTTATTCTATTGATTTTACGAAATATGCATGATACTAATCTTAGTCGACCTATGATGCTTATCGGTACATAGTGTTTGTACTAACACTACCTTGTTGCATTCTTTGAGTGCAGATTTTGATATAGAGACTGCTGATCGTCCTCACATCTAGCGTGGAGGATATTTGTTGACGGATTTTGGGGTGAGCTTCTTCCCATGCCAGGCCGCCTGATGATCATCTTGCTATGATGTCTTTTAATACTCTAGACATTATGGATTACTTATTTGTTAGACTTCAGATTCTTAGACTTGTTTTTGAATTAAAGTCCTATACGATGACTTTTAAATTTTGGGAATTGTACTAGTTAGAACTTCCGCACTTACTACAGTATTTATGGCATGATTTACTTGTTCTTTTGTTGTTAAATGAGTAATAATTGTTTAGCTTGATTTATATAAAATCGGATTGAATGGATAATTATTTTGTATGTTGGTTCGCCCACTAGGATTTAGATGGGTGCCAGTCATGGCGGGTTGGGTCGTGATAAAGTTGGTATCAGAGCTTTAGGTTCGTCGATCTCATCGTACCAGGACATGTCTAGCAGAGTCTTATAGATCGGTACGGAGACGGCTGTACTTATCTTCGAAAGGCTGCTGGATACTAGGAAAACTCCCTTTTCTTTCTCCTTTCGTGCTACTTGATTCCAATTGGTATCTGACTATCCTTCATTTTCGAGCAGATGGCGAGAACACGCGCGACAGCAGCTAGAGGTAGAGGTGGAGGCAGAGGAGTTGGCAGAGGGGCAGCCCAGTTGGGGGTAGTGTCCCAGTGGTCCCTAACGAGGCAGCGGGAGTTGCAGCCGCACCAGCCCAGCCAGCAGTAGTACCAGTTCCACTAGGAGCTGCAGCTGCTTAGGGTATACCAGACGCGACGGCACAAGTGCTGAATCTGTTGCATGGGTTAGCACAGGCCGGAGCTATACCAGTGGGTCCAGCAAGTAGGAACGCAGGGGTAGCGACCCCAGATCCGGACAGAGCACAGGCTCCGAGGGTTCAGCAAGCAGAAGCGATGGCACCTCGCTTGGATGAGGTTCCGGATTTTGAGGCCTTCCCAAGGCCTGTTGCTGGGCCAGTGATGACTGGTAAAGAACATGATCTGTTTTGGAGGTTCACAAAAATAAATCCTCCTGTGTTTTATGGTACTGAGTCGGAGGACGCATATGAGTTCATCATCGACTGTCATGAGCGGCTCCATAAGATGGGGGCCGTGGATAATTACGGGGTAGAGTTTGTGACATTCCAGTTCTTTGGCGATGCCAAGCTCTGGTGGAGGGCTTATGTGGAGTGTAGGCCAGCTGGATCTCCTCCGTTGACTTGGGTCCAGTTTTACTCTGTGTTTCTGGACAAGTACGTTCCGCGTACTCTGAGGGACCGCAGGAAGGATGAGTTCTCTACTATTGATTAGGGGAACTCGTCAGTTGCTATGTATGAGTGACGTTTCCACTCCCTATCCCAATATGCTCTTTAGTTGCTGTCGACTGAGGGGGAGAGGATACGGCGATTTGTGAAGGGGTTGAACACTGGGCTTCAGTTATCGACTTTTCAGCTTGTAGCCACTGGGGCTTCATTCTAGGAGGTAGTGGAGCATGTCTGTACTGTTGAGGGAATTAGGTAGGAGAGTCATGCGAAGCATATAGAGAAGAAGGCCCGGAGGGGCGAGATGTTAAACAACTCCTTCTCGAGGGGTCAGAGTTCACTGGTATATTCAGGGCGTCCGGTTCAGTCCGCGATGCAGGTGTCACCTGGGGGCCTATCAGGGGAAAGTTACCAGGCTTCCGGTCAGCATGAAGGCTGCACTACTTTATCAGCATCTGTTCAGTGGCCTACGCTGGACCGTGCTTGCTTCGAGTGTGGTGAGATAGGGCATATTAAGAGGTATTTTCCTAGACTTAGACAACGTGTGCAGGGGACTCAGTATCAGACTCCCCGAGCTCTATTTGCACCAGCTCGAGGGGTAAGGATCGCGCACCAGCAGGGCGGGGCGTCCACACAGCGGGTAGGGATTGTGCCCAGCCTAACCGAGGCGGTCCTCAGGAAGGTAGAGGCGGACAGCAGCCCGGCGGGGGCGGGGCTCAGACTGGAAATGGTAATCATGGTGGTACACAGGCGACAGGGGGGCGCGGTCATTTGTACGCCTTCCCAGGTAGACCCGAGGCTGAGGCTTCCGATGCAGTTATCACAAGTACTATCTCAGTTTATGACCGTATGGATTCTGTTTTGTTTGATCCGGGCTTTACTTTTTACTATGTATATATCTATTTTGCTGTGGGTCTGGATATGATGTGTATTACTCTTGATACCCCTATTTTTGTGTCTACTCCTATTGGGGATTCTGTGGTAGTGGATAGCGTCTACCCTTCGTGTGCAATTTCTGTTATGGGATATAGTACTTGGGCAAATTTGATGATCTTAGACATGGTAGACTTCAATGTTATTTTGGGTATGAGTTGGTTGTCCCCGCATTATGCTATACTTGATTGTCATTCTAAGACTGTTACACTAGCAATGCCCGGGGCACCCAGACTCGAGTGGAAGGGTAACCTTAGTCCCCTCCCTAAGAAAGTAATATCCTTTGTTCGTGATAGGAAGCTAGTAGAGAAGGGTTGTTTAGCTTATCTGGCACATATCAGTGATACCAGTGCAGATACTTCATCCTTTGATTCGGTTCCAGCGGTACGCGTGTTTGCGGATGTGTTCCTCACGAACTTGCCTGACATGCCACTGAATCGTGATATTGAATTCGAAATTGACGTAGACTCAGGGACTCGTCCTATCTCCATCCCACCTTATAGGATGGCACCAGCAGTGTCACGACCCGACTAGGGGCCATGACGGGTACCTGGGCTAACCACCGAGCACCGCTCATACTATTACCCATCGTACTCATCCTGCTTTCATTCATTATTCTTATACTCAAAATCATAGGAAAACCATTTCCATTTTGAAACATATTTACCTTTATATACACAAGCCTTCCGGCTATCAAAATAATATATACATGTACAATGAGTAAATCGTGAGACCATACTACCCACACATATGTATCTACGAGCCTCTACTAGAGTACTAGACATACGGACAGGACAGGACCCCGTCATGCCCAAAAAATATATATACACAAAAGAATAAGTCAATGACACCTCCGGAACAATGCAGTGCTCTCAAGTCAGCTAATAGCTCCTACGAGTCTGGATCACCTCCCTGCCTACCTGTGTGCATGAACACAACGTCTAAAGAAAAAGGACGTCAGTACGAACATTGTACTGAGTATGTAAGGCATGAATGAAATGAACATAATAAAGGAATCATAAGACATAAGATGAAGATATAACCTACGTAACTTTTAAGGGTGGATACATTTCAGACACTTATCATATATATAGTCATAGTACATGTATCATCCTAACGCATACATCATCGTATCATATACATATCATCATCGTTAACCCGCGTCCGAGTAACGATCATATGTGTCACCACCCAACCCCGTAGGCCATGACTAGTGCCCGACCTGGACACCCGTATACATACCTATCAGATATAGTCAAACTTACTATGAACAATATGGAACTTTACAAAAGAACTCCGAAAGTTCATAGCGTCATCATACATGTATATTCAGATAAGCTATCTCCTGAGGAGTCACAACTGATCAATTCATAAAATGATACGCAAGCCAACAAGGCTGCCACTACACATCAATATCATGTCATATGCAAGCCGGCAAGGCTGCCACTATAGACGGACATTATATTATAGCACATCGTATAGACACAGCTGAACAGAACTTATACACAACCCACATATGTCTACAGACCTCTAAGAGTATCGATAGCGAAATATGACGATACAGGGCCCCGCCGTACCCCTGGATAAACATATACATACACATCATAAGATCTGTACCAAAAGTCTAGACTCCGGAACAACAGAGCTCTCCAAGACAGCTGAGTAGAAGTCCTATGCTGAAGGATCACCAAACCGACTATCTGTACCTGCGGGCATGAAACGCAGCCCCCCGAAGAAAGGGGGTCAGTACAGAATATGTACTGAGTATATAAAGCATGAAACACAGTAAAAAGGATCATAACTGAAATAGAGATTCCAGGGGACAAGTATGATAATCAAGAAATCACTGTACCTGTGCCTTACGAACTACCATCATGCTTATCATTATCATGTACCATACCCGGCCCATTATGGGACTCGGTGAATAAGATCATATTATATATCATCATATCATCATATACCGTACCCGGCCCATTATGGGACTCGGTGAATAAAGTCATATTATCATATCAACATATCATCAAATATCGTACCCGGCCCATTATGGGACTCGGTGAATAAAGTCGTGTACACGTATACCATACCCGGCCCATCATGGGACTCGGTGCCATAATCATATTATCATCATATACATATGCCGTACCCGGCCCTCTAGTAAGGGACTCGGTGAATAATGCAACGATACTGTGCACGATAACATACCCGGCCCGGGACTCGGTGAATGATACAATAAAAGTAAGCACGAGTAGAATATCATGAGCAAATATATGCAACTACATCACCATCTGAGACTCAACAGAATAAGTGGACTAACTAACACTCGAATATCAAGACAGTAGTCATGGTAAGTATGGATGTCAATAGGAACTATACCAAATAAAGCCTCAGGAATCATACATCATGTGCCAAGATAATGCAAAACAATTGTTGGAAATCAAGGACATTAATCATTACAGAGTCTTTAAGAATAGGAACTTTCACACACCAACTACTATCCAACGTATAGAGGACTTGAGGGGAAACTCAATCACTTAAGAGTTCTAGCATCAAGAAGTGAATAAGAATCATGAATCACACTCGGAACTTATGAATAGAGTTATCCCAAAGTTCATATCATTCATCACTTAAATCTAAGACATGCCAAAAGAAAGAAGGGACAACTTTACATACCTATTGACGACTAATCGCAAAACCGTTCGCTTTGTCGCTCTTTTAGCCTATTTAACATAAAAGTAATGTTATCGTCAGTAGCTATACTTTTTAGCTCGTAAATCCGTAGCCCATCGCTTTATATAACTTGTTCTTTAACCTATACATTCTCGTTTAGGGTTGTTCATTATTAAGGATTTAACGAAAATCGGGCAGCATTTCCCCTATATATTCGCCTAACCCGAATTTCCAATTATTCTCCTGTTAACACAGAAATACCAACAACAGAAATATATATAAAAAATTCTCACAATTCAGCCCATACCAATTCTAACAACCCAACAACCTTTCTAAATCCATTTCAACCCACAATTCCCTATAACGTCCATTTCATGCATTTTCTTAATTCCAATTTGGTCCAATCCAATTTTAATAACTCCATCACAACACTATTAACACAATTACACCATAAAACAAAAAAATCTTACCTTAATTTTCTCGGAGGAATTTCTACTCTTAATTGCTCCAATTTCGCAATTTCTTCTTCCTCGATTCAATATCCAATGTTGATATTACCTCCTTGAACTTGTAAATAACCTTGGAATTAAATCAAAGATTTTTTTTTTTAAAACAGTCATGGCAGGCCGTGAACAGTAGCAGCCATGGCTGCTTTTTTTTTTTTTCTTAAGCAAATTTGTTTTTGCAAAAATGAAATCAAGTGTTGATTTCTTCACTTGCCAACAACCTATATATGGTTTCCCATGTGTAGACACGTGCCCCCCCCCCCTCCTTGTGACTCATTAAATTATTTTCTTGACTTGTTTTATTTTATTTTATTTTATTTTTTATTTTATTTTTCGGGTGGGGCCCACTCTCAATAATTAAATTAATTAATCACTAATTCTTACTTAGTAATATAATCACAATTAATTAATCCCTAATATCCAATAATATTTTTACACTAAATAAAATTTATAAACAATTTATGTTTTAATTAAAATTGAAAATTAAAGGTTTCTATTTCGTGTCCGTAAATAACTCCGCCTTTAACTTGAGTCGATTTGCTTGCGAATAATTCGACGTATAAATATATGGGGTATAACATCCTTCCCCCCTTTAGAACATTCGTCCTCGAATGTTAAACTGATCCTGAATTCCCAATACTTTCTCAAGTGTCCTCTTATTTAATTATGCCCTTCACATACCTCTTCCACTGGTCGATTCGCTATAATTCGTTATAACGCATTCCAGGCCTCTACACAGTCATTCCTGTAATATTTCCTCCTTCTGTTGCTTCTCGAGATAATTATTCCACGTCATTTCCTTTACTCTTCTCTTTGTTTCACAGTTGGTTATCAGCTGTATTTCGAGCCGATCTGCTGAAGTGTTACTGTCTCTCTTATCTGCATACTGTTCAGTTGTACTGTCATCAATTGATTCGGACTTGTATTCATGGTACACATAGTCATGGCTTGACTCTTTAAATGTGATTTTTATAACGTGAAGACGTCCCTCGTCGATTCATTAGACTTTAATATCCCTAGAGTATCGCATGCCTCTGGTAACCTGTAGACCCTTCGCAAGTTTTATGAGTAAAATGAAATTTCCCAGAGGATAATATTTTTTTACTCCAATATCCTTGCTTTACTCCGCTGTTACAGTCCATATTCTGGAATCCTCAGCATCATGTGTCACTTTCTGACTTTCTTTTAAAGGTCTTTAACTATTACCTGCTTTTACTTCTTGATCTCGATCTTTAGGTTTGGCTATCAATTAGCGCTAGGGTCCCCTCATATTGTAGCTTTACTGCCATCCAGTAACCAGTAACCTGCTTGTTTTAATTGTCTCGGCTAAATCATTTCGTAATTTCTTTTACCCTAACTGGCAATACTTTAGGCGTATTATCTAGTGTCGTTACTCTATTTTTGACCCAACTCTTCTATTGCCCCCTTTACTCCAATTTTCTCTTAGCTCTCCTATCACGCATCTTATTGCAATCTTTACACGAGTAGGTGCAGGTGCTCAAATCAGTCCGGAAAATACCTTAGCGTCGCCTCGCTAGTCTTTATGCAGACCCTATATTCTTCTCTTATATCTTTCAATTGATATCAAGGTTCAACTATGGCTTTTGCCCTCAGTACTAATTATATTTCTATAGTTTTGCCTCAAACCATCTTATACCTCTCTTTGATGTATCCGAAATATCACAACCACATTGTTGTTACTGAATTCTTACTGTTCTTATCAAGTACTTACTTGGTCTTATCCTTAGCATACAAATATTCGTAGGTTGCATAACTATTCTTGTACAATTTGCATAAAGTGTACCTAATCTTAGTCAGAGTCTTCCCTTTTCCTGGTTCATTCTGCTTTATATATCCGTACTAAAACTCGTTTGTAGCCTTTCTTGTCATACCCCTTTCCTTTCTCTTTTGCTACTTATGTGTTAGAATGTCATTAGCCAATAACTCTGTTGCCAACATCTTAACCTTTAATCCTTTAAGTTACTTGTTACAATTCTCTTGTCGTATTCTTCCCTTTTGTAAGCATCCACCTTCTGATGTCATATTATCCAAGATCTTTACCAATAATTCTCAGCGCTGTCTCAAATACCATCCTGACTTCTATCCGTTTATTGCTGGCTTTCAAATCTTACTAACGTGTTTCAGTAAGGGAGTTCACTTGAAGTTTAAGTGTTCACATTAAACGTGTTACAGTGTCAGTTGATGTCACCTTGCACTTGCATTTCTCTCATCCGCTTCCCCCCTTTTGGGTGTACTCACATCATTACCTACCTGTATTCCGCTCTATGCCTCCATTTCCAATTTTCAAATTCCTACGATTCCTTTTCCCATACATTTGGTATACTGCGTCATATCCATGTCTCTTCTTTATCATCTATAACTTAGATTACCCATGTACGAAACCTTAACACCATCACAAGGTGATGAGAACTCTCGATATATAGTACAAAATTGAATCTGATGGTTGGTACTCGAGTATTGTAATTAATGTAGCAATTTATCCAAAGCCACATTCCATTCATTCCAATCAGTAATTAGCTAGTGCTTATAGTCATTTCAAATTCTCCATTCGGTAGCACTTATATTCTGATGACAAGTGTCTCAAGCTTTCTCATAACACTATCTTTATCCCAACGGATATCGTCTGTTTCTTCTAATAAATTTATGATACATCAGTTGTTTCGCAAATCCGCAATCCTTGTCCTTTAAGGATTTCACCATTTCCGAGGTGCAGTCATACACATGCAGTACTCCTTTATGCCTTCTGCTTTTTCTCCCTTTTCATACATCCACGCTAACTTCTAACTTACTCAAAATCATATCAAATTCGTTTTAATAATGGTCTTGTCTCATCATTTTTTCGTCGTACTACACCTTGAGTTTGTTGCTATACATTTCCCTTTTACCCTATACTCATACTACATTAATTACATCTGTCTTGAGTGCTTCCTTTAGTATTCTTTTCACTTCTCCAGTCTATATCCATCTTTTATTTTGTACACGAGGATTCTTACGCTACTCCTGTATATTTCAGAAAACACTACTTCTACATAACCCCTTTCTTATTTTCATAGTATATTCTGTTCATCCCTATTTGTTCTTATCATACCAGTCATTTCTGGCATTCATTCTGTCCCGTTGCTCATCTTCCCTTAGTTTGGGCTTTCACAATTCTGTCGCTTATATTACTCGTTTTCTTAGCTATACGTCATAACACATCGCTATACTGTAATCCCACTCGCTTTCTTCTTATCTTGTTCTTTCAATTAACTCCTTCTCTTCCTGTGCTCGCTTCCACTTTCGTTACCACTTGATCTCTATTTTGAACTTTCCCTGTAGAACTTTGTAAGTCTTTCTGATTCGTTCTACATTTGCTTTTTCCGTTTCACACTAATCACACCGTATTCTTTAGTTACTTCCTTGCTAGGCTTTACTCATTTCTAGAGCAATCCTTATGGTATTCACATCACATCCTGTTCGTAATCCATCCTATAACGTAACACTTCTTAATCTTATTCGCGATTCTTACTATGTTTTAATTACATTCTGCGGACTAGGCGTACTTAACCCTTCACCCTTTCTGATCGATCCTACCCTTAGTATCTCACAAGTTGTCTTATCAATACCTTCATGACTTGTAATAACTCTTCCTTCTCCGTACTTTTATCTCACTCATACTATTACTCCTTTTAATTGTAAATTCGTCGTAATTTATCCCTACTTATCGGTCCACTCGATACCTCAGTAAAATATTCTGTTACGAGTTGCCACCTTTTTCTAAATCATCCCTTAGTATCACAAGCCCTTCTGAATCATCCTAGCATTTCGCCAACAACATATTATGAACTTATATCTCATTCTCTTCCTTTTTCCTACTTCTGGGAAAATTTGGGCAGAGTTTCCTCTGTACTTCTTACTATCCCAGAACCTGCACACAGGAAATACCAACAATTCCTCACAGGGCCAACATATATACACATATAAACTATCGTATCATAGCCACACAGGGCTCCCAATTTCCAATAAAAGTATAAAGGTGTCAGGACTTACCTCACATACCGCACCTCGAGACGTACCTGATCCTTTAACGACCTGTCCTGTTATACTTTCCTATCTACCTTCTCTTTCATCCTTCAACTTTACATTTTAATCATATTTCAATATTCTTACCTTATCCGACATGCCTCTTCCGCACCATTGTTTACCTGCGTAATGTGTAGCTTCAAATATCATCGGTCGCTTTCTTCTGTCGATGTCGTTCTTCAGCTGAAATCAAAGGTTAGTATAAGGAATTTCATTTCCTATGGCTGGTCTCTAACGCACGATCTTAGATATGAAAGAAAGGTAACATCCTAAAAGTCCTGTAGCTTCCTGTTTATAGATGTGGTGCACAACACACCGATAAACAAGACACTACTAGACACGATCTGTAGACATTCCGAGGACGAACTGCTCTGATACCACTTTTGTCAAGACCCAACCCCGTAGGCCATGACTAGTGCCCGACCTGGACACCCGTATACATACCTATCAGATATAGTCAAACTGAAACTACGAACAATATGGAACTTTACAAAAGAACTCCGAAAGTTCATAGCGTTATCATATATGTATATTCATATAAGTTATCTCCTGAGGAGTCAAAACTGATCAATTCATAAAATGATACGCAAGCCAACAAGGCTGCCACTACAAATCAATATCATGTCATATGCAAGCCGGCAAGGCTGCCACTATAGACGGACATCATATTATAGCACATCGTATAGACATAGCTGAACAGAACTTATACACAACCCACACATATGTCTACAGACCTCTAAGAGTATCGATAGCGAAATATGACGGGACAGGGCCCCGCCGTACCCCTGGATAAACATATACATACACATCATAAGATCTGTACCAAAAGTCTAGATTCCGGAACAACGGAGCTCTCCAAGACAGATAAATAGAAGTTCTCTAGTAAGGGACTCGGTGAATAATGTAGCGACACTGTGCACGATAACATACCCGGCCCGGGACTCGGTGAATGATACAATAACAGTGAGCACGAGTAGAATATCATGAGCAACTATATGCAACTACATCATCATCTGAGACTCAACAAAATAAGTGGACTAACTAACACTCGAATATCAAGACAGTAGTCATGGTAAGTATGGATGTCAATAGGTACTATACCAAATAAAGCCTCAGGAATCATACGTCATGTGCCAAGATAATGCAAAACAATTGTTGGAAGTCAAGGACATTAATCATTACAGAGTCTTTAAGAATAGGAACGTTCACACACCAACTACTATCCAACGTATAGAGGACTCGAGGGGAAACTCAATCACTTAAGAGTTCTAGCATCAAGAAGTGAATAAGAATCATGAATCACACTCGGAACTTATGAATAGAGTTATCCAAAAGTTCATATCATTCATCACTTAAATCTAAGACATGCCAAAAGAAAGAAGGGACAGCTTTACATACATGTTGACGACTAATCGCAAAACCGTTCGCTTTGTCGCTCTTTTAGCCTATTTAACATAAAAGTAATGTTATCGTCAGTAGCTATACTTTTTAGCTCGTAAATCTGTAGCCCATCGCTTTATAGAACTTGTTCTTTAACCTATTCATTCTCGTTTAGGGTTTTTCATTATTAAGGATTTAACGAAAATCGGGCAGCATTTCCCCTATATATTCGCCTAAACCGAATTTCCAATTATTCTCCTGTTAACACAGAAATACCAACAACAGAAATATATATATAAAATTCTCACAATTCAGCCCATAACAATTCTAACAACCCAACAACCTTTCTAAATCCATTTCAACCCACAATTCCCTATAACATCGATTTCATGCATTTTCTTAATTCCAATTTGGTCCAATACAATTTTAATAACTCCATCACAACACTATTAACACAATTACACCATAAAACAAGAAAATCTTACCTTAATTTTCTCAGAGGAATTTCTACTCTTAATTGCTCCAATTTCGCAATTTCTTCTTCCTCGATTCAATATCCAATGCTGCTATTACCTCCTTGAACTTGTAAATAACCTTGGAATTGCCTGTTTCTTTTGTGGTCGTCAGGACCATGTTTTGAGGGAGTGCCCGTTTAACAACGGTTCCCGTGGTTCAGCCCAGCCCACTGGGTCGGTTGCTGGTTCATCTCCCCCTTCTGTAGCTACGCGGTCGACACCGGCAGGCCGCGGTAGAGGTCGTGGCGGAGCTCCCGGTTCTAGCGGTCCTTCGAACCGCATATATTCTTTAGCCAACCGGCAGGATCAGGAGGCGTCACCAGATGTAGTCACAGGTATACTACTTATCTTCTTCTGAATTGTATATGTGTTGATAAATATATTTTTCCCCGGTTACTAGTGGAATTTGGACAAAACCCGAATAGATAGAACCGTTTGAGGTAGCTATTCATACAGATAAAAAGAGAATGTTGAGAATTTAAAAGGCTAAGTCGGTAACTACATAATCAGAAAAAATAAAGGACCCTCTTTAGATCGGAGTGGGACCCGTTACGAGAACCTTCCGGAAATTATTAAGGCCCCGACTTGCCCTAGATTACGTGAGAAGGGTTGTGCGGGGAAGTGGGTGCAATTATACCAGCATTAACGCATCGAAATGCATTACAATTTTGAGGTTAAGCGTGCTAAAGCCAGAGCAATTTTGGGATGGGTGACCCCCTGGGAAGTGTATTAAAATTTCCACAAATATAGATACAAGAGACAAATAGGATATTTGGGGTAACCTAAAGGAAATTAGAATATGCGGAGCGATTAGAAACCTTAAAGAGGTCGGGTAGGCTAAGGCAGATTAGGCCGGTGAAGAAGAAGAAAACACAACACAACTTTGGAATCAAGGTAAGTTCAAATAGCGTTTGGAAGTGTTTTGTAAAAGAAATGGCAGTAATGTATATGTATGCATAGGACATCCCGTTTGTGACTGTATTGATCGATAGGTGGATCCCAGCAACCAGTGTGACGATGTGCGGAAGACATTAACTGAACGGAATTTAAGGGACAAAGTGAAAGATATAGTGCAAGTGTTACAAGGTAAAATGATACTGAATTTACTACTAGTTAAGGCTGAAAGTCCTAATACAATGATATCTAGGAGCAGAAAGAAAATGAGTGCGTAAAAGGTAAGGAGATCTGAAATGTCAGAAATGTCAAAGGGAAAAATTGATTATTAGAGCAAGAAAATTACTTTTGTGACAAGTGCAAAAATTCTATTCAAGTGGAAAAATTGAAGAAAAGGTAAGAATTTCTATTCTTTTACATGTTATGGAAGATTTATGTATGTTGTAGTGAGTAGAATTGAATGAAAATCATAGAAATGTTGTGTGTGGTGTGTGAGTCGTGTGGGTGTGTTGTGTGTGTGTGGCCGTGTGGTGCTATTGGGTGGAGGAAGATGAATTAATGTTATTTAGCATGTTAGTTGTGTTGTTGTGGCCTCTATGATGTAAATGAAAGACTAATGGTTCAAGTTGGCATGGAAATTGGTTGTAGGTTGTTGTAGGAACTTATGTGATTTTAATATGGTTTTTATGTAATTATGGAAGTGGAGTTGCTAAAGTGTGAATTGTTGTTGTTGTTGATGAATTGTTGTAGTCTTGTTGCATTTGTGGAGATTTCGGGTGGAATATGGTGTTAGTGGGATTGTTTGAATATTGTATAGATTGTTTGAAATGTTCTTGAATTGTGTTTGAATGACCTTGGATTAGTAATGAATATGTGAGCATTGATATTGGCTTGAATGTACGTAGTTGAATTGAATATGATAAGCTACGTAGAGAAGAAAGTTACTAATGTTAGAATGCGTTTAAATTGATTCTTGATGATTATTAGTATGGTTGTTGGTATTGTTGGTATGGTTGTTGATAAATTTGGCCGAGTTAAATTCTCGGGGATGTTGAATTTACAGGGGAGATGCTGCCGAAATTTCTGTAGACAAGTACTAGTTAGAATTGAATTTCTAAGTACTTGTAGCTAATGTTTGGTAATTGATAACGTTATTGTAGATATTGGAGATGTCACGACCCAACCCCGTAGGCCGCGACTAGTGTCCGAGATGGACACCCGTACGTACCCAATAACCGAAACCAGCATATAAACGAAGTATACAGATATAGAAGCCGAACGACGTTGTTAACTATCGCAGATAAACAAATATAGCGCGTGGAAGCCGATAAGGCTGTCACAGAATATATCAACCCATAACATATACACAACCCACATGTATGACTACAGACCTCTACGAATAACAACAGAATCATAAGACGGGACAGGGCCCCGTCATACCCCTGAATAACATATACATGTACAATAGAAAAGTCTGTACCAAAATATGGGCTCCGGACAAGGGAGCACTCCAAGACAGCTGAGCAGACGTCCTAAGCGGGCGGATCAGCAAAACGAGCGGCTGTACCTGCAGGCATGAAACGCAGCCCCCGAAGAAAGGGGGTCAGTACGGAATATGTACTGAATATGTAAAGCATGGAGTACAGTAAACAGAATCATAACCGGAACAGAAAGTACATAAAATGCGTGCAATGTCCAGAATATCAAAATGCATATTAGCAAAACATAAATAATGTATGCAAAAACATATGCCATATACGGACCCATTATGGGACTCGGTGAACAGAACGTGGTCGCCACCCCGTCACTGGCGCCACAACACATCATACTCCGGAGTGGGGATAGCTCCGTAACATATCATAACATATCAGATGGCCATATCACATCATATCATCAAATATCAGAATATATGTACATGGCACATCATACTCCAGAACCCATGTACATGTCATACCTGCCCCCTCACATCGAGGCACGACGAATAATGCAGTGGATTACGCGTGATAACATATCCTGGCCCGGGCTCAGTGAAGGAAGTATTGAGGCATCCACGAGTAGAGTAGTGAGAAACTAAATGCAATATGAAATATAAAATGCTTACAATGACACGAAGGAACAATCCAAACGATAGCTCATTTAGGAGGAAATCGGACGATAGTCATAGTACATGCCTTTCGGATATCACAGTGGATTGTGTCAAAACAAAACTTCTGGGTTCGTTTGTACATATCGGAACATGTCTTAGGACTCAATGGAACAGGTGAAACACTTTCTTTTAATAGTCGGAACGATATTCAAAAGTTTCCCTCGGATATCGCTCGACAACAAGTCAAATAGGGCAATAATAAAAGGTCTCGGGAATTATGGGCCCACCTCGGGCCAAGTCGAGGTGGCGTACGTGAATTATGGACATTAGGCCTTATGGAGTCGTCTACGAACGTTTCAAGGTAATCCGATTCTATTTGTGAAAGTTACGGACGTTTTATGGCACAAGACTCTTTTAGAAATAAAGGTGTTTAAGCTATTTTTTCATCAAAACATAGAGTTCCTAATTCAATTACATTGAAATGAATAAGGGTAAAAACTATGCTCGGATTTCTAAGAATGGAGTTTTCCCCAAGACTCGTATCATAGCCTATTATGACTAGGACATGCCAAAAGAAAGAAAGGTAGGCTTTACATACCTCGTTCACTCCTTAAGCTACTCCAAACTCAAGTTCCGGATTTTCCAAGATCTACAATATGTCCATAGATACCAACATTAGCTATAGGCACTTAGAAGTTTAATCTTAAGTTAACACTTGTCTACAAAATTTTGGGCAGCATCTCCCCTGTAAATTCAACATCCCCGAGATTTTAACTCGGCCAAAACATCAACAAATCCGAGAATTTAACTCAGCCAAAATATCAACAACAATATCAACCATTATTCTAACAATATCCACAATCGATTCAAAACACATACTAACTTTAACAATTTCTTTTCATCCACTTTGGCGACTTTCCATTTACGTTCAATTCATAATCGCCTATATGTTCAAGTTCAAATCCACAACCACTCAATCTATATTCAAGAATGCTTCAAACAATCCGTACAATATTCAAACAATCCAATCCATATGCTATGCCACCCGAATTCTTCCAAATGGAATAGCAACAACAACAACAAATTTTCTTCTTCCAAATTCATGAATTATACTAACAATTCATACATTAGCAACATTGTTTTCCATATATGCAAGAAATAATATTATGGTCACATTGGCTTCCATAACTACTCTCCAACACTTGCAACTTCAACTAAAACCATCAAACATTCATTACGAACAAAGAATACATAACAACAACAACTAAAACACTAAATAAAACAATTGAATCATTGTTCCAACAATCACACATGCACACGGCCACCATGCCATCACACGGCCACACACCCAACACACATTATCTCCATGATTTTCATTCATTTCTATACACTACAACATATATGAACCATTTATAATCTATAAAAGAGGATTAAATCTTACATTTTTTCTCAACTTCCCAACTTAGCTAGGGTTGTGATTTTGCGACAAAGAGCGGTTTTCTTGTTTCAACAATTATACCACGTTGAAGAGGGCCTTTGAATTAGTAGGAATAATGGGAGAAATAATTGTTTTGGATCAAAATTGGAAACTTCAATTTCCCATGGTCATGGCCGAATGGCCTATTTTGTTCTCCAAGTTTTTTGTTTTCTTGAAAGTTCTTGAATTATGAGGAGAAATAAGAGTAGTCATCTTTTAATACTTGGATTATAATCCCACTTAGGCCTTGGGCCATATACCATGGCCGGCCACACACTTGGGCTTTCCCTTTTTTTTTTTTTTTTTTTTTTCCAAGCCCAATTACTTCATGTTCATTTCTTGTAATTCATGGAACTATATTTCCAAATTTTCAATTTTGCCCTTAGCCTTCCTCAATACTTCTGCATCAATATTTTTATGAACAACTTATGTATCAAACAAAATAAAAAATATTGCCTTATCTCTTACTAGTCGGAATTATCTCAAATTATCGGAATGTGCAAAATACGGGGTCTAACATCCTCCCCCCCTTTAGAACATTCGTCTTCGAATGTTAAATTAGTCTTATAGGGTCTTATAAGAATTTTGGGGGAGTTTCTTTTTATGGACAGTATATATAATATATTCATCAATCAATATAACCAATTAAGGAATTTTAGATTACCTATGGGTATAGGAAACAAGTGAGGATACTTATTCTTCATCTCCTCTTCAGCTTCCCAGGTCATCTCCTCCCTGTTATTGTTTCGCCACAATACCTTAATGGAAGCAACATCTTTATTGCGCAATCTCCTCACCTGACGATCCAGGATGGCTATAGACTGCTCCTCGTAAGATAGTTCCTCCGTCACCTGAATATCGTCTACTGGAAATATTCTGGAAGGGTCGCCAATGCATTTGCGAAGCATAGACACGTGGAACACTGGATGCACTGCTTCCAAGTCAGATGGTAGGTCTAATTCATAGGCAACCTTGCCTACCTTACGGATGATTTGGTAAGGGCCGATAAATCTCGGACTTAGCTTCCCTTTTCTACCGAATCGCATGGCGCCCTTCATAGGTGACACCTTTAGAAATACCCAATCACCGACATGGAACTCTAAATGTCGACGTCGATTATCTGCATATGATTTATGTCGACTCTGAGCTGCTAGCAATCGTTCCCGAATGAGTTTTACTTTATCAACCGCCTGCTGGATTATATTTGGGCCAATTAATTCAGTTTCGCCAACATCGAACTAGCCGATCGGTGACCTGCATTTCCTGCCATACAGAGCATCATACGGTGCCATCTGGATGCTAGAATGGTAGCTGTTGTTATAAGAAAACTCAACCAGTGGCAAATGATCATCCCAGCTACCTCTGAAATCAATAACACAGGCCCGCAACATATCTTCTAGCGACTATATAGTGCGCTCGGCCTGCCCGTCGCTCTGAGGATGGAATGCTGTGCTCAGACTCACCTGGGTCCTTAATCCTTCCTGAAATGATCTCCAGAAATTAGCTGTAAACTGGGCACCTCTGTCGGTGATAATAGATATAGGAACTCCGTGAAGTCTCACTATTTCTTTAATATACAGCCTGGCATAATCCTCAGTTGAATAAGTAGTTCTGACCGGAAGAAAATGGTCTGATTTTGTCGGCCTATCAATAATAACCCATATGGAGTCATACTTCTGTGGAGTGCGTGGTAAACCTGTAATGAAGTCCATATTAATTATTTCCCACTTCCACGTCGGAATTTCCATTTCCTGTAACAGTCCACCCGGCTTTAGATGTTCAATCTTAACTTGCTGACAATTCGGGCATTGGGCAACGAACTCTGCGATGTCCCTTTTCATGCCATCCCACCAATACAGGCATCTGAGGTCATGGTACATCTTTGTTGATCCCGGATGAATAGAATAACTGGCATAATGTGCTTCGTCCATAACCTGCTGTCGTAGCCCTGCAACATCAGGCACACACAACCTGCCTCTATATAATAATATTCTGTCTGGTGTAAACTCGAACGGAGTCTTTTCTTTTCCAAGGGCTGTGTCTCTATACTGTGCTAGAACAGGGTCTTCATATTGGTGTCGCTTTATTTCTTCCCTAATAGATGATTCAGCAACCCCTCGGACAAAGATCCTCGTACCTCCAGAATCAGCCAAACGAACTCCAAGATAAGCTAGCTGGTGAATATCACGTACTATTTCTTTCCTTTCTGGTTGCAAACCTGCCAAGCTGCCCATAGACTTACGGCTAAGTGCATCTGCTACAACATTGGCTTTCCCCGGATGATATAGAATGTCAACATCATAGTCTTTCAGCAGCTCCAGCCACCTCCTCTGCCGCAAATTCAGCTCCTTCTGCTTAAAGATATACTGGAGGCTCTTGTGATCTGTATAAATATCAACATGGACGCCATATAGATAGTGTCTCCATATCTTCAAAGCATGGATTACCGCTGCTAACTCCAGATCATGGGTAGGATAATTTCTTTCATGCTTTTTGAGCTGCCAGGAAGCGTAGGCTATAACTCTTCCATCCTGCATTAATACACAACCTAACCCAAAGCCGGAAGCATCACAATAAATAACATACCCATCTGGTCCCTCCGGAAGAGTCAGAACTGGAGTTGTAGTCAACTTCTCTTTCAGCAACTGGAAGTTTCGTTCACAAGCATCAGTCCACTGGAACTTATCTCCCTTCTGAGTTAGCCTCGTTAACGGCGCTGAAATCGAAGCAAACTTCTCCACAAATCTTCTGTCATAGCCTGCTAATCCCAGAAAACTATGTACCTCAGTGGGCGTCGTAGGTCTAGGCCAATTATTTATGGCCTCAATCTTCTGTGTGTCCACACGGATGCCATTAGCTGCAATAATATGTCCCAAGAATGGCACTGAAGCCAGCCAGAATTCACATTTAGAAAATTTGGCGTATAATTTCTGTTGCCGAAGTACCCCAAGTACCGCCCTCAGATGATCTGCGTGTTCCTCTTCGGACCGTGAGTAAACCAGAATATCGTCAATAAATACAATCACGAACATATCCAAGAACGGCCTGAATACTCGATTCATCAGATCCATGAATACCGCAGGAGCATTTGTCAGCCCAAAAGACATCACTCTGAATTCATAATGCCCATATCAGGTTCGGAATGCTGTCTTTGGAATATCAGCCTCTCTTACCCGCACCTGGTGGTAGCCTGACCGCAGGTCTATCTTCGAAAAACACTTAGCCCCCTGCAACTGATCAAACAAATCATCAATCCTGGGGAGGGGGTATTTATTCTTTATGGTTACCTTATTTAGCTGTCTATAATCGATGCACATCCGCAGTGACCCATCTTTCTTTCTTACAAATAATACTGGGGCTCCCCAAGGCGAGGTACTGGGTCTGATGAAGCCTTTTTCTAATATGTCCTTCAGTTACTCTTTCAATTCTTTTAATTCTGCAGGTGCCATTCTGTACGGTGGAATAGATATAGGCTGAGTATCTGGCAGCATATCGATAGTGAACTCTATCTCCCGCTCCGGAGGAAGACCTGGAAGCTCATCTGGGAATACATCTGAAAATTCATTAACCACTGGGACTGACTGAAGAGTCGATGCTTCTGCTTTTAAGTCTTGTACCCGAACCAGATGATAAATATACCCCTTTCTAATCATCTTCTTCGCCTTAAGGTATGAAATAAACTTAACTTTCAGCGATGCTGTATTACCTGCCCACTCTATAACTGGTTCCCCAGGAAATTGGAATCGAACTATCTTTTTCTGACAATCAACATTAGCATAACACGAAGCTAGCCAATCCATGCCCATAATAATATCAAATTCAATCATATCTAATTCTACCAGATCTGCCTTAGTGCAACGGCCACATATAATTACCGAGCAATCTCTATATACTTGCCTCGTTACGACAAACTCCCCTACCGGTGTAGCTACCTCGAACGGTTCTATCAGTTCAGGTATTATCCCAATTTTACTAGCGACAAGGGGAGAAATATATGATAAAGTAGAACCTGGTTCTATCAATGCATATACAGATCGGGAGAAAACCAATAATGTACCTGTAACTACATTTGGCGACACCTCCTGATCCTGGCGGCTGGTCAAAGCATATATGCGGTTCGAAGGACTGCTAGAACTGGAAGCTCCACCATGGCCTCTACTGCGGCCTGCTGGTGCTGGTGTACCCAGCACCGCGGGGCGCATAGCTACGGACGAAGATGAAGAACCAGCAGCTGACCCAGTAGGCTGAGCCGTACCACCAGGACTGCTCCTGTGTGGACAACCTCTCATAGTATGGCCTTGACGGCCACAAGAAAAACAAGCACCTGTAGCACGATAGCACTCTCCAGGGTGGTGCCTCCCACAATAAGAACACTGAGGCCTGGGTGGCCTCGTCTGACCGGAACTCCTGTCCATCCGCGAACCCGAAGCCCTAGAGCTCTGGCCTGCTCCTGAATACCCTGGGCCATCAAATCTCCTGCCTGGTAACTATGGAGATGTGCTCCGTGCCAGCTGGGAAGGATGTCTACTACCCTGCTGCTGAGACGGCCTACTCCGAAACTCCCCAGAATACCCAGCCGATCTGGCCCTCTTGGGCTGGCTCCGGTCCTGATCTCTGTCGGGCGGACGCCCCTTATGTCGGTCCTCCATACCCTGGGCGTGCGCCTGTATACGGGCAATATCCATCCTGAGCTGAGCAGCCATCACCAGACAACTGTCAATCAAATAACGGTCCAGCCCCATTATATACCGGTGCATCCTTTCAGTCATATCAGCTACCATAGCGGGTGCATATCTGGCCAATGAGTCAAACTCTAGGCTATACTCTCGGACGCTCCTGCCCCTCTGTCTCAGCAGTAAAAATCTGTCGGCCCTAGCTCGCCGCAGTTCCGGAGGCAGAAAGTGGCCAAGGAAGGCCTCAGTAAACTCGTCCCACACTGCTGGGGGAGCGCCGTCGCCTCTGGACAACTCCCAGGACTCATACCAGTTAGCAGCTACATTCTGCAACGTATATGAAGCCAACTCGACAGACTCGGTCGCAGAAGCCTTAATCAACCGTAACGTATGCTGCATCTGTCTGATAAACTCCTGGGGATCCTCCTCGGGCTTTGTCCCGAAGAACTTTGGAGGATTACAAGTCAAGAACTCACGGGCCCTCGAACTATTATGTTTGTCTACATGATCACCTCCAAATCCGTGCCTATGAACCTGCCCTGCTACCAATCTGGTCAGCAACTGGACCGCATCCCTGATGGCCCTATCCTCCACCCCTGGCTGTGGAGCTGGAGGCTCGGGTACTGGAACCCCGGGAGCTCGCGGTGGAGCCGCCCCCTGATCTGCAGCTGTTGCTGCTCCAATCCCCTCTGGTAGTGGCGGTGTAGAGGAGCCCTCTGACTGGGGCATAATCTCGGGAATAATCTGGGCACGGGCCCTGGTAATCCTCTGGGCCTGACTAGTCTCTCCCGCTGCTACTGACTTGCCCTTCTGGGCAGCTGTCGCCTTTTTCGGAGGCATGGCTGAAAACATAACAATTCGTTAGGGGAAAGTCATCTTGATAATACAGCTCTATCACACGATCTAAGATAAGAAGGAAGGGTAGCATCCTAAATGTCCTGTAGCCTCCTGTTTATAGATGTGGTGCACGATACACCGATAAACAAGACTCTACTAGACACGGTCTGTAGACACTCCGAGGACGAACCGCTCTGATGCCACTTTTGTCATGACCCAACCCCGTAGGCCGCGACTAGTGTCCGAGCTGGACACCCGTACGTACCCAATAACCCAAACCAGCATATAAACGAAGTATACAGATATAAAAGCCGAACGACGTTGTTAACTATCGCAGATAAACAAATATAGCGCGTGGAAGCCGATAAGGCTGTCACAGAATATATCAACCCATAACATATACACAACCCACATGTATGTCTATAGACCTCTATGAATAACAACAAAATCATAAGACGGGACATGGCCCCGTCATACCCCTGAATAACATATACATGTACAATAGAAAAGTCTGTACCAAAATATGGGCTCCGGACTAGGGAGCACTCCAAGACAGCTGAGCAGACGTCCTAAGCGGGCGGATCAGCAAAACGAGCGGCTGTACCTGCAGGCATGAAACGCAGCCCCCGAAGAAAGGGGGTCAGTACGGAATATGTACTGAATATGTAAAGCATGGAGTACAGTAAAGAGAATCATAACCGGAACAGAAAGTACAGAAAATGAGTGCAATGTCCAGAATATCAAAATGCATATTTACAAAACATAAATAATGTATGCAAAAACATATGCCATATCCGGCCCCATTATGGGACTCGGTGAACAGAACGTGGTCGCCGCCCCGTCACTGGCGCCACAACACATCATACTCCAGAGTGGGGATAGCTCCGTAAAATATCATAACATATCAGATGGCCATATCACATCATATCATCAAATATCAGAATATATGTACATGGCACATCATACTCCAGAACCCATGTACATGTCATACCTGCCCCCTCACATCGAGGCACGACGAATAATGCAGTGGATTACGCGTGATAACATATCCTGGCCCGGGCTCAGTGAAGGAAGTATTGAGGCATCCACGAGTAGAGTAGTGAGAAACTAAATGCAATATGAAATATAAAATGCTTACAATGACTCGAAGGAACAATCCAAACGATAGCTCATTTAGAAGGAAATCGGACGATAGTCATAGTACATGCCTTTCGGATATCACAGTGGATTGTGTCAAAACAAAACTTCTGGGTTCGTTTGTACATATCGGAACATGTCTTAGGACTCAATGGAACAGGTGAAACACTTTCTTTTAATAGTCGGAACGATAGTCAAAAGTTTCCCTCGGATATCGGTCGACAACAAGTCAAATAGGGCAATATAAAAAGGTCTCGGGAATTGTGGGCCCACCTCAGGCCAAGTGGAGGTGGCGTACGTGAATTATGGACATTAGGCCTTATGGAGTCGTCTATGAACGTTTCAAGGTAATCCGATTCTATTTTTGAAAGCTACAGACATTTTATGGCACAAGATTCTTTTAGAAATAAAAGTGTTTAAGCTATTTTTTCATCAAAACATAGAGTTCATAATTCAATTACATTGAAATGAATAAGGGTAAAAACTATGCTCGGATTTCTAAGAATGGAATTTTCCCCAAGACTCGTATCATAGCCTATTATGACTAGGACATGCCAAAAGAAAGAAATGTAGGCTTTACATACCTCGTTCACTCCTTAAGCTACTCCAAACTCAAGTTCCGGATTTTCCAAGATCTACAATATGTCCATAGATACCAACATTAGCTATAGGCACTTAGAAGTTTAATCTTAAGTTAACACTTGTCTACAAAAATTTGGGCAGCATCTCCCCTATAAATAGAACATCCCCGAGATTTTAACTCGGCCAAAACATCAACAAATCCGAGAATTTAACTCGGCCAAAATATCAACAACAATATCAACCATTATTCTAACAATATCCACAATCGATTCAAAACGCATACTAACTTTAACAATTTCTTTTCATCCACTTTGGCGACTTTCCATTTACGTTCAATTCATATTCGCCTATATGTTCAAGTTCAAATCCACAACCACTCAATCTATATTCAAGAATGCTTCAAACAATCCGTACAATATTCAAACAATCCAATCCATATGCTATGCCACCCGAATTCTTCCAAATGGAATAGTAACAACAACAACATATTTTCTTCTTCCAAATTCATGAATTATACTAACAATTCATACATTAGCAACATTGTTTTCCATATATGCAAGAAATAATATTATGGTCACATTGGCTTCCATAACTACTCTCCAACACTTTCAACTTCAACTAAAACCATCAAACATTCATTACTAACATAGAATACATAACAACAACAACTAAAACACTAAATAAAACAATTGAATCATTGTTCCAACAATCACACATGCACACGGCCACCATGCCATCACACGGCCACACACCCAACACACATTATCTCCATGATTTTCATTCATTTCTATACACTACAACATATATGAACCATTTATAACCTATAAAAGAGGATTAAATCTTACCTTTTTTCTCAACTTCCCAACTTAGCTAGGGTTGTGATTTTGCGACAAAGAGCGGTTTTCTTGTGTCAACAATTATACCACGTTGAAGAGGGCCTTTGAATTAGTAGGAATACTAGGAGAAATAATTTTTTTGGATCAAAATTGGAAACTTCAATTTCCCATGGTCATGGCCGAATGGCCTATTTTGTTCTCCAAGTTTTTTGTTTTCTTGAAAGTTCTTGAATTATGAGGAGAAATAAGAGTAGTCATCTTTTAATACTTGGTTAAAATCCCACTTGGGCCTTGGGGCATATACCATGGCCGGCCACACACTTGGGCTTTCCCTTTCTTTTTTTTTTTGATTTTTTTTCCAAGCCCAATTACTTCATGTTCATTTCTTGTAATTCATGGAACTATATTTCCAAATTTCCAATTTTGCCCTTAGCATTCCTCAATACTTCCGCATCAATATTTTTATGAACAACTTATGTATCAAACAAAATAAAAAATAATGCCTTATCTCTTACTAGTCGCAATTATCTCAATTATCCGAATGTGAAAAATACGGGGTCTAACAGGAGAGCCCGAGACTTGAGTCGGGATTTGTTTAGCGAGCGATCGAGGTATGTAAAGGCTACCTTTCTTTATTTGGCATGACCTTTATGAAGTGAACCAATAACGTATATGTATGCCTCTAAAGAAAATCCTATTCTTAGAGCCACTAGGATGACTAATATCTTTGACTTCCATAAGCTATTCCATATGGCTTGGTACGTATTTATGCTGTTCGAAGATTCTAGTTGTTATGTTTCCGAAGGTTGTTCGAAAGAAAATCGAGATGACTAAAGTCTTTGATGAATACTTTGGTACGTCAATATGGTCCTAAAGTCTTCATTTGATTTGATCCATAATGTTACTCGAAAGTTTCCTAATATGAATGATACTTGAATTTCCAAATATGGCTTATGAAATGTTTTTAGAAGGTTCTGTACTTCAAATGCCGGTAAGTGTACGTATCTATTGAGTCTGGATATGTGTGCATACGGGTTCTTACTGCTCTGTTCGTGCAAGCCTCAGTATGTTATTCACTGCGCCCCGGGCCAGGTTCTGTTATCGTGCATCTTCCTCTGCATTGTTCACCGTGTCCCTCTCCCTTGCGGGCCGGGTTCTGTTATATGTATGTCTGTATAGTTCTCAGATGGGCAGATGGAGCTGTTAGAAAGAATTACCGATTATCGGGAAGAGAAGGGGAATGAATCTTTTTGGGGGGGAATAAGCACTCTTGTCGCATCTGGAGTTGGCTGCTAGGAAGGAAGACTCTGAAGATGACATAAAAAAGAGCTGAGTTGGCAGCTCTGGAAGCACTGATAGCCTTTCACTCATTGTAGAATAGTTGGTTTTATTACCTAGTCACTTAAATATGATGATATGGGGATGGCGGCTAGGATGGCATATGATGATTCTGTTCACCGCGTTCCGCATTAGAGGGCTGGGATCTGTTATCTGCATATACGGTACATGATTCTGACATGCATTGATTACTCTGTCCACCGCGTCCCTCACTAAAGGGCCGGGATCTGTTACATGCATATATGGTATCTGATTTTGGCATCTGATGATTCTGTCCACCGCGTCCCTTACCAGAGGGCCGGGATTTGTTATATGATTCTGTCGGGATCTGTTATATGTATATATACGATATATGATTCTGAGATGTTTGGTTTGTGTCTGGAAAACAAATATTCTGACATTCCGGATCCGTACTTCTTCTGACATATGACTTCGGCATATACGATCTGCGTTTAGAAAACAATCATTCTGATATTCTGGGTCTGCACTTTTATGACATATGACATCTGTATATATGATTTGTGATTGGGAAAATAGCGCTTTGGTAACCTGGATAATGTACTAACTTTTGTATCGTTGTTCTGGTTATGGCTCTGTTTTCTGTATTTCATGCTTTACATACTCAGTACATATTCCGTACTGCCCCCTTTCTTCGGGGGCTGCGTTTCATGCCCGCAGGTATAGATGCTTATTGTGGTGATCCGCCAGTTTAGGGTGCCCATTCTGCTACTTTGGAGTGCTCCTTTGATCCGGAGCCCACACTTTTGGTATAGATCTTTCCGTTGTATATATTTATGTATATATGACTATTCAGGGGTACGGCGGGGCCCTGTCCCATCATATGTTTTTGTTGTCTTTGTTAGAGGCCTGTAGACATGTATGTGGGTCGTGGGTCGCGTTTGATCAGTGATGTTTATCTGGTTTATGTCCGGTTTTTCCCATATACTACGATAATCTGATCGATTTATGTGTTATAATATAATCGACGACCTAAATGATATGTATATCATTTTTTATGCACGAAATCCTTAATATATAAACGCAAGTGAAATTTTGATAGTAGGTATGTACGAGTGTCCATCTCGGGCACTAGTCGCGACCCACGGGGTTGGGTCGTGACAAAAGTGGTATCAGAGCGGTTTGTCCTCAGAATGTCTACAGGTCGTGTCTAGTAGAGTCTTGTTTATCGGTTTGTTGTGCACCACATCTATAAACAGGAGGCTACAGGACATTTAGGGTGTTACCTTTCTTTGGATCTTAGATCGTGCGATAGAGCTGTGCTATTACGGTGGCTCTTTTCTAACAGATTGCTATGTTTTCAGCGATGTCTCCGAGAAAAGCCATAGCTGCCCAGAAGGGCAAGTCAGCAGCAGTTGGGGAGACTAGCCAGGCCCATGGAGTTACCAGGGCCCGTGCCCAGACTATGCCCGAGGTTATGCCCCAGTCAGCGGGTTCTGCTACATCCCCACCATTAGAGGAGCCTGGAGCAGCAGCCGCTGCCACCATAGATCAGGAGGCGGCTCCACCATTAGCTCCAGAGGCTCCAGCGCCCGAGCCACCAGCTCCTCAGCCGGGAGCAGAGGACAGGGCGATGAGAGATGTTGTACAGTTATTGACGAGGCTAGTAGCAGGACAGGCTCACAGACGCGGGCAAGGGGGTGATGATGTGGATAGACGCGACAATTTGAGGGTTCGTGATTTCTTGACCTGCAATCCCCAGAGTTTTACGGGTCCAAACCCGAGGAGGATCCACAGGACTTCATTCGACAGATGCAGCGTACGCTGAGATTAGTCTGAGCTTCTCAGACTAAGTCTGTCGAGCTGGCTTCATATAGACTGCGTGATGTGGCGGTTAATTGGTATGAGTCCTGGGAGCTGTCCAGAGGTGAGGATGCTTCTCCAGCTGTATGGGACGAGTTTACAGCCACCTTTCTCGGCCATTTTCTGCCTCTCGAGATGTGGCGAGCAAGGGTTGACAAATTTTTGCAGCTGAGACAGAGGGGCAGGAGTGTTCGGGAGTACAGCCTAGAGTTTGACTCCCTAGCCAGATATGCGCCCACCATCATGGCTGATATGACTGACAGAATGCACCGGTATGTGATAGGGTTGGATGATTACCTGGTTGATAGTTGTATGGCGATGGCATCTCAGTCCGGGATGCATATTGCACGGTTGTAGGCGTACGCACAGGGAATGGAGGACCGACATAGAGGGCGTCAGCCCGATAGGGATTGTGACAGGAGATTGCCCAAGAGGGCTAGACCAGCTGGTTATTCTGGGGAGTTTCGAGGCGGGCAGCCTCAACAACACACTAGACAGTCTTCTCAGCCAGCGCGAAGTGCACCCCCGCAATCTACTGGTGAGAGATTTGATAGCACAGGATACTCAGGAGCTGGACAAAGTTCCAGGGCTTCGGGTTCGCAAGTAAGCAGAGGTTTCAGTCAGTCAAAGCCACCCATGCCTTGGTGTTCTTACTGTGGGAAGCCTCACCCAGGGAGGTGTTATCGTGCTATGGGTGCCTGTTTCTTTTGTGGCCGTCAGGACCATGTTTTGAGGGAGTGCCCATTTAAGAACGGTTCCCGTGGTTCAGCCCAGCCCACTGGGTCAGTTGCTGGTTCATCTCCCCCTTCTGTAGCTACGCGGTCGACAGCGACAGGCCGCGGTAGAGGTCGTGGCGGAGCTCCCGGTTCTAGCGGTCCTTCGAACCGCATATGTGCTTTGGCCAGCCGGTAGGATCAGGAGGCGTCACCAGATGTAGTTACAGGTATACTACTTATCTTCTTCTGAAATGTATATGTGTTGATAAATATATTTTTCCCTGGTTACTAGTGGAATTGGGATAAAACCCGAATAAATAGAACCGTTTGAGGTAGCTATTCATACAGATAAAAAGTGAATGTTGAGAATTTAAAAGGCTAAGTCGGTAACTACATAATCAGAAAAACTAAAGGACCCTCTTTAGATCGGAGTGGGACCCGTTACGAGAACCTTCCGGAAATTGTTAAGGCCCCGACTTTCCCTAGATTACGTGAGAAGGGTTGTGCGGGGAAGTGGGTGCAATTATACCAGCATTAACGCATCGAAATGCATTACAGTTTTGAGGTTAAGCGTGCTAGGGCCAAAGCAATTTTGGGATGGGTGACCCCTTGGGAAGTGTATTAAAATTTCCACAAATATAGATACAAGAGACAAATAGGAAATTTGGGGTAACCTAAAGGAAATTAGAATATGCGGAGCGATTACAAACCTTAAAGAGGTCGGGTAGGCTAAGGCATACTAGGCCGGTGAAGAAGAAGAAAGCACAACACAACTTTGGAATCAGGGTAAGTTTAAATAGCGTTTGGAAGTGTTTTGTAAAAGAAATGGCAGTAATGTATATGTATGCATAGGACATCCCGTTTGTGACTGTATTGATCGATAAGTGGATCCCAGCAACCAGTGCGACGATGTACGGAAGACATTAACTGAACGAAATTTAAGGGACAAAGTGAAAGATATAGTGCAAGTGTTACAAGGTAAAATGATACTGAATTTACTACTAGTTAAGGCTGAAAAGTCCTAATACAACGATATCTGGGAGCAGAAAGAAAATGAGTGCGTAGAAGGTAAGGAGATCTGAAGTGTCGGAAATGTCAAAGGGAAAGAATATGAGCGAGTAAAACCTCTAAAGGCAGGAAAATCATGAAACTACCTGAGTAGAAATTCGAAGAACATGTCTGAAAAAAAAGGGTTAGAGTGTAGTAGTATGGGATACGGTCTATATGCACACGTACATGATGACTATTCACTTATGTTTCTAAGCCCCCATAATGAATTGGATGTGACATGGACATGCATGATTTATGATAGAAAGGCAAGCCGTGTGATTTTCTGATTACTGTACTAACTTTCTGTATTCCCTACTTCGGTTATGACCTTGTTTCCTGTATTTCATGTTTACAACGTGTGGAATTATGGGTGAAGTTCATAAATTGGACGGGAGGAATATGTAGAGCGGAGAAAACCAGGAGTAAGAAAGACCGTGACTAAGATCGAATATACGTTATACAAGTCGTACAAGGGCAGTTATGTTACCTATGAGTATTTATACGCTAAGGAGGAGGTGACCTGGGAACTGAAGGAGAAATGACGAAGAAGTACCCTTACGTGTTCCCGATACTTACAGGTAGTTTGAACTTCTAAAGTGGTTATGATGATTGATGAGTGAACTATATATGATGACTATAAAGAAAATTCCCCCGAAATGTTTATAAGACCCTATAAGACTAATTCAACATTCGAGGACGAATGTTCTAAAGGGGGGGGGGGGGGGGAGGATGTTATATCCCATATTTTGCACATTTGGATAAATCGAGATAATTGTGACTAGTAAGAGATAAGGCAACATTTGATCTTAATATATAAGTTGTTCATGAAAAATATTGATGCGGAAATATTGAGGAAGGCTAAGGGAAAAATTGGAATTTTGGAAATTAGTTTCGTGAATTACAAAATATTAACCAAAAGTAATTGGCATAGGAAAAATCAAAAAACAAAAAGGCCCAATAGGGTGGCCGGCCATAGAGAAAAAAGGCCCAAGCCCATGTGATAATTAAATCCATGTAATAAAAGGAAAAAAGGTCCACAATTATTCATTCTTCAAGAACGTTCAAGAAAAGAGTTGAGAGGTCACAAACAAAGGGCCATTCGGCCAACAAAGAAGAGGAAAAATAATAATTTTAGGCTTCCATCCTTGGTCCAAAAATTCATTTCTTCTTGAATTCTTACTAATTTCAAGACCCTCTTCAACGTGGTATAATTATTAGAGCAAGAAAATTACTTTTGTGACAAGTGGAAAAATTCTATTCAAGTGGAAAAATTGAAGAAAAGTTAAGAATTTCTATTCTTTTACATGTTATGGAAGATTTATATATGTTGTAGTGAGTAGAATTGAATGAAAATCATAGAAATGTTGTGTGTGGTGTGTGAGCCGTGTGGGTGTGTTGTGTGTGTGTGGCCGTGTGGTGCTATTGGGTGGAGGAAGATGAATTAATTTTATTTAGCATGTTAGTTGTGTTGTTGTGGCCTCTATGATGTAAATGAAAGACTAATGGTTCAAGTTGGCATGGAAATTGGTTGTAGGTTGTTGTATGAACTTATGTGATTTTAATATGGTTTTTATGTAATTATGGAAGTGGAGTTGCTAAAGTGTGAATTGTTGTTGTTGTTGATGAATTTGGAAGAAGATAATGTGACGTTGTAGTCTTGTTGCATTTGTGGAGATTTCGGGTGGAATATGGTGTTAGTGAGATTGTTTGAATATTGTATAGATTGTTTGAAATGTTCTTGAATTGTGTTTGAATGACCTTGTATTAGTAATGAATATGTGAGCGTTGATATTGACTTGAATGTATGTAGTTGAATTGAATATGATAAGCTACGTAGAGAAGAAAGTTACTAATGTTAGAATGCGTTTAAATTGATTCTTGATGATTATTAGTATGGTTGTTGGTATTGTTGGTATGGTTGTTGATAAATTTGGCCGAGTTAAATTCTCGGGGATGTTGAATTTACAGGGGAGATGCTGCCGAAATTTCTGTAGACAAGTACTAGTTAGAATTGAATTTCTAAGTACTTGTAGCTAATGTTTGGTAATTGATAATGTTATTGTAGATATTGGAGGGCCCGAGACTTGAGTCGGGATTTGTTTAGCGAGCGATCGAGGTATGTAAAGCCTACATTTCCTTCTTTGGCATGACCTTTATGAAGTGAACCAGTAACATATATGTATGCCTCTAAAGAAAATCCTATTCTTAGAGCCACTAGGATGGCTAATATCTTCGACTTCCATAAGCTATTCCATATGGCTTGGTACGTATTTATGATGTTCGAAGATTCTATTTGTTATGTTTCCGAAGGTTGTTCGAAAGAAAATCGAGATGACTAAAGTCTTTGATGAATACTTTGGTACGTTAATATGGTCCTAAAGTCTTCATTTGATTTGATCCATAATGTTACTCGAAAGTTTCCTAATATGAATGATACTTGAATTTCCAAATATGGCTTATGAAATGTTTTTAGAAGGTTCTATACTTCAAAAGCTCGCAACTTGCTTATACTAATTCCTATTGACGCGAAACTTGTTTCTGAGTCCTCAGATGTCGGTAAATATATTTGTCCAACGAGTCTTGGAATTTATTCATTCAGTTATACGCATATGGTTTTGATACGTATCTATGATTTCTGAAGCTCTATTTGAGATGTTCCGAGTTGTCTACGATTCTTGTCCACTTTCGATATGGGTACGCTCGATATAATCGAGCTTATTATATGAATGAATAACGACATAAGCATAAAGGATTTTGTTTCTAAAGAATTCTGTAAGTTTTGATGTCCCTAACTTTCGTAAGAGATCTCGGATTTGCTTGAAAGTCCGTAAAAGTTCTGTGGTAAAAGTGTCTGAAACTCTCACATACTAACTCCGATTGATTCGGGACGTTTTTATGATCTTCAAATGTCGGTAAGTGTACGTATCTAGTGAGTCTGGATATGTGTGCATACGGGTTCTTACTGCTCTGTTCGTGCAAGCCTCAGTATGCTATTCACTGCGCCTCGGGCCAGCTTCTGTTATCGTGCATCTTCCTCTGCATTGTTCACCGCGTCCCTCACCCTTGCGGGCCGGGTTCTGTTATATGTATGTCTGTATATGATGATATGGGGATGGCGGCCAGGATGGCATATGATGATTCTGTTCACCGCGTTCCGCAATAGAGGGCCGGGATCTGTTATCTGCATATACGGTACATGATTTTGACATACATTGATTACTCTGTCCACCGCGTCCCTCACTAAAGGGCCGGGATCTGTTACATCCATATATGGTATCTGACTTTGGCATCTCATGATTCTGTCCACCGCGTCCCTTACCAAAGGGCCGGGATCTGTTATATGATTCTGTTCACTGCGTCCCTCACTAGAGGGCCGGGATCTGTTATATGTATATACACGATATATGATTCTGAGATGTTTGGTTTGTGTCTGGAAAACAAATATTCTGACATTCCGTATCCGTACTTCTTCTGACATATGACTTCGGCATATACGATCTGCGTTTAGAAAACAATCATTCTGATATTCTGGGTCTGCACTTTTCTGACATATGACATCTGCATATATGATTTGTGATTGGGAAAATATCGCTTTGGTAATCTGGATAATGTACTTACTTTTGTATCGTTGTTCTGGTTATGGCTCTGTTTTCTGTATTTCATGCTTTACATACTCAGTACATATTCCATACTGACCCCCTTTCTTCGGGGTTGCGTTTCATGCCCGCAGGTACAGACGCTTATTGTGGTGATCCGTCAGTCTAGGGTGCCCATTCTGCTACTTTGGAGTGCTCCTTTGATCTGGAGCCCACACTTTTGATATAGATCTTTCCGTTGTATATATTTATGTGTATATGACTATTCAGGGGTACGATGGGGCCCTGTCCCGTCATATGTTTTTGTTGTCTTTGTTAGAGGCCTGTAAACATGTATGTGGGTCGTGGGTCGCGTTTGATCAGTGATGTTTATCTGGTTTATGTCCGGTTTTTCCCATATACTACGATAATCTGATCGATTTATGTGTTATAATATAATCGACGACCTAAATGATATGTATATGGTTTTGTATGCACGAAATCCTTAATATATAAACGCAAGTGAAATTTGGTTAGTAGGTATGTACGAGTGTCCATCTCGGGCACTAGTCGCGGCCCACGGGGTTTGGTCGTGACAATCATACTCATGCTACTACAGTAGAATTTCATTCTTTATACTTGTGATATTTTCTCCTCCTCGAGCTCACATTAAGCTGTCTGTAGCCTTAGTAACACGAAATTTTCTGGGGTGTAACATGTTAAAATTTGGGAATATAGTGACAAAAACTGTCCCAGCATTTAGAGTGACTTCTGTAGTACCCAAATTCGCATGTTTGTATCCATTATATCTTGTATCAAGAAAGGCAAGGCGAGCTACAACTGGTTGGCCTTTTCTTCCATGATATGTTAATGCAATTCTAACAGCACCAAATTGGATATGGGTGAAACCCTGATTTTTGCATTGTCTAGGAAAATCATTTGGAATCTGCAGAGTGATGAATTATTCCTCTTGAGTAGCTAGAATAGGGTGCTGGTCAAGTTTTGAGGCACCAACATATTCTTTAGCTCCTCTGGGCTTTCGTTGGACCAGAGAACGGATTTGTGACCATGGGGAACATGTCTTTTTAGCAAAAGCAGAATATGGATTTATGAGGGGTAGGTCGGTGGGAGACACTTTGTTTTCATCGGGTAGGATATCAACTTCATAAAGGTAGTCATATTTGCAAGAAAGGGTTTTATACAGAGTGGGAGACATATTTATTCTTGCAAAGGACTTACAAGGGTTGGACGCAGATGGTAACGACTCTGACATATTTAACTAAACTGCTCCTCTCTTCGAAAGAGATGGACCTGGCTCTGATACCATGAGTGTGTAGAGGGCGGGGAAACATCAAGCAAGACGGCCAGACTGCAAGCACAATTGTTTTCTTACATAGTAGGACTGGGCTTCAACATCCCGAAGGACGGCTTGCCACAAACCGGACTTCAACAACCCGAAGGATGGCTTGTCAAGTTAGTCGGACAGTTTGAAAGATCGTAGATATGAAAGTTTTTCCTACAAAATGGGCTGGCTTCCTAGCCAAGCTACTCAACTCGGAAAACTTTCACACTACTACAGACATACTGTCAAAGCTTTGGAAAACTATTGTACTCGTAGCAAGCTTATACTAACTTGCTCAATATTTCCTAACCCTATACTAACTTAGGATCATCCTTTCCCTGCCTTTCAAAGAGAAGAACAAGGAAAATTTAGAAAGCAAACATTTTATTGATATCGGAAAATTTACAGGGAGATTGTTTGATGCCTTCTAACTATTACATAGCCTCCTATTTATAGGAGTTGGAGGCTTCCACAAGACTTATCTTACTTGGCACACGGGCCCCGCTAAACATGTGAAGGGCCTAATAAAACAAGCCTAATAAGAGAGCCTAATAAAACAAGCAGGATAAAACGAGCCTAATAAGACAGCCTAATAAAACAAGCCTAGTAAAACGAGGGGAACATTATTCGAAGCATGACAACCATGTGACCGTGGGTCTGCTTTTGTCTTTCTTGTAAGCACGTCAGTAAGCCTTATCCGACAGAGCGGTGCTTGATGGAGTCGACGGCGGAGTTATGTATCCTTCCTCTATCCACCATTTTGGTCCATGTCTTTGCTTGAATTTTTCTTTGTTTTCCAGACTTCTTTTTCGCGATCGTGTGTAGTAGCATTTCCTGTTGGATGGCCTTGTCATATCTGGATCTATTTTTGTTGAATCATGAGATGGAAAATTCAACCTTATCTTTGTGATAGCATGAGTGACTTCATTTCTGATTATTTCATACGGTGCTTGGTACTCCTTTGCTGCTTTTCGAACTCTTTCCCAATGGGGATGGTCATTAGTGTAATTCCAACGAGCCCATTCTTTCGGCCATATCTCCTTTGGGATGCACCTATTTTGCTGGAAAATAATTCTCTGTGCTTCGCTGTATTCATCTTCTAAGGACAAGACAAAGACGGGGAATTCCCACCATAGTGAAATATCTGGTTGAGCATAGACCTTCCCATCAATAATATTTATCGGTCGATGTAACATGAACACTTTTGCTGCATAGGAGTCTTGGAAACACTGAACCCAATATCTTCGTGGTTTGAACCATTGCAGAAACTTTTTGAGAGCAGGTTCAATCCTGTCAAAACATCGGAACATGTCGCACTTGAATTCCATGAAAACATAATACTGGTGACATAAGTACCAGAAAAACCATAATAGCTCCTACAGAAAATTGTTGTGCATCGTTATGAATATGTGACAAAATGGGTATTCTGGATTGACTCCGAATGGCTTAAGGATGGATCCTTCATATTTTCTGAAAACTAGAAGCTCATAGAAAGTTCTTCTTTCTGTAAGGATGAATGGATCACATGTGTCCACAAACTTGCTGAAGAATTCTGGGGGATGATCTGCTATTTTGGATGAACTAGCTCCTGGTGAGCTTGCAAGCATGAAAATTTGGCTAGTTAGCCTTTTCTGCAGCTTGGCTTGGAATCTCTTTGAAAACTCATCTGGCCTGGATAGGAAATCCGCTAGAATATTATCCTTCCCTTTGAGGTGCTTTAAGTGGAATTTGTAAGGGGAGAACCAGTGTGTCCATCAGAGAATCTGTGGATTTGGGATAATCTTTGGATTTATTTGGATCATCTTCGGAAAAGCCTTCATATCCATCTCGACAAGAAACTCTGTGTGAATTAAAAAGAAATTAAACTTTGTAATCTCATTCTTTACGGCAAGAATTTCTTTGAATGTGGAATGATAGTGTTGTCCAGCATCTTTGAACTTTCCATTGCATATCCGCATATTTTTTGTTGGCCATCATTTTTTTCAAAAAGTACCACACTCCAATATTCGTTACTGGCATCCGTCTACAACATCATTTTTCCGTCTGACGGAATATGGAGAGCTTTGACATCTTTTGAGATTTCTTTTATCCGCTGAACTGCTTCATCCTATTCCTTTCCCTAACCTGGGGCATTCTTCTTGTGCATTTTTGTAAGTGGGGCAATGTATGTATAGACATTAGGGATAAAATCTCTAACATAATTAATCACACCTAAAAACTGTTGGAGCTACTTCGTCGTAAAATTGGTGTCTGGGAATTTGAGCAGTTCTTGACAAATATGTGGCCCTAGGCTGTATGCTCCATGAACAAAATGCATCCCCAGAAAATCAATTTCCTTTCTAGCAAGAATCATCTTTTTCTGTGAGAGGACGATTTCATTTTTCTCCACCAGGTCATGGAATTGTGGTAGCAAAGTGTGGTGTTCTTCTATAGTATAACTAAAGAGTAAGATGTCATCAATGTAGACTAGTGATGTATGGAGGATGGGTTGAAATAATTTTATCATAATACCACACACTAACAAGGATAACCTTAGTCATCTAACCAGGACTACAACAATCCTATGAAGCTGTTATCATGATCCTTTATTTCTTTGTGTAACTGAATCTTGTGTCATCACTTATTGGCATGATCAGTAGCATATGATCACACAATACCTTTAACATTTTGGGAGATGCTGAAAAAAATGGTGCAGAAGAGAGAGTGGAGGTTCTTGAACCTGCAAACCTGCTACAAAATGAAGAGATAATTGAGTTAGAAGAGGAAGACAAGGAGAAGAGTGCAGGGAGAGATGTGGAAAAACATCAGAGATCAAGTAACAAGGTTTACACAGGAGATTCACAAAAGAGTCAGAAAAGCAGTCCATCAAAGAGTGTTTGTTACACAGAGAAAAGCCCAATCAAATATGATGATCCAAATGTAATAGGCAGTCTCAGCAGAATATCAACACCAAAAATCACAATAAGTTGCACAAGCAGGTCAATACATACAAAGGAAATTAGTTTATGCAAGTATAATGAAGAGATGATAGACGTTGTATTTGAAAGCAAGGACAAGTTGTTGGAATGTGATGAACAATTAACTGAAGACAAGAGCTTTGCTTTAAATGAAGAGTCACCATTGATACATAAAGATCAAGAGATATAAGAAGGGGAGATACAAAAAGGAGATGAAGAAGGGGAGCATGATACTAATTTAAAAAAAGATATTATGGGGGATCCATCTGATAAATAGGATCAAGAAAGTAAGCATGGAGGGCAAGTAGATCCATTAGGTGAAACAATCAAAGGGACTGATAATGCACTTATGGAGATCAACATGAATAAAGAAGTAGGGTACATAGTTTTGGCTACAAATAGAAGCACAGAAAAGAAGATGGAGGCAACAGGGGCAAAAGATCTTGATGTTCACTCAATTGCACAAAACATGAAGGATGTAGCTAGAGCAGGTGATTTGTCTCCTAAGAAATTGGAGAAAGGAATATGAAGGGGAAAGAAGAAGCAAAGCAATAATATCCCATTCAGCAAAGGGGTTCAAACAAGAAGAACTATTAATAAATCTAATAATCCATGATGAATGCTATTATATGGAATATTAGATCTATTAATTTAATGGAAGATTTTCCAAGGCTTATTAAGATGCATCAGAGATATCATTTTGGTTTATTATAACCTTTTCATGATGCAAGCAAAGTAGAGGAATATAAAAAAAGGATTGGTTTACAACATGCCGTGGTGAACAGTACAGGAAAGATCTAGGCTTTAACAGATGAGATGTTTGAAGTATAGGTCATCATGGATCATTCACAACAGTTAACTCTAAGTCTTAAAATGCAAGGAAAATTAGGAAGAGTTGGTAATTTCACTAGTGTATGCTAAATATACACACGTTGAAAGACATGAATTATGGGAATCATTGGGACAGTTGGCTACAACTATTTCACATCCATGCATGATTGGGGGAGATTTTAATGTTATTTACTTAGTAGAAGAGAAATATGCAGGCTTACCAGTCACCATATCAGCAGTCCAAGACTTTAGGGGGTTTATACAAAATTGTGGAGTAGTGGATTTTGGCTTTAAAGGAAGTAAACACACTTGGAGGAAT
Source organism: Lycium barbarum (assembly GCF_019175385.1). Lineage (NCBI taxonomy): Eukaryota > Viridiplantae > Streptophyta > Magnoliopsida > Solanales > Solanaceae > Lycium > Lycium barbarum. The sequence goes on from NC_083341.1 coordinate 83,525,910, forward strand.
GAGAAAAGTGGAGATGATTGTATTTTTAAAAGATTAGACAGGTGTATAGGTAATCAAGCTTTACAAAATAAATATCCTAGCATTAAGATTGCACATTGAATCAGAATAGGGTCTTATCATGCCCCCTTGATAATATCATATGTCGGATAAGTCATACCTATCAAAAAGCCTTTTAAGTTCTTAAACTTTTGGGAAAAACATGAGACGTTTTTGGATGTTGTTATTGATCAGTGACTGTTGATTTTATGGCAGATCCATTCACCATTTTCCATCAAAAAATGAAAAAGGTGGAGTCTTCTTTGGTTCAATAGAGCAAGAATGCCATTGGGAACATATTCCAGGAGATGAAGACCTTAGAGGTTGTGGTTAAAGTTCATGAGATTCAATTTGAACTTTAACCTACTCCAATGAATAGAGAAAGAGTGCACAGATTACAGGCTAATTTGAACAGATATCTCCATTTGGAAGAAGCCTTTTGAAAACAAAAAGAAGGAATGCAATAGTTTCAAGATGGGGATAGAAACACAAGATTTTTCCATGCTTTTTCCAAGGTAGAAGAAAAAGGCCAATTTGAACTTTAACCTACTCCAATGAATAGAGAAAGACTGCACAAAGTATAGGATAATTTGAACAAATATCTCCAGTTGGAAGAAGCCTTTTGAAAACAAAAGGAAGGAATGCAATGGTTTCAAGATAGGGATAGAAACACAAGATCTTTTCATGCTTATTTCCACGGTAGAAGAAAAAGGCTACAATTGAACAGAATTCAAGACCAACATGGGAACTAGATTGCAGTTGAAGAAGAAATATATGAAGAAGCAATCAGATTTTTCAAAGACCAATTTACAAAAGAGGAAGATCCAGCTGACTTTGAAATTTTGGATCATGTGCAACAATTGATCACAGAGGATTAGAATGGTGGAATAGGAGAGATGCCTGCTAAAGAAAAGTGAAACAAGTAGTTTTCAGCTTAAATGGGGACAGTGCAAGGGGTCCAGATGGTTTCACGAGGTGTTTCTTTTAGACTTGGTGGGAAATAATTGGTGATGATATAACCAAAATGGTGCAAGATTTTTTTAGTGGAGCTGAACTTCCTAGATTTATTACTCATACTAATTTGATATTATTGCCTAAAAAGGAAACTATCAGTACTTTCTCAGACATGAGGCCAATTAGTATGAGTAATTTCATCAACAAAGTGTTTTCTAGACTGATTCATGAAAGAATGGTAAAAGCTTTATCTAAGATTATTTCTTTAAATCAGGCTGGGTTTGTGAAGGGCAGAGTGTTGAGAATGTATTACTTACCCAGGAGACAATTTCAGAAATCAGATTGAGAATAAAGAATACTAATGTAGTGATGAAATTAGACATGGCTAAGTCATATGATGGAGTTTATTAGTTATTTATAACCAAAGTGCTGAGAAAGGTTGGATTTTCAAAGAGTCTAATAGACATGGTTTTCAGGATTATCAGTAATAACTGGTTCTCAGTTTTGGTGAATGGCAACAAAAAGGCTTCTTTCAGTCATCCAGGAGTTTCAAGCAAGGAGATCCATTATCCCCCACTTTGTTTATTTTGATTGCAGAGGTGTTGACAAGGAATTTAAACACACCTCATCAAATTCCTCAGTTTATAGGATTTTGGGATGCCTAAATGGAGTGTAAAGATCAATCATTTAGCATATGCTATGATATGATTATTTTTTCCTCAGCAGATGTGTTATCCTTAAAGTTAATCATGGAGATTTTAGAGAAATATGAGAAGCCATCTGGGTAGAAGATAAATAAGGAAAAAGTGTTGTTTATATGCATCAGAATGTTCCAGGTGATGTGAGTATTACGGTTGAAATTGCTACATGAATCACATGGAGGGATTTTCCTTTCATTCACCTTGGCTGCTCAATTTATCATAGTAGAAGGAGGAAATAATTTTTTCAATGCTATACTATTGAAGCTAATGAATAGGCTACAGAGTTGGATATGCAAAATGTTATCTTTTGGAGGTAGAGCTATCTTGATTAAACATGTCTTGAAAAGTATGCCAATTCATCTTTTATCTGCTGGTAATCCACCAGATGGTGTTATCAAGGAAATGCACAAATTATTTGCTCATTTTTTTGGAGCAACACCATTGGTGGTAAAAGCAGACATTAGGCATCTTGGAATCAACTATGTGTTCCATTGAATGAAGGAGGATTAGGTTTCAGGTCCTTACATGATGTTTCCATGGCTTTGTATTGTAGGTTGTGGAATTTTAGGACAAAACCTTCACTATGGAGTGCTTTTATTAGCAACAAATATTGCCAAAAAGAGAATAAAGTAATTGTGCAATTGAAGTATGGGTCACAAACATGGAAGAAAATGCTTCAGGCTAGGAATTTTTTTGAGCATCAGATCTGGTGGCAGACCAAAATAGGTAATTCACAATTTTGATTTGATAATTGGACTGGTTAAGGAGCTTTGTATTATGCAAATATTGGTGGAGATTGTGATGATACTATTCAAAATGTGTATGAGTTTGTGGATGATGGACAATAGAATACTAATATGCTGGAAGCAGTGTTATCTACTGAGATTGTTAAACATATCAGTAATAATATAAGTCCACCTAGAATGGAATGAAATTTGGACAAAGCTTTGTGTATGATTTGCTGAAAATAATAAGTATAACATGGCTTCCAAGTGTTGGTGTTGCTCAAATCCTAAAGAGGAGAGAACTCAACACTTGTTTGCCAGGGCTTATTCTGCTAACAAGACTTGGTCCTATTTATCTTCTTTTGTAGGTATAGATATGGAAGGCTTACCATTGCAACAAAAGATTATTAAATGGTGGTAGGCTCCAGTAACAGGCAAATTGAAGAAAATCTAGCCAGCAGTGCCTGCTATCATTGTTTGGGAATTATGGAAGAGAAGAAATGCAATTAAACATGGGGAACAAAGATCAATTGGAAGAGTAATATACCAGTTTTTTTGTACAATTTAGAGATGGGTTCAAACTAGAAATCCATCAGTTAGACAAACGCCAAACAGATGGGATAGTTTGATCCAAATGTTAGAAGTTGACCGAGCTATTTTGAAGTTTACTAGAGTTATATGGGATTTTCCTCTAACAGGGCGGTTACTTTGTAACACTGATGGTGCTTATAGGGGAAATCCAGGCAGAAGAACTTATGGATTTTGCATGAGAAATTCAGATGGTAACTTAATTTATGCTCAAGCAGAAGATATTGGCATCAATACCAACACAGTGGCTGAGATAATGGCTATCAGAGAATCCATAAGGTTCTATAGAGAAAACCAGTTAGATCACATTACTGTTCAAACTGGTTCATAAATAATCCAAAAGATATTATCAGAAAGGTGGAAGCCACCATGGAATATTTCAATTTGGATAGAAGATATTATAGAAATGGCTATAGATATGGAGATAAGATTCACTCACATTATGAGGGAAGGAAATGAATTGGCTAATGCACTAGCTAATTAGATTGTTGATTGTAATGACCCGATTGGTCGTTATAGTGCTAATGGCCCTTTTACCTTTGTTGACCTTTCCCTAGGTCATCAGGTCGGTTTTGGAGTGACTTTTGGAGGTTTGAGCCTCAAAGTCGAATCTGTTTGACCCAAAGTTGACTCTTGAGTGAATAGACCTTTTTCAAATTTTCATCGATTTCGAGAGGCCCGGACAGTCATTTATGACTTGGTAGTGTTTTCAGTTTGGTTCCCAATGCAATTGGGAGCGTTTTGAAACTTGGGTTGGGAACTTGGCTTTAGGACATTGGGGGTTGACTTGGTCAATTAGACCTCCGTTGGAAAAATCGAAGCTATAGGTGAATCTGTAGCGTGTTTTTATTTGTGTGTGCTTTTTTGTTTGGTATCTGTGGGGCCTCCAGTGATAGTCGGATTTCGGGATAAGTTTGGTAAAAACTAGACTATTCTGGTTCTGGTGTAGGCGCTGCAGCTGTACCATAACCGCTGTAGCAGTCAAGCTATAGCGCCTCGGGGGACAACTATATTGGACTAGGAGTTTTGGTGGTTAGCCGCCGTAGCGGGTTCCTTACTGCTATGGCGGCCTATTGATTTTGAGTAGAGGCCGCCATAGGTGCCATATGGGCGCCGTAGTGTGTGTGCTGCAGCGGTCAAGGAGCCGCTGCAGCTGTAGTCAGGCAGAATTATTTCTCTTTTCTCAAGTTAAGTCCCTTAACCCCTATCACTTCTTCTCATCAGTTTTCTAAGCACTCTTTGGGGGAATAGAGCTATATGTGGACTGATTCTTGTTGCAGGTAAGATCTATGACCCTAGCCTTTATTATTTACTGTCTTAGATTCCTATTCCATGCCTCGAATCACTAGAATCTAGATAGAGAAAATGAGTCTTGTGTTAAAATTCTTGAAATGGGTTTAGACTTCTAAATAGAAATTGGTGGTGAAATTTACTAGAATAACCATAGATATAATAACCATAGAGGTTGATGAATTCCGTGTTGTTAACTTATATCTTCCATTATTAAGGGTTAATTTGAGGATTGAAGAATTAGGATTCATACCCAAATTTGGGAGTTTTGCTTTAAATCTGAATTAGTCTTAATCTTGAGTTGTTTTAGCAAATTATTAGTGGGTTTGATCACCTAGAGCTTGAATTGCATGTTCCGTCTTTCAATTTTCCGTTTTATCCTTGTGGGCCCGTTTCCCCAATTTCCTTGGGTTAGAATTTGACCTAGCTAGAAGTATATAATTTGAGTACTTAGAGGCGTTACGGAAAGGAAAGGCCAGGCTATGACGGTTCGAGGTTCCTGTGCAGCTTCCCAGGTAGGTTATGGCTTACCTTTTTGGTTAGACTCCAATTCGCGACTCGTATGTAGTACTAGGAAATTGTTGGAGACATCATGTGAACCTTCTGGTATGAAGTTTTGGGTGTGTAGAGTTCACTGTTGGAGAGACTTCCACACCTCGCGAATGATCACGAGGCGACGTTACAGAGTTCTGAGGGTGAGCTACTAATGATCCATGCAGCCCGAGACTCGATCTTCTTTATTGTCCCATTTCTATTTTGAGAAAATATGTATTTTAGATGATCTATTGACTATTCAGACTTGTAGTAGTATTTAGTAGCTCTTGTACTAGTCAGACCATGATTTGGGATTTATTTATCTTTTGCACTTAGTATTTACATATTATGTCAGACTTATCGTATTATTCTTGGGTTTTTCATTTGTTTATTCATTATTTATTTACTGATGATTGGTTACACAAGGGACGAGTTCGCCTACTGAGGTGGGAAATAGTAGGTGCAGGCACTTTCCCCGAGTTGGAGCATGAAAAGTTAGGATCAGAGCCTTAGGTTATCCAGTCTATAAGTACAAGAGCAAGTCTAGTAGAGCCTTAAGGATCGGTACGAAGATCTCCGTACTTATCTATGAGAGGCTATATGACTTTAGGTAATTTCGCTTCTTTCATTCCTTCGTGCCACTTTATTCTAATTGGTATCTGATTCGAATTCTGTTCTCTCACAGATTGTGAGGACTCAAGCCATGATAGCGAGGGATAAGGTGCCAGAGAGGGGGAGGAGCAGCGAGAGGCCGCAGCTGAGCTAGAGGCCTTAGCCAGCTAAGGGTGGAGCCCCTGTAGCAGATTGAGGCGAGCACACTCAACCTCTCCAGAGCAGCAGCCAGAGGCAACATCGGTTGTAGGGGTAGTGTAAGACCAGCTTAGACCCACTCCGACATTGTGTCCGACCTCATTTTCAGGATATCATGTCCCGGGTACTTCTTCATTTGGATGGTCAGTATGTTGTAGGGGGTACCACTACTCCAGGTGGCAGTTCTCAGACTCAAGTAGGGGTACGAACTCCTAAGCAGGGACAAACCATGGGTATGCATCCTGCTGCAGCCATGGCCCCATGTATTGGTGCTACTCATATTCCTGAGGGTGCTCCGAGGCACGTTGCTGTGTAAACTATGGTTGTTGATGATCAGGATCTAGTTAGGAGGTTTCTGAAGATAAAGCCGCCCAAGTTCAATGGCTTACATACCGAGGATTCTTATGAGTTCCTTGTGGAGATGCATTAAAGGAACTACCCTACCCACGATTTTGAGTTGCTAGCTGTGGTCTTCACTTTGAAGATCTAGGGGCATTACTTGTACGGTGTCCATTGTGAGGTTTTCACCGACCACCATAGCCGTCAACATGTGTTTACCTAGAGAAATCTTAATTCTAGATAGTCTCAATAGATGGATCTCCTGAAGGACTACGACATCTCTATTCTGTATCATGCAGGGAAAGCTTGCTGACGCTTTGAGTCGCAAGGCAGTGAGTATGGGTATCTTAGCTCGATTAGTTTCTTCTGACCATCCGTTAGCCATGGAGGTTCAGACTCTGGCTAATAGTTTTATGCCCCTTGACATCTCAGTTCCGGGTAGAGTCTTAGGTTGTGTTGAGGTGAGGTTGTCCCTCTTGGAGTACATTAGGGCCCAACAGTTTTAGGATGCCCAGTTATATAAGATTCGTGATAAGGTTCTGAGAAGTGAGGCCAAGAAGGACATGCTTGATAGTGAGGGCATTCAGAGGATCAAGGGACGCGTGTGCGTTTCTTGTGTTGGCAATTTGATTCATTTGATTTGGATCGAGGCCTATAGTTTGAGGTACTCCATTCATCCGGGTTCCACGAAGATGTATCGTGATTTGAGACAGCATTACTGGTGTGGGAGGATGAAGAAAGATATTGCAAATTTTGTGTCTATGTGTGGGAATTGTTAGCAAGTGAAGTATGAGCACCAGAGACCTGATAGTGTGCTCTAGAGGATGCCCATTCCCGAATGGAAGTAGGAGAAGATTCCCCTAGATTTTGTGGTGGGTTTTCCAAAGACCCTTGGGAAGTTTGACTCAGTTTGGGTTATTGTTGACCGGTTGACTAAGTCCGCTCGTTTCATTCCAGTTCAGGTTAATTAGACCTTCGTTTGACAATTCGAGACCACGAGTGAATCCGTAGCATATTTTGTGTATGTGTGCATGTTTGTTTGGTATCTGTGGGGCCTTTTTTTAATCCGGTCTTTGAATGCAAAGGGCGAAGATTGGGTGATAGTCGAATTTCGGGAAGAGATTGGTCAAAACAAGAATATTTTGGTTTTGGTTTAGGCGCTGCAGCGATACCATAACCGCTGTAGCTGTCACATTATAGCGCCTGGGGGGATGGCTATAGTGACAGGGGGACAACTATAGCGGATTGGGAGTTTTGGTGGTTAGCCGCTGTAGGGGGTTCCCTGCCGCTATAGCGGCCTACTAATTTTTAGAAGAGGCCGCCATGGTGTGCCTTATGGGGGCAGTAGCGCGTGTGCTGCAGCGGAACCTTGACAGTAGCAGCCGTAGTCGGGCATAATTATTTCCTTTTTCTCAAGTTAAGTCCCTTAAACCCTATCACTTCTTCTTATTACTTTTCTAACCACTCTTTAGGAGAATAGAGCTATTTGTGGAATGATTCTTGTTGGAGGAAAGATCTCTGACCCTAGCCTTTGTTATTTGCCTTTCTAGATTCCCATTCTATGCCTAGAATCTGTTACACCCCGTATCTTTGAAGAAGCACTTATCAAATTTGAAACATAAGTACGTTGAGTTATGGTTAAGTAAAACCACTTTGGAATATAAGGAGCAAGCATTATTAAGTATATTTAATAAGTGAAGGATGTATATAAGATATACCGGAAGGTTTTATAAGGAAATGAGTGGAAGAAATGAAGTAGCACGACTTCGGAGAAAAGATGGGTAATGTTTTGTGTGAACATTTTGGTCCAAATTGGTGGACGAATACCTCTGAGCATATGAAGTGTTTTAAGTTAAAACAAAATACTAAAATGAAGCTCGTCGAGTCTAGTTTCCAACTCAACAAACCGATCGTCGATAGGTCATCTGAGTAGAGAATTATGGACGTTACAATTTCAGCTGACAGAGTAGAAACGCATGCTACAGTAACCGGCTTGCTACAGTAAAATGCTACAGTTACCCCGGCCCGAATTTGACCCTTATAAAAAGGGTAAGAACCCACTTTCTTTCACCAGATTTAGCCCAGAAATTTAAAGAGAGAGAGAGAGAGAGGGAATAAAAAAGTGAGCAATTTTCAAGTAGCGGAGTAGTGGTTTAGGTCCGGCAACGCATGGTTGTGACTCTAGTGTCGTTTTGCGGCGGATTTTAGCGTGGATACTGAGGATATTGTGGTCTTAACAAGAAAGAAGGTATGAATCTTTCTCTTTTGGTATTATTTAAGACTTAATTACGGAGATAAAGTCGTTAAATAATTGTGTAGTAAGTTGGTCAGTTATGGAAGTTGGAAACAGCGTGTGGGCTGTTTTATGGTACATATTGGTGTTGGAAATGATGTTATTGATGTTGGTATTGTTGTTGTTGTTGTTGGTTGCTGAATTGAGATTCCGGGCTAGGCATATAAACAGGGGAAATGCTGCTCAATTTTCCGCAGGATATAAAATAGTTTGACTTGAGAGCTTAGCATAAATATACTACGACGAGTCTAACGATTATGTGAATCCTCTTAAATGTAGACTTGCGAGATTGGAAGAATAAGTGTAGATAATTGGAGGCTGAACAGGTATGATAAGGCTCGTCCCTTTCTTTCAAAGGCATGATTCCTATGGTATGATTTCATAAATGTTTTCGTAACCTTCTTGTTTTCAAAAACTAAAAGTCCATGGTTCTTAAAGCTTCTCATGATGTGGAGGATAAGAATGATTTTATGATGGTGACAACGATAATGATGATTTCGTGTTTTAAGAACTCAAGTTTATGATTTCAAAGCGAATATGAGAATGTGGAGCTACTTCTAGATTTTCTCAATTTTACTCATTGATGATGACTCTACTTCTAAACGCTCCAAAGTGTATGTAAAGCTATCCCTTCTTTATTTATGGCATGAACTACATAAATTGAGCGAACGACGAACATACATGACTTCAATGAACTTTAATTCTCAGTGGTACTTGACATGATAGTTGTCTTTGATTCTCGAGTGTTTGTTCATTCTGATTATTCTGTTGAGTCTCAGATGATGATTTAGTTTGCATATGGTTGATCATGATATTCTACTCATGCATAACGTTAATATATCATTCACCGAGTCCCGGGTCGGGTATGTAATCGTGCACAGTTTCATTGCATTGTTCACCGAGTCCCTCACTAGAGGGCCGGGTACGGTGTATATATGATGATTTCATCGAGTCCCTCACTAGAGGGTCGGGTATGTATATTATATCATTCACCGGGTACCTCACTAGAGGGCCGGGTACGTATTATATTTCACCGAGTCCCTCACTAGAGGGCTGGGTACTGTATATATATGATGATTTCACTGAGTCCCTCACTAGAGGGTCGGATGCGGTATATATATGATAATTTCACCGAGTCCCTCACTAGAGGGTCGGGTAGGGTATATTATATATATGCATGATTCTCATCTCATAAGGCACAAATGCATTGGTATCCTTGATTATCATACTTGTCTCCTGTCATCTTCTACTCAGACATGATCTTCATTATTGTACTCCATTCTTTACATACTCAGTACATTTTCCGTACTGACCCCCTTTCTTCGGGGGCTGCGTTTCATGCCCGCAGGTACAGACACTCAGTTTGGTGATGCTACGGCTTAGGACTTCTGCCCAGCTGCTTGGAGAGCTCCATTGTTCCGGAGCTTCAGTTATTTTGGTACAGACCCTTTTGACGTAGACTTTGTTACACTCTTAGAGGTCTGTAGACCTATGTGGGTTGTGTATATACGGTTTGGTAAGCTATATCAATGTCGTTCGTCTTGGACGTCCCCGTGTGTAGCGGCAGCCTTGTCGGCTTGCATATTTGTTATGTTTTGGTTAACTGTGACTTCTCAGGAGACAGGTTCTTTCTGATGTATGATATGATGAGTTCACAGCATGCTTGTATAGAGTGCCATATTGTTTTCAGTTTCAGTCTGATTATATCTAGCAGGTTGTATACGGGTGCCCAGCTCGGGCACCAGTCATTGCCCATTGGTTTGGGTCGTGACAGAATCACTAGAATCTAGATAGAAAATATAAGTCTTGTGTTAAAATTCTTGAAATGGGCTTAGACTTCTAAAATAGAAATTGGGGTGAAATTAACTAGAATAACCATAGAGTTTGATGAATTTCTTGTTGTTAAGTTTATTTCTTCAATTATTAATGGTTAATTTGTGGATTGAAGAAATAGGGTTCATACCCTAATTTGGGAGTTTTGCTTTAAATCCGAATTAGGCTTAATTTTGAGTTGTTTTAGCAAATGATTAGTGGATTTGATCACCTAGAGCTTGAATTGCATGTTTCATTTTTCAATTTCCGTTTTGCCCTTTGTGGCCCGTTTCCCCAATTTCCTTGGGTTAGAATTTTACCTAGCTAGAAGTATAGCAATATGGGTGTCATTATTCATGGTTTTTAATATAGAATTCAATTATGAATAGACTTTGAGTACTTGGAGGTGTTACGGAAAGGCTAGGCCAAGGTGTGACGGTTCCATGTTCCTATTCGGCTTCCCAGGTAGGTTACGGTTTAGCTTATTGGTTAGACTCTGGTTAGCGACATATATGTAGTACTAGGGAATTGTTGGAGACATCATGTGACCATCGGGTATGAAGTTTGGGATGGAATTCTTAGGATTGATATTGTTGTGTGCCTTGTGTGTTTGGGCTCGTGGCCCATAGGTTCCCTAAGTTATGCTTGGCTTTTCCTGTGTGAATTGGTGGTTCCTTGTATCATGGGAGATTTTTTGGAAGGAACAGATTCATGTGCTACTTGTACTATGTTGGTTGTCCTTATATGAAATTGATTGGAATCCATATGATATTTATGATATTCTCATTGCATGACATACTTTCTCATATTCATGATATATTTGTCTTGATCTTAATATTGGGCAGTGGTGATGACGGAGGTAAGTATGATTCATGCGACATTACAACATTTGTGTAGCCATCTCTATGTTGTGTGATACGGAGTGGTTAGCATTGATATTGGATGGAGGAGTCATTCTAGGCTGTGTAATACAGAATGACGGTACATGGACTTAGCGGTCCCTCATGGGTCATGACTGTCGAGAGTTGGACATCATCCCCCCGGAGCATGTGTGTATCATTTTTATGCATTTACCTTATATGTCCTTTGTGTCATCTGGATTGATATTGATATTCTGTGATATTTGAGTTATTGGGTGATTATTCGGTTGGATTTGTGATATATTTGAGACATTTTGGGTAATTTATTGTACTACTTGGACTTGTGGACTTGTATTTGTCTATGAGCATGATTATCTTTCCATTTCCTTGTTTGCATGCGTGACCTAACTGTTGTCGTCCTTTGATGCTTACTTAGTATCGGGTTTTGTACTGATGCTACTTTGCTGTACTCTTTTCATGAGTGCAAAGTTCGGTGTTCGAGATACTTCCACACCTCGCGACTGATCCCGAGGCGATGTTGCTAGAGTTCTGAGGGTGAGCTACTGAAAATCCATGCATCCCGACTCTATCTTCTTTATTGTCCCATTTCTATTTCTAGACATTATGTATTTCAGATGATGTATTGACTATTCAGACTTGTAGTAGTATTTAGTAGCTCTTGTACTGATCAGACCACGATTTGGGATTTGTTTATCTTCCGCACTTAGTATTCTTATTTTATGTCAGACTTATCGTATTATTCTTGGGTTTTTCATTCGTTTATTCATTATTTATTTACTGATGCTTGGTTGCATAAGGGATGGGTACGCCTACTGTGGTGGAAAATAGTAGGTGCCCGCACGTTCCCCGAGTTGGGGCATGACATTGATAAAGGATCCTTATAGTGCTACAGTTTTCTGGAATTAGAGGTGGGTTTACGAAAGATTCTAAACAATGATAAAACTCAAATTCCTTATTTGAGGATCATAACTACTTAAGGATGGTATGAAAAAGAGAGTTACAGGGGAACATAGAAGGACAAAAACAACACAAGGATATAAAAAGTTCAACGACAGCAACATACAAGGCAAGTAGTTTTCTACATCAGAGGAACAGGAAGAAACATGCAACTAGCAGATGTGGAAGCAATAATAGCAGCAGGAAAGAGGAGAAAGGAAGCTTACTAAGCAGAAGCTTCAAACTTTCGAGAAATGCAACGGAGAATTCATCAAAACTCTCAGATATAGTGGTTCTTTCTACACAGTTGCAGAGAAATACTACACATCAAGACATGTGAGATAACACAAAGCATAAAGTTGGAAAGCAGATGGGTTTGAATGAAGAAGACGTACCATTTCAAGGTGTGGAACATATCCACATGGTCAGCAAGGCACAAGTACACTCAGAGGTGATTCACACATACATTGCACACACAAACTAGGGCTCATACGAATGAAGAAACAAATCGATAGAGAGACAGCTGAATCACAACAAATGCATAAGAAGAAGCTTACCAAGCTCATCAATCAGCTCAATGTCAATTCAACCAACAAATTGAGGTGCAAATCAGGTCAAGCAAGTCATTGAGAAGGATTTCACATCAAGATCGGAAATGTTCATCATCTCTGCAGCATCAATGGAGGAGAGAACAGTCGAGAAGAAGAGAAACAAAGGCGAAACATTAGGGCAACATTACACAGATATTGCAACTTTTCTAATTTGGATTTAATTAAGAAATTTTTTAGTTTTTCACATTCTGTATTTTGTTTGGGCCAGTTTTGTTTGTTGGATGATTTAATTTATGATAAATAAAAAAGGCCCACATGGGCTAAATTTAATTAAAAAAAAATTAGTCCTAGTAGGAATTGCTTTGACCCATTTAGAGACATAGTCAATAGCTACTAGGATATATTCATAAGAATGTGAGGCAGGGAAAGGGCCCATGAAATCGATGCCCCAAACATCAAAGATGTTGCAAAACAAAATTGAATTAAGGGGCATCAAATCCTTTTTGCTTATATTACTTGCTCGCTGACACTTGTCAAATACAGCGACATAGGCTCTTGCATCCTTGAACAATGATGGAAAAAAGAAAATGGATTCCATGACCTTTACAGCTGTACGGTTTCCTCCATAGTGTCCACCCGCTGATCCATCGTGGCAATGAGAAAGAATACTTGCCATGTCTTTCTCAAGGACACATCTTCGAATGATTCCATCTACACAAAATTCAAACAAAAAAGGTCATCCCAAAAATAGTTCTTTACCTCACTTCGAAGTATCCTTTTCTATTCATAGCTCAAATCTTTGGTGCACCCTTCCGCTGAACAAAAAGTTGGCTACATCGGCATACAAAGGTGGCTTCTCAGACGTTGAGGCAATAGAGAACAATTGATCATCCGGGAACTCTTCATTGATTGGTCCGTTCTCAGAGGGAGGATTTTCAAGCCTAGATAGGTGATCAGTGACTTGGTTCTATGTACCCTCCATATCAATTATTTGTAGATGAAATTCTTGAAGCAGAAGAATCCATATCAAGAGCCTCAGTTTTGCCTCTTTTTTATTCAGCAAATATTTGAGAGCGGAATGATCTGTGTGAACTATCACTTTGCTCTCAATCCAATATGATAGGAACTTGTCAAAGGCAAAAACCACAATGAAGAGATCTTTCTAAATTGTTGTATAATTCACATGCGCACTATTGAGGGTGCGGCTGGCATAGTAAATTGGCCTGAACAATTTATATCTATTCTGTCCAAGCACTGCTCCACTTGCAAAATCGCTTATATCGCATATAAGTTCGAATGGTTGATTCCAATCAGGTGTCACCATGATAGCAGCACTAGTAAGATTCTCTTTCACCAGATTAAGTGATCTCAGACAATCAACTATGAATTTGAATTTAGCATCCTTACCCAACAGAGCACTTAAGGGCTTAGAGATGCTAGAGAAGTTCTAAATGAATCTCCTATAGAACCCTGCATGTCTAAGAAAACTTTTGATCCCCTTAATTGTAGTTGGTGGTGGAAGTTTTGATATGACATCCACATTTTCTTTGCCTACCTCTATACCTTTTGCTGAAACATTATGTGCGAGAATAGACCCTTCTCAAACCATGAAGTGACATCTTTCCCAATTCAAAACCAGATGAGTGTTTTCATAACGCTTCAAAATTGACTCAAGATTATTCAAACATCTATCAAAGTCTTCACCAATATGGTGAAATCATCCATGAAAACCTTAAGCACTTCCAGTTCAAATCAGAAAAAATTAACGTCATGCACCGTTTGAATGTAATTGGTGTATTACAAAACCCGTAGGAAATATTCCAGAAGGACATTTGAAAGTAATTTTGTCCATGTCTTCTAGAGAAATGAGTATCTGGTTGTACCCTGAATAGCTATCAAGGAAATAACAAAATTCTTGTCCAGCCACTTTATCTGATCATGAATGGAAGCGGAAAGTGATCCTTTCGAGTTGCCTCATTTAATCTCCTGTAATCAATGCACATAATCCATCTAGTGACAGTTCTTGTTGGGATCGATTAATTATTCTCGTTCTTCCTACAATAATACCTCCTTTTTTGGGCACCACATGAATTGGAATGATCAACGTACTGTCAGAAATAAGGAATATGATTCCTACTTCTAGAAGCTTGACAACTTCTTTCTGCACCACCTGTTCTAACTTCTTGTTAAGCTTGCTTTGAGGTTACACCACAAGTTTACTATTTTTCTCCAGAAGGATTTTATGCTTGCACAGAGTGGAATTGATACCCCTGAATGTCAGTTATCACCCATCCAATAGCCGTCTTGTACTTTCTCAAAACATAGAACAACTTCTTCTCTTGTTCACCTGTCAGATAAACTGAAATGATTACCGAAAAACTATGAGGAGGTTATAGAAAAACATACTTCAAGTGTGTGGGAAGGACTTTGAGTTCCAAGTTTGGTTTGGATCCCTCTTTCGGTAATTCTTATTCGTTGACCTCATGTTTATCAGAATCTATAGGCTCAGCGTCATTCCTGAGCTATGGATCTTCATCCTCTGTGGTGCTCAATTAAGTGATGCACCTGTTTAAAAAGTCATCTACCAACTTATGATGCTTGTACTCTTCTGCTAAATCATTCAGAACGTCTACCTTAAAACAAGAGTAGAAATTTTCCTTATCTTTAGGGAATTTCATCTTCATCTTCATGTTGAAAATCACTTTTTTTCCCCAAATCTTAACATAAGTTACCCTGCATACACATCAAGAATTTCTCTCCCTGTAGCTAGGAATGGTCTCCCCAGAATTAGAGGTACGTCCTTATTCTCTTCCATGCCTACCATAATAAAGTCGGCAGAAAACACAAACTTGACCACCCGAACCATAATATCTTCAATTATACATTTAGGAATAATGGTAGTTTGGTCTGCCAACTACAAAGATATCGGTATAGACTTGACGATTCGGATCTCCTCTTTCATCCTCCTAAAAATGGACAAAAGCATTACATTTATCGAAGCACCTGAATCACACAAAGCTTTATCAAATCATGTGTTTCCTAAAGAGAAAGGAATTGTAAAACTCCCAGGGTCACCACATTTCTGAGGAAGTTTATTTTGAAGGATGGCACTGCAAGTGGCATTCAATTTAACAACTGAGTTTTCTTCTAAGTTTCGCTTTCTTGACAAAATATCCTTCAAGAATTTAGCTTGTGGAGGCATCTGAGTGAGCACCTCTATGAAAGGGATATTTGCATGCTACTGTTTTAACATGTCAAGGCGTTTTCCAAAACATTTTGTCAAGTTTTCCTCTCTTTAGCTTTTGAGGATAAGGCAATGCAGGCATGTGTTTGTTTGTATTATGTTCAACCTTCTCTTTCTCTGTTTCATCATCTGTAACCACCTCTTCAACTGGAGCACTTGAAATTTTCTGCTCATCTCATGTCACCTGTTTTTTCTTCATCATTTTAGCTTTTGAATTTTTACTAGATTTCTTTAGCATCTTTCTAGATCTCAAAGTTACTGGTTTCACTTAGGATTCTTCTCTGTGTCACTAGGAAGTGTTCCTGGAGTTATTTCAGATAATATAGTAGCCATATTTCCCCTTCATTTCTCTAAATTACGAATAGCTAAATTTTGAGTGTCAAACCTCTCACCTGTCTTTGTTATGAATGTCCTCATTATGTCTTCCAAACTTGATTGATTTGCCTGTTGAAGTTATTGAGACTGATATTGCTGCCTCTGCTGATTTGGGTACCTTGATTGTGCTTGTCCTTGACCTCTAGGTTTTTTTTTCCCATTGGTTAACTACCACTGGCAACCCATAGCATTAAATTTGTTTCCCTCTTGGTAATTATCTCTATCACATTTTCCAACAACGTTTACCTCTTGTTCTGAAACTGGCCCCTTTTGACACTCTTGAGTTGGTGTCAAAATCCACAAAAACCACATATTAGCGGTGACTCGGTTTGAACTTGAGCTGCTGATAGTTGCTTCGCATCTTTGGCAATAACAGTAATCCGTGTTTGCAGGGTAGTGTATGTATCAATCTGGTGTACCCTAGCTATCTTCTTTCTTTCGGTACTATATGCAAGCCATTGGTTAGCATCTTTTGATAGTTTATTCAAAATTTCGGTGGCTTTATCTTGCGTTTTCTTCATCAGAGGACCTCCCACTACATTGTTAAGAATTATCCGAGAAGGTGGTGTCAAGAAACACCAACATACATAGTGTATTCCCACAAGTGGGTTCTGGGAAAGGTAGGATGTATGCATCCAAGCCTTCCAAGAAATTTGGATTCAAGTTTTTTTTTTTAAATCTAAACCAACCAGCCTGATTTTGTTGGATCTTTATTCAAAAAACAATCAAGATATTTATAGAACAAAAGAGGAAGAAACTGAAAATAAACTAAACTACTCTATCCTTGGAAAAAGAAAGTTTAAGCATTGTAAGAATAGCCAAGTACAAAAATGAAAATACTGCACACAAGAATACTCCTTCTTTGGATTGATGCCATTATCAGTCACCTCAAGCTCTCACCAGGTGATGTGGAATCAAATCTCACTGAAAATCATTCAAGAAGAAGTGTGGTAGGAAGTTCCTCATAGTTGCTATCCTTTGTTGTCCAATATATTTGATCAATCATACTCATGTGGCCAAGCTGAATGTTTGTAAATGGATTAGGTAACTAAAGAAATCCTATTAGCAGGATGAACACTGTTGTTAATACCACACACTAACAAGGATAACCTTAGCTATCTAACTAGGTTTTCAACAATCAGAACATGCTTCTTTTTTTGCAGACATCTTTGCTTCATTGAACAACTAAACCCTCTGTCTTCAACTGTTGGATTGTATACAGAACTCTAATGTGTATACGTATCTCAGTCTGGTTCTCTATCTCTATATACCTTGCATTTGAAGTTAGGCATCATCATCTTGTCACTATTGAGAATCTTCTTGGCACCTGTTGGCAATTCAGCAAATGAATGAAACTGTGTTGTGCCTGCAAAATCAAAACCCAAGTTAGCTAAAAAATCTGCAAGTGCATTGCCTTCCCTAAGGATGTGAGCAAACTGCACTTCCAAAATCTGATCTTACTAACTTCCATACTGATCTTTTATGGAATCTCCCATACTCCTTGTATAATATTTACCACGGACAAAGAATCTGATTCAATCATCACACGCATCTGATCATTTTTGTCACACCCTAACCTTACCAGGGTGCGATGGGCACCCGACCCTTAGTTAGGGCCGAGCGAACCCGCAGACTCTTATTACACACATGATCTCTTTGGACTTTTAATTCAAATACAAATGAAATTCATAGTAAATGCTTTCAGAATATTCTTTTCATCTTTCTTTAATCAAATAAAATCTGTAACCACATGGACTTTATAACATAACACAAAATGACGCACCGGCTGATGGAGTCGCTTACAGACTGACTTCCAATACCCACGACTCTGTCTGCAAAGTCTCTAACATTTATCAGAAATCATAACACATATACTCTGACTCGGCAGCACTCCAGGAGCAAGTGGAGCTTGCCAACGCCGCTGGAACATCTTCTATATTGATTCCTACTCATCTGGGTGTACCTGCGCGGCATGAAACGCAGCCCCCGAAGAAAGGGGGTCAGTACGGAATATGTACTGAGCATATAAAGCATGAAATACAGAAAACAGAACCATAATCGAAACGAACAGTACAAGAGTGAGTACATTATCCAGATTACCAAAGCGCTTATTTTCCAATCACAAATCGTGTATGCAGATGTCATATGTCAGAAAAAGTACAGATGCAGAATATCAGAATGATTGTTTCCCAAGCACAGATCATATATGCCGAAGTCATACGTCAGAAGAAGTATCGATCCAGAGTGTCAGAATGTTTGTTTTCCAGACACAAATTATGTATATCAGAATCTTATATCGTATGTGTGCATATAACAGATCCCGGCCCTCTAGTGAGGGACGCGGTGAACAGAATCATATAACAGATCCCGACCCTCTGGTAAGGGACGCGGTGAACAGAATCATCATATGCCAAAATCATATATCATATATGCATGTAACAGATCCCGACCCTTTAGTGAGGGACGCGGTGAACAGAATTATCAATGCATGTCAGAATCATATACCATATGTACAGATAACAGATCTCGGCCCTCTATTCCGGAACGCGGTGAACAGAATCATCAAGTGCCATCCTTGCCGCCATCCCCATATCATCATATAGAGATATACATATAACAGAACCCGGCCCGCAAGGGAGAGGGACGCGGTGAACAATGCAGAGGAAGGCGCACGATAACAGAACCTGGCCCGGGAGGCAGTGAATAACATACTGACACTTGCACGAACAGAGTAGTGTGAAACCATATGCACACAAATCCAGACTCGATAGATACATACACTTACCGAGGTTCGAAGGATCATAAACACGTTTCAAGTCAATTGGAGTTAGTATATGAAAGTTACAGACATTTTTACCACAGAACTTTTACGAACATTTCAAAGCAAATCCGAGATCTTTTACGAAAGTTAGGGACATTTTACTACATAAGCCTTTTTGAACGATCCAGAAGCTATTTTTAGAAAATCAAAGCAACAATCATATTAGGTACCTTTTGAATATCGTTATGGATCGAATCAAATAAAGCTTTTGGAACCATATATACGTATCAAAATAAATCAAAGACTCAACGGAATAATCAAACGTGCTATCAAAATCTAGACATTAGTAATACCAATATCTCTCGAATACCATACAGAAATATATCAAACAGAACTTCGGACATTAACACATACAGAACTCTTTTAGGAACAAAACTCTTCATGCTCATCTCGTTGTCCAATCTTATAATAAGATCGATCATATGGAATATACTCATATCAAGAAGTGAATAAGAATAGTAAACAAACTCAGAATCAAAGAATAGAGTAATCCCCAGAGTACATATCATACCTTATTTGGCTCTAGGACATGCCAAAAGAAAGAAAGGGTAAGCCTTACATACCTGTTCGACCGCTTATAAGCTACGCTTATTCGTCCAAGCTTGTAAGTCTACATTTAAAAGGAATTTATGCTAATGTTAGCCTTTTCGTCGCACATTTGTACCATATTTCAAATCATACTATTTTATATTCTGCCGAAAATCGGGCAGCATCTCCCCTGTTTATATGCCCAGCCCGAATTCTCAATTCAGCAACCAACGACAATACCAACATTAATCATAATATTTCCAATAGCAACGTATGCCATAAAACAGCCCACACATTATTTTCTAAATTCCTCAACCAACCAAATTTGCGATATAACTACTTAAGAATTTTAATTCCGTAAGGGAATCGAAATTAATACTAACAACATCAATAACGACATCCTCCACATTCTACATGTTGAATACATTTATTTTCATTCAAAATTCTCTTCAAATCTCATTCCATAATTCAGAATGCCAACAAACGAATATATCACACTATTTTCTCCGTTCTAGTTCAGTAGAACTCTAAATAAACTTATTAGCAATGAAAAGGAACCTTAATCTTACCTCAAGTGTGCAGCCACCACGTCCACCCCCTTCTTTTTGGTTGATTTTTAGCTCAAATTGGACGCAACGCAACATAGAACACTTTTCTCTTCAAGGGCTTCGGGATTCGGGGCTCAGATTTTGGTCAAAATTGATCTTTTCTCTCTAAGGTCTCTTTTCTCTTTTTCTCCAGAATTTTCTGGGTGTTTTGTTCTGAAAAATGAGGAGAAAAGGCTGATATATCACTTAAATAAACATGGGCCACGGGCCTAACCCGGTTGGGCCCGGATTGGGCCTAGCCCACTGACATTCCTGCCTTAAAACGTCCATATCTCCTTATCCCGACGTCGTCTGTGGACCGACGACCTATGGTTGGAAAGATAATTAAATTATCTACAACTTCCATTTCTTCGTATGTTTCCAAATTCCAAACATATAATACCGTTTGTTCCCCTCGAAGTCAGATAACCCGAAAACGTTACTTAAAAATATTTGTTTGGAGGACTTCCACTTTGATTTGGCTCAAGGGTCCTTCTTGAGTTGTGTTTAACTTCACATATGTGATTCATATAACTTTTCATGTGTTCCAAAAAAATCTCGATGTGTGGGCCCCACCTCCGCTTACGAATAATCTGACGTACAAAAAAAATATGACATATAATACTATCAACGTGAGTTTAAATTATGTAGTAACAACGTGATTGTCAATGTTTGAGGAAGCACGTGTCACGCTCAGGCTCTGAAAATGCGGGGTATAACATCCATCCCCCCTTTGGAACATTCGTCCTCGAATGTTTAAACTAAGATCGTACTCTGTCCATAATCCCATTCTCGGGTACATCCATTATCGGATCATCCTTCTTCTAATACTATCGTAATTGATGCATTATTGCATCATCTTTTTCCTACAACCTGGTCATTTAGTTGTTCGGCTCTGGCTGTTTTGTAGTCTCCCTTTACTGGGTGGTCATTCCATAGTAAGCATCGTAGTTATTCCAATATCATGTTAATGCTTGTCCCCTTCACCGGAACATCGTTCAATACTTTTTCTTCTTGATGAATTATTTTCATTCCAATCTTGAAAGATACACTGCAATCACTCTATTCTTTTGCTGACTGACCCTTATATCTTATTGAATTCGCTTCTACAAAAATTCTCACTTCAAATTACATATGTTTTTCATGTCTGTGTGCGTTTGAATCTTTGCATCCTATTCACTCCCTTTCTCCTTATGAGTCTTACCTTACGGTGCCTTCCAAAACAAATCCACACTTCGGTCTTCAATCCTTACTTTTCAATTTTAAGCCCAATACATTTCTTCCATCGATTCACTCAATGTCCGTACTAAAATGGATAACGATAACAACTATATCATTTCCGTATAACTCTAACTTTTTGTTTTTGGGTTTATAATTGTCACATCTTAGGATTTGTCGTTCCAATCTCTACGCTTATACTTCCTTACTTTCTTCCTCCCTTTTAAAGTCTTACTTATAACACTCATAAATCCATTACCTCATCTCCGATCTTGAATTCATGTACCCCTTTCCTCAATTCCCTTTTCAAACTACATCATATTCATGCCATTTCCCATAATTTATAGTTTCAGTACTTTATGTGCGAAGTCTTAACATACTCATCTTGCAGTAACGTAATTCAATAGTACAGCCAATGTTGCAATCCAAACAAAGGATGTATTTTACTTAACTCAACCGTTAATTATGGGTCAATGTTTACCTCTGCTCCAATTAACAACTCTGTCCCATGGGGATACTTAGAATACTAGTATGTCAAACCGTCTGTACCCTCCGTATAGTACCATCTATCCCATTCTTCAATAATCAGCATTCACTGGTAGCGTCATCTTCCCCTTTTCTTTCCATCTCCGTTATTTCTCTCTTTCCCGTAATTGACTTACGGTAACCGTAATTGCATTTCCCTTAAGCCGCCATCTGTCTTATCACGGATCTAAGTCTCATGTACAACTAAGACCCCTTGTGCGTCATAGTCTTTTATTCTTGTGTTGTACTCAGAATTGATTTCAACGACAATCATAATCATATCTTTACTTGTTATTGGTGATATCCTTGCTTTATCGCCTTATTATCACGTGGTGAACTCGCAACTCATAGCCACATCTTTCTTTCCAGCTTATTTCTTTAGGTACTTTACTTGTTCTGTCTTAGTATAAGGTATCCGTAGGAGATGCATCCTCCTTTTTCTCATAATATGACTACTTCTTAGGCTTGTGTACTTCGCCTGTTTCTTTTTCTTTCTATATCCCTTGACACCAGTATACTTGTCTTTAATTTCCTTGTATTGGCGATCATTTCATCAATCGTTATTCCTTGTTGGCTCTCCGACGTAGACCCCTCACAATTATAATTGGGCATAGCTTCACGTTGATAGTTCATATAATTCCATAGAGTATACTCTCATATTCAGTATAATTAATGGTCCATGAACTATTTTCTAATACCCGGCGGCCTCTTTTATTTTCCAACCATAAGAACAACGTTCTTTCTTTTCTTTGAAAATTACTAACTACCAATCGTTGTTACTTCGTTATAATAGTCATCATCCGAAATGTCCTTTGGATTTGTCATCCTCTCCATTATCCCTTGTGAACTTAGCTTGTACACCTTTCTTGCTCTCTTTGTTACTCGCGCTTTATTACCCTATTCGATCGGTGCCTTCAATATACCATAACACCGGTTGCTGGGGCATACATGCCCACTGATACAATCACATGTAGAATATTATACACATTCATATATTGGTATATATATAATTTCTACCATGTCGCCTACAAAACATTTTCAAACGCTATTCAAACTTATCCTAATTTCAAAGCTGAGATGCACTTTCTATCTCTTCACCAATTTAGTCTGCCTCGTCCTACGCGACCTCTTATGGTCTCCAACCATCCCGTATACTCTGATTTCCCTTAGGCTACTCTAACTTCTCATTTGCCTCTTATGTCTCAATTTATAGGACCTTTAGTTCACTTCCCAGGGGGTCACTCATCCCAAAATTTCTCCCATCTTAGCACGCTTAACCTCAAAACTTCGATGGAATCCGGTGCCTTAATGTTGATATAATCGCGTCCACTTCCTCGCATGACCTTTATTACATGATCTGGAGCAAGTCGAAGTCTTACAGATTCCGAGACCTCCTCGTAACACGTCCTTTCCTTCACAATTACTATTTTACCCATTTTCAATCCTCAATATTCACCTTTCACTTTCGTGTATAACTACCTTCGTCCCAGATTCCCAGATTCCCGATGGTACTGATCACGCCTTCATCGCCCTGCCAAATCCATAACCTTTCTGAAACAACTCACCCCACTTATCGTCCATTTACAATATTTACTTTTCACGCTTCTTTCCTATTAGATGTACCTAACTAAATAGCCTGATTTTGAAAAGTTCTAATAGAATCTTCTTTACCATTCTTACTATTCAGAATCTGCACACAGCAAATACCAACAATGCCTCACAGGGCATATATTTGTGTACGACATATTCCAGCCACCCAGGGCTCCCAATTTCAGGTAACAAAACAAATATGTTCCAACTTACCTTTATGACCTTCCATATCATCACTCAACTTCTTTTGTCGTATGTAAGGCGTACATATAAGGAATCTCATTACCTACGACTTGGCTCTATCACACGATCTGAGACAGAAAGAAGGTCAACAATCCCTAGATGCCTTGCAGCCTCCTGTTTCTAAATGTGGCCGGCTTCACACCCATAAACAGGACTCTGCTGGACACGACTTTGCAGACAACCCCTAGGACAACCTGCTCTGATACCACTTTGTCACACCATAACCTTACCAGGGTACGATGGGCACCCGACCCTTAGTTAGGGCCGAGCGAACCCGCAGACTCTTATTACACACATGATCTCTTTGGACTTTTAATTCAAATACAAATGAAATTCATAGTAAATGCTTTCAGAATATTCTTTTCATCTTTCTTTAATCAAATAAAATCTGTAACCACATGGACTTTATAACATAACACAAAATGACGCACCGGCTGATGGAGTCGCTTACAGACTGACTTCCAATACCCACGACTCTGTCTGCAAAGTCTCTAACATTTATCAGAAATCATAACACATATACTCTGACTCGGCAGCACTCCAGGAGCAAGTGGAGCTTGCCAACGCCGCTGGAACATCTTCTATATTGATTCCTACTCATCTGGGTGTACCTGCGCGGCATGAAACGCAGCCCCCGAAGAAAGGGGGTCAGTACGGAATATGTACTGAGCATATAAAGCATGAAATACAGAAAACAGAACCATAATCGAAACGAACAGTACAAGAGTGAGTACATTATCCAGATTACCAAAGCGCTTATTTTCCAATCACAAATCGTGTATGCAGATGTCATATGTCAGAAAAAGTACAGATCCAGAATATCAGAATGATTGTTTCCCAAGCACAGATCATATATGCCGAAGTCATACGTCAGAAGAAGTATCGATCCAGAGTGTCAGAATGTTTGTTTTCCAGACACAAATTATGTATATCAGAATCTTATATCGTATGTGTGCATATAACAGATCCCGGCCCTCTAGTGAGGGACGCGGTGAACAGAATCATATAACAGATCCCGACCCTCTGGTAAGGGACGCGGTGAACAGAATCATCATATGCCAAAATCATATATCATATATGCATGTAACAGATCCCGACCCTTTAGTGAGGGACGCGGTGAACAGAATTATCAATGCATGTCAGAATCATATACCATATGTACAGATAACAGATCTCGGCCCTCTATTCCGGAACGCGGTGAACAGAATCATCAAGTGCCATCCTTGCCGCCATCCCCATATCATCATATAGAGATATACATATAACAGAACCCGGCCCGCAAGGGAGAGGGACGCGGTGAACAATGCAGAGGAAGGCGCACGATAACAGAACCTGGCCCGGGAGGCAGTGAATAACATACTGACACTTGCACGAACAGAGTAGTGTGAAACCATATGCACACAAATCCAGACTCGATAGATACATACACTTACCGAGGTTCGAAGGATCATAAACACGTTTCAAGTCAATCGGAGTTAGTATATGAAAGTTACAGACATTTTTACCACAGAACTTTTACAAACATTTCAAAGCAAATCCGAGATCTTTTACGAAATTTAGGGACATTTTACTACAGAAACCTTTTTGAACATTCCAAAGCTATTTTTAGAAAATCAAAGCAACAATCATATTAGGTACCTTTTGAATATCGTTATGGATCGAATCAAATAAAGCTTTTGGAACCATATGTACGTATCAAAATAAATCAAAGACTCAACGGAATAATCAAATGTGCTATCAAAATCCAGACATTATTCAAACCAATATCTCTCGAATACCATACGGAAATATATCAAACAGAACTTCGGACATTAACACATACAGAACTCTTTTAGGAACAAAACTCTTCATGCTCATCTCATTGTCTAATCCTATAATAAGATCGATCATATGGAATATACTCATATCAAGAAGTGAATAAGAATCGTAAACAAACTCAGAATCATAGAATAGAGTAATCCCTAGAGTACATATCATACCTTATTTGGCTCTAGGACATGCCAAAAGAAAGAAAGGGTAAGCCTTACATACCTGTTCGACCGCTTATAAGCTACGCTTATTCGTCCAAGCTTGTAAGTCTACATTTAAAAAGAATTTATGCTAATGTTAGCCTTTTCGTCGCATATTTGTACCATATTTCAAATCATACTATTTTATATTCTGCCGAAAATCGGGCAGCATCTCTCCTGTTTATATGCCTAGCCCGAATACTAAATTCAGCAACCACCACCACCACCAACAACAACAACAAAACCAACATTAATCATAATATTCCCAATACCAACATATGCCATAAAACAGCCGACACATTAGTTTCGAAATTCCTCAACCAACAAAATGTGCGATATAACTATTTAATAATTTTATTTCCGTATGCGAGTCGAAATTAATACTAACAACATCAATAACGACATCCTCCACATTTTACAAGTTGAATACATTTATTTTCTTTCAAAATTCTCTTCAAATCTCATTCCATAATTCACAATGCCAACAAACGAATGTATCACACTATTTTCTCCGTTCTAGTTCGGTAGAACTCTAAATAAACTTATTAGCAATGAAAAGGAACCTTAATCTTACCTCCAGTGTGCAGCCACCACGTCCACCCCCTTCTTTTTGGTTGATTTTTAGCTCAAATTGAAGGCAACGCAACATAGAACACTTTTCTCTTCACGGGCTTCGGGATTCGGGGCACAGATTTTGGTCAAAAATGATCTTTTCTCTCTAAGCTATCTTTTCTCTTTTTCTCCAAAATTTTCTGGGTGTTTTGTTCTGAAAAATGAGGAGAAAAGGATGATATATCACTTAAATAAACATGGGTCATGGGCCTAACCCGGTTGGGCCCGGATTGGGCCTAACCCACTGCCCACTGACCATCCAGCCT
Organism: Lycium barbarum; assembly: GCF_019175385.1. Lineage (NCBI taxonomy): Eukaryota > Viridiplantae > Streptophyta > Magnoliopsida > Solanales > Solanaceae > Lycium > Lycium barbarum. Next base: position 83,552,378 of record NC_083341.1, read on the forward strand.
TAAAACGTCCATATCGCCTTATCCTGACGGCTCCTGTGGACCCATGACCTATGGTTGGAAAGCTAATTAAATTATCTACAACTTCTATTTCTTCATATTTCTCCAAATTCCAAACTTATAATACCGTTTTTTCCCCTCGAAGTCAGATCACCCGAAAACGTTACTAAAACTATTTGTTTGGAGGACTTGCACTTTGATTTAGCTCAAGGGTCCTTCTTGAGTTGTGTTTAACTTCACATATGTGATTCATATAACTTTTCACGTGTTCCAAAAAATCTCGATGTGTGGGCCCCACCTCCTCTTACGAATAATCCGACGTACAAAAAAACTACAAAATATAATACTATCAACGTGAGTTTAAATTATGTAGTAACAACGTGATTGTCAATGTTTGAGGAAGCACGTGTCACGCTCAGGCTCTGAAAATGCGGGGTATAACATTTTTTAATGCAGAATTCAATACCATCCAATATAGCCACAAATTCTGCTATAATATTTATTGTATCAGCTAATCTTCTTGCACCAGCATATATCAAGTTTCAAAATTCATCTCTAATGTAGAAAGCAACTGAACTTAGTCCAAGATTTCCCCTGGAGGCCCCATCTGTGTTGCACTTGAACCAACCTATATCAGGACACTTCCATTGCACCTTCTTATATCCCACTTTAGGCTTGTAATCCTCCGAATATTTCACCATATGAGGCCCATCATATTGAATATTTCTCAGCCAAGTAAATAATGTCTTCACCTGGTGATGCAAATTGTACTTGATCCCATGTATCACCTTCATTTTATTCATATTGCCCTTATGCAAGATAATAATTCTTCTCTTCCATAGGTGCCAACATATGAATGCTGGTGCAGCCTGCATAAGTGACTTGAGCTTTATAGGACATTGCATATACCACCATTGTACTATTGTCTGATGAATCTGTATCCTTGGATCAATTATCCCCCACAACAACATTATAGTATTGTCATATTTCTGCTGCAAATTCACCTGTTAGGAATAAATGTTGAACTGTCTCCTCTTGATAAGGGTTCAAACAACATCTACAGCTAGATACAATACTAATATTCATTCTCTTTAGGACATCATCAACTAATATTTTGAACTTCCACAATCTCCAAAAGAAGAACACCTTTCAACCACAATATTGAATGGAACACCTTTCAACCACAATTTTGAAAAGTGTACTAATGTTTGAGCCTTTTTATTGAGAAAATTCCAAGTAGTCCCTACAATGAATTTCCATATAGTACTAGCCATCCCCAAGGATTTATCCATCTCCTTTGAATGCTCCAATATACTTAGCTCTTCTAGGACATGATTACAAACATTAATGGGCAGTTTGTCATATAATCTCTGTTCATCCTAGCCTTCTGCATTCATGAAGTATGTTACCTCTTCAATGCTGGTGTCAATATGAAAGTCTGGAGGCATTGCCTATTTGATTGAACCAAGTTTATTCCAATTATCATCCCATACATCACATGCTCCATTTCTTGGTTCCCACCATATCTATTGATCCACCTGATCTCTTTCTTATATCATTCTTTTCCAAACCTGCGCGGCATGAAACGCAGCCCCCGAAGAAAGGGGGTCAGTACGGAATATGTACTGAGCATATAAAGCATGAAATACAGAAAACAGAACCATAATCGAAACGAACAGTACAAGAGTGAGTACATTATCCAGATTACCAAAGCGCTTATTTTCCAATCACAAATCGTGTATGCAGATGTCATATGTCAGAAAAAGTACAGATCCAGAATATCAGAATGATTGTTTCCCAAGCACAGATCATATATGCCGAAGTCATACGTCAGAAGAAGTATCGATCCAGAGTGTCAGAATGTTTGTTTTCCAGACACAAATTATGTATATCAGAATCTTATATCGTATGTGTGCATATAACAGATCCCGGCCCTCTAGTGAGGGACGCGGTGAACAGAATCATATAACAGATCCCGACCCTCTGGTAAGGGACGCGGTGAACAGAATCATCATATGCCAAAATCATATATCATATATGCATGTAACAGATCCCGGCCCTTTAGTGAGGGACGCGGTGAACAGAATTATCAATGCATGTCAGAATCATATACCATATGTACAGATAACAGATCTCGGCCCTCTATTCCGGAACGCGGTGAACAGAATCATCAAGTGCCATCCTTGCCGCCATCCCCATATCATCATATAGAGATATACATATAACAGAACCCGGCCCGCAAGGGAGAGGGACGCGGTGAACAATGCAGAGGAAGGCGCATGATAACAGAACCTGGCTCGGGACGCAGTGAATAACATACTGAGACTTGCACGAACAGAGTAGTGCGAAACCATATGCACACAAATCCAGACTCGATAGATACATACACTTACCAAGGTTCGAAGGATCATAAACACGTTTCAAGTCAATCGGAGTTAGTATATGAAAGTTACAGACATTTTTACCACAGAACTTTTACAAACATTTCAAAGCAAATCCGAGATCTTTTACGAAATTTAGGGACATTTTACTACAGAAACCTTTTTGAAAATTCCAAAGCTATTTTTAGAAAATCAAAGCAACAATCATATTAGGTACCTTTTGAATATCGTTATGGATCGAATCAAATAAAGCTTTTGGAACCATATGTACGTATCAAAATAAATCAAAGACTCAACGGAATAATCAAATGTGCTATCAAAATCCAGACATTATTCATACCAATATCTCTCGAATACCATACGGAAATATATCAAACAGAACTTCGGACATTAACACATACAGAACTCTTTTAGGAACAAAACTCTTCATGCTCATCTCATTGTCTAATCCTATAATAAGATCGATCATATGGAATATACTCATATCAAGAAGTGAATAAGAATCGTAAACAAACTCAGAATCAAAGAATAGAGTAATCCCTAGAGTACATATCATACCTTATTTGGCTCTAGGACATGCCAAAAGAAAGAAAGGGTAAGCCTTACATACCTGTTCGACCGCTTATAAGCTACGCTTATTCGTCCAAGCTTGTAAGTCTACATTTAAAAAGAATTTATGCTAATGTTAGCCTTTTCGTCGCATATTTGTACCATATTTCAAATCATACTATTTTATATTCTGCCGAAAATCGGGCAGCATCTCTCCTGTTTATATGCCTAGCCCGAATACTAAATTCAGCAACCACCACCACCACCACCAACAACAACAAAACCAACATTAATCATAATATTCCCAATACCAACATATGCCATAAAACAGCCGACACATTAGTTTCGAAATTCCTCAACCAACAAAATGTGCGATATAACTATTTAATAATTTTATTTCCGTATGCGAGTCGAAATTAATACTAACAACATCAATAACGACATCCTCCACATTTTACAAGTTGAATACATTTATTTTCTTTCAAAATTCTCTTCAAATCTCATTCCATAATTCACAATGCCAACAAACGAATGTATCACACTATTTTCTCCGTTCTAGTTCGGTAGAACTCTAAATAAACTTATTAGCAATGAAAAGGAACCTTAATCTTACCTCCAGTGTGCAGCCACCACGTCCACCCCCTTCTTTTTGGTTGATTTTTAGCTCAAATTGAAGGCAACGCAACATAGAACACTTTTCTCTTCACGGGCTTCGGGATTCGGGGCACAGATTTTGGTCAAAAATGATCTTTTCTCTCTAAGCTATCTTTTCTCTTTTTCTCCAAAATTTTCTGGGTGTTTTGTTCTGAAAAATGAGGAGAAAAGGATGATATATCACTTAAATAAACATGGGTCATGGGCCTAACCCGGTTGGGCCCGGATTGGGCCTAACCCACTGCCCACTGACCATCCAGCCTTAAAACGTCCATATCGCCTTATCCTGACGGCTCCTGTGGACCCATGACCTATGGTTGGAAAGCTAATTAAATTATCTACAACTTCTATTTCTTCATATTTCTCCAAATTCCAAACTTATAATACCGTTTTTTCCCCTCGAAGTCAGATCACCCGAAAACGTTACTAAAAATATTTGTTTGGAGGACTTGCACTTTGATTTAGCTCAAGGGTCCTTCTTGAGTTGTGTTTAACTTCACATATGTGATTCATATAACTTTTCACGTGTTCCAAAAAATCTCGATGTGTGGGCCCCACCTCCTCTTACGAATAATCCGACGTACAAAAAAACTACAAAATATAATACTATCAACGTGAGTTTAAATTATGTAGTAACAACGTGATTGTCAATGTTTGAGGAAGCACGTGTCACGCTCAGGCTCTGAAAATGCGGGGTATAACATTTTTTAATGCAGAATTCAATACCATCCAATATAGCCACAAATTCTGCTATAATATTTATTGTATCAGCTAATCTTCTTGCCCCAGCATATATCAAGTTTCAAAATTCATCTCTAATGTAGAAAGCAACTGAACTTAGTCCAAGATTTCCCCTGGAGGCCCCATCTGTGTTGCACTTGAACCAACCTATATCAGGACACTTCCATTGCACCTTCTTATATCCCACTTTAGGCTTGTAATCCTCCGAATATTTCACCATATGAGGCCCATCATATTGAATATTTCTCAGCCAAGTAAATAATGTCTTCACCTGGTGATGCAAATTGTACTTGATCCCATGTATCACCTTCATTTTATTCATATTGCCCTTATGCAAGATAATAATTCTTCTCTTCCATAGGTGCCAACATATGAATGCTGGTGCAGCCTGCATAAGTGACTTGAGCTTTATAGGACATTGCATATACCACCATTGTACTATTGTCTGATGAATCTGTATCCTTGGATCAATTATCCCCCACAACAACATTATAGTATTGTCATATTTCTGCTGCAAATTCACCTGTTAGGAATAAATGTTGAACTGTCTCCTCTTGATAAGGGTTCAAACAACATCTACAGCTAGATACAATACTAATATTCATTCTCTTTAGGACATCATCAACTAATATTTTGAACTTCCACAATCTCCAAAAGAAGAACACCTTTCAACCACGATTTTGAATGGAACACCTTTCAACCACAATTTTGAAAAGTGTACTAATGTTTGAGCCTTTTTATTGAGAAAATTCCAAGTAGTCCCTACAATGAATTTCCCTATAGTACTAGCCATCCCCAAGGATTTATCCATCTCCTTTGAATACTCCAATATACTTAGCTCTTCTAGGACATGATTACAAACATTAATGGGCAGTTTGTCATATAATCTCTGTTCATCCTAGCCTTCTGCATTCATGAAGTATGTTACCTCTTCAATGCTGGTGTCAATATGAAAGTCTGGAGGCATTTCCTATTTGATTGAACCAAGTTTATTCCAATTATCATCCCATACATCACATGCTCCATTTCTTGGTTCCCACCATATCTATTGATCCACCTGATCTCTTTCTTATATCATTCTTTTCCAAACCTGTGAACCACGTTTCCACTGCACTTTTGTTGGTTTCATCTTCTTGCAATATTTATTCCACATGAAGGTTGATCACAATGTATTTTATGTTCTAAATCTCCATCATAATTTGGCTAAAACGGGCCTTAGACACATTATCTAGAGATTTGAATCCTAGTCTACCGTCTTCTTTTGGTAAACAAACCTTGTCCCATGAGGACCAATGTCTACTTCTACGCTCTTCTTTAGTACTCCAATAAAACCTTGCAAAGATTTTATGAAGCTCATTAATAGTATACTTTGTGTCAACAAGAACTGAGAGCATATATATAGGAATACTCTGAAGCACACTATTGATGAGAACTACTTTTCCACCAAAACAGAGAAATTTTCCTTTCCAATTTTACAGCTTGTTTTACCTTCTTGATAAGATCATTATAATATACCTTTTTCCTCCTTACATGAAATATAAGACATCCCAAATACTTCAATAGAAACTGGTCCCTTTTAAAACCTGTAATCTACTCCACCTATTGAGACAGTACACCAGTAATCTTCTGATACATATAAAAGGCACTCTTGTCTTTATTGATCAGTTGGCCTGATATTGCCTCATAATCCTGCAGAATCTTCATAATTCTCTACAAGGACTCTCCTTTTGCAGATGCAAATATTATAGTATCATCTGCATAAGCAAGATGATTGATGTTTTGACTCCATTTAGGCATGCCATATCCCACATACTCACTACTGTCAAATACTGCATTCAAAGCTCTTGATAACACCTTTACTGATAAGATGAACAATTATTGTGAAAGTGGATCACCTTGTTTGACACCCCTAGTTGAATGGAAAAATCCTTCGGCCTGACAATTGAAGAGGATAGAATACCAGTTATTTGCGATAATCCTCCATATCATGTCAATGAATTGATTAGCAAATCCTATTCTCTTGAGTACCTTTATCAAATATGACCAAGATACTCTATCATAGGCCTTTTCCATGTCCAATTTAATCACTACATTTACCTGTTTGCCCATTTTTTTGATATCTGTCACAATTTCTTATGCCAAGAGCACATTCTCAATAATGCTTCTCCCTTGTACAAAGCCTGATTGATTAATAGAGATCAACTTTGGTAACACAGTTTCCAATCTATCATGCACCACTCTTGACATAACTTTGTTGATAAAATTACTTAAACTAATAGGTCTTAAGTCTGAGAAATTTTGAGCCAACTCCTTCTTTGGTAGCAGAACAAGATTTGGTATGAGTAATAGCCTTAACAAGAGCATGACCTTGAAAGAAAGCCACCACCATCTTGTATACATCCAAGCCAAAAATATCCCAACAAGTCTGGTAGAAAATTCCAGGAAAACCATAAGGTTCACTAGCACTTGATCCACTAAGCTTAAATATAGATTTTTTGACTTCATCAACACTAAGCATTTGACAAAGCAGATCATTTCTATCTTGATTAATAAAAACAGGAATATGTGACAAGAAACTTTCTCCTCCAACTGAGTCTTCATGTGAAAATTTTGTGCATTGAAATGCACAGCCTCAGCTGCCATTTGGTCCTCATCCTCAATCCATGAACCATCTGAATTTTAAATTATTTTGATCTGCGGCTTCTTCATTCTTCCCTTCACTAGATTATGAAAAAAAATCTAGTATTCTTGTCACCATCTATAAACCAGTCCAGGCCAGATTTTTGTCTCTGGTACTCTTCTTCATAATGAAAGTATCTTTTAGTCTCAGCCTGAGCTTTCTGCAGAACCAATCTATTCAATTGAGATGGATTCTCTTCAAACAATTGTTGCTTTAATCTGACTATTTCCTCCCTTATGATCAGCTACTTGAAGATATCACCAAAAACTTCCCTGCTCCATTTGGATAACACCCTTTTCCACTTTTTCATTTTGCATTTGAAGTTTATAAAAGGGTCCTCATGTTCCCAAGTGGACCAATTCTACCTAAATGTTTCCATCCAAAATTATACAAATTTAAAAGGTCTAAAATGATTCTAAAGATTATCACCATAAGTGCACAAAAGAGGGGCATGATCTGACCCAGTCCTAGCAAGATGTTTCACTTCAATATTTCCACAGCTGTCAAGAAGGTGAGAATTCACCAACATCCTATCCAGTCTTTCAGAGATACATTCTTCATATGCTCTTCCATTCCACAAAGTGAAGGCGCTTCCCTTAAAATTCACTTCTTCAAGTTCACAGGAATTTATGAAAAATGCAAACTCTTCTACATCCTGAGGTTGTATTTGATTACCTTCTATCTTTTCTTCCTCATTCAAAACCACATTGAAGTCTCCCCCTATCAACTAAGAACAAGTCATGGTATTGGAAAGATGATAAATATCCTCCCATAACTCCGGCCTTTCAGATGCATCACATCTAGCATATACTAAAGTTGTAATAATATGCTGATTCAACTCTTGTAAAGACAGATTTAAAGTAATCTGTTGGGAGGAGTCCATCAAAACTTCCACTTCTATGTTATCAGTAACAAAGTACCAGATTTTACCATTACAGTTGGCACTAGCCAAGCACATTCCGAATCTCCTCCTATAATGATTTATTGTCCTGACATACTGAAAAGGTTCCATAAGAGGAATCCAAATGAATTTGCGATGTCTACTTAACATTTATAACCTATGAAAGGCTTTTTGTGTCTTCACTGATCTAATGTTGCAAATGAATGACTTTAACATCATTTAACATTAGATTTAGTAGCATTCTTCTTTGGAACCACCCTGAGTGGAATTTGCTTGTCATTAGCATTCTTCTGGCCCTTATTGTTGGATTTTCTCTTGGAGATACATCTTCCTGCCTGAGTATATTTTCCTTATTCTGCTTAATGTTTTCCTCATTGTCCTCTTTATGAAAATCTCTGACTTCTTTCTCTACTTCCATTACATCAATATTATGAGAGATCAGGTCATGTAACTCTTTGATTGGGGAAGGCTTCCTACAAAGTGTCACCTGTTGGTTCCCAGGATTGGAAAGCACAAATGACCTTTCTGAAGAAGGAGGACCCGGTGGATCAGCATCTTACTCCACTTTAATGATACTGGACATCTGGTCCTTCATATTGTACCCTGTAGAACCTGAAGGTGTTGCCTCTATGAAATCCTCCATCTGAACATTCTCCTGCACTTCTCTAACTATTTTCAAAGTATCAGGGATTATCACTGAGAGGGAACCTTCTGTAGCCTATTATACTCCATCTGACCCTTTATCATCAATATTAACATCTTCATAATGTTCTGGGTGAACTTCTTGATTTTGTAACTCCTCATGTACTGGAACCTCTGAAGCATTTAAACTTTGAGTGACATCTGCTCCCTTATAAGTTGTATTGGTGCCATCAGGATCTCCTTCAGTTATGCCTTCCACACTATCACCTGTCCTAGGATCTCCTTCAGTATTACCTTCCATCCATCATCCTGCTGAATTTCTCTTTCTTCCATTACCTTTTCCTCCACGTTATCAGCCCACGAATTATTCATTTCTTCCTCTTGAGTTGCCACCTTTTGAAGTTTTCTTTGTTGCATTAATCTTTGCTCATTATTAATCTCTGGCATTACTTCCACTATTTTTTGCTGGACTTCTGGGCAACTATGAACCTTGTCATACACCTTGCTTGCTCTATATCTGCATTATTCAGCCTAAACTGTATAGGATTAATCTTACCATCCTCTTTGCCATTTGCATTTGATTTCCCCGCTTTAACTTTGGATGTACTTGTAATTGTTTTCTCACATTCTTCTACAAAATTTCAAACATCAAATTTGTTCTGTACAACCACTTAAACTTCTGGATCAACATCTCTCACCTTTGCTTTCCTCCACCTTATCATTAGAGTTAGTTTTTGGAACAAATCTCATCACAGGATAATTCCTGTTATAGCCCGTATTTCGTACATTCGGATATTTCAAGGAAGTCGTGGTAAGTTAAGGGCAAGACTATTTTCCAAAGTTATTTTAATGTACAAGTTGTTTATTAGTATGAAAATATTGAAAAAGGCTAAGGGTAAAAAAGGAAAATTCACAAGGTGGTTCATGGTAATATTGTGGAAGGCTAGGGGCAAAGAGGGAATTTCACAAAACTTCAAGAAAGTTCATGAAGGGCCCTTTGGCCGTGAGGTGTGGTGTGTGTGGGTCCCCCCCCCCCCCCCCCATGGCCATGTGTCCATATTTTTATTTGTAGGAGCAAGTATATATATAGAGAGAGAGGTGGCCAAAGCAAGACATATCCTTCATCTTCAAAAGTCAAGAAACTTCAAGAAAGGAGCCTAGTAGTGTTCGGCCCTGGCTTCCAAAAATGGTGCCATGGAAATTGATCAAGAAAAATTATTTTCTTCTAGTATCCCAACTAATTTGAAGGCCCTAATTAACATGGGGTGGTTGTTGAAGCAAGCACACCATTCATTGGTGCAATTCACAACCCTAGCTAAGTTAAGGAGTTAAGTGAAAACGGTATGTATTCAATCTTCTTTCACATGTGTTAGAGATGATTTGTGAATATTGTAGTATGTGGAAATTGATGAAATTCATGAATTATATATATATAGGTCATGGCCGAATAAGGATATGTTCCTAAGAAGAGATGAATTGATTTCTATTTAGTAGTTTGATTGTTGTTGTTGCGGATTCCATAATAAAAATGAAGGTTGGATGGTTTGAAATGAAGTTGTAATCATTGTGGGATTGTTGAAGAAATTAATATGACACTAGCATGGTTTCTTGTGTTGTGAAGATAATGTTGTTAACGTGTGGTCGTAGATATAATGCATGAATTTGAAGGTGAGAAATGTGTTGATTTTATTGAGTTTGGAAGATTGTAAGTTGGTTGTCGTGATTGAATCGAATATAAGAAAAATGATGTCGAATTATGTAAAAGAAGTTACTAACGTTAGAATGTATTTTGAATTGATTGATGAAGTTGTTAATGTGTAGATTGTTGGTGTAGTTCATGAATTCGGAAGAAAGCAATATGTTGTTGTTGTCCTTATTAAGTTTGGAAGATTTCGGATTATTGTTGATAATGTGGCCGAGTGGAATTCTCGGATTATTGTTGATGATTTGGCTGAGTTAGATTCTCGGGGATGGTGTATTTACAGGGGAGATGCTGCCGAAATTTCGGCAGATTATAAGTGAATTTGTTTGAAAGACTAAGACAAGTGTGTGATGATGTGTTTAATGATTTTGTAAATATTCTTGAATGTAGACTAGCGATAACGAGCTTGGACAATTAAGCTTAGCTAATAGGGCATGGGACAGGTATGTAAGGCTTACCCTTTCTTTCTTTTGGCATGATCCTTATGAAACGAGCAGATGACGTATATGTATGATTTCAAAGAAATTCCTATTCCTAGAGCCACTAGGATGGCCAATATTCTTGACTTCCACAAGCTATTTCATATGGTTTTGATGTGTATCTCTGATGTCCGAAGATCGATTTGATATGTTTCCGAACGACATTCGAGACATAATTGATATGACTAATGTCTTGATTTTCAAATGATAGCACGTTTGATTATTCCATTGAGTCGTTGATATATTTTGATACGTACATGTGGCTCCAAAAGCTCTATTTGATTTGATCCATAACGATATTCGAAAGGTACCTAACATGATGGTTGCTTCGATTTCCCAAAAATGGCTTCTGAAACGTTCATAGAAGGTTCTGTACTAAAACGTCCATAACTTTTTCATACTAACTCGGATTGACTCGAAACGCGGCTATGATCTTTTTCTATGTCCTCTTAACGCTGTTATTCGTTGCTAGTCTCATCTTATAATAATTGCTCCTTCAAGGTGAGACAACGCCATGATGATTATTCCATAATATATTCGGAGGTTACCGACCTTACGTCACTCCGATAGAGACATAACATTCTCTGGTCTCTCCTGCATGCTGCTTACATGATATATGTTTATGATATATGTATAGGATACATGAACATGATATATGTATACATATATGGAGTAAGGGGAAAGGTGAGGCGCTATAGACGCATAGCCACCTGATCAGTTGGTATAATATGATATCGTCCCGGACGCGGGATATATGGATAAACGGATCGGCTGCACGTTCCGCAGCAATATAATATATATAAATGGATCGGGTTGCACGTTCCGCAGCAATATAATATATATATATAAATGGATCGGGCTGCACGTTTCGCAGCAATATAATATATATATATATGGATTGGGCTGCACGTTCCGCAGCACTAAGCATGCATGGTACCCGCCAAAAGGCACTCACATGTACAGGTTGCTCTTTTATCTCACGATATGCTCTACATTTCCTTCGTGTCTTTATTCATGCTATGTATCCCTCATATGTTATTATTCATGCCTTACATACTCGGTACATTACTCGTACTGACGTCCCTTCTTGTGGACGCTACGTTTCATGCCGCGCAGGTACACCCAGATGAGTAGAAGCTATTATAGAAGATGTTCCAGCGGAGTTGGCAAGCTCCATTTGCCCTGGAGCGTTGCCGGGTCAGAGTATTATGCTATGATGTCTTGTTCGAAGTTAGAGACTTTGCAGACAGAGTCGTGGGTATAGAATGTCAGTTTTGTAAGCGGCTCCATCAGCCGATGTGTCATTCTGTGTTATGTGATAAACTCCATAGGATTACAGATTTTGTTTGATTTAAGAATAACGAAAAGAATATTTCTGAAAGCTTTTATTGTGTATTTCATTTAATTTAAGTTAGAAGTCCAAGCGAGTATGTGTGTAATAAGAGTCAGCGGGTTCGCTCGGCTCCGAATATGGGGTCGGGTGCCCATCACACCCTGGTAAGATTAGGCTATGACAAAGTGGTATCAGAGCAGGTTGTCCTAGGAGTTGTCTGCAAAGTCGTGTCCAGTAGAGTCCTGTTTATGGTGTGAAGCCGGCCACATTTACAAACAGGAGGATGCAGGGCATCTAGGGATTGTTGACCTTCTTTATTTTTTAGATCGTGCGATAGAGACAAGTCATAGGAAGATGAGATTCCTTATATAAGCCTTACATACGACGGAAGAAGGTAAGTGATGATGTGGAAAGTTACAGAAGTAAGTCTTGATATATTTGTTCTGTTATCTGGAATTGGATGCTCTGGGTTGCTGGAATATGTCGTATGACTGTATGCTCTGTGAGGCATTGTTGATATTTGCTGCGTACAGATTTTGAATAGTCAGAATTGGAAAGGAGACCCGGTCAGAATATTTTTCAATAGCAGGTCATTTGACTAGGTACACCTAACAGGAAGAGCGTGGGAAGGAAATATGGTAAATAGACAATAAGTGGGATGTGTTGTCTTAGAGGATTTACGGACTTGGCATGGCATGAAGAACGATTGCGGGAAAGACGATTAGCAGGCCGAAGAATTAAAATGGGTTACCTTCAAGTGTAGTAAGAGCAAGGTCTGTTGAAGGATTCAGAGAAAGTCGACAATCAGTTTTGCTGTGGATTATTAGGTAAGGATGGTGAGTGGAAGTCCGAACTGGCTGATAATCGAGTATCCATAAGTAACGGCGATGAAGGTATGTTCGCTACCAGCGGGAATCTGGGAATCTAGGATGAAAGGTAACTATACACGTAAGTGAAAGGTGAATATTGAGGATTGAAAAGGGTAAGATAGTAATTGTAAAGGGAAGGACGTGTTACGAAAATGTCTCGGAATCTGTAAGACTTCGACTTGCTCCAGATCATGTAATAAAGGTCATGCGAGGAAGTGGACGCGATTATATCGGCATTAAGGCACCGGATTCCATCGAAATTTCGAGGTTAAGCGTGCTAAGGTGGGAGAAATCTTAGGATGGGTGACCCCCTGGGAAGTGTGCAAGAAATTCTATAAATCCAGACATAAAAGGCAAACGAAAAGCTAGAGTAGCCTAAGGGGAAACTAGGGTATATGGGATGGTTGGAGACCATAAGAGGTCGCGTAGGACGAGGCAGACTAGACTGGTGAAGAGATAGAAAGTGCATCCCAGCTCTGGAATTAGGATAGGCTTGAATAACGTTTGGAAGTATTTTGTGGACAAGTTAGTAGTAAAAAAAAATATGTATATATATATGAATGCGTAGGATATCCCACATGTGACTGTATCGGTGGGCATGTGTGTCCCAACAAACAGTGTTACGGTATGGAAGGCATCAATCGAGTAAGGGTACCGAAGTTCAAGTGACAACAAAAATAAATGGTACAGTGTTACAAGATAAGCTCATGTCGTTTTCACTACAGATTAAGACTGGAGAGTCTAATACAACGCTGTTTGGAAAGGAAAGAGAGTGAGTAAATGGAAGGCAGGGAGATCAAAATGTCGGAAAAGGTGAAAGGTAAGAAACATGATTGAGCAAAGCCTCCAAAAGAAACGACGGGCAAAGCACCAGACTATTTGGATAAAAATTCAAGGATAGGCACATGAAAAGGATAAAGTGTGGTAATATGAAACAAAAGAGGAATGTGAAGTAAAAAAACAATTCCCCGAACTTTAGAGCCTATGCCACAAATAAAAAGAAAAGAAAAGTGCTCGAGGAAGAAGAAACCCAAGGAGGACTATGAATGAAAGTAGGAAAAGTATACTAATAGGTTGGTCGAAGGAAGAGGAGAGCAATTAGGCGTAGGGCAATTGGAAATCTTTAACCATAGGAGTAAGAAAGAACAAGGATGATGGATCGACACTGTTGATTGGGAAATTAATGGTATGGAATGATAATTCATGTGCGGTTTGAAAGATTTGATCTTAGGGGAAATAGAATAAAGCGCAAGGAATGTGTATGGAAGACCACTCGGTCATAGCATCGTAAATATAGTAAGGGTTCGATGACCAAGGATAGAGAGAGTGTAAACTGTAAGGATTCTAAGCTAAGAGCAAAAGTAGCGGGACACTCGAAAAATATGAACGCACAGCTGCAACGTGAACGCGTAGTTAAGAAGAATCACGGGTAAGTGAGCTAAATGGGTGAAAGGGACTAATAGTGGATAGAAGATATGGGAATATTGACAAGAATGATGATGTAGGCGCAAAATAAAAGAAAACTTATGGTAAGAAGTTTCGGTATGTTATGTACAGAGTTGGAAAGAAAGACGAGGAATAAGGTAATTATCGTAGACGAAGGTACTCGAAGACTGTTGGCATATAAGGAGCCCCTTTAAAAAGGAGGGGAGGACATATTATATTGGACTTAAAAGGAATCGCAACACTGGCAGGCTCCAGAGGAGGAAAATTTATTAGCTCAGGACCAGATTCAAAACATATCGGCATACCAAGAGAATACATGAAAGAAATAGAAACGAATTGACAATGAGTGTACCGTGAGGCCGACATGAATGGAAAGGATGATAAGATTCAAAGGATATTTCGGACAACAACGGCTATTATAATAAAAGTGTCAACAATTGGTAGTTTGGAAATTTTTGAAAGAAAGAAAGAACGCAGCACCTGTGAATGAAATAAAAGAGGTCACCGGATACTAGAATATAGTTCATGGACACTTAATTGTATGGAATATGAGAATATGCGCTATGAAATTATATGAACTATCGACGCGAAGCGATGCTCGATCATATTTGTAAGGAATCCACACCGGAGAGCCAACAAGGAATAACGATGGACGAAACGAGCTCCAATACAAAGAGATCAAAGACAAGTATACTTGTATCAAGAGATGTGAGAGAAGGAAGTAAAGAAAAAGTTGTAGTGAGAAATCAAAGATGTTGCAAATTAAGAAGTTAAGTGAACTCGGATCATAAGTTACCATAAGTGTGACTGGACTGCGAAGGATAATAAATGGTAAAGAAACATTATGTAACAAATACAATAAAGATTTTGGATAAATATTTAGAATGAAAGGTTAAAAGGGATAGTGACAAATACATCGTATATAAACAAGGTAATTGCCCCCTAGCAAGAAAACAGGGAGCGAAGAAAAGAGAACACCAAAGGCCGATGGATATTTATAGCATGGTAAGCGAGACTGCAATACTGTAGAAACAAATGAGAGCAAGGAACAACCTGTGGCCATATTGGATCATCAAGTGAAGATTGCGGACCAAAGACGTGGCTTCTGTCAAGGTATGGTGACGAAACAATAACAGAGAAGAGATGACCTGGAAAGGACAGCTATAAGAGGGACCCTCCTGAAGTATTATAACACCCCATGAGGTCAGTTGAACATTCGAGGACGAATGTTCTAAAGGGGGGGGGGGGGGAGGATGTTATAGCTCGTATTTCATACATTCGGATATTTCAAGGAAGTCGTGGTAAGTTAAAGGAAAGACTATTTTCCAAAGTTATTTTAATGTATAAGTTGTTTATTAGTATGAAAATATTGAGAAAGGCTAAGGGTAAAAAAAGAGAATTCACAAGGTGGTTCATAGTAATATTGTGGAAGGCTAGGGGCAAAGAGGGAATTTCACAAAACTTCAAGAAAGTTCATGAAGGGCCCTTTGGCCGTGAGGTGTGGTGTGTGTGGGTCCCCCCCCCCCCCATGGCCATGTGTCCATATTTTTATTTGTAGGAGCAAGTATATATATAGAGAGAGAGGTGGCCAAAGCAAGACATATCCTTCATCTTCAAAAGTCAAGAAACTTCAAGAAAGGAGCCTAGTAGTGTTCGACCATGGCTTCCAAAAATGGTGCCATGGAAATTGATCAAGAAAAATTATTTTCTTCTAGTATTCCAACTAATTTGAAGGCACTAATTAACATGGAGTGGTTGTTGAAGCAAGCACACCATTCATTGGTGCAATTCACAACCCTAGCTAAGTTAAGGAGTTAAGTGAAAAAGGTATGTATTCAATCTTCTTTCACATGTGTTAGAGATGATTTGTGCATGTTGTAGTATGTGGAAATGGATGAAATTCATGAAGTATATATATATAGGTCATGGCCGAATAAGGGTATGTTCCTAAGAAGAGATGAATTGATTTCTATTTAGTAGTTTGTGTTAGACCCCGTATTTTATACGTCGAGTTATTCGCGAAGGAATTGACGTGAGATAGAAACCTCGGATTTTTAATTTCTAAACTAGAACTAATTGGTTATAAATTTTACTTAGTATAAGAATGTTGTTGGAAATTAGGAACTACTTAATTGTGGTGTTAAGTAAAAATTAGTGGCAATAATGAGCCAATATGAACATTAACATGCCATGTCCAAAAGATGACTCAAAGTCATCTAAAATAAGGCTATTATGGAAGACATACAAATGTGCATTTAAATGTAGATTCATCCACAACATTTTTCATCATATTGTGGACAACTAAATTGGAAGAAAAACACATGTGGGATTCGGCCAAGATGGCTGAAAAATTGGAGGAGAAAAAGTTGAAGCATGCAATTGAATATTGAAGTATCCATTATTTTATGAAGGCATGCATTATTTTATGAAGACATAACATGTTGGAGGAATCATTTCATATTTAAATATTGACCATTCATCTTGTATGATTGCAATGGACAAAGGATAGTGTATGAATCATCCACTACACATGCAATTGTCTTGTAAACAATTGAAAAGAAAGGAAACAACAAGGAGACATTCGGCCACCTAGCCGAAAGGTGTAGGAAAAAGAAGATGAATTTTAAGTGTAAATTTAATGGAGTGACTCATTGTCATGAGTGGAGCATGTGTACACATTGTAGGCATCATAGTTTAACCAAATAAGGACTAAGGAGATCAGCAAATACCTTCATTTCAACTACACAACACAAAGAAAGAAAACCTAAATCTAGAGAGAGAAAGCTCTCGGCCACAATGGCTGATTTTTGAGCTCTTGAGTCTTGATCCAAAAATTATTTTCCAAGGTGTTTCAACCCTTTATAATGTCCCTAGAAACGTGAAGATAGTCATTGGAGCAACAAGGACCATTTTCATTTCAATTCACAAACTCTAGCCAAGTTGAGAAGTCAAGTTGTCAAGGTAAGATCTAACTTTCTTTTCATGTATTAAGGGGATGTAGATGTGTAAATATAAGTTGTATGCATGAAATGATGTGTGTTGATTTTGGAACATGATAGTAACCATGGAGTTATATATGTTGATGTTGAAGTATGGTAGTAACTTGGTGAACATGAATTACATGCATAAAATCATGAATGTTAGTGTTGGAATGATGTTGTGGCCGTGGGGACTGTTTTGGGTGAAATGGTTGGACTGATTTTCTTTAGTAATTATGGTTGTTAATATCATAGATTGCATGGTAAAAATAATGAAAATAATTGAAAGGTTAAAGGTGAAGTTGTGTTAGTATGAAAATAATTGAATCTATGATTTTATGTGAGTGATGTTGAAGCATGTTGAAACCGTGTATGGACTGTTTTTGTAAGAAGTTAGTGAACTGATTTTACTTGATATTTTGATTGTTATTGTCATGAATTTTATGATGGAAATGAAGGTGTTTAATGGTTGGAGTTGAAACCAAAGTCGTTTGTGAGTTGTTGTAAGGATTATAGAGATGATGATGTAGCTTAGTTGCGTATGAATTGATGTTGTACTTGTCGTGTGGATAGCTGGTCATAACTTACTGAAATTATATGAAAAGAAGACATGAAATAATGTGTAAGAATCATATGTGGTTTTCTTAGTATGTTCGTAAACGTTTGCAAGAATTCCAAACATTGTTATGTTGTCGGTTAGGGACTGTTTTGGACGTGTTGTTGGTTAGGGACTGTTTTGGACGTGTTGTTTTGGCTAAGTTGGAAAAACTAATTATAGTTAAGAATATACATCATGTTGTCATAGTGGTTGGGATGTTATAGAATCGTTTCGACGAAATGTTATGACTATAGACTAACAAGAATAAATTGGACGTGTCATAATTGCACGTAGACTATTATTGGGTGTTGTAATGTACGGACTGTTTTGACACATTATTGTGGTTCTTATTGAGCTTTGAAGATTAATGATAATTAAGGTTATGCATTATGTTGTATGTTGGATGGGCTGTTATAAAGTTGTTACATGCAAACGTTAAGGCTACAAACTATTACGAATAACTTGAGAATGTAATAGCCGTATGTGAATCGCGATTGAATGTTGTGAATGCGGACTGTTTGGAATGTTATGTGGGCTGTCCGGATTGGTATTGAACGTATAATTATTGATGTGGGATTGGTTGTATGTAGTTGTTTTGACTACAAGAGAAAACGTCGTCTAAACATCTAGAAAGGAGTTACTAACGTTAGAATACGTTTTGAATCTCCCCGTAACTTAAACGTAGTTGTTGGCATCTTAATATAGGTTGAAGTATTATTGGGCAGCGTATACATATTGTGTGACGAATAAGCGCTAAAGGTATGTGAAGCTAACCCTTCTTTCTTTTTGGCATGATCGTTGTGACATGAATATACGATATATATACGATTCCAAAGGAAATTCCTATTCTTAGAGCCACTAGGATGGCTATTGATCTTGATTCCCATAATTTATGTTTTGTTTTATATATATTGATATGTACACATGATTTCAAAGTTCCATTTTGATATGATCCACAGGGACATCAGAAAGGTATATGGTATGACTGTTATTTGAAATTGCGAACGATGGTTCGTGTTGACTATCCTATTGAGTCCTTAAAAATGTTTTGAATTGCATATAGTTTCTCACTACTCTGCTCGTGCATACCTCAATATATCTTTCACCGAGTCTCGGGCCGGGTATGTTATCGTGCACACTTCCACTGCATTGTTCGCCGAGTCCCTCATTAAAGGGTCGGGTACAATATATATATATATATATATATATATATATATATATATATATATATATATATATATATATATATATATTCTGGAGTTATGCTGTGTTATGGTGTTATGCTGTGTTATGATGTTATGCAGTGTAACGGAGTATGCTGTGTTTCGGAGTTATGCTTTGTTACGGAGTTATATTATATTCTGGAGTATGTTGTGTTATGGCGCCAGGGACGGGGTGGCGACCATGTTCACCGAGTCCCATAATGGGGCCGGATCTGACATATTATATTGATGTGCATGAGTTATGTTTCAAAAGCAAGTACTTGGTATTCTGGTTATTGTACTCATTTTCTATACCTCTTATTCCAGTTATGATCCCGTTTACTATATTTCATGCTTTACATGCTCGGTATATATTCCGTACTAACCCCCTTTCTTCGGGGGGCTGCGCTTCATGCCCGCAGGTGCAGATACTCGCTTTGGTGATCCGACAGCTTAAGATTCCCCTTCTGCTATTTTGGAGAGTTCCGTTGTTCCGGAGCCCAGATTTGGTATAGATCCTTTCTAATCTAAATATATGCATATGTTGACTAAGGGTACGACAGGGCCCTATCCCGTCATATTTACTGTTGAAACTCTTAGAGGTCTGTGGACATATGTGTGGGTTGTGTGTGGGTTCTGTTCAGCTATGTCTATACGATGTGCTGTGGTATGATGTTCGTCTATATGATGGCAGCCTTGTCGGCTTGCATATGATATTGTTATATGATGGCAGCCTTGTCGGCTTGCGTATTATTCCATGATAAGATCGGTTGTGACTCCTTAGGAGACAGTGTATATGAATATTCATATATGATGACGCTATGAACCTTCAGAGTTCTTTCGTAAAGTTCCACCTTGTTCGTAGTCTCAGTTTGAATATATCTGATGGGTATGTAAACAGGTGTCCAGGTTGGGCACCAGTCACGGCCTGCGGGGTTGGGTCGTAACAGTTTGATTGTTGTTGTTGCGGTTCCATAATAAAAATGAAGGTTGGATGGTTTGAAATGAAGTTGTAATCATTGTGGGATTGTTGAAGAAATTAATATGACACTAGAATGGTTTCTTGTGTTGTGAAGATAATGTTGTTAACGTGTGGTCGTAGATATAATGCATGAATTTGGAGGTGAGAAATGTGTTGATTTTATTGAGTTTGGAAGATTGTAACTTGGTTGTCGTGATTGAATTGAATATAGGAAAAATGATGTCGAATTATGTAAAATAAGTTACTAACGTTAGAAAGTATTTTGAATTGATTGATGAAGTTGTTAATGTTTAGATTGTTGGTGTAGCTCATGAATTTGGAAGAAAGCAATATGTTGTTGTTGTCCTTATTAAGTTTGGAAGATTTCGGATTATTGTTGATAATGTGGCCGAGTGGAATTCTCGGATTATTGTTGATGATTTGGCCGAGTTAGATTCTCGGGGATGGTGTATTTACAGGGGAGATGCTACCGAAATTTCGGCAGATTATAAGTGAATTTGTTTGAAAGACTAAGACAAGTGTGTGATGATGTGTTTAATGATTGTGTAAATCTTCTTGAATGTAGACTAGCGATAACGAGCTTGGACAATTAAGCGTAGCTAATAGGGCGTGGGACAGGTATGTAAGGCTTACCCTTTCTTTCTTTTGGCATGATCCTTATGAAACGAGCAGATGACGTATATGTATGATTTCAAAGAAATTCCATTTCCTAGAACCACTAGGATGGCTAATATTATTGACTTCCATAAGCTATTTCATATGGTTTTGATGCGTATCTATGATGTCCGAAGATCTATTTGATATTTTTCCGAACGGCATTCGAGAGATAATTGATATGACTAATGTCTTAATTTTCAAATGGTAGCACGTTTGATTATTCCATTGAGTCGTTGATATATTTTGATACGTACATGTGGCTCCAAAAGCTCTATTTGATTTGATCCATAACGATATTCGAAAGGTACCTAACATGATGGTTGCTTCGATTTTCCAAAAATGGCATCTGAAACGTTCGTAGAAGGTTTTGTACTAAAACGTCCATAACTTTTTCATACTAACTTGGATTGACTCGAAACGTGGTTATGATCTTATTCTATGTCCTCTTAACGCTGTTATTCGTTGCTAGTCTCATCTTATAATAATTGCTCCTTCAAGGTGAGACAACGCCATGATGATTATTCCATAATATATTCGGAGGTTACCGACCTTACGTCACTCCGATAGAGACATAACATTCTCTGGGCTCTCCTGCATACTGCTTACATGATATATGTTTATGATATATGTATAGGATACATGAACATGATATATGTATACGTATATGGGGTAAGGGGAAAGGTGAGACGCTATAGACGCATAGCCACCTGATCAGTTGGAATAATATGATATCGTCCCGGACGCGGGATATATGGATAAATGGATCGGGCTGCACGTTCCGCAGCAATATAAAATATATAAATGGATCGGGTTGCACGTTCCGCAGCAATATAATATATATATAAATGGATTGGGCTACACGTTCCGCAACAATATAATATATATATATATATATATGGATCGGGCTGCACGTTCCGCAGCACTAAGCATGCATGGTACCCGCCAAAAGGCACTCACATGTACAGGTTGCTCTTTTATCTCACGATATGCTCTACATTTTCTTCGTGTCTTTCTTCATGCTATGTATCCCTCGTATGTTATTATTCATGCCTTACATACTCGGTACATTACTCGTACTGACGTCCCTTCTTGTGGACGCTGCGTTGCATGCCGCGCAGGTACACCCAGAAGAGTAGAAGCTATTATAGAAGATGTTCCAGCGGACTTGGCAAGCTCCATTTGCCCTGGAGTGTTGCCGGGTCAGAGTATTATGCTATGATGTCTTGTTCGAAGTTAGAGACTTTGCAGACAGAGTCGTGGGTATAGAATGTTAGTTTTGTAAGCGGCTCCATCTGCCGATGTGTCATTCTGTGTTATGTGATAAACTCCATATGATTACAGATTTTTGTTTGATTTGAGAATAACGAAAATAATATTTCTGAAAGCTCTTATTATGTATTTCATTTAATTTATGTTAGAAGTCCAAGAGAGTATGTGTGTAATAAGAGTCAGCGGGTTCGCTCGGCTCCGAATATGGGGTAGTGTGCCCATCACACCCTAGTAAGATTAGGGTGTGACAATTCCTACCATGATACCATCTGTGTGGCTCATGCTTTCCTTTCTCCTGAACAACTTGTTCCTCCTGATTTCCTGTATTCTTCACCCCATTGTCTGTGCTTGTAACATCAAATTTTGCTGTTTTCTTCAATTCCAGGTGAAGGATTCTACACTCACCTCTAGAATGGCCTTGAATCTTACATTCAGTACAATATTTTGGTAAGAAATCATACTGAATCTTGACTCTCATTTTCTTGATCTCCTTTGTATCTTCATCTTCTATCTCCAACATCAGAAAATTAGGTAAATCGGCAAGTAGATCTACTTAGACCTTGACTCTAGCACAACTAGGTCGAGTCTTGTTTATAGTTTCCATGTCCAACAACATAAGCCATAGTAAACAAAGATTCTTTGACAAAGAAATTAGGTAACAAGTTTTGAAAGGATATCCACGCCATTGCCTGAGATGTTTCTTCATCCACTTTGAACTTAGAATCACATATAAAGGCTCTCATCTGAGATGTAAAACCATCTTTATCCTTCAAATAATATGCACCTTTGGACGTAAGATTAAAAAAGCCTTCCATCAGTGAGCATCTGATAAAAAAAAGTCTTGGCCTAAATAAACCAACCTTACAACCTCTTTTTACTCCATATTGTGATGGCATAATCTTGCGTAGTTCTTCCAAATCAGTCCATCCATGAGAAAACTTTCCCATCACTGCATATTGAAGGTCTTCCAATATTTCCATTCATTTGATTTCAGCCTCAGTCTACTTCACCATTGGAATACCATCAACGTACGTTAGTTTATTCCTAGGAATAGGATCACATTGCTGCTTTGATATTGTAAAATCTTCTTCACTTCATGATAAAGAAAAGCAAAAATTTTAGAAGAAGTAGGGTTTGCAGTAGGTTTAGGTTGAGATGAAGATGCAGGGGATAGGTTGGATTGAGAAAGTGGTGGAAATATGATCAAGGAGGTTAAAGGGAGAGACTGGCCAACCATCAAAGATGGCTGACCAGTGGCCGGCCTGGCCATGATGTGGCTAGGTTAGGGTTTGTAGTAGGGTATGCATGAAAATTTTAGGAGAGAGAACAGAGTTTTTTTGATGTCTTTCTTATACAAACCACTGCCAAAATTTGGACTCAAGTTGTCCAAATTTGTTTATTTATTTCCTCATTCTCGTTGTTCTCGCTGTCGAAAAGTACTTGCTAGGGAACTTAATTATCATCTCCTCCCAGGTGCGAATTGATCCCGAAGGTAAACTTCTCAACTAGATTTTTGTATCGTGTTTCAGAGAGAAAGGGAATGCCCTCAAGTAAATTGCATCGTCGGATGCCCCATAGTAGTGAAAAGTCTTCGTGATTTCATCAAAATCCATCAGGTGGCTATTTGGATCTTCATTCAGCTTTCCTCTGAACACAGAATTGTTTTGAATGGCTTGAAGACCACTATGCTTGATTTTGAAATTGTTGGCCATAAATGGTGGACTTCTTAAACTTGATTGCACCCCATTGTTTCTTTGGTTTCCAACCCCTTCCCTATCACCATCCACATAAAGTGGGTCATTTTCGCGATTGGGGTTGAGTGGATCATCATGAGCAACTCTTCTTCATTTTTATCCATGATGTGTTGCTTGGATAACTACCTTGAGATCCTTTCCGCAAGTTCTTTCCATAGCAGACGCAAGGGCTTTTCTAACTCTGGATCGTAGTGAATAATTTCCTATGATGAGGATCGTGTCATACACCAGAGTTAAAAGGTAGTACCTATTACCTACAATTAGAAAAGACTTGGCAGGTTAGATGTAACTTAAAATAAAATAAAAGCATGAATTAATACACAAGATTCTATCAAAATAAAATAACAATTTGTTTCCAAATAAAAAAGCTCTCTAGCAAAACCCTATTTTTCATGCAAGCCCTAGCCTAAAGTAACCTTTCCGCCGGCAACATGGCCACCATGGCCACTGATCAACTGCCTTTGGTGGTTGGCCGGTAATCCTCTAACCCTATTACAACCAAAGATAACTCCATAACACACCCGCAATCTCCCAAAGAAAAGTTCACAGACCTCTTTCAACCATCTATGTTAAATCTCATGAAAAACCCTACTAAAAGTAATTCAACAACAACAGATTCTACTAGTATTTCAATGAAGAAAGTGGTGATCAAGAATGGAATCCCAGTGGTAAGATGGACACATAATGAAGTGAAGCAAATGGAGAAATTACAAAAACTACAATACACTGTTATTGAAAAATTTTCATATGGCTGGCCAGAAATGGATGAACTATGTAAAATTATTTTTGATCAATGTGGAATCAAAGGAAATTGAGTGATTGGATTGTTTAGACATCAACATGCATTAATTCATCTATCACTTATGGAGGATCTTGTTAATCTATGTTCTAAAACTGCATATTATTTGAATTCTAAAGATAGATATTCATATTTGATGAGGCCACTTATTTATGATACAAAGTTTAAAATAGATGAGGAAACATCTAAGGTAATCTCGTGGATATCCTTGCCTAATTTAATGCCAACTTTCTTTGTAAAGGAGGTTGTTTTTTCAATTGCATCAGTTGTTGGGACTCTTTTGCATGTTGATAAAGCTACTGAAAATCGTACTCCACCTAGTTGTGCTAGGGTTAAGGTGTTGATTGATTTGTTGGATGATCTTCCTGATTTTTTTAACATGGAGATAAAGGGTGAAATAACTCATGAGATCAAGATTGAGAAAGTGAAAATCAGGTACGACAATCTTCCAAAGTATTGTAGTGAATGTAAATTGCAAGGGCACAATGAAGATAGGTGTTAGAATTTGCACCCTGAAGTATATCAGGAGGAGGATTACAATGTAGATGAGCAGGTGGTTGCTAATACTAGGAAAGGGAAAGAAATGGTTGTTCATAATGAGAAACAAGCTAATGCAGTGGAGAATGGAAAAGAAACAACTGAGAAAGCAGATACTCAAGTGGTGAAGCAACCATACAGATGGAATTATCAGAAGTTTAGAAGAGGAAGAGCTAGAATCCTAGCCAGTGGAAGGATTCTTAGGGATCCAGGAAATTGGAATGTGATTACAGATAAAGAAAGAGACTAAAAAATATATTCAAGTCAAGGAGAATGCAAATATTGATGTTAGTCAAAACAAATTTAATGATCTTTAGGATGAGAAGCAGGAGACAGATAATGATGGATCAACTTCAAGTGTTGTAGAAGTTCTTGTCAATTCAAAGGTTGATGGTACATAAGTGGTAGACAAGATAAATGAAGAGGAAGTTACGGATCAAGATAACAGAAATGGGGAGTGCACCCCCATGATAATTGACAATGCAATAGAATGGGAAGAGTAGTATTCCCAAACAAATTGTTATCACTTCAGGTGAGAAGATTACTGCAGCCAAGAACAACACATAGAAATTGCATAACGTGCCCTGAGAAGCTAATATAATGACTACTAAGGAGTTGATTGATAAATTTTTTTATGCTAAAGAAAAGATCAATGATGTAGAGGGATCAAAATGAAATCCTGTTGAACCATGTTTCCAAGGTAATACACATGCTGAAGAGACAGAATGTTATTTCACCAGCAGCAGATGAGGAAAGCGAGAAAAGAATGTATGCAGAACATTATGGTAAGTTAATGGAAGATATGTGGGTCCCTAATGAAGATGCTATAGAGAACAAAGAAGATAATCAGGTTCACACAGATGTAGTTATAATGGAAAATTTGATTACTTCTATAGAGGAATTGAATGCTAGTATTTCACAAGCTATTGTTCAAGTTTCTTTACCTCAGCAAGTGGATGATGTGAAGATCATTTATCCTATGAAGGACCTTCATGATGTTGTCTCCCATAACATTATACAATCAGAAGTTACTCATTGTACAAGTGAAAAGGTTGCAAACACAAGTGATGTTGATGCATCTGAGGCTTTGGCTGAAGCTCTAGATAATGTAGTGTTGGCAGCAGGTTTATCTCCAAAATCTCACTCTAAGGTGTCAAAGAAGAAATATGGTAACTCTGAAGGGCAACCTCTTAGAGTTATTCCTTATAGAGCAGCAAAGGGTAAGCATAAGCTATGATGAAAACCTTATTCTGGAATATTAGATCTGTGAAGACTCAGAAAGCTTTCCATAGAGTGCAGATATTGCATAGGCATCATAAGTGTTGGCTTATAGCACTGATGGAACCCTTTATACATTTTAGACATATTCACCAATATAAGAGGAAGTGAGGAATGGCTCATGCTTTTTATAATGCCTCTGTGAAGATCTAGTTTTTTGTAAATGCAGATATTGATGTGGATATTGTGTGGAATGATTCTCAACAAATTTCCTGTAAGCTTACTTTCCAACAGTTTAATAAGATCATGTTTGTCACCATGGTCGATGCAAAGTGTGATGCAATTGAAAGATTAGTATTATGGAGTAGTATTTATGTTCGGGCTCATGGTATGGTGGCACCATGGTCGATAGGGAGTGATTTTAATGTTATATTGACTGTGGAAGAGAACATTAGTGGATTACCCTTATTGCCAAATGAATATGAATATTTTGCATTATGTCTTAATTCTTGTGAGCTGATTGAAGCAGGTTTTACAGGAAGTCCTTTCACATGGTGGAATGGGAGATCTGATGGATAGTGTATCTTCAAAAGGCTTGATAGAATGTTATATAATAACTTGTTGCAGCAACGGTTTGGTTTCATTAAAGTGGATCATTTATCTAGGACTGGTTCTAACCATGATCCTCTATTATTATTATCTTGTAGTGATCAACAATAGCAATTCATTAGACCTTTCAAATTTTTTAAATTTTGGGTTGATCATGAATCTTTCTAATCAGTAGTTAATCTGAACTGGCATGTAGATGAAGAAAGGGATGCATTCATATATTTTAAACAAAAAGTGAAGAAGATTAAAACTGTTTTATCAGCATGGAGCAGGCAGGTTTTTGGGGATATTTTCAAGCAATGGACCATTAGAGAGGATATTGTCAGAATTAAAGAGGAGTTGTTTAAAGAAGCCCCTACTGAAGTTAACAGAATGGTGCTACAAAGAGCTCAGGCTGAGCTTAAGAAGTATTTGCACTATGAAGAGGAGTATTGGAGACAAAAATCTGGTTATGATTGCTTTGCTGAAGGGGATAGAAACACCAGATTTTTCCACAATATTGTCAATGGTAGAAGGAAAATAACTCAGAATTCTGATGGGAACTGGATTGAAAATGTTGATGAGATAGCTAGTGAAGCTATTGCTTTTTATCAGAAGCAATTCACTTAGGATTCACTGCAGAATCTTCAGTCTGAGATGGTAATATTGGATCACATTCCTAGGATGTTATCACAGAAGGAAAATGTAGATTGTTGCTATCCCAACTAAGGAAGAGCTAAAACTGGCCATTTTTGAGTTATCAGGGGATAGTGCTAGTGGTCTAGATGGACTTACTGGCATATTTTATCAATGGTTTTGGGAAACTGTTGGTGTGGATGTGTTTAATGTGGTAAAGGTATTCTTTGAGGGCCAGACTTTGCCCAAATCTATTACTCATACCAACCTGGTTTTATTGCCAAAGAAGAATGAGGTGGAAAGTTTTTCTGACATGAGACCTATTAGCCTTAGTAATTTCATAAGCAAAGTCATCTCTAGAGTGGTTCATAACAAGTTGGAGAAGGTATTACCTAGATTGATATTTTCCAATCAATCTGGATTTGTAAAGGGTAGGAATATTATTGAGAATGTTTTGTTAACTCAAGAGATTGTTTCTGATATAAGGTTAAGGGGTAAGCCAACAAATGTAGTCCTCAAATTGGATTTGACTAAGGCCTATGATAGAGTATTTTGGTTCTTTCTAATGAAGGTTCTGAGGAGAATGGGATTTACTGAGCAGTGTATTGATATAATGTGGAGACTATTATTTCACTCAACTAGAGTAGTTAAACAAGGCGATCCTCTATCACTAGCATTATTCATACTGTATGCTAAAGTGTTGTCAAGGGCCCGTAATGCATTGTTTGATGATCAAGATTTCAAAAGAAATGTGATGCCTAAATAGAGTGCTAATCTTAATCATTTGGCTTATGTAGATGACACCATAGTTTTTTCATCTGCTGATAAAAAATCTTTGGAGTTAATCATGCTTACATTAAAAGTATATAAAGATAGCTCTGGTCAGTTGATTAATAAGAGAAAGAGTTCATTCTACATGCATGCTGATGTTCTAATGTGTTGGTGCAAAAAGTTGAGCAGATCACTGGTTTTACAAGAGGAAATTTTCCTTTTTTGTACTTAGGTTGGCCAACAACTCATGCAAGAAAGAGGAAATCTGATTATACTGACCTTGTTAAGAAGATCAAAGATAAATTGCAAGCTTGGAAAGGTAAGTTACTTTAACCAGGAGGTAAGGCAGTACTGATCAAGAGTGCACTTCAGAGTATTCCTATCCATATATCGTCATCTATATGGCCTCCAAAGTGTGTGATCAAAGAAATCCATCAAAGTTTTTGCAAATTTTTTTTGGTCCAGTAAAGAAGATGTGAAGGCTAGACATTGGGCTGCTTGGTCAACAATTTTCTTGCCAATTGATGAAGGAGGATTGGGATTCAGGTCTCTTTTTGATGTATCCAAGGCTTTGAATGCTAACTTATAGTGGAGGTTCAGAACTTCCAATTCTCTGTGGGAAAATTTTCTATGGAACAAATACTGTAAAAAGCAGTATCCTCAATATGTTACATGGAAAGGAGGGTATCAAGTTTGGAAAATGGTGTTAGAAGCTAGAGACAACATTGAACAAGAGATCTGGTGGAAAGACATAATGGTACTGCTAATATTTGGTATGATAAATAAACTAGGGTCATTGCACCATGTTGGTCCTACTGATTTATCATTGATGACAATGTGGAGGATGTTTGTCAGCTTATTACTGAGAATGGATGGAATGAGGAACTATTGCATCAATATTTACTTGAGGAGATAGCTAATCATGTTCTGAATGAGATGAATGTGTACTATGATGAATATCAATGGGACAAGCCCTGGTGGCGATGATGGCAAGTTCTGGAAAATTCAGAGTTTCTACTGCATGGAAATTGTTAAGACAAACAACATGTTTTTCACAGATTTAAAAGTAGATATGGGTGAAAGGGGAACCTTTCAAGAATAATTTTCTTTTATGGAGGATGTGGAAGTTCAAGATTATAGTACATGAGGTATTGCATAGCATTGGTATTCTTGTGGTTTCTAGGTACTACTATTGTGTTGCATTTCAACAAAAACAATTGACCACTTGTTTCTTAATGGAGAGTTAGCAAGAGCAGTTTGGAAATTCTTTTCTGATGCAGCAGAGATATCTATGATATGTCACAATGTCAAACATGCTATTCAGGTCTGGTGGGAAGCTAATTGTCATTACAAACTGAAAGTGGTGTATAGAGTTGTGCCTGCTATGATTTTGTGGCAAATATGGAATTGGAGAAATACTACATTGCATGGGGGGGAAATGTCACTATATAGAGTATTGCATGAAACTCAAGAAAATATTCATAGGTTTTGCAGAGTTAAATTTCCTGCATGGCAGGATATGCCTGACAAATGGTATGATATTATTGAATATATGGAAAATTTTCAACCTTGCATCACTTGTGCTATTGTTAGATGGGAGTTTCCACCAACAGGATAGTTCAAGCTGAATACTGATGGAGCTGCAAAGAATAATCCTGGTCCTAGTTCAGTTGCATTCTGTGTTAGAAATGACAGTGGTGATCTTATATATGCTGAAGGAAGGACACTTACTGATGATGGAACAAGTTTGGTTGCAGAAGCTATGGCTTTGACGGATGGAATTGCATATTGTGAAAGGCACAATCTGTGGCCCTTAATAATTGAAACTGATTCCTTGTCCATGAAGCAGTTTGTATCTGGTGAATGGGAAGCATCTTGGAGCATTATACTAATAGTTAAGGAGATCAATAGGTTGAGAAAGAAACAGAACACACAGATTCAACACATATTAAGAGAACGAAATGTAGTGGCCGATTTTTTGACTAACTTTACTTTTGATTTTGCAGGTATAGCACAATTTCATAACTTTTAGGACTTACCTAGTGCATCAAGTAAATTGATCAATATGGACAAATCTCAAGTTCAAAACTTGAGAATCAAATACACATGGGACAAAAGAACCTGATTCAGAAATTGCAGCAGCTCATAGTACAGATTTGTGCACTTCTGCAGCTAACATGATATGCAACTATATACAGAATTACATAAAGCTAGAGAACTTATAACTCACATCTTCTATACTAGTTAATAAATCTCATGTAGGGTGGTATTAGTGTGTTTCATACTCATTCCCTATGTGAAGGATGTTAACTAATATACAGGGTGATTTGATTCAATTTGCATGGAAATTCCACTTTAGAATGTGGTATGACAACTGTAGAAGTCAAATGAACTACAAACATGGATCCTAGAAGAAAATTCACAGACTGAAATCCATACACCTGGTGAGAGCTTAGAGGTGTGAGGATTGGAGGAAAGTCAAGAATCCAGGAGCTTCTAGTTGATTAGCTTGTTTATGTTGTTATTTCTACATGTTTTGATTTGTTCCCTTTATTTTTCCAATCTGTTTGGTTGGGTGTACAGACTATTTTATTTTGAATAAAATATCACCTATGGTGGTTTTCGTTCAAAAAAAAGATTCTATATGAATATTATTTGTTGCCAATCCCCGACAACGGCCCCAAAATTTGACGAGTGCAAAACACAATTTAATTCTTATAAGCGCTTCGCTAGTCAAAGATAGTATAGTATTAGATCGTCTCCACAGGGATTGGTGTACTTACAAACACAAATAAAGACTTGCTCAATATTATTCAGGATATCAAATCTTTAGAGTTTTGTTGTTTTAACCATGAGTAGCCAATTACTCTCAAAATAAAATGGTAATAGAAACTTAGATTTTTGAATCAACGATTTACTACCAAATATAGACATAGGGCGCAATGACGAGACTGGTGCCAGAGAAGTATTCAGGGTTAACAATCATTAAGGCTCGTACCACAAGTTCGGTGACTCTTTCGATTTCAAAGAATTATTAATCTACTCGCGATATTCCACCCTTCTTTCGGATAAAACTTAATATCGTCAAGATAAACTAATTAAAACTCAAGATCAGGTGGTAGAACTAATCTAATGAATTTAATAGAAGGGAAAAATCTCTCGGATATCTCTCTTTCTTGATTTTAAGAACAATTCAAGAAGCTCTTTCGATTAGTAAAAAGAATTGAATTTCACAAGAAAATAATCACTTAAATATTCACTAAAGTAATTCTCTTTTGATTAAATTAAAGTAATGAGTATGTATGCATAACATTCAAATCTCCATTAGAAAAAACTAGCAAAACGATATAGTCAACCCTTACAGAAATCGCAGAGCAATGTTTGTCAAAACCCTAAGATAAAACTACTCCATAATAGTAGCAGTAAAAATAATAGAAGAAGAAGGAAAACAGGAAATCATTACAACCAACTTTCGATCCAAACTTCTGTATTGAATCGATTGAAGAAAGTAGTGAAAACGTCGCATAATTAAAATAGTCATCAATCCTTTTCTATTGTTAACTCCACATCATTCTCTTAACAAAGGCATTACTAAATTCTGATGTAGGCATGCCTTTGATGCTTTCCCTGTACAATGCTTCCCCAACCGGTATGCGACATTGGAAATTCGCATCCATATAACTAGCTTGAGGCGGCTATTTCACTTGACTTCTCATCTTAGTGCATTATTAACTTCTCCCCCTAATCCTAATCTTACACTCATTGCCGGTGTATCCTCACTATGAAATCTTTCGCTTGAGCCCGTGTTGTATGGAGATACTGTTTCATTCTTATTTATCTCACACTGGAACAGAAGCCATGATATTCACATGTTTTACCTTCTTAAGGTTAATACCGCTTTCCCCTTATATGTCCATCCTTTAACTCTGCCTCATAATTGTTGTGCACTATCATGTTGGATTTTCCACCCCTCTTCCATTCTACGGCCCATATCTTGTTTCATCTCATTCTTACCCCTCCGCTTGCCACGTTGCCTAAAAATGTCGAAGACTAAATCCTTGATTATCTCTTTTGATTATCGTCTAGTTGCTACAACTATTAAACCATAAGGGAATTTCCTTTAGTCGTATGCTTCTTTCCTCTATCCCATCAAGACCCATAGATTGTCTTGCATATTAGTCATTTCCATCGATGTAGCTTATAACTACTATATACTCCCTATACCGTATTGTCCATAAACTCACCATCTTTTCGGTCACCTTTTCTCAATTATCTCCCCTGGGACCTTTACCGTGTAACTCATCGGGGATGCAATTCCATTTGTTGCTGTCTTGACATACCTATAAAGTCAGTCCATTGATCGTTCACAATCAAACCTTGTTTCTTCTTTCGTCTTACTCCTCATCCCTTTTTCTCAAATGATTCCGTTCATAGGACAATCATTCTAACCATATTTCAGAGTACCATCGACTTTTTTTTTTTTGATAAAGTGTAACTTAAGGTTCAACGTCAATCCTTTCATACTCTTCTCTGATCAGTTCGCACTACCGTAGGAGTATTATCCCTTGCCCATCTCAACATATTAATAATAGGGTAACACATGGTCCTTTTAGAATTATTTGGAGAGATGTTGTGTAAAGTCACTCTTTATGCATGAAATATCTTACTCCACAAATAGTTCCACATTCCTTGTCATAATTCAATCAGCCACACCGTTCTCACAGCAAGATTCAAAATGTCAATCACTCTATGACACTTATTAACATTCATACTTAGTGTTAGGATATCCACAGGGTTTAATTCTCTTCTACCCTCTGTTTACCGGGTTTCTCCTCTAGTAGACCTTTCTATTATTTGCCTCACTTTTGCCCTTCCTTCTCTATTTCCAACATGTCTCTTTTTTTTTTCTACTACACACATTACACATACCGAGCCTTCGTCATTTATCGTTCTTTTGTTTCGTTGGCCAACCTTATCTTGGTTTCGCTTCCCTTCATATCAATAATAACAAACTCCTGTCAACATACATGGTATCCGCCAAAGGGCATTTATATGTACAGGTTAACTTTCCACCTCATGACATGCGCTATGTCTCTTTTATGTTAGTATCCCTGTTCTATACCTTCTGTATGTTATTATGCATGCCTTACATACTCAGTACATTGCTCGTACTGACCCCTCTTCTTCGGGGGCTACGTTTCATGCCGCGCAAGTACTCCAGACGATTAGAAGAACTTACTGAAGGTGTTCCAGCGGAGATTGCGAACACCATTTGTCCCGGAGAATTGCCAAGTCCAAGTATATGCTATGATGTTTTGTTCTATGTTAGAGACTTTGCAGACAAAGCAATGGGTATTGGGTTGTCAGTCTGTTAGCGTCTCCAGCAGCCGATATGCTATTATGTTTTATGTCACGAGTCTTACATGATGTCAGAGCTTACTTATGAAAAAAAAAATATTGGAGAGCTTACTATGTATTTCTTTCTTTACTGATTCAAGGGTTTCTATACGTAACAAGAGTCAGCGGGTTCGCTCGGCTCCAGATATGGGGTCGGGTGCCCATCACACCCTAGTAAAGTCGCGGTGTGACAAAGTGGTATCAAAGCAGGTCGGTCCCAGGGTTGTTTGCAAAGTCATGTCCAGTAGAGTCCTGTTTATGGGTGTGAAGCCGGCCACATTTATAAACAGGAGGCTGCGGGGCATCTAGGAAATGTTGACCTTCTTTCTGTCTCAGATCGTGCGATAGAGCCAAGTCATAGGAAATAAGATTCCTTATACTAACTGTTAATTCTCGCAGACGCTCAGTGATGATGAAAGAAGACAAGTGCCGAGATGGCGAGCATGTGCCATAGAGTTGTACGTTCTGTAAGGCATTGATGACATTGGCCGCATACAGGTTTTGAATAATAGGAACAGTAAAGAAGGTTCTGCCAGAACGGGTACGCCCCACAGGAAGAAGTATGGGAAAGAAATACTATGAATAGGTAATAAGTGAAATGTGTTGGTTCAAAAAGGTTATGGGTTTGGGCGTGGCAACAAAGGTAAGGTCGCTACCATCGGGAATCTAGAAGCCCAAGACAGGAGGTAGTCATACACATAGGCGGAAGGTGAACATCGGGAACCAAAAGGGTAAAACGGTAATTACAAGAGAAGGGACGTGTTACGAAAATGTTTTGGGAACTGTAAGACTTTGACTTGCTCCAGAGCATGCAATAAAGGTCATGTGAGGAAGCTGACGCGAAAATATCGGCATTAAGGCACCGAATTTCAGTGAAACATTTGGGTTAAGCGTGCTCAGGTGGGAGCAATTCCATGATGGGTGACCCCCTAGGAAGTTTGTAAGGAATTTTACATATTCTGACATAAAAGACAAATGGAAAACTGGAATAGCCTAAGTGAAACTACGGTATATAAGATGACGGGAGACCATGAGAAGACGCGTGAAACAAGGCAGACTAGCTCGGTAAAGAGACAGAAAATGCATCATAGCCCTGGAATTAGGATAGGCTTGAACAACGCTTGGAAGTATTTTGTGAACCAGTTGATAGTGAATATGTATGTATATACGAATGTGTAAGATATCCCGAATAATTGTATCGGTGGCGTGCGAACCCCAGCAACCGAAACTACGGGAGGAAAGGTATTGATCACGTAAAGGTGCATAAGTACGAGTGACAGCAACAATAAACGGTGCCACCGTCATAAGGTAAATCGTTATTATTTTACCGTAGGTTAGAATTGAAAGATTTAGTGCAGCGATACTTGGAAAAGAAAGAGAATGTGAGTAAATGGAAGATAGGAAGCTTAAATGTCGGAAAAGGAGAAATGTGGGGAGGTTGAGAGTTGATTTCAACAAGTAGGTCTAAGTGAATGATGACCAGGGTAGAGGAATGTGAAGTAAGAGAAAGAATGATTAGGATGGTGATGGTGTTGAGGTGACAGATCTGTAAAAGGACAAGTATGTAGCCATAGTAATATGCTTAGAGGTTTAAGAGAGTAACGGAACGTTTAAGAAATATGGGCACACAGCTACAATACGAACATGTAGTTAAGAAAGAATTACGGGCAAGTGAGCTAAGCAAGTGAAAGGACGAATAAGGGATAAAGGTATAAGCGAAGACTTCATTAAGGACGATGAGCATATAAGGAACCCCTTAAAGGGGGGGAGACCATATTGGGCGTACAAGGAATGACGATAGACGAAACGAGCACCAACACATGAAGTCAAAGACAAGTGTACCTGAATTGAGAGATACAAAAAAAAAAAAAAAGGGGAGATTAAAGAGGAGTTGTGGTAAAGATCTAAAGGTGTGGCTTTTGTTAAGATATGGTCATGGAGCAGTAACAGAAGAGAGATGATCTAAGAAAGACAAGGATAATACGTTGGCCCAACAAAGTAGAAAACCCACGACACAGGAAGAAGATCCATGTAAAAACCGAGAAGTTCGATTATAAAGGGAATGAAGTAAAGGACAAAGAGTGAGCATGAAGGAAAGGACGACTACAAAGGGATCCTCCCAAAATATTATGACACCCCACAAGACCAGTTGAACATTCGAGGAC
Organism: Lycium barbarum; assembly: GCF_019175385.1. Classification (NCBI taxonomy): domain Eukaryota; kingdom Viridiplantae; phylum Streptophyta; class Magnoliopsida; order Solanales; family Solanaceae; genus Lycium; species Lycium barbarum. The sequence goes on from NC_083341.1 coordinate 83,588,303, forward strand.
AAATGTTCTAAAGGGGGGGAGGATGTTATATCCCGTATTTTATACGTTCGGACATTCCAAGGTAGTCGTGGCAAGTTAAGGGAAAGGCTACGTTCAAAAATGATTTTAATATATAAGTTGGTTATAAATATCAATTATGGATATTAGTGTTATGGAAATATTGAGAAACGTTAAGGGTAAAAAGGGAAGAGAACTCTAGGAAATAAAGAAAGGAGCATGTGGCCATTTCATAAGTGAAGGGGGCAAAGTGTAAATATGGAAGGGCTAAAGTGTAAAAAGAGGGAAGACACTTGGTCTTCTTTGACCAAGTAAGAAAATTCAAAGAAAAGAAAAGTCATGAAAAAGGAAGAAAGTTCGAGAGAGGGGCATGTGAGGGAGGGTTTCGGCCATGGCTCTAGAAATTTAGCCATGGGAAATTGACCAAGGAAAATTATTTTCTCCTAGCTTTTCTACTAATTGGAAGATGCTCTTTAACATGGTGAAGTTGTTGGAGCAAGCAAGACACTTATATGGACAATTCATGAACCTTGACCAAGTGGAGAAGTTGAAGAAGAAAGGTGAGTTTTAATCTTGTCTTATGTGTTATGAAGGGTTTGTATGTGTTGTAGTATGCTAAGATGGAAGTTTGCATGATGAATATGTGAGTATGTATGTGGCCGAATGGAAGTGGTATAATGTAGATGTGACAAATCGATTTTATCTAGTAATTTGATTGTTGCGTTGTGAATTCTATGCTGTGAAATGAATGAAAACCATGAGACCTTGCATGTTGTGTGTTGGCCGTGTGTATGTAGTATGTTGGCCGTGCATATGTTATGTGGTATAGAAAGAATGGAATAATTTATGAAGTATGTTGGTTGTTGTTGTAACGTATAGAAATGAATGGAAAACTCATGAAAATATGCATGTTGTGGTGGAGGCCGAACATGGTGATATTTTGGAAAATTGTAGTGAATTAATTCTACTTAATGTTTTAGTTGTTGTATTGAGAATTTCATGGTGAAAAATGAAGGTTTGGTGATTTAAGATGAAGTGGTAATCGTTATCGGAATAATGAAGAAATAATGCGACGCTAGCTTGAATTCGTATATTGCATAAGTAAGGTTGTCAATGCATGGTTGTTGATGAGAATTGTGAACCTAAAATAAGAGAAATGTGTTGTTAATTGTTATTGTTTTTGTTGGAGTTGGAAAGTCTTGAAGGAAGTAGTATGTTAATTGAAATTGTTATTATGATTGTTGGCATTGTTGTTGATAGTGGCCGGGTTGAATTCCCGGGATTGTTGTTGATTAGAATTGGCCAAGTTGAACTTGGTGGGATGGCACATTTACAGGGGAGATGCTGCCAAAATTTCGGCAGACGAAGTATTACTTCAAAGAATCAACTTCTAAAGGCTCTAATCAAGTTTTGGTAAACATGACCAATTTGTAGATTTTGGCGGGTTTGGAACGTGAATTTGGAGTCACATAAGAAGCAGAAAAGGTATGTAAGGCTTCACCCTTCTTTCTATGGCATGTCTTAGATGTAATATGTTGAATAAGAACCTCGGGGACCCTTCTACCCTCCAGAATCCGCATCTAAAGTTTCCCCTTTTTCAATCAGAAGAATTGAACTAAAAAGTGTGCAAAATGTTGAAAGAATTTCCTAAACCTCTAGAACTCGCATAAATAGAACCCGACTACCCTAAAACCCTCACAAGTAACGCCATGACATGTAACATATGTAAATTTGGTGTGCCGCCTCATTTGATCCGAGGTGGGCCCACTGTTCCCGGATTTACCTTATTGTTCCGCTTGACTTACCTTGAAGCTGAATCCAAAAGAAACCTTCGATCCTTATTCCATTACCAAATGGAAAGTACTATATCTATCCCGACAAGAATACTTCTATGACGATAAAGATAGCTATGATGTCAGAAAAGAGAATATGCCCATGATAAGTACGACAAGAATGATTCCATGACTAAGAGTCTTGAGCTAAGAACCCAATGTGAATATGAAAGTGTTATACTAGTTCTTAAACCTTAATTCTATTCCGTAGACATGACACTAGTTTCTAAAAGACTCCAAAGCATATGAATTGACGGTTATAATGCCCATAATTTCATTTTATGCTCTCTCTTAAAGCTATTTTCCGTTGGTAGTCTCGCCTTCAAATACTTGTTCCTTCAAGGCGAGACAAGGCGACCACGATTGTTCTATAATGTAATCGGAGGCTACCGACCTTACGTCACTCCGACGTGGAAATGGTTTTCTTGGACTCTCGAACATGTTGTATGCATGTTATGAGTATATGTATATGATAAAAGAACCAGAGCGCTATAGACGCTGATGTATGTACATGCCACACGTATATGTATATGATAAAAGAGCCAGAGCGCTATAGACGCTAATATATGTACATGATGTATGCCTACGCATACGGGGAAGATGGAAATAAGGGCAGCGCGTTATAAACGCATATTCACCTGATCAGTTGGCATTATATGACATGATATCGTCCCGGACGCGGGATGCCCGGACGCGGGATGTGTATATTTATGGTTAAATGGATCGGCTGCCGACGCCTCGGCAATATGATATGTCTTATTTTTATATATACATATGAACAAGGAAAGATTTTAAAGGAAAGCTAAGCATACATGGTATCCGCCAAAGGGCATTTATATGTACAGGTTAACTTTCCACCTCATGACATGCGCTATGTCTCTTTTATGTTAGTATCCCTGATCTATACCTTCTGTATGTTATTATGCATGCCTTACATACTCAGTACATTGCTCGTACTGACCACTCTTCTTCGGAGGCTGCGTTTCATGCCGCGCAGGTACTCCCAGACGATTAGAAGAACTTACTGAAGGTGTTCCAGCGGAGATGGCGAACTCCATTTGTCCCGGAGAATTGCCAAGTCCAAGTATATGCTATGATGTTTTGTTCTATGTTAGAGACTTTGCAGACAAAGAAATGGGTATTGGGTTGTCAGTCTGTAAGCGGCTCCAGCAGCCGATATGCTATTATGTTTTATGTCATGAGTCTTACATGATGTCAGAGCTTACTTATGAAAAAAAAAATATTAGAGAGCTTACTATGTATTTCTTTCTTTACTGATTCAAGGGTTTCTATACGTAACAAGAGTCAGCGGGTTCGCTTGGCTCCAGATATGGGGTCGGGTGCCCATCACACCCTAGTAAAGTCGGGGTGTGACACTTCAAATGGTAGATCGATGATGGGTTAACTGAGATAAGTTCGGTATACGTTTCGAAAATTGAGTAAGGAAATTCGGGTAAAGACGATTCAGTGGGATACATAAGGATATTAGTAATACTGTTGTGTGATATGCCAGATTTAGAGAGTGTTCAGTTCAGAGTGGTAAGTGTTAAGGAAACGCTAATGTGCAGAGTGTGTGGTACGATCCTATCTCCTAGATTGATTTAGCTTGCTTGCATAACTTAGGATTATGCGGTATTCGATTGAGCGGGTTTGAGGATTGACTACGGTATTGATGATCGTGAATTGATTAGAATTGGGAAATTGACGAGTTAAGAAAATGAATAGTTGATTATGAATCAATAAGAAATAGGTACATCTTGGGGATTGCTTGGGTCAGTATGGATTGTGGTGTCGTTTTCTTGCATATTCCAGTTGAGATGTGATTGTTGCGTGAGCTTAAGAAGGAAATCTATAGGAATGGACTATGTGATATGACAGGGTTTCGTGAGGTTCGTGATCAGCGACTAGTGAGAAGCAAATTTTAGCGAACCTACATGTTGAGGTTTATAAGAAGTGGCTAGGTGGTACACCATCGTATAAGTTTTGTAACGTTCTACAATGGATGAGTTAGCATGCCTTAAGAGAGAAGATTATGGAATCCCTAACATGTGTGGACTAGAGTTATATTTTCGAGGTGAGACCCTACTCGCGGTGATATTTTATATTGCAAGTAGTATTGACTGGACAGTTTTGGTAAGAGTTTTAGTTATTAAAGACTTAGGGGTGATCGCATGAGATTTAGAGCGGCAGTGTAAGACTAGATACTTTCGGAGAATTTACGAGCATATCGAAGTGATACTATGAAAGGTTCGATGGTTATATAATTACTATATGAGGCTTCAAGTTTCGCGTCGAAAGGTTCGGGGTTGTATTTGAATTGTGTATCAGGTAAAGGTTGAGAAATATGAAGATTGAAATCGTAAGGTATAGCTATTCGGTACTAAGTTGATAACTTGGATAGGACTCAACTTGTGGAGTCGAAACCGAGAGACAGGATTTGTTATGCGTGGTATGACTGTGGTTACTTTCGAAATTCGGTGTCAGTTCTAATGACTATTGGTGATATTCAAGAGTTGTGCATTCATTCAAGGTCAGCGTTGTTCGAGTTAAGCTTAAAGGTCTATGATTACAGTGCCAGGAAGATATCTCAGGATTCGAAGCGTTTCAGCTCAAATTTGAGGTATGACAGATTTATCGAGCTTTATCAGGGTTTTCTATTGGGTTTGATCGTACTTTCTAGGAACAGTTATTTGGAAAGATTAATGATATATAATGAGTTTAGTACAGATTTGAGTGGGAATTATTGTATGAGAGGTCTTTATAATGATCGATTGGGTTCCGATGGACTTTGCTCGACAAGGATTTCAGTGATATGGTTCCTGTATTGGGGTTTGAAGGTTTAAGAAGACTTGGAACTAGCCATATTGGCTGCCGGTAAGACCAGTTTTTGAAGAAATTGCGTAGAGATCGCAAATGAATCAAGGATTCTTTCTGACAAGAGTAAGTTATGGGTTCAGAATTTTGGTATGTGTGTCCTTATGTTTCTAAGGAATTGGTTAAAGAAATGACTCTAGTAAGTGCAATGGAAAGGTTAGCACAATCAGAGTATTTTATCAGTTCAGAATGGGTTATGATTGTGACCATGTTTCCAGTGCACTCGAATGCATTTTGGGAATTGGGTTGGGAAGTTGGAAATGAGGTATCGGGGGTTGACTCGGTCAATGAGGCCGCCGTTGGAGATTTTGAGGACACGAATACGTTCGTAGCGTGTTTTTATGTGGGTCTGTATATGCGGTTTGTGAGCATATTTTCACGACCCGACTAGGGGCCGTGACGGGTACCCGGGGCTAACCACCGAGCACCACTCGTTCTACTACTGATCATACTCATTAAGCGTTCTTTTATCAAATTCATACTCAAATCATAAGAAAATCATTTTTCATTTAGAAAAATAATTACTTTTATGCACATAAGCCCTTCGGCTATCAAAATAATATATATATATATATATATATATATATATATATATATATATATATATATATATATATATAATAGGAATATCGTGAGACCATATAACCCACACCTGCGTATCTACGAGCCTTTACTAGAGTGCTAGACATACGGACGGGACAGGACCCCGTCATGCCCAAAATAACCATATATACACAAAAGAATAATCACGGCACCTCCGGAACAATGGAGTGCTCTCGAGTCAGCTAATAGCTCCTACGAGTCTGGATCAAGATCATCTCCCTATCTACCTGTGGGCACGAACACAGCGTCCAAAGAAAATGGACATCAGTACGAATATTGTACTAAGTATGAGAGGCATAAGTAATAAGAACATGTCAATGAGACAAAGGAAGCATTAAATAAGGGGCATTTGTATCTAACTGTCACTTATAAAAGAAATAATGCAAGCTGGCTTACTTCATAATCATCATCATCATATCATGTATGCATAAATGTATAAGCTGCCCGTCTATATCGGTACAGTGTGATAATCATTAGCCTGTGTCCAGGCCTCCCGCGTCCGGGGTACCATCTTACGCCGCCCGCTAGTGGTGCTGCCCATGCCCTATAGACACGATGTAATCATCTATAAGCCACCCGCCTTAGCGGTGCTGCCCGTGCCATATAGGCGTGGTGTAATATCATCATAATATACTCATCATAATGCATGCATAATAACTCAAAGATAGCTATACTTTATCGAGGTGACATAAGGTCGTGAACCCCCGATTCCATTATGGAACATTTATAAGTATTCTGCCTCACCTTGAAGGAAATAGTATATAAGGTGAGTGTATACAATAAAGAACATCATTAACTTTATAGGAACATCATATCATGAACTCTAGAATATTTAGACTTAAGCTCATCATCATCATTATTGGGCTCGCAATATATCTCTTATCTCATATGGCTATTCATGAACATAGACTCTTCGCTTTCCGGGATGTAGAGGATTCATGGAAAAGAAGGAAAAATCATGCCATAGGATTCATGCCATAGAAAGAAAGGACTAGCCTCACATAAATTTTTCGTTTAACTAATCTATTGCTTGCTTGTTCTCCTTCAATGCCCACGTTTATACCTTCAAGAGAATTCGCATCAACATTAGCTAATCGATTAATTAAACGTGCTCACTAAAGCTACAGAAAATTGGGCAGCATTTCCTTTGTTTATACTATTTTCCCCATATTCTATATCAACTCCCAAACAATCATAACAACATTCACAATATCGCAAACAACAATCATCATTCGTCTATATTTCCCATATTTCGTAATTTCACTCCAATTTCTCCATAATCATGGTCATAGTTCATTATTGCATGTTCTCACGTATAATACCTATTCCATGTTCTAAATGTCATTCACAACATACTTACAATCACAACATACCAATATTCATGATTCACCCCAAACTACTACTCAACAATGACACTATTCAAACATTCATGACACATTTTCTATATCTTTCTACAATTCAAGCGTCTTATCTTTCCAATACCTTAAACACTATGGAATGACCATAAAAATCACCTTAGATCATGGAAGAATAAGCCTTGAGTGGAACTTCTCTTCTTGCACCAAAACCCTAGCTCACTTCCCTTGAGATTTCTTGGTGTAGTTGAACTTTGATAGGTTTCATACACTTGATTTTGTGGGTTTGATGAAGTTGATCATGGATTTCTCTTGGATTCTTTTAGTTGAAGAGTGGACAGAATTCTAGAGTGTTTTAGAGAGAAGAGGAGTGAAATGGGAAAATGAAATAAAATGAACTTGGTCCCTTATTAAATACACAATTTCTGACCCGTCACGGACATACAGCCCAACATACAGTCCGTACATTTTATACGGGCCGTATGTCTGGTCGTATGTTTGGTCTAGTGAACGTTTCCCCTCTTGGCTAAATATACGGCCTAACATACGGCCAGTATAATTTATACGGCCAGTATGTTGGGCCGTATAATGCCCAGCTGTTCCGATTTCGTTCTCGTCGACTCGTTTGATCTCCAATCCTTATGGAATCTTCTTAACACCTTTTTAACACTTCAATACCAATCTAAGGGACTTTATTACTCTTCTCTAAAGCATCATTAAATCATCATTGACTCGTTACTCATAATTCTTTCCGATACACAATGTATGCCTTGCCTTCCTTAACAACTTTCTTCTCTCACCTCCAATGTCTTTAAAATTTCGATTAGGATCGTCAAACGCAATTTATTACTTATCAAAACATCGCGTCCTTCGTCAGTCTATTCACTGTGCATGAGCGGAAAATTTTCCGAGGTGTAACATTTTTCCCAAGTGGGAACATTCGTCCTCGAATGTTAAACTATCCGGGAATTCTACGAACATTTCGCCAGAGTTTCCCCTGTAATATGACACTACCATCCTGTCACAACATCCCACAATAATATTGCCTCACAGGGCCACAACACAATAGCAATATAAATTGGCCACACGCGACCCATATGCATAAAAAGAAATCATACATACCTCGTAATCTTGTTGTTTCGTCTCGAATGTCTTCTGGGGCTGAAATAAGTGCGGACACGTGGATTTCACATTTCCTTCCGCTTCCCGAGTAATTCTTCTCGGTTGTTATTTTTCCATAAGACCTTAACTGAGGCCACTTCTTTATTCTGAAGTCTCCGTACTTGCCTATCTAATATGGCAATGGGTATCTCTTCATATATCAACTTTACTGTCACTTGAACATCATTTACTAGCATGATCCTAGTAGGATTTCCAACATATATACAAAACATTGAGACATGTAAAACTAGGTGAACTGACTCCAAATCAGGAGGTAGATCTAATTGCCTATTGGCACACCACCTCATAAGGCCTAATGTATCGGGGACTAAGCTCCCCCTTCATTTAGTGATCTTATTGCATTCGTAAGTTGTCACACCCCAAGGCTACCGTAGGAAGCGTATAGCATGTACTTATGTCATATTCCTAGTAATTGTCCTATTTATCCCTAACAATAATCCCAACACAACATTTCAACTCCATTTACCATATAGTTTCCTTCAACTGACCCGGAGTACCATGACCACACTATTCTTGTTTTCCTCTTACTCCTCTTTTTAAGTACCCACTTGGTTTCATTGGCGATGTATAATTACTTGCGAGTTACATAATCGCTCTTGCGTGATTCGTGTACATACACGTGTATACATATACATGTATCCATATCTACATCCGTATTTATAATCATAATCATTTACATGTCGTATCCATAGTCATATTCATATACATAGCACGCCCGACCACGAATGTTCGGTGTTTCGCGTACCCCACCATGACTAGACTCGGTGTTATTCATACCAAAAGTCTTTTGTCTATTTGTAGTAACTTATCTCGTCGTGCTCTCTTCCTTCCTTTATTTTTCCCTTGATTATCATATCTTGTGTCCTGCTATAGAAAACCTTAGGTCTCTTTCTTAATTGTCGCTTATCAATGGCAATATCATTCACAACGACTTTACCGCTAGTGTCTTTGCCTCTATTCTATTATAACATCGCCATCCTTTACAATACCCCTTGAGTTATTTGCTCTCAATGTCACGTTTGTTCAAGGTCTTCGGGAATGGTCTCCATTATCGTTTCAGATGTCTGTTCAATTTATGTTCGTTTATTTACCAGTAATTTGACGCATTTCTGCGGGACTCTCACTCTTTATTTGAGAGTCTATATCTGTAACATCTTAGGGTCCATCATTTCAATCTCTACACTTGTATCCTCTTTATTCGCTTCCCCCCTTTAAGGGTTTTATTTGTACCATTCTCAAATCTGTTGCCTCACCTTCAAATCTTGAATTCATATACCCCTCACTATACTACATCTTATTCATGCCGTTTCCCATAATCTATAGCTACAATAATTCATACGTGAAGTCTTAACATACTCACCTTCCAGTCTTGTAACCAAATAATACAACTAATATAGCAATCCGAACAAGGATGTATTTTTCTTACTTAGCTCATCTAGTAGTTATGAGTCTGTGACTAAATCCGCTCCAATTAACAACTTCTATCCCATAGGGATGCTCACAATAGTAGTAGGTCTAGTTATCCATACCATTCATATAATGTCACTTGCCCTCTTCTTCGGCGCTCAAAGTTCACTTGTAACGTCATCTTTATTTTCCAGGGCCTAAGTCTCATACGCCACTAATACCCCTCATGCCTCATATTCTTTTACTCTTGTTTGCACTCAACACTGATTTCAAAACTAATCATAATCGTATTATATTTGTCGTTGATGATAGCTTTACTCTATTGCTTTATCGTCGTACAGTAAACTCATAACTCATGATCATTTCGTTCTTTTCAACTATTTACTTCATATACTTTACTGATTTTAACTTGATATAGTATATTCGTAAGAGATGTATCTTCTTTTAATCATAACACGACTACTTCTTAAGTGCATGTACTTTGCGGCGCATTTCCTTCTATTCCTATTCCCATTCTTATTCCTTTACATTCCTTCCTTCTCAATTTATCTTGTTTTCTCCCGTTTTATAATCAGTCCTTTATTCTTCGTATGAGGAACCCTATCCTTAACTTAGTACCGCTTTGTCCTTTAGAATATACTACCTTTGTATAATCCATTCTTCGCTTCCAAAACTTATTTTGTTCATTCTGATCATCCCCCCTCATCCTTATTGTGTTGATCCTTTCGTTATTCATCTTCCTGTAGTCTTGGTCTTTACATCCAGCTAAATATATCACTCATTCTCTTGATTATACCAATCACAAACTACTGCTACTTTGTCATATCACTTTTCTCTGATTTCTTTTTCAAGTTGACTTCCCCCTTTTTGCTGGCTATCATTTCGGTCATTGAGGAATTCCTATGCTGGACTTTCCCCTAACAAAGTCCTTTTTAAGCTTTCTCTTCTACTGCCCCATGGCTCGTGTCACGACCCGACTAGGGGGCCACGACGAGCACCCGGTGCAACCCCACCCGGGCACCCCGTTATCATGCATATCATAACATCTAGGTGAACCATAATTCATTTCATGCATTTTAAATCATTAATCAAGCTAGTCCCATTGGACGATCATCATCAGTTAACATATCATGGGCATCTATGCCATGTCAAATATACAAGGCCGACGAGGCCAACAAAAGATATACAAAACATAGGCCGACATGGCCAAACATCTCTACCCACATACACATGACTACGAGCCTCTAAGAGTATGACATATCATGAGCGGGACAGGACCCCGCTATGCCCATAGTTATATACACAAAAGAATGAGTACCCAAAAGATATGGCTCCGAAGGAAATGGAGCTCTCTATGAAATCTTCAAATAGGAAGCTATGGGTCAAGTCTGTCTCCCTGTGCACCTGCGGGCATGACGCAGCGTCCACAAACAAAAGGACGTCAGTACAAAGAATGTACTGAGTATGTAAAGCATGATTAACATTGATATACAACATAATGAACAATATATGGAATAGCATAGGAGGGGAGACAATAATATCATCATCATCATGTCGCTTACTTACTCACATCGTCATTCGTATTCTTATACATAGTCTCATCACATTCTTTTACATAATATATATACATACATAATCATTTCGTATACATGGCATTTACATAGTATACCCGACCTCATTGGATCAGTATTTCATATACATACTTGGCCAACCAAGGCTCAATGTTACTCATACCTGGCCCTACCAAGGCTTCAGGGTTATCCGTACCATCTGCAGATGTGTGCGCGCGTTTCGTAATCGTATACATATTCTATACATATTCCTACACATATATTCTACCCGGCGTTATAAGCTCGGGGTTTCATTATAGCCCTTCATAGGCACGTATGAGTATAACAGCACATAGGCACCTTTAGCATCATTATTATCACCATCATCATTACTATCATTATCGTTATTGTTACTTCTATATCGTAGTCTTACTCGTCACCTGAGGTGCGTAGCGCATTCGTAGTACCAATCAAGGATAGTGAGCTTATGAGCTCGGAAAGTGAAACATTTGTAGTCAACATGCTCATATAGAGGGATTAGGAGTTTGGCCAAAGAGCCATGCCTTATGAAAGAAGGGTTAGCCTTACATACCTCTTTGTCGAATTATTCTACACTTGCACGTACTCCTTCGATGCTCACGTTTTTACCTTCATTAAGGCCATACTATCATTAGTATCGATAACTAGTGCACATGGCTAGAACTAGAGAAAATTGGACAGCATCTCCTTTATCTATACAACATTTGTCCATATCATAATTCAACCCCAAACGTCAACAACACATTTATAATATCATTTCCATGGCCATTAATCATCTACATTATCCACATTCTCAATTCACTTCCATTTGTCCCTATTTAGGGTCACAACACCCAACTTCGTTCATCCATATACAATGTTTATTTCATGATCTTAACGTCATTTATAACACACTCATATCACAATACAACAACAATCATGATTCAATTCAAACTATGTCTCAAAAACGTCACTATTCATCATTCATGTCCTAGTGGACCATGTTTTCTACAATCCATGCATTTTAATTCTCCCATACCGTAAACATCATATAAAAATCATGAATCTTACCTTAGAAGTTGTAGGGACAAGCTTTTGTTGATAATACTCCACTTTGAGCAAAACCCTAGTCTTTCTCCATTTGGGTTTCTTGACTTTAGATGATCCTTGATGGGTTTCTACCTTGGATTTACTTGTTTAATGTGGTTGATGGATTAATACCCTTGAAAACTTGTACAAAAGTTGTAGAGAGATGTTTTAGAGAGAGAGAGGAAATGTGGAAATGATTTTCATGAACTTGGTCTTTATTTATTAAATCATCACCGAATTGCCGGGTTCCATTATACGGTCCGTATAATAGACCGTGAAATGGGTCTGCCTAGCACCCCTTCACTGTGACTACTTGACGGTCTGTTATACGGTCCGTAAAACAGTTTTACGGTCCATATAACTGACCGTAAAACGTTACTAGTGAGCAACCTTTCACTGTGACCATTTGACGGTTCGTTATACGGTCCGTATAAATTTTATACGGTCCGTATAACTGACCGTAAAATTCCACCAGCAACCAACCTTCACTGTGATGGTTTTACGGTCCACTATACGGTCCGTATAACATTATACGGTCCGTATAATGAGCCGTAGAACTCATCAGTCACTGAACTTAGTTTCGCCACTTCGTTTGATCTCCGATCCTCATGGAACCTTCTTAACACTTGTTTAACAGTTCAATACTAATCTAAGGGACGTTATAACTCTTTCCCAACATGCCCTTAAGTCATCATTAACCCGATACTCGTATTTCGCTAGTACATTCACTTGCGTACCAACGGAAGATTTTTCCGAGGTGTAACAGCTCGCTTGCTGGTTTCACTCTTGCATTCACTCATTATTCATATAGAACATGTCACATCCTTAATCGTTTCCTTGCTATACTTTGTATTACAGTTCTCGTTATGTTCTCCTTATACCTTGATCATAATCAACGCTATAGAGTGCTATTTCTTTACCTCGTTCGCAAACCGGCTCGTAAAATACAATAAACCTTGCGAAGTAAGTATACTCAACTTGTTATTCTTTCTAATCAGTTCAATTACACTTACCACATAAGTTATCTCACCAATGTATTCACATTCATTATAACCCTTCATATTCGTACCTCTGTCTCCGTGACGCTGTTGCTTTATTTTGCTAACAAACTTATAGTATCTTACTCGTGCTTATCCATCCAATCGCTACTCCAGTATCGCACTCTATTAGAGTTACCATTCCTCTCCTATGCCGTGTTTTAGCATTACCAGTCTCTCTAATTTACTCTAGCATTTCTTTTTACCGTATCAATATCGCTCTTATAACTACCGTTACTATCAATTCAATAGTATTTAACTCATCTCGTGTAGTCGCTAATAATACTCCTAACTTAATCTCGTCCTGCCATTACCCTGTTACATAACATCTTCTCTCGTTAAGACATATTACAAGCTTATATCTTATCTCCTTTAGATTCTAGGAAAATTTTGGCAGAGTTTCTTTTGTAAGCATAACAATCCCAAACCTGCACATAGCCCAGAAAACACGTCTGATGTCTCAATAGGACATATAATGGGACACACATTATACGCGACTCAGCAACACAAGATCACTTACCATTAAAGGATATAAATAATAGAGCTTGTCTCATGAGTTGTGCCTATAGACCCCGTCTAGAACTCCAATATATATATATATATATATATTCTACACACGGTCAAGCAACTTATTCGTAAATTATGATTTTGGCTATCACTGGGTCACTAACAAGCGTAGACATCTCAATTTGCTTGATTGGCCCAGACTTTTACTCCAACACAGTCAATAACATCAAAAGTAATGTATGACGGCGTAGGACCCGAATCAATCGATACGTACATATCATAAAAGGATATTGACAATATACCTGGGACAATATCAGGGGAAGACTCAAGATCCTGTCGCTCAGCTAACGCATGGATATAATGCTGGGATCCACTTGGACTGGGCGTTCCACTTTGGTCTCTATCACCACCTAGTTACATATGTGGCCTTGGCCTTGGACGGCGTACCGATGATGAAGAGCCAGCTACCACTCCCATAGTCCGAACCTTACCTTTACCACGCCTCCACGGGCAGTCGCGTATGAGATGGCCTGGCCGAGCACAGGTATAACAAACATCCGAGCCCAAGTGGCACGGTCTCCAATGTAACTTGCGACACTGAGTACATCGTGGTACCGGTGACCTCTCCTGACTGGAACCACTTTGAATCCGAGAACTAGAAACTCTAAGACTCTGGGGTGACACAGAATAACTAGATCCATCAAATATGGGTCTAGGAAACTACGGAGGAGCACTACCTGTTGAACGAACTGAGTGCCTAGAGAATTGTTGCCTCAGAGCACCCCTAAACTCATGATCAAACCCTGAAGAATTAACTATCTTTCTCCAGCCCCTGTTATCGTGGCCCATGTCCTGCCGCTGATTTTGAGCAGCTACCAATTGAGTCAGTAGAACAATGGCCTGTCTCATCTCTTGGCCTGAGGCATCTAGTGAAGGAACGGGGGGTGCTGGAGCTAGGGTTGAGGCTCCCATCTGATCCTCAAAAGTGGGCGAAGTATGGGAAAACTGAGGTAGGGCCTTATTCTGGGGTTCGCCCTTCCTCCATATCTATAGACGGCTCCCGTTCAAGCCCTTCTGGGCTGCAGTAGCTTTTCCTTTCATCAGCTTTGCTGAAATTATAACGCACAATTAGGGAGGGGATAATCTTATAATATAGCTCTATCGCATGATCTCTTATGATGAAAGATGGTCATTTTTCCTAAATGCCCTGTAGCCTCTTGTTTATTAGTGTGGCGCGCAACACACCATAAACAAGACTCTACTAGACACGGCTCGTAGACACGTCCTAGGACTGAACTGGTCTAATACCACTTTTGTTAGGACCCGACTAAGGGTCGTGATGGGTATCCGGGGCTAACCACCGAGCACCACTCGTTCTACTGCTCATCATACTCATTAAGCGTTCTTTTATCAAATTCATACTCAAATCATAAGAAAATCATTTTTCATTTCGAAACATAATTACTTTTATGCACATAAGCCTTTCGGCTATCAAAATAATATATATATATATATATATATATATATAATAGTAACATCGTGAGACCATATAACCCACACCTGCGTATCTACGAGCCTCTACTAGAGTGCTAGACATAGGAACGGGACAGGACCCCGTCGTGCCCAAAATATCCATAAATACACAAAAGAATAGTCACGGCACCTCCGGAACAATGGAGTGCTCTCAAGTCAGCTGATAGCTCCTACGAGTCTGGATCAAGATCACCTCCCTGTCTACCTGTGGGCATGAACAAAACGTCCAAAGCAAACGGAAGTCAGTACAAACATTGTACTGATTATGAGAGGCATAAGTAATAAGAACACGTCAATGAGGCAAAGGAAGCATCAAATAAGGAGCAACTGTATCTGACTGTCACTTATAAAAGAAATAATGCAAGTTGGCTTACTTCATAATCATCATCATCATATCATGTATGCATAAATGTATAATCTGCCCATCCACATCGGTACAGTGTGATAATCATTAGCCTGCGTCAAGGCCTCCCGCGTCCGGTACCATCTCACGCCGCCCATTAGTGGTGCTGCCCGTGCCATATAGACACGATGTAATCATCTATAATCCGCCCACCTTAGCGGTGCTGCCCGTGCCATATAGGCGCGGTTTAATATCATCAACATATACTCATCATAATGCATTCATAATAACTCAAAGATAGCTATACTTTATCGAGGTGACATAAGGTCATGAACCCCCGATTCCATTATGGAACATTTTTAAGTATTCTGCCTCACCTTGAAGGAAATAGTATATAAGGTGAGTGTATACAATAAACAACATCATTAACTTTATAGGAACAGCATATCATGAACTCTAGAATCTTTAGACTTAAGCTCATCATCATCATCATTGGGCTCGAAATATATCTCTTATCTCATATGGCTATTCATGAACATAGACTCTTAGCTTTCCGGGATGTAGAGGATTCATGGAAAAGAAGGAAAAATCATGCCATAGGATTCATGCCATAGAAAGAAAGGACTAGCCTCACATACCTTTTCGTTTAACTAATCTATTGCTTGCTTGTTCTCCTTCAATGCCCACGTTTTTACCTTCAAGAGAATTCGCATCAACATTAGCTAATCGATTACTTAAACGTGCTCACTAAAGCTAAAGAAAATTGAGCAGAATTTCCTTTGTTTGTACTACTTTACCAATATTCTATATGAATTCCCAAACAATCATAACAACATTCACA